>NC_133689.1:817500-2150000 GCF_048934315.1 Petromyzon marinus | reverse complement strand
CGAACAGACTGTGACAACTACAGGGGCATCTCACTCCTCAGTGTGCCAGGAAAGGTCCTGGCAAGGATTATTCAACATCGCCTTGCCAGGCACGCTTAGGAGAGGCTTGCGGAGCCCCAATGCGGTTTCAGGAAAGGGCGGTCCTGCACAGATGCCATATTTTCTGTCCGTCTGCTACAGCAGAGGTGTAGGGAATTCCAGCAAGACCTACATCTCTGCTTTATTGACCTAGTCAAGGCCTATGATACCATCAATAGGCTTGGGCTCTGGGTTGTTCTTCGTGCTTTTGGAGTACCTGACCCTCTGCTCAAGATCATGAAGGACCTTCATGATGGTGAGCGGGCCAGGGTAAAACTACGTGGCCGGGAGTCCGAGCCTTTCCCTGTACACCTTGGGGTGCGACAGGGATGTCCTCTGGCTCCCACATTATTTAACATCTATTTCGACCACATAGTTCGTGAAGCCTTCAATAGCTGTACCGAGGGAATCTCCATATGGTACAGATATAATGGGAGGCTGATCGATGCACGGGTGCGGTCAAGGGATGGCTCCCTATTGCTCAACCACGTTATGTATGCTGATGATTTGGTAATAGCTGCTCATTCAGAGGAGGAGTTGGAGACGCTGCTGCTGAGACTGGAGCGTGCCACTAAGAGATGGGGCCTTACCATCAGCCCCACCAAAACTAAGCACCTGCCTGGGTATGTTGTACCATCGGACACTCCACCCCCACAACTCCCAATCGGTGATGGGGCAGTTGTGGAGAGAGTGGAGAGTTTCCCATACCTGGGAAGTGTGCTTAGGACCGGCTCCAGTTTAACAGCAGAGGTCTCACTCCGAATCAGTCGAGCGGCAATATCTTTTCATCGGTTGCGTAACGCTGTGTGGAAGCTACCTGGTCTGTCGCTCTGCACTAAGCTTCAGATCTTCTCGGCCACGGTCATTTCCTCCCTTCTCTACGCTTGCGAAACGTGGACCCCCTTAATGGAGCATCTTCGCCGGTTGGAAACATTTAGGGTGGCCTGCTTACGATCCATCCTGGGTTTAACCAGGCTGGATTGTGTGATGAGCTCACAAATCCTTGAAAGATCTGGGCAAGGTCCCATCGGTGAGCTCCTCCGGCAGGCAAGGCTGTGTTGGCTGGGTCATGTAGCCCGCATGCCCAGCCACCGCATGCCGAAACAGCTTTTGTTCGGCCGGATCGAGGGGGCTAAACGGGCGCGGCACGGGCTAGAGAAGAGATGGAGTGATGTGGTACAGGAGGACGTGGAGCTGAGTGGACTTGCCGATGACTGGTACCAGCGGTGTCAAGATCGGCCTCTGTGGAGGAGGCTCGTGAAGGACGCTATTGGGTAGTTGGAGGCAGTCGCCCTCCAACAACAACGGAGGGCGGAGGAGTGACGCTCAGAACAACGAGCGGAGCGCCGGGTGGCTAAAGCACAGCAGGTTGGCACAGTAGGGGGCACAGGTGGTGCATCAGCCAGTCATCTCAGTCAGTCGACCCGTGGCACCTGGGTCTGCCCCGTGACCTCCTGCCAGCGGGCGTTCGACACTTCACGTGGCCTCAGGGTGCACATAGCCTGGCACAAGCGTCGTGGTGACGTCACCGCCACTTAGTGGCGAATGGCGGTTGTTGTTGTGTGTGGCCTCAAGGTGCACATGGCCTGGTACAACGTCGTGGTGACGTCACCGCTACTTAGTGGCGAATGGCGGTTGTTGTTGTTGTTGTGTGTGTGTGAGTGTGTGTGGGTGGGTATGTCTGTGTGTGGGTATGTGTGTGTGTGGGTGTGAGTGTGTGTGTTCGTGGGTATGTCTGTGTGTGTGTGGGTGTGAGTGTGTGGGTGTGTGTGAGTGTGTGGGTGTGTGTGGGTGTGTGTGTGGGTGGGTATGTGTGTGTGTGAGTGTGTGTGTGAGTGTGTGAGTGGGTGGGTGGGTGGGTGTGGGTGTGTTTGTGGGTTGAGTGTGGATGGGGGATACATTTCGGGAGAGAGAAAAAAATAACCCATGAGAAAGTTCCAAAGAAATAAATCAATATTTATTTATGGTACAAGTCTCAGACTCGGAGCCGGGGGGGCTTCAAGGTTAGGATCAGGGTCAGTCAACATTGGCACAGGCGAGGGTTGCAGAACAAACTCCCTGCCAGGACAATTCTGCTGATCTGCCCTGTTTTTGAGTCCACTCACGCACGCAGTGACCACGCGTGGAATGTGAATCTCACACACACACACTGCCCTGTCTTAGCCATTATTTATTCTGAAATCCGCCACCCACCCCTCCCCCCCTCCCACCCCGCAGGCCTCCCGCGCTTGTCTCTGTGTTTACAAAAAGTCTCAATTCACTGCGGTTACAATTGCCGCTGGGATGTTCTCATAATCCATCCTCATCACCATCGTCGTCATAATTATTATCGTCATTATCAGAATTTGTTTTTATTGGAGGGGTTTTTCTTCTTCAATAATGAACGTTTGTGTTTATTGTTGACCGCCCTCTTTTGTAACGTCGTGACCCCGAGTTTCCAGTCTGTGCGGCGACACAATCGCGCCTTTGTGCACGCACGGCGAGCGAGCGCGTGACGGGAATCAGACTCGACAATGTGGTGCTGTTTCCCCACTTGCCCCCCTTCCCTACATCCCCATCCACACCCCACCACCACCAACCACACACACTCACCCATTACAATTCCACGATCTTGAAAATCGTCACCGTGTATTTTTTTTTTAGACGCGTTCATCAGAAACATGCGATTCATGTTTTGTTTAACATAATAGTTTTTCCCCTTTTTTGTGGCAACAAAACTGAGAAACCTTTTTACATTAACCACAATACTTGCGGTCAGAATGCGAACAAAAACACACTGATCATTTGTTTAACATGTCACTCAAATATTGTCCCTGGATGCCACGGGGGCTCGCCTTGCAGCTGTGATTGTCGACCTCTTGCCACTTGAGTGCCAGGCATGCTGCAACTATCCGTAGCAAGCCGCTAATTACACGTGCTAATTAGATAATCTATTATATAATTACAATAACCCCCCCATTCCTCCCCCTCTGAGCTCTGCACCTGATGGGTTCACAGTGATGGCGTCGTCCTGCTCTAGGAAAGACCGTAAACAGGTGGATTGCTTCACTATTCTGGTAAATTCGCCCGATGATGCTGGTTGATGGTAGTTACCAGCGAAACGTCGTACTACTCAAATTAAAAATGTTGTGGATTTACTCTCCAACACGGCGGTGAGCTGAAGTAGTCCACTAATTTGTGAGTTTTGTTTACAATACAAACATTACTGGTTGTTGGGTTGTGGAGGATTGCGACACATTTACACTGACGCAATCTAACCCAAAGACCGTTATTATGAAGCCTCTATATATTTTCAGCTTATATTTTCTCGTACTCCTACAAAACGGGTTTATAAAAGGTTACAAGCACGACCTTAGCCATTGGGTTCGTTATCATCAAGGCGAGATGCATCCGGGTGTCCAAACATAGTTCCCAGATCGTTCCGGCTAAAAGTAAAAACCTTTTATAATCCATCATCGTCATCGGTCATGGTAAGTCCACTGCTGGATGAAGACCTCCCCCAAGCCAACGTCGTCTCTCGTGACGATCAATCCGTCGTGCTCCTGCATCACGAACCGATGCTCGCGCGCCATCTCAATTAGATCTCTCTCTCTCGCCGAGCAGTGGAGATCCTAGGTACTACAGACCGGCCCACAGAAGTGAATATCGCAGAGCTGCCTTTGACATCCTCAACTTTTTCAACTGACCTCTGGTCCACACAATTGGCCCTGCATGTGGTGATCACGTGACAGGGCCAGTCGCGCATCTCTGTGCGAGCGGCTGGGGCTCGGCCAGTGCTTTCACTGGGTGCACTTTGTAAGTTGTGGGTGCACTTTGTAAATTGTGGGTGCACTTTGTAAATAGTGGGTGCACTTTGTAAGTTGTGGGTGCACTTTGTAAATTGTGGGTGCACTTTGTAAGTTGTGGGTGCACTTTGTAAGTTGTGGGTGGACTTTGTAAGTTGTGGGTGCACTTTGTAAGTTGTGGGTACACTTTGTAAGTTGTGGCTGCACTTTGTAAGTTGTGGGTGCACTTTGTAAGCTGTGGGTGCACTTTGTAAGTTGCGGGTGCACTTTGTAAGTTGTGGGTGCGCTTTTTAAATTGTGGGTGCGCTTTGTAAGTTGTGGGTGCACTTTGTAAGTTGTGGGTGCACTTTGTAAGTTGTGGGTGCACTTTGTAAGTTGTGGGTGCACTTTGTATCAAACGCGAGGCACTGGGAGATTCTCGCTGCTTGCTTTGGCAGCCGCGTGTGGAATTTCTTCTCCGGCCGCGATTGACTCCATATGATGAGGCGGGTGCGATGGTTATGAGAATGATGATAATGATGACGGTGAACACAAGGATGAATACGATGATGATGAATACAATGATGACAATGATGACCTTCATGGTGAACACGTTGACGATGAATACAAAGCTCATGATGACGATTGAATGCAATGATGGCGATGATGACCTTGATGATGAAGACGTTGACGATGAATACTAAGGCCATGATGACGATAATTGATAATGGTGGTGAAGAACCTGACTACAATGATGATGATGATGACCATATATGTTGAACTTATTTCGCACCGTGCGTAACCATGGCCATAAAGAACACGGCAATGACGATGACTACGCAGACAATGACAAAGATGATGATGCGGCTGATGATGATGATGATGACCTCGTTTCTCCACCCTGAGCCAGTGTTACCAGATTAGGGATAAGTCCTTAATCTGGCAACAGTCACGTGGCCACGCGTAACCACGCATCTGAGAGGCAGCGCACGTGAGAACAAAGCTCAGTGCCCTGCTGCGTCACTCCCTTGGGGTGACGCGCAGCAATCATCGGCCCCCTGCTGGCAGATTCATGTCCACTGGCAGGCGCCTGGTGCCGAGTCACTTTGTGCCGCACAGGGACAGCTGCCGCTGGGGGGGGGGGGGATGCCCATTGAATGTTTGAGATGTCCGTGATGTTTTAGTTTTAGATTTACATCGTTCGTACAAATCGCATCTGACAACTGCTTTGGAAGAGACGAGCTGGAAGGCAGTAGACCAGGCGGTTGGCCTCAGCTACCAACAGTTGCCTAAGCTCTGCAGTCCTCTGTTTCTTTAGATATTTTCAGTCAATCAATGAGTGTTATATACACGCGCACGTGGGAGGAAACTGGAGCACCCGGAGAATACCCATGTGCGCGACAGGGCAACTCTGTCCCATACAGAAGAGGACACAACGATATTCGTCCGCATTTTCTGTACTGCCATAAGAGAGTTTTTTTTGGGTTAGATTGCATAAATATATAAATGTGTCGTTAAACCCGCCACCACCCGACACAGCCAACTAGTAAGGGTTGTAATGTAAACAGAACGTGGCCAATTCGTCACTAGTACAGCACACCGGTGTGTTGGAGAGCCAAGCCACAACATTTACAATCTGAGTACGACGTTTCGCCAGTAATTACAACTAGCTTCATCAGGCGACAGCCAGATTTGTGAAGTCCACCTGTACTGTACCGCATTCTCCTGCATCGTCTTGGATGTGGTCACGGCCATGACCATCCAGATGATGCACGGTGCTCCGACGTGTCGAGATTAATCAAACGCCACAAAAGCAGCAGCAGCAACAGCAACAACAACGCAGTGATAATGGACACACCACTAACTCACCATGTGGATATCGCTGTGGATGAGTGAGATGGGAGAACTCGAGGATGTGGAGCGGGGAGAGCGACGGGGTGCGATGAGTGACGTCTCACGTCTCTGCACAGGGCAGGGACAACCATGGGGGCGACTGCATCTCGGCGGCTGCTGCTGCTCATGCACGTGGCACTGCTGATGCTGCTGATGACGATGATGGGGGCAAAGCCAGGCGCAGCTCTCACCGTGGAACAGCTTCAGAGTAAGATGGTGGCGGAGGTGATTGAAATGCTGGTGGTGATGATGAATGTTGGTGACGAGGATGATTGTCGTGGATGATGATGATGGTGTTGAGGATGGCTGTAGTGGATGATGATGGTGGTGGTAAGGATGATTGTAGTGGATGATGATGATGGTGGTGGTGAGGATGGCTGTAGTGGATGATGATTGTAGTGGATGATAATGGTGGTGGTGGTGAGGATTGCTGTAGTGGATGATGATGGTGGTGGTGGTGGTAAGGATGATTGTAGTGGATGATGATGATGATGGTGGTGAGGATGGCTGTAGTGGATGATGATTGTAGTGGATGATGATGGTGGTGGTGGTGGTGAGGATGGCTGTAGTGGATGATGATGGTGGTGGTAAGGATGATTGTAGTGGATGATGATGATGATGATGGTGGTGAGGATGGCTGTAGTGGATGATGATGATTGTAGTGGATGATGATGGTGGTGGTGGTAAGGATGATTGTAGTGGATGATGATGATGATGGTGGTGAGGATGGCTGTAGTGGATGATGATGATGATTGTAGTGGATGATGATGGTGGTGAGGATGGCTGTAGTGGATGATGATGGTGGTGGTAAGGATGATTGTAGTGGATGATGATGATGTTGGTGGTGAGGATGGCTGTAGTGGATGATGATTGTAGTGGATGATGATGATGATGGTGGTGGTGAGGATGGCTGTAGTGGATGATGATGATGGTGGTGGTGAGGATGGCTGTAGTGGATGATGATTGTAGTGGATGATGATGGTAGTGGATGATGATGGTGGTGTGACTACGAGGCCATTCCTCCAGCACCGCACTGCTATCGTGCTCGACGCGCCGCCTCTCCCCCCCCCCCCCCCCCCCCAGAGCTGTCGACGGACGGGGGGGCGCTGCTGGACCGTGAGCTCAAGCGCGGCTTCCGCGGCCTCCGCGTTCTCAAGACGTTCGCCGACAGGAACGAGGAGAAGCACGTGGGCCTGCAGGCCGAGCTCAAGCGGGCACTCGAGCAGAAGCAGGTACTGCGGTGGTGGCCATGACGACGGTGGTGGTGATGACGACGGTGGTGGTGATGACGACGGTGGTGGTGATGACGACGGTGGTGGTGATGACGACGGTGGTGGTGATGGTGATGACGACGGTGATGGTGATGGTGATGACGACGGTGGTGGTGATGGCGATGTTGACGGTGGTGGTGATGGCGATGTTGACGGTGGTGGTGATGGCGATGTTGACGGTGGTAGTGATGGTGATGACGACGGTGGTGATGGTGGTGAAGGTGATGACGACGGTGGTGGTGATGGTGATGACGACGGTGATGGTGATGGCGATGTTGACGGTGGTGGTGAAGGTGATGACGACGGTGATGATGGTGATGACGACGGTGATGGTGATGGTGATGACGACGGTGGTGGTGATGGCGATGACGACGGTGGTGGTGATGATGGTGATGGCGATGTTGACGGTGATGGTGATGGCGATGACGACGGTGGTGGTGATGATGGTGATAGCGATGTTGACGGTGATGGTGATGACGACGGTGATGATGGCGATGACGACGGTGATGGTGATCGTGATGACGACGGTGGTGGTGATGATGGTGATGACGACGGTGATGGTGATGGTGATGACGACGGTGGTGGTGATGGCGATGACGACGGTGGTGGTGATGATGGTGATGGCAATGTTGACGGTGATGGTGATGGCGATGTTGACGGAGATGGTGATGGCGATGACGACGGTGGTGGTGATGATGGTGAAAGCGATGTTGACGGTGATGGTGATGACGACGGTGATGATGGCGATGACAACGGTGGTGGTGATGGCGATGTTGACGGTGGTGGTGATGGTGATGACGACGGTGGTGGTGATGGCGATGTTGACGGTGATGGTGATGGCGATGTTGACGGTGGTGGTGATGGCGATGTTGACGGTGATGGTGATGGTGATGTTGACGGTGGTGGTGATGGTGATGACGACGGTGATGGTGATGGCGATGTTGACGATGATGGTGATGGCGATGTTGACGGTGGTGGTGATGGTGATGACGACGGTGATGGTGATGGCGATGTTGACGGTGATGGTGATGGTGATGTTGACGGTGGTGGTGATGGTGATGACGACGGTGGTGGTGATGGCGATGACGACGGTGGTGATGGTGGTGAGGATGGCGATGGTGACGTATGTACGCATGTTGAACTTCTTTCGCACCGAAGTAGCCAACCGTGTCAATCAGAGGCACGAATCGGAGGTGACGAAAGTGGCGACGATGGCTGACGATGATGACTCCTAATGAGGATGGCTGACAATGATGACTCCTAATGAGGATGGCTGACGATGATGACTCCTAATGAGGATGGCTGGCCCTGCTTCTATCGATGACAATGACGCTGCTGCTGCTGCTTTTGCCGATAGCTCTAGCAGGGATTGGCGATGCTCTTCGATGACGGCGACAATAACAGCCGGCAATACTTCTAATGGCACAATCACAGCCGCTGCAACAATTTAAAAACGACGATCGCTCGCTCGCTCGCTCGCTCGCTCCTCTAAAACGTCGACGTCAACATTCGTCGATTCTCGTCGACGGCTCTCCCTGTCCCCCCCCCCCCGCAACCCACAGGAGGCCATCGAGTTGGCGCGGGACGCTCACGCGCGCCTGGACACGCGGGGCAAGGCGTGCAACGCCTCGCTGTGGCCCGCCTGGGAGAGCGAGTGCCGCCCGTGCCTCGAGCGCTCCTGCAAGCGCTTCGTGTCGCTCACGTGTGGCGGCGGCGGCGGCGGCTTAGGCGGCTTCGGCCGCGACGTCGACCGCTTCTTCCAGAGGTTCAATCCCTTCTCGTTCATACTGGGCGACGAGGCGGACGAGTGGCTCAACTTGACGGGTAAGTGGGGGCATGGGCGGCGGGGAGATAGGGGGAGATGTGGGGGTTGGCATTGATTTCGGGCTGGACGCACAGACTTAACGGCATAACAGCGGTGTGCAGCATTGCCCGTGAAGCCCTCGGCTTCATCTAGATCGGTGTGTGCGGGGGGGGGTAGGGGTGGGGCATGGATGCGCGAATCCCAAGGGATTCCAGGGCACTGCGGTGAGGAAATGTGAACTACCTCGCCTGGTGTACAGGAGGTGGTGGGTTAGATTCTAACCCTGGCGTCTGCTGTATATTTGGAGTTTGCACGGTCTCTCCGTGGTCCCGTCGATTTTCTCCGCGTCCTGTGGTTTTTTCCCTCCACATTTAGACTCAACGTGCGTTTTAAGAGGATTTGGCTGCTGCTATACATTTCCACGCGATAAGCCGCTTTGTTGGGCTATCGTGGCCACGTCGCTTCTGACAAAGACCTGTACAGCTCAAGTGGACCTTACCTGGTACATTTTTTTGAAAAATAATGGAAAAAACTGTTAGTTCACCTATGCCCCATTCCCCCAGCGGTGAGAGGGGGGGTACGCACCGTGGCACCGTCACATGGCTCTGTTCACCGGCGTTCCTCCTTCTCCCTCCCTCCTCCTCCCTCCTCCTCCTCCTCAGACGTCACCAACGATGATGGCGGCAAATCATTCGCCACGATGGAGGAGCACTTCCACAACCTGAGCGAGGAGGTCACAAACCTCTTCCAGCGCAGCTCGTCGGCCCTCGCCTCTGTCACTCCCACGCTCGCCGACACCCTGGGCCAGGACCTCGTCCGCTGGTTCCGGACGCCGCTGCCTTCTCGCGCCGGCTTCCGTGCTCCCCGCTCGCTGGACTGGATGGACCACAGCCCCTTCCTGCGCTGGCCCGAACGGACGCCCCTGCTCGGCCTGTCCGAGGATCAGCTCTTCTGGTCGTCGCCGACCAGCATCCGCCCGGGCCTGGGGCCGGTGGCGACGGTGAAGAACCTTCTGGAACGGTTGTTCGGCGTCCACAGGGAGGTGGCGACGGCGGGGGACAAGGAGGAGGAGCACACGGGTACCGCTGCTGGGGCTCGCTTTCTGTCGATGCGTAGTGGTAGATAGCCGTCCGATCATCTGTGTCAACATCCACGCGTTCGTCTGCTTGTCCCCCTTGCTATCTCTCTCGCTCTCGCTAGACGCGTGTACACACATCCAGCCAGCATTCCAGGCCTTGTGCGTTCTTCTTCCCTGCCGTCATTTGTCTGCCAATCCATTTCAACCGTATGCTTGGCCTTTTACCCTATCCATCTTCATTTCTATCCATGTAACCATCTATTCATCAAATATCAACCCATTTGCCCGTCCATCCGTCCATCCATTCGTCAGTCCATCCCAACACATCTTCCCATAATTCTCAACCTGCCGGGTACTCTATTTTACCCCTCGCCCTCCCCGCGTGACCGTCAGTGACCAGCAGCGGGGGATTCGGACAGGAGGGAGACGCCTTCCGATGCAAGCAGATCCAACGCAGCTCCAAGGGCTGCCTCGCCATGAAGGTCGAGTGTGAGCGCTGCGAGGCGCTCGTCAAGGGTGAGGAGGGGGGCGCGGGGGGCGCGGGGGGCGCGGGGCGGAGGGGAGGGGCACCCGAGATGCTGGGCTTGGGCCCAATAATCCATCAGCACCAGGGAGGGACGCCACGGTGGAAGGGAGATGTTAACTACCTCGCCTGGTATGCAGGAGGTCGCGGATGTAATCTTGCCGCCTGCTGTGTATTTGGAGTTTGCGTGTCTCTCTGCCTGTGGTCGGTGGATGTTTATCTGGGTCCTCCGGCTTTTCCCTCCACGTTGAGAATCAACATCACGCGCCGAGAGTCTTTGGCTGCTGCTATAAATGTCAACGTAATAAGTCACTTTGTTGAGCTATCACATGTGGCCAGGTCGCTTCTGAAAAAAAGAGCTATCCAGATCAGTGAACTGGTGAACTAACGAAAAAATATTATTTAGTCGTGAGTTGACAAGCGGAGGTGGTCGTGCAGAAGCACTGATAACAAAATATAACTCAACATTTTTGACAACGCTGTTCATGAATACTAAAACAATATAGGCGACGTTCCGGGCAATGGCGTGTCTCTCTCTGGTTTTGGGGACAAGCAGCGAGGGCCGGTGGATTTCCGCGCTGATGTTGTGAAACTCCCTCCCCGCGGGCGTCGAGGAGATGCCCCGTACCCCGGCTCGCCGGGAGAGTCGGACTGATCGCCGTTTGTACGGGGACAG
The DNA here is from genome assembly GCF_048934315.1 of Petromyzon marinus. Taxonomy (NCBI): domain Eukaryota; kingdom Metazoa; phylum Chordata; class Hyperoartia; order Petromyzontiformes; family Petromyzontidae; genus Petromyzon; species Petromyzon marinus. The sequence continues at coordinate 2,138,913 of NC_133689.1, read as the reverse complement.
AGCATTGGCCCCTAGTGCAAGGCGTGGGTTTTCACTTTTAAATCATCTAGATCGACACACTCATTTCTTCAGAACTGCTTTTTGTGTTTAGTTTGTCGTCCTTCCCCCGCACCTCCAATTAGCGCGGTTGGCCACGCACGGCGCGAAAGAAGTTCAACACACGTACACACACTTGGTCATTATCGCTGCGATTGTAACGACGGCACAGAGTGTCCGGAGCTGGGCACCCTGCAGCGTGAGCAGACGCACGCGCTGGACGCGGTCGAGTCCAGCTGGGAGCGCTACAACCGCACGCTGGACGTCACGGGCCGCCACCTGCGCGAGAGCGCGCGCCTCCTCGACAGCATGATGCACCGCTTCGGCTGGGTGTCGCGCCTCGTCGAGAGCCTGGGCAACAGCTCCGTGGACTTCCACGTGGAGACGGTGAGGTCCCCCCCCCACTCCCTGACCCCTGTCGACCCCCACCCCCCGCCCCGGTTCCGCTCCCTCTCCCAGCTCACACCGCACGGTGGCGAGATGTTATCTCCCTCGCCTGGTGTGCAGGAAGTCGTGGGTTCCATCCCGACCCTGACGCCTGTTGTACATTTGGAGATTGCGTGTTCTCACCGTGGCCACGAGGATTTTTCTGCGGGCCCCCCGGTTTTCCCCCCCACGCGCGGTGGAGTATTTGTTTGCAATAAATACCCACGTGATGAGGCGCTTCACTGAGCTGTCATTTGTGGCCAGGTCGCTTCTGAGAAATGAAATCGGTTCAGTTCACTGCTCCATGCAGCTCCCATCGGTGTGGCCTGGGGACTGTCGGGGCAAGTGGTGTCAGCGAGCACCCGTTAGAAAGCGTGGGTCGCCAATACCACCCCCGACCGTCTTTGCCGATATTTTCACACCGCACCACGGTTCTCATTTAAGGCCGAGTCGATCTAGGGGAGGACCAGGACCAGTTCAAATATTTGTCACCGTCGTTTGGCCACGGGCGGGAATCCAACGGCTCGGGTCGCTGGGTTCGTAGTGCGTCGCAGTGCGAACTACTGCACCGCCACTCCCCATCTTGCACAGGCACTAGGCGAGACGGGTGACGATGCTGTGGCGATGACTGGACATGACCCACCCACTTTGAAACAGCGCGCTAAGCGGCACGGCGTCTTTGCAAGCATTGTAGCCGAACTCATAGAGAGACTGGAGGGTCGTTTTTTCTCCAAACCTTGCCACTCTGCCACGTGTAGGTGCCCGCAGGTGTTTTTTTTAAATATAAATTAGGGCCTCGCATTAATGAAACAACGAATCTCCCCCCTGGTAAATCTCAACAAGATACCAACTGTCGTCATCTCAACGGTGGAAACGGGTGGGGACATTGCTCCCATCCCCATGGGTCTGCTACCGACACAGTTCAACCCAAAACCGGAGGGGCACCGCAGTTTCTCAGCGTAAGCACCGCTCCGGTCGCGTCGCGTCGGTTCAGGGGGCGGGCCTCCTGCAGGTCGGGGCACCGCACGAAGACGAGAGCTGTCGGCCTTCGTGTGTCTGCTATCTGGCGACTGCCCCAACCGTTGCCCACCGCCCATCGTCGCGAGCCCCCACCCCTCCTCACCCCCCCCTCACCCCCCCGGGCCTCCTGCAGGTGCTGAGCCGCGAGGGTACCGGCGGCGAGGGCGCGTCGGGGCCACCCGACACGGCGGTGAGCGTGCGCCTGTACGACTCCCAGGAGCCCATGACCTTCTCCGTGCCGGGCTCGCTGGCCTGGGACGACCCCCACTTCATCCGCACCGTGGTGGAGCGGGCACTCCGCCAGTACCAGGAACGCGGCAGCGGGTACGCGCCGGTCAGGGAAGTCCCTCTCGACCGTACTTCACCATCCTGGTCAGAGAGCGGTGTGAGAGGGGTGGGTGGAGGCAGGGCCGAGGTGATGCCTTGACAGAATATTCTGCGTGGAGGAGCCGTAGCGGAAGGGATAGAATGAGATGGTTTAGTTGATCAGGCTTATAGGATAAGGAATATAGGTTATTATTTATAGGATATGAGATATGGCATATAGGATATGGGTTATGGGTTATAGGATATGGGTTATGGGATATAGGATATGGGTTTTGAGACGTAGGAAATGGATTCTAGGATATGGGATCTGGGTTCGAATCCCCACCCTCGGAGTTGTTTTGTTCCTCACGCCCTTGGTGGCTGCAGCGTCGCTCCGAGTGAAGCTGTTTTTGTACTTTACAGATCCGTTGTCAGTTATATTTTTAAGCTAGTTGTTAATTCATACATTATCGTTACATTTAATTCAATGAGCTCCTTCTCCTACCTCTAGGCCCACAAGGGTTGTTTGTGGGGCTGTAGTCTCTTGATTACCCCCCTCCCACAATCAATTAAGTTTGGGGGGCAATGCCCCCCTTCCCCACTGCCACCACCTATGGCTGCTACTCAGGGATCAATGCCACCTGTCCACCAGAGTTCGACTCCTGGCCGTGGTCCACGTCAATGCTGAGTCGTCCAAAACTGCTCCTAGGCCTCCCGCCCCATTCATCAAACCCGCCCCGACCAGCACGGTGAAGTATGGTCAAACAACCCCGCCCGACTCATCATGGGCATGGGGAAGCCTTCGTTAAAGCCACGTATGGGACAGAGGCTGAACATCGGCCTTTGTTTCGTAACTTTAAATGTGCGCTCTGCAAATAGGATTCAGATTTCCATTGTGTGTGCGCTTTTTGTTGTTTCAGAGAAAATGCAACCGTCAAGTAAAGGGGAGGAACTGGGATTGAACCGGAGGCTCAGTGAGCGGAGGCCGCACTGGGGCTACACACACAGCGGTCACCAGCTAGCGACGTGTTAGCAATGCTTTAACGTGTTAACTCTTCCTCTCATTTAAATTCCCGCTCCCGTTAAACCTTAGCGGTGCATATACAGTAGTAGTCCATGACTGGAGACGCAGAGTTGAATTGTGTTGTTTAGCCTGTGGCATAGCTCTCAAGTGTGCAGGCGGTGCAACTGCACCGGGACCCATGGCTCACCACTGGATTTTAGGCGTCAATCACCAAGGCTCACAGAACCAGACTAAGGGCATCAAGTCAGACTGCGGCTGCCCACGTCCTAACGGTGAAGCCAGTGGTGTAGCTATCGAGTGTGCAAGCGGTGCAACTGCAATGCCCCCCCCCCTTTCATCCTTTGCACCAGGGCCCATGCCAACAAGGCCACGCCACCGTTAGCACGCAATGATTGTTTACGCATTATTCAGAGATTCGGCTGCAGATTTATTAACCGCACACTTTAACGCGCTATTTGCACAGCTCTCTTATCCGCAATGCCGGGGGGTTGTCCCACGTCCGACTAACCACGGGCACACTGCACCGACACGATCCACGTATATACAGTGAGGGAAAAAAGTATTTGATCCTATGATGATTTTGTACGTTTGCCCACTGACAAAAAAACGATCAGTCTATAATTTTAATGGTGGGTTTACTTGAACAGTGAGAGACAGAATAACAACAACAAAATCCAGAAAAACGCATGTCAAAAATGTTATAAATTGATTTGCATTTTAATGAGGGAAATAAGTATTTGACCCCTCTGCAAAACATGACTTAGTACTTGGTGGCAAAACCCTTGTTGGCAATCACAGATTTCAGGCGTTTCTTGTAATAAGCCACCAGGTTTGCATACATCTCAAAAGGGATTTGTCCCACTCCTCTTTGCAGATCTTCTCCAAGTCATTAAGGTTTTGAGGCTGACGTTTGGCAAGTCAAACCTTTAGGTCCCTCCACAGATTTTCTATGGGATTAAGGTCTGGAGACTGGCTAGGCCACTCCAGGACCTTAATGTGCTTCTTCTTGAGCCACTCCTTTGTTGCCTTGACCGTATGTTTTGGGTCATTGTCATGCTGGAATACCCATCCACGACCCATTTTCAATGCCCTGGCTGAGGGAAGGAGGTTCTCACCCAAGATTTGACGGTACATGGCCCCGTCCATCGTCCCTTTCATGCGGTGAAGTTGTCCTGTCCCCTTAGCAGAAAAACACCCACAAAGCATAATGTTTCCACCTCCATGTTTGACGGTGGGGATGGTGTTCTTGGGGTCATAGGCAGCATTCCTCCTCCTCCAAACACGGCGAGTTGAGTTGATGCCAAAGAGCTCCATTTTTGTGTCATCTGACCACAACACTTTCACCCAGTTGTCCTCTGAATCATTCAGATGTTCATTGGCAAACTTCAGACGGGCATGTATATGTGCTTTCTTGAGCAGGGGGACCTTGCGGGCGCTGCAGGATTTCAGTCCTTCACGGCGTAGTGTGTTACCAATTGTTTTCTTGGTGATTATGGTCCCAGCTGCCTTGAGATCATTGACAAGATCCTCCTGTGTAGTTCTGGGCTGATTCCTCCCCGTTCTCATGATCATTGCAAATCCACGAGATGAGATCTTGCATGAAGCCCCAGGCCGAGGGAGATTGACAGGTATTTTGTGTATTCTTAGTTTTTTCGGTAAAGTCACGTTGAAGAGAAACAACAAAATAACAAAATATATATAAAACAATAAAAAATTCTCACGACGTTTCGACCATAACTCAAACGGTCATCATCAGGTGTGTCGGTTTGCATAAATTTATTTTTAAAACGGCACATTTATTTATTTATAAAAAAACGTTGGCGTCACGCGCAGCGATTGGCAGTTTGCCCAGGACTAGTCCATCTATTTTTTTTTTTAAAAGAGGAGGGGGGAGACGAAATTTTTTATAATGTATGCTGTCTGAAAGCCACTGTAAGCGTGAACAATCAATCAAGAACTGAAATGATTTATCAAATCTTTCCAATGATTGCTAAGATAGAATCCATCTTCAACGTGACTTTACCGAAAAAACTAAGAATATGAATTACTGCAGTCACGAAAGCTTTAAATCAAAAGTTATTTTGTGTTTCTTCCATTTGCGAATAATCGCACCAACTGTTGTCACCTTCTCACCAAGCTGCTTGGCAATGGTCTTGTAGCCCATTCCAGCCTTGTGTAGGTCTACAATCTTGTCCCTGACAACTTTGGAGAGCTCTTTGGTCTTGGCCATGGTGGATAGTTTGGAATCTGATTGATTGATTGCTTCTGTGGACAGGTCTCTTTAATATAGGTAACAAGCTGAGATTAGGAGCACTCCCTTTAAGAGTGTGCTCCTAATCTCAGCTCGTTACCTGTATGAAAGACACCTGGGAGCCAGAAATCTTTCTGATTGAGAGGGGGTCAAATACTTATTTCCCTCATTAAAATACAAATCAATTTATAACATTTTTGAAGATGCGTTTTTCTGGATTTTGTTGTTATTCTGTCTCTCACTGATCAAATAAACCTACCATTAAAATTATAGACTGATAATTTCTTTGTCAGTGGGCAAACGTACAAAATCAGCAGGGGATCAAAAACGTTTTTCCCTCACTGTATATGTAAACAAGAGCATTGCGTCCAGAGAAATCCTGATAACCGTGCGTCCGTGTTATCTGCTCGTCCTATTAACCGCAAAAATAAAAAAAATAAAAAGCAGACTCGAGAGCGTCTTGCCGAGTGTTTGTCTCGCCGCGCGGAGGTGAGGACGCCGAGATGCACGCGGAGTCGCCGTTGCGAGCTATGATGGGGGGAGAGAGAGAGGTCGAGACGAGACGGCATCGGCGGAAGGGACGTCGAGCAGGAATAGAGAGCGGGACGGCACGGGCAGCGCGGGTGGGAGACCCACGGAGGAGAAGTTGTCAGCGAGGACGCGGGAGCACGCGCGGAGGACGGCGACGGAGAGAAGAATGTCGAGAGGCTCCGAAAGGGGACCCCACCCCGGGTGGGACAAAGGGTCGGAAGATGATGGCTCGAGGTCGAGGACCGTGGAGAATACACACGGTGTCGGGTTGTGTGTGGTTTAACACACACACACGGTGTGGTTGTGTGTGGTTTAACACACACACACGGTGTGGTTGTGTGTGGTTTAACACACACACGGTGTGGTTGTGTGTGGTTTAACACACACACACGGTGTGGTTGTGTGTGGTTTAACACACACACACGGTGTGGTTTAACACACACACACGGTGTGGTTGTGTGTGGTTTAACACACACACACACAGTGTGGTTGTGTGTTGTTTAACACACAACCACACAGTGTGTTCTTGCCGAGGGTGTTCAACCACACACAACCACAGTCTGGATTTACAGCAGCGTTCTTCACTAATTTTCAGAGCCGGGGGGTGGCCACTGTCGCTGACATCAGTGTGAGGGCCGCCTCAACTAGAGTCTTCACTTGGGTCACAGTAACTTTGGTGTTCACCTGAGCCAGAGTAACTTTGGTGTTCACTTGAGTCACAGTAACTTTGGTGTTCACTTTGAGTCACAGTAACTTTGGTGTTCACTTGAGTCAGAGGAACTTTGGTGTTCACTTGAGCCACAGTAACTTTGGTGTTCACTTGAGTCACAGTAACTTTGGTGTTCACTTGAGTCACAGTAACTTTGGTGTTCACTTGAGTCACAGTAACTTTGGTGTTCACTTGAGTCACAGTAACTTTGGTGTTCACTTGAGTCACAGTAACTTTGGTGTTTACTTTGAGTCACAGTAACTTTGGTGTTCACTTTGAGTGACAGTAACTTTGGTGTTCACGTGATTCACAGTAACTTTGGTGTTCACTTGAGTCACAGGAACTTTGGTGTTCACTTGAGTCAGAGTAACTTTGGTGTTCACCTGAGCCACAGTAACTTTGGTGCTCACGTGATTCACAGTAACTTTGGTGTTCACTTGAGTCAGAGGAACTTTGGTGTTCACTTGAGTCACAGTAACTTTGGTGTTCACTTGAGTCACAGTAACTTTGGTGTTCACTTGAGTCACAGGAACTTTGGTGTTCACTTGAGTCAGAGGAACTTTGGTGTTCACTTGATTCACAGTAACTTTGGTGTTCACTTGAGCCACAGTAACTTTGGTGTTCACTTGAGTCAGAGGAACTTTGGTGTTCACTTGAGTCACAGTAACTTTGGTGTTCACTTGAGTCACAGTAACTTTGGTGCTCACGTGATTCACAGTAACTTTGGTGTTCACTTGAGTCAGAGGAACTTTGGTGTTCACTTGAGTCACAGTAACTTTGGTGTTCACTTTGAGTCAGAGTAACTTTGGTGTTCACTTGAGTCAGAGGAACTTTGGTGTTCACTTGAGCCACAGTAACTTTGGTGTTCACTTGAGCCACAGTAACTTTGGTGCTCACGTGATTCACAGTAACTTTGGTGTTCACTTGAGTCAGAGGAGTTTTTGTGTTCACTCGAGTCACAGGAACTGTAGTCTACTCTTGAGTCACAGTAACTTTACATCGCGTGCACGCTCACCTTTAGAATTCACTCCATATCGTCATTCCACTCCTGCCGCCACTAGGGGTCGCTATATACACACCGCCGTAACCACAATATTCGGCGGCGATGACATAAAATCTTTCCCTGTCTTTCTGCTCCCTCTGTTGGCAAGAACGGACAGGGCAAGGATCGGGTGTCGAGTCGTGAACACTCCAATTTACGCAACCGGGAAAATGACACACACACACGTCAATTAGACATTGGGTTTCTGCCGCCAATCACCACAGTTTGGCTGCGTTGTTTAATGAATGTCACGTACATCGTAAATGTCATGAATGTCATGTACATCGTAAATGTCATGAATGTCATGTTCACTGGGAGTGACGCTGCAGCCGCTAAGGGGGTGAGAAACAAAGCAGCTCCTAGCGTGTGGATTCGAACCCTTATCCCATATCCCATATCCTATAACCCATATCCTATAACCCATATCCTATAACCCATATCCTATAACCCATATCCTATAACCCATATCCTATAATCCATACCCTACATCTCATAACCCATATCCTATAACCCATAACCCATATCCTATAACCCATATCCTACATCTCATAACCCATATCCTATAACCCATAACCCATATCCTATAATCCATATCCTACATCTCATAACCCATATCCTATAACCCATAATCCATATCCTATAACTCATATCCTATAACCCATAACCCATATCCTATATCACATAGCCTATAAACCATATCCTATAACCCATATCCTATAACCCATATCCCATAACCCATATCTCATAACCCATATGTTATATCCCATAACCCATGTCCTATAACCCATATCCTATAACCCATATCCTATAACCCATTTCCTATATCCCATAACCCATATCCTATGACCCATAACCCATATCCTATAACCCATATCCTATAAACCATATCCTATAACCCATATCCTATAACCCATATCCTATAACCCATAACCCATAACCCATATCCTATAACCCATAACCCATATCCTATAACCCAAATCCTATAACCCATATCTCATAACCCATATCCTATAACCCATAACCCATATTCTATAACCCATGACCCATATCCTATAACCCATATCCTATAACCCATTTCCTATAACCCATAACCCACGCCACTCGCCACGTCTGGACAAGCTTGTCCTCATCGTTTGAGGTCGTGTCGAGCAGCTGTTTATTCATTGGTTTGCGCGTGTACTTGTGTACGGGGCCTCCCCTGGTCGGCTCAGCCTCAAATGAGTGCCTGGTGCGATGTGGGAACGTCGCCACTGGGGGAGACAAAGGCGGCCGGGCGCGGTGTTGGTCACCCCCCCCCCCCTCGTGTGCCGTGCCGGCCTTCATAGGTGCTCGCTAACAGCACTTGCCCCAACAGTCTGTTAAGGCTATAATGGGGGGGGGGGTATTTGTCTTTGTATGGTGAACTTATTTTGCACCGTGCGTAGCCAACAGCGCTATTCGGAGGCGCGAGTGTTTCGATAAGTGGTGGAATGTATCTCTCCTCCACTCACGATGGCCCACTAACTTCACTCCCCGCTTGCATGAAGCACGCTTTGTTTTACATTGTATTTGTTGCAAGTGGCCTGGCCCCAGTTTTGATTTCCGCCAATTTCACTCGAGGACCGATCACTTTTGTATTCCCCCAACACCCACAGGTGCCGTCCATAAATGACGTCACGCACCTGGGGGGGGGGTCAGACATGTGTGACGAGGGGGGGGGGGGTTGAGAAATATGACGTCACATCAAAATGCGCAACTTTAAATAAATATAGACAACACGTTCTACTTAATTAAATAGACTTTTTAGTAAATGTTTTCTCCTACAACATCACAGTCCAGCGCCACATTAAATACGCACTACAATGACAATAAAGCGATTTGAAGCATGTGTTATTTTGGGGGGAGGGGGGGCAGAGCTTTGTGACGTCATATTTGAGGGGGGGGGTCTGACTTATTGTGACGCCGTGTGACGAGATGGGTGGGGGGTTCAAAAATCGTCCAAAATCGCGTGACGTCATTTATGGACGGCCCCATAGGGCTATCAAAGCCACACAGTGCTCAAGGCCCTCAAACCTTGAACCCACAACCTTCGACCGCCGACTCAAAATCCACCACCACCGCCCACACACAGCCCTGCAAACCTTCCAGCCGAACTTCTGCTCGCCGTGAACCCTTCAACACAATCAGCGCGAGTTTGCGTCGTCAACAAAGAGCGCGATTCAAAACCCCCCACACGTCTCACAGCAACTGCACGACAACGCGGAAACCCATCACTTCTCCACCACCAACTTCACCCACATGTCAGGTCCCACAACAGCCAGCCGCCACTAATCATGATCATTAGCGGCGAAGTTTCTCACCACGAAGTTCCGCGCTGCTCTGCGTCGCCAAAAGGTGGCAGCGTGGGGTCAGAACTCAGTTTGTAAATGTTGCGGATTTGCTCTCCAACACACCACGGTGAGTTGGAGGGCAAAGCCATGTAAATGTTGTGGTTCATAATAAAGGTTTTGGGTACGATTAGCCAGAGTATTCTGGCAAATGGCCCGATGATGCTGGTTGATGTAATTACCAGCGAAACGTCGGACTACTCAGATTGCAAATGTTGTGGATTTACTCTCCAACACACCGGTGGGCTGAAGTAGTCACTAATTGGCGTTTTGTTTACGTGACAAATCCCTTACTAATTGCTCTCCAACACACCGGTGTTGCTGTACTAGTAACGAATTGTCATGTTCTGTTTACGTGGCAAACCTTACTAATTGGCTGTGACGGGTGGTGGTGGGTTTAACGACACATTTATTTATTTACGCGATCTAACCCCCCCCCCCCAAAAAAAACCCTGCATTATGAGGTAAGAAAGTCCACTCGTCTCTCGGGCCATCGCCCAACAAATTTGCTCTCCAAACACTTTCCCCCCCCGCCTCCTGCAGCCCACCCTCTCCCCTCCCATCACGAACATGTCGCCCGCTCATCTTCCTCGTCCTCGTCTCTTCCTCCTGTCGTGCGGGTCGAGAAAAGACGCCGAGGTGCTGGCCCCTCCGACAGGCCGCGGATGTTGGGGCCGTTGTAGCCCAGTGCTTCTCAAACTTTTGTTTATTTTGTATTCCGCTGCACCCACTCACGCTTTCGAGATGGCCCGACCTTCGCGGCCACACCGAACCAGCGACTCGCCGTGGGGTTGGATGGTTGGATGGGTGCATGGGGATGCGTGGTGGCTGATAGATGATGTCATTGACGAACCCCGTTGCTCGTTCTGACCTCACCGAAAACAAGGAAATCAAAGTGGCGCTGCCAAAATCTGTGACAAGAATTTTCCCAACTGCGCGAGTGCTTTTGTGTGTCTGTGTGTGTTTGTGTGAGTGTGTCCGTGTCTGTGTGTGTGAGTGTCTGTGTAAGTGTGTCCATGTCTATGTGAGTGTGTCCGTATCTGTGTGTCCGTATCTCTATGTATCTCGGTGACTATGTATGTGTCTGTATGTGTGTCTCGGTGGCTGTGTGAGTGTGTCCGTGTCTTTGTGTGTGTCTCAGTGGCTGTGTGTGAGTACTCATTTGATTTGGTAATAGCTGCTCATTCAGAGGAGGAGTTGGAGACGCTGCTGCTGAGACTAGAGCGTGCCACTAAGAGATGGGGCCTTACCATCAGCCCCACCAAAACTAAGCACCTGCCTGAGTATTTTGTACCATCGGACACTCCACCCCCACAACTCCCAATCGGTGATGGGGCAGTTGTGGAGAGAGTGGAGAGTTTCTCATACCTGGGCAGTGTGCATATGACCGGCTCCAGTTTAACAGCAGAGATCTCACTCCGAATCAGTCGAGCGGCAATATATTTTCATCGGTTGCGTAACGCTGTGTGGAAGCTACCTGGTCTGTCGCTCCGCACTAAGCTTCAGGTCTTCTCGGCCACGGTCATTCCCTCCCTTCTCTACGCTTGCGAAACGTGGACCCCCCTAATGGAACATCTTCGCTGGTTAAAAACATTTAGGCTAGCCTGCCTACGATCCATACTGGGTTTAACCCGGCTGGATTGTGTGAGGAGCTCACAAATCCTTGAAAGATCTGGGCAGGTCCCATCGGTGAGCTCTTCCGGCAGGCAAGGCTGCGTTGGCTGGGTCATGTAGCCCGCATGCCCAGCTACCGCTTGTCGAAACAGCTTGTGTTCGGCCGGATCGAGGGGGCTAAACGGGCGCGGCACCGGCTAGAGAAGAGATGGAGTGATGTGGTACAGGAGGACGTGGAGATGAGTGGACTTGCCGATGACTGGTACCAGCGGTGTCAAGATCGGCCTCTGTGGAGGAGGCTCGTGAAGGACGCTACTGGGCAGTTGGAGGCAGTCGCCCTCCAACAACAACGGAGGGTGGAGGAGCGACGCTCACAACAACGAGCGGAGCGCCGGGTGGCTAAGGCACAGCAGGTTGGCATAGTAGGGGGCACAGGTGGTGCATCAGCCAGTCATCTTAGTCAGTCGACCCGTGGCACTTGGGTCTGCCCCGTGACCTTCTGCCAGCGGGCGTTCGACACTTCACGTGGCCTCAAGGTGCACATGGCCTGGCACAAGCGTCGTGGTGGCGTCTCCGCCACTTAGTGGCGAATGGCGGTTGTTGTTGTGTGTGAGTGTCTCCGTGTCTCTGTGGCTGTGTGTGAGTGTGTCCGTGTCTCTGTGTGTGTGTCTCAGTGACTGTGTGTGAGTGTGTCCGTGTCTCTGTGTGTGTGTCTCAGTGGCTGTGTCTCTGTGTCTCGGTCCGTGTCCCTGTGTGTCTCAGTGGCTGTGTGTGAGTGTCTCCGTGTCTCTGTGGCTGTGTGAGTGTTTCCGCGTCTCTGTGTGTGTCTCAGTGGCTGTGTGAGTTTATCCGTGTCTCAGTGTCCTCGTGTCTCTTTGTGTGTCTCTGCGTGTGTCTCCTCCTCCGTGTGTGTGTGTTTTCCCACCTGTGCATGCGAGTTGGGAGGGCCGCGGGTGAGGGCTGACGGCTGCTTTGGGGAGCGATGGGGGTTTGGACCTTGAGGTTCTTTTCTACGAAAACACCGCGGGACACCCGGGACTCAACGAGGCCATACCCCTCCGCATAACAACATGCAATCGTTTTTTACACATCCCATCAGTCACGCGGTCTTCTGGGACCACATACCTTTCAGCATTCTTGCTTCAAAACAGCGCACGACTCCGGACCCGGTTTCGACACGCGGCGTCTCATCGGCAGGGTCAGGCTTGCAATGTTGGTGGTGAATTACCGTACGTTTATATGCAAGGGTCCTAGTTGAATGCAACGCCATATAATAACATCATTACATAATAAGCATTCGCGTAGGCTGCAGTGCATGTGCAGTGTTGGCTGTCTGTTGCTTGCCGCTTGGCATTTTGGATCTGTGCTCACTGACCGTGATTTATGTTGACTTAAAGCTTTCGCGCCTGCAGGAATTCATATTCTTAGGTGATTTATTTATTAGAAGAAAAAATAACAAATCTAGGCTGACAAAATTACGCGCAATGTGCCGGCATTGATTTCGCAAGCCTGACTCCTGATGAGACCCACGAGGGTCGAAGCCGGTAAAGCGATTGCTGGCTTTTGAACAAATGCATCGTCGATAGTATTGGTCTCGAACGCCAACAGGCTGATGGTCCAAAACATATTTCACTTTCACGTCGGGACACAGAAGGGAATTTGGGATATATGCTGTTAGCCATAGTGCTAAGTAAGAAGGCACACTGAGAGTGAGTGGGTGTGAGTGTAATGTCTCGTAAGAATTGGAGGAGATAATTGGTGGGAGAGCGATTCACCAGCTGAGAAATCCCCCCCCCCCCCATCCTAAAACCAATCCCTAAATACATTCCCATCTAAGCATACACGTCTTCAGTTTCACTGCTGATACCACGAGCACCACGTGCTGGGTTGGTGGTGTTAGCGGCGCGGCGGGGGATCACATTTGCTGACCCCAACACGGAGTGGTTTGGGGGTCAAGAGGCGGTGCCTGGAGATGGGGGCGCAGTGGTCAGCAGCGCGGAGGTCGCCGCTCCGACTCGATCTCCCGGTGCGGCACTTGGGAACAATGGGGGTGGGGGACGTTTCTTAAATCCCAACTCCCTCCCTCCCTCTCCGTGCGCCCAGCAGTTTAAATGGCTTACGCCACAGTTAGTCTATGATCGGTGAGTCGCGTGTGGTGGGGTAAAGTGTGGGTTCTCCCACTTGTAATCATATGAATACTTCTTCAAAGACATCTGGTCAGCGTGCAGGAAGTAAACGAAAACAACGCTCGAGCGGGAGAGAAGTTGGCTGTCTCAAGCCCCCCACAGCCCCTTTTCCTCCAGCAGTGCGGTGAGGGATAGCAATTGCAGGGCTGCGCCTCTACCCGTGGGGGTGTGGAAGGGAGAGAGGGGGGGGCTCTGGCTGCAGGGGGTGAAGTCGGTCACGGTCCGCGTGGTGTGCGCATCACGCCACGTGGGCGGGAGGCTGGGGGTGGTCCAGCGATGTCCTGTGCCACGCGCGCTTACTCCGCACCTGCCCTATTAAAGCAGTGGCTCTCAGCCCGAGGGGGTGCGCTGTTACCCTCCTGGGGGGCACACGTGGCAATGTCCCGGGTGGGTGGTGGTAGGGGGGGGTAACGCGAGGGTGATTTATAAACGTGTGAAATTATATCGTGCGCGAGAGTCATCGTATGAATAAGCGCGTATGAATCTGCCCATATAAGATAACTACGATAACACTTACATCCATATGGTGACCGATAACGATATAGAACACCTTTCCAAGCTCATTGGTCGTAAACAATTTTAGTTTCCAAGAGCAACCAGCTAGCACGAACAAATTACGTGGCGCGTGCAGTTACTTAGCTGGTACGGAGACCTCACGAAACGGACAATTTGTTAAAATACTGATGTTCATATTCTTAGCTCTTTCGGTAAAGTCACATTGAAGGGAAACAATAAAATAATAAAATATATATAAAACAATAAAAATTCTCACGACGTTTCGACCATAACACAAACGGTCATCACACCTGATGATGACCGTTTGTGTTATGGTCAAAACGTCGTGAGAATTTTAATTGCTTTATATATTTTATTAGTTTATTGTTTCGCTTCAACGTGACTTTACCGAAAGAGCTAATAATATGAATTACTGCAGTCACGAAAGCTTTAAATCAAAATTTATACTGATGTTCATTAGTCATACATTTATTTCTCAGAACCATGTTGGGTCAGGCAAGAGGGTGTCTCGGTTGAAACGGGATTCAACAAGGGGGGTAGAATAGCACTTGATTTCCAGCAATAGTTGTGGGTGCGTCTAATAACTATTATTATTACTCCTTACGCCGTAGTCCATGATCGTTCTTCACAGCCCTTGTCCGTCCGGCACGTCGCCTCTTCCCCCACTGAGGGTCACGGCGGTGAGTGACGAACGCGTCGAGTGGTGGTTATCGTTGTTGTTGTTTGTTTGTGCACCACTACCACAGAAGCATCACAAACACGCGTGACACAATGCGTTGCGTGATGTACCAAGAAGACCCATTGCCCGAAACGTCGCCTGTCATGCATATTTGTTTCCTGTAGGGCGATGTTGTTGACGAATGCATTGAGCTATGATCCGATGGGTGTGTGAGTGTGACAGAGAGCGGTAGTGTAGCGGTTAGCGCGACACTGCGCCACGAACCTGGCCACCCGGGTTCTATTCCCGCTCACGACCAACACCAGTGACGCTTATCTGAACCGATCCTGAGCCTCCCCTAGGTTGACTCAGACTCAAATGAGCACCTGGTGCGGTGTGCAAACATCACCACTATTGAGACAAAGGCGGCCGGGCGTGGTGCTGGCCACCCACCCCCTCGTGTACCTTGCCGGTCTTCATAGGTGCTCGCTAACAGCACTTGCCCCAACAGTCAGGTTCAGGCTATACGGACCATATTTGTCTTTGTGAGAGACAAAGATCAGATTTGATGAACCGTATTGAAACCGCGGACAAATGCGGGATGCGTCTTACTTTCGGGAGCGTCTTATAATCGGGAGAACAACGGTAGCCCCTGGACTCTCCTCGGTCTGTGGAATGCAATGGTGACCGCCTTCTGTGTCTAAGCGTTAAACCCCATGACTGTATGTCACTCACTCACCGGGTGGTCGTGATGTGTGTGTCTGTGTGTCTGTCAATGTGGTTTCAGGAAAGGGCGGTCCTGCACAGATGCCATATTTTCTGTCCGTTTGCTACAGCAGAGGTGTAGGGAATTCCAACAAGACCTACATCTCTGCTTTATTGACCTGGTCAAGACCTATGATACCATCAGTAGGCCTGGGCTCTGGGTTGTTCTTTGTGCTTTCGGAGTCCCTGACCCTCTGCTCACAATCATTAAGGACCTTCATGATGGTGAGCGGGCCCGGGTAAAACTTCGTGGCCGGGAGTCGGAGTCATTCCCTATTCACCTTGGGGTGCGACAGGGATGTCCTCTGGCTCCACATTATTTAACATCTTTTACGATCACGTAGTCCGTGAAGCCTTTGATGGCTGTACCAGAGCAATTTCCATCTGGTACAGATACAATGGGAGGCTGATCGATGCCCGAGTGCGGTCAAGGGATGGCTTCCTATTGGTCAACCATTTTATGTATGCCGACGATCTGGTAATTGCCGCTCACTCAGAGGAGGAGTTGGAGGCGCTGCTGCTGAACCTGGAGCGTGCCACTAAGAGGTGGGGCCTTACCATAAGCCCCACCAAAACTAAGCACCTGCTTGGGTATTTTGTACCATCGGTGAACCCACCCACACAACTCCAAATCGGTGATGGGGCAGTTGTGGAGAGAGTGGAGAGTTTACCATACCTGGGCAGTGTGCTCATGACTGGCTCCGATTTGACAGCAGAGGTCTCACTCAGAATAATTCGAGCGGCATTATCTTTTCATCGGTTGCGTAACGCTGTGTGGATGCTACCTGGTCTGTCGCTCCGCACGAAGCTTTAAGTCAGGGGTGTCCAAACTTTTTTCCCCCGAGGGCCACATACAGAAAAATATACGAAGAACTGGGCCACTCACTAGACGTGAGGTATACTACCTCACTTCTCATGCACTAATATTTGCAACATCAATCAAATGCAGGTAAATTACGCTTGATAATTGAACATGTTTGAAGAAAAAAAGACTCCATCACAGCTCTCCATTAGTAGATTTTCATTTTATTTTTTACAAAAAGGTTGGCAGGTCATTCTCTCAGTGACAGCCTCAGATTGGTTCTTAGGGTGCTGATCCCCCTTCATTGTCCTGTATGAAGGGAGAGACAAGAAGATAAATAGGGGATGTGGATATTTCAAGCTTATTACACAAATAAATTATTGGGCTTGTTAACACATCAACTAACGTTTGTTAAAAAAATTGGCATCAACTTTATTTGACTGAATTTATTAAGTAATTGGGCTTATTAACAAATTAAAACTGTGTATATTTTTAACTCACCTGTAATGGGAAGAATGTTGCGCTCTGTGGGAGCAGTGATCTGAAGGATAGCTGGCAGGTCAGGAGTAAGTTTGGTGGTTGAGATGCGAAGGACGTCACGGAGATCGCTGTCGGTCGTTCTGGTTCTCAGTCTGCTTTTGTTCAGCGTTAACAGAGATAATGTCTGCTCACAGATGGTATGTTGAGCCGAACAGACTCATCATTCGTTTTGCGTGGCGTCTCACCAGAGGAAACTTGGCCTTTTCCAAGCTCCGGTAGAAGTCAGGTAGGGAGAGAAGCTGATGCTGATTCTTCAGAGAATCATCACACTGAATTTCGATCAGTTCTAATTGCAGACTCTCCTCCACTTCTTTTGCATCCATTGAAAACGGAGCCGCAAACGGTGTGATTTCCTTCTCAATGACAGAAAAATCTTGGAAGCGCTGACTGAATTCTGTCATGAGAGATGTGATCACAGACACATTCTCCCATTTTTGCAGAGAGCTTGGCATTTGGAAATGCGCATTTGATTTCGTTCAGCGTGGGCAAGTGCGCTACATTGAAGTTGCGCAGTTGTGACTCGAAGAGACGGAGCTCCGCACGGAATGCTTTCATGTGCGCATACAGCTGTGGTACCAGCTGCTCTTTGCCTTGTAGTCTCTTGTTCAGGGTGTTGAGATGATCAGTGAGATCAACTAGAAAAAGCCAGGTCTGCCAACCATAAAGGGTCACTGATCTCATGGAGAGGTCTGCCCTTTTCTTTCAACAACTTGTCGATATTTGATCTTGGGGAATAAAACTGCTGCAGCACGGAGCCGCGACTGAGCCAGCGCACTTCAGAATGGTAGAGTAGGTCCCCGTATTCAGCGTCGACATCAGAGAGGAACGCTTGAAATTCTCTGTGGCAAAGCCCTCGTGCCCGAATTATGTTGACAGTTTTCACAACTGTGTTCATCACATCGCCAAGCTGGATTATCTTGGCACAGAGGGCTTCCTGGTGGATGACACAGTGCATTTTGACAGCCTCACCTCTGCTCTCTCGCACCTTGGCACTCACTATAGAGGCCATTCCTTTGCGCTCGCTTGTCATTGCAGGAGCCCCATCCGTTGTAATTCCACACAGCTGTCCCATTGAAGTCCAGCCTGGTCAATTGCATCTAACACAGCTTCAAACATGTCCTTCCCAGTTGCTGTCCCCTTTAGACTCCGAAGATCGAGCAGTTCCTCCGTAATGCAAAAATTATCAACTCCCCGCAAAAAAATTAACAGCTGTGCAGTGTCCGTGGAATCTGTGCTCTCATCACATGCAATCGAGTAAAAATCGAAAGCACAAGCTTTATCTGACACTTGCTGTTTTAAGTGAGCCGACAAGTCTTCAATTCGCCGCACAACCGTATTTCTGGACATACTAACATCGTTGAAATCCTGCATTTTCTCCGGGCACATTATTCCCACAACTTTAGTGAGGCGCTGTTTGATGAAGTCACCGTCTGAGAAAGGTTTCCCGTGTAGGGCAATGAGTTGAGCTACTTCATAACTGGCCATTGTTGCATTTTCTTGAGCTTTGTTAGCACGGAAAAAAAAACCTGCTGCTGCGTTAGCAGGCTAGCTGCCATTTGCTTTGCCTTCTCTTTCCGCTCGGCGCCAGTGTAGGACTTGAAGGTCTGATGTTTCGTTTCATAATGCCGCCGTACATTGTACTCTTTCATCACGGCAACACTCTCATTACAAATCAAACAAACACACCTCTCCTTGGTTTCTATGAAAAAAATATTCATTTTTCCACCGAGTCTGAAATTTGTCTGCAATCTTGCGTCTCTTCAGTTCCGGCATTTCTGGTGACCCTGAGCAAATTTTTTCTTCGATTGCTTGCTTTGTGGAGACGCTGCCTTGTCAAGACAATATCGCCACCTAGTGTTTAAACTAAGAAGTGCAATTCCATGGGCCATAGTCCATTATATTTTTAGACTTTGATACGGGCCAATTAAACATGGATGGCGGGCCGCAGTTGGCCCGCGGGCCGTAGTTTGGACACCCCTGCTTTAAGTCTTCTCGGCCACGGTTATTCCATACCTTGTCTACGCTTGCGAAAGGTGGACCCCCCTAATGGAGCATCTTCGCAGATTGGAAACATTTAGGCTGGCCTGCCTACGATCCATCCTGGGCTTAACCAGGCTGGATTGTGTGAGGAGCTCACAAATCCTAAAAAGATTTGGGCAAAGTCCCATCGGTGAGCTCCTCCAGCAGGCAAGGTTGCGTTGGCTGGGTCATGTAGCCCGCATGCCCAGTCACCGTATGCCTAAACAGCTTTTGTTCAGCCGGATAGAGGGGGCTAGACGGGCGCGGCACGGGCTAGAGAAGAGATGGAGTGATGTGGTAAAGGAAGACGTGGAGCTGAGTGGACTTGCCAATGACTGGTACCAGCGGTGTCAAGATCGGCCTCTGTGGAGGAGGCTCGTGAAGGATGCTACTGGGCAGTTGGAGGCAGTCGCCCTCCAACAACAACGGAGGGCGGAGGAGCGACGCTCATAACAACGAGCGGAGCGCCAGGTAGCTAAAACACAGCAAGTTGGCACAGTAGGGGGCACAGGTGGTGCATCAGCCAGTAATCTCAGTCAGTCGACCCGTGGCACCTGGGTCTGCCCCGTGACCTCCTGGCAGCGGGCGTTCAAAACTTCACGTGGCCTCAAGGTGCACATAGCCTGGCACAAGCGTCGTAGTCACGTCACCGCCACTTAGTGGCAAATGGTAGTTGTTGTGTGTGTCAAGTGGGGAGCGGTAGTGTAGCGGTTAGCGCTTCGCTGCACTATAAACCTGGCGACCCAGGTTCGATTCCCGCTCACGGGCCGCATCGGTGACGATTGTCTGAACTGGTCCTGGGCCTCCCCTCGGTCGACTCACTCCAGGAGGGTTGGTGGATCACACACAGATTTTACGCAACTCCCTCCCCCTGGGTGTCGATGAGGTTGACCTGCTCTGGCTCGCCAGGTACAGCAAAGTGTGGACTCCGCCTGTTTCCGTTGGTGTGGGATAGAGGCCGACCGAAATTCGGTTTCGGCGCCGAAAGTTGGCAAATGGCCACTTTCGGCAGACTTTCGGTTTCGGCCGAAAGTAAATTTGTAACTTTCGGTCTGGTTTCGATGTCGGCCGAAACTGATATTGACTTTCGGTCGTCAACGTAAGATCTATTTTTAGAATATAACGCTCGTGCTACGTCTATCACTGCCTATCGGGCTAGGCAATCCTATGCGATAGGCTGCAGACACACACACGTCAGCAGCAGCAGCTTGGGAGCGAGGTTACAGCCGCAACGATGGTCTGCTGTCAACAGACGGCAGCCTGCATCTGCATCCGTGGGTGGAGTCTCTTTGGCGGGACGACAACAAAGTGCCTCTGTTGTCTGTTCCCAGCCGCCTGCCCGCCTTGGCTTTTGTGTTGCGTTCGCTTCAGTCTACACGCGTGTTGATACCGAGATTCTAAGTCTGACAATATTGATATTCAGTTATCTTCTTTGGTTCTTTCTGTCGGGACGACAGAGCTTCAATGTTGAAGGTCTGTACCTTTCACCTGAAGACGGCCGCTTGCGTTGTGGCCGAAACGTCGTGAGAATTTTGTAGTGTTATTTTATTATTTTATTCTCATTCTACGTGACCTTACCGAAAGAACCAAAGAAGATTAATTCTTGCAGTCACGAAAGCTTTAAATCGAAATATTCAGTTAGTTAATAGTTCCGTAGCGAATTAGTGACAACGAAATTACGAATCTGAGTGAAGTAAAAAATTAAAGTTAATAAACGGAGCAGTTAATCGCCGTGAAGAATATTCTTTGGTTCTTTGAGTAAAGTCACGTAGGTATAAAAAATAAAATAAATGTCATCACGACGTTTCGGGCGCAACACAAGCGTCCGTCATCAGGTGGGACACCCACAGCCAGAAGGCAATTTGCTGAAGTGGCCCACTGTGTGGGTGTCCCACTTGATAACGGACGCCCGAAACGTCGTGATTACATTTATTTTTATTTTTTTATACCTACGTGACTTTACCAGAAGAACCAAAGAGTATGGATCCCTGCAGTCACGAAACTTCAAATCTAGATTACACCGTGAAGAATGTCGAAACATGCGGTGTAGGATTACTTCACTAAAGTCGATTTTGATCAAAGCAAGGCGCACAAAACCTGCTGGGCACGAATGCGGAAAAACTGATATTTCTTAACTACAACATTCGTTTAGTAATAGGGTTTTACCCTTTTTTCTGGCACCAAAACTGACACCTTTATACAAGGGATCATGTTTGCAATAACCACAACACAAGCAGTCGAAATGCAAACAAAAAGAGACAACTCTGATAATGATATGCACTGTCCTTGAACTTGATTGGAGACTAGGCTCTAAGAAAAGCCGTCTCGGGTGTGGACCAATCAATTTCAAGGGCAGTGCATATCATTATCAGAGTTGTCTCTTTTTGTTTGCATTTTGACAGCTTGTGTTGTGGTTATTGCAAACATGATCCCTTGTATAAAGGTGTCAGTTTTGGTGCCAGATAAAAGGGTAAAAACCTATTACTATATCTTGCTACTGGCAAAGGAGGTCTCATAATACAACATTCGTTTGCTTGGATATAATTACTAAGTAAGTAACACCTAAAGATTTGATATTTAGCGACTCTTACTGCAGGCTCTGAATGATTCGTTCTAGATTTCTTTTTGATTAAAGTAGCATTGCATCATGACATATTTCATAAATCTTGTGTTCGGTAACTTCGTTTATATACCTTTCTGTTTCGGTTTCAACCAAAAGTGAAGTTAAACTTTCGGCTTCGGTTTCGGCCGAAAGTCAATGTTTAACTTTCGGTCTGGTTTCGGTTTCGGCCGAAACCATAAATTCAGTTTCGGTCGGCCTCTAGTGTGGGATAGAGTGTTCCTCCCTCGCACGCGTCGGGTTTTCTCTGGGTAGTCCAGTTTCCTCGAGCGTGTAAATAGTTCCATTAAATGGCCATATAGGTTTTTTTTGTTGGATTGTATCACGTGAATATTGATGTGTCGTTAATCTCGCCACCACCAGATTGTAAATGTTGTGGATTTGCTCTCCAACACCACCGGTGTACTGTACTAGTAACGAATTGGCACGTTCTAATTTACGTGACAAACCTTACTAATTGGCTGTGTCGGGTGGTGGCGGGTTTAACGACGCATTCATCTAACCCAAAATAAAATAAAAACTCATACATTATGGCTATCAACATTTGTGATAATAGAGGATCACAGAGCTTGGGTAATTGTTGTTGGCGCTGGCTCCTCACCGCTTGGCTGCCTCCCTCCTCTCCGTCACGCCTCCCTCCCTCTCTGGACTCGTCGGTTCTGTCTCTACGAGAGCGAGCGAATGCAGTGGTGGCCATGGCGGCGCAGTCCGTTGCATGTGTCATGACAATAGAGCCTGCATGCGGTGTGAGGGGACTAGTGGCTACGGGAGGTATTGACAGGGGAGTCAGTTGTGAGTGTGAAGGGACTGGTGGCTGCGGGAGGTATTGATAGGGGAGTCAGTTGTGAGTGTGAAGGGACTGGTGGCTACGGGAGGTAATGACAGGAGTATCAGTTGTGAGTGTGAAGGGACTGGTGGCTGCGGGAGGTATTGACAGGGGAGTCAGTTGTGAGTGTGAAGGGACTGGTGGCTACGGGAGGTAATGACAGGAGTATCAGTTGTGAGTGTGAAGGGACTGGTGGCCACGGGAGGTAATGACAGGCGAGTCAGTTGTGAGTGCGAAGGGACTAGTGGCTACGGGAGGTAATGACAGGGGAGTCAGTTGTGAGTGTGAAGGGACTAGTGGCTGCGGGAGGTATTGACAGGGAAGTCAGTTGTGAGTGTGAAGGGACTGGTGGCTGCGGGAGGTATTGACAGGGGAGTCGGTTGTGAGTGTGAAGGGACTGGTGGCTACAGGAGGTAATGACAGGGGAGTCAGTTGTGAGTGTGAAGGGACTGGTGGCTGCGGGAGGTATTGACAGGGGAGTCAGTTGTGAGTGTGAAGGGACTTGTGGTAATGACAGGGGAGTCAGTTGTGAGTGTGAAGGGACTGGTGGCTGCGGGAGGTATTGACAGGGGAGTCAGTTGTGAGTGTGAAGAGACTGGTGGCTACAGGAGGTAATGACAGGGGAGTCAGTTGTGAGTGTGAAGGGACTGGTGGCTACAGGAGGTAATGACAGGGGAGTCAGTTGTGAGTGCGAAGGGACTAGTGGCTACGGGAGGTAATGACAGGGGAGTCAGTTGTGAGTGTGAAGGGACTAGTGGCTGCGGGAGATATTGACAGGGGAGTCAGTTGTGAGTGTGAAGGGACTGGTGGCTGCGGGAGGTATTGACAGGGGAGTCAGTTGTGAGTGTGAAGGGACTGGTGGCTACGGGAGGTAATGACAGGGGAGTCAGTTGTGAGTGTGAAGGGACTGGTGGCTACGGGAGGTAATGACAGGGGAGTCAGTTGTGAGTGTGAAGGGACTGGTGGCTACAGGAGGTAATGACAGGGGAGTCAGCTGTGAGTGTGAAGGGACTGGTGGCTACGGGAGGTAATGACAGGGGAGTCAGTTGTGAGTGCGAAGGGACTAGTGGCTACGGGAGGTAATGACAGGGGAGTCAGTTGTGAGTGTGAAGGGACTGGTGGCTGCGGGAGGTATTGACAGGGGAGTCAGTTGTGAGTGTGAAGGGACTGGTGGCTACGGGAGGTAATGACAGGAGTATCAGTTGTGAGTGTGAAGGGACTGGTGGCTGCGGGAGGTATTGACAGGGGAGTCAGTTGTGAGTGTGAAGGGACTGGTGGCTACGGGAGGTAATGACAGGAGTATCAGTTGTGAGTGTGAAGGGACTGGTGGCCACGGGAGGTAATGACAGGCGAGTCAGTTGTGAGTGCGAAGGGACTAGTGGCTACGGGAGGTAATGACAGGGGAGTCAGTTGTGAGTGTGAAGGGACTGGTGGCTGCGGGAGGTATTGACAGGGGAGTCAGTTGTGAGTGTGAAGGGACTGGTGGCTACGGGAGGTAATGACAGGAGTATCAGTTGTGAGTGTGAAGGGACTGGTGGCCACGGGAGGTAATGACAGGCGAGTCAGTTGTGAGTGCGAAGGGCCTAGTGGCTACGGGAGGTAATGACAGGGGAGTCAGTTGTGAGTGTGAAGGGACTAGTGGCTGCGGGAGGTATTGACAGGGAAGTCAGTTGTGAGTGTGAAGGGACTAGTGGCTGCGGGAGGTATTGACAGGGGAGTCAGTTGTGAGTGTGTAGGGACTGGTGGCTACAGGAGGTAATGACAGGGGAGTCATTTGTGAGTGTGAAGGGACTGGTGGCTACAGGAGGTAATGACAGGGGAGTCAGCTGTGAGTGTGAAGGGACTGGCGGCTACGGGAGGTAATGACAGGGGAGTCAGTTGTGAGTGCGAAGGGACTAGTGGCTACGGGAGGTAATGACAGGGGATTCAGTTGTGAGTGTGAAGGGACTGGTGGCTGCGGGAGGTATTGACAGGGGAGTCAGTTGTGAGTGTGAAGGGACTGGTGGCTACGGGAGGTAATGACAGGAGTATCAGTTGTGAGTGTGAAGGGACTGGTGGCTGCGGGAGGTATTGACAGGGGAGTCAGTTGTGAGTGTGAAGGGACTGGTGGCTACGGGAGGTAATGACAGGAGTATCAGTTGTGAGTGTGAAGGGACTGGTGGCCACGGGAGGTAATGACAGGCGAGTCAGTTGTGAGTGTGAAGGGACTGGTGGCTACGGGAGGTAATGACAGGAGTATCAGTTGTGAGTGTGAAGGGACTGGTGGCCACGGGAGGTAATGACAGGCGAGTCAGTTGTGAGTGCGAAGGGCCTAGTGGCTACGGGAGGTAATGACAGGCGAGTCAGTTGTGAGTGTGAAGGGACTAGTGGCTGCGGGAGGTATTGACAGGGAAGTCAGTTGTGAGTGTGAAGGGACTAGTGGCTGCGGGAGGTATTGACAGGGGAGTCAGTTGTGAGTGTGAAGGGACTGGTGGCTACAGGAGGTAATGACAGGGGAGTCAGTTGTGAGTGTGAAGGGACTGGTGGCTGCGGGAGGTATTGACAGGGGAGTCAGTTGTGAGTGTGAAGGGACTGGTGGTAATGACAGGGGAGTCAGTTGTGAGTGTGAAGGGACTGGTGGCTGCGGGAGGTATTGACAGGGGAGTCAGTTGTGAGTGTGAAGAGACTGGTGGCTACAGGAGGTAATGACAGGGGAGTCAGTTGTGAGTGTGAAGGGACTGGTGGCTACGGGAGGTAATGACAGGGGAGTCAGTTGTGAGTGCGAAGGGACTAGTGGCTACGGGAGGTAATGACAGGGGAGTCAGTTGTGAGTGTGAAGGGACTAGTGGCTGCGGGAGATATTGACAGGGGAGTCAGTTGTGAGTGTGAAGGGACTGGTGGCTGCGGGAGGTATTGACAGGGGAGTCAGTTGTGAGTGTGAAGGGACTGGTGGCTACGGGAGGTAATGACAGGGGAGTCAGTTGTGAGTGTGAAGGGACTGGTGGCTACGGGAGGTAATGACAGGGGAGTCAGTTGTGAGTGTGAAAGGACTGGTGGCTACAGGAGGTAATGACAGGGGAGTCAGCTGTGAGTGTGAAGGGACTGGTGGCTACGGGAGGTAATGACAGGGGAGTCAGTTGTGAGTGCGAAGGGACTAGTGGCTACGGGAGGTAATGACAGGGGAGTCAGTTGTGAGTGTGAAGGGACTGGTGGCTGCGGGAGGTATTGACAGGGGAGTCAGTTGTGAGTGTGAAGGGACTGGTGGCTACGGGAGGTAATGACAGGGGAGTCAGTTGTGAGTGTGAAGGGACTGGTGGCTACAGGAGGTAATGACAGGGGAGTCAGCTGTGAGTGTGAAGGGACTGGTGGCTGCGGGAGGTATTGACAGGGGAGTCAGTTGTGAGTGTGAAGGGACGGGTGGCTACGGGAGGTATTGACAGGGGAGTCAGTTGTGAGTGTGAAGGGACTGGTGGCTACGGGAGATAATGACAGGGGAGTCAGCTGTGAGTGTGAAGGGACTGGTGGCTGCGGGAGGTAATGACAGGGGAGTCAGCTGTGAGTGTGAAGGGACTGGTGGCTACGGGAGGTAATGACAGGAGTATTAGTTGTGAGTGTGAAGGAACTGGTGGCTACGGGAGGTAATGACAGTGGTGTCAGTTGTGAGTGCGAAGGGACTGGTGGCTATGGGAGGTATTGACAGGGGAGTCAGTTGTGAGTGTGAAGGGACTTGTGGCCATGGGAAGTAATGACAGGGGTATCAGTTGTGAGTGTGAAGGGACTGGTGGCTACGGGAAGTAATGACAGGGGAGTCAGTTGTGAGTGTGAAGGGACTGGTGGCTACGGGAGGTAATGACAGGGCAGTCAGTTGTGAGTGCGAAGGGATTGGTGGCTACGGGAGGTAATGACAGGGGAGTCAGTTGTGAGTGTGAAGGGACTGGTGGCTACGGGAGGTAATGACAGGGGAGTCATTTGTGAGTGTGAAGGGACTGGTGGCCACGGGAGGTAATGACAGGGGAGTCAGTTGTGAGTGTGAAGGGACTGGTGGCCATGGGAGGTAATGACAGGAGTATCAGTTGTGAGTGCGAAGGGACTAGTGGCCACGGGAGGTAATGACAGGGGTATCAGTTGTGAGTGTGAAGGGACTGGTGGGTACGGGAATTATCGACAAGGGAGCGTGGTCAGGTGACGGAAGAGGACGGTGGAGTCTGCCGGTAGAGCGAGTGTCCAGAATCTGAGAGAATGATCGAGAAGGGGGGCGTGGCCTCGTGTCGGTATAAAAGGGGGAGATGCGCGGGAGACTCGGGGCTGTTGCAGTGGGGGTCTCCGCCTGATGTCAAGCGAACACGTCTTCAATAAAGTGCCATCTCAAGAAGTGTGTCAAGTCGTTGTTACACAAGTTTCAACCGCCAGTAGTATTATTATTGGTGTTGTTCGAGGCCGGTGGTGTGAATGCAATTTAAATCATTGCCCGGTCACCCCCCCCCTTCCGCGTTAAACATTAACTTAGCTGCTCCGCGTGGCCACGCGCCTTTGTCGAGCCTTCTGCTCGCCACGAATATTATTGCTCCTGACAATGTTTAACCAGAACCAGGATGCACGCTACCTGCCCGCTTGTTTGTATCACGAGACAAAGAGACCCCCCCCCACTCACCCTACCCCGTGTAGCTTTAGCAGACTTTTTTCGGGCAAGTGCTGTTAGCGAGCACCAATGAAAGCCGGGCCGTGGGTGTGAGAGCACCACGCCCGGCCGCCTTTGTCTCCCCAGTGGTGACAACATCGCAGTAGGTACTCATTTGAGGCTGACCTATGTTATCTGTAAAATTATCCGTAATCAAGGTTTTGTTGTTGGGTTAGATCGCGTAAATATATAAATGTGTCGTTAAACCCGCCACCACCCGACACAGCCAATTAGCAAGGGTTGTCACGTATACAAAAAGTGCCAATTAGTTACTAGCTCAGCACATCGGTGTGTTTGAGAGTAAACCACGTTTTGAATGACCACACCTCCCTCTGCATCCCCACTCTCACCCCACCCCCTCTGTACCCCACTCTCACCCCACCCCCTCTGTATCCCCACTCTCACCCCCACCCCCTCTGTATCCCCACTCTCACCCCCTCTGTGTCCCCACTCTCACCCCACCCCCTCTGTATCCCCACTCTCACCCAACCCCCTCTGTACCCCCACTCTCACCCCCACACCCTCTGTATCCCCACTCTCACCCCACCCCCTCTGTATCCCCACTCTCACCCCACCCCCTCTGTATCCCCACTCTCACCCCATCCCCTCTGTATCCCCACTCTCAGCCAACCCCCTCTGTACCCCCACTCTCACCCCACCCCCTCTGTATCCCCACTCTCACCCCATCCCCTCTGTACCCCACTCTCACCCCCACCCCCTCTGTATCCCCACTCTCACCCCACCCCCTCTGTGTTCCCACTCTCACCCCCACCCCCTCTGTATCCCCACTCTCACCCCCACCCCCTCTGTATCCCCACTCTCACCCCACCCCCTCTGTATCCCCACTCTCACCCCACCCCCTCTGTATCCCCACTCTCACCCCACCCCCTCTGTATCCCCACTCTCACCCCACCCCCTCTGTCTCCCCACTCTCACCCCCACCCCCTCTGTGTCCCCACCACGCATTTTACACACGTGCCCCCCAACACACGTGCCCCCCAACACACGTGCCCCCCAACACACGTGCCTCCAAACACACGTGCCCCCCAACACACGTGCCTCTCAAACACACGTGCCCCCCAACACACGTGCCCCCCAACACACGTGCCTCCAAACACACGTGCCCCACAACACACGTGCCTCTCAAACACACGTGCCCCCCAACCTTACTGGCGTAGAACGATCCCATATCCGACCGCCCCCATGGATCAGATTAATTTGCCAGTATTCCGGTGACACCGTCTTTTGTAGAGATTTGATACGATGTATGTTTTATTATTATAATCTTTATTTATCGTTGAGAAATCCGATGAGCTATGAAGCTCTTTTTCACAGATGCCCAGTATAACACACGATGTGCTATGAAGAAGGGGCATTGGCCGAAACGTCGCCTATTATACGGCATATTGTTTTCCTTTTTAAGGCCACAATGTCAATGACGAATGTTTTTAGGGTTTCTTTGTTATTTGAGCTTGGTACACCTTGTGAGAAGGCCGGTCCGCCGTGTAGCCTTCACAGATTGTTGGGCAAGTGCTGTTAGCGAACACCTATGAAGGCTGGCATAGCACACGAGGGGGTGGGTGGCTAGCACCTTGTCAGGCCGTATTTGTCTCTCCAGCGGCGATGTTCACACATCGCCACCAGGTACTCATTTGACGCTGAGTGAACCTTGGGGAGGCCCAGGAGTGGTTCAGATGTTCTCGTGTTAACCGTGAGCGGGAATCGTTATTAATGTGATCGGGTTAGCAGCGCCATGCCGCTAACCGCTGCACGACCGCTCCCCACAAAAAAAAAACACACAAAGACAAAGATCTTCCATATAGCCTCAACAGACTGTTGGGGCAAGTGCGATTAGCGAGTACATATGAAGGCCGGCACGGCACACGAGGGGGTTGGGTGGCCAACACCCACAAAGAGAAACACGCACACACGCACCACCCTCGTGTCGACGTGTGGACCCCTCACCCATCCACGCTCAACTCTCTCCCTCTCTGCCCCAACCATCATCACTGGCTGCCCCCTCCACTCAGCACAAGCCCAACCCCTCACCCCCTGCTCTCTCTGTCACCCCCTTTAATCACCCCCCCGCTACCCTCTCCTCCTCACCCCTCGCCACCCCTGGCCGCCTCTCCCACCCCCCCTGGAAGGGGGCAGTGAAGCAGGAACCTTGGGAGCAGACCTCCCCCAAGCCTGAGCCACTCAGCCGAGGACAACCATGGAAATTGAATTTTACTACGACAACAACAACTACAACAACTATAACAACGCTCCAGGCTTTTTTTATCAGAATATTTATTTACACTGCAGGAGGAATCTGATGAGCTGTAAAGCTCTTTTTCACAGATGTCCAGTCCGGAGCACGAGATCAGAATGTTACAACAAACAAAACACGATAGGAGCGCAAAGTATCGGGTCCTGCCAAGTTTTTACAGTCGGGGGCGATGTTTCTGCCACGCGTAATCCCAACCGTGTAATTTGCAGGTGACATTGCTCAGCATTGTTTGGTCAATGCCGCTTACATTGTATGGGGGGGGGGGGGGTTCCTTTAGCTGCGGCAGGAGGAGGCAACCGGAGAACCCGGAGTAAATGAACGCAGAACAGGGGGAGAACGTACACAAGTCCACGGAAAAATGAGCCCGGGTTGGGAATCTAACCCTGGTCCTCCTTCTTGCCGTGTTGCATAGTCTCGCCCCGTGGTCGCAAACAAAGCCCCCTATTTAGCCTCAGGGAACCGTGCGACAAAGTGAACGCAGCTCCCACCTAGCACTGGAGCATGTCGTCTGCCAGTCGGGGGTGGAGGGGGGAGACGATGCACCTCTTGGTTATTCCAATCAATGAACGCGACTCAACAAAACCCCGTTTGCCTAATCGCTCCCTGGGCCCACCCCGCCTTCTCTCCACCGGCGGGTTTCCAACCTCGGCCAATACTTCACCGCGCCGGTCAGGGCGCGCGAGTGAAGAGGCCGAGCCAGGAGCGTTCCAGACGTCGCTCGCCACTGATATGAAAGCCGTGGCCCAGAATTGAACTCGGGACGCCGGGTTCGTGGCGCAGATGCCCTAAGCCACGACCAATGTAACACCCAGGAGGCTTTCGCGACCAATATCCATAAGAGGTTTTTTTTGGGTGAAATCGCGTAAATATGTAAATGTGTCGTTTAAACCCGCCACCGTACCCCACAACCCTTACTAGTTGGCTGTGTCGGGTGGTAGCGGGTTTTAACGACACATTTATATATTTATGCGATCTAACTAAAAAAAGAACCCCTCTATTATGGAGCCACTACCACCACCGCTCCACCCTTTCCTTCACTAATTGATTCTTCATTCATTCAATAAGCCACTTATTTTATTCATCCAAACAAGGGCACGCGAGCCTCTGGCTGACCGCCTTGCAATAGAATGCGGGACCCTTGAGAAAATGTTGTCATTCGTCGACCCTCATGGGAATTTCCCTGATAACCAATTAGCTAATTAATCACTTAATTGATTAACGTACCAATTGATGTATTGATCATGACCGTAGATGTTTCTACGTGACGGGTTTATTGTACGCATGCGTTCGACATTGGATGAGGTTCGTGCAGAGGCCACAAATAACTCGCCATCGATCTTCAGGCGGGCAAGCACAGAGGGCGGCATCGTGCGCGCATGCTTGCGTTTGTGAGGAGCGTTCAAGTGTTTGCCAAACACGGCAAAGTGTACGGGGGTGCCCGTGAGTATGTGTGTGGTGGTGGTGGTGTGTGTGATGGTGTGTGGTGGTGTGTGTGGTGGTGTGTGTGTGTGGTGGTGTGTGGTGGTGGTGTGTGTGGTGGTGTGTGTGTGTGGTGGTGTGTGGTGGTGTGTGTGGTGGTGGTGTGTGTGGTGGTGGTGTGTGTGGTGGTGGGGTGTGTGATGTGTGTGGTGGTGGTGTGTGTGGTGGTGTGTGTGAGTATGTGTGTGTGTGGTGGTGTGTGTGGTGGTGGTGTGTGTGGTGGTGTGTGTGGTGGTGGTGTGTGTGATGGTGGTGTGTGTGGTGGTGGTGGTGGTGTGTGTAGTGGTGTGTATGGTGGTGTGTGTGGTGGTGGTGTGTGTGTGGTGTGTGTGGTGGTGGTGTGTGTGTTGTGTGGTGGTGGTGGTGTGTGTGATGGTGTGTGATGGTGTGTGTGGTGGTGTGTGTGGTGGTGGTGGTGTGTGTGATGGTGTGTGGTGGTGTGTGTGTGGTGGTGTGTGTGTGGTGGTGGTGTGTGTGGTGTGTGTGGTGTGTGTGGTGGTGGTGTGTGTGAGTATGTGTGTGTGTGTGGTGGTGGTGTGTGTGGTGGTGGTATGTGTGATGGTGTGTGTGGGTGTGCGTGTGGTGGTAGTGTGTGTGATGGTGTGTGTGGTTGGGTGTGTGTGTGGTGGTGGTGTGTGTGATGGTGTGTGTGGTTGTGTGTGTGTGGTGGTGGTGTGTGTGATGGTGTGTGTGGTTGTGTGTGTGTGGTGGTGGTGTGTGTGATGGTGTGTGTGGTTGCATGTGTGTGGTGATGGTGTGTGTGATGGTGTGTGTGGGTGTGTGTGTGGTGGTGGTGTGTGTGATGGTGTGTGGGGAGACAAAGGCGGTCGGGCGTGGTGCTGGCCACCCACCCCCTCGTGTGCCGTGCCGGCGTTCATAGGAGCTCGCTAACAGCACTTGCCCCTACAGTCTGTTAAGGCTATACGGGGGATCTTTGTCTTTGTGGTAGTGTGTGTGTGTGGTGTGTGTGTGGTGGTCTGTTTGTGGCGGTGTTTGTGTGTGGTGGTGTGTATGTGTGGGTCCGGCAAAACAACCCCCTACCTCCTCGCGGTGCCGGACGGGCAACTCTGTCGTGGACAGTGCTGTGGGGGGAGTTCCAATTTTGATTGGCTCCTCCCCTCATGGCATATGTGTCCACCACAGGGGCTAAACGGGGGCTCTGGACGGGTGCGAGGGGCTGGTAACCCCTCCACCTTCAATTAATTACCACAAAACCACGAATTAAAGTGAAATATGTAACAACTAAGCTTGTGCCGGAGGCCCCGGGGGGCCAGGCGTCTATGACGTCTCCTGGCCAAACCCCAATTGGCGGAGCCAGGAGATTGAATACCTACCCTCGGGGCTACTCCAGAAACAACGAAAAGCCACTACGGGTGGCCACGTGGAATGTTCGAACGCTCACTGCAGAGGAGAGGCTGCCACTCCTCTGTCGGGAGCTGGACCGGTACCGCCTGGATCTATGCGGCATTCAGGAGGTCCGGTGGACCGGCTCTGGCTCCTGCCACCATGAGGGGTGGACAGTCCTCTACTCGGGGCAGCAGACTGCCAAACAACAGGGTGTGGGTCTTCTTTTGAACAAAAGAATGAAGGGGGCGTGGGAGCGTGGCGGTGAGGTGTGGGAAGCTGTAAGCCCCAGGCTACTTTGGGCTCGCCTTCCCATCAACCGGAGGCGAGGAATGGTGGTCGTGGTTACTTATGCCCCCACCGAAGATGAACATCCGTGGAGGGATGCAGGCAAAGCCGATGAGTCAGATGCCTTCTATGACCTCCTTTCACAGGTGCTGGCTAAAGTGGCCCCTCGGGATAGAGTCATCATGTTGGGTGACTTCAATGCCCGAGTTGGTCATGATACTGGCACCTGGTCTGGAGTGATTGGAGGGCATGGGCCAGATCAGCTCAATAACAACGGTAGGAGGCTGCTAGATTTTTGTGCAGCCCATGGGCTTGTAATTACCAACACGCTGTTCCGGCATCGGCGCATCCACACAACATCATGGATGCATGCCGGGTCCAAGCAAGAACATCTGCTGGACTACATAGTGACGGACCAGCGAATGCGAGCCCATGTCCTTGACACCAGGAACTACCGTGGAGCTGATCTGCCCTCTGACCATCGACTAGTCATCTGTAAGATGCGCCTGCCATTCTTCCACTCCGGTGGTGGGTGTACACCCAGGACCCCATTCCAACCTAAAGTGGCCTGGTCTCAGTTATCTGATGAAAGTTGCAAGCGAGAATTTCATCATCGCTTGCAGCTGGGATTGGCATCGTCCCCGACTCCTCCTGATGTCGAGGGTAAATGGGCGAGGTTTAGGACTGTGACTCATGCAGCTGCAATGGCTGCTTTGGGTACGCGGTCCAGACCTCCCCAGACACCCTGGATGACAGAGGAGTTGTTCAGGATGGTTGAGAAAAAGCGACAGGCCCACTGTCATCGGCTACAGAATCCCACGTCAGAGAATGAGGAGGCTTACCGCAGCCTTCGCTCGGAGGTTCGGAGAGCCGTGAGGCGCTGCAAGGATGGGTGGTGGTCGCGGGTTGCTGAGGAGATGGAGTCTGCCTCAGTGGCCCGTGATCACAAATCGCTATTTAACTCCATCAAAAAAGTAACCTGCAGCGCCACACCTATTACCATCATTAGGGGAAAAAACGGTGATCCAATTTCCGACCCCCAGGAACAGGTTCGCAGATTTGCTGAGCATTTCTGTGAGGTCCTGGGGGAGGGAAAATCCCACAGCCAGGAAAACATCGTGGCACAAAGTGAGGATGACCCTGCTGAGGCTGCGGTGCCTCAAATATTGGATGAAGTCACCCCCTGTGAGTGGCTGGCTGAGGTGCCATCTGCTGAGGAAGTATTGAAGGCGATACGGAGTCTGAGACCAGGAAAGGCAGCGGGCAGAGATGATCTCCCAAGCGAAATGCTGAGGGAGGGTGGCGTTTGTGCACAGACTGCCCTATATGACATCATAACAACAGTCTGGACCACTGGACGGGTTCCGCAGGATTGGAAGGATGCCCTGGTGGTCCCCCTTTTTAAGAAGGGGGACCGCACAGACTGTAACAACTACAGGGGCATCTCACTCCTCAGTGTGCCGGGAAAGGTCCTGGCAAGGATTATTCAGCATCGCCTTGCCAGGCACGCTGAGGAGAGGCTTGCGGAGCCCCAATGCGGTTTCAGGAAAGGGCGGTCCTGCACGGATGCCATATTTTCTGTCCGTCTGCTACAGCAGAGGTGTAGGGAATTCCAACAAGACCTACATCTCTGCTTTATTGACCTGGTCAAGGCCTATGATACCATCAGTAGGCCTGGGCTCTGGGTCGTTCTTCGTGCTTTTGGAGTACCTGACCCTCTGCTCACGATCATTAAGGACCTTCATGATGGTGAGCGGGCCCGGGTAAAACTACGTGGCCGGGAGTCAGAGCCATTCCCTGTACACCTTGGGGTGCGACAGGGATGTCCTCTGGCTCCCACATTATTTAACATCTATTTTGACCACGTAGTTCGTGAAGCCTTCAATAGCTGTACCGGGGGAATCTCCATATGGTACAGATATAATGGGAGGCTAATCGATGCCCGGGTGCGGTCAAGGGATGGCTCCCTATTGCTCAACCACGTTATGTATGCTGATGACTTGGTAATAGCTGCTCAGTCAGAGGAGGAGTTGGAGACGCTGCTGCTGAGACTGGAGCGTGCCACTAAGAGGTGGGGCCTTACCATCAGCCCCACCAAAACTAAGCACCTGCCTGGGTATTTTGTACCATCGGACACTCCACCCCCACAACTCCCAATCGGTGATGGGGCAGTTGTGGAGAGAGTGGAGAGTTTCCCATACCTGGGCAGTGTGCTTATGACTGGCTCCAGTTTAACAGCAGAGGTCTCACTCCGAATCAGTCGAGCGGCAATATCTTTTCATCGGTTGCGTAACGCTGTGTGGAAGCTACCTGGTCTGTCGCTCCGCACTAAGCTTCAGGTCTTCTCGGCCACGGTCATTCCCTCCCTTCTCTACGCTTGCGAAACGTGGACCCCCCTAATGGAACATCTTCGCCGGTTAGAAACATTTAGGCTGACCTGCCTACGATCCATCCTGGGTTTAACCAGACTGGATTGTGTGAGGAGCTCACAAATCCTTGAAAGATCTGGGCAGGGTCCCATCGGTGAGCTCCTCCGGCAGGCAAGGCTGCGATGGCTGGGTCATGTAGCCCGCATGCCCAGCCACCACATGCCGAAACAGCTTTTGTTTGGCCGGATTGAGGGGGCTAAGCGGGCGCGGCACGGGCTAGAGAAGAGATGGAGTGATGTGGTACAGGAGGACGTGGAGCTGAGTGGACTTGCCGATGACTGGTACCAGCGGTGTCAAGATCGGCCTCTGTGGAGGAGGCTCGTGAAGGATGCTACTGGGCAGTTGGAGGCAGTCGCCCTCCAACAACAACGGAGGGCGGAGGAGCGACGCTCACAACAGCGAGCGGAGCGCCGGGTGGCTAAAGCACAGCAGGTTGGCACAGTAGGGGGCACAGGTGGTGCATCAGCCAGTCATCTCAGTCAGTCGACCCGTGGCACCTGGGTCTGCCCCGTGACCTCCTGCCAGCGGGCGTTCGACACTTCACGTGGCCTCAGGGTGCACATAGCCTGGCACAAGCGTCGTGGTGACGTCACCGCCACTTAGTGGCGAATGGCGGTTGTTGTTGTTGTTGTATGTGTGGTGGTGTGGTATTGCTCAACCACGTTATGTATGCTGATGATTTGGTAATAGCTGCTCAGTCAGAGGAGGAGTTGGAGACGCTGCTGCTGAGACTGGAGCATGCCACTAAGAGGTGGGGCCTTACCATCAGCCCCACCAAAACTAAGCACCTGCCTGGGTATTTTGTACCATCGGACACTCCACCCCCACAACTCCCAATCGGTGATGGGGCAGTTGTGGAGAGAGTGGAGAGTTTCCCATACCTGGGCAGTGTGCTTATGACTGGCTCCAGTTTAACAGCAGAGATCTCACTCCGAATCAGTCGAGCGGCAATATCTTTTCATCGGTTGCGTAACGCTGTGTGGAAGCTACCTGGTCTGTCGCTCCGCACTAAGCTTCAGGTCTTCTCGGCCACGGTCATTCCCTCACTTCTCTACGCTTGCGAAACGTGGACCCCCTTAATGGAACATCTTCGCCGGTTGGAAGCATTTGGGCTGGCCTGCCTGCGATCCATCCTGGGTTTAACCAGACTGGATTGTGTGAGGAGCTCACAAATCCTTGAAAGATCTGGGCAAGGTCCCATCGGTGAGCTCCTCCGGCGGGCAAGGCTGCGATGGCTGGGTCATGTGGCCCGCATGCCCAGCCGCCGCATGCCGAGACAGCTTTTGTTCGGCCGGATTGAGGGGGCTAAGTGGGCGCGGCACGGGCTAGAGAAGAGATGGAGTGATGTGGTACAGGAGGACGTGGGGCTGAGTGGACTTGCCGATGACTGGTACCAGCGGTGTCAAGATCGGCCTCTGTGGAGGAGGCTCGTGAAGGATGCTACTGGGCAGTTGGAGGTAGTCGCCCTCCAACAACAACGGAGGGCGGAGGAGCGACGCTCAGAACAACGAGCGGAGCGCCAGGTGGCTAAAGCACAGCAGGTTGGCACAGTAGTGGGCACAGGTGGTGCATCAGCCAGTCATCTCAGTCAGTCGACCTGTGGCACCTGGGTCTGCCCCGTGACCTCCTGTCAGCGGGCGTTCGACACTTCACGTGGCCTCAGGGTGCACATAGCCTGGCACAAGCGTCGTGGTGACGTCACCGCCACTTAGTGGCGAATGGCGGTTGTTGTTGTGTGTGGCAGTGTGTGGTGGTGTGTGTGGTGTGTGGTGGTGTGGGTGTGTGTGGTGTGTGTGTGGGTGTGTGTGTGGTGGTGTGTGTGTGTGTGGTGGTGTGTGTGGTTGTGTGTGTGTGGTGGTGTGTGTGTGTGTGGTGGTGTGTGTGTGGTTGTGTGTGTGTGGTGGTGTGTGTGGTTGTGTGTGTGTGTGTGGTGGTGTGTGGTGGTGTCTCACTCCTTCACTCTCACGTACATTGACACACTCACACCTACACTCTGACACCT
The DNA here is from genome assembly GCF_048934315.1 of Petromyzon marinus. NCBI lineage: Eukaryota > Metazoa > Chordata > Hyperoartia > Petromyzontiformes > Petromyzontidae > Petromyzon > Petromyzon marinus. The sequence goes on along the minus strand of NC_133689.1, from coordinate 2,102,185 downwards.
TCACCCTCGCACGCTCTCACACACACTGACACACTCACACTTACACCTTCGCTCTCACACACACACTGATACTCTCGGTGTGCGCAGCTGGGTAAATATTGATGTCGCCTCCCGCCCCCTCCCACGTACGGGGTGCCCCCCCCCCTCCTCCCCACCTCCTCCCCCCACCTCCTCACCCCCACCTCCCTCCCCCTCGACCTCCCCCTGGGCGCCAGGTGGCTCCCACCGAGAGAGCCGGAAGACCCACGTGGCCGGCTCCCATGTGGGGTCCGCAGACACAAAATCCCGCAACCCACGTGGCAAGCCTGCGGTGTGAGTGGGCTCACCCATCCAAAGCAGACCCACCAACCCCCCCCCCCCCGCTTAGCTTCGGTGAGATTGGGCGTACGGGAGCGCAGATAAAGAATGCCAACGGCACTCCGCCTGGTTAAACAGGGAACGTTAATAAAAGAAGCGAGTGTGGCCTTCCTAGCTAGCTGGGTTCAGCTTGCTAGGAAGGCGAGATGCCACGTGTGTTGTGTGATGTTTATTTCCTCGTTTGTTGTGTGCCACTGATTTAAAAAAAACACGCACTGACCAGCGTGGTGAAGTACGGTCAAATAATATTTTTTTTATATACTGGAGAAATCCGATGAGCTATAAAGCTCTTTTTCACAGATCTTACAGTCGTTCAAAGATGTCCGGTAGATGTTAAAATACCCCCCCCCCCACCACCTTCCACTGTGTGGGAAGGCACTCATCTAGCAGTGGATTGACGAGGTGGCTGTGGGCGTACTTGGGGTGCACTTTGTAACTCACGGTGCGGGTTCGGTGGCTGCTGCTGCCCGCGTCAGACGGCACCCGACTCGGTCCACGTGGGGAGTGGCCGGGGACCTTTGTCCTGGCGAGTCACGCAGCTTGCGGAGTTCACACAGCTCACATATAGATACATACACACAGCTCGCACACAGATACATACACACTGCTCGCACACAGATACATACACACAGCTCGCACACAGATACATACACACAGCTCGCACACAGATACATACACACAGCTCGCACACAGATACATACACACGCAGATACACACGCAGATACACACGCAGATACACACGCAGATACACACGCAGATACACACGCAGATACACACGCAGATACACACGCAGATACACACACACACACGCAGATACACACACACACGCACACGCAGCTACAAACAAAGATCCCCATATAGCCTTAACAGACTGTAGGGGCAAGTGCTGTTAGCGAGCACCTATGAATGCTGGAACGGTACACGAGGGGGTGGGTGGCCAGCACCACGCCCAACCGCCTTTGTCTCCCTAGTGGCAATGTTTACACACCGCACCAGGTACTCATTTGAGGCTGAGTCGACCTAGGGGAAGCCCGGGACCGGTTCAGATAATCGTCACTGGTGTTGGCCGTGAGCGGGAATCGAACCCGGGTCGGCAGGTTCATAGCGCAGCGCGCTAACCGCTACACTACCGCTCCCCACCAACACACAGATACACACACAGATACACACACACATAGATACATACACACGCAGATACACACACACGCAGATACACAAAAACAGCTCACACACACAGATACACACAGAGAGACACACACACAACACACACACACACAACACATACAGATACATGGACACACACAGATACATGGACACACACACAGCTCACACACACACAGATACATGGACACACACACACAGATATATGGACATGCGTACAGCAAACACAAAACACTGTTGGTGGCCTCGTGGCGGTTGGTAGAAAGCGCACCACATCCTGCCGTTTTTGTCTCTCTCATGGCGATGCTTGCACATCGCACCAGGTACTCATCTGAGGCCGAGCCCAGGAGTGGTTCAGATACAGCATTCGTGAGCTGGAATCGAACTCGAGTCGTCGGGTTCGTAGCGCAGCGCCACCGCACCCCCCCTCCCCCCCCGAATACTGTGACACGCGCACTCACGCACAACACACGCGTGGAGTTGAAGGGGTCTCTCCCCTCCTTCCCTCAACGTCTCCCCAACTCAACCCCCACTCATCCCCACTTCGTCCCATCCCCTCTTCGTCTCTGTGGAGGAGGAGGAGGCGGCGTGCTCGATCGCTCGAGAGCAGTGCTGCTGCTGCTGCTTCTTCTTCTTCACCTGGGGTGTCAGCTGCACCCCCTGGGGTTGCGAAATGCCCTTTCTGAAGGTGCCAGACATGGCCAGATTTGTTTTAGAAGGTAAATAATGGAAAACACAAATTGAGAACGGGCACGTAAGTGCAACTTACTTTGTTTCATCAAACCTCCATGTATTTATGAACATTCTAATTAATTTTACGGTTAAGAACCACTGCTCTAGAGACATCATACAGTGAAGGAAAAAAGTATTTGATCCCCTGCTGATGTTGTACGTTTGCCCACTGACAAAGAAATGATCAGTCTATAATTTTAATGGTAGGTTTACTTGAACAGTGAGAGACAGAATAACAACAACAAAATCCAGAAAAACGCATGTCAAAAATGTTATAAATTGATTTGCATTTTAATGAGGGAAATAAGTATTTGATCCCCTCTCAATCAGAAAGATTTCTGGCTCCCAGGTGTCTTTTATACAGGTAACAAGCTGAGATTAGGAGCACACTCTTAAAGGGAGTGCTCCTAATCTCAGCTTGTTACCTGTATAAAAGACACCTGTCCACAGAAGCAATCAATCAATCAGATTCCAAACTCTCCACCATGGCCAAGACCAAAGAGCTCTCCAAGGATGTCAGGGACAAGATTGTAGACCTACACAAGGCTGGAATGGGCTACAAGACCATTGCCAAGCAGCTTTAAGAGTGTGCTCCTAATCTCAGCTCGTTACCTGTATAAAAGACATCTGGGAGCCAGAAATCTTTCTGATTGAGAGGGGGTCAAATACTTATTTCCCTCACTAAAATGCAAATCAATTTATAACATTTTTGACATGCGTTTTTCTGGATTGTGTTGTTGTTATTCTGTCTCTCACTGTTCAAATAAACCTACCATTAAAATTATAGACTGATCATTTCTTTGTCAGTGGGCAAACTTACAAAATCAGCAGGGGATCAAATACTTTTGTCCCTCACTGTAACAGCCTCGCGCCTTGTCACGGCACGTGGCGAGAGCTAACGGTAACATGTCACATTGGCGGATAATAAAGTCCTGCTTATTTTTGAACGCGTAATCGTACTTGCTTCCCGCCTTACCGGCGTGGTGAAGTATGGTCAAAGAATTACGAGCCCGGCGGTCTCGCATGAGTGGTCGGTAATCTCAACCGCTGCTGGACCCTCCTGCAGGCGATTCAGTCTCAGTGCCTGGTGCGGTGTGTGAATATCAACACTGAGGAGACAAAGGCGGCCGGGCGTGAGGCTGGTCACACCATCCTCTCGTGCGCAGTTGCCGGCTTTCATAGGTGCTACTCGCTAACGGCACTTGTCCCAAAGTCTGTTCAAGGCTATACGGGGGATCTTTGTATGTCTTTGCTTATACCATGTATATTCCCTTTTTTGCTTGTGGTACAATATTTGGTTCACAACATCTGACATCTCTGTCTGAGCAGAGCTGAGCCAGCGATGTTTCTAATTCCCAACAACTTCCCTGTTTGTAAAGAAAAAAAAGCCCACCACCACTACCAACATCAATAACACCCAGTTTCCTCCTTCTATAAACAGGGGGTCGCAATCCGTGTGAATACACAGTTCTTTTTTACTGAGGCCTCAACAAAACACGCACACACACACGCGCGTGTGTCGGTCAGCTACGATTTCACACCACACCAACAAAAAAAACCCACATTACTATTGTTGACGTGGTCGTAGTTTTGTCCCGCATTTGGAACTCATGGAGGGCGTTTGACACCGTGTCCGCTCAAAAGAAAAACCCACTTCAGCTGTATTCGCAAAACTCAATCAGCCGAGAGATATGAAACGTCGACGACTTTATCCGGGCGGTAGTGGCGGCGGTGGCTGCTATGATCCAGCGCTGTGGAGGCAACGGCGAGGATTGGTGTATCACCACCACACACGGATGTTGTGAAACTCCCCTTCTTCCCGTGCGCGTCGAGGTGTCTCTGCACATGGCTCGCCAGGGGAAGGCGGTACAGCAAAACAATGTGCAACTCCACCTGTATCATCTGTATGGGATCGAGTATTGCACCCTCGAACGCGTGGGTTTGTTGCGGGTGCTCTGGTTGCCTCCCACATGTATAAACACTCAATAATTGGCAACGAATATATTTGTACATATATACAGGACTGCAGAGCGTGGAGTGATGGGATTTGGCACCGACTCGCCGCCTTGCTGCTGGCTTCCCGCTCGGCTGTGGTTCCTCCTCGCGCCTCCGATTCGTCCTCCCACCCCCCCTCCTCTCTCTCCACGAGCGAACCGCGTGAGGTGGCGGTGCAGTGTGACGAGTTTAAGAATCGCTCATTGTTGTTTTCGGTAAAGTCACGTATGTAGAAATACAATAAAATTATATTAAAACAAAAAACAATCACGACGTTTCGATCACAACGCAAGCGATCTTCATCAGGTGTCAAGAACAAATCACGGGAGGTAAATACAACAAAAAGATGAGAGACGAGAATTCAACAAACCTGAAAAAGATCGCTTGCGTTGTGATCGAAACGTCGTGATTGTTTTTTGTTTTAATATAATGTTATTGTTTTTCTACATACGTGACTTTACCGAAAAAAACAATGAGTAATTTTATGCAGTCACGAAAGCTTTAATAGAGTTTAAGAATGTATCCTCGTTGGGAAGCTAAACGCTGCACACACCATAGGGTCCTACCGACTACACTGGGACGTTTGGCCAATTCCCTTCACGTCGCAGAGGGTCTCGTAAAATCTACACTTATATTGCTGTGATGGTCTCAGCCCGGTCGCCAATAAGCTATATACACACACACAAAACCACGAGGTTTGGGTTTTGAACTTGGAATTGGATACACTTCAGATTTACGAATTTCACTCTCGGGTTGTCGCGTGATGAACATTACTCACCTTTGCCGGGGTGTGGGGATATAGATACACACCCCTACCTCGTGGACCAGAGGTCACTTACACGGATTTCAGCAGTAGTTCTGTGATATCCGCACATCGGGGTGGACTTCTCTGCGAGTGGATTATTAATGACACGACGCCCGTCGGGCAGGTCGAGGCGGGACCCCTGCAATTGCCGGCTCACGCCACTGCTGGCGGAAGGGCCTCCAGTCAATGGGTCTCGAGGCTATTGGCCTACTCTTCCACGCTGACCATACAGTCTTGGAGAGATGGGCGTACCCACACGCGACCCTGCCCATCATAGCTAGGCGATCGATGGTGCAAGCCATTCGTACCGCTGGATTGGACAGAAGCAGGTCAGGGAAAACACGTGGTATTTCAGAAACTTGCCCCATTGTCCCACATGCCTTGCCGGGAGATGGAGTCGAACCGGCGACTTCTGGATCGCAAGTCCAGTGCGGTGCGGCTGACCCATCGCATCGGCATTGTGGCAGCAGCAGCAGCGGCGGCGACATCTTTAGAAGCGCGCACGCGTCAGAGGGAGCGAAGCCCCCGACGCACGCGCCCACCGCTCCCACCGCCGCGTCTCCCTCCATCCAGATCTCCGCTCTACCACCGCTGATCGTTATCGGGCGGCGTGCGGCCACGCCGGGCAGAGCCACAGCATCTGCCGAACGCTTATCAGACCCGAGCAGAGCTGCTGCCCCCCCCCCACCCTCTCGCGATCACCACCACCCCCCGCCGATGACCGCCGCAGAACGCACAAACATCCCTCGGCGATCCTGCAAAAGCCTCACCACCTCGACACCCCACCCCTTTCTCTCGGTGGCAAAAAAAAGATGCCGAGATTCGTTGCTTAGTCGAGAGTTATACTACTGCGGGGGTCGAGCTGGTGATGTCATTAACCTGCCTGTGTTGCTCTTTCTGTATCTAAGCGTAAATATTCTTGAAAAGTAATCATCACGGCTCAATGTATCGGCTGGTAGTCGACTTCAGCAGGTGGCACGTGGCGAGTCGTAGCCGCAGCCGTAGCCAGAGGTATACTGGATGTGGTGGGCTGGGTTGGTATTTAATTTCCAGATCGCCGACCGGGGCAGCATTATGCGTGACGATCCGAGTGGGTGGTGGGAATCGAACTTAAGGATCGCAGCTGCCAGGATTATGATCTGTTGTCGGTCCATGTAAAATTGTAAATGCTTGGTCCACATGAGCCGTGGGTTTCCATGAACGGGGTTTCAGTGTCAAACACGAGTTTTATATGTAACAGAGATGTTTCTGATCTCGGGCTCTGTGCGAGCATATGGGTCTCTGAAAATCCGTAAAAGTACATGGGTATCTCTGTAAGTCTATGATTTTCTATAGACCCCGTACGTAAATCTACGCAAGTACATGGGTCTCTCGAACCCTTTATGGACCAACCTGTCGGAAATAAACAGGAGCCATCCCCCTTGTAAATGTCAGCGGCCACACGTGAATGCCTGCGTGGAGGTTTTGACACTCGCTGGAGAAAGCGTAAGAGCAGAGCGAGCGCCACCGAGCGAGGGGGTTGTTGGGGGTAGAGGTGGGATGGAGGGGGCGCCGTCACAGCACCAGAGGCGAGGTCAGAATTGAGCTCAGCGAGGTGGCTACATCATACGAGTAGTCGGTGGGTCATGCGTCACGGTTCGGGCTCGACGTGGTAGTATTGGTGACCGATGCGAGAGGAGGGCAGTGTTAGGGGTGGCCATCGAGTGTGCCGGCGGTGCGACTGCACCGGAGAGTCCATGGGTTGGGCTGGAGGGGCACAGGTGCCGGGACACGAACCAGGTTGGGGAGCGGGGGGACTGGACAGGTGGCCCCATTTCATTTCTCCCACCAGGAGCCGTACAAACCACGCGACGCCACTGGCTGGTCGTGGCAGGTCGGCCTCACGCTCGTCCTGGTGGCTGGTTGGCTCGTGTCGGCTGCTGCATCCCGCCGCTCCTCCCCGTCGCCACCCCCGGACTTGAAGGCGATTCTCCCCTCCGCTCGCCTCTCTCGTTTCTCGTGTTTACAGCGGAAATGTTTTTTTGTCGATCAAGGAGAGAGATTAACGAAGGGCGAGTGGCATTAGGCAGAGTCCTCCAGCGAGCGTGCGCGCGTGTGCATCGCTCCGATAATCTCAGCGACTGCATTCTCTCGATTACAAAGACGCTCCGGAAAGTAAGACGCACCCTGCACTTGTTACACCCGACGCAGACAAGTTATGCAAAGATTGCCTCCCTCCGCCCGTATAGCCTGTAACAGACTGTTAGGGGAAGTGCTGTTAGCGAGCACCTATTAAGGTCGGCAAGGCACACCAGAGGGTGGGTAGCCAGCATCACGTGCAGCAGCACAAGCCTCCACCGCTACCCGGCTCACCTATGAATCCCAATTCGCCCAGCAAGGGCAGCTCCCCCAGCTTAATGGGGGTGGCTTGCCGGGTGAAAGTATAAAGTCTGAGCCCGTGTCCCTATAAACACATCATCACCGCCGCCACCGCAGTATTACGAGGACAAGACAAAGCGAGATGGATGTTGGCTGGGTGGAAAAAAATGTTCCCGGAAGAGCGGCGGGTGTTCCGGACTCTCCCGTCCGATATGAATCGCGGTCAAGAACGATGCAGGGAGCGTTCAGGGTGAACGGACGATGCATTTATTGGCATATCCACCATAAGTGAAATGTTGTGCTCAGTGTAACGCCAACGAAACACACAGACGTTCCGCTTTGTGTGCGAGTGTGTGTCCCGGCGTTGCAACTAAATTACTTGTATTATCATGAATTAAATGTTTAGCATTTTCATTTTTGTTTAAGTCTATGCGCGTGACTTGTACAAAAAAAAAACATGTATCCGTTCTGCTATTTGCACATGATGCATCTTAACATTTGATTTCTTACAATAATGTTACTAATAGTACTCTCAATAATAATAAAGACGATAACGATGACGACGATCGTAAAAACGAATTGTAAAAAAAAAATTTGACCAAAGATGTACAGCGCAACGTCGTGTATCCGATCCGCCGGAGGACTGATAAGACATATTAAGCGTACGTGTCAAATGGTCGCATAAGTGGATAACCCCACAGCCATCAACAGTGGCGCTTACACACAAGCAGATTACTGAACAGTGAATGTACGCGAGATCAGCGTCACCGCGCGCGAAAGGCTCGGATCTGCGGCCACCTCGGGGAAGATGACCATCACGCAGCACTTGGCTGCGAGCGCTTAATTGATCGTGGCAGACGCGTGACGGGTCGGATACGCGACGTTCTACCGTGCCACGGAAGCCCCCTTCGGGGACGATCTTCTTGAAACCCCTCCGGGGGGGGGGGGAAGTGGCGGAGGAGTTTGTAAACAGTTTAAACAGTAGCTTGTAGTCATGACATTCGTACCGTGGAAACGCACGGCGGCACGCACACTCCCACCAGGGACAGCCGCGTCCCTGGAGTTGCTCGCTCGCGCGCCACTGCTGGCGGAAGGGGCCTCTCCGCTAAGAGGGGGCCTTTCTAGGGGCTTATTTTGGCCTACTCTTCCACGCGGGCCAGCTTGCTTGGAAGGAGGTGAAAGCAGCCACACTTTACCCCCCCACAAACGATCTGCAGATCGCGGTAACCCATCGACACCGCTGGGTGGGCAGAGATGGAGATGGTGGGGGGGGTTAAGAAACTCGCCCCTCCCCCCATTGCCACGCAGGGAGGCGGAATCGAACCGGCGTCCAGTGTGGCAGCATCCCGTGCACCGTCATGACGCGTCACCGAGCGTCGTTACCCTGCATTCATTCGCGTCAATGAGTCCCCCCCCCCCCCCCCCTGAGCGACTGTTGCGTTCCGCGCGCGAGCTCAAGGTGCTGGCGTGTTGTTGAGACGCGAGCCTTCTGGGAGGCAGAGACAAATACTCGACGATGCGCCCGGCAAAAAAACACATTTCCTCGCTTGCGAGAATTACATTTTCACAACCGATTTTACTTGCCACTGCGCTGCCCTACAACGCGGTTCCCCAACGTCTGCCAAATGACGACACCGCCCATCAGAAAAATACCCACAATCCAGTTGCTCACAGTTGTGTTTCGACTCCACATTGCCAACAACCCCCCACCACAATTATCCAGCATTTGACATCACCGATTCACGCTATGAAAATAAATAAAAAAAACAACAACAAAATAAACACGAGGACAATACCCGGGGGGACTCCCTTACGGAGCCGTTGTAGATACACAACTCGACGTCAGCAGACCAGGACAGTCGATGTTCGATGCTGGCTCGACGCACAAATCTGTTGGCGTACGGTCGAATGTCGGAGCATCTCTCTGCTGGGCGAACGACGGAGAGGGAGACTTGGAAAGTCGGCATCTTTGGGAGGCTCAATCGTCAGGATTCTCAGGTCTTCATCTCCTCATCATTATCATTGCTGTCGATCCCTGGAACCAGGTCGGACAGACCGACAGTGGCCTCTTCGGCCGTGCTCTGCCTCGTCCGTGTGATCATTAAAAAAAATAACTGCTCTAATGCGTCGTCTCATCCTTGCCTGCGAACGCAAGATTGATTTCACGTTGCATAGATTGTCTTCATGGAGTGGGGGGGGGGGGGGTGCTGTTGAGTGAGCGAGTAATTGAACGAGTTAGTAGGCAAGCGAGTGGGCAAGGGGTTGAGTGACTGAACGGGCAAGTGAATGAGTGAGCGGGCAAGCGAGCGGGCAAGGGGTTAATTGACTGAACAGCCAAGTGAGCGGTGAGCGAAGGAGCTGTTTTAGTGCCTGAGTGGCAATACTAGTGAGTGAGCGAGTGGGTGAGCAGGCGAGATCTTTGCTCTGGATCCGAGGTCCCGGGAGGGTTTGTCCACGGTGACACTAAGAATCTGGGTTGGTCCTCCTCACAGTAGGCACTCGCCAAGATCAACAGCATGCCGAGGACTACAACCGGACTATGGTTGGTAAGCAGGAAGCAACAGCTGTTATGAGAGACAGCCGGACTGAAGCCAGCAAAGTCACACAGCCGGTCTTACAGCTAACGAGCCAAACAGGCGGACTGCAACAAGCAAGTCACCCAGCCAGACTACAGAACAAGCCACACAGCCGGACACATCACCTAGCCACAAACCATCAGGAGACACAGGCAGACTACAGCCAGTCTTGTAGGCACCAGGAGACACAGGCCCACTGCAGGCGGCACGAGACATTCGCAGGCTGCAGTCAGACGACAGGCAGCAGGAGACACACGCGCAGGATACAGCGATGCTTTGGGCGGCACGAGACACAAGCAGACAGCACGCAGCAGGAGCCAGGCGGACTGCAGAACCGGGCTACGGAGACGCACTCGCCTCTCCTCCACCTCGCCCCTCCGTGTCGAGCTGCAGGAGGAGGACCGTTGTCTCCGGCAGCGCTGGAGTGGGGGAGGGGGGGTTGGTGAGAGTGGTGTGTGCTTCCTTTTAACACCAAACAGACCCAGGAAGGAGCCGGCGTACCGAGGACGCGGCCGGTTGCTGTCGAGACCCCCGTGGCCGGTCGGCTTCGCCGTAGTTCCGTGTCCCACCCCCCCCAGGGTTCCGTTTCGCCGTTCACATCGGAGGCATCGTTTGCCGCAGCGATGGTGGTTGCGGTGGAACAGTGCGCCGTGCGCCGCTGAGGCGGAGCAGTGTCGTCAAAAGTAAAGACAAACGGAACGTAAAAAATATAACAATAACGATATAACGTGTGAATTCATTAATATAGTGCTCAACATTGTTACGCTGCTGCTGCTGCTGTGCGTCGACATTCAATCTTCTCGCTTCGGGAAGGTTAAAAATAGAGACCGGGCGACAGAACGTGTCCGACCCATCGCAGCAAAGTAGTCGGTACAAGCTCAGGGCGTGTCATCGTTCGTGTTCATTATTCTTCCACTTGCGATTTTTTTTTTCGTAATTTTCCACCGTTAACTTTTCTGCTTGTTTACCAATCGTTACCTTCCCTCATTTCTGTTGTCGGTTTTTTTTTTCGTTTTTCCTTCCCGCGCGTCGCCGTCGAACGATCACCATCGCCGCCGGCCGGCCGCCCCCCCCCCCCGCCCCCCCCGCCCCCCCCCCCCGCCCGTCGTCTCACTGCACGACGCGATCCTGCATCGCGGTCGGCACGGCGTACTGCTGGTGGTAGGCAGAGGCGCCGGCGGGCATGACGCCGCCGGCGCCCAGGGCCGGCACGTATCCCGCGTACCCGGCGGGGAGGAACGCCGACGACGCGTAGGAGTAGTCGTACGCTCCGCCGTACTGCGCCGCAAAGCCGCCGCCCGGGTACTCGAGGTAGCAGGGCGTGCTGGCGCCGCTGGTGGCGGCGGCGGCGGCGGCGCCCGGAGGCGTGTGGGCTCCCAGCAGGAGGCCCGGCTGCAGCATGGCGTGCGGGTAGACGTACTGCGTCGCCAGCCTGATCGCCGAGGGACGGACATGGGCGTTACCACGACGGCCTCGCACGCGCGGGGCCCCTGGCGCTCGGCCGACCGGTGGCGGCGACAAGGGCTAGCGAGGCCGAGCGGTCCCCCTCCTCAACACCCGCTGTTTGCCACTAAGTGACGGTGACGTCACCACGGTGCTTGGCTAGGTGCACGTTAAGGCCACGTGAAGTGTCTAATGCCCGCAAGCAGGAGGTCACGGGACAGACGCAGGTGAGTGGCCGATGCACCACCTGTGCCCCCTACTGTGCCAACCTGCTGCGTTTTAGCCACTCGGCGCTCCGCTCGTTGTTGTGAGCGTCGCTCCTCCACCCTCCGTTGTTGTTGGAGGGCGACTACCTCCAACTGCCCAGTAGCATCCTTCACGAGCCTCCTCCACAGAGGCCGATCTTGACACCGCTGGTACCAGTCATCGGCAAGTCCAAACAGCTCCACGTCCTCCTGTACCACGTCACTCCATCTCTTCTCTAGCCCGTGCAGCACCCATTTAGCCCCTCTATTCGACTGAACAAAAGCCGATTGGGCATGCGGTGGCTGGGCATGCGGGCTGCATGACCCAGCCAAGGCAGCCCCCTCTCAACCCGGCGTTCCCACACATTCTGCACGGTAAAACATCGCGCAACTGGACCTAGCGATAGAGCGTGGGAGGCCACTGGTGGCATAGCACGTGGCGGACCGACACAACCGGAGAACACATGCCCTGGGCCGTACCAGGTTACCTCGCACTTGTTAGCGTTGTTTCGCAAGAAAAATCTATCACTGGACTGGACCGTACACTTTCCATACTCCCACGCCAAAAGCCACGGGCATCTCTCATGGGCTCAGGACGACGAATGCTATTTGTCTTGCAAGGTCTCGCAGAAGAATGCCTACGTAACAAATATAGGGGCAGATATAATATACTGCACTGAAAGGATGGTGCTTGGATTGGCGACCGCCATCAACAATCAGGGCGATATAGTCGGTGCTGCTCAATGAGACTGTGTGAGAAGCAGCATGTCGATCACATTTGTTCCACGGCTACAATGAGGCGGGGGGGGGGGTCATAGATCAGGGGTCAGGGGTTACGGTGGAGGGGGGCGGCACCGAGACCCCGCTGGACCGTGGAGATCGCCGTTTGATTCCCGCGTGGATCGCTTTGTGCTTGAGAAACATTTCCCGCTTAGTTTGGCCGGCACAGCAGAACTTTACAATACCATACTAACGATGACGACGATGATGACGACGATAATTTGACGGCGATGATTATGACGATGGTTACCAGGGCAACGAGGATGACGGGAAGAGGGGTGCAGACTCACCCGTACTGCTGTCGGATTAGAGCCGGGTGGATCTGCTGCATCCCGAGGCCAAACCCTGCGGACAGCAACAAATGCACGCGCGAAAACACGTCAACAAAACGAACGCACGCATGCTCACACATGCTCACACATGCGCACGCATGCGCACGCACGCGCAGACAAATACACCCATGAATGCACAAAATGCATTGCAGGTACACACACACGAACATACGCACGCAAATCTACACACGCATACAAAGACAAAGATCCCCCGTATAGCCTTAACAGACTGTAGGGGCAAGTGCTGTTAGCGAGCACCGATGAAGGCCGAAACGGTACACGAGGGGGTGGGGTAGCCAGCATCACGTGGAGCAGCACAAACGTCCACACCCGACCACCTTTGTCTCCCCAGTGGCGATGTTTACACACCACACCGGGCACTCGTTTAAGGCTGAGTCGGCCTAGGGGAGGCCCAGGACCGGTTCAGATAATCGTCACTGGGTGTTGGCTGTGAGCAGGAATCGAACCCGGGTCGCCAGGTTCATAGCGCAGCACGCTAACCGTTACACTACCCCTCCCGACACACGCATACATGCACAAACACACATGCACAAACGCAAACACACATGCACAAACACATGCACAAACGCAAACACACATGCACAAACGCAAACACACATGCACAAACGCACACACGCACAAACACACACATGAACAAAAGACAAAAATTCCCCATATTATCGTCAAAACAAAAGTTTTGGGCAAGTGCTGTTAGCAAGCATCTATTAGTTAGCACACGAGGGAGGGTGGGTGGCCAGCACCACGCCCAGCCGCCTTTGTCTCCCTAGGTGGCGATATTTACACATCGCAGGGTACTCATTTGAGGCAGAGTTGACCGAGGGGAGGCCCAGCAACATACACCTCGCCCCATAACATAGGCTTACTATGGCCTGGCATACTTTGTACTCTCGTGGTAGTGCCTTATGCCCGCAATATTGAGTGAGAGATTCGGCCCTTGGGGGGGGGGGGGGGGTGCCTCATATATATTATTTTTAATGAATCCGAGGAGCCTCCTGAGCTACTTGGGGCCCTAAACTTTTGCTTTGTTGCCCTCACCTGGCTGCAGCACGCGTGGCTTGGCCCCCAGGTACGCCAGGTTGACGTTGGCCTTGCGTCCGTCGATGATCGGGTTCGGGTCCTTGCAGGCTCGTTCTGCTGCTCCCCTGTCTCCCATCGTCACCTGCGGACATCGCCATCGTCGCCATCAGCACTAGCACCGTCATCACCACGACTACCACCACAATTAGCGGCAACAGCTTCATCAGCACCACCACCATCACTTATTTATGCAACAGATACAAAATGATAAATGTTCAAGCAGTGCGAGTGTGGTAAACATCTGTCAGATGGCAGAAGCCCTCCTCCCATCCTCCTCGAACCCAACGACGCGAGACCACACGCAAACTGGAGTGCATCGGAGGCCATCGCTCAATTGGGCGAACAGCGTTGCCCTATCCACCCGCGTTGAAGACTCGCTCTCATCCGAAGTACTGTGTTCAACCACCACCACCACCTTGCAGGTCATACCCACCCACTTGGCCAGCAACCCAGCCACCCACCCACCCAGCCTGCAACCAAGCCACCCACCCACCCAGCCAGCAACCAAGCCACCCACCCACCCAGCCAGCAACCAAGCCACCCACCCACCCAGCCAGCAACCCAGCAACCCAGCCACCCACCCAGCCAGCAACCCAGCCACCCACCCAGCCAGCAACCCAGCCACCCACCCACCCAGCAACCCAGCCACCCACCCACCCAGTAACCCAGCCACCCACCCACCCACCCGGCCAGTAACCCAGCCACCCACCCACCCACCCGGCCAGTAACCCACCCACCCACCCACCCACCCGGCCAGTAACCCACCCACCCACCCACCCGGCCAGTAACCCAGCCACCCACCCACCCAGCCAGTAACCCAGCCACCCACCCACCCACCCACTCGGCCAGCAAAACAGCCACCCACCCACCTACTCGGCAAGCAAAACAGCCACCCACCCACCTACGCGGCCAGCAACCCAGCCACCCACCCATTCGGCCAGCAACCCAGCCACCCACCCACTCGGCCAGCAACCCAGCCACCCACCCACTCGGCCAGCAACCCAGCCACCCAGCAACCCAGCCACCCACTCGGCCAGCAACCCAGCCACCCACCCACCCACTCGGCCAGCAACCCAGCCACCCACTCGGCCAGCAACCCAGCCACCCACTCGGCCAGCAACCCAGCCACCCACCCACCCACTCGGCCAGCAACCCAGCCACTCGGCCACCCACCCACACACCCACCCACCCACTCGGCCAGCAACCCAGCCACCCACCCACTCGGCCAGCAACCCACCCACCCACTCGGCCAGCAACCCACCCACCCACTCGGCCAGCAACCCAGCCACCCACCCACCCACTCGGCCAGCAACCCAGCCACTCGGCCAGCAACCCAGCCACCCACCCAGCCACTCGGCCAGCAACCCAGCCACCCACCCACCCACTCGGCCACCCACTCGGCCACCCACCCACTCGGCCACCCACTCGGCCACCCACCCACTCGGCCAGCAACCCAGCCACCCGGCCAGCAACCCAGCCACTCGGCCAGCAACCCAGCCACTCGGCCAGCAACCCAGCCACTCGGCCAGCAACCCAGCCACTCGGCCAGCAACCCAGCCACTCGGCCAGCAACCCAGCCACTCGGCCAGCAACCCAGCCACTCGGCCAGCAACCCAGCCACTCGGCCAGCAACCCAGCCACTCGGCCAGCAACCCAGCCACTCGGCCAGCAACCCAGCCACTCGGCCAGCAACCCAGCCACTCGGCCAGCAACCCAGCCACTCGGCCAGCAACCCAGCCACCCACCCACCCACCCACTCCGCCAGCAACCCAGCCACCCGGCCAGCAACCCACTCGGCCAGCAACCCAGCCAGTCACCCACCCACCCATTCGGCCAGCAACCCAGCCACCCACCCACTCGGCCAGCAACCCAGCCACCCACCCACTCGGCCAGCAACCCAGCCACCCACCCACCCACTCGGCCAGCAACCCAGCCACCCACCCACCCACTCGGCCAGCAACCCAGCCACCCACCCACCCACTCGGCCAGCAACCCAGCCACCCACCCACCCACTCGGCCAGCAACCCAGCCACCCACCCACCCACTCGGCCAGCAACCCAGCCACCCACCCACCCACTCGGCCAGCAACCCAGCCACCCACCCAGCCACTCGGCCACCAACCCAGCCACCCACCCAGCCACTCGGCCACCCACCCAGCCACTCGGCCAGCAACCCAGCCACTCGGCCAGCAACCCAGCCACTCGGCCAGCAACCCAGCCACTCGGCCAGCAACCCAGCCACTCGGCCAGCAACCCAGCCACTCGGCCAGCAACCCAGCCACTCGGCCAGCAACCCAGCCACTCGGCCAGCAACCCAGCCACTCGGCCAGCAACCCAGCCACTCGGCCAGCAACCCAGCCACTCGGCCAGCAACCCAGCCACTCGGCCAGCAACCCAGCCACTCGGCCAGCAACCCAGCCACTCGGCCAGCAACCCAGCCACTCGGACAGCAACCCAGCCACTCGGACAGCAACCCAGCCACTCGGCCAGCAACCCAGCCACTCGGACAGCAACCCAGCCACTCGGACAGCAACCCAGCCACTCGGACAGCAACCCAGCCACTCGGACAGCAACCCAGCCACTCGGACAGCAACCCAGCCACCCACCCACCCACTCGGCCAGCAACCCAGCCACTCGGCCAGCAACCCAGCCACTCGGCCAGCAACCCAGCCACC
This sequence comes from Petromyzon marinus, assembly GCF_048934315.1. NCBI lineage: Eukaryota > Metazoa > Chordata > Hyperoartia > Petromyzontiformes > Petromyzontidae > Petromyzon > Petromyzon marinus. Next base: position 2,085,629 of record NC_133689.1, on the reverse strand, counting down.
CACCCACCCACTCGGCCAGCAACCCAGCCATTCACCCACCCACCCACCCACTCGGCCAGCAACCCAGCCACCCACCCACCCGGCCAGCAACCCAGTCACCCACCCACTCGGCCAGCAACCCAGTCACCCACCCACCCACTCGGCCAGCAACCCAGTCACCCACCCACTCGGCCAGCAACCCAGTCACCCACCCACCCACTCGGCCAGCAACCCAGTCACCCACCCACCCACCCACTCGGCCAGCAACCCAGTCACCCACCCACCCACCCACTCGGCCAGCAACCCAGCCACCCACCCACCCACTCGGCCAGCAACCCAGCCACCCACTCGGCCAGCAACCCAGCCACCCAGCCACCCACTCGGCCAGCAACCCAGCCACCCACCCACCCACTCGGCCAGCAACCCAGCCACCCACCCACCCACTCGGCCAGCAACCCAGCCACCCACCCCCACCCACTCGGCCAGCAACCCAGCCACCCACCCACCCACTCGGCCAGCAACCCAGCCACCCACCCACTCGGCCAGCAACCCAGCCACCCACCCACCTACCCACTCGGCCAGCAACCCAGCCACCCACCCACCCGGCCAGCAACCCAGCCACCCACCCACCCATTCGGCCAGCAACCCAACCACCCACCCACCCACCCACTCGGCCAGCAACCCAGCCACCCACCCACCCACTCGGCCAGCAACCCAGCCACCCACCCACTAACCCAGCAACCCACCCACAACACTTCAATTTTAGTTTATTCCCTCGCACTGCCGCACTTTAGAATTCTCTTTGCATCATCGACTCTCTCCCCAATCTCTTATAAAGAACCTTGTTCAACTTAAGAAACATGTTACACGCTTGTATATTACATTGGCAACAGTGCCGTTTGTCACTGGCCACTTGGTGTTTTGGGCCTTCGGGCTTGTGCTCAGCGGCCGCTTTTGGGCCATGCCGCGCGTCGTTTGGCACAATGGCCGGCATTTCGCTCTGCGTGCAGGGACCTTCTTCAGGAATGGATCCTGGAGCTGCACACAGTTCATGCATTGCACTCCAGAGCTCGCTCACCCACGCGCTCGCTCGCCCACTCGCCAATTTACTCGCCCGCCCGCTTGCTCAATCATTCACTGCCGGAGAGAACTCTGGACAGAAGCAGCTCCCAGCACGTGGGAGTGAAACGTCGGGCACCGGTGGCAGGCTTCAAACGGCAACAAAACCTCGGAGCGCATCGCGGAGCCGGGCATTGCGTTCGCGAGCCGCCGACGCCGCGGCCTGGCCAATGGCACCCCCCCCCCCCCCCCCCCACAACGAGCAGCGGAGTCTCTGGAAGCGGCAGCGCTCGCAAGGGAACAAAGGGGCTCCCGCCACTGCCCTTTCCCGTCTTCTGAAACATTCTCTTTGTTCTGCCACCAAAGTGACGACAATCGACCTATCTTCACCGAGCCCCGTGGCGTCGGGGTGCAGGAGGGGGCCGAGATCCTCCACGAGCCCCCCACCCCACCGCCATTGAAGGCTCAGTGCCCCCCCCCCACCTCAACATTATTATAAATTCCTGTAGTCTAGTCAAATAATGTAGCTCGAAGGACAATGATGGTGGTGATTGTTGTTATAATGATGGTGACGATGGTGGTGCCAATAACGATGGGAGGTGGAGCGATGAATGCAGCCCTTGCTGGGTGGATCGGTACGTCACAGGATTCGCGAGAGACGGCGGCAGCTTGGGGAGGCCTTCATCCAGCAGTGGATCGACCATGGATGTTACGGTAACTAAAACCTGCGGTTATAACCAGGGCAACCTCTACAACAAAATCCACTCGCAATGTAACCGGTGTTTCTAAACGTCGCAATGCTGAAACATTACTGGCAAATTACTCGATCGTGAGCACACCGAGCAAAAAATGTGGAAAAACCAAAAAAATTACGGCGAGCGGCAAAACCCGCTACGGTGAGGCCACGTCACCGCCCCTCTATCCCCGCTCCATCGTGGCCCAAATCTTTGGTCGCGGGGTCACACGGGGGTCACCAGCTCAGGCCGTCACGGGCATCGCACCGATGCCGTGTAAGGAGGGTCCGTCGTCGTGCGCCTTCAGGGCCCGGCGCACAAATTAAACGCCCCGAGGCGTAGGGGGGACCCGACGCCCCCGAGGAGGCCCAACCCCAAATCCCTGCCCCCCTCCCCATCGATCGCGTCTCTTATTGAACCCCCATCGGGCGCGACGACTCAATTCCATTAACGGCGGTTTCAACGCGAGCGTCGCAGAGAGCCGCGATCGACGTCTGCGGGCGTTTTGAAGTCGGCCGAGCGCGGTGGGGCCGGGGCGGCCCAGCGGCATCAGCGGGCCGGCTCGCAATCGGGGGGAGGGTGCCAGTTCGAATCCTGGTTGGGGGGTGGTTGACCCAGCCCATCATCACTTTCCTTCGGGCGTCGATAAAACAGGTACCACTTCATGGGGAAGCCAAGAGCAAATGTCCTTTGGGTAGGCCTCGTCCCCGCCACGTGAATGTGGAATTTCAACCACTGACGATATTCACTGTACCAGCCCTTTTGTCAGTCCACTGCTGGATGATGGACTGCCCACCAGCGGCGTATCGGGTGTACAGGCGGTGCAACTGCACCGGGGCCCACGGGTGTCAAAGGGACCCAGAATTTTGGATACGAAGAGGAATGGGGGAGGGGGGTGGGGGGGGGGGTGAACTGGAGAGGGGACCCCGTTTAATTCCTTGCAACAGGGCCCATGCCAACCACGCTACGCTACTGCTCCCCATTCCGGTTTAGTCACTCGGGTTGTTTGGCCATACTTCACCACATTGGTCAGTGCGGATTTAGTGACTGGTTGGTATATCACAAGTCACTAATGTTAGCTGTGGTTAGGAATCAAGCTCGGGTTGCTGGGCTCATAGAGCAGTGTGCCAACTGCTGCACCATCCCTCCGACCCACCCCATATTGTAAAATTCCCATGCTATTGTGGGGCTCCAGCTGTCTGTAAAAAACATTTATAAATTACTGTACAGTCATATTATTTACAAATCTAAGTGGACTCTTGCCTGATTAAACAAAGCACATCAATTGGCCAGCAATCTTTCGATTTAAAGCTTTCGTGACTGCAAGGATTCATCTTCTTTGGTTCTTTCGGTAAAGTCACGTAGAATGAGAATAAAATAATAAAATAAAACAATAACATTCTCACGACGTTTCGGCCACAACACAAGTGGCCTTCTTCAGGTGAAAGGAACAAACCTGTCGGGACGACAGAGCTACAACTCTGTAGCGACAGAGCTACAACTCTGTAGCTACAGAGCTACAACTCTGTAGCTACAGAGCTACAACTCTGTAGCTACAGAGCTACAACTCTGTAGCTACAGAGCTACAACTCTGTAGCTACAGAGCTACAACTCTGTAGCTACAGAGCTACAACTCTGTAGCTACAGAGCTACAACTCTGTAGCTACAGAGCTACAACTCTGTAGCTACAGAGCTACAACTCTGTAGCTACAGAGCTACAACTCTGTAGCTACAGAGCTACAACTCTGTAGCTACAGAGCTACAACTCTGTAGCTACAGAGCTACAACTCTGTAGCTACAGAGCTACAACTCTGTAGCTACAGAGCTACAACTCTGTAGCTACAGAGCTACAACTCTGTAGCTACAGAGCTACAACTCTGTAGCTACAGAGCTACAACTCTGTAGCTACAGAGCTACAACTCTGTAGCTCTGTCGTCCCGACAGGTTTGTTCCTTTCACCTGAAGAAGGCCACTTGTGTTGTGGCCGAAACGTCGTGAGAATTTTATTGATTTATTTTATTATTTTATTCTCATTCTACGTGACTTTACCGAAAGAACCAAAGAAGATGACCAGCAATCCTCCAAACATACAAAGTACCAGCAATATCCAATAATGGTGCACGTATGTGTGACACAGACACTCAACAAAGATCCCCCACCTCCTTACAGTCTTAAGGAGACGGTTGGGCCACGTGCTGTGAGCGAGCACCAATGAATGCCGATGCGGTACTTGAAGTGGGTGGGTGGGCCAGCACAACGCCAGGGCCGCCTTTGTCTCCCCAATAACGATGTTTACACAAGGCAACAGGTACTCCATATTAAGGCCGAGTCGACCTAGGGAAGGCCCAAGCACCGGTTAACATAATCGTCACCGATGTTGGACCTGAGCGGGAATCGAACTCGCGTCGCCCAGCTTGTAGTGCAGTGCTCCAACCACTGTCACACCACTACCCCAAGACACACACCAACACATGGACACCTACACGCTATGTAAAGGGTTCTAAATATGGGGTATGTAAAGAACGCGTTTCAAGCGTTATCAGAGAACGACTGTTAAGTCCGGCAGAGCATACGAGGGGGTGGCGGTGGAGGCCATCACAACGATTGGTTGTCCTGCCTCCTCCGTGCTGACATTTACACACCACGCCAGGTGCTCATTTTAGGTTGAGCCAACCTACGGGAGGCACAGCGTGACACGGCTGATGATGACGATGTCACGAAGCACTGACCCAGCACCTCCCGTCCAGCAGCACGCGTGCGAACGGATGTGAAACTTTATTTTCCAACCGTTTCCCACCTTACCGCTTGCGTGAACGAACCGATCATTGGCCGATTCACCGATTGCTTAACCAATCAGAGCCTAGCTGTCACGAATCAATCTGTCCGTCCGCCAACCTATGCCCTGTAAACAACTGGCCACTCCTTGGCCAAATTCTGGTGCTGCCAAGCGGAAAGTGGGAAGGGAGGGAGGGTGGCGGTGGTGGTGTGGTGGGGGAGGGCGCGCGGGGCTGCGTGGCCCCAGATAACAAGTGGTCGGCGGGGGTTGGCGGGTCGCGGTGGGGAGCGGTGGGGAGGCACGGCGCGGGAACACCTGGGCCACCACCGGCTGCTCGCTCCACAAGGAGGGGGCACCAGCGACGGCCGTCCCTCAGGCGGTGAAGCTGCACCGGGGCTCCATGGAGCCGCCAGGCTATGGAAGAGGGGAGACTGGACATGCGTGGGAGTGTCAACCATGCTCCCGGCACCGGGACCCATAGACTCACTTCCGATAAATCGACTCGCATTCAGACACATACACTCACATATTGATGAATATACCATTGGCTTACATAGGAGACCCATATATAGACTTACATTTATTTATTGACTTGCATAGAAACCCATAGACTCAAATATTGATGAAGACGAGAGACTTGCAAAGAAACCCATAGACTGAAACCGAGATTCATATATAGACACACACAGAGAAAACCTCCATCGGCTCAAAATACAGACCCCATGGATTTACCAGTGACCCACAAGCTAACACAGGGCCCGGTGCGACTCCACCGGAGCCCACAGGCTGGATGGGGCCCCCAAGCTGCGGGGCTTCGAAAAGGCAGAGGGGAAATTGGGCAGCCCCCACTCTGGCCCACCACCCCTCCCCCCATTTAATTCCCAGCGCCAGGCCCCGCGCGAACAACGCCGAGCCGCTGGGCAGAGCAGCAAGTGGAGCCATTCACATTCAACACGAGCAGTGAAAGATGTGTGGCAACGCTTGGAATGTTGTGACACGCATATGAACAAACGCGCCCACACGCACCAATACATTTGGACATACATGGGGATATATGCAAATTAACACGGAGGTCGATGCACGTAAACGAACACGTACAAGTAAATATATACGCCTGCCCATGAACATATTTCTACAATAGCCTTTAACAGAACGTTGGCGTAAGTGATGTTAACGAGTAGCACCAGTGAAGACCAGTACAGCACACGAGGCGGTAGGTGGCCAACACCACATCCGGCCACCTTCGTCTCCCCAGTGGTGATGTTTACACATCGCAGCAGGTACTCATTTGTGGCCGAGTCGGCCTAGGCGATGCCCAGGACAAGTTAAGATAATCATCACTGGTGTTGGCCGTGACCGGGAATCGAACTGGGGTCGCCGGGTTCGTAGCACAGCGCCTGAACTACTACACGAGCACAACTCCGATGTGTTTTATGGTTGTACCGCACACGCCGTTTGGCACCATGGCCGACATTTCACAGCCCGTGTCAGATTGCTTCCTGAAGAAGGTACCAGCAAGTGCAGCGGAACGTCGGAACATCGTGCCGGCCAACCGGCGGGCACGACACGAAAACGCCCCACAGAGTCGCACAGCAGCAACGACTAAGAAAATGTACACAGTGCAATGACTGTACACTGCTATTCCACTTCCTGATACACAACAAAAATCCCTTGATTTAAAAAAACCACAAGACGTTTCGGATTCACTAACAGCAGCGGTAATCACCATAGCTGTAGTAATAATAATTCGAATTTTCAGCTTAAACACGACAAGCATCTGGTAAAAATCCATTTGAAATTTACGCAATAATTTGCCGAATTCACAGCGTGTGTTTTTAAATGATGGGGGGGGGGGGGGGGGGAGGTGGGTTTCAAGGTCCGTAAACATCTACAGATCTGGAAACTAATTCCTCTGCCACCTCGTTTAGGCGCACGGCGGGGGGGGGGTTAAACAAAATAACCCCCGCATTGGCAATCGGTCTCGCTCCCTCTCCCTGTAGGCGCGTTTCTCCGTCACGAACGCGAGAGACACACAGAGGGAGAGACGGCCACAATTAGGACGTCCGGCGGTGCGGCATAGGCCGCGTGATTGATGGAGGTGTCTCGCCAGGAGCATCCCACGGGGATTCATTTCTAGCGGACCACGTGGCCTTCATCCAGCAGTAGATTTATCGTGGATGCCGATTGTCATGAACGTCAGTGTGTGACGATGGTGGTGATGATGATGATGACGGTGATGGTGGTGATAATGGTGGTGATACGACACGAGACCACCGAGATGGGAGTGGAAGCATCGGGAGCAGCACTTGAATTTTCACTCAATCCTCTCCGGGTCACTGGTAGACTGGAGTAGGTGGCACGTGACACGTAGTGACGGCCATAGCGAGAGAGCTGTACTCGATGTGGTGTGCCGGGTGAGGAAATATTTTCCAGCTCGTAGACCCAGACAGACCCCGTTGCTGTTCAGCCCTCACTGGGATTAATTTCCGGCAGACCCACGTGGGGACGTGAGCCGCCGAGATGGAGTGAAAACTCTGCCAGGTCAAATTTGTGCCGCTAATTGGAGAAGGGATGCCATATTCACATGGTGGTGTGAGTGATGGTGACGGCAGTTGTGGTGGCGGTGGTGGTGGCAAATTGCCTGGTGGATTTGGTCCAAATTTTTGCTAAAACATGCCAATGTCTCCATCAACATCATCTTCTTTTTGTATTCAAGATGGAGCATTGCCATCGCCACGCCTAGCAGCCTGAGTAGCGTGTGGTAAAGACGCTACTGCTAGCAATGACCCCCAGTGTGTTCTGGCGGACTGTGGCCTTGAGCAGAGCCAAGGTAGTTGTTAGAGGGCTGCACCTTTATCTTTTTACAATTCATAAGCCTACGTGTTACACTTATCTTTTTATAATGTTTCACTGCACAGTGATCGGATACAGGACAGTTACTGGAAAACCTGGAATGGCTCCTGAATCTGCAACAAGTCATCGTCGCAGAAAGTCGCCGGCTTTGCCATCGGTCATTTTGACAACAAAATAACCTGCTTTGCTCAAAGAAACGCATCAAGTTTGCCGCTACACAAAGCGATACAAATCAATGAGTTGGCAACACTTGGACCGGGTGCCCAGGCAATGCAGTTTGCACTGCACTGCAAACTCGACAGCCAGGCCACCAAGCGAGTGGGAGCTGTTGCCCATCCCCACCACGCGTACACTCTGTGGGGGCTCGCGTGCCGTGAGCGGGCACCTTTTTAGGGATGTGGAAAATGCACGCGTGGCGATACACACACTCACATACGTTCAAAACACTCGCAGGCACGCACGCACAGAACACATGCATACATACGACAACAAAAGCCTTGACTTAAAACTTTCGTGACTACAGAAATTCATGTTCTTTGGTTCTGTCGGTAGTCACGTAGATAGAAAATAGAAATAATAAAGTGAATAAAAAACGAATGTAGACTGTAGCCTGGTTCTTAATCTTAGTGAGTGTACTGGCAGTCTATAATGTATACTGCTGTTAGCGAGTGCCGAAACCACTTCACTCCCACCTCCCCACACAACACTCACCAATCCACAACACATACATCCCACTCACACATCACACACACCACGCTCACACCAGAAACACATCACATACACCACGCTCACACAACACATACACATCACGTACACCACGCTCACACAACACATACACATCACGTACACCACGCTCACACAACACATACACATCACGTACACCACGCTCACACAACACATACACATCACATACACCACGCTCACACAACACATACACATCACATACACCACGCTCACACAACACATACACATCACATACACCACGCTCACACAACACATACACATCACATACACCACGCTCACACAATACTCACCCATCCACAACACATACACACCACGCTCACACAATACTCACCAATCCACAACACATACACACCACGCTCACACAACACTCACCAATCCACAACACATACACACCACGCTCACACAACACTCACCAATCCACAACACATACACACCACGCTCACACAACACTCACCAATCCACAACACATACACACCACGCTCACACAACACTCACCCATCCACATCACATACACACCACGCTCACACAACGCTCACACAACATTCACCAATCCACAACATATACACACCACGCTCACACAACACTTACCCATAAATGCCGCTCGCACAACACAAAGACAAAGACCCCCCGTATAGCCTTAACAGACTGTAGGGGCAAGTGCTGTTTGCGAGTAGCACCTATGAAGGTCGGAACGGTACACGAGGGGGTGGGTGGCCAGCACCACGCCCGACCGCCTTTGTCTCCCCAGTGGCGATGTTTACTACACACCGCACCAGGTACTCATTTGAGGCTGAGTCGACCTAGGGGAGGCCCAGGACCGGTTCAGATAATCGTCACCGGTGTTGGACGTGAGCGGGAATCGAACCCGGGTGGCCGGGTTCATAGCGCAGCGCGCCAACCGCTACACTACCGCTCCGCACAACGCACACCCAGCTCACACGACAACACACGCAACACACACACCCAGCTCACACGCGGCAACACACACACCCAGCTCACACCCGGCAACACACACACAACGCACACACACCACACCACGCACACACACACAACACCAAGACGCACACCCCGCACACACACACACACACAACAAGACGCACACCCCGCACACACACACACACAACAAGACGCACACCCCGCACACACACACACACAACAAGACGCACACCCACACACACACACACACCAACACGCACACCCACACACACACACACCAACACGCACACCCACACACACACACACCAACACGCACACCCACACACACACACACCAACACGCACACCCACACACACACACACCAACACGCACACCCACACACAACACACACAACACGCACACCCACACACACACACACCAACACACACACCCACACACAACAACACACACACAACACGCACACCATCGCGTGTATGCGAGGGGCGGTTTGCAACGCGTGCGAGTAACAACGGGACGAGATAAACGCAGAGACTCACAACTAAGGCGCGATACAATCGCCGACTTATTTTGCAATTTTCATTCATTTCGCTTCGGCTACCAAGCGCTGCTTTTTAAACGACGGCTGCGTTGGTTTCCTGCATCCGGGGAACGATTCTAAAAACTGCGTCCGTACAGTAATTTGACCCCCTCCAACAAGCGTAGCCGCCACCCCCCAGTCATTTCACGAGCGAAAACTTATATTCACGGAGGGCCCGTGGTGTGGTCCTAGCCACGCCTGGCCGCCTTTATCTTCCCACCCCCCAGTGCTGATGTTTACACATTCATAGACGCAGGGAAGGGCCCAGGATGGGTTCTAACCCTGTTCGCCACCGATGCCATCTGCTCCTGACAATAACAAAGAGCCATATACTGCATATATATAAATCAAACAAAATATCAACGCAATATCCTAGCTCTCCACGTAAAGACTTTTTTTTAAATGCTTACAGAATCCATTAGTCGCACGGACCTCTTGGGATTTGTACAACATGAGCAGGATCGTCTCAAGACGAGCAAAACACTCCACTGGTTTCGACACAAAGTGGTCTCATCAGTGCCCACACTGCTTTAATCAAAGCTGGTGAATTGGTGATCTTACAGACAGCTGGTGAATTGGTGATCTTACAGACACCTGGAGCCCTTCCCCACTTACGCTGTGGAGTTCCACAATTAGACGGTCGAAAATATAAATTAACGAAACAGGCAACCGGATGTCACGTCTCCTGCACATATTGGTTTCTCTTCACAAACAAAACCCCGTAAAGTACTTCTTAGATTTAAAAACTCAAAGATCGAGGCTTTTGGAGCAAGTTGCTTGCCGTCAGCGAGCCGCCTATTAAGGGCCACCACCTACAATGTCCACTGGACAATTCTCCCCTGAGCTAGTGGGGGGTGGTGGTGGGCAGAGCCTTGTTGTTGTGTTGATATGTACACAGAGCCCGTGCGTGTGGTGGTGAGTGTGGTGGTGGCGAGTGTGGGGGTGGTGAGTGTGGTGGTGGCGAGTGTGATGGTGGTGGCGAGTGTGATGGTGGTGGCGAGTGTGGTGGTGGCGAGTGTGGTGGTGGTGAGTGTGTGGGCGGTGAGTGTGGTGGTGGTGTGTGTGGGTGGTGAGTGTGTGGGTGGTGAGTGTGTGGGTGGCGAGTGTGAGTGTGGTGTGTGTGGTGGTGCGTGTGTGGTGGGGAGTGTGGGGGTGGTGGTGAGTGTGGTGGTGGTGAGTGTGGTGGTGGTGAGTGTGGTGGTGGGTGTGTGGTGGGGAGTGTGGTGGTGCGTGTGTGGTGGGGAGTGTGGTGGTGAGTGATGTCATCTGTTGAAGGAGCCATGGGGGGTGGGTGGCCACGCACACAACTCAACATCGCAGAGGCGGCAGCGCAGTCGCGGCAGTAATTCGACCTGGGCCAAGTTTAACGAGAGCTTGGTCGTGGTGGTGATGGTGGTGGTGATGGTGGTGATGGTGGTTGTGGTTGTGATGGTGGTTGTGGTCGCGACGTTGTCGCCGTCGTGCGCGCAAGACGAGAACAACCCCGGAGTTTGAAGAGAACTTTAAATAATTTACGCGCTCACGCGGAAAGTATTCTGAATGTAAGCGAGAGTTTAGACGGACGGTGTTTTTGTCGTGCAAGCAACACGGTGGCCACGGCGACGGACACTTGATATTGATGCACAAAGCCAATTAACTCGCAGAGACTTGGAAAATGCTCATCGCAAAAAGCACGAGATAAGAAAAAAAAACACATGATCATGAATACGCATGCATTTTAGATAACTTTTTCGCTACATGCGATTGTCCTCGGAATACTTACGACGACGATGATGATGATAACATTATCATCGTCACAATAATAACTAGTATCTTTAGCCACACAACGAGGTGACATCACGCGCCGCTGGCCTGCAGCAGTGTGAATCATTTTAGCGCTGGTTTTCATCGACGATGTCTGGACAAACCTTCAGATACACTGGGGCCGATTTTCAATAGGATAAGTTCCTATCAGCAGAGACCCGTGGGCCCTCACACGGGGTCCCGTGGGCCCCTCACACGGGGTCCCGTGGGCCCCTCACACGGGGTCCCGTGGGCCCCTCACACGGGGTCCCGTGGGCCCCTCACACGGGGTCCCGTGGGCCCCTCACACGGGGTCCCGTGGGCCCCTCACACGGGGTCCCGTGGGCCCCTCACACGGGGTCCCGTGGGCCCCTCACACGGGGTCCCGTGGGCCCCTCACACGGGGTCCCGTGGGCCCCTCACACGGGGACCCGTGGGCCCCTCACACGGGGACCCGTGGGCCCCTCACACGGGGACCCGTGGGCCCCTCACACGGGGACCCGTGGGCCCTCACACGGGGACCCGTGGGCCCGTGGTGGACACGACTTGACGATGCGCTCTGCCGTTTGTTGCGGTGCGCCGTGGTCCCATTTGAGTCACACTTTCATTCACCACGCGTCCAGGAGGCAAGCGCCCGCCGTGGCCTGTGTGGATTCGACGGCAGGCGGCACGGCTCGCTGCCCGCCCTGCTGACCAACCCACGCGCGTTGCCCGTTTCAGCCTTGGTTGGGGAGCGCTCGACTCAATTCTCTCAGAGTGAAAACGAACGGCACACGCCCCCCCCCCCCACCTTGCTCAGCTCAATCTCTCTTCCCCTTTCTCCGGAGACGCGCGCACACGCACGCACGCAAAAATAAATCCGGAGTGTGTGCGTGTATGTGGCTCTCCGCTCCAAAAGCTGTACAAATTTGCGGCCCCTTCGACGAGCCTTGGGGAAGAGGGTTGTGGGAGCTCTGAGAGGGCCGAATCTCTGCTCGTTTTTTTGATCGCTTGCTTGCTGCTGCACAAGCACCCATCGCCACACACGAGTGCCTCCCAGGTTCATCAGTCTCAATTTGTTCCGCGCGGCCTGCCCTCCCGAGTGTTTTGTTAGAGGCGAAACGCTCGACTGGCACCACGAGGGCTCCCAAAGTTCCACCGCCGCCGTTACGGCTTCTCCCCCGCGGCACGCCTCCAGGTCGTACCGGCTGCGTGCCGTTCGGCCCCATGTGTCCAACGCTTCGCTCCACACGCCTGGGAGAGCTTCTTTCGAGGAAATGAAGGTCAACAAAACCCACGAGCGGTCAGCGCACGTTGGCAGTGGCCGGGAATCGAACTCGGATCGCCAGGATTTGTGGCGCCGTGGCGCTAATCACTGCGCCACCGCTCCACCCCTGCACACTGCGAGGCAAGGGTTGGCGGATCACGCAAAGACCGTCGTATGCCGTCAGCCTTTCAAGCCACTGGGGCGGCAGTGGAGAGAGTGGGTTGTCGACCTGTCTGTGCAGATGGCGTTGTGGGTTCTCTCTCGGCATATTATAGCTTCTTCTCAGAATTAAAAGAATCCCTCGACAGGGAAGTGACCACAAATGGCAAACAATGTAGCAGAACCCTCGGGAAATGGAGTCTTGAGACTCGGCAAGGCTTCCCCATATAAACCGAGAACAATTATATTCCATCTGTCCCATTGAACGGCAACAATCGCCAACGCACAGACAATCTCCGATTGGCGACTCCCCAGCGCCAGTCCCTGGCGATACAAACCCAACGGGCGCTTTCATAAAAGCAAAGTTGATCATTTACAAGTGATGCAGTGTTACGTGGTGATGGGGGGGTGGAAGGTCGTTGCGTGTGGTGGTGGTGGTGGTGGAAACCTGTTTCGTATCGTTAGGTCGCCCACAACTCACGCGCGGCGGTGAACGATTGGAAAATATTCGGCCTGCAAGTCGCAGCGTGCGCACCGGGCCCCAAGTGGCGCGTGGGGTGGCCAAAATCGCATTTACCGAACGCCGCCGGAGAATATATTATATCCCCACGCGTTACTGGAGTCAAAACGCAGTCAGCGTTTTCGCTTTTACTTTTTGTTGTTGCTCTCAAACCGCGGTATTTTTAATTACCAGCAGCGTTGGGACGACGCGCACATCACCGGACCTGGTTTCGACATTTAGCGTCTCATCAGCAGAGTCGGGTTTCGACATTCAGCGTCTCATCAGGCTTGACTCTACTGATGAAACGCCGAACGTCGTCGAGTTTGCTCGAATCAGCCTTGCAAGCCGATGAAGCAGCGAAAGTTCAAACCGGCCCAAGAATTTGCTTGCGTTGAACCACTGCTGCTGAATTTATATGCACTGCCAGGATGCCGTGTGGCTGATGGGATAAAACTAAATGTTGATCTGCCAAGGGGCAGATATGTGAAGGAGGCGTACTGTCTGCCAATTTATGGTGGCGGCATATTCGCTACAGCGACTGCATGATTGTTTTTAGGCGTTTAATTTTAGTCAAGACTCAGTCTGGTCGACCGATTCCACGCAATAATATGAGAGCATCCAATTGGTTAACTAATTAAAATCGTTATAAACCGTAATACCCCGATATACACCATCCTACGTTACGTATTTTCACTACAACGTGCTCAACCTATTGATACCCAATCCCGTTTAATGTACCGTGTACCTCGCCGTAACGTTCTTCAAATTTAATAACTTTCCCACTCAGCCCCAAACGATTTAAGTTCCACGGCAAACATTAATGCGCCACATCGCGCTAAAGGTGGCTATAGTCTCTCTCAATTCTACTCAATTCGGATTCGTAACCGCCACAACACCGTATTTACAGCGACTATGTTTTATACAAGTGTGCACTCTTTTTTTACGTGACAAACAAACAATAATATTTATAGTATAATAGACAAAGGTAATATATTAATATATCAATGCTATACACTCACTTTTCACACCGATAATTGTACAGTAAACATGTGCAATGGGTTTACCGAGCACCCTCTCTTAAATGGTACTGCACCACGTTACAAGCCACCAAATATGCACCAATTTACGTACTTTCAATGTACCTTCTTGTTTTCAGGAACGCATCCTGGGCGCAAACAGGGCTATGCCTGTAACATTTACAGCCACTCGCCATGTGTGGTCTTACTGGGCACGCTGCAGTCTCTAGTAGCGTTATTAAATCACTTCAGTCTGCGAGAGTTCGTACAGACTGCGCATAAATTATCTTCTCGTCACGGCCACACAAGCCTTGCTGCTGCTTTACGAGCGTTCACGAGCATTTCTTCTTTGTTGGAAAAGGTAGGCGCAACATTCCCCTCTCGATTACGGTCCTAACTGAATTTTCTTGACACACCGATGCCCAGGCAGAGAGGAAAATAATCCACAGTAATTATTGCCAACTGATCACCCAACATCTCTAAAGCGTCTGGAATGTGGACGTCCACAATTATGCAGCTGCCCTCGGGAGTAAAACACTCAAAACACAAACACCTCTTATCTTGTAGCTCAGCAGGGGTGCGGGCCCATTTGGGGGCCCTTCGCTTTAAACATATTGGGAAGCCCCCCACCAACAACCTTTCTATTTATAAACAAAATCGATATAGACATGAGATAGAAAATGCAGTGAGATGAGAGAGGCGAGATACCGATGGGACACAGAGATGCCAGTGAGATGAAATAATACAGAAAGAGAGGAGACAGATGTAGACGAGAGACAGATGCCCTCTGTGTCCCGGGCTGTCCCGGGCTGTCCCGGGCTGTCCCGGGCTGTCCCGGGCTGTCCCGGGCTGTCCCGGGCTGTCCCGGGCTGTCCCGGGCTGTCCCGGGCTGTCCCGGGCTGTCCCGGGCTGTCCCGGGCAAGGTTGAAGCTTCGTTTGAGGGAACAAAACAAGAAAAAAACTGTAAATTTACTTTGGCCACTGCAGTGACGTTACTCTAAAACCCACAGCAGTGTCGTCAAAGTGACACAAGCCAAACATTCTGGAGGGCCGCTTCAAAATCGTACGCGCCACTTTCTCTCGAGCTTCTGGATTGTGTGTCAGACGGCCAAGGACCAGGGCCAAACTACGTTTGAGGGGGGCCAATGCTGTTCTCGTTAGGGGGGGGCCTTAGTAGTAAAGTCAGGTCCTGTTCTCGAACTCTGTTACCAACACCACCACCACCCTAAGTCGACAAAGTCAGACACTCCATTGTTAGTCACCATGGATACTTATTTTCAGTTCCCTTTTTTTATCTACGAATTGTAAGGATAACTGAAGGTCAAAAAGTTTTAAGTTGCGTCAATCATGCCACAAAACTGGCAATATCACACACTGCCAATGGTTTGGCCTGTGCTTCATTGTCGCCGGAGCAGTCCGGAATGCTGTCAGAGCAATCATTTAGGCACCCAGTCACATCTAGCTTCATTTTTGTTTTACAAACCTGTTCCTAAGATTATAGAAACATAGATGTACAATAATACGGGATTATCACGGAGAGGCATAACTTTTACTCTAGTGGTAGTGCCTTACTCCAATAAGCACTGCTCTCCAAGCCCAGCCTAGCAGCGTTCCGGAAAACATCGAGCGAGAGATTAAGCTCTGGCCTGGCGAATGGCCTAATTACCTGTACGATTAATTACAGTTCTACAGTATTGCATTTCAAGCATTCATCACCATCATTATTACTGTCAAGCATGGCCAATTCACTGCTAGACTAGGGCCTTCGCCGAGCCGCCACCACCTCTCATGACGCTCGTGACGTATAATGACGTATAACGATCCACCCACAACCTGTTGGGTACATCAGGCACGATAAACCGGTTTATTTACTTATTTATATTTTATATATTCCCGGGAGGCCCTAGAAATCCGAGGCGCCGGACTACAGCCCATAAAGCCCCCTGCGTTAATCCGGCCCTGCCAAGGGCACACAAGTGCATATGGGCAAGATAAGAGCGGGGTGCGTTTGTTATTGTTGTGCGCGTGTGTTATTTTAAAACTAGTCCAAACCAACACTGTTAATAGATTGGCTTTTATTATTATCATCATTGTTGTTTGTGCGCTTACACCCAACACAAAAAGGCAGAGGGAAAACAAGGGGCTCGCAATATGGAGAGCAATGTCACGAAAGCCGACCCCACGTGGGCCCGATGCTTTTGTGCCCTATGCAGTGTAAAGTGAACATTAGTATATTTTTGTATGGGCTAATGGCAATTGAAGTTTAAATATTTAACCAAACCTAAGACGGCTCAATGCCAAACCAAAACACCCTACATCATTGTCAGATATGGCCACTCCACTGCTGGATGAAGGCCAAACTTCACACCGCCAAACACGAAACCCTACTCCACCAAACCCTATATGATCGGGATCAATCCACTGCTGGATGAAGCAAAATCCTACAATACCAAACCCTCTGCCACCAAAACGTACATCATTGGCCACGGTCGCTCCACTGCTAGATTAATGCAAGTCCTATAACACCAAATACATTCGGCACAAATTCCAATTTCGAATTTAGTTGCGAGTTGCACCTGCCCCTCCTGCTCTCACCTGTTTGCTTAATGCCGCGAGGTGAGTCTGAAACCAAGTGAGCAAGACAATGAACACCCTCAACACAAAGGGACAGCTGCTAGGATGTGTGTGGTCCTGGCCATCCACCCCACCTCGTGTGCCGTGCAGGCCTTCACAGGCGCTCGCTAACCGAAGTTGCCCCAACAGTCCGTCAAGGCTATATGGGGGATCTTTGTCTTGTGTATCTGTACGGATTTGTGTAGGTCTTTGTGTGCCTACCGCATGCGTGCGAACAGTGGAACAGTGGTTAGCGCACTGCACTACCAAACCGGACGCCTACCAAGTTCGATATATACTCGCTCACGGCTAACATCAGCGATGAATATCTGAAGCGGTCCTGGGGGGCTGCCTTGGGTCGATGACGCTAGAACCGAGTACCATGTTGCTTGCCGTACCACCCCGTCACGCCCCGCGTTGTCCCAACAATGTATGTAGGCCACGCGGGGAATATTTGTCCTCACGCGCTTATTTGTGTTCGCAGTGGCGGTGTGAGGATGTGAAGACAAAACGATTCCTCGTATAGCCTACGCAGACTGTTGAGACGAGCATTGCTAGCCAGTGCCAGTTAAGGCCGAGATGGTGCAATGATGGGCCAGTGTGGTCGGCTCCACAACCGGCCACCTTCGTCTCCCCAGTGCCAACGTTTAAAACACCCCGCACCAGGTACTCATTTAAGGCTGAGACAACCTTGGGGAGTCCCAGGGTGGTTTCAGATAGCCCCTATTGATTTCGGCCGTGGCCGAGAAATGAACTTGGGCCTCCACGTTGGGTGCACTAACCACTACACCAGACGCAAACACTCTCATGTACAATTGAGATAAAGCACTCAAATGAGTCACCATCTCATACTGAAACTGTACACCATTCCCACTCACCCATTCCCATTAATACCAACTCGATATTAATACAGATTACTGCTTAATGTCGACGTAGTGAGGTTGTTTTTCTTGCAGCAAAAATCAGAGTGTTTCTAATTTACAGTCTTACACCGGGCAGCTCTTTATCCAGTCAATTAGTTAAGTAATATTCCAGTTTAGATAGGTCAATCACAGTGTTCCACTCACACCTCGTGCGACTCGTTTGTCTGTGGAAACAATGAGTCGTTGGAACACATTCCGTAAATAATTTGTGCACGAATCATCATCATCATCAGCCATGATCAATCCACTGCTGGTCGAGGGTCTTCCCCAAGTGGTCGCCATCTCTCACGGTCCTTCGATGTCACAACTCACGGAGCAGCCACACACGAGCCAATTCCATCGCTCCACCACCTTGGACGTCCTCCCGGGCCCATTTGTCTCCTCTGGCCACCACCCTCCAATTCGCCTCGGCCATCGTCCCTTCTCGCGACTGGGCGTCTGGCCCCGAGCCCACTTGACTTCTCCGACCAGTTACGATGACCATCCCCTTCGATTCAAATCCCAAGAACACTCCGCAACCTCTCCGTGAATTTGTTAGGGTTTTTTTTTTTGTTCCACGTACTTCATTTCTAAGCCTCGTCACAGCAGGCAGCATGCATTCATTAAACCTAAAATCATTCAATACTTCTGAGAACAAATGCAAATGTTGTAAACGGCTTCAGGATCTTTTGCAGTGACAGAGGGGACTTTGGTGTGCGTGCGTGTTGATGTGTGGCTCCTTCAAAAAGTATCTGAAGGTTCTATTCGGCCTTTGGTAAGGAAAGAGTTCTCCACCCAGTGTTTAAATAAACAGACTTCATTCCGACCGGCTGAGACCCCATTGAAACCGAACATCTCCTTTGCAAAATAACAAATACGGGTTCATCCAAAACTTTGCACAAAAAAATGACTGTGGAATGTTTCTGACAGACACACTCCCAAAGACAACCCCCCCCCCCCCCGTATAGCCTCAGACTTTTTGCGCCAAGTGCTGTTCATGAGCGCCTACGAATGCCGGCAAGGGACACGAAGGGGTGGGTGGCCAGCACTACACCCGGCCGCCTTTGTCTCCAAAAAGGCGATGTTTACACATCGCAGCAGGTGCATTACTTATTCGAGGTGGAATTGACCTAGGAGAGGCCCAGGACTGGTTCGGATAACCGCCACTGGTGTTGTGACCGTGAGCGGGAATCGAACTTTGGTCGCCAGGTTCGCAGCGAAGCGGGCCAACTGCTACGGTGCCAGTCCCCACACACACACAAAGACAAAGATCCGCCCCGTATAGCCTGAACAGACCCGCTGGGGCAAGTGCTGTGAGCAAGCCACACGCAGACATGAACCATACACAACAAACACTCACGCGCGTGCGTGCTTCCCGATTTCCTTGCTCAACTGATGTCGAGGGTCAAAGCTGCGGCCCTGCAATTTCTTGCCGAAGCCACTGCTGGCAGAACGCCCTCCACCAGAGGGAGCTCTGGGCAGCTACGTTTTGGAGTAATTTGCCCTCATCTTCCACACGGGCCGGACGTCTTGCAAAGATGTGGGAGTATACTCACACTTTGCCCCACCACGATCGAACGTCATGTGAACCTTTCATCCTGCCAAGTGGACAGAGGCGATGCGGGGAGAGTGGTACGTTTAGAACCTTGCCCCATTGCTTAAACCGGCGCCCCGGGAGACCGTACCGGCTACATTTGTAAGCCGAGCTTGCTTACCGTGAACACTTCGTATGATATACAGGTTCATCTATAAGTGCAGTACACTACACTCATGAGCATTTTCTTTATCGTCAGACATGATCAATCCACTGCTGGATAGTCCTCCATCCACAATCCGACACGAACAATGCCTATATAATATATACACAATATTATACTGGCCTGCAAGGAGAGTCACCTACAGAGTGCCACGTGACTGTGAGGCTGCTCTCCCGTGGGACGTGGAGGGTAGTGCAGCACAATCCGTTGTACTGCACTTCTATGCTCGCATGCGGCAATGTTCAGCACATTCACCAAACCGCACTGACCGGCGTGGTGAAGTGTGGTGAACTCGACCGGCCACGACCTGCATCGCCCCAGCAGCAGCCTATAGCACCTGTTATGCACGGCTGCTCGGGCACCCCATACAAAGCCTATCCAGGCTCAACCCGGCTTAGCTTTCGAGCTCTTACGAGATCTTACGAGATCGGGCACAGTTTCAAGGACAATGCATATATTACCATAGTATGTTTTTTGTTTGCATTTTGACTGCAGGTATTGTGGTTAATGCAGACATGAATCCTCGTAAAAAGGTTTCAGTTTTGTTGCCAGAAAAAAGGGGAAAACCCTATTATTATATTTTGGTACTGGCAAAAGAGGTCCAATGATGAGATCGGGCACATTCGGGGTGACTTGGTCAATAGGTGTAAATATAACATTTACACACACAGAGTGCATGACATTAAAGAATGAAACCACCAGAACAATTTTACTTTTCAAAATCCCTTGAGGACAAAAATACACGCGCACACACGCACACACACGCGCAGGCGTACACACACACGCACGAGTTGAACGCGAAGAGGCGATTGTGTTTGTGAAGAATGCATCAGACGCGAGCAACGTTTATTCCACTCGACTCTGGGAAAGCAACACAACCACCTTGCCTGACACCCACCACATCACCACCACCACCTAGCAACCACCTACCACCCTGCCTGACACCAACCACATCACCACCACCACCTAGCAACCACCTACCACCCTGCCTGACACCAACCACACTACCACCTACCATCACACAGCAACATTGCCTTCCACACTACCACCCACCACGCAACCACCTACCAAGCAACATGTACCCCCCACCACATGACCTACCACACCACCACCTACCACATTGTCTACCATACCACCACCAACCACCTACCAACAACAGCACCCACCACGTCGTCACCTATCAGCACACCAACACACCCCACACCATCGCATATAACACCACCGATCAATTATACCACACAGACCAGCCATCCACCACACAATCACCACCCCCTCCAACCACAAAAGGCAAAGATAAAGATCCCCCGTGTAGCCTTCATATCCAGTTGGGGCAAGTGCTGTTAGCGAGCACCTATGAACGCCGGCACGGTAAACGAGGGGGTGGGTGGCCAGCACCACGTCGGGCCGCCTTTGTCTCCCCAGTGGCGATGACTACGCACAGCACGAGGTACTCATTTGAGGCCGAGTCGACCTAGGGGAGGCCCAGGAGCGGTTCAGATAATGGTAACTGATGTTGGTGGCCGTGAGCGGAATACGAAATACCCCACCACACCCACAACACCCACACACCACCCCACACCACAACACCCACACACCACCCAAACACCACCCCACCACACCCAAACACCACCCCACCACACCCAAACACCACCCCACACCACCCCACCCCCACCCACCGCACCAATCCACCGCACCACCCATCAGCGCCACACAAGGCACGATTCGCCACACCACCAAGACCCCCCACGTGTAGCTTGTGAGAGACCACCGGGGCAAGTGCTGTTAGCGAGCGCCTATTAGAATCGAGTCCACCCGGCTAGCGGCATCGAACCCAGATTTCTGGGCTTGTCGGCCGAACCCTGCAACCACCTCCAATATTGCGAGATGCGAGATATTTAAACAAAATATGCACAATGAATCTATTGGAGTAATCGCTGTTAGCGAGCACCTATTAGGGCGCGGAGGGCACACGAGGGGGTGGTGGGTTTGACCGTGATTGTGCCCGGACACCTTTGTCCCTCCGGGGCCCTTTGTGAACCCACTCGTTTTAAGATACCAGTTTAAGGCCGAGTTGACCTATGGGAGGCCCACGGTCGGGCTCTGTTTGACACCACTGTTTATATTCTGTTTATCCACGCGGTTAGGATTCGAACCCAGATTTGTGAGAGTTCGTTGCGCAATACTGATGGTAAGTATTTACACACACACCACCACCACCACCCACAGACCAACACACACCACCACACACACACACGCGGGTCACGAATCGAACTGGATGCACAGAGACACACAAAGATCTCCCGTGTAGCCCTAATGGACTAGTTGGGGCAAATCCTGGTAGCGAGTGGCACCTATGAAGGCCGGCACGGCACACCACGGGAGCGAGGTTCTGCTCAGCACCACGTGCCGGCCGCCTTTGTCTCCCTCGCAGCCGATCTTTTAAACACACCGCACCAGCTACTCGTTTAAGGCCGAGTCGACCGAGGGGAGACCCAGAACCGGTTCAATATATCAGTCGCTGACGTTGGCCGTGAGCGGGAATCGAACTCGAGTCGCCGGGTTCCGAGCGCAGCGCGCCCACCGTTGCACTCCCGCTCCCCACTTCCTCATAGGCACACAAAAGGCAAAGATCCCCCGTGTAGCCTGCACAGACTGTAGAGGACAAGTGCTGTTAGCGAGCACCTATGAAGGCCGGAACGGCACATGACGGGGTGGGTGGCCAGCACCACGCGCGGCCGCCTTTGTCTCTCCAGTGGCGATGTTTACCGCACACCGCACCAGGTACTCATTTGAGGCCGAGTCGACCTAGAGGAGGCCCAGGACCGTTTCAGATAAACGTCACCGGTGTTGGGAATCGAAGTCGGGTCGCCAGGTTCGCGAGCGGAGCCCGCTCACCGCTACACCACCGTTCCACACTCGCACACCCACACCACTACTACACACACCACCACCACTACTACACACACCACCACCACTACACACACACCACCACCACTACACACACACCACCACCACTACACACACACCACCACCACACACACAGGCGAGGCACGTGGATCATCAATGGGAGAAGAGGAGACGACAGCTCGCCAGTTGTACTCACAAAGCCATATCCTCTGGACTTGCCCGTCTGCCGGTCCGTGATCACCACTGCCTCGTCGATCTCTCCGAACGATTCGAAGAAATTCCTCAGGGACGCGTCCGTGGTGTGGTAGGGCAGCCCCCCGACAAAGATCTTGGTGAACGTGGTGTCCTTCTGCATGATGTACATGGCGTGGGTGCTGCGCTTTCAGAGGCCCTCGCGTGGTTCCCGTGCCCGGGCGGCACGGACGAGACGAGGCGGCGGGAGCAGAAGACGATGAAGAGGAGAATAAGGAGGAGGAGGAGGCGGCGGAGACGAACACGACGGTGGCTTGGTGGAGAGTGAACTTATAGACTCTACAAACTGCCTGTGGCTCACGCACCCTCCTCCCCCCACCTCCTCCTCTCCCCTCCTCCTCTCCCCTCCCCACGCACACACGAGGTTTGGCAGGGGCCCCACCTCCACACGAGGGGCAGTGGCAGCTGAGAGCGCGCTCCTGGGTCACCACCCAACCCGCTCTGCAGCTCGCTCGCTCGCTCAGTCTCGCCGTCCCTCCCCTCCTCCTCCTCCACTCGCAAGCCACAACACAAAGCTCCCGGGCCTCCGTGTGTGTGTCTGCTTGCCCCCCTCCCCAACACACCCATCCACACACAAAGACAAAGATCCCCCGTATAGCCCCCACAGTCGCTTGGGGCAAAGTGATGTTAGCGACGAGAACCGATGAACGCCGGCAGCATGCACGGAGCGCCTTTGTCTCCCACGGTCAATGATGCTGAACACGTGGGTCACCTGAGCGTTGGATTTTCCTGCAACGTTTTAATATCGGAGGCGAAGTGATATCTGAATCTGTCCTGAGGCTTCCCTAGGTCGACTCGGACTTAAATGAGTACCTGGTGCGGCGACAAAGGCGGCCGGGCGTGGTGGTGGTGGTGGTGGTGACCACACGTCCCACCACTCCTCTTCGAGTGGCGTTCCGGACTTAATAGGTGCTCGCGAACAACATTTTCCCCAACAGTCTGGTTAAACGCTACATGCGGGAATCTTTGTCTTCGTCTATTAATAAAAAAAATGTGCATACTGCCAAAGTATAAATACACAATGTTTTAATGTTTCAGATATGTAAATATTGACTTCAAATTTAAGAACAAAATATAATTGCGCCCGAACAGGGACTTGAACCCTGGACCCTCAGATTAAAAGTCTGATGCTCTACCGACTGAGCTATCCGGGCTCTCAGCGAGCCACTGGAGCGGTGGCGCAGTGGTTTGCGCACCGCGCTAAAACAAAAAGCCACCACATTGCAGGCTCATGGCGAACATTCTAGTAGCCGGTTGGATCTGAAGCAGTCCTGGGTCTTAAATTAGCATTGATGGAGACAAAGGCGGCCACACCGATGGCTGCATAATCATAGCCAATCCGGTAAAGCTCCAGCCCTGATAATAAAAAAAAAACTCAATAGATTAGTCAATACGACGGTTGTCTTAAAAGGAAATAAATGTATAATAGGCAACGTTTCGAGCAATTGCCCTTCTTCATAGCACGTGACTGGGATCGTTTCGTAATCGTAATCATGTGCTATGAACAGGGGTTATTGTCTGAAATTTCGCCTTTTGTATATTTTTATTTTAAGGCCACACACACAGTGGTACTGACGAATTCGTGAGGTTGTTTTTGTTCACTGTGCATGTGCAGGGCATGTCCATCAATAGGGCCATTTGAATCGTTCTCTCGGAGGTAGTTCCGTGATTTCACCTTCCGCGGACCAGTTCTATCGTGCATTGGCGCTCATTGTGCGAGTTGAGAATTGACATTGTCTCGTGACGCGCCACCAAGATTAACATTGGAACAACATTTGTGGAAGGAGGAAATTAATACTGTAGGTTCAATAAAAATATATATTTAATTAGGAACTTTGTTGAAACTGAAAACGCGAAGCGAACTTGGCCGATTACATTTTCAACTTTTTGGAATTCATTCCAGCTGTTCCCTCCCAAAACCTGCGTTTCCGGTTTTGCTCATCTTGCGATGAGACAAACATTCCGCCACACACAAACCCCGTCGAGGCATCGTCACAGCGTCCCATTGTTTTTGCACGGTTCACTCTGCTTGGCTTTTCACAAATGCAGTTGTGTAATTATACTCATATACCTATTGCCTTTTCACGATGTGCTTATTCATTTATGCATTTCAAAGTCTCCCTGGCCCAGAGACTTAACTATTTGTAGTGTATATTTGTAGTGTATACCCAGTTACTGTATACCCAGTTACTGTGAATAGCTCAGATGTGTAGGCTTTGACTTCAACATAGCCAATTCTAGATTTAAAGCTTTCGTGACTGCAAGGATCCATACTCTCGGGTTCTATTGGGTAAAGTCACGTAGGTAAAAAATAAAATAACAAAAATCACGACGTTTTGGCCACAACACAAGCGGCCTTCATCAGGTGAAGGGACGAGACTGTCTGGAGGACAGCGCTGGAGTGAAAAAAGCCACGCTCAGATCACGACCTTTAAGCTGTGTGAGAAGAAACAAAGCGCCTTGACAAAGGAATTAGCATGTAATTTAGCATTGAAATGGCTGAGTGATTAGCTTGTGACTGGTCACAGAAATGGCTATGTTAAAGTTAAAGCATACACATCCGCAAAGGCACCCCTTGACAAAGGAATTAGCATAGAATTTAGCATTGAAATAGCTAAGTTAAAGTATACACATCCGCAGAGGCACCCCTTGACACAGGAATTAGCATAGAATTTAGCATTGAAATAGCTGAGTGATTAGCTTGTAACTGGTCACAGAAATAGCTATGTTAAAGTCAGAGCATGTACATTCACCGAGGCACCTAGTACAAATCAAACAGGAGAATTTAGCGAAACACAACCACGCTCAGACCGCGGACCTTTAAGCTGTGTGCGAGCAAACAAAGTGTCCTGACAAAGAAATTAGCATAAAAAATAGCATTTGATTGGCCGATTTTAGAAAAGAGGTGGTGTACGTGCCGGTAGATTTGCCGTTTGGCGCGGGGGGGGGGAAGGGGGAGTTTACCTATTGATGGTGTGAAAATGGAATTTCTAAGAGCTGCGAACAACATAGCCATTTCTATGAACAGTCACAAGCTAATCACTCAGTTATTTCAATGCTAAATTCTCTGAGTTATTTCAATGCTAAATTCTCCTGTTTGATTTGTACTATGTGCCTCTGTGAATGTGTATGCTCTGACTTTAACATAGCTATTTCTGTGACCAGTCACAAGCTAATCACTCAGCTATTTAAATGCTAAATTCTATGCTAATTCCTTTGTCAAGGGGTGCCTCTGTGGATGTGTATGCTTTAACTTTAACATAGCCATTTCTGTGACCAGTCACAAGCTAATCACTCAGCTGTTTCAATGCTAAATTCTATGCTAATTCCTTTGTCAAGGCGCTCTGTTTCTTCTCACACAGCTTAAAGGTCGCGATCTGAGCGTGGCTTTTTCGCTCCAGCGCTGTCCTCCAGACAGTTTCGTCCCTTCACCTGATGAAGGCCGCTTGTGTTGTGGCCGAAACGTCGTGAGAATTTGATTGTGTTATTTTATTTTATCAATTTATTATTTTATTCTCATTCTACGTGACTTTACCGAAATAACCAAAGAAGATTAATCCTTGCAGTCACGAAAGCTTTAAATCGAAATTTAACTATTCTATTATTGCGTATGATGTCAATTTGCCAAATGTCCACGAACTCTGCGACCAACTCCACTCTCGCCCCACGAGACTCCTCTTCCACGACAAGAGGGATTCAGGAGAGAGAGTTCATGGAGCTTTGCGTCGAAGGATACAGACAGACTCCAGTGGTTCTACTGTAGGTCCATCGTTTGGATTTCATGGCCATAGTTGCATTGTGGCTTGTCTTTGATGTATCGCTGTGTCTCTATGTATATCTATGCGTCTGTATGGGCTTACGATATGGTCCATAGTTTGGGTTTCATGGCCACAAATACGCTACCGTGGCTCGCGTCTTTAATTTCCCATTTATGAAAGAGACGTGCCCATTGCCCTGCTGATGATGTTCTGATCCGAACAATGATTTCGCCAGCGTCTTCGATATACTTATCTGAACGGGTTCTCAAGCGCCTCTTGTTTGAGCTAATACTGGTGTATGTGTACACCTCGTGCGCCATATCGGCCTTCATAATCAAGTTTCAAGTTTAATTTATTAGGTATAGCCCTGTGAGCCATGCGGCTCTTAAGTCGGGTGCAACCGAAACAAAATATGAATCTACATTGCAGAAAACTATTACACCACAACCAGACCAAAATAAAGCTACAAAAACAATGTAACAACAGTAATCATAGGAACTGTGATTTTAAATTTAACAATAAACGAAATACATAACACGTACTACAAAACCTGCAGCCATAGCTGGCAGCACGACACTCCCAGTGTATGATGTGTGAGTGAGTCAGCAGTAGCGTGAGTGAGTGTATGATGTGCGAGTCAGCGTATGATGAGTGAGTTGGTGTATGAGGTGTGAGCGAGTCAGCGGCAGTGTGAGTGAGTGTATGATGTGTGATTCAGCGTATGATGTGTGATCGAGTCAGCGGCAGTGTGAGTGAGTGTATGATGTGCGAGTGAGCCAGCACACGATGAGTGAACCTGTGTATGATGAGTGAATGGGTCAGTGGTTGTGCGAGTGTATGATGTGTGAGTGAGTCAGTGCATGATGTGTGAGTGAGTCAGTGCATGTGTGAGTGAGTCAGTGTATGATGTGTGAGTGAGTTAGTGTATGGTGTGTGAGTGAGTCAGTGTATGATGTGTGAGTGAGTCAGTGCATGATGTGTGAGTGAGTCAGTGTATGATGTGTGAGTGAGTCAGTGTATGATCTGTGAGTGAGTTAGTGTATGATGTGTGAGTGAGTCAGTGTATGATGTGTGAGTGAGTCAGTGTATGATGTGTGAGTGAGTCAGTGTATGATGTGTGAGTGAGTCAGTGCATGATGTGTGAGTGAGTCAGTGCATGATGTGTGAGTGAGTCAGTGCATGGTGTGTGAGTGAGTCAGTGTATAATATGTGAGTGAGTCAGTGCATGATGTGTGAGTGAGTCAGTGTATGATGTGTGAGTGAGTCAGTGTATGATGTGTGAGTGAGTCAGTGTATGATGTGTGAGTGAGTCAGTGTATGATGTGTGAGTGAGTCAGTGCATGATGTGTGAGTGAGTCAGTGCATGATGTGTGAGTGAGTCAGTGTATGATGTGTGAGTGAGTCAGTGTATGATGTGTGAGTGAGTAAGTGCATGATGTGTGAGTGAGTCAGTGCATGATGTGTGAGTGAGATAGTGTATGATGTGTGAGTGAGTCAGTGTAAGATCTGTGAGTGAGTTAGTGTATGATGTGTGAGTGAGTCAGTGCATGGTGTGTGAGTGAGTCAGTGTATAATGTGTGAGTGAGTCAGTGCATGATGTGTGAGTGAGTCAGTGTATGATGTGTGAGTGAGTCAGTGCATGATGTGTGAGTGAGTCAGTGCATGGTGTGTGAGTGAGTCAGTGTATAATGTGTGAGTGAGTCAGTGCATGATGTGTGAGTGAGTCAGTGTATGATGTGTGAGTGAGTCAGTGTATGATGTGTGAGTGAGTCAGTGTATGATGTGTGAGTGAGTCAGTGTATGATGTGTGAGTGAGTCAGTGTATGATGTGTGAGTGAGTCAGTGCATGATGTGTGAGTGAGTCAGTGCATGGTGTGTGAGTGAGTCAGTGCATGGTGTGTGAGTGAGTCAGTATATAATGTGTGAGTGAGTCAGTGCATGATGTGTGAGTGAGTCAGTGTATGATGTGTGAGTGAGTCATTGTATGATGTGTGAGTGAGTCAGTGTATGATGTGTGAGTGAGTCAGTGCATGATGTGTGAGTGAGTCAGTGTATAATGTGTGAGTGAGTCAGTGCATGATGTGTGAGTGAGTCAGTGTATGATGTGTGAGTGAGTCAGTGTATGATGTGTGAGTGAGTCAGTGTATAATGTGTGAGTGAGTCAGTGCATGATGTGTGAGTGAGTCAGTGTATGATGTGTGAGTGAGTCAGTGCATGATGTGTGAGTGAGTCAGTGCATGGTGTGTGAGTGAGTCAGTGTATAATGTGTGAGTGAGTCAGTGCATGATGTGTGAGTGAGTCAGTGTATGATGTGTGGTGAGTCAGTGTATGATGTGTGAGTGAGTCAGTGTATGATGTGTGAGTGAGTCAGTGTATGATGTGTGAGTGAGTCAGTGTATGATGTGTGAGTGAGTCAGTGCATGATGTGTGAGTGAGTCAGTGCATGGTGTGTGAGTGAGTCAGTGCATGGTGTGTGAGTGAGTCAGTATATAATGTGTGAGTGAGTCAGTCCATAATGTGTGAGTGAGTCAGTGTATGATGTGTGAGTGAGTCATTGTATGATGTGTGAGTGAGTCAGTGTATAATGTGTGAGTGAGTCAGTGCATGATGTGTGAGTGAGTCAGTGTATAATGCGTGAGTGAGTCAGTGCATGATGTGTGAGTGAGTCAGTGTATGATGTGTGAGTGAGTCAGTGTATGATGTGTCCGGCAAAACAACCCCCTACCTCCTCGCGGTGCCGGACGGGCAACTCTGTCGTGGACAGCGCTGTGGGGGGAGATCCAATTTTGATTGGCTCCTCCCCTCATGGCATATGTGTCCACCACAGGGGCTAAACGGGGGCTCTGGACGGGTGCGAGGGGCTGGTAACCCCTCCACCTTCAATTAATTACCACGAAACCACGAATTAAACTGAAATATGTAACAACTAAGCTTGTGCCGGAGGCCCCGGGGGGCCAGGCGTCTATGACGTCTCCTGGCCAAACCCCAATTGGCGGAGCCAGGCGATTGAATACCTACCCTCGGGGCTACTCCAGAAACAACGAAAAGCCACTACGGGTGGCCACGTGGAATGTTCGAACGCTCACTGCAGAGGAGAGGCTGCCACTCCTCTGTCGGGAGCTGGACCGGTACCGCCTGGATCTATGCGGCATTCAGGAGGTCCGGTGGACCGGCTCTGGCTCCTGCCACCATGAGGGGTGGACAGTCCTCTACTCGGGGCAGCAGACTGCCAAACAACAGGGTGTGGGTCTTCTTTTGAACAAAAGAATGAAGGGGGCGTGGGAGCGTGGCGGTGAGGTGTGGGAAGCTGTAAGCCCCAGGCTACTTTGGGCTCGCCTTCCCATCAACCGGAGGCGAGGAATGGTGGTCGTGGTTACTTATGCCCCCACCGAAGATGAACATCCGTGGAGGGATGCAGGCAAAGCCGATGAGTCAGATGCCTTCTATGACCTCCTGTCACAGGTGCTGGCTAAAGTGGCCCCTCGGGATAGAGTCATCATGTTGGGTGACTTCAATGCCCGAGTTGGTCATGATACTGGTACCTGGTCTGGAGTGATTGGAGGGCATGGGCCAGATCAGCTCAATAACAACGGTAGGAGGCTGCTAGATTTTTGTGCAGCCCATGGGCTTGTAATTACCAACACGCTGTTCCGGCATCGGCGCATCCACACAACATCATGGATGCATGCCGGGTCCAAGCAAGAACATCTGCTGGACTACATAGTGACGGACCAGCGAATGCGAGCCCATGTCCTTGACACCAGGACCTACCGTGGAGCTGATCTGCCCTCTGACCATCGACTAGTCATCTGTAAGATGCGCCTGCCATTCTTCCACTCCGGTGGTGGGTGTACACCCAGGACCCCATTCCAACCTAAAGTGGCCTGGTCTCAGTTATCTGATGAAAGTTGCAAGCGAGAATTTCATCATCGCTTGCGGCTGGGATTGGCATCGTCCCCGACTCCTCCTGATGTCGAGGGTAAATGGGCGAGATTTAGGACTGTGACTCATGCAGCTGCAATGGCTGCTTTGGGTACGCGGTCCAGACCTCCCCAGACACCCTGGATGACAGAGGAGTTGTTCAGGATGGTTGAGAAAAAGCGACAGGCCCACTGTCATCGGCTACAGAATCCCACGTCAGAGAATGAGGAGGCTTACCGCAGCCTTCGCTCGGAGGTTCGGAGAGCCGTGAGGCGCTGCAAGGATGGGTGGTGGTCGCGGGTTACTGAGGAGATGGAGTCTGCCTCAGTGGCCCGTGATCACAAATCTCTATTTAACTCCATCAAAAAAGTAACCTGCAGCGCCACACCTATTACCATCATTAGGGGAAAAAACGGTGATCCAATTTCCGACCCCCAGGAACAGGTTCGCAGATTTGCTGAGCATTTCTGTGAGGTCCTGGGGGAGGGAAAATCCCTCAGCCAGGAAAACACCGTGGCACAAAGTGAGGATGACCCTGCTGAGGCTGCGGTGCCTCAAATATTGGATGAAGTCACCCCCTGTGAGTGGCTGGCTGAGGTGCCATCTGCTGAGGAAGTATTGAAGGCGATCTGGAGTCTGAGACCAGGAAAGGCAGCGGGCAGAGATGATCTCCCAAGCGAAATGCTGAGGGAGGGTGGCGTTTGTGCACAGACTGCCCTATATGACATCATAACAACAGTCTGGACCACTGGACGGGTTCCGCAGGATTGGAAGGATGCCCTGGTGGTCCCCCTTTTTAAGAAGGGGGACCGCACAGACTGTAACAACTACAGGGGCATCTCACTCCTCAGTGTGCCGGGAAAGGTCCTGGCAAGGATTATTCAGCATCGCCTTGCCAGGCACGCTGAGGAGAGGCTTGCGGAGCCCCAATGCGGTTTCAGGAAAGGGCGGTCCTGCACAGATGCCATATTTTCTGTCCGTCTCCTACAGCAGAGGTGTAGGGAATTCCAACAAGACCTACATCTCTGCTTTATTGACCTGGTCAAGGCCTATGATACCATCAGTAGGCCTGGGCTCTGGGTCGTTCTTCGTGCTTTTGGAGTACCTGACCCTCTGCTCACGATCATTAAGGACCTTCATGATGGTGAGCGGGCCCGGGTAAAACTACGTGGCCGGGAGTCAGAGCCATTCCCTGTACACCTTGGGGTGCGACAGGGATGTCCTCTGGCTCCCACATTATTTAACATCTATTTTGACCACGTAGTTCGTGAAGCCTTCAATAGCTGTACCGGGGGAATCTCCATATGGTACAGATATAATGGGAGGCTAATCGATGCCCGGGTGCGGTCAAGGGATGGCTCCCTATTGCTCAACCACGTTATGTATGCTGATGACTTGGTAATAGCTGCTCAGTCAGAGGAGGAGTTGGAGACGCTGCTGCTGAGACTGGAGCGTGCCACTAAGAGGTGGGGCCTTACCATCAGCCCCACCAAAACTAAGCACCTGCCTGGGTATTTTGTACCATCGGACACTCCACCCCCACAACTCCCAATCGGTGATGGGGCAGTTGTGGAGAGAGTGGAGAGTTTCCCATACCTGGGCAGTGTGCTTATGACTGGCTCCAGTTTAACAGCAGAGGTTTCACTCCGAATCAGTCGAGCGGCAATATCTTTTCATCAGTTGCGTAACGCTGTGTGGAAGCTACCTGGTCTGTCGCTCCGCACTAAGCTTCAGGTCTTCTCGGCCACGGTCATTCCCTCCCTTCTCTACGCTTGCGAAACGTGGACCCCCCTAATGGAACATCTTCGCCGGTTAGAAACATTTAGGCTGGCCTGCCTACGATCCATCCTGGGTTTAACCAGACTGGATTGTGTGAGGAGCTCACAAATCCTTGAAAGATCTGGGCAGGGTCCCATCGGTGAGCTCCTCCGGCAGGCAAGGCTGCGATGGCTGGGTCATGTAGCCCGCATGCCCAGCCACCGCATGCCGAAACAGCTTTTGTTTGGCCGGATTGAGGGGGCTAAGCGGGCGCGGCACGGGCTAGAGAAGAGATGGAGTGATGTGGTACAGGAGGACGTGGAGCTGAGTGGACTTGCCGATGACTGGTACCAGCGGTGTCAAGATCGGCCTCTGTGGAGGAGGCTCGTGAAGGATGCTACTGGGCAGTTGGAGGCAGTCGCCCTCCAACAACAACGGAGGGCGGAGGAGCGACGCTCACAACAGCGAGCGGAGCGCCGGGTGGCTAAAGCACAGCAGGTTGGCACAGTAGGGGGCACAGGTGGTGCATCAGCCAGTCATCTCAGTCAGTCGACCCGTGGCACCTGGGTCTGCCCCGTGACCACCTGCCAGCGGGCGTTCGACACTTCACGTGGCCTCAGGGTGCACATAGCCTGGCACAAGCGTCGTGGTGACGTCACCGCCACTTAGTGGCGAATGGCGGTTGTTGTTGTTGTGATGTGTGAGTGAGTCAGTGTATGATGTGTGAGTGAGTCAGTGTATGATGTGTGAGTGAGTCAGTGCATGATGTGTGAGTGAGTCAGTGTATGATGTGTGAGTGAGTCAGTGTATGATGTGTGAGTGAGTCAGTGTATGATGTGTGAGTGAGTCAGTGTATGATGTGTGAGTGAGTCAGTGTATGATGTGTGAGTGAGTCAGTGTATGATGTGTGAGTGAGTCAGTGCATGATGTGTGAGTGAGTCAGTGCATGGTGTGTGAGTGAGTCAGTGTATAATGTGTTATTGAGTCAGTGCATGATGTGTGAGTGAGTCAGTGTATGATGTGTGAGTGAGTCAGTGTATGATGTGTGAGTGAGTCAGTGTATGATGTGTGAGTGAGTCAGTGCATGATGTGTGAGTGAATCAGTGCATGGTGTGTGAGTGAGTCAGTGTATAATGTGTGAGTGAGTCAGTGCATGATGTGTGAGTGAGTCAGTGCATGGTGTGTGAGTGAGTCAGTGTATGATGTGTGAGTGAGTCAGTGCATGATGTGTGAGTGAGTCAGTGCATGATGTGTGAGTGAGTCAGTGCATGATGTGTGAGTGAGTCAGTGTATGGTGTGTGAGTGAGTCAGTGTATGATGTGTGAGTGAATCAGTGCTTGGTGTGTGAGTGAGTCAGTGTATAATGTGTGAGTGAGTCAGTGCATGATGTGTGAGTGAGTCAGTGCATGGTGTGTGAGTGAGTCAGTGTATGATGTGTGAGTGAGTCAGTGCATGATGTGTGAGTGAGTCAGTGTATGATGAGTGAGTGAGTCAGTGTATGATGTGTGAGTGAGTCAGTGTATGGTGTGTGAGTGAGTCAGTGTATGATGTGTGAGTGAGTCAGTGCATGATGTGTGAGTGAGTCAGTGCATGATGTGTGAGTGAGTCAGTGTATGATGTGTGAGTGAGTCAGTGTATGATGTGTGAGTGAGTCAGTGTATGGTGTGTGAGTGAGTCAGTGTATGATGTGTGAGTGAGTCAGTGTATGGTGTGTGAGTGAGTCAGTGTATAATGTGTGAGTGAGTCAGTGTATGATGAGTGAGTGAGTCAGTGTATGATGTGTGAGTGAGTCAGTGTATGGTGTGTGAGTGAGTCAGTGTATGATGTGTGAGTGAGTCAGTGCATGATGTGTGAGTGAGTCAGTGCATGATGTGTGAGTGAGTCAGTGTATGATGTGTGAGTGAGTCAGTGTATGATGTGTGAGTGAGTCAGTGTATGATGTATGAGTGAGTCAGTGTATGATGTGTGAGTGAGTCAGTGCATGATGTGTGAGTGAGTCAGTGCATGATGTGTGAGTGAGTCAGTGCATGATGTGTGATTGAGTCAGTGTATGGTGTGTGAGTGAGTCAGTGTATGATGTGTGAGTGAATCAGTGCATGGTGTGTGAGTGAGTCAGTGTATAATGTGTGAGTGAGTCAGTGCATGATGTGTGAGTGAGTCAGTGCATGGTGTGTGAGTGAGTCAGTGTATGATGTGTGAGTGAGTCAGTGCATGATGTGTGAGTGAGTCAGTGTATGATGAGTGAGTGAGTCAGTGTATGATGTGTGAGTGAGTCAGTGTATGGTGTGTGAGTGAGTCAGTGTATGATGTGTGAGTGAGTCAGTGCATGATGTGTGAGTGAGTCAGTGCATGATGTGTGAGTGAGTCAGTGCATGGTGTGTGAGTGAGTCAGTGTATAATGTGTGAGTGAGTCAGTGTATGATGTGTGAGTGAGTCAGTGTATGATGTGTGAGTGAGTCAGTGTATGGTGTGTGAGTGAGTCAGTGTATGATGTGTGAGTGAGTCAGTGTATGGTGTGTGAGTGAGTCAGTGTATAATGTGTGAGTGAGTCAGTGTATGATGAGTGAGTGAGTCAGTGTATGATGTGTGAGTGAGTCAGTGTATGGTGTGTGAGTGAGTCAGTGTATGATGTGTGAGTGAGTCAGTGTATGGTGTGTGAGTGAGTCAGTGTATGATGTGTGAGTGAGTCAGTGCATGATGTGTGAGTGAGTCAGTGCATGATGTGTGAGTGAGTCAGTGCATGATGTGTGAGTGAGTCAGTGTATGGTGTGTGAGTGAGTCAGTGTATGATGTGTGAGTGAGTCAGTGCATGATGTGTGAGTGAGTCAGTGCATGATGTGTGAGTGAGTCAGTGTATGATGTGTGAGTGAGTCAGTGTATGATGTGTGAGTGAGTCAGTGTATGATGTGTGAGTGAGTCAGTGCATGGTGTGTGAGTGATTCAGTGCATGATGTGTGAGTGAGTCAGTGTATGTGTGAGTGAGTCAGTGTATAATTTGTGAGTGAGTCAGTGTATGATGTGTGAGTGAGTCAGTGTATGATGTGTGAGTGAGTCATTGTATGATGTGTGAGTGAGTCAGTGTATGATGTGTGAGTGAGTCAGTGTATGGTGTGTGAGTGAGTCAGTGTATAATTTGTGAGTGAGTCAGTGTATGATGTGTGAGTGAGTCAGTGTATGATGTGTGAGTGAGTCAGTGCATGGTGTGTGAGTGAGTCAGTGTATGATGTGTGAGTGAGTCATTGTATGATGTGTGAGTGAGTCAGTGTATGATGTGTGAGTGAGTCAGTGTATGATGTGTGAGTCAGTGTATGATGTGTGAGTGAGTCAGTGTATGATGTGTGAGTGAGTCAGTGTATGATGTGTGAGTGAGTCAGTGTATGATGTGTGAGTGAGTCAGTGTATGATGTGTGAGTGAGTCAGTGTATAATGTGTGAGTGAGTCAGTGTATAATGTGTGAGTGAGTCATTGTATGATGTGTGAGTGAGTCAGTGTATGATGTGTGAGTGAGTCAGTGTATGATGTGTGAGTGAGTCAGTGCATGATGTGTGAGTGAGTCAGTGTATGATGTGTGAGTGAGTCAGTGTATGATGTGTGAGTGAGTCAGTGTATGATGTGTGAGTGAGTCAGTGTATGATGTGTGAGTGAGTCAGTGTATGATGTGTGAGTGAGTCAGTGTATGATGTGTGAGTGAGTCAGTGCATGATGTGTGAGTGAGTCAGTGCATGATGTGTGAGTGAGTCAGTGTATGATGTGTGAGTGAGTCAGTGTATGATGTGTGAGTGAGTCAGTGTATGATGTGTGAGTGAGTCAGTGCATGATGTGTGAGTGAGTCAGTGCATGATGTGTGAGTGAGTCAGTGTATGATGTGTGAGTG
Organism: Petromyzon marinus; assembly: GCF_048934315.1. Lineage (NCBI taxonomy): Eukaryota > Metazoa > Chordata > Hyperoartia > Petromyzontiformes > Petromyzontidae > Petromyzon > Petromyzon marinus. Next base: position 2,049,524 of record NC_133689.1, on the reverse strand, counting down.
AGTCAGTGTATGATGTGTGAGTGAGTCAGTGTCGGCTCCCTCTGCTCGCGCCGTCGCCCCCCCCCCCGGCTCCCCCGCCCCCCCCCCCGGCTCCCCCCCGGCTCCCCCGGCCCCCCGGCCTCCCCCCCGGCCCCCCCGCCCCCCCCGGCCCCCCCCCCCTCCGGCTCCCCCGCCCCCCCCCGCTCCCCCCCCTCCGCTCCCCTTCCCGCTCCCCCCCCCCGCTCCCCCCCCCGGCCCCCTCACAAACGGCCCCCGCCAGCCGCTGCTGCTGAGAGCCCCCCGGGGTGCGCGCGCTTCAGGCGGCTCGCGAACCAGCGGCGTGACTCGGTGATTTAATCAGCGTGGTGCGTCCGGCAATCGGTCAGCTGGAGCATCAACGTGATTCGTCTCGCACGGTCGCACCCAGCCAATGATTTACCGCCAATACAATCGTGACGCTCACGGTCTCGAACATCTAATGCTGCAGGGGTGCTTCGTCTTCACAAAACGCAGCCGCTACAGCTCCGCGGTTGTAGTAGCAGCACCTCTTTGCAATATTACGTTATTGCTCTAATTAAATTAAAATACCGAACGTTATTTGAAGACATTCTCATTACAAAAAAAAATCAAACCGCGTTTTAAATAAGTCTTGTTGATCTATACTCTTTGGGTCTTTCGGTAAAGTCACGTAGATAGAAAAACGAATTTTAAAAATCACGACGTTTCGATCAAGCAATCGTCCTCAGGACCGGTTCAATATATTAGTCACTGACGTTGGCCGTGAGCGGGGATCGAACTCGGGTCGCCGGGTTCGTAGCGTGGCGCGCGACCCGCTGCACTTCCGTTCCCCACACACCTACATACGCATTCTCACACACACTCACAGCTAAATGCACGTAACAATCACAATTACGTTTACTTTGTAAAAACATTACTAACAAAACGTACAACTTATTTCAGCCACAGTCCGGAGGCGTGACGTCACGGCGGCCACGTTGCACAGGGCCTCGAGGCAGCGACGGCGGCCATGTTGCACGAGGATCGTTTTCGTGGCCGCTGATTGGCCGGCGCGGCGGGCGTTATGACGTCGTCCCCCCCTGCCACCACGCGAATGTCAACAGCCTCGAAAATCCCACAACGCGTCACCCCACACGGATTACCACGCATTCTTGTACAGGGAAAGTGAGTTTTCAGGTCCATACGGCGTACAGCCGTTTTTAATGTGTTTGCCTATTCGTTTGTGTTTCTCCCTTTATAGGATGAACGTTGAGATTTACAAGGGCACGGGGTGACCAATAAGGTTTGAATTGGTTTGTAATAAGATAGGGCACTGATAAGGGGTTGACCGGTATAGTGTAGTGTATAATGTAGTGTATAGTGTAGTAGTCATACCTCTCAACCCATACGGTTTATCCGTATTCTGGTACAGGAAAATTGAGTTTTCAGGTCCACATGGTGTACAGTCGTTTCAATACGGGCAACAACTAAAAATGTGTCTATTTGTGTTTCTCTCTTGTGATGGGAGTTTGTAGGATGAACTTTGAGATTTATAAGGACACGAGGTGACCAATAAGGTCTGAATTGGTCTGTAATAAGGTAGGGCACTGATAAGGGTTTGACCGGTATGGAAATCCCTTCTGTTGAAATCGTGGTAACTTATAGATACCTGGTTAGCTGGTGCTTGGGCCCACGAATGCATTGTTGTTTGTATTGTTTTGTTGGTGTAACTCGCTGGCCCGCACCGACTGGACAGTTGTGAGAAAAGAGCTTCACAGCTCACCGGATTCCTCCAGGATAAATAAATAAACATTCTGATGCGCTGGCGTGTTTGTCCTCACGATAACTAACGTTCCAACTAAAGCGTTGTGGCAGCTTTATTTTATAATTGTACTTGTCATATAAGTTGGTTCACTTAGTGTTGTTTTAAATAGTTTTTGATTATTTAATATTTTGTCCGGTGCTCAACTATTCACCTGCCTATTTGCAGAACAGGTCTTCAGAAAACATAAAAACACATTAACATCAGGCCCCACGGTTGTCAGTGCAGTCTCCAACCCTCATGAACACTGCGGCATCTCTGTTTATGTGCCACGATGAAGCGATATTGCCCAAAACGTCGCCGATTATTCTGTAAATGGTTTCCTTTTAATACCACAGTGTTGTTGACTAGAGTGTTGACGTTTTTTTGGAGAAAATATTTTTTATTGTGCTGATACACTACGTACTACTGCCAAAGCAGGATCGCCAAATGATGTTCGCAAACTCATGGCTGGGACGAGGAATCATTATCCGAGTTTTTCATTCCGCAATCCTGGAGCCTCCGAGAATTGCTACTGTTTGTACATTCTGTACAGTGTGTATATATACACACTGTACCGTAGTCGTTTACAAACATGAAGGCAGACAAAGAAATCGGTTTAACCACACGCATACAATAACACCTGCACACACACACAACGCCAGCGCTCCCCCACACACCTACGCTGCATGTGTGTCTGTGTGTGTTTATTTAACCATTGCAAATATCAATCCCGTTCACTGTCTTGTTCAGACTAAATTAGTGCAGGCAGCAATAGTGAGAACTCTCCTCCCAGCCGTGCCAAATTCCCACCCCGAGATCAATTTGGACGCCGCTTATGAGCGGCCCGAGAGCACAACATGGGAATGGAAGGCCCAACCCAGGCTCCCGACACAAAACACACGGGCCGCTTATCTCGTTTGTCTGCTACACGAAACAACACCGGACTTTTGCTTTCTATTAAGATCAGTGCGAAAGGTAAATGCATGAAGGCGTGGCCCTGCGATTGCTTGCTCGCGGCATTGCTAGCGGAAGGGTCTCCCGCGAGAGGAAAGCTTTGGAGAAAGCTCAGAGTTTCGATTTAAAGCTTTCGTGACTGTAAGGATTCATCTTCTTTGGTTCTTTCGGTAAAGTCACGTAGAATGAGAATAAAATAATAAATTGATAAAATAAAATAACACAATAAAATTCTCACGACGTTTCGGCCACAACACAAGTGGCCTCTCGGGAAGCTCTGTCGTCCCGACAGGTTTGTTCCTTTCACCTGAAGAAGGCCACTTGTGTTGTGGCCGAAACGTTGTGAGAATTTTATTGTGTTATTTTATTTTATTATTTTCATTCTACGTGACTTTACCGAAAGAACCAATGAAGATGAATGCTCAGAGTGTTTTGGTCTACTCTTCCACACCGGCCAGACGTCTTGCAAGCGGTATGGGGGGATACCCATACTTGACCCTGCCATACGCGACCTAACCGATCGACTGTGGAGTTATCAATTTAGGGGCCGTCTATAAATGACGTCACGCGATTTTGGACGATTTTTGACCCCCCCCCCCTCGTCGTCACACGGCGTCACAAAAAGTCAGACCCCCCCCCTCAAATATGACGTCACAAAGCTCTGCCCCCCCCCCCCAAAAAAAATAAAACATGCTTCAAATCGCTTTAAACTGTTGTCATTGTAGTGCGTATTTAATGTGGCGCTGCACTCTGATGTTGTAGGAGAAAACATTTATTAAAAAGTATATTTAATTAAGTAGACCGTGTTGTCTATATTTATTTAAAGTTGCGCATTTTGATGTGACGTCACATTTCTCAACCCCCCCCCCCCCCCATCGTCACACATCGTCACAAATATCTGACCCCCCCGCCCCCCGTCGCCCCTAGGTGCGTGACGTCATTTATGGACGGCCCCTTACACCCCGCCGCGTGGGGATATCGAATCGGCGTGTGCGTTGCAAGTCCGGTGTGCTGGCCATCACCCCGCTGGGGGCGACGTGCCCCCCGACTTTAATAATAACGGCCACATAGGTGTGCGCTTTTCGGGATGCAGCCGTCAAATCTCACACCATCCCGCTCAAGCCCGAACCCAGAGCCATGCCTTAGGGAGGCACGGGGAGGAGAAATGAGACGTGGGTGGGAGGTGGTGGGGTAGCGTGGCGAGCAAAGGAGTGAATACCCCCCCCCCCTTCACTATTACAACCCCTCTCGCTTGCATCGTCCGGCGCCTGGACACACCCTCTGGTGCAGTTGGACCGCCTGCACACTCGATAGCGACCTCCAATAGGTTATAGTCCATGGGTCCGATGTGTGTCAACTGATCTCTGGGTGAGTCTGTGTGTCTCTATTTGGGGTCAATGGGTCTCTCGGTGAGTCTGTGTGTCTCTATTACGAGTCTATGGGTCTCTGGGTGAGTATGTGTGTCTCTATTTGGGGTCAATGGGTCTCTGGGTGAGTCTGTGTGTCTCTATTACGAGTCTATGGGTCTCTGGGTGAGTATGTGTGTCTCTATTTGGGGTCAATGGGTCTCTGGGTGAGTGTGGGTGTCTCTATTACGAGTCTATGGGTCTCTGGGTGAGTCTGTGTGTCTCTATTATGAGTCTATGGGTCTCTGGGTGAGTCTGTGTGTCTCTATTACGAGTCTATGAGTCTTTGGGTGAGTCTGTGTGTCTCTATTACGAGTCTATGAGTCTCTGGGTGAGTCTGTGTGTCTCTATTTGGGGTCAATGGGTCTCTGGGTGAGTGTGGGTGTCTCTATTACGAGTCTATGGGTCTTTGGGTGAGTGTGGGTGTCTCTATTACGAGTTTATGGTATATAAATCAAATATATGATTAACATTTTAATTAAATCCCCACACACTAAACATTTTAGTCCACTCTTCGATTGGCCGTCCGGTCTGATACTAATTCATCATTCGTCTGCCATGATCAATTCGCTGCTGGATGTAAGGCCTCCCTGCCCACGCGCATGCCCATTTTATCCTGCCGCATCCGTGTCAGCTTTCGTTTCAATGGCATCGGCTCCGCCTGTGGATGTCATCGGCACCTGGAGGACAATGGAAGGGAGGCGTTCCATGTCGACTCACCAGGTGAGTCTAATTCGCCCTACGCCCCCCCCCCCCACCTTCGCATCAATTAAGTAATTACAGTCGGCACGCGCTCTTCTCATCCACACATCCACACGGCACGCGAGGGGGTGGGTGGTCAGGACCACGCCCGGCTGCCTTTGTCTCCCCAGTGGCGATGTTAACACATCGCACCAGGCACTCATCTGAAGCTTAGTCGACCTAGGGGAAGGCCAGGACCAATTCAAATAATCGTCACTGGTGTTAGCCGTGAGAGGGAATTGAACTGGGGTCACCGGGTTCATAGCGCGGAATCGGAATATGTATTTACACTGGAGGAATCCGATGAGCTATAAAGCTCTTTTTCAGAGATGTCTATCAGCGCAATGTGCTAACCACTGCGCCACCGGTCACTCCACGCACACTGTGGAGTGAAATCACCCGGAATGCGCCGTTCTCGTCCGATCCTCGAAGCTAAGCAGGTTTAAGCCTGGATGGGTGTTTGGACTATCTTATTATTATTACTCCGCTTGTTTACCCGGAAAAGCCTCACCGAGTCTCGCGCCTCTTTTTCAGGAGGGTCCTGCCAAGTTTTCACAGAAGGTTGGCCATGATCGCGATATTTCTATCGACTCATTTGCGGTGTAATTTTTTTTTGTAAGTTTGCATCGTGACGCCGGGCACACGACGGCCTATTATTTTTAGAACGACGTTACGGGGCGCGTCGTAGCATCGCGTAGTTAATACACCCACGGTATTAACCAGGGCGGGCAATGGGTTCGAACCGCGAACCTCTGTAAAAACGCGCTGGTTACTCCCTTCCCCACTTTTTTCACCCCCGTCCCCCACACTTACACCCTAAGAATATCTGGACAAGACCCAACGGTGTTTTCATCGTGCGTTTATTTTTGTACATTTGGAGCTTGCGTCTCTCTCTCCCTCCCCGTAGTCGCGTGGATTTTTCTCCGGGTCGTCCGGTTTTTCCCTCCACGTTTAGAATAAACATCACGCGTTTAGAGTATTTGGCTGTTATACATTTCCACACGACGTTAAGCCACTTCGTTGAGCTATCATTTGTGGCCAGGTCGCTTTTTTAAAAAGCTGCATAGCTCAATCAAGTTAAAGTAAAAAAACCCAAAAAAATGCAACTCTTGTTTCTCCCGTTCGTCCACCCTAAATGGTAACGCGATTACCGCGCTGACGTCAATGGTTACCCAAATAATGACGGGGGGCGGGCCTTGTGTACACACGCACGTGTACCAGTGTCTGTGTCTAGCACAGACCTGTCAGCCACCCGAGACACACAGAGATGTAGAGATATATAGTATGGAGACAGAGACACAGACACACACAGAGATGTAGAGAGATTCACAGAGAGACAGATAGAGGCAGACACAGACAGTCCGAGAAATACACAGAGACAGGAGAGTGAGATGAGAGGGGAGAGGCAGGAGAGTGCGTGGAGGGGAGTGGAGTGAGATGAGAGGGGAGAGGTAGGAGAGTGTGTGGAGGGGAGTAGAGTGAGATGAGAGGGGAGAGGTAGGAGAGTGGTGGAGGGGAGTGGAGTGAGATGAGAGGGGAGAGGTAGGAGAGTGCGTGGAGGGGAGTGGAGTGAGGTCAGAGGGCAGAGGTAGGAGAGTGGTGGAGGGGAGTGGAGTGAGATGAGAGGGGAGAGGTAGGAGAGTGAGTGGAGGGGAGTAGAGTGAGATGAGAGGGGAGAGGTAGGAGAGTGCGTGGAGGGGAGTGGAGTGAGATGAGAGGGGAGAGGCAGGAGAGTGGTGGAGGGGAGTGGAGTGAGATGAGAGGTAGGAGAGTGCGTGGAGGGGAGTGGAGTGAGATGAGAGAGGAGAGGCGGGCAGCACTGAGTCCATCGACGACATTGAGGGTAGTGTTGTCGTTAATCGGGGATCGTGGTGCTGGGTGCCCGTGGAGGATCTGCAGATGCGGTGATGTGGTCTGGTTTGCGGTCTGGGTGCTGAATCTGGATTTTATGTTTTTATTCATAGCACAGCCAGGGCCGCAAGCGTGCACACGCTCAGCTCTGCATACAATCCCTGGGGCCAAACAGCTGCAGATAAATATTTGGCATACGGATCATATTTACACATGGAGCGTATACAATACCCACGCACACTTGTGCTCTCGTACATTTTATTTACCAACTTCGCACACGGCCGCGTGTCTTAATGAACGTTTCAATGAACACTCCACATCCAGTCCACCTCTGTGGATGTGACGAGTCCTGTGCCACCTTCCGGTCTACCTGCGACAACAGAAAACCATTTCTGCACCCAGCACACCACATCCAGAATACCTCTGGCTATGGCTCGGAATAGCCACCTATTCCAGTCCACTCAGAGCGACTTGCAAAGTATTCGGTGGCAAATGATGCCTGGCGATGAGGTTACAAGGAATGGAACGCAGCCACAATGGACGTTCTCTGGGCAGATGGAGTGATGGAGTCGCCTGGTATGCAGGAGGTCGCGGCTTCGATCCTGACCCTGAGATCTGTATGGAGTTTGCATGTCTCTCTCCCCGTGGTGAGATGTTAACTACCTCGCCTGGTATGCAGGAGGTCGCGGCTTCGATCCTGACCCTGAGATCTGTATGGAGTTTGCGTGTCTCTCTCCCCGTGGTGAGATGTTAACTACCTCGCCTGGTATGCAGGAGGTCGCGGCTTCGATCCCGACCCTGACGCCTGTATAGAGTTTGTGTGTCTCTCTCCCCGTGGTCGCGTGGATTTTTCTCCCGAGTCCTCTGGATTTTCTCTCCACATTTAGAAAAACGCGTTAAGAGTATTTGGCTGATTTAAATTTCCACGTCATAAGCAACTTCGTTCGGCTAGCTATCATTTGTGGCCAGGTCGCTTCTGAAAACGAGCAATATACAGTAGCTCTGTGGACCTTACCTGGTTAAATATAAAGTAATTATATTCGCTGCAAAAAAGTAAGCAGGCTTTTGGCAGGACACGGTCCTGGAAGAGATGATTGCAGCTGGTTGAGACTATCGATGGAACGGCAGACGAAGGAGGGAAAAGACGCACCTGACGACAATGACATCGGCTCGTGCACGAGCAGAGCCTCTGGGTGCATCTTTACGTCGCGGCGTTGTGAGAGACGGCGGCGACGACGGCGGCGGCTTGGGGAAGCCTTCATCCAGCAGTGGACCGAGAACGGGCGTGAAGTCCCGGGCATTCGGTGGCGCGTGAGTGCGGCGTGGGAACGCGCTCGGGGAACTGCGGACTCGATCCCGCGACGCTCGCTGAGCGCCCCGAACGAGGAGTCTGAGACGCGTGAAGTGAGAGCCCCGGAGAGTGGAGAGAGAATTGAGGGCAGGAGAGAGAGAGTGGGAGATCAGGTTCAGAGAGGTAAAAGATTGGAGAGAGTGGGTTTTTTTATACTCTTTGGTTCTATTCGGTAAAGTCACGTAGGTAAAAAATAAAACAACAAAAAATCACGACGTTTCGACCACAACACAAGCGGCCTTCATGAGGTGAAGGGATCAGGCTGTCTCGAGGACAGCGCTGGAGTGGAACACAGCCACGCTCAGACCGCGACCTTTAAGCTGTGTGCGAGGAAACAAGGTGCCTTGACAAAGGAATTAGCATATTCTTAGTTTTTTCGGTAAAGTCAACGTGACTTTACCGAAAAAACTAAGAATATGAATTACTGCAGTCACGAAAGCTTTAAATCAAAAAGGAATTAGCATTAAAAAATAGCATTTAATTGCCCGCCTTAGCATAGAAGTGGTGTACATGCAAGTGCACATGCCGGTTGGCGCGGGGGGGGGGGGGAGTTTACCTATTGATGGTGTGAAAAGGGAATTTAAGTGCTGCGAAAGTTTGGGGTACCACTACTTGAAAAATATACTGTACCATTGAAAATTAGTTTAATGTTTGGTTCGATTTAGAACATCTTTCCAATGGTTGCTTAATTTGAAACCATCTTCTCGGTTGAAATTGTGTCTGTGCTTGTAGATCTGAATTGCCTCGTGAACAAATCTCTGATAAAAACCCGTGGGTTTGCAAAGAACCTTGGTATCGGAGAAAATGATATCGTGATCACCCACAGCGTTGTAACAATGATCAGCTACGGAAGAAGAATTCGTTTTACCGTGTTTCAAATCTGATTTGTGCTCGTGAATTCGGTCAGAGACATGTCGCTTTGTCTCCCCGATATAGCAATCACCGCAGGTACAACTCAATTTGTAAACCCCGGGGTACTGTAAGTCAGGAATGACATCCTTCACGGATGGTATCAGATCACGAATTTTGTGTACTGTATTGAACCGGACCTGGATCTTGTGTTTGTTTAGAATTTTGGAAATCCTTTTAGTAACGCCTGCTATATATGGTAGTGTGATGGTTTTGACCGGAGTATCAAGTGGTTGTTTCTGTATGGAGGGAGAAACAGCTTGGCGGATGGTACGGTCAGAGTATCCATTCCTTTTGAGGGCCAGGTGTACATGTTTTAATTCACTGGTCAGGTGGTGTTGGTCCGAAATGCAATGAGCCCTATGGTATAAAGTTTTGATGAGAGAATTCTTCTGGGCTGGGTGGTGGTGGGAATCAGGCTTCAAGTAGGAATCCGTGTGGATGGGTTTCCTGTAGACAGAATTCCCCAATGAGCCATCAGGTCTCCTCTCAAACAGAACATCCAAGAATGATAGCTTGCCATCTTTCTCCACCTCCATGGTGAATTTGATGGCGGGATGTCTGGAATTGATGTGGTGTAGGAAAAGGTTCAGAGCTGGGAGGCCATGTGGCCAAATGACGAAAGTATCATCCACATATCTCTTCCACAGGGAAGGTCTGAGGGTGGAAGTCTGGATGGCGTCTGATTCAAATTTCTCCATGAAAATATTGGCTATCACTGGTGACAAGGGGGATCCCATGGAGGTACCCTCATTTTGTTTGTAGAAGGAGCCATTCCAAGTAAAGTAGGTATCGTTGAGGCAGTGCCTAACCAGTGCAGGTGTATCGAGGTCTAGTCCATGTTGGACCAAATTTTCAATTATTTCAATGGTATCAGGCACTGGGACCTTGGTGAACAAAGAGACCACATCGAAGCTGAGTGGGTTTTCCCTCCACAGTTAGAAACATGCGTGTAGATTATTTAGATTAATTGGCTGCTATAAATTTCCATATAAGCCACTTCCATAAGAGGTTGTTTTGGGTTAGATCGCGTAAATATATAAATGTGTCGTTAAAACCCGCCACCACCCGACACAGCCAACTAGTAAGGGTTGTCACGTAAACAGAACATGCCAATTCGTTACTAGTACAGCACTAGTGTGTAGTAGTGTAGTGTATAGTGTAGTATGTAGTAGTGTAGTGTACTCTATAGTGTAGTGTATAGTGTAGTGTATCGTAGTATAGTGTAGTGTATCGTAGTATAGTGTAGTGTATAGTAGTATAGTGTAGTGTATAGTAGTGCAGTGTATAGTGTAGTGTATAGTGTAGTATACTAGTACAGCACACCGGTGTTGGAGAGTCAAGCCACAACATTTACAACCTGAGTACGACGTTTCGCCAGTAATTACAACTAGCTTCATCAGGCGACATCCAGAAGTGTGGTCACCACATCTCCACCTCTATATAAGGAACGAAACAGGTCGACTTCTCCACAAACCTGGCTGTGGTGGTGGCGGTTTTTAACGGCACATTTATATATTTACGCGATCTAACCCAAAAAACCTTTTATGATGGATGATATTGGTCACCAAAGCCTCCTACGAGGTGTTAAAGTAAGCCACTTCATTGAGCTATCATGTGGCGAGGCCGTTACTGAAACAGAAGCTAATAGCTCAGTGGGCTTTACCTGGTAAAATACAGAGTTAAATTTTATTTCTATTGTGTTTTTTTATGATTTGTTTACCTTTCCTATACTTTGCACTCCGATCGTGTTTTTGTTTTGTTGTTGTGACATTCTGACCCGCCCCCTGCTGGATATCTGCGAAAAAAAGCTTCGTAGCTCATCGGATTTCTCCTCCAGTAATAAATACAGATTCTGATTCTGAAAGATTTGACAGTCATGAGAGTTGGACGGGGAGGAAAAGCGGATAGGGGGAGAGGAGAGTGCGGAGAGAGTTTGGTGGCAGTGCGTCTTGAACCAGCGGGGCTGTGCTTGGTTAATATAATGACATCGCCACAGTGGCTAGGAGATATTAACAACCTCGTCGAGTATGCAGGAGGTCGCCCTCCACATTTATAATCACGCGTTTAGAGTATTAATTCGGCTGCTATACATTTCCACGTGATAAGCCACTTCGTTGAGCTTTCATTTGTGGCCAGTTCGCTTTTGAAAAAGCTGTACAGAGCTCAGTTGATCTTATCTGGTAAAATAAAAGTAGTTTTAGCTTTATGACCATTATTGTTACCGGAGATTCTGCAATGACCGATATGGCACACAAAACACGATTCCTGCATATAATCCCAACCCTAAATCGCTACAATTAGATCAAATCGTGAGCCTTACAGAACATCACAAGATTTCATGAGGTTTTTTGGGTTAGATCGCGTAAATGTCGTTAAAACCCGCCACCACCCGACACAGCCAACTAGTAAGGGTTGTCACGTAAACAGAACGTGGCCAATTCGTCACTAGTACAGCACACCGGTGTGTTGGAGATCCAAGTCATCACATTTAAAATCTGAGTACAACACACCGAAGGACAAGTTCAAAGAGCTCACATAATCAATAATGTACGTTGCCTAAGTAATCCCCCCCACTTTGGGCAAGCGCGCAGCTGCGTGGTCACCACATCTGCGCCTCTATATAAGGAACGAAACAGTAAGACTTCTCCACAAATCTGGCTGTCGCCTGATGAAGCTAGTTGTAATAACTGGCAAAACGTCGTACTCAGATTGTAAATGTTGTGACTTGGCTCTCCAACACACCGGTGTGCTGTACTAGTATACTACACTACACACTACACACCGGTGTGCTGTACTAGTGACAAATTGGCCACGTTCTGTTTACATAACCCTTACTAGTTGCCTGTCGGGTGGTGGCGGGTTTTAACGACACATTTATATATTTACGCGATCTCACCCAAAAAAAACTCTTATGGATGATATTGGTCGTGAAAGCCTCCAACGTGCCACTAGATTTATGAGTGCCGACTGGAATCCCAAGCCAGCAAGGGGATGCACGGATTCATGGATTAAAAATTGTTTATTCCCATTACACATTCATCCCCCATCAATCGCGTCAGAATGTTTTTCAATTCGTACGCGTCGTGCATATTTAACGGTACAGCGAGTTTGGGGAGGCCTTCGTCCGGCAGCGGATCGTCCGTGGCTCATGGTAATTAAAAGGTGGACGTCGTCGATTCACGTGACCACTCCGGCCACTAGAGGCGCACACATTGTTCCATTGAAGAAACGTGTGAACACTTATCCATTAGGGTGCCACGGTGGCTAGGAGATGTTAGCTCCCTCGCTTGATCTCGACCCTGACGTCTGCTGCGGTATATTTGGAGTTTGCGTCTCTCCCCGTGGTTGCGTGGAATTTTCTCCGGCTTTTCTCTCCACATTTAGAATCATGCGCTCAGAGAATTTGGCTGCTATACAGTTCCACATACGCGTTGAGTTATCATTTGTGATGTAGCTGTATCATTTGTGATAGCTAGGTCGCTTCTGAAAAAGGGCTACATATAGGCTCAGTGGGCCTTACTTGGTAAAATAAAAAAAATAGTTGTATAGCTATTCAAGCTTTGACAGTGCTGTTTGTTGCTGGCCTCTCTTGACGTTTTGGGCCTCAGGCCCCGCGCTCGGCAGCAGTGACAAGAAACAAGACGACACCCACCGCTTCCGAGAGGGACAAGACGCACACCCACCGAGGCTTTTTTGCAAAGTGGGTGGAATTTTTATTCGTCGTTTCATTTTTACTTTACATTCATTTGTTTCCAGACACAGCCACAAGGCATTAGAATAAATAATCCCTCCGAGAAAGGACACAATTGTAGCCGGGGAAACAATACCAGGCTTGAATGATGCGCGGGAATTGCACCAGACCCCAAAAGCAATTTTCATCTACGGACAACGGTAGTTTAATGCGGAGGAGAAGGCATGGCAGAGCGGGAATTGCTGTCAATTATTGACAAAAGAAAATAACAATTCTTGGCATCAAAATGAAATTGATAACAAAAATCAAGGCCCGACGCTATGTGGAAGCCGTTACAAGCTTGGATAGACAGCCGATATCACGGGGATTCTACTCCAGCGTGGTAAAAACATCCCCAAAAATATATTTGCACGTGGACAAGCGGAGATCTCTCCAAAGCTCTCCGACACGAGTTTGGGGGTTTTGCCGCGCGTCCTTCGGCAAGAAGTCGCACGTGTTCCGTTCGCGCGGAAGCTCTGAGCGTGCCGCAGGGGAACGTCGGACATCGTGCCGGACGGCACGCGGCACGACCCGCAGACGGAGCGGGGGACCCAAACAGCGAAAAACCGACGCAGAGGTTTCCTCTAAGCCTACAGCCGCGCAAGCATGATGCAAAGCAGGTGAAGAGCATTGCCAAATGTGGCGTCTTTTGCGAGAGTTTGTAATTGCACGTGGCGACCCTCATGACCTTTTGAGCAAACTCAACGCAAAACTGAGAAGCAATGTAAAGATGTGCGAGCGTTCTTTCACAGTAGTACGCATCGTGTATGGGCACGCACACACATACATATATACTACACATCAGGAATAAAGCAAATCCTCCCACAGAGTGGTTTTACCCTACGACCGCAAAATAATATGAACAATTCCAGTTTAATGGAAAGTAAGTAGTGCCGAAACAGGTAGCGGAGAATGTTTCATCTGTGGCCCGAGTCGATGGTTCGAATTAACGAGGACGAACAAAATTACTGGGCTGACATTGTGTCACGTGCAAGGCTTCATTTCAACCAGGCAGGTCCGGGATGCTGGCGACCCAGAAAAGATTTCCACTCCCGGCACACCGCATCCAGTATACCCCCTCTCGCCTACGCTGCTGCTGCAAGTCACGTGCCACCTACTCTCGTAGAGTATCAGCCAGCCAGAAAACAATCGGTGAAAATAATTACGCTCCCGGCCGTGTGAATTGCCCAAAACGTAATGCTCACGTGCCCGCTGACGACTTCCAGCTGACCGCCTGGCGCTCCCAAGGGAAAGACGCTACTTCCCCTCCGATGCGCTTTCAGGTTTGTACCACGTGTAGTTCGGCACGATACTCGAATATTCAGTGGCTCAAGAAGCTCCCAGCAGGAGCTGCGAAACGTCGGGCATCGTGGCGGATAAACCTGCGGTACAGACCGAAGTACACTTTTCCTCTCTCTCTCTCCGACAGGGTAAAGGAGAAAAACATTTAGCCTTGCATTACTTAACAGCGATGCAATTTTCATTCAGCTCATTGGGCTTAATTTAATGAGGTGAGATTCCAGCGAGTTGAATTATCACACCTGTGAGAGGGAGACCTGGACAATTCCACCTATCGGGGACAGTTACGCCAGCTTTGTTCGCACCAACATTTTTAGGCGCGAGTCGTGTTCACATTACGGGTGCCCGTTTGGGGCTCGGGCACACGGCGGGGCTGCTCGTGCGAACGACGTCGCAGACTCGATAACGTCCTCCGCGCAGCGGACGGCGCACGCGAGACAACAAACCGGGTGGCAGCAGCCGCAGGAATCGAACCTTCACATCGGTTCAAAGTGGCTCAGGGGCGAACACTCGGACACGCGCGGCCACCCAACTTTGCATTGCGAACACCCGTAGCGTCATTCAGCTCTGCCCTTCCTTCTGGAGGCTAGGTGACTGGGTGCGGTACAGGTGGCTGGGCATGCCCCTTGGAAAAAAAAATATTCCGTGACACCTGATCACAGGGTAAAGGTGCAGCCCTGCAGTTGTTTGTTTACGCCACTGCTGGCAGAACGGCGTTCACTAGAGGGAGCTGTCGACAGCCCCATCGAGAAGGTATTTTTTTGGCCTACTCTTCCACGCTGGCCAAACGTCTCGGGGTAAAGAGTACCCAGACTTTACCTGCCGATCGACCGTGGTGTTAACCGCTTCCACTTCTGGGTAGACAAGACGCGGTTGGGTGTGGTGGGGCGGTTTAAGAAACGTGTCCAATTATTTCAACCTCCCCACTAGGAGGTCGAACAGAACCAGCGACCTCTGCATCGCAAGTCCAGTGTGCTGACCATTGCACCGCAGCTCGTGACAAATAATGAGACGCGGCGGCGGCGCAAGCGGCCGTCGGCCGAGCTCCGGCATCGCCAGTGCCCAGCCGCGCTGCCCACGCCACGGCTTCCCCTCGAGCCGGCGTCCAGACCCGCGCGAGTGGATCGCCCATTCAATTCGCGCAGGCGTCCCCCCCCCCCCATCCCATTCTCCCATCCCGTCCCCCGCCCTAGCCGTCGGTCCCATCGGATTGTCATTAGCGGTCGCAGATATGGAGTCAAGCTATGCCGCTGGATTGGCTACGGGTGGCGTGGCGAGTCGGGGGTGCGAGCGCTACGTTTTGGCAAACGCAGGCTCCGCCGTGACGACGGCCGAGGTTCTAGTCCCCAGTTTGCCGACCCGGTTGGAGGAGCAACAGGTCGCAATGTAGTCCCAACGTCCGCACGACCAGCAGCTTCGCGTCGTCCCACTGCGAGCGCGAGACGATTCTTTGTTGCCGTAAACCGGCGGGTGGGTAGCCTCAATTACCTCGAGCGCACAGCCACTCACTCGTTCACAAACGCGCGCCTCGGCCGCTTCCACCACCCGCGAGAGAGGCCCTTGCGGCAATTGAGGTGATTGAGCGCGGCGCTAAAATTAGAAACCGCCAGGTGAAGAAAATATTCCCTCTCCCCTCGTGCGGCGAAGACGCTTGCAGCGAGGGATAAATGTTGTGTTGGCCGATGTTTCGAAGCGGGGGGCCTCACGTGGCGGCCGCGGGCCGTGTGAAGGCCAAGTCGCGGGGAGCCGTGGCTTCCCCCACCACTCCCGTAAACAAATCAGGTAAACATTTCGGCCCCCCTGGAGTTAAAAGCAACTCCCCTCGTCGGGAGCTTGACGCGGCCCATGTGCTTTGGCCAGCCGGCTCGCCCACGCGCGTGCGACTCAATAAACACGACCGGCTAATTCGAAACAGACAACCCGACCGTACTGCAGAAACGTCACGCGGCACGCACACGCTGCGCGGTGTCTTGACGCAGGATTTTCCCATATCTTCGTGACCCCCCAATCCCGCGTCAGTTTTTCCACATTCTCCCATTTACCTCCTTTCAAGTACAAATTGAGTTCATAGGCAACGCGAGCGCCTGACTTAGTTTGTTGTCCTTCCCCCGCACCTCCGACTAGCACGGTTGGCTACGTACGGTGCGCGAAAGAAGTTCAACACGTGTACATCTCGCTAAGCAAGGTCACACGGCACACGCAGAGAAGGGCGATCCGAGCCGAGTCGCGATCGCAAAGCGGCGGCGGGTTTACCGACCGTCGTCGGGCGTGCGAGGACGTGCGGCGCGCAACGACGCGACAATTTGTCGTTGAAGCGGAAGAGACCGACGACCGTGACATGGCGGTCCGTGGCGTCTGGGAAAACGCCGCTATAAAGTGACCCCTCACCCCTACCGCTCCCGCGTTGCTCACAAACCAGACAACCCCCCCCCAACTCCTTCTCCGTACACGTCGGAGTGCCGGGGGGGGGAGAGGATGGGGGCTCGGCGCCGGCAGCCCCTCCGGCTTTCAGTGCGACTGTAATGCACCGGCACGTGACACACGGTAAACAATGCACTGCTTCAGTGGCGGTGTCGCATTTCGGTTAATGCACCGGTGTGTGGTACAGTATTCCGTATTTCCAGTCTCCCCTTCTCGGCGAGCGCGTCAACACCGGACACTGCGCGACACGTCAACGGGCCGCGAAACGCAATCCGCTCCCCGAGAAGCGATGGCTGTGGGGGGGGCGCCCCCTCCGACGCGGTCGGTCCCCGGGAGCGAGTCGCTTTCTCGACGACAGTCTCCTCTCTCCCGTTACTACGGGACGGACCATCGGCGAAGGCGCGCACTCCCAGGGTTCGTGCCGTCGCTTCGCACCGCGTTGCCTTTCCTTGTTTTTTTTCCTTCCCGTAGATTGCATTTGTTTGAACGTTCAAGCAATGCCACAAACCGAGGCTCAAGTCGGTTCGGCAACAGGAGCAGCAGTAGCAGCAGCAGCAGTAGCGGCGGCGAGACTTCCACATTCTCCCCTGGGTTCAGAGGGTTCAACCAGCAGAGAGCGCTTTCGGAAATCCCAAGTGTTGCTCTGCACCGCTTTTTTTTTTCTTTCTCCAAGCGTTCACTGGCGGCGCCGTCGCACGACCCCCGCTCCTTACATTCGAGAGTCAGTTCGGCGACGGTCGTGACAGCAGCATCAGCAGCAGCAGCTTCGGCAGGAGAACATCGCAGCTGTGCGTTGTTCGTCTGGCTGGCACGGTGCGACCGCTGCGTCTTAGCGTGGGACAAATCTACTACAGGGGAAAAGAAGGGAGAGGCCGGGAGCTGGGAACGCGAATGCGGAGAGAGGGGGCAGCCGGGACGGGGGGCGGCGGCGCTGGCGGCGGCAGTATGGGTCGTCCGTCTCCGCTGTGCGGCGCTCTCATCAGATGCTGGGTTTGGACGCGACGCTGCCGTTGCGGAGGGCGCCGTTGTGGCCGGCGAAGAGGCGCTGCTTCTCGTTGCCGTTGCGCGAGAAGACCGTCTCCTGGTCCGAGTCGAGGTCCGAGTCGGACACCATGATGCTGGTGCTCTGCTGGGGCCGCTTCTTCCTGATGCCTGTGCCGGCGGCGCCCGGGGGAGACACGCGGGGGTCAGGGACGCGCGGGGGTCAGGGACGCGCGGGGGTCAGGGACGCGCGGGGGTCAGGGACGCGCGGGGGTCAGGGACGCGCGCGGGGGTCAGAGAGACACAGGCATCATACGACTGCGTTGCCCCCACTGCACCAGCCATGTGCTAACCTCTCTGACTTCTCATCACGTGTTTACTGCGCCACTTTGTTTGACCCGGGCCTCCTCTTGAGAAACAGATGGTCTTGGTCTCAATGAGTTCTCACGTACAGCCCTTCCGTTAAACCACTGCCGGATGAGCACCATCCATGGTCGTGGCGGCTATTTTGACATTTCACCACACTCGTTGGTGAATGCAGGGGACATAGATGCGGGTGCACAGAATTACAGTTCAACAATTAATTTTGCTGCACTGCCTCTGCCATCCACCGCGTAGCAGCTTGACTGTGCGTGGTTGGTGCTTGTATGGGCACCAAGGACCGGTTCAAGACGATATCACTCGCCACTGATGTTAGCCGTGGCCGGGAATCAAACTCAGGTTGGTCATCGGGTTCCCAGTGCAGTGCGCAAACCACGGCGCCACCACTTGCCCCCGCATCCCTCTCTTACTCGAAATACAATTATAGAACATTTCACTTGAAAACACTGTGCTCTTCAAAAAGTACGGCTTGAATTCAAATAATGTCGCGCGAATGTTAACTCCTCTCTGCCTTGTTGTGATGACAGCCCTGGCTATTGCTCAATAATCCGTGTCTCTATCCTCGCGTTCTCTAGACCAGCCTGCAACACACAACACAGAGCGGACGCGCGCACACACACGCAAGCACAAATGGTTGCAGTTTCACGACAGCAATATTGGGTTTGGAAGTTAAATCGTCCGACGTAGAATGCTTCAAATCATCATGACCCGCCATCGCGATTCAAGCATCGCTTCTTGCGAGACAATTACGACACCAGCCGAGAGCAAATCATTGATTCCCACTCGCACGTTTTGACTCACGGGTCGTGGAATGACGATCCTCAGTCGTTAAAACTCATCGACTTATGGAGGTTGGTGGGGGGTTGGTGAATGATTACACGCCGCGTTATTGCAGTGACCCCCCCCCCGCCCCCCCGGTTCATTACTCAACGCGGACGACCTCTGTCAACGCGGCTCAAACGCCCCAGGACGGTGCTCGCCGAGCCTGGACGGTGAACGGCGAGTCCGGGCGTGTCAGGGAGAGCGCCTCGGCTGCCCCGATGCTCACTCTGGCATTGTCAGCCTTCTCACAGGCTCCCCTGCTCGCCCCTCTCCTGGACAAAACCTCGCCAGTTGAGGCGCCGTGGCACGTCAAGACCTCAATGGCACCCTCTGCTGGCCGACCTGCTGGAATACAGCCCGTCACTCCTTTGGCACGACCACCAACGGCGGCCACCGTTATTGCGAGGCTCACGCCGTGAAGCCTTCCTCGACGTCGAGGGCTCATTCGACCACAACGACCGGTTGGTTCCTCTCATTCAGGCTGCGTTAATAATAATGATTATCATAAATACAATTTATTACGGCGCACGTCTAACCGAACGGACGCATTGTGTTCAACCACCAAGATTCATCTTTTTTCCTCACACTGCTCGACTTTGGAGCTCCCTAACGTCGCATCTTTTCCCGAGTAACCTTGTGTCAATTCAATGAACACGTTGGTTCTCATCTCCTATATTATCACATTCGTGCTGTCCTGTGTTCCACCCAGTTACGTTCCGATTGTGCCGTTGGTATCAAATCGTAAGAAGACATTTACATTGGAGACTATCGCAGTGCACTGCCTTGAGTCGGAGAGCAATCCTGGGAGAGGGGCTGGATCTCTAGAGAGCTCCCCCTCGTTGGAGTCCCTTCCGCCAGCAGTGGCGTGAGCGAGCGATTGCAGGGCTGCACCTTTACTGTTACCCCGCCCGTCAACTGCGGACCAGGCCCCCCGCACGTTACAGGCTTTCAGGCCGACGCCGGACAATGTTTAGAATAAGTTATTTATTTTTGTTTACCCGCGGTGCGACTGCGGGAGCACCCACCCCTGTGGCTGGGCTTCATCTCCATCTCGTGGTCGTCCATGTTGTTGAGCATGCTGTAGCGTGGCTTCCGGCGATCCTTCGAGCGTGCCCTAAGAGCGAAAACCCACACGGCAGCGTCAGGCCCCGCGCCCCCTCCCGCGGCCAAGACGGCGGTGACGGCGGCGATGGTGGTGATGCTGGTTTTGGCGGTGTTGACGGTGGTGGTGACGGCAGTGGTGATGGTAGTGGTGGTGCTAGTGGTGATGACAGTGGAAGCGTTGATGGTGGCGGCAGTGGTAATGGAGGTGGTGATGGCAGCGATAGTGATGGCGGTGGTGGTGGAAGCGATGGCGGCAGTGGTGGTTCATAGTTAGTTAGTTAGTTCATAGTTCGTTTATTTGGTATAGCCCTGTGAGCCATTCGGCTCTTGAATCGGGTGCAACCGCAACAAACAAAAAACATGAACAAGAAAACATCTTAAAGTGATTATGTGACTGTGCAAACAGAAAATACAGGAAAAAATATCAAAATATTCCTGAAATAGCACCGTACACCAACGCTGTGTGCAAAAATCCCAGTGGGATGCAAGTCAAAATAACAACAACAACCACAAGACAACTAAGATTAAGGCCATCAGTCAACTCCGTACTACAATAAACAAAAACATGGCCAAAACAAAAAAAACGTTTTCGAAATCACCAAAATAAAAGCCATAAATCTAATGTAACAGTGATCATAGGGACTGTGACCGAATTTTTTACAATAAACTACATAAATTAATTATAACACCAAAATCTAGAGCCATATTTTAGGCCACTGAATAGCAGTGGCAGCTAGGGTTGTACAACTCCTCTAGAGCAGTTTTGAGTGAAGATCTCATAGGTAGTGATTCAAGTTGCAGTTTATTGGCAATAGCATTCCAGACCCTAGAGGCATCAATAGCAAAGGCCCTTCCTCGAAGTTTTTGTACAGCAATAGGGAATGTGAAGCTGGTAAATGAGCGAAGACCTGAGGTCAAATTTGTTCTTTGAAACAGAGAGGAGATCCAGTAGGTAGTCTGCGGAATTTTTTGTAAGTACATCGTGAATAAATAATATCTGGTGCACAAGCCGTCGAACATTAAGAGATGTTAAGTTTGACCCAATGTAGAGATCACAGTGGTGAGCCCTATATGTGCAGTTCAATGCAAATCTTAAGGCCGAGTGATAGATGGAATCAAGCTTCTTCAGTACAGTACTTGGGGCTGATTTATACACGATGTCACAGTAGTCAAGTAGAGGCAGTATGGTAGCTTTTATCAATTCCAAACGGAACATTGGGGGGAAGCAGTGCTTGTGTCGATACAGAAAACCAATATTTATTTTTGTCTTTTTACCAATATAATCAATGTGATCTTCAAAACTAAGTTTTGAATCCAGGATGACCCCAAGATACGTATAGATCTTGACTTGCTCTATTTGATAATTATTCAAGGAATGTAATTGGGGAAAAATAACTTCCTGCTTTAGTCCCGGAGAGAAGCATAGCACCTTGGTTTTGGAGGTATTCAGGACTAGTTTAAGAGAAACTAGCTGATGTTGTAATTTGTTGAAATCACCCTGGAGCTTAGCAATCACGTCATCCGGAGTGCGGCCAGCAGTAATCAGTATCGTGTCATCTGCAAAAAGATTTACCCTGGAATGATCCAGTTCAGTGCCCAAGTCATTGACATAAGGAGAGAACAAGAGGGGGCCGAGGATGGAACCCTGTGGAACCCCTTTTGTTATCTTAACACTGTTTGACCTCCAACCATCTGTGAATACAGTTTGGGTGCGAGAAAAGAGGTAAATTTTTAACCATTGTACTGTGTTCTCGGAAAAAACCGAGGCAACTTAGTTTACTAAGCAGGGTGTTGTGGTCAACTGTATCAAAAGCTTTGGACAGGTCAAGAAAAAGACAGGCACAGTACTGCTTATTATCAAGGCTATTGTAAATTTGATTAAAAGAGTCTAATGCAGCAGATGTGGTGCTGTATTTTTTCCGGAACCCAGATTGTTTTAGATGTAGTAGATTGTTGGTGGACAGGAAACTGCTCATTTGGTAGTTCAATAATTTTTCAAAAATTTTCATCAGTGGGGACAAAATTGAGATAGGTCGGTAGTTATTGGGATCATCTTTAGGGCCCCCTTTGTGAAGTGGACGGACATAGGAATGTTTCCATTCTAGAGGAACTGATGCTTCTTTGATGGACAGGTTGAAAATATGGGCTATAGGTTTGTATATTAGGTGACCAATAGTTAGTAGAGCAAAGACGGGAAAACTATCTGCTCCGGTAGAGGAGGACCCTTTGAGGTAGGACAGTTGTTTCAGAACATTACTTTCGTGGATTGGTTGGAAACTAAATTCGTTTAATGTTTGGACAGGAGTGTAGGAATTTGCAGGAGCAGGGGTGACTCCCAATACATTATCAAAAAGATTACCAGCTTCAGAAAAATGAAGGTTAAAATTGCACGCCTGTGCTCTGGCGCTTTGCAGACGAGCGTTGCAGAATCTCACAGAAAGTTGTGAACCTCCCAGACCCGCTGCCAGGCTGCAAGGTGGTAGCCAAGAGCAGGCAGCAACGTGGGTTTACTCTGGAAACTCCGGTCTGCTGCCACATGCCCAGGGCAGGATAGAGACAAGGGTTCTATGGGGTGCTGCAGCATAGGGTCTTGGATTTTGAGGGTTTCCCAAAAAATATATATTCTGCTTAAAAACATTTAAAATGCAATACTGTTGCAATGATATACCCTTGAGTGTAATTTGGTAATTAAAGCCATAGCATATATATGTGTATTGCTTCTGCCCAAACTGAATATCTGTGAAAAAGAGCCTCATAGTTCATCAGATTCCTCCTACAGTCGAAATAAAGATTCTAATTCTGACTTCCAATGTGCCAGAAATGTAATGGTTTTGTTTGTGTGAACTTTGATTTGGCTTTACAAAGCGTTTTTACATCACATTTAAAAGCCAGAATGTAAATCACCAAAGGTGATTAACAACGGAGAAGTTGGCATCATCGGGCACGGCTGGTGGCAAAAGTCAAGGGATGTAAGTGAAAGTACAAGATACTCAAACTCAACCCAGCCCTGCGCACGGCTCGCGTGCATCACAGGGGAGGGGGGTACCCCCCCCACTGCCGCTCTCCCGGCAAACGAGAAGGGGCGAGCGGACGCTCGTACCTCCGGCACCAGCACACGGTGAGCCACGCCAACAGCCCCACGGTCACCGCCACCGCGAACGTGGTGAGCGTCACGTAGAGCACGCTCCAGTCTGGGAGACACGAAGACGAACATCAGAGATCCGCCCACGCCCCCCACGTGCACCGTGTAACAAGGCTGTCAGGGCAAGCGCTGTTGGGCGAGGACCCTACGAAGGCCGGCACAGTGTGTGAAGGGGTCAAGGCACAAACGCGACGCTCGGCCACCTTCGTCTCCCCAGTTGCACAACGATTCTGGCTAACAAAGGCCCAGGCCTGGTTCTCACACGACTGCCACCGACATTATCTGTATCCAGAAACCAACTGCAGTGGATTTGTAGCACAGCACGTGAGCCACTACATCACTGCTCTGCAGACCAACATGCAACACGAAGATCCCACCATGTATAGCCCCCAAACTATGAAAACAAGTTATCTTAGCAAGCACCTAACTAGGCCTATGTGGCACACGAGGGAGTGGTAAAGCCAGAACCACATCCGGCCGCCTATTCACCCCAGTGTTGATGTTTACACACATCACCAGGTACCCATGTAGGGCTGAGTCATCCCAGTAAAGGCCCAGGAGCAGTTTAGAATAAGGGAATTTACATGGCTCAACAACTTGAAGCGCCTCGCATAAGATCGCCAACGTTCCGATGGCCCAATGCAGTTTAGCCAAGGGGACCCCCTGTCCCTGCACGGCACAAGGCCTACGTAGCACCGGCTTGCGAGTGGGCATCAGTCTGCCGGTTCAGATAAGCGCCATCGACGTTAGCCGTCGCCGGGAGCCAAACTCGGGCAACCGGCTTTGTGGCGCAGCACCAGATCCGCTGCACCGCCCGTCCAGCACGCCCGAAGGCTACAACGTCACCGAAGACTTACCGCAGTTACTCTCGCCGTCGCCCAGCTGCGTGCGGATGACGTTCTCCATCCAGAACGGGAAGCACGTACAGCGCTTGGTGAACGAGTCGCAGCGGCCGTGGCCCGAGCACGCCAGCTGGCACACTGCTCGCAACGCGTGAGCATGCATGCGCGTGCGCAGAGATTAAGATCACCCACGTAGCCTTTTCGAGACTGTTTGCGCAAGCGCTGCTCGTGAGCGGGAATGAAGGCGGGCACGGCGCACGAGGGGGGCGGGTGTGGGGTTCGGAACGACAGTCAAGCCACCTTTGTCTCCCCAGTGCTGATGTTTACACTCCGCACAAGGTACTCATGTAAGGCTCGGTCGACCTAGGGGAGGCCCGGGAGTGGTTCAGATATCACGGACTACCGAGGTTAGCTGTGGCTGAAAATTGATTTCAGGTCGCTGGGTTCATAGCGCAGAACACGCTTTCGCGACCAATATAATCCATAATACATTTTTTTGGGGTTAGATCACGTAAATATATAAATGTGTCGTTAAACCCGCCGACACAGCCAATTAGTAAGGTTTGTCACGAAATAGAACATGTCAATTCGTTACTAATGTAATAAACGATTTCCACGACGACTCTTGACCGGTGTCTTTTTAATAATAGGGACGGCTTTCTTTTAAAGCCGTCCCTTGGTGTGGACAAATCAGTTTCAAGGACAATGCATATATTATCATAGTATGTTTTTTGTTTGCATTTTGACTGCAGGTATTGTGGTTCATGCAGACATGAATCCTTGTAAAAAGGTTTCAGTTTTGTTGCCAGAAAAAAGGGGGAAAACCCTATTATTATATTTTGGTACTGGCAAAGGAGGTCTAATGATGGTGGTTTTTTTTATTAACAGAATTTCTGCACAGCTCCACTCTTTCTCTCTCCGAGTATTTCTCCTTTTTCTAACTGCCGTGGACGAGCCGTTCTCTTCGTCCCACTGTCGAGGTTCACCTCGCCCTCTTTCTCCGATCCCGCCGCTGGCTGGCGGAGTGGCGGGAGGAGAGGCGAGCTTCGCTGGGGATCCGCCACGTGGTTCATGGCGAGGAGAGATTGAGCAGCGACGCAGTCCGGACCGAGACTTCCCACAACGACCACGAGTCCTCCCCTGCCTCCGCTTATATCCCTCTCGGCGGAGCAAAGCTCCGCCTCTAGCCACGCCCCCTCGTGGAACCTTCCCCATGGTTTCCGAACGTTCTCACTGACTCCGCCCGTTAACTTTGGCACAGATATATCCCCGCTTAGGATTGGATACCGGTTACCCGATAGTGGCCATGCAGTTACCCCTTGTCGCCCACTAGATGGCGCTCTCTCATTACACTAGTACAGCACACCGGTGTGTTGGAGAGCAAAGCCACAACTAGCTGTCGCCTGATGAAGATAGTTGTAATTACTGACGAAACGTCGTATTCAGATTGTAAATGTTCTGGCTTTGCTCTCCAACACACCGGTGTGCTGTACTAGTGACGATTTGGGATGTTCTGTTTACGTGACAAATCTTACTAATTGCATTGCCTGGTATCTACCGCATGCCTGGCCATGGCTATCATCCGTGGCAAGCGAGATATCTTGACACATCCTGGGGCACGACCCTTCACAAACCCGCCAGTGACCAGCATGGTGAAGAACGGTCAAACAACCCCTTTCACCGACACGGCTTGGGGAAGGAGGCCTTCGTCCAGCATAGGATTGAAAAAGGGTTGTAACTTGAACTTCTTTAGCACTGTACATAGCCAACCGTGTTAATCGAAGATGACTTATCAAGTGGAAATGCATAGCAACCAAAGAGTCTAAACGTGTGACGTTGATTCTAAATGTGAAAAGGAAAACCGGAGGACCCGGAGAAAAATACACGCGACCACAAAGAGAGAGACACGCAAACTCCAAATATACAGCAGGCATCAGGGTCAGGATCAAACCCACGACATCCTGTAAAGCAATCTCTAAATCCGTACGCGTTTTAGAATGATTCGTGTATGAACAAAGTAGCCTCTCTCTTTGCTAGGCACGTCATCCGTCACTACGACGCTCGTATGCGAGATGGGGGCGATGGGGGGGGGCGGTGCTCACCGAAAGTGTCCACGCGCAGTGTCCGGAATGCCAGCAGGTTGGTCTTTTCCCTCTGCAGCAGTCGCCGTAGCATGCGGGCCACGTCCACGCCCTTGTAGATCATGTTGGGCTGTTCCGTGAGCACGTAGAACACCAGCTGGGTGCTGCGCAAGGAGGGACACGGGCCGCGTGAAGAGGACGCGCGCTCGGGCGGAGACCGCCGGCAAAGGCACGGCTCGACCACCGAATTTCATTTGACCAGTAAGGCCCCACTGAGCGAAGAAGCTCTTTTTCAGAAGCGACCGGGCCACAAATTATAGCTCAACAAAGTGGCCTTACACGTGGAGATTTACAGCAGCCAAATACTCTAAACGCATGTTTCTAAATGTGGAGGGAAAACCGGGAGTCAAATCCCTGCGCCCACAGGGAGAGAGACACGCAAACTCCAAATATACAGGCGTCAAGATCGGGATCAAACCCACGACCTCTGTTAAAATCGCGTCACCGTAGAGCATCCGAGGGGACAACCGCCGTGGAGATATCGCGATGAGATCAGTTCAGCAGCACTGAACCGTGAAGCTTGGCGATACCGTGGGGAGGCTTTCATCCAGCAGTAGATAGATACAAACCAATGATATTGCAAAATCCTACTCACAAGTCAGCGAAACACAAGACCTAATGAAATGACCACTGACTAGCATCATCACCTCGGTGAGATGTACACACACTTGCCTTAAACCGCACATTTGAAAGGCTCGATAAATGGACCGCCTCTCACCAGTAGCATAGCGCGGTTAACATGTGCCCTGCAATAAAGAATACGAATTTCCCCCCCCCCCGCCCCGGTTGCACCGCTCCCCCCACACAGCGATAGCTACGCCGCCGAGCTCTCGCGGTCATCGCGGAGATGGCAGCTGACGAGACGGTTCATAAGGAACGGGGATCCGGCCCGGGTCTTTCGCACTGCGCCGGCGTGGCGAGCGGCAGGTGCGCTCCATCAACGACGTCGCTTACGTCGGCGCCACGTTAATTGTGTGCGCGCGTGCACCTGCACTCACATGGCCTTCCCCACTGACTGTGATGAACGGATTAATGTGAAGTACGCTGCTGCTGCTGCTGCCGCCTCAATGGACACATCAAAGGCCCCGCTGTTAACTATTCTAAATCACGGCCATCAAGAAAAACTCAGCAAAAATATATTAACGTTCAGGCGTGCAAGTGGCAGGTCGCTCACTCTTCTGCTCTCGCCATGGTCTGGAGCTCTCTTCCCTCAACCATCCGTGCCACTGTTCAAGTCGAACCTCCATACCTACCTCTTCTCCTCTGCCTATAACCGATTGCCTCTATAAAAAATTTAAGTAAATTAGTATGCCCACTGTATCCCTGATATGAGGTTGCATTGCATTACTCTTGTAGTATCTGCACACACGCTGCCAATTAACTTCTCTTTACCCAGCCGAAAGGTGCCACGGTCAAAGCACCTGACCCACAATTGGAAGGTTCCAGTTCAAATCCGAGTCAGGGGTTCACCAGACCGATAAACCTCACCGCCATCCCCACAACCACACCCAACGGCACAACCACCACCACCAGCACAGCCCACGCACCTGCTCTGCGTGTAGGCCTGCAGCCTCTGCACGTGGATGTCCGAGTCTTGGACGCTGAGCAGCACCGACAGCTGGCGGATCAGCAGCTCCTTCTGCTGCTGCTGCAGCTGGCTCACCGGCACGTCCAACACCAGCTCCACCAGCTGCGAGCTCTTGGGGTCTGCGGGCAGTGGCGGGTGGGTGGCGGCAAGTTAGTTTGTCCGTCCATCCGTCACAAACCGCTCCGTCGTGACCTAACACACGCAAATGTTGGCGAGGACCAAACACGGCATCAAAACCCCGCCGATGTGTGTATGTTGAACTTCTTTCGCACCGTATGCAGCCAACCGCGCTAATCGGAGGTGCGATGATGGCGGCTCTGCGACCGAGGAGCGCTCCCGATGTCCCGAAATGGGGCGATCACGACTCTCGGTGACGGCAAGCATCCGTGTCTGTCGGTCTCTCACCGGAAAATAGCACGCGCTGCGCAGGAGCTATGGTCAGGGTGTGCGGCTGCGCACGCGAGCAACGGGCGGCCAACCAGTAAATGACACGTCCATGGTGACGCGCACTTAGCGGCAGCTGCTGTGGTGTCGATGCTGCCGCTTGGCTCTATTCAGGAAAATGAGATGCAAGGTTGAAGAGGCGGGGCTCAATTTCGGCCGGGTCTGTATGGCTCGGAGATCCGCAAAATATATCTGCGCTCGGCACACGGATATAGGATATCTCCCCCGCTATGGCTGTGGCTACGAACGGAAAATATTTGGCAGGAAATTAAGCAGCTCCCGATAGCAGCGATTCGTTACGCTCGTGATGCGTGCGCGGAATTGTGCGAGCGAGCGTCACTTACTAATGATCCCTGGACATGATACGGAAATTATAATTTCGGGTAATGAGAATGTACAAAAACTCTACATTCAAAACAAAAATTAAAGCAATACAATTAAACCATAAAAACAAGACCAAAAATAAATATATAAGCATTTGATTCTTGAATCTAATCGTGGACCCCGAATCGTGCAACAACTTAATGGAATTACCCAGGTGGGGAAATTGTTACACGCATACTGCGAAGCGCAGCGAATTAATGCACAGATCAACCACATTTCATTTCCCAAGCAGAAAAGACAACGGTTTTGTCATCCAAAAGACAAGGGGATAGCGGGGGGGTTATCATCTTCAACGTGCGTCTGTACACAAAACCGCAATGCACAGTAACACAAGCCCACACTCTTGGAGTGCGTTTCCGCTCACACCGAATGAATAGTGGGACAGCGCAAACGGCACCGTAGATGAACGGGGCCATTCCCCTGCCCACGGCTTGTCGCTCTATTTGGCACCAAAACAGATGGCGCAACAAAGAGAGTGAAATTGAAAATGAAACTTAGATTAACATAATGAACCTTCTCTCCCGTGTGCATTTCACCATGAAGCCGACATATGCCCATATTGTGCAAACGTAAAAGACATATGCAGCGAGGGGGGGTGAACAGTTGGGGGGGAGGGGTCGGGGTGGCGCGGCCTTGCTGAAGAGGGATTACGGTGGGTGGGGATGGAGTTCACGGAATTGTGTTAAAAATGCGCAGTGAATGAGCCTCTAATTGAGCAGCCCTGGCTGGACCACCACCCGAGCTCTCGCTCTCCCTCTCCCTCCTCTTCTCTGCTTTCAGAATTTCTCTCGTACAGCGGAGGAAATGGGCTCGCTGCCGTACGGCGCTGCCTGGTATTAACAAAGCGGTTAAATGCTGACCGCATCTCAAGACGCTGTTTAGAAAGACACGCACGTTGAGGGTGGGAACGGGTGCCATGACGCGGCCCAGTGGTAGAGCGCTGGCAGCTTGTTGCAGAGGTTCACGGTTCTGATCCGGCAGGCCAGCCTGGTTATTACTGCGAATGTATTAACCATAAATACTCCGCGCCGTCTGCAACACAGCGGATGGTAAAGAAACCCTCACGAGCATGACGTTGTGTGCCGGCATCTGGGATCATGTCCTTCCCTCGCACCTCCGATTAGAACAGTTGGCTACGTAAAGCGCAAATGAAGTTCGACATGCGTTATCAAGGCCCCCTCCTGGCAGACGACTGCCTGCTGAAGTTATTGCGAGGACACGCCGTGGCGATAGAAGATCGACAAGGCGGGCGCCCAACTGAGCGCGATGCGGAACGGGGAACGGCGGGGGGGGGGGGGGGGGGGGGTGGAGCGAACGCGCTAGGGCGCAGCAGCGGCCTACCCGGTTTCACCTCCACCGTGGCCATGTCCTGGCTGCTTTCGCCCTTGTTGTCGGTGACCCTGAGGCGGAACACGTACGTTCCCTCCACCAGGTTCGTGAGCCACAGCACCGGATGGTGCTCGGAGCCGTTGAGAACCACCTGGGACAATCGCACGCACGCACGCCGCCCCGCGGTCACCCGACCCGTCCGTCGCTCCGTCGCGTCCCGACGGTGGCGCGTTCGTCGCTCGTTGCAGATGTTCGCGGTTCGAAGTTGGCAGGCCGCCCTGGTTATTACTGTGGTGCCTATTTAACCGTGATAATACTAAGCACTGCGGATGTCATTTGAAACGAGTAGACCATTCGAGTCGGTGCCACGCTCCAAATTTGGCAACTTCTAAAAATTACTCGCTAATCACTCAAATGGGATTACACATATCAACATCATCCCCTGCTGTACAAATACTGCGGATTGTGTGAAACATAGTAACTTCCTTCGTGATAGTCTTGCCCTATAAGAGTGGCACAAATACCAAAATCACTAAATCAATATGATTAAAAGTTTTGCAGCTAAACACGTGTGAACCGATACCAAATCATCACAAGTAGCAGTTTGTGGCTCCAGGTTGAGGAGGCTACAAGTCCACCTCAGGTTTTCCAGTCTCTGGTGGTACCTTGTGGTAAAGGTGAACTGACTGAAAAACTGGAATGTGTTGGCAGTAAGCGTCATGATCAGTGCTTTCTCACATAGAGACCCTCAGCCTCGCGCAGAGACCCACAGTCTCACACAAGAAACCCACAGACTTAAACAAAGACCCACACTCACACAGAGACCCACAGACTCATAGACCCAGACTAACACAGAGACCCACAGACTTACACACACCCATAGACTCACACAGAGACCTATAGATTCAAAGAAAGATCCACAGACTCACACAAAGACCTTCAGAATCATAGAATTAAGCTCAGTTGGAAAGCAATACAAATTGAGAGGCGCCGGCGCGACGGAGCACTCACGCCGGCGGCGGGGCTGCTGCCGTCGCGCGTCCACTCGTACGACAGCGAGCCCTGGTCGTCCCAGGAGCGCGACCCGTCCAGCATGACCGTGTCGTCAGGCAGCAGCAGCACCTTGTTCCCGCCGGCCGTGGCGTGAGGGGGTTTGTTGTTCTCTGCGTGCGTGAGCGGGGAGGGGCGCGAGCATGAGCGGGGCACGGCGCAAGCAGCAACAGCGCCCGGAGTGGGGAACGACGGCACGGGTGTGAACGTCGCGCGGCGCTCGGCGACGAGAGCGCGGGGGTAAACAGCGCGAGCGCGGAGGCAGCGGCAAACGTGCGAGTGTCGACGGGTGACCAGGAGAGGGGGATGTAGCTACTTCCCAAACAGATCCGCCGTTGGTGACTCGGACGTCACGGCACCTGGGGTGAAACCGGGCTCTCGATTGAAGCCTGCCGATGGTCTCGGCAGAGTCGGTACGACCCGAAAATACGTCGGACATCTACAAAGCACAACCGCAAAAACCCACGCAGCAGCGTCGCTCTAGGCCAGGGGTCGGCAACTAAATTAACAAGAAGAGCTTTTTTTTTTATTCAGTATATTTCAGGAGCCGCAATGCATGTGGCGAATACGAGACAGTGGTCCTTAATAAATAACGTCACGAAGCGGTCCTTTAAAGAGCCGCGTACGGCTCTGGAGCCGCAGGTTGCCGACCCCTGCCTTCAGTCTACAGCCGCAAAGCAGAGCGCAAAACATCTGCGGAGCGCCTCCGAGCGTCGCATCTTCTCCGGGGTCCGCGCTTGCACATGGCCGTGACCCTGCGACCCTCTGTGCGGACAGCCGTTTGTTTCGTGGGCCGCTCGTGTTGCCATCGAACCGCCGGGCGGGCGTCATGAAACTGCCGCGCTGGCGCCGGGCCTCACCCTCTTTGACGGTGACGGTGACGGACGCGGAGCTGCTCAGGCCCTTGGCGTCGAGCACCGTCAGGGAGAAGACGTAGGTGCCCACCTGCAGCTCGCTCACCGTGGCCACCGCCTCGTCCCCGTGATCCAGCCGCACACCGGGCGGCCCGCTGCTCGCCGCGCACACAAAGATCCCTCATGTAGTCCTTGCAAAGTAAATGCTGGTTAGTGAGCACCTACGAAGGCCGGAAGGGCGCACGAGACGGGTGGCACAGCGAGAACCACGCCGGGACACATTTGTCTCCACGGGTGCTCGTTTACTGCTGAGTCAGCCTGGAGGAGACCCAGGACTGGTTCAGATCAAACTCGCTACTCGAGTTAGCCATGACCCTGAATGGACCCCTGGGTTCCGGGTTTGCAGGGCGGTGCCCTAACCACTGTGGCACCGCTCCATCCGCTCGCTGAAAGCCCAGATAGCTCGGTCAGTATAACATTATCTAAGGGCCCAGGGTTCAAGTCCCTGTTCGGGCAATTATATCTTCTTACACATTAAATAATATTTACATACCCAAAACATTAAAAAGATATACTTTGGCCACATTCAATGCTGTTTCAAATAAATCAGACAAAGATCTCGCATGTAGCGTTTAACAAACTGTTGGGGTAAGTGCTGTTGGCCAGCACCTACGACTTCTGACCTGGCGCATGATGAGGTGGCGTGGCCAGCATCACGCCTAGCCACTTGTGCCTCCCCAGTGCTGATATTTGATACACCTTATCAGGTAACTCATTATAGCGAGTCCAAAGACTGGTTTAGATAACTGCCACTGATCTTAACGCTGAATATACAATAATCCATTTGGCTATGCTGGTCTCTCCTGGCCACCTCTCAGCCAAAGCCGATACAACTCCCTCGTATTCCCAAGGCAGTGTGCCTCATCCAAGCATTAACCGAGCTCAAACTTACTCAGCTTTGCCCACCTGATTTTCTCCCAGTGATAGGATGCAATGCCCTGGTCGTCGGTGCTCTTGCTGCCATCCAGGCTGGTGCTGTCCACCGGGATGGTCAGCTCCTTGTCAGGCCCGGCCTCAGCCACGGGGGGGCGGTTGTTCTCTGCATCGCATAGCAAACAAAAAGCAAGCCAGGAAGCTAGTCCGTTAACCAAGCCTCATTCTCATTCGGGGCCTCGGCTTGAAGGGAATGTGCCATCGGGTACGTGCCGATGTGCACACAGACGCATATTGGCGCTCGTTCTTTAGAACGCGCACCAAACGTACTAGTTTCCCGCATATTTTTTTCATAAAAATACATTCAAAATTCTTGATTTGCCAATGTTTAAAAAAACTACAGACCTGGGCATTGGTGTTTGGACGAGCTGTACGTTATGCTTGATAGAGAATGTTTCTGTAACACGTTAAGGATTGACAGACACAATAGTTCCCAGGCATCCCAGTAAAGCCACTCCCAAACTCGTTATGAGGTAGGTATGCAACAACAATCAGCCCCCAGCTTCCCACTGCATGGCACAGACATGCACAAACACACATGCCACCAAAATACAAAGATGCCCTGTATAGCCTGTAACACACTGTTAGGGCAAGTGCTGTTAGCAAGCACCTATGAAGGCCAGAACGGCACACGAGGGAGTGGGTGGCCAGCACCACGCTGGGCCGCCTTTGTCTCCCCAGTGGCGATGTTTACGCACCGTACCAGGTACTCATTTGAGGCTGAGTCGACCTAGGGGAGGCCCAGGACTGGTTCAGATAATCGTCACTGATTTTGGCCGTGAGCAGGAATCGAACGCGGGTTGCCAGGTTCGTAGCGCAGCACGCTAACCACTACACTACTGCACATGCCACCTCACACACACACACAAGCAACCACACACTAAAAGCTTCACACAATGATCACCCATGTAGCCTTAAACAGACTGCTGGGGCAAGACCGCGCAATTCACCAGGCTGAATGACTACGGTGACCTCTGCGGTGCTTTGCTGTTCGGCCGCGTCGGTGACCGTTAGCTGGAAGGTATAGTCGCCCTCCTGCATCGATG
The DNA here is from genome assembly GCF_048934315.1 of Petromyzon marinus. NCBI lineage: Eukaryota > Metazoa > Chordata > Hyperoartia > Petromyzontiformes > Petromyzontidae > Petromyzon > Petromyzon marinus. The sequence goes on along the minus strand of NC_133689.1, from coordinate 2,015,978 downwards.
ACAGCTGTAGGTAGGGTGTCCGCACGCCCTGCACACACACACACACATAAAGACACCCCCGGTTAACCTTAACAGACTGTTGGGGCGGGTGTGTTTAGCGAGCACCTATGAAGACCGACACGGCAGAAGAAGGGGTGATTTGACTAAAACTACACTCAGTCGCCTTTGTCTCCCCAGTACCTGATGTAATTACGAGCCTCCTGGGCAAACCAGCAGAAGCCCGGGCAATCGAGGACTAGAGAGCGGTTAACTCCTTCAACCAGGGTCACGACCTCTCTCACCTGCATCTCCAGGACCTTGCCCTTGGTGTTGGAGCCGAGCGTCCACTCGTAGCTCACGATGCCGTGGTCGTCGGAGCTCTGGTTGCCGTTGAGCGTGACGAAGTTGCGCGGGAGCGTGATCGCTTGGTTGGGCCCCGCGTTGGCCACGGGGGGGTAGTCTACCGCTTTGTTCACCGTCACGTTGGCCGTCGTCCAGTTGCTCACTCCGTCCGAGTCAACCACAGTGAGCCTGGACGAGAGAGCCACAGACCCCCAAACCATCGGCACCTAGTTGTCCATGGTCACACGCGCCCAAGTTGGTGGGTTTTCGCGGACGATGTTAAGTTGGTGGTTTCGGTTCTGTTCGCATGGCCTCCGTATGTAAGAGGTCCACAGGTGTTGCTGTCATCAGAAGGAGTTGTAACACAGAAGGCCTCTGTAGCTCTGAGCATATTTTGTGGATACGATCTCGACTCTGCAAGCTGGACTGTACTGCATGAGTCTGAGGATTTCTTTACTGAGAAAAAATAACTGATGATGATGGACATTGTTTGTGTTGCTCTAATCATCAAGTCTGCGACTGCTGATGTAGATGACAGCTGCTGCCAATGCCACTGATTATGTTGTTGCTTCGACTGATTATGCAACTGCTGCTGCTGCTGATAAAGACGATGATGATCATGCAGCAGATGGTGATGGCCTCTGCATATATCGTTGCTACTGCTGCTGTTAATAATGCTACAGCTGATAATGATACTGCTCCTGATGCTGCTGACGATGATGAGACTGCTAATATTTTTCTGCTGCTGTTGATGATGTTGTTGCTGCTCACTCTGATAAGGACTCTGCTGCTAGTGGCTATGTCCCCGCCGCCAGTAATGATCGTACATGCCCGTACCGAATCTGGCAGCCTGCACGACTCCCAGACCCGAGAGCAAGAAACGAATGCATTGCGTGACCATCCCGTATCCTGGGTCACTCTCGCAAACGCGACTGCAACGGTTTATTTCGAGCTCTCGCCTCGATGAGCCAAGCAAACCGGACATAACTCGGTTCACCTGAAGGTGTAGCTGCCGGCCACCAGGCTGGACAGGTGCAGGATGGGCAGGTTCGTGACCCTCTCCTCGTGGAGGGGCCCACGGATCTGCTCCCAGCGGTAGCTCGCGATGCCGTCGTCGTCCTGGCTCACTGCACGATCGGCACGAGACAAGTGCCGGCGTCACGCACCGGCGTCACGCGCCGACGCGCGACGAGGGTGGGGCGCAAAATACTCGTATCGTTATCCATTGATTGTCGGCAACATCAGCCGCCAAGACCTCTTGCTAATCAATCCAGATCCTGTGCATGATTTTATCTCATCGCTCCATCTCCTGGGTGGACGGACTCTCGGATGCATTCAAAATCCTTGGCCTGCACTCCGTGATTACTCGTGAACATCTACAAGACGATTTGGATGCCTTTGACCAAATTAGAACTTTATCAGCGGTCACTAATATTATATATGAAGGCTAAGTGCTTTGGACACATGTTTATATAGACAAAGAACGATGCAATTAGACGGGCTATGAAGAGCAAATACTATTTAAATGTGTACAGCGACTTATAGACTCACAATAATCCCATAGTCTCACGCAAAACCGCAAAGAGCCTCATAGACTCACTGGGAGATCCACAGAGGGGCAATGGAGATGCGAAGGTTGCAGGGCAGAGGTAGTAGAGGGAGACCGAGCAAAAGATGGGAGGATGCAGTGGAGCGAGATTCGACCTGGATGAATTGTGCCTTATGTCAATTATTATTATAAAATGAACAGAACAGGACATGGAGAAAGAAAACCAGAGCAGCAAGCAAGGGTTGACAGTTCTTGAACATGAACTGGGGAAGCCAGCACAACAACAATTAAATCCATCTGTGTGGAGCTTTGCGTGTTATCCCCTGAGAGTTACATGTGTTTTTCTTCTTCTCTCAATGAACTCCAGCATCCTGACATAAGCCAAATCCTCTTCAAAGTCACTAGTCACCCAAACGCAGGACCCCGTCAGGAAAAGGAGTGTATTGGCCAAGTAAGCTCACGTTTGCCGTCGATGAAGGTGGAGGAGGTGGGCAGAGAGATCTCCTGGCTCTTCGGAGACACGATGGCCACAGGGGGCTGGTTAACCCGTGGGGCTGTGAGCATCACAAGACAAAGATCCCCAATATAGCCTTAACAGACTGTTTGGAAAAGTGCTGTTCGCGAGCGCTTATGAAGGGCGGCACGGCACACCAGGGGGTGGGTGGCCAGCACCACGCCAGGCCGCATTTGTCTCCTTAGTGGCAAATTTTAGAAAACCACACCAGGTACTAATTTGAGGCCGAGGAGACGCATGGGAGGCCCAGGATCGGTTCAGATAATCGTTACTGGTGTTGGCCGTGAGCGGAATTCGAACTCGGGTCGCCGATTCATAACGCAATGCATTAACCACTCCACTACCGCTTCTCACTGTGAATATCCAGGCACACATACACACGTGCGCAGAGACGCAAAACGACAAAGATCCCCGATATATCCGAAAACAGACTGTTGGGGCAAGTGCTGCTCGGGAGCACCTATGAAAGCTGGCATGGCACACGAGGGAGGGAGTGGGTGGCAAACACCACACACATACGCTCATACACACATTCACTCACTCACACATCACAAACACATTACGAGACATATACAAACATGTGTAATCTATAACTTATACGGTACGCATTTATGCATATGCATATCACACTCGGGCAAACAGAGAAATATATATGTAAATACAGGTTGTGTCTTTTAAAAGTGTACCCAGCTATTTTGAAAAAAACGTTACTTGGGTGCACTGTTAAACGACACACCCTGAATATAAACAGTGCACACCATCAGTCCATATAAACCGTGCTGTAACAGTTGAAGATGTTGTGCAAGTGTGTTTGGGAGATTTACCTAAGCTGAGTTTGGCGGCATATATTAGTGTATACGGGACATGATTCCATGCTGAAGCAGCTATGCGTCTGAGCGAGTGTGCTCATTCTGGTTTTCACTCTCAGGAAAGTTATATTGTTACGAATTTGGCATTGAGGAGCAGAGTTATAGTTGGAGTAAAGCGATGGTTGTTAAGTGGCAGGGGGGAGCATATAATTGTTTCCACGCGGATGCCCAATGAGCCAGTCTTCTATGGTGGGAGGGGAATGCCGCCGCCACCACCAATCAGTGGTTTAATCACAGGAAGCTTGCTGGATTCGAATCCAAGATCTTGGCGGCGTTCCCTTTGCAGCGTCAGCGGTGCTATGTCAGCGCCGGCTCGTGGTGTGAATGTAATCGGCAGTGCCACAACGCGTTCGGTGCAATCGTTCCACAAGACGGCGGGACTACGTGCACTTACCCGGCTTCACCGTCACGTTTATGAAGCCCTCTCCGTAGGCGTTCTTCCCGATCACCGCCACCTTGTACATGTAGAGCCCTGCAGACAGCTGGGCACACAAGGATCAAAAGTACCCCCGTGTAGTCCTTAACGCACTGTTGGGGGCAAGCATTGCTAAGCGAGTGCCTCATAAGGACTGGCAGGGCACATCAAGGGGTGATGTGGCCACATCACACCCGTCCGCCTTTGTCTCCCGAATGCTGATGTTTAAACGCTGCTCCAGTTATTCAGTTAAGGCTGAGTGGGCTTATGGGAGGCTCAGCGCTGATAATCACCTGTCTCTGACGTTGGTCATGGCTGGAAATTAAACCGAGGTCACAGGTTCATAGCACAGTGTGCCAAGCACCGCTATCACCGCTCCTCCCAAGTACAAACTCTTCTCTGAGTAATGGCCACAACTAACATCACAATCAAAGCGTATCCCACTCGCATAAGCCAGAGGTGACGCTGTTCTCCACAGGCCAAGGCAACCTCTGAGCGTGCGGTGCAAAGTCCACATTCACAAGGCAGGCCTTGTGTGACTATTGGAGCAGAAAACAAGCTGCCGGGTAAGTCCATTAAGGGAGCCTTCATTCATCAGTAGTGAAAACTCACACCCAGAGGCACACATTGTAGCGTGCGTTGATCGCTCGGGAACACAGGCAGCCGGTTCGCAGTTCCCTTCAAAAGCTCCTTAAATGAATGCATTCACATTCACAACACATTTCTGGTTTAGGCCACCTAACCAGCTGTCCAAGTGTATGCCGTAAGACCCTCCACCACCCTACACAGCAACGTGTATGAGCGTTTAGCAACACGGCAATTATTATGTCAGCTCACCAGTAAGTTCTCCAAAAATACTCACAAGTAAACCTGTAAATTATATTGTGTCGAAATACATTTTCATTTCCGTCTCATTTTGGGAAGGCATATTGCTATGCTCATTTTCATCATCAAATACACATTTACAAAAGCACTCCGCCATGCTCTTGGTCGTTTTCCTGCACCTCCAATGAGCACGGTTGGCTACGTATGGTGCGGAAGAAGTTAAATATACAGTACATACGTTACCTTGGACAGCTTGAGGGTTTGCGGGTGCTTATCCTCGATGGCGCCCTGGTAGTCCTCTGGGTGGCTGATGAGCATCCACTCGTACTGGTAGGTCTCGCCTGCACCACGTCGCATTGTCGCAGGCACAGCAGTGTCGTCAGTGTTGACAAGGGATCGCTCGTCTAACCACAGAGAGCTTGACATATGGTCGCACAGTTCTACGTGCTGATCATGTCCCAGTGACAAAATACAGAACGTGGCACATCCTCCACCCACACTGAGGTGCCGGTCTACCAGACCGACTGTGTCATCTTATCTATACCGTATTCAACAACCATTCTCACCAACACTGCAGGTCGCAACAACACAGCCACTCACCACACTGCAGACCCACCAACACACTCACTCACCACACTGCAGACCCACCAACACACTCACTCACCACAATGCAGGTCACAGCAACACACCCACTCACCACACTGCAGGTCACAGCAACACTCCTACTCACCACACTGCAGACCACAGCAACACACCCACTCACCACACTGCAAACCACAGCAACACACACACTCACCACACTGCAAGTCACAGCAACACACCCACTTGCCACTCTGCAGGTCACAGCAACCCACTCACCACACTGCAGACCACAGCAACACACCCACTTACCACACTGCAGACCACAGCAACACACCCACTCGCCACACTGCAGCTCACAGCAACACACCCACTCACCACACTGCAGGTCACAGCAACACACTCACTTGCCACTCTGCAGGTCACAGCAACACACCCACTCACCACACTGCAGGTCACAGTAACACACCCACTCACCACAATGCAGGTCACAGCAACACACCAACTCACCACACTGCAGACCACAGCAACACACCAACTCGCCACACTGCAGGTCACAGCAACACACCCACTCACCACACTGCAGATCACAGCAACACACCCACTCACCAAACTGCAGGTCACAGCAACACACCCACTTGCCACTCTGCAGGTCACAGCAACACACTCACTCGCCACAATGCAGGTCACAGCAACACACCCACTTGCCACTCTGCAGGTAACAGCAACACACCCACTCACCACACTGCAGGTCACAGCAACACACTCACTTGCCACTCTGCAGGTCACAGCAACACACCCACTCACCACACTGCAGGTCACAGCAACACACCCACTCACCACACTGCAGATCACAGCAACACACCCACTCACCACACTGCAGGTCACAGCAACACACCCACTCGCCACACTGCAGGTCACAGCAACACACCAACTCACCACACTGCAGACCACAGCAACACACTCACTCGCCACAATGCAGGTCACAGCAACACACTCACTTGCCACTCTGCAGGTCACAGCAACACACCCACTCACCACAATGCAGGTCACAGCAACACACCCACTCACCACAATGCAGGTCACAGCAACACACCCACTCACCACTCTGCAGGTCACAGCAACACACCAACTCACCACACTGCAGGTCACAGCAACACACCCACTCGCCACACTGCAGGTCACAGCAACACACCCACTCGCCACACTGCAGGTCACAGCATCACAGCAACACACCAACTCACCACACTGCAGGTCACAGCAACACACCAACTCACCACACTGCAGACCACAGCAACACACCCACTCGCCACACTGCAGGTCACAGCAACACACCCACTCGCCACACTGCAGGTCACAGCACTTGACTTTCTGCTTTTTCCCTCCCACTGCTCCATTTTGGATTCCCTCCCATCATCATCATTATCGTCTATTTGCTCCAAGCTCTTACAACAAATAACCTTGCTCAATTCAAGGAAAGTGTTAGCTCGCATCAAATTAACAACTTATATTGTGTTGTTTGTTTCTGGCCGCTTGACGTTTTTGGCCTGTGCTCAGCAACTGTGTTATGAATATGAATGCGTGTGTGTGTGTATGTGCGTGCGTGTGTGTATGTGCGTGCGTGTGTGTATGTGCGTGTGTGTATATGCGTGCGTGTGTGCGTATCTGCGTGCGTGTGCATGGTGTCGCTCGCGAGTCCCACCTGCCGGTGGCTCCGGGCTCGCCACCGCGTTGAGCTCCACCTCGTCCTTGGGGAGCGTCACTTCCACGCTGCCGCCAGCCGACACGACCAGCGCCTTCACTGTAGGCACATGTGCACCGGCGAGGGACGCTCGCTCACTCACTCACCCACACACACATACCTACCCTTACACACACTCACTCAACCCGTTCAACTCACTTGTTCACTAACCTACTTATTCAATTACTCACTCATTCACCTATTAACCTACACACCCACTCACTCACTCACCCATCCACCTACCCACTCACTCAATTCACTAGCTCACTCATCTACTTACTCAATCACTTACCGATCCCCTTACTCGTTCACAGTTTCCTCTCATCCACACTGTTTTCAATCACCATACTGAACATCACCACACTTCTCTTTCTGCTTCATTCCTTGCACTGCTCCACTTTGGAATTCCCTCCCATCATCACCGTGTCTTTTCCCAAGTTCTGATAACAACCTTGCTCAAGTCAAGGAACGATTTGGACTCTCATCTATTAACACATTGATAGTGCCATTTTTTTATAATCTCATGACGTTTAAGCCCTCTGGACCTGCGCTCAGTTAACTGTGTAAAAACAAAAAATACCCGGCTTCGTCGTCGATGAAGTGCTCATGGGCATTGGCGTGGTGGCGGTGGCGGTGGTGGGAGGCCAGCTGGCGTTGGATGGCGGACTGGCGCTGCTCCACGTCTCCGAGGTGTTCCTCGAGGAGAGTGGCAGGGCTGGAAGCTGCCCAGTCGCACCGGCCAATCTGTCTCCTTTCTGTGTAGTGTCGGCACCGTGCGACGAGGAATCCCCTGCCGGCTTCCGTTTCTCAGTGGGGTTCCGAGGGGACGGCTGGCAAGTGGCAGCATTCGTATGAGAGACAGAACAATTCGTCGAATAAGTCGATTAATGATTCGATAAAAATTTCCCATCGACCGCTTTGCGTGTGGTCGGTAATACGGGCCCCCTTTAAACATGGCGGCCGGCCCCCGACATTCTGTATCCCCAAGGCGAGAAACCCCATACAAGCCACGGGCCGCGTGACGCTGCTCACAACGCCGATGACATCACTAAGCCAGGCCCATCACCTCCAGTCCAGCGGCACACGCGTGAACAGAGTTACTACTTTTTTTTCCCCCCAACTATTTTAGAGCTATCCGATTAATTGGACAGCTAATCGGGAGATCAAATCAATCGGATAGGCTAGCTCTAACTTGTTACTCTTAATCTAACAAAGAGGACAAGACTCCACATAGCTACCGCAGAAACTATCCATTTATTTTCTTTACCTTCAACCGAATTTCCCAGTGGGCCACATTCTAAAATCGGCCACGTGATGTTATGACATCACGGGAAAATGTGTATCTCTCGTCTACAGGCCTCCCGCTTGTGCATCTCACTTTCATCAAATTATCATCGATTGGCTACAGCTTTCTTAACTCAATCACTTATGTCTCAATATTTTTGTCCTTCTTAAGTGTGGTGGTGGAGTTTTCTCTGGGTCCTCCGGTTTCCTCCCACGTGAAGCCAAACACTCATTGGTGGAATTGGTTCAAGATCACAATACAGCAGGACCCTCCCAAAATCATTCTCGTGGCTTTCTTGGGTAAATAATTGCCATTGCAAACAGAGTAGTCTCCAACATGCATGACTGTTGCAAAGCGAGAGTTGGCGATGGCTTGGGGAGGGCCTTCATCTGGCAGTGGATTGATCATGGATGATGATGAAGATGTCGACACACAATTTTACGCATGTTACGTGAAAGCGAGAAACAATTTTAATTTTTTATTTAAAGCTTTCGTGACTGCTGGGATTCATATTCTTGGTTCTTTCGGTAAAGTCATGTAGAAGGGAAACAATAAAATAATAAAAATAGTTTTATATTTTTATTATTTTTATGGTTCCCTTTTACTTAGAAGGGAAACAATAAAAGAAAAAAAATAGTTTAATATTTTTATTATTTTATTGTTTCCCTTCTACGTGACTTTACCGAAAGAACCAAGAATATGAAACAATTTTAAGTCGATGAATCAATTTAACGTTACAAGATGAGAGATCGGTGCAGTTAAGGTTGGCTTATGTCACATACCGGGCTCGTGGAGGAGGCCAAGAGGGCTTTGCCGGTGGTAAGACTGTTGCCATTCAGTTGGTCTTGGCTGAGGAGCGTCCTGACGTAACCCTCCAGGTCCTCGTCGAGAGGCTGTGGGATGGGAGACGTCTCCATTGAGTTGTCAAACATTAATGAGAAAAATCGTGCATTCATCCTTGCCAGCATGTAACTAGCAGTGCGGAAGCCGACGGCTAGACGCAGGGCAAATGCAGTTCCTTTTGCTTTGGTTTGTGTCTCAAAGCTTTGGGAATCCCAGCACGACGAGCGATCCACATGCGCTGCAACACGGTGGAGAGCTACCCATCATAATTATTTCTCAAGAAGCTAACTTTCGGGCCACGCCTGTATCATCAGGGGCACCGTGAAGGCGAGATGTTAATTGCCTCGCCAGGTATACAGGAGCTCGTGGGTTCGATGCCAACCCTGACTCGTGTATATTTGGAGTTTGCATGTTCTTGCTATGGTCGTGTGTATTTTTCTCTGGGTCCTCCAGTTTTTCCCTTCACATTTAGAATCAACACACGTTAAGATCATTTGGCTGCTATAAATTTCCACTAGAAAAGCCACTTTGCTGAGCTATCATTTGTGGCCATGTCACTTCTAAAAAAATAGCTCAAGTGGGCCTTACCTGGTAAAATAAAAAATAGTTGAGTTTTTTTAGTCTATAGTTTCATTATCGTCGTCATCGTCGCGGTACCTGGGCCGTATTCATAGCTCCAAACAGCGCTGGCGTCGTCTGCCGCTGCTCCGGGCTACTCAGCGGTTCCGTGACCACACTCTGCGCTGCTCCGGTCGTGGACGTCGCAGGCCCCATCAACTGCTGGATGTACTCCAGCTCCGAGGTGGCGACCAACTCCGGCAGGGAGCTGGTGCCATTCACTGCCGGCTCCGCTTCGGGCACGCCCTTCCGGCCCATCACCTTTCCCGTGTGGGCACGAGTGGACGCAGACCATCGAGCCTCCGTCACCGGCGCCCCTGAGTCGGCTCGATCCGTCGCGTTAACTGGTCCCGCCAATCGCTCGACAACGGCCATGGAAGTCTGCTCCAATTTCTCCCCCTGGAAGATGCAGTCCCCGTGCACCCGGCAGCTCACGGCGTAGCAGCGGTTCCTGTAGAGCCACGCCAGGTTGCAGGTGGGCCGCAGGCAGCAGGCGTGCAGGCAGGCGTCCCACAGCGAGCCGTTGGTGACGGGTGGCAGGTCGTTGACGGGGGTCACGTTGTCGGAGACGTTGGCCAGGACCACGTGCGACACCGTGTCGTGGTAGTTGCACTCTTCAACGCAAATGCCTTGCGGCGGTGGGCAGGGAAACGTGGGAAGGCAAACGACAGTTTTTTTTCAGCCGTTCGGTCAAAGGGTTTGTTTGATCAGACGACACCACACAGGTCAGTGTGGGTCAGGAAAGAGGGAACCCAGGACCAGTTCAAATATCTTTCGATGTTAGCCACGGTCGGGTATTGAATTCTGGGCACTGGATTCGTAGTGCGGTGCGCTAACCACCACTCTGCCACTGCCCCCCCCCCCTCAATCCCCCCCAACGCCAACCCCCAATACATTTAATACTTTCTGGTTGTGGTACTCTTGCAGTGAGCAATAGACCACCTCATGTAAGGAAATGGTCATGGAAGGTCACATCACATCCATGCTAGGTGACACGCCGTTTATATGCCCTGCGAGGAGTGTTGTGTATAAATCAAACCCAAACTCCTGATTCTCGGAGCTGGAGTCAGCTAAATTAAGTGAGACGCCAAATGTAACGTGATTTATTCATGCGGTATTTAATAACCAGTAAGCACATAATACTTCACTGATTAATCAATTAACGTCGATTCTTACGCTTGTAATAAATGCATCGAATCATGCATATTAGGGTCCATTGTGGCCATTGGCTCTCGTGACCTCTGTAGCCAATAGAGGTGCTGCATTCCCCACAATGCCAAACAAAGAAGCGATTCTTGAATTTAATCACCACCCCGGGGGGTGGGGAGTAGTGCAATGGCAGCTGTAAGTGCTGCCCTGGCTGTCCCTAGAGCTTGTTAAGTGCGTCGGCTGCCCTGATGATGCCCGAATGCTCGTTAGTGCTCCCCTAGCTGCCCGGGCTGCCCCTGGGACTCGTCGTTGTTGTTGTTTCTGGACCTTGGTTGCTTCATTCTGGGCTGTGCTGCGATGTTGTTCTCTCTCTCTCTCTCCAACCCTCCCCCCAACCCCGGACACCCCCTCACCCCCATTCTTGTAAAACGTCCCAGGATGCAATTGCATTTGGACGCTTTACAAAATTAAATTATTGTTCTAATATAAGAGATTAGGCAGACATCTATAAGAGCCACATGGTTATTTTTTTGTTGCGTCTCCTGTTACATACAGACTGGTGCGTTCCAAATTGTCGGTGCGGCACAGGAAAATGTTCCATCCACCCAACCGCAACATCATCCGTGGGGGGCACCAGAATCAGAATATTTATTTATGCCTGGAGGAATCCGATGAGCTATAAAGCTCTTTTTCACAGATGTGCAGTAGGGATGGGTAGGAACGTTACAACAACAAACAATACAAAAACAAGATAGCAGTGCAAAGTACAGGAAAAGAAAACAAATCACCCAAAAATACACAAATAAAACTAAACCATCCCCATCCTACCATGCAAAGCCCACTGAGGTGTTAACTTACTTTTCATAAGCGACCTGGCCACAAATGACAGAGTGGCTCATCACATGGAAATTTATAGCAGCAAAATAATCTACACGTCAACTTAGGACATCATCAGGCATGCCCCTAGGGAACCAGGCTGACTCCAACAACGCCGCCGTTGCACTGGAGAAGCCGGTTCACACCGCGCCGGAGAAGTCGTGCTCTCACAGTGGCCTGGCGGTGTCGCACGATCCTTCTCTCGGCCTAGCCCGGGCTGGAGCGTCACCTGCCACGTCGTGTCGCCCCAGTCGGCCGTGACGCAGACGTGGCCAATGACATTTGTCAGAAGCCGAGCGGTGAACTTTAAGCATGAAGCCAATCTCGACGAGGGTCAATGAAACATAACAAACGCAACGGCAGCCACAATAGCACGCGGGTCACCCCGGCCCGAAGCAGGCTGCGGCTGACACGGCAGCGCGAGGACAGTCGATGAGTTCCATCAGCACTGAGATTCTCCGTTCACCGCCAACCTAAACACTCCACAAGGCCAAGCTATCTTCGTACATTCGTACTGCCAGATATCTACGGCACGTGGTAATACAAAATTGTAACAGCTCGCACGATGCTGCAACGTCAGGACGATATTACCGTTACGACTTTTATTTCACGCTATTCCGTCGCATTTTTTATTCTTACTTAAAGGAGTATGCGGACATGAACAATCGCCCTAGGAAGGGGACTCTCGGGCATTTTGCCAGCAGGGACCCCGAGGAAAGGGGCTCGGTTGGGGGCTTTGCCAGGGGTTGACGCCGCAGGGTAGATGGTGCTACATTGCTGTCTCAGCGTATGTATCCCACAAGTAACTTTAACACAAATGTTTGTGAACCCCCGGCGGCTATGAGAGTTTGCATGTGAACGTTTTGAAGCGTGCTGAATCCAAATATGACATCAGATATATATTTCCCATAGAGCATGAATAATTAATGGAGGCTCAACCGCGAGCCTCCCCTGTTGCACGAGCAATGTTGCTGGCCCGGGATGCCTGTCAGGAGACCTACGAAAGCAACGCCACCCACGCAGCCTAAGATTACAAAACAGGTCGGGAAACCTCATTCATATACATAGACGTAACACTTGCCTCAAACGTATTTGATGAGCATAATGGAAGCCGATAGGTTGCTGTTACCTGTGACAAAAAAATTTTTGCATACTTGTGAAGTCTTTATGATTTTCTTTGCACCCCCATATTTGTGAGCAGCAGTTTGAGTAATTTCGCCGGATTTCAATGGGGATAGGTCCCTAACAGCCAAACAACTTTGAATTAAAGTTTGGTTCATGTTGGATCATCTTAATGAGAGTAACACTCTCCCTTCCACCCCCGCTATGCACGGATGGACAGACGGGCGGGCAGGCAGAGCTAACGCGTCAACTCTTTCAACCTTGGTTGTTGAAAGCGTTAATAAAAACCAACAGTTATATTAGATGAGTAAAAAACGTGGAAAAGTCGCCTCACAACAGCCTGTTACCGCCTTGTCTATTGCATGGTGGTCGCCTATCCAAAAATATTTCTGGACTCAGCCCCGAGATCTGGTTTGGTCATAAGCAACCTTTAGGACAAACCAGAACAAATAAGAATGTTTGTTTTATGTATACACTTGGAAACTTATTTGCCTCAACACCTTTTGAATATGCATTTCATATAAACTACACGGAGAGTTGAAACGGTAACTCCGAGTGACAAAGTCAAGAAAAAACATCTGTCCTATCTATTTTCATTTTACCAGGTAAGGCCCACTGAGCTGGACAGCTCCTTGTTCAGAAGCGACTTGACCATAAATGATAGCTCAACGAAGTGGCTTATCACGTGTAGATTTATAGCAGCCAAAAACTCTAAACGCATGTTTCTAAATGTTGAAGGAAAAACCGGAGGACCCGGAGAAAAATCCACGTGACCACGGGCAGATAGACATGCAAAAACTCCAAATAAACAGGCATCAGGGTCGGGATAAAAACCACAACATTCTGTATACCAGGCGAGGCAGTTAACATCTCGCCACTGTGGGTATCAAAAAAAGCTGACGATTTGCTCTGGGGCAGTACGTTTTCACGTGGCAATACTGTACACGTCGCCAAAACGCAACAAACGCAACAAACACGCTGCGGGTGGCTTGCATCACGACTCGAGAGTAGCGACGTTATACTCCATACAGACATGGGCATGATCTTAGCACGGCCTTGGCACAACAGGCACTTAATCACGGACTAGACGTGCTTAAAACAATTACGCTTATTATATTATTCTTGGTTCTTTCAGTAAAGTCACGTAGAAGGGAAACAATAAAATAATAATATTATATTTATATTTTATATAAATATAAGCTTTCGTGACTGCAGGGATTCAAGAATATGAATCCCTGCAGTCACGAAAGCTTTAAATCAAAGTTTATTTTATTGTAAAGAGGCTCTTGTTATCATGAGGCAAACAGTGCTTTGATACCCATCCAGACAACACACACACACCGAAAGTGTTCAGCCTCAAGTTGTTCTAATCTCTGTTTGCCAGACAGGGTGATGTATTCACCACAATATTATTTTTCTTACCAAAAAGCTAATTGGCGACATTGCTCGCAGAATAGTTTAAAAAATACTAATTCAGCAAATCAGCCAAATAATCCAATGCAGTATAATGAGACTCCTTGTGACCTTGCTGAGTACTCTAAACATTTTTAAATATCATTTTGTGGTGATAACAGTGCATTGTCGTACTGCTCTTTCTATGCTCCCCGACGTCACCAACCCCACACTTCTTCAGAATGAAGTGTGGTCTAACAACCCACACGGCATGAGGAGGCCCAACATCCAGCAGTGGATTGACAAAATAACATTTTACGAACAATCTGATGGTCACAAATTCAAAGGAAGATAAGGCCCTAGCTTAATCGCAACCATGTACCTTGCTTAATCGCAACCATTATTCTCTTTGCTTAAACCAGGAGGGCCTTGCCGAGTCTCGTTACCATTTTTCAGGAGGGTCCTGCCAAATTGCCGCAGAAGGGGGAACACATTGCCGCTACGTGGTCTCCAATTGAGCAATACGCGGTGTAATTTTTCATATTTGGGGAAAAGCAATTGGACGGTGGCGCTGGCAAACAAAAGTCACCACTCTCCCGAATTAAGTCACGCAGATCTATAACCTCCGCTGCGAAGCGGACGGTACGTATCTTTATAGTTACTAACACAACCGCAGTAACAACCAGGCCGGCTGCAAGATTCAAACCGTGAACCTGTGCAATAAGCGGTGGACGCGCTCCCGCTGGACCCTGTCACCGCCCTCACTTAAACCCCCCGGGGGTGGCTGTGAAGGGAATCTCAGAAGGGCCGCTCGTTTCACCCTTGAGGGCCACTTCTGTCCTGTGGCAAACACGTTTACACAGAGTGTGGAAGCAACGCTGTCATCTGGAGAGCACCCTTGGAGCTAATGGAGTATGTTTGTCTTGATCTACTGCGAAAATATTAAACTGGTTTTTTTAGCTGCCGGTCGGACCGGCAAGACTGGATTTGGCGGCATACCACAGCCACCTTTCTGCCAATAAAACCAAATGTGCGGTCAACAGTTTTCAAGGCATCCTGTTCATCACGTGTGCGTGCATTAATCTAGTGCACAGATCAAATATTTCACTCGCACAGATCAAACATTAAAATAAATAAACAAAATTAAACAATTAGGTGACTCATTTAAAAAGGTTACTTCTATGCATGAAATGATTGACAACCCACACTCAGCAAAGTGATGATTTGTCACAATTCAGAGGGGCCATTCGTATAAAGATGTAAATGTTCTCATCTCGTTTTCACCATCTCCTTTGTATTGCTTGGAGTTTTCGTCTCATTTGTATGATTGTGTCCACACCATTAGCCTGAATTTCAACATTCATACTCAATTTGCAGGTAATTTGTGTACATTGCATACCGCTGATTTTTTTTTCCTTCGTAAGAAAGCACTTTATGAAAAATGCTTTCGCAGGGTGTGTGTCTATCCGGGATGGCCCTTCCAAAGCGCAGTGGTCATAAAAAATGTTTTAATAAATGCAATTGCTAAGCACAGTAGGCCCAAAGGCCCAATATACCAAGCGGCCAGCAACAAACTAGCACCACTGAAGGTGTAATCGATAAAGAGTTCGTGTTTCTTGAATTGAGAACACGGGATGATTGGGTGCTTGTATCGTAATTTACCCATCATTCCATGTCTGTCGATCACAAACATAAACCGGCAGCGCTAAAGATTTACTGCCTCATGTGGAGTGGAGTGGAGTAGTCTCCTCTGGCCTTTGGGCAATGTGGTATTACTAAACTCCAGGCCATGAGCCACCGTGGGGGTGATGGGCTTCACCATCGCTCACTCACTCCACGCTTCGTTCTCCATACGACGAGCATTAGCACACCCAAATCAAATAATCTGTATGAGAATCATTTATCTGCAATGTATGCAAATGATATGCCAATTATATACACATTTGATGTTTAGGGCTTATGGGGCAAACAGTACCGTACAAAAGAGATGGGAAAATAGGAGCCCAAAAAACACAGATTATTGGATTAAATGTTTTGACCAGCCATCGCATGGCCAAGGAGAGTAGTTATTACAAGCCATAGGCAGTGGTTGCTCAAGCAGAATTAACAAAAAAAAGATCAACACATTCGTCAAAAACAGTGGCCTTAAAATAAAAATATATATAATAGGTAACATTCTGGGCAATGGCCTTTCTTCATTGCACGTAAAATAAGATAAGGGAGAGGCCACACGGTGTTTTTAAGTGGATAAGAGTTGGAGACTGCAGCCTATGGTATAAAGTGCAGTCTCCATCTCCTATCCACTCTGTCTCTCTGGCCTCTATATGTATGAAGGGGCTTTGCCCGAAATGTCAGCTGTTTTTATTGTTCATTTTAAGGCCACGGCGTTATTGACTGATGTGTTGAGAGTTAGTTTCTGGAAACACTGTAAAGGAGCAAAACGTGCAGACTGCAACAAAACCCCATCTCCCAACAGCGCGTTCTCACGAAACGTAGCTTTTTCTCGAAGTTCTGCGAAAACCGAGCCAAATGCCATTGCAATTGCTGATTAATTCGTTATCAGCGTGGTAAGTAAAACTGCTTCCCTCCAGATCCCAGAGCAGCCAGATGACCCACAGCCAAATGTTTCGACTCCTGCTTATCGTGAGTTTACCCTTCAGCGCCATGACCGCGGGTGCAAAAAATACTAAAACCCAAAACAATGGGAAATGCCACGCCCATTGCCGCCTCCGAGATAAATTGGCCAAGTGGGTGTCTTGAGCTGCTGTGATGAGACAATAGCGATGATCGATGATGAGCACGGTTGGTCAAGTACGGTGCAAAAGAAGTTCAACATATGTACATGATGATAATAGGATGCATTGTTATAATGAAAACATCCATGACCAAAGCACGAATTTGCCACCACTTTCACGTGCTGGGAATTTCTTCAGTTCCTGAAGAAGCTCCCTGCACGAGGAGCGAAACGTCGGACATCGTGCCGAACAAGACGCGGAACAACCCGAAAACACATCGGAGCGCTACATAGCACAACCAAGAAATTATACGTGGTAGGAATAGGACAGTTGAGAAAAGTTTAATTGTAATAAAAAATATTATATTTCCATTTTTACAGGAAAGTCTCATGGAGTCTCGAGGGTCATATTTCTGAGGGTTCTGCATTGGGATGTTTGCGCAAGTTAAATTTTTATATGTATTGTGCGTATGGGGAGGAATCCAGCGGCGGGCAAAAACCCACCAAACACGAGCGAACAACACTCCAAGCCATGCACACATAAATTCAATAATTAATCGATCGACTGCTGTCTCTTGGCCACCTTCCAACATAAGAGGGTTGTGGGAGTTTCAGAAATTTGTCCATAATCCACAAACACTTGCCTCCAAAGCACCAGATCACCAGGCTTGGATGACTGAAAATGCCACCCCTACTTTCAACGAGCAAAATTAATCAGGCGGAATCGGGGCAGGCCACATCGTGAGAGCAAATTATGAGAGACGAGAGGCTATTTGACCACCGAGTGAAAATCCAAGGCAAAAAAAAAGCGGGGGAAGACAGCGGAAGAGACAGTAGTACGCAATATGAAATCACAGAGTTTGGAGGCCACTGCTGGATTGGAGCAAATGGGGACAGGAAAGAATAGCAGAAAAATAATAGAATACTTCCCACCGCCGGGCAAAGGCTGACAACAACAACCGCGACAACTCCGGTTGCATGCGAGTGCGCATTACCTGGCAAGATCAGGAGGCTGAGGGTGCACAGCAGCAGAGCAGCCCAGTGCAATCCTGTCCACGCCGAGCGGCGGAAGGGCGGCGGCACGCTCCGGTGGACTTTATCCAGGTGACACTCCATGACTAAGGTCTGCGTGTGCCCCAGCTCACATCACCTGCCACTGCAAACCGTCTCATGTCCACAACGCAACGACATATAGGGACAAAATGTTCCACATGTAGCTCACACAGGCTGTTGGGGCAACTGCAATTAGCGAGCACCTCGCATGTGAGACGGTGGTGTGATGTGGCCAGGGCCATGCCTTTGTCCCCCAATGCTGTGCTTTCCACACGACACTGGGTACTCATTTAAACTGAGTGAAATTAGAAGAGGCCCAGATTAGGTTCAGAAAAAAACCACTGATGGCAACCATGGCCGGGAATGGAACTCGGGATGGCCGATTTATGGTGCAGTGCCCTAACCACTGCACCACTCCCAACAATTCAACTAAACACACAGAGTTAAACACATGATGCAACCTCTTCGTAACGAGTATTTAATGTGACTTTTACTGCTCTGGTGAAACGCGATACAGATTTAACAATCGCTATAGCCAATGTAATGTGTTGGACCAACTAAGACAAAGTTTGGCCAAGACTGTGGCGTGAGTCATACATAGGCTGGCATTATCATTCACTAGATGCACATGTGCACACATATGCCGGCACTGTGGACTGTATGCAGGGTTTATTATCAGCCTGGTCTGTCTAGATTGCTAAACAAGAAAATATTTATACACACTTGCCACACAAACATCCAGTATACCTCTCGTTATGGCTGCGTGGTAACTCCTAGCCACGTGCCACATACTCCAGTCTACGAGTGTCTCGGAAAATATTCATGAGTAAAATGAAGCCCCGGCTATACGTAAAGGGTATGACCTAGTGTCATATTTATTGTGCGAGATATACATGTATAATATTATTAATGTACGGCCCTTAGTCAATCCACCGTTACGATGATGGCCTCCCCATGACAGTCAATCTTGAGATTTGTTAGATCACACTTCACCAGCCCTGTCAGGCGAAGGGGAGGGGTGTCCTGTACCAGTTCCACTTACTTTATCCGTGGCCAGAAATTTTACTCTGGTAGCAGGGTTCACATAGTTCATGCTAATCACTGTGCCACCATTCCCCTCATATACTGTGCATGCATAAATAATTGCACAGCAGATTATTTTCATATCAAAAAGACACACGGAGAGTCATGACAATTCTCATGGACGCACTAAAAACCTGAAATGTGGGACAAGTATAGCCCAGTCTATGCTTGTAACTCAACAAATCTGGCAACAATGTTGAAAGTATTTGTTTAGAAACTTAGAATAATGAACCTTTGTATCTGGCGGTATTTGAGGGGAGGCTGAATCCACATGACATCAAATGTTAAATTTGAAAATCGTCAAAAGAAAATGTCAAGGTAAGATGAACAATCGAATAAAAGTTTTAGTTTTTACTTAGGCCTATAATAATCAAGTTGTGTGGGTTAATCGCGTGCTTTCATAAGACTATGAAGCTAAATCCAATAAACCCACTGAAGCCTGATTACATTTAATAATGTTGTACAAGAGACAATTATGCTGCCGAGTGGCAGCTATGATGAGACAGCTTGACTCAAGATCAGAAGGGTTCCGAGTTCAAATCCCAGTCCAAGTTGACTCAACCCATCATCCACTTCGGGATAATAAAATAATCACCACTGTGTGGAAAAGTCAACAGTGATGGTTCTGTTGAAAAGAGTGTGAACCCCTCTGCTGCTGCTGATGATCTTGCTGCTGCAGCCAAGGGTAATTATACAAATGGTGATATGCCTTTTCAGCATATATGTTCATTGTTCACTGCTACTGTGGTTGCTGATGATGATGCTGCTAATCTTACCAATGCTAATGATGCAGCTGATGATGATGATGATGAAAAAACGAGAATGCTACTGTTGCTGCTACTAATCACGACGATTATGATGCAATGAATTTCCTTCTGCTGCTGCAACAGCCGCGAAACTATTTGAGTTGACTTTGAGAACCAAGGTGAGAACACATTGGCACACACACACACACGAGACAAGGATCACCCATATAACGGTTACAAGACTTTTGGGGCAAGTGCTGCAAGCAAGCACCTATGGATAATCATAATCAAAACATTTATTTATTCTGTACTGGAGGAATCCAATGGGCTATAAAGCTATTTTTTCAGCAGGTCAGCACCATGCTCAGCCGTCTCTGTCTCTCCAATGCTGATGTTTACAGACTGTACGAGGCTGAATGGACCTTGGGAAGGCCTAGCTGGGACCCGTTCAGATATACGGCACCAATATTGGCTGTGACCGGGAATCAATTCGGGTCCCTGCACTAAACCACTGTGCCACCGCTCCACACAAATGCAGCATAGACAAGGATATGCTGTATATAACGGCGCTGATATTATTACATACTCTAATTGTGAGCAGACTTGTACACGTGTACAGGAAACAGAGCACACTGCCACGTTAGATGCGGGGTGTGTGCATGTCTATATACTACTGCCATCACATATCACATAGGGACGTCACCATTAACAGTCTGATGGAACCGTAATCAACATTGCACAATAAGTACGCGTGATTCAATGACATAACACTTAGATTGCACCACTCACAAAACCAGAGGTTTGTGTAATACGGGCTTTGTCTACTTGCAATGGCAATCTAATTTAGACAACTTATTACCCTCCGAGAATTAAAATGCATAATCAGCAAATGGTGAAGCAACTCTACACGACCAACTTCGATTTTCTGGGTCTCATCAGCAGTCAGACTTGCCAAGCATCTGGTAAACAAGCAGTAACACAAGAAAATATTGATTTATATAGCTACTAAATGTGACCGCATCTTAAGACACAGTACAGAAACACAGGGCATATTCAGTACATATGTATATTTTTAGAGTCGGTCAGTCATAGGTCTCTACGCGAGTCTATGGGTCTCTGTGTTTGTTAGAGGGAACGGCAGTCGGTGACAGGTAGAGATGAGGTGTGGTCCTGAGCGTCACAGGGAGTCGACAGCAAGCATTAGAGGGGGAAGGGAGTTCAAAACAATGCGAGCAGCAAAATAAACGGAGGGAATTTCCAGCGAAAGCTAACAAAAGCATTCGTTTAACAAAGCTGACTTTGCTGACGAGACTCAGATTGTTGAAAACATTCCTAAACTTTGATTTTAAAATCTGATGGTTAGTAAAAGTCTGTAAGTCCAATGAGTCAATATATTAAAATATCCTTTGATTTTATGGGAAAAACATAACTGATGTTAATGCACTTAACTGCCTCATTACGCTCCACTGTGGTGGTGCCATGGTTCGTTCACTGCACTATGAGCCTCGTGAACGGAGTTCGATTCCTGGCCAGTGCTTAACACCAGCGGGAAAGTGTAATCTGACCCGATCTTGGGCACCCTCTCGCCCAACCTGCACTGACCAGCTTGATGAAGTATGGTCATACACAACCAATGAACGACAAATCATGGGCAAGCTTTCATGCAACAATGGATTGACAAAAGGCTGTAACAATGCAGTACTCCATTCAAGGAACACCAAAGAGCGGTGAAAGTTGGTCTCAAGTAAAGCGATACAATTCTCAAAATGTGGCGATTGTTGTGATGGCCAATGGCTATGTGGCTTAAGCCATGGGCCATCACAACACACCCACACACCCATACCTGCCCACCTAATTTATCCAAGCCCATAATGCTATTACCGTACTCGGACATGACTCCAATTGTGTGAGCAACATTCAGTACAGTAGACTGCCGTGCGTTGGTCCCTGGCAGCTCCTGTAGATTTATGAAATGTTTCATAACTTGCCAGTTGTGTTTTTTATAATGCACTGTTGACTTTAGCCACGGTAAACAATATCACCACCACCGTCAGCCATGATCTGCCTCCACTGCTAGATGACGGCCTCTGCAATGTGTTGTCATCTCTCACAATCCGCAAATACTACTGGACAACAATCCATTTCATAGCTCCATCTCATCGGCGGACGTCCTGTCGAACGCGTTCCCTTCGCTTGGATGTCACTCAGCCGTGAGTCCCGTCGGTCATCACTCAGCAACCTGTCCTGCCTCAGCTCGATTCGTTTTCTCACCAGTCAATATGCATCTTCTAACTTGCGTATGTTCTCTGATACATGCGTTACTCGGTGTGTCTCAGTGCACAGTCGACCACATCGATAACCGTGGCGCCGCGGTGGCAATATGTTAACTACCTCGCCTGGTACGCAGGAGGTCGCAGGTTCTATCCCGACCCTGACGACGATGCCTGCTGCTGCTGTATATTTGAAGTTTGCGTGTCTCTCTCTCTCATCATCACGGTGTCTAGGATATGTTAACTACCTCGCCTGTGGATGCAGGAGGTCGCGGGTTCTATCCCGACCCTGACGATGCCTGCTGCTGCTGTATATTTGGAGTTTGCGTGTCTCTCTCTCTCATCATCACGGTGTCTAGGAGATGTTAACTACCTCGCCTGTGGATGCAGGAGGTCGCGGGTTCTATCCCGACCCTGACGATGCCTGCTGCTGCTGTATATTTGGAGTTTGCGTGCCTCTGACGCCGTGGTCGCGTGGATTTTTCTCCGGGTCCTCCGGATTTTCCCTCCACATTAAGAATCAACATCACGCGTTTTAGAGTATTTAGCTGCTATTCATTTCCACGTGATAAGCCACTTCGTTGAGCCATCATTTTTGGTCAGGTCGCTTGTGAAAAAGAGCTATAGTGTCGCTCAGTGAGCCTTCCTTACCTGTTAAAATAAAAAAGCTCATGTATGGTTTTATAGTTTAAGCATGACGCACATTAATCAAGTTGTCAGACTACGCTTTATTGACCGTAGATATATTTTTACTAATTGCAATTCCAAGCCTTAAATGCTGTGTTTACTACACCTCTGTATCATCACTACGGTACAACAACACCGTTACACAAACTAATAACCGTCCCCAAGTCGCTCGAACTGCCTCACATTCAACACCGACAACAATCAGCATAATAATGAACACACAGCAGCAGCAGCAAACAGGCCTTAACACATTTCATATTCAAACGTGTGCCTTACACGCTAGACATAGGCCTGACTAAATATATACACACACACACAAAATACCGCACGTTCGTAATTAAATAAGAAATTGTGTTATTTTTTTTCAAGAGGCGGGTGGAGCGGTGGTGCAGCTGTTAGCGCACCCTCTTAACAAAACCCGGCGCCACGGCTCTCCACCAGTGTCGGGTCCCATCTGAACCGATCCCAAAATTCGCCCCTGACCAGCGTGGTGAAGTAATGACGAGGAAAGCGGGTGGATGTGAGGCAAGGCAGGGAAGACGAGGCCAGAAATTCATCCAGCAGTGGGGCGAATAACCCTGCAAGTGTATTTTTGTGTTGACCTGGGGGCACTGTGTCTGATGCCAGTAGGTGGCGGTCGTTGCCAACGCATAATCCCCATTTGAGTGCTTTCGACCGCTGCGAGAAAATTAACATTTCACGGTAAAAAAATAAATGAAGCGACAGCGATAACAACAGTATTAATACTAGAAGAACAACAACAGCCAATGACGAGGCCTCAACAACAACAACCATGGCGGTTACCGCGCAACGTAACGAGGTCGTCATCCTTGGCCAGGCCTTACCGTCAAATCACGCCGATCGCCCCCTCGTCCACCGCTGGCCACCGTAACCCGGGTGAAAGAGGCGACTCAGCTCGCGGTGCCGTGCTGCTGCGATTCTCGCTGCGGGCTGAGGCTGCCGGAGCCTCCCCGTAGGAAGCCGCCGCGGTCCGAGTGTTGATGGTTGGGCAGGAGGCTGAGGGGGAGTAGCTCAGCCGGGGGGGTGACGTCACCGTAGGGGTGGGGTGAGAGGGAGGGGCGCTCGCTCGCTGACGTCACGGCTACTGCACCTCGTCTGTTCCCAAACCCATTATTAGTTCATAGTTCCATTTATTTGGTTTAGCCCTGTGAGCCATTCGGCTCTTGAATCGGGTGCAACAAACAAAAAACAAAAACATGAACCCCATCCTCAGGGTGGGAGGATTTGTCAACATCGTCAGCAGCTTCATCAGCACCATGATCATCAGCACCATGATCATCATCAGCACCATGATCATCATCAGCACCATGATCATCATCAGCACCATGATCATCATCAGCACTATGATCATCATCAGCATCATGAGCACTATGATCATCATCATCAGAACTATGATCATCATCAGCACCATGATCATCATCACAACCATGATCACCATCAGCACCATGATCATCATCAGCACCATGATCATCATCAGCACTATGATCATCATTAGCAGCACCATCATCAGCATCATCATTATTATTCGCTGCAGTAGCAGTATCATTTTCTTCATCGGCAGCAGGATTATTTGCTTCAGCGCCATCATTATCAATGGCAGAATCCGCAGCAGCATAATTTGCATCATCATCAGCAACTTTATGTTAATTTTCATTACCATAACTTACATCATCAGGAGCAGCAGAGGCAACAACATCATGATTGACATTACCAGCACCACAGCATCATGAGCAACATCGTTGCCATTGCCACCACCATCATCAGCAGTATCATGCATCATAAGTAGAATCATTGTCTGGATAATCAACAGCAGCAGAGCGTTTATGTACGAGCCTTGTCCGTCCGACCGTCTGTAACGAGCAGACACTATAACCCTCTTAAAGCTGATCCAGTATGAACGAAACTGTGGTATTAAGTTGTGTTGCTATTCGGGACTTCACAGTCATCAGCCTTGAAAACTGGCCAAAGTGATCGAACGGTTCCCCAAAACTTGGAGACAATCCAGAGAGAAAACAACTACGAGCAAACATGCAAACATGTTTTGCCCTGACAGCTGCCAGCCAGCTTATAAGGAAGAACCCCAGATGAGCAGGAAAGCAGCCGGCGCCAACAATTGCCCAAAGCTCTGCGGTCCTCTACATATTAAGATCTGTTCAGCCAATTAATGTGTGAGGAAACTGGAGCACCCGGAGAAAACACATACGTGCAAGGGCGCAACGCTCTCTCACACACGGACGAAGCATGTGGAGTCCACATTCTTGCTGTACCTACCGCCTTCTCCTGGCGAGCCAGGGCATGACTCCTACATTTGGGAACGGACGTTTTGCTGGTAGTTACAACCAGCATGTGAGCAAAATAACTTGTGGAAGATGGCATAACAGAACTACTTATGAGTTCGCTTTAGTTCCCTTCTATCCACACGAGGTGTGCACTGCGCACCGTCACACCCAGCGAAATAAGCGTTCCTCAGAGCCAACAATTTTGGAAAATTAATGGAAAACCAAATTTGATAGAATATTTTTCGTGTGCAGTCATTGGCTGAGCCCATAAATTGAGTTGTCACGTTGAACAAACGCGGCGATGTGTGTGTATTTGTTTATGTATTGATTTTTTACTGCTTCAGCAGCAGAAGCTATCCACAACATTAACATTTGGGAACGGACGTTTTGCTGGTAGTTACCACCACGGCCATCAAGCAGTTGTTAAGAGTGGAAAATGCACGTATTCAATTCATAATAGAGTTGTCACATGAACAATCCTGCCAATTGAATTGCTTCGACACACAGGTACCTAACGGTTAAACGTTGTTGATTGCTTTCCAACACACCGGTGTGCTGAAACAGTAAATTAGAACGATTGTTTACGGGACAACTTTATTATATAGCTGTGTCGGATGGTGGAGGGTTTACAACACACATTTTAGTGAAACGGCGATCTGACTAGGAAAACAATATATTATGAATGTGTGAATATTAACATTGCTCGCGGAAGTCAACATGGTAAAATGAGGTCATAAACGCGCTCGACGTGGGAACCCAGTTTAATAACGGGCAGCTGCAATCTGGATTTGCACTGAGGAACTCAACAATTCCGGCTCAGTGCCCTGACGTGGGATGGGCCCTCTGAACCACACCGCATCCTCTGATTCACTTCGTTATAACGGGAGGCTTGGCACTAAGGTTATTAAATTCATATGCTGCAATGCACACTTCACGTTCCTTGAACCAATGGCCCAAACAAATTTATATCCAGGTCTCAAATATATTTGACAGCAAGGTCGCCGTTATAGCTTTGTATGAGAAACTCCAGAGAGTTTGACAGAGATTATCGTTTTGGGGATAACATCGAACGTGATATGAAACATCGACACAATATGAAATAACAAATGAAGCGTATCCAGTAAACAAATGATATGCCCATATTCTTGGTTCTTTCGGTAAAGTCACGTAGAAGGGAAACAATAAAATAATAAAAATATAAAACAATGAAATTCTCACGACGTTTCGACTGCAACACAAGCAATCATCATCAGGTGCTGTTTTCACAGCAAGAAAATGTGTAAAAAAATTATTGCTGTGGTTTTCACACCTGATGATGATTGCTTGCGTTGCAGTCGAAACGTCGTGAGAATTTTATTGTTTAATATTTGTATTGTTTCCCTTCTACCTGACTTTACCGAAAGAACCAATAATATGAATCACTGCAGTCACGAAAGCTTTAAATCTAAATTTAAATGATATACCCGCTAAGCTTTATGCCCACGGTGGACGCTGCCCACGGTGGGCACAGGTGGAATTTGCCACCTTCGGGTGTAGAGCCCGACCGCTCTTGGACCACGTCCTTTAAAGAAAGATAAAACTCCCCCGTATAGCCTTAACAGACTGTTTGGGGGCAAGTGTTGTTAGCGAGCACCTACGAAGGTCAGCACGGCACACGAGGGGGTGGGTGGCCAGCACCACGCCCGGCCGCCTTTGTATCCCCCAGTGACGATGTTTACACACGACACCAGGTACTCTCGACCTCAGGAAGGCCCAGGACCGGTTCAGATAATCGCCACTGGTGTTGGCTGTGAGCGGGAATCGAACTCAGGTCGCCGGGTTTGTAGCGCAGCGTAGCGCTAACCGCTACGCCACCGCTCCCCCCGCACGTCACACACGAACACGCAGCCGTGGCAGGCGCGTGAGTCGAGTCTTGGGCAATAAGTTATTCAGGCCCGCCATCTACTGACGAACAGCCCAACATACATTTTATTTATATTCAGTTGTGATTTGAAGCTTTCGTGACTGCAGGAATCCATACTCTCTGGTTCTTTCGGTAAAGTCACGTAGACAGAAGAAAAAATAATAAAAGAAAACACGACGTTTCGGTCGCAACACAAGCGTCCGTCTTCGTTTTATTTTATTTATATTCTTTGGGTCTTTCGGTAAAGCCACGTAGATGGCTTTTCTGAAAGACCTAA
Source organism: Petromyzon marinus (assembly GCF_048934315.1). Classification (NCBI taxonomy): domain Eukaryota; kingdom Metazoa; phylum Chordata; class Hyperoartia; order Petromyzontiformes; family Petromyzontidae; genus Petromyzon; species Petromyzon marinus. The sequence continues at coordinate 1,988,827 of NC_133689.1, read as the reverse complement.
ATAATATGAATTCCTGCAGTCACGAAAGCTTTAAGTCGAGATTTATGCATTTTATTATCGATTCATATAAATGTGTTTATTCAGTAGTATAACGTAATTATTAAGGGGGTTTCTAGTTACTCAGTACTGCAGCTACTATTAGTGTAACGATGAATGTGCCAATTTAAACACCGGTCATCAGGAAACATAACAAACATCTCATCAGGCCCCATGGTGTAAACAAGTGCAAAACTAGATCAACAATAATAATTGCAATCTCAGCCCTGTGTCAATCCACTGCTGGATGACTGGTTGTTTGACCATACAGTACTTGTACCCTGGTCAGTACGAGTTGGTCATGCCAGGAAACATAGATGTACAGTACAAGTCGTTTTCGCCACCCTCTGCTGGCAACAAAACCACGCAGCAACTCAAGACACTTGTTCTATGCACTCTAAATAGTCCAGCGCAAACAATATCCAAGCTCAAGCCTGCTCGACTTGAGATCTGACAAGATCGGGCATGTGCTGAGTAATTTGGCCAAAATATAGAGTAAATAATACAATTTAAATACAACCCAGTCAGTCCTCTGCTGACGGCATTACCATGGAATGTCATGGGCTTCGTTTGGCCATACTTCACCATACTGGTCAGTAGTTTAAAGGGAACGGCTATGGCTTGGAATAAAACTGAGGTCAGAGTTCACAGTGCAGTCCACTAACCACTATACGACCATTGAAGCTACTCCAGATACTGGAGTACCCGGAGAAAATACAACACGCATACGAGTGGGTAACACTTAAAAAAAATCTCTGCACAGATCAACTCAAGAACCCATTGTTGTACTGTCATATCGTTAGCGCAGTACTGTGGCTTCCGTCTTGGCAGCTGTCCACACGAGCATGCCATGTCACACTGGAGTCGCACTCATACCCACACAGGATTCGAGGTCAAGCTGATACTGGGACTGAAATCATGACCCGTATAAGTTGTCTGTCAGATCAAATTTATTAAAACCACGCATTTTGCAAAAATGTTTTAAGAGGAACATATTTTTTTTCAATATTAATATAATTGCTAAACACACCACACAAAGCAATCTGTACATATTCCCTTCCATAAATATTAACTCTGTAATTGTTTTATTATTTAGTATTTACGTTGTGTTACACATTGGAAGTTCTGCTGCTTTTTGTCACCACGGTCCTTTTGTTTGCTTTACTGTATGTGGTGGTGGTGACACTGGGTCACGATTTTCTTGGCTCAGGTCAAACACCTCTGCCATTGGCGTACAAGGCACGTGTAAAGTACAAGACGTAGAATCAAACGTTGGATTGTTCTAGCCTCGCCAGATGATGATGACGACCTGGTATTATGATATATACACCCAAAAAAAAGTGTGCTCGAAAGTGAAAACAACCAAACGAAGCCTGGGGAGGACAATTCGGGTGGCGACCCTCGGTCATTAAGCAACTTCCCTCAACGCTCTTGGGAGGAAAATTCATTTTTAGAATGCGTCGAAGGCGAGGCGGAGTTTCGACCAAAACAAAGTGCGGAAAAGCGCCACCACTAGGCGCTCTGGAGAGCCCCCCCTGTATAGGGTGATTGGCCTACTCTTCCACACCGGGCAAACTTTACCCAACCAAACACGATCTTTTGATCGACTGCGGTGTATCCATGTATGCTTCATGGTGGAAAGAGGTGGGTGGGTGTTAAGAAACACGCGCATCGTTACAAATGCTGCGCTGGGAGAACCGGCCAACTCTGAATTTGCAAGTTCTCTACACCAGGGTAGCATCCCTGCTATTTAATATAATATGTTGCCTTTGGTTGGAAAAATTATAATTAGGTGGTTATCAAAAGCATTCCGTGAACACCATGCAGCAATGCGGAGGCGTTTCCTAACATCACCTACGACTCCATTGAAACATTCCACACACTGAGGACCTGTTCATCCGTCTGCATGGAATGGTTGACCCACATAAGGCATACGTAGTCGTCTTTGTGAGACCCCTGCTGTAGTAAAGGTGGGCTGTTTTAAACACCAGTTTTAACTTAACATGACACGCGCAAACACCTGTGTAAAATAGTAACCATATCAGAGGCGGCACACTGACAATTGTTGGATTGGTAGCACGAGATGGCATTGGTTGTATTACATTGATAACGTAACCGAATCGTGTTTAACCACTAGTGCTGGTCCACTGTATGTATGTCCAACTGCTTGGGGTTATCCTTACAAAATCCTTCAAAGATGCCCTGCGTGGACCTGTTTTTGTGCACATATTGTATATATATAAAAAATATATTTGCGGCGTTGTGAGAACGAGTGATTATTTGCAACCATGGCAACATTTTAAGAAAAGCACCAATATGATTAAAATGCTCCACATGGACTCAACTAAACCACCATTAACAATGAACTCGGATTCACAAAATTGTCCAAAACTTGAATTCCCACATATGATGATGCGACTTCAATGAGCGGTCATGTGCGGCCAAGTCACCTCTGAAAAATAGTTAATAGCGCAATGGGCTTCATCTGGAAAAGCAAATAAAAACCCAACATGTCACGTGATAATACCCGAGCATGTTTCAAGGTTAACCTGCACTTTTTGATCAAGATATTCCTAAAATAATAACATACCGCAACAGATGGTTTTGTGGAGCGTTAGTGGTATCGTCTACAAACTCACGTGTGAAATTTAGCATTTCCAATGAGGTGGCAAAATAATGCGCCAATTGCTGTGCGATGGAAGCTGCTGGTGCTGCGCACTATCAAGGCGGTCCAAATATACAGGTTAAAGTTCCGTAATGCGTGTATCACACACACACGTGTGTTTTAGTGGTGCTAAAGGTTTGGAAGTGCAAAAGTCGGTCAACAAGTGGTGAGGAACTGAAAGCAGACGTCTTGAAAAGGGCTGCATACGTTCCCTAAACGATCTTAAATCTCTGGCATCGCAACACCGAAAGGGACAAAAGGGGTATTTGCAACGGCAGAAATCCTTAAATTCAATTTAGAATTTTCGAAAACTATAAAAGAAAGATAACGTCACAGAATGAGAATAAAACTATAAAATAAAATAAGACAATTCTCACGACGTTTCGGCCACAACACATTTAGCCTTCTTCAGGTGAAGGAACAGACCTGTCGGGACGACAGTGCTTCAATGAACGCTGCTAAGATTCGTAGCGTCTTTTAAGCTCGGTGAGAGGCGTGGAGCGGCTTGACAAAGTTTACATATCAAAACATGACAATTTAGCATTGAAATAGCTGAGGGATTAGCTTGTGACAGAAATAGCTATGTTAAAGTCAAAGTCTACATATCAACAGAGGCATTTAGTAGTTGGAGGCCTTTAGCGTACTTGTGTTGTGGCCGAAACGTCGTGAGAATTTCATTGTATTATTTTATTTTATTATTTTATTCTCATTCTACGCGACTTTACCGAAAGAACCAAAGAAGATGAATCCTTGCAGTCACAAACGCTTTAAATCTAAAAATGAAAGATAACGTTGAGAAACCCTCAGTGCATGATGTATTTTAGAGAATGGGTGGAGAATGGCAGAGGATGGGATAAGGTACTCATTACACACATGAATTCAATTATTCCTTAATGCAGAAAGCCCTACCAGTAATGCACTTATTTAATTACGTCGATTAGTACACAAAGATGGGGCGGGCTTATTAAGAAAGCCCAACAGGATGGCTTGAAACACCGTATTCACAAACACGTTCTCTGATATATTTTTTTCCCAAAAGCTCCATATGCGCGTACTGCATGAAGTACGAATCCTAAATGAAATTTAGCAAAACGTATCATTAAAACGCTGGGCTTAGAAATGCAAACACGGTGAAGGTAAATTTGATATATTTTTTGCTTTTCTTCTGAAGAGGCGAGCACATTTTTTTTAAATGTTCACACACGTGACCCACCACTATAAAACCACAATGCACCACATGCACAGTACTGGGCAATACAACAGCGGGGAGGGATGCACATCCACAGCACAGCAACTGTTAATTAAAAAAAACTCATGGAGGGAAAAAAACACGAGCTCATGGTAAAGGTTTACCATAAATTCATGCTTGTTCAATGAAACTTTAGGTCAATCCAATTATTATCACTTCCGATAGGTTTTCGGGTTTCACTGCATGTTGTTCGGCGGAGATGCCCAATGTTTCAATGCAAGTTCTGGTAACTGCTTTTAAGAACTGAATATCATGTGCAGCGAAACGTCGGACATCGTCAAAGAACCCCAAAACACCATCGAAGACCTGACCTAAACACAGCACAGCCACGAAAACCCGCTGCAACGTGACGTGTCCACAATCGTTTTCTGTTTCTCTACAGTGTTGCATTATGGTCCCTCCAGCTCACGAAGAATTATTTCAGGTTTTCACCACGAAGTGTAAAACTAATCTTATTTACATTCTGTACCGCGATACTGTTCTTTTTTTAGACTGACGGCTATATGTGGCAAGCACTATGGATTCAGTTTTGGAAGCGTCCCCATAGCGTGTTTTCCAAGCCCCCCCCCACTCACACCCTAGCTCTCGTCATCGCTCTCCCCTCGCCAAATTATTTCCCAGCACCACCGTGCAATCGGGCGTCCAGCTCGGCGAGGTGACCCGGCTTGGTTAAGAACGAGGCTAAAGCGTAAATAAGATTAAGAATATGTTATATAAACAGGGCATGCTCCAGCATTGGTGAGAGCCTGAAGCTTTTGGGTGGAGGGGGGGGGGCAGTGGTGACGACTCCCCTTCGGGACACATTGTACAATCCACTGCTGGATGAGGGCCAACTCACGCTTGCAGGTCAGGGGTGGCACCGTTGAGCCTCTCGAAATTTGAGGCTCAGTGAGACTCAAGACTGTTTTGCATCAATTCGGGTTGGTGAAAGAGGCAAGTGCAGATGTTAAACAATACAAGCCCGAGACGGCAACACATGATGCTGCAATGCCCCCTCTGCTGCTCGCCTCGTCGACAAGCGGTGCACAATGATCACTTATTCAAGCGCCATCGAGGAAAACGACTCGACTTTGCTTATTCAGACCCGATAAGAATTCGGGGCATTGCAGGTGATTGGGTTATAGGCGGCTCACGTGAAACGCGCGTTGAAAGGTAAGTGGTGAACGCTACCTCCCGCCCCCCACACATCGGTAGTGGCCAGTGGGAGAACTTATATAACACTTCGAACGACTATTTCCAACAATGCACTGTATGACAGGGTGTGTGTGTGGGAGGGGGGGGGACTTTTTCCTTACCGAGGGCCAAATAGGAGTTTCAAATACCTTTGGCAGGTCACGTTAAATAGACACACACGAAGCACAGTCTATTCTGTCACCGCAAACAGGCCCTTTGCAGTGACAGAAGTTACACTTAAATTAGAAACACGCCAGTTGCCACTGGAAGTGTGCAGCGGAAGAGAAGAGAGATGCATATCTGCGGGCCCTTTTGAAGTGGAAGAACCATTGTGCGGTCGAGGGCCCATCTGTAAGTATCGTGGACGAGCCGAGCGTCACTCCGACCACCCTTGTTTAGGCCGAATGCGAGCGAGCGATGTCACGCGTGGAGGATGAGCATTCGGAAACCAACGCTGTACACGACGAGGATTCCATTCGAGGTGTCGGCAGAAAAGGGAACAGCACCTGGGAGTAAGCCGTACTGGAAACGTAATTGGCTCTAAGGCAGGCGGCCAATGGACAGCTTGCGTATCAGTAATTTAATAACATCTTCTGACAAGCGATTCTTTAAAATCATGATCACTCCCCATTTCCCATTCACTGCAGTGAGCAAAGTGCATTGAGAAGCGATGTCGTTTTGAATTAAGACAATATACAGTATACAATTGTTATACACTGGCATATAACCTCTGTTAAAGAAGCTATGTTCAAAGTTGTGAATCTGAGCAAATGTTGATATTTTCACGTGAGAGCCTCTAATACAGCACATGCTCCAGCACCAATTCAGCACCTTGATATTTCATTCTGTCACTGAACAAATTCCGAGGTGCTGTGCCAATTATTCCGAAAGGTGTCGATAATCAGCAGCTTGGACGATTCAATACAAATTTCTCCACAATTCTGGTCCAATGCAAGTGAAATACTGTTCGTGGAATTATTAAATCACAGCAAACTGTACAAACTATTTACATTGCAACGACAACATTGTACACTTTCATATTGCTTATTGTAAATTATATATGCATTGTGTATATTTCCCAAAAAATATCAAACGGCAGAAAAAAACAAGTCTTAATATTGTTATACTACCTCTTCGCAAATTAATTTACAAAGCAGCTGATAATGCCACGTCCCATTTCAACCACCACACGCCAAATGTCGTTGAAGAAACCCTAGCCCCCCCCCCCCTGCACCGTCAAAAAAGCGATTGTTCATTTCCTCGTGATGGACACCTGCACGGCAGTATCGACAACGATTATTATTATTGCGTGTGAATTGGTGAACGTGGCCGCAAGTCTGCGGCGGTGGGGTTGCAATTGTGGCCGTCTCGCTCCTAAGGGGCCACGGTCACCAAACGCAAAACCCCAGCGGCTGACAAAGCCCTCCCGCCCTCCTTCACCACCTCCGACAGCCACGTCTGCGTGCACAGCCCACACAGACCGAGGCATCGGATTTTTTTTCCCCCCAGTCACTTGCAGAATGTCACTCCCGTCTCCCCGCCGCACCCCCCTCCACATCGAAAGCAATTCCTATCCTCGGGTTTCCTCTCCCTTGATCCATTTCATTCGCCCATTCTCGTGGCTGTCAGGGCGCGGGTGCACTTTATTTCCCCTCGTCGGCGAGTGCTGGACTCAAAACCCCGTGCCCGCTCCGCGATGCGCGTGTTCTTCTGCTGCGCCTCTCAAAGAGACGACTTGAGCGTGTGTTCACGTCATCTGCGTCCATAAACTTTATTTTTTTTGTCATCCAGCACGATCGATGTGACCACGGCCGAGGTGGAACGTACCGTGGCTGTCACGCGTTACAGCACAATCGGAAACCGGACAACGGCATGCAAAAGTTAATTTATCGCTCATGAGCCGAGCTCACGTTTGTACACGTGACCATACCCCCCCCCCCCACCAAAACCTCTAATCATTGGTGCTCGCTTAAAAAATGATCAGTCGTACCACTCTACTCGGAGCACCATTTAATATTAATCAAATTTGAGTTCTCATGGCAACGAGACTCGCGGTCGATAATTTTAAAAGCAAAAACGGGCAGTGGCGTTTGTTATTTTCAAATATCTTGAAGATTTTTATCTCAAAAAGTGTACAAATCAACGAGGACACACATAAGGGTGTCCTCAGTGCATCCTGACCAATCACCTGCCCCATCCAAGCAAAACACGAGGAAATCGCACCCCCCAAATATAGACAAACGCTTTACATAACAATTTAAGATCTTTTGATGGCCAAACATAGCCTTTCCATGCATACCGAGGCATTTAGAGTGTCCCACCTTTAAGCATTCAGCACTAAACCCCCACCCTCGCTGTAAACACAAGTGTAAAGAGCACACATTATTAATATTCACACAAACGACGTGCCGTGGTGCAAGTAATGCCCACCAAAACGAGCTTAAACCGAAATCATTAAATAATTTCATATTTAAACAACATGCTTTTAAAATAATTTCTCACACATAACATTTAAAATGTATCTCTTACGAAGTGGGAAAATAACAAAAATTGGTCGAAAGGATAAGTACAGTCACGGCTTGATTTCAGCTGGGTCCATCCAGGTCGGTGACCCGGAAAATATTCCTGGCACCCAGCACTACCCAAGTCCAGTAAACGTCTCGCTATGGCTGTGGTTACTCGTCATGTGTCTACTACAGTCTAGCAGCGACCCAGAAAATAGGCTCTGGGTACGGTTGACATGACTAGCTGCTGCCAAGTTCAATAGCAAGTCGGGCGAAACACATCGGCAGCAGCCCAAGCAACACAAGCCACCAACTTCGCACACCACCCAAACTCTCCGCAGACACGCATCAACCAACACTAGCGCGGCAACCGGTTATAAAAGGATATAAACACGAAATTTAATGTGTTGAAACCTTTAACCCGTTCGACGACAGATATGACGGATGACATCGATGACAACACGATCGTCTGCTCTGGAGACGATCACGGGATTTTGCGTGCAAGTCGAGGCCGGGTGATGAAATCGGGGGCGCAGCTTTGGCAAAAAGTTTATCAATGTCTCCGCTGGCACACACTCGGCTCACGAGCTCCCGACACTCTTTGCCACTGCCGGCGGCACGAGCCGTCGGGGGGGGGGTTTCCTTCTGCCGTCTGGCGTGCGGCACCTCGCAACCAAACCGCGGCCACCGCCGCTCCCTCTCCCCCCACCTTCCTACACAAGCAGCGAGCCGAGGTCGGTGCCAATGTCGAAGAGGTCACTGATGCCCTCGCTCTCCGCCAGGCTCCACAGGTAGTCTTCGGGACCGAGCGGCGGTGACAGGGCGACCAAGGGCAGCTCCCCGCTGGTCTCCGTCTCCCAGGGCAGCTGGTCCTCAGTCTGCATGAGCAGGCTGCGTCGCGGCGTGCCGAGCGGAGATGGACCGCCAGGCGCCGCTCCGTTCTCTTCGACGTTCACCGGCACGGCCAAGCAGTTGACCGATGCGCCGTCGAGGCTTAAAACGTCGTTGCTGCCGCACGCCATGAGGGCCAATGCCAGGTCTCTCCTCACCGAGTCTGTAGAACCAGGCACGAGGCGGAACTTAGGAGGTACATTCATTATAGCTATAGGTTAGAGTCGACGTTACGGCTATGGGCAATCATTAAGTTTACAGTCACTTTAGGGGGCAAGTGAAGATTTTGTATGTTCAGAGTAAGTTACAGGTTAGCATCAGTTTTTGCTACCCATGGAGAGTTATAGGTAAAGCAAGTTACATTTAGGGGTATGTTCTATTTGTATAATGTAGCTAGATTTAGAGCAATAGGCATAGCCATGGTTAATGAGGGTAATATAAATGTGTGTATATAGTTAATAAAACATCCAAAATGCCAAGCGACCAGCAGCAAACAGCACTATCAAAGTGGTAATTGATAAGAGTTAAAACACGTTTCTTGAAATGAAGCTAGGTTATTATAAAAGTTTGGAAATAGAGAATGGGAGGAGCGGATTCTAAAGTTTAGCGGTGCGAAGAAAGAAACAGACAGAAGTGTTGTGACCTGCAGCGTGGTGAGTGAGTTGGTTGGTGAGAGTATGACCTGCAGTGTGGTGAGTGGGTGAGTGAGTTGGTTGGTGAGAGTATGACCTGCAGCGTGGTGAGTGAGTTGGTTGGGAAGAGTATGACCTGCAGTGTGGTGAGTGGGTGAATGAGTTGGATGGTGAGAGTATGACCTGCAGTATGGTGAGTGGGTGAGCGAGTTGTTTTTTTTAGTGTGACCTGCAGCGTGGTGAGTGGATGATCAAGTTGTTTGGTGTAACGTATGAGCTGCAGTGTGGCGAGTGGTTGGTGAGAATGTGACCTGCAGAGTTGTGGTGGTTGAACAGTGTGGATGAGACAAAACAATCGGTCCGGCAGAATGAATCCTCAACATAAGCAGAGGAATCAACAAGTCAAGTTCACAGGTTGGTAGTAGCGACAGATAAGTGATAAGGAGGCAGCTGACCACTGGTGAGCACGTGGTTTGAGTGATTTACGTTAAAATATGTTTAAGTATAGCGATGGAGAAATCTGGTGTTCCACCCCAGATATAACAACAGCTTTTCAACTTCGGCCAACATATACTAGTGATTATTGGTTGATGCCATCTTTACAGTCGGTAGGCACATGTGGATAAGGGCAAAGACCCCCACCTCTGCTTGTGGTGTCCGGCGACCTTCCCCGCGCCTCGCCGGAAGTTCCCTGCTGATCCGGAGTGCACGGCGTTAGCTCAGAGCTGGCGCCGGCACCACCGCTCGTGCCACTCATGGGGCTGTCGGGCGCCTCGTCGGGACACAGGTACACCTCGATGGGGCCCCGCTTGCTCAGGAGGTGCATCCGAAGGTTCTGCGGAAGCAGAACGCGAGACACGGATAAACTTCAACGATTGGACATGGGTGAATTGTTTCCTGCGCCTACGATTTGCATGGTTGGCTACGTACGGTGAAGGAACGTCAACATACACAGTCACGTGAGAATTGTTTCCGTCCCAAATCCGTTTGTGGTTTTAATGATCAAATTCGACAAAGCCGAGATTGGGAATGGCTTCTAATGTTGCTAGAAATAACGATGGTGAGAGCACGTCTCCACGCTCAACTCCCCTTCTGGTGAGTATTTTGTTACTTCCTTTGGGCATTCTCAGTGGAGCTGAGATTGCCCGTTGAGACAACGGAGGGTAGAAAATAATCAAGCGAGACAAACGATAAAGATTGGCAAGAAATGTAAAATATTTTTTGTTGCATAAAAGTTGCATTACGTGCAGTTGTTTAGTCGGTGGAACAAAACTACTGCAATTTTTTTTCAAAGGAAACAGCCATGGATCAATTGTCTGAAAAATGTATTAATAAAACATCATCATCAAACCACTGCTCGATGAAGGCAGTGGATTCTTACGGATCTACGATGCAGAAATCATTAATTTCAAGTGTTATTGTGCCGGGCATTTGTAGACTACGAAAAGGAAATTGATGGCCATCAAAGCTCTCGCAAACAGAAGCCTCTCTTATATACATCAAAATGTGAGATTTCTAAACTGAGATTACATCGAGATATAAAAATTAAAAAAGACTTAAACAAGGACTACAGTAGAGCACTGCATTTAAAATGTTCATCAGTGACTATTTCTATTTTTTTTTACAACAAAAAACTCCCTGCTGCAATACTCCGTGTGCCGAGGGTTCATGCACACGTGGCGGGGGAGGCTGAGATCGTGGCCAGCTCCGCCACGCGCCACCTCGGAGTCACTTTCCTCCGCAAAAAAATCTACTCGGGACGCACGGGGCAGCAATGCCAGCGACCGAGGGAGGGAGCGGAGGAGAAGGCTGAGGGGGAGAGGGTGGGGGTGAATATTGGCCACCACTCAACAGCCAGCAAGTATCGATTTAAAGCTTTCGTGACTGCAAGGATTCATCTTCTTTGGTTCTTTCGGTAAAGTCACGTAGAATGAGAATAAAATAATAAATTGATAAAATAAAATAACACAATAATATTCTCGCGACGTTTCGGCCACAACACAAGCGGCCTTCATCAGGTGAAGGGACGAGACTGTCTGGAGGACAGCGCTGTCCTCCCGACAGTCTCGTCCCTCTCATTCTACGTGACTTTACCGAAAGAACCAAAGAGGCCAGCAAGTAATCTTGATTTGAAGCTTCCGTGACTGCAGGAATCCATACTCTTTGGTTCTTTTGGTAAAGTCATGTAGGTAGAAAATAAAATAAATCACGTTTCGGGCGCAACACAAGCGTCCGTCATCAGTACAAGTACAGCCCTTTTGCCATGCAATGCTGGATTAGAGGTTCATGGGGGGGTTATCTGACCAAACAGTATGACGGCTTCTCAATGCACATTGGTGTCATATTTGCAAGTAATTTTTGATCTCTCCCTTGTAGACAAATTATCTAACAGCAATAAAACTCATGAAAAAGGTTTAATGCGCCTCCCCAGTTACAGACGGAGGTAATAACGCATTAACACCCTTTCAACCTTTGGTGGAAAGCGTGAACATTTTCCGAAAGAAACGCAACACAGACAAGTGGAAAGAGACAATTAAATGTAGAAGGGCTGCTTCATCACAGAACCACGGTGCGAACATTCTAGGCTCGGGCCCGGAACGTTTTTCGTCTGTGTGTCTAAACTACACGACAAAACAATTTTATTTTACCAGGTAAGACCCACTGAGCTATACAGCTATTTTTTCAGAAGTGACCAGGCCACAAATGATAGCTCAACGAAGTGGCTTATCATGTGGAAATGAATAGCAGCTGAATACTATAAACGCATGTTTCTAACTGTGGAGGGAAACGCCTGGAGGATTCGGGAGAAAAATCCAGGCGACCATGGGGAGACAAATGCAAACTCCAAAAATACAGCAGGCATCGGGGTCGGAATCAAACCCATGACCGACCTACTGCATACCAGGTGAGGAAGTTAACATCTCGCCTCCACTGCCCCTATACCCACAACCCGTCCCCCCTTTGGCTACCTCTGCGGGGTCCTGTACTTCCAAGCGCGTCTCCGGTGGCGCCTTGACGGCGATGACCGTCTGCTCGCGCAGGCTGCTCACGCCGCGGATGTCGTGGTACGTCACGTACGCCAGCGTGAGGCCCCGGCACGGAGGGGGGGGGGCAGTGTCAAGGGGAACAGCGACACTTACGTAAACCCATCCCAATTGAATGCCGACTGCAAAAAACGTCAACGCTAAAACAGACCATCAGCCATCCGAGTCGGTTAGTCGGAGTGAGCGTGACTCCGTATGTAGGTCAGTCTGAGAGTTGGTCCGAGCATTGATCATAGTGGATCATCATTGAGAGTCACCATACCTAACCTCGCCCACAACTTCCCCAGCCCCTTCCCTAACTTGTTACAAACACACGAACAAGGCAAAGGCATAACTTTCAACCTTAGTTGCAAAGTATTCAAAAGTAATCTCCATTCTGACGGCACGGAGCTCCCCCCCCCCCCCCCACCATCCCCACCTCGTGTAGGTGCCACAGCGCTCCGAGGCCAAAATGTGGAGCAATGTGGGCACACTAGGGAGTGGCAGCAGAGTGCAGGGAAGGATATCTCTGGTTGTGCGAGTCCTCTGTCAGTTGCTTGAGAGTGGCCGTGCAGCTCCCGATGAGGTCGTCGAGGGCGCGCTCCTTGCGACTCAGCTCGGACACCTCCTGGGGCAGCCCTCGGGCCTGGGTACCAGTCTCCAGGGGCGACTGCCCGCTGAGTAGTAACAAGACAAAAAAAAAAGGTCCCCAATGGAGCCGTGACAACACTGTTGGGAGAAAGTGATGTTAGGGAGCAACTGTTGAGGCCGGCAGGCACACAAGAGGGTGGGTGGTCAGCACCACCCTCGGCAAGCTTCGTCTCTCCAATGCTGGTAACTACACATGGCACTAAATGTTTACACATTTAAGGCTGAATCGACTTACGGGAGGCCCTGTACCAGTTCAGTTATTCATCACCGATGTTGGCCGTGAGCCGGAATCGAAATTAGGTCATCGCGTTAGTAGTGCAGTGCCCCTAACCACTACACTACCGCACCCCCACACACACACGCGTGTGGTCAGGCACATATACACACACGGACCCAAGCACGCATACGCAAACTCACGCACAAGACACGCACGAAAAACATATATACACACACCATCACAAGGGAACACAAGCACAAAGGGAACAAAAACAAACACAAGCAGAAGCCCTCACTCCGACCGGATCACCCCCCCCATCTGATCTCCGATTCAGCGATTCCGCAGCCCGGATGGGATTACTTACACCCACTGAATGTGGTTCTTGGACTTCTTGCGGATGAGGTGAATGCCCTCCAGGACATTGGTGATGTCGTAGATGCGCCGCTTCTGCACGGCCAGCGTCTCGGCGGCGCGGTTCAGGTCAACAACGCCGTCCGACGACTGGTTCATGAGTCCCAGGAACTTCTTGGTGAGGAGCCCGAGCGAGGTGTCGTAGCGGGAACGCTCCGAAGGCGACTTGGGAGCTTCCGTAATGAAACACGCACGCACGCACACGCACACATACACCACCTCGACATCAGCAAACATCATCCTCTTCATCCCAAAAAAACATGATCGGCATATGGGAGGAAACTGGAGTAACCAGTGGAAAACCTTCACATCATAGGAGACGACAATTCTCAATGGTTCCCAGGTTCATCTTCTTGGCTATTTCATAGCTGCTTGGGTTTGGGATTTAAAAAAATCTACTTTCTCTCTCCCACTTACTCTGTGACCTATAAACACGAAAGAAGAAGCACCCCTAAGAGGATGACCACCATGGAGATGAAGCAATGAGATTTGCTAATGCGTAGAAGCTTGATGGGGGCTTTGCGCTGTGGAACCGCGAGGGATGACAACTCGTGGAGGGCTTTATCAAGCAGTGGATAGACCATGGCTGATGAAGATGATCAATGCCCTGCGTTTCACTTCTTAATTTTCCCCTGAACAGGGCACAATCAGGGGTACTTCCCTTTCTGTTTGTGTGTGCCTGTGTATACACACGTGGGCGTGTATGTGTGCGTGTATAAAAAGCAGCCATCTCCTGCTTATTTCCTTTGTTTTCATGTTTGTACGAACACCGAGCCAAAACACGCTGGGTGGATGCAACCATTTTGTTGAACGTTTGTCATGAAAATGTCACTATACTTTGCCCAAAGGGTCAATATCTTCCCCACAACTTTCTCATTCCTGCTACTGCCAAACATCACGCACGACTTGCTCTCGGCAGAGTTTGAGAATTACCGGCGCTTCAGCCCGCTTCCGGCAGATAATGTACTTGGTGTGGACCGTTCAGCAATCCGTGCGAGCCGCGGGGGGTTATTTGAGCATACTTCAGACAATGGTCAGTACGGGTTGAAGTGGATAAGGTGGCATAAATGTAGGGGCACAGAAGTAGAGTACGACGATGAAATTGGTTGAACTGCCCGCTTCTGCCCACCGCATAGCCCGACAGGCAGCACCTTCTAACACCGGTATCCAGCCCATGGGCTATCTCCGGCCCACGGGCTGTAAGGTTTCCCACCCGTGTGTTGTACTCTGTGCCGAGGGTCGTGCGCACGTAGCGTGGAGGCCATGGACCGAGGCCGTCTCCACCACGCGCCACCTCGGAGTTGCTCTCCTCCGCGATTAATCTACTCGGGACGCACGGGGCAGCATTGCCAGCGACCAAGTGAGGGAGCGGAGGAGTGGCCCTATGGCAACCTGCTTGTGCATGCCAGTCGCCCATCCGAGCACTATCCAGGCTCAACCTTGCCATCTGACGCAAGAGCAGGCACATGCCGGCTAGGAGCACCGGCAGGTCTCTGCTGGTGTAAGAAGATGGCCGCTGGCACAGAGGTCAGAGCACTTAGCTGGGACCGCTAAAATTCTAGGGTGGATCCCAGGCAGCCGTTTGTGATTAAACTGGGTTGTAATGCGTAGCAAATTCATCATCTCAACCCTGTCACCAATGATTACATTGGGATGAATTCCAGCTCAGAGAATTAAAATGATCTGGCAGCATGCACCTAACATTGCTCTGATTTACAGAGTGAGTGGGAAAGTGCTGTCCCCTACTGTGTCGACCAGAGGTCACTTAAAGGAATCTCGGAGGAAGCTCTCTAGTATCCATTAAATGCTATATTGTATACAGCATCTAGATGTGGTTGCATATCCATGCTATATAAAATCAACGTGCTCCAGTTTCCTCCCATGTGCTACGCAATAATGGAATTGGTAATGGAATTGGTCAATAAAGAATGTTCATTATATAATCACCACTGATTTTGGCAATGGCCACGAGTCAAACTCATGTCGTCAGGTCTAGTAGTGCTCTAATCACTACCCATGCCACCCGAGAGAGAGACAACAAAGTATCTCCGTAGCCTAAACAGACTTTTGGGGCAAGTGCCGTTAGCGAGCACCTATGAAGGCTGGCACGGCACGCGAGGGGGTGGTGGCTAGCACCTTGCCCGGCCGCCTTTGTCTCCCCAGCGATGTTCAAACTCTGAACAAGAAACGAATTTAAGGCAAAGCCGACCTAGGTAGGCCTCGGACTGATTCAGATGTTGGTTAGAGATTGTTGACTACGAGTTGAAATTGAAGTTGGGTCTTTGGTTTTGTAGCAGTGCACTAACCGCTACACTACTGCTCCCTACACAGTGCCACATGCATGCGCGCACACACACACATAGGTCGTGTGGGATCCCCGTGCACTCACTGCGGGGGCTGTGCGAGCGATAAGGCGTGCGTCCCTTCCCCCTGGGCGTGTGGAATTCCCCGCTCAGGTACTGGTGGTCAGGAACTTCCAACTCCAACTTTCTCTTCGCCTGCATCACAATTCACACGCAAAGACAGATACACAAATATGCGTAAATTAAGACAAAACTTCCACATTCATAGCTCAGACTACTGGGGCAAGTGCTCCAATAAAGCATCGTACTCAAGAATGTAAATGTTGTGGCTTGGCTCTCCAACACACCGGTGTGCTGTACTAGTGAGGAATTGGCACGTTCTGTTTACGTGACAACCCTTACTAGTTGGGTGTGTCGGGTGGTGGCAGGTTTTCACGACAAATTTATATATTTACGCGATCTAACCCAAAGAACCTACATTATGGATAAAGCATCTTTTACATATATGCAAGCACATACAAAAAGTACAAACATACGTGCACACGCATACTACTGCACAACAAGCCATTTGCCACCAAGTGGCAGTGACATCACCAGTGTTTGCACCAAGCTAGGTGCCCTCTTTATACAAAATAAAGAGACGCACACATAAGAGGGGGTGAGGAGTAAGGAATGAAACAAGGAGGGTGGAGAAAGCCAAAGGTGGCATCACGGTGTGGTAGCGCGGCGACAAGATTGCTGCAGAGGTTTGTGGTTAAAGCCCTGTGGCCATCCTGGTTAATACTGAACGGTGCATCAATAAAAATATATACGCCGTCTGCTTCACAGTTGATGTTAAAAATCCTGTATCGTTATAAAAAAAAAAAGTAGGCCATGAATGCCGGCATCACGGGTAAAAACTGCATACCGACATCGCCCATACTAGCAGACTATACCCGTCGGACAAACAGAGCCTTTGTGATAGCCTCACGCTATAAGAATGGTGTGAATACCAAACGTGCTAAATTACTATTATTACTATAAAGGGGGGCAGGTTTTCAAGGTTTGCTGTGGGTTGGGTGGGGGGGGGGAGGCACTCGGCATGGGAAGGAAGATGCAGCGGCCGACCAACCCGGGGGGGGGGGGTTCTTCAATTACGCAATGGACGAGTTGTGCGGCGGCTTTCGGGCAGCGTCAACCCACTGGCCTTTCGCTGGTGCCTCGACTTTCTCAGGACGCCGCTGCACATCTTTTACCCATTACACACGCACGAGATGTAACATTGCCGAGTACTGTACTCTGGTTTGCTTGCAAAAAATATATAAAATGAGTCGACGTCGAATGGAAATTGTTGATGAAGTCGCCGTTGCTCATTTTGTTGGTGCTCCTGAACATTTTAGTTCATGGCCCTTTGTCAAAGCACTGTTAGATGATGGCCTCCTGCCTTTACATGCCAAATTAGTTGTGGGGGTTGTTTGACGATACTTCACCAATGCTGGTCTGTGCAGGGTTGGTAAGTGAGGGGCCCAAACCGATTCAGATATAACTCGCCACTTGTATCAAACTCAGGTTTCCGGGTTCAATGCACAACGCACTAACCATTACGCCACCGCTGCTCCGATCCCTCATACTTAATATATTAATGGCGATGAAAGTTTGGTAAATTTCTCATCACCACCGTCACCATTGTCATCATCATCCTCCAAGTTCCACGTATTGCCTTCCTTCAGAATGGCACACCAGAGAAATTCCTCTGTGCACAGCCATGTGGAGCGTTCAGGAAATGGTCCAATTTATGGATGAAGTAACCGCACAGGCATCGCAGGCCAGGAAAAAAAATCTAACGCAAATCGTAACCACAACTGAAACTTTCAATGACACATTCAAAACAAAAGCTGCAACACCACCACCAATAACAAATATTTACAACCTTCATTAACCTCGGTCGGTAACATGCACGCATAATCTAAATCCACGGGGGTGCCACGCCTGACAAAAGAAGTGAGCGAGCAATGGCACGAGCGTGTGAGTGAGAATGCGGGCGGCCCAAACTCCATGCAGGAACCGCTCAGCGTCTGAGAGACCAGACAGGAAACAGATGGTGCCTGCGTGAGCATGCGAGCGCACGATTGACCATCAGGGTCGACCAACTCGCTCGCGCTCTCGCCGAACAACACCAGTCGGCGCTAGATAAGCAGGAAAAAAAACGGTTCGCGATGCTGGCCCAAGTTCGTTCCTGCTGTGCAAGCAATCTCAAGTTCATTAATAAACTCGCGAAAAAATTACAATCGCGCGAGAAAACGTTCCTCGTTTTTCCTTATCAGATATTGCCTTTGGGAATGGCCCTGCTGGTGGACTACTTTGCAATTCAGCTTTATTTTTATACTGATACACAGTATCACAGGCAATCATGGGACTTGTGGCTTAGTAGAGGAGACTTAGGGCAAATGCTGCTAAGCGAGCGCCTATGAAGACCACCACAGAATAGTGTGGACAGCACTAGGACTGGTCACTTTTGTTTTCGTACGAGTGCTGCTGTGTACACACCATACTGGGTACCCATAGGAAGGCCCAGGAGGGGCTCAAATACCAAATCCCACTGATGTTGAAGGTCAAATGTTTGGGAATCTAACCTTGGATCCTTGGGATCACGATGCATGCAGTGCGCTAACAATTGCACCACGACTCCCACTATATGCAATTACACGTAAAAAAAGACAATCCCCCATATAGCCTTCAACAGACTGTGGTGAGAACCACGCCCGGCCACCTTTGTCTCCCCAGCGCTGATGTTCTTTTAAAAATGCACCAGGTACTGTACTAATTTTAAGCCTGAGTAGACCTCGGAGAAGCCAAACAACGATGCATATATTCACCCCCCGATGTTGGAAGCAAGTGAGATTCAACTCAGGTCTCTCCGTTCAAAGTACGGTGCGCGCTCATCACTGCGGCACCGCTCAGCACTTCACGCGCTTTTGAGTTGGTAGACGTCTCCGATGCTCACAAACGGAGTGGTGTTGTCAGAAGCGAGAAGCAGTTGAGTAATAATTGTGGGCGACTACATTGAGATAACAATAGCAACGTTCAGCACATCGTACAGCCAATGTGATGATGACGATACAATTCAGGCGGATTTCTAGAAAACGTGGCTCAATGTCACCGGGGAAAAAAGAAAGCCACTTGGCCAATCCTGCCAGCTGCAAGTGATTGCCAAGTCCAAAGCAATTTCGCAGGTGAACACTCCTTCCTTTAAAAGTGAAAGTGAGCAAATTTATTTATATAAATATTTATTGTTTGATCTGATTTCATGGAAATAAATGAGTCCAGCAACCCTGTTTGCCGTTTTCATTTTAAATAAAAAAAAACTGAAGACCATTCAGCATTTTCTTGTGTGGTTGTTCCACCTGATGAAGATTGCTTCTGTTGCGATCGAAACGTCGTGATTTGTTTTATTTTATTTCTACCTACGTGACTTTACCGAAAGAACCAAAGAGTACCATTAAATATAGTTTAGAGCCTTGTCTACAAATCGACAATTTATTTTCAGGATTCCATCAATACATCTTGGTTTATAAATTTGTTCTGGTTTTACACGACCAGGATGATAAAGGTATTTGTTTTCCTTGCTAATACTTTTCCAGTATAATTACCTGCAAATTATCCAGTTTTTAAAACAATGACAACCCTTACATTCAAATCCAGTACAGTTGAAACAACCTCTAAACACTGGTAAAATGAAAATTGTATACTGCAACATTAGAGAGCCTCTTTAGAAACATGTTTTGTAAAAATATCTAAAAACCCATACAATAAATAATATACCAGGCTTGAATACAAAATGTATCAATTTAATTCAAGCAAAACTAAATATTTGTAATGGCACAATTGGAAGAAAATAATTTTCCATCCTAACATTACTCCGCTGCTCATGGCTTCTCAAGACCGTATCGGTCTTGTTTGACCATACTTCACTGATATTGGTTAGTCCAGGCTGGTAAAGAGGGGGGGGGGGCAGGAGCAGTTCAGGTATCACTCACCATTGGCAGTGAAAAATCCACATTCTTATGGCAGGAAACAGTTGCTATAAAAGGGGCAACCGATTTTGACTTTCCACAGTATTGGTAGGCCTCATAACAAGTAAAAAATCACGGATGAAATTAATTCACTCACCCCTGCACGAAACAATGGTGAAGACTCTTTTATTCCGTGGTCCAGACCCCCGGGAGAAATGGCGACAGCCAAACTACACCCTCACTGTCAGCAGCTGTGTGGGGGGGGCAAGCACAGTGGCCCATTGACTCCTCTCCTGACAGCGCAACACCTGCCAGCATCAACTCCGACCCCCCTCGAGTGACAGCACAACACCTGCTCGGGCTCCCGCGGTCAGATTCCATCAAGTGGCGACAGTAAAACTCACCCAGGGGGATTCAACCACTGGTTTCACTCGATGGGACGGGGAAGCGTGCACTCAACACGCGCGTGCACACACAGGCGTGCTTGGGACTCGTTCGATCGCAGCTGCCCGGGTTAAGAAGCGTCCGAACGCCGCATTTTACCGGGCGACGCTGTAAGCCGGTGACACCAAAGCCACACATGAACGATTTTAAACAACAGCAATACCGGCATGGCTGCTATTTTTGTATCACTCCAACTCTTAAGTTGAGGAGCAGGCTTTCGCATTTCGGCAAAAAAGGCGTCTTTCGACCGATTTTGCCTTTTAAAAAGTGGCACTTTGCATTTTGTCAAGGGGCACTCCAACACCAAAAATCTGGTGGAGATAAAAAGGCCTTTCATAAAGATGGGGTGGCAGGCTCCAAATTCTTTTTTTTACCCTACAATTTTAAATCCGGGTGTTGACATTTTTTACTAATGCCCAAAAAATTCTGCAAAAGTAAGAAATAAACATTAAAACAAGTTCCATATATATGGGTAGCCTTGTTTTTCTTTACAGGAAATTAGCTCCAAGATACACGTGCCTAACCCAACATGACTGACGAAGGTTTTGAAACAACTCGCAGAAGGATGCTTGCAGGAAAAATTACGAAATATGAATGCCAAGTTTTGATTATTTGTGTAGTACTTTAGGTTGCGACTATATCACTCGGGAGATATCGTTACATCTCGGAAACTATGTAGGCTTGAGCCTGCATAGTTCTTGGGTGGACAACCACCACGCATAAAAACAGGTGTTGTAGGCTGCTGGTGGGCTACATTATCAGAAGAGGCAAAATACATTGTTGTACTGTACTTTTCTCCGTCTATGCTCACCATAACCAAGTGTGATGAAGTATGCCCATATGACCCCCACGATAGAGAGACAATGGGGGTTATTTGAATGCGAGGCATCATCCCATTCAGTCCATAATCATTACAGGTCATTAGGAATGTAATGACCCACCAATTTATAGATTTAAATCAATTAAAGATGTTATATGGTGGTTAGCCCACGATGCCATCATGATCTTGGCAGTGCCTGTTCAATTTCGGGCCACAGCTAACATCAGTGGCCAGTGCTATATGAAGAAGTCCTGAGTGGCTCCCCTTAACCAACTCGCACTGACCTGGCATGAATTATGACCAAACAACTCCCATAACAGACACAGCATGAGGTCTTCATCCAGCAGTGGATGGACAAAGGTCTATAATTTATCATTAATTATTTTACATTCTGCATGCGATTGGTTCAGGTAACCCATGTAAGTGCTACATGCACAATGGCAAAAGAAAAAGATATGTTCCTGAAGTCAAACAGAACTGTAAATAGTGACAATTCATCATATCACAAGGCAGGCAAATCATGACATGCCAAACATTAACATCAATGGAATCAGACCGTCAGATTGCCACCTGTCGCATAATAGCTTGTAGACAAATTTAAGTTGAAATAAAAGTTTGAAATTCAATTGGCTTACTCCAACCTAAATGTGTCCAACCAAATTTTCGGTTTGCTACTTGGATGGCCAAAATGACAGCAATCCAAATGACAAAACCAAATTTGTTCAAAACCACAACTCCCCTCCCAGTCTCTCCCTCATACTTCCCTTTTTAATAGGCCTACACCCAAAAAATATCATACTGCATTCAGATTAAAGGGAGACAACACCGCGAATAAGGGTGCGCAGCATCGTCTTAGGCAAAGGTGCTTTTAAAGTATTTCCGTAATTTCTGAAATGCGGCGGCACTATGCCCACACCTCATAATTTAATTCCCACGTGCGGTTTATTCTACTTCTCTTTTGGTGACGCCATTTTATGCAACGCTGCCTGTGGCCACAGGTCACACATAACGCACTCTTCCGAGCCACTCCCAAAACGCACTGTAAACGCAAACCAGTTGAAAACAATATTCCCCCAAGCCGAAATCCACCTTAGCGCGTCTGTTTAAATCGTTTGTCAAAATTAGATTGGATAGTTTTTTTTGTGTGTCAAGAGTTTTCTTGTGTGGCTCATGATGATGAGCCACACAGGAAAAGTTCAATGCAGCATTTTACAAACTTAACTTTCCAATGCCATGGACGATGCCTGTCGTGAATCCCTAAATAACTTGCACTTAGAATTAAATCAGAAATTGTGGACAAAGTGCACAATTATCTATAATTGCATTTGTCAAACAACACAGGACAATAAGTGTATATGCATTAGATGGTTGGGATTGCAAGTTGCCAAAACACCAGGGCATGGACACATACAATAACATTTTAATATTTTAGTATTTAACTTTTTTAAGAATTGTGTTTTCTAAAGACGTTCTCCTAGCATGAATGGAGTGCAATGTAAGCCCCTATGTCAAGGAATTTTGGAAATGCAAGATAATTTTTGTTTGGTTCTTTTGAAAAATCAACAACCGCTGAATAGCTCCCGCACCGGGAATTGTTTGCTGCCTATCTACAGATCATCTCCCTGTGATGAAACTTGGAATGGCTCAATTCTGCATACATGCACCGTCTCTATGAGACCAAGACCATCACGCCAGCGCCTGACCACGTCCGACATGCGCCACCTTCTGAGCACCGGCAAGCCGTGTGGTTTCATTGTAATGGATGCTCATCAGCATGGCCCAGCCCAAGGGAACCCTCAGCTCATTGCCAACACAGCAGACAAAAGCCCACGCATCTTGTCACGGCCCTCTTCGAAGTGGAGCTAATTATGTGGCGGGAGAGGACATTCCACTAATGAGTTTATTACTGCTCCACCAAGGCACTGGGCTGGAACGGGTGGCACAATGGCTATCGCACTAAGCCCAGTGACCCAAATAAAATTAATGGCAAAGGCCAACATCAGTGGCGAGTCATATCAGAACTGGCACTGCCACCCTACACACGACCCCCCCCACCCCTTCTCAAACCCACACTGACCAGCGTGGCAAAGTTTGGTCAAACAATCTTCATGGCCGACACACGTTGGGAGGACTTCATCCAGCAGTGAATTGGCAAAAGGCTTGTCCATCATAACATCAGCACGGGGCATCACAGTCGGTTGACCCTATGTTTCTAGTGACAGACACTGAACACAAGGAACCTAAAGACCCAATCACTCAAGACACTATGGTTTAATGTTCAACACTCAGTAGGTCACTCATTCTCCTCTTCTGAGTCCACTGTATATAACTCGCTTCTTCCAGCCATCCACGCTATCAACTCCCTGCTGTTGTTCAAGTCCAAGCTCCAAAGCTTCCTTTTTACCAATGCCTATCACTGACTGCCTCTATTTAGAAAATAAATGCGCTCACTGTTTCTGTACAGCGCCTCAAGATGCGGTCGGCATTTAGATGCCATAAATACAAGCTCTATTGTATGGACTCACACAGAGACCAATAGGCTCACATGGGGACTCACAGACTTGCATAGAGACCAATGACCGACTGCCTTGCTCTATAAAATATGCTCAGTTTTTGTACAGAATTTTGAGATGTGGTCGCATTTAGACCCTGCTGTATAAATCCCTGTTATACAATATCGTATTGTACTGTTGTTTAAAGACCATTTTACACCCAGGCCAATTACTACAAACAAATGCATCAACCCCCTGGTGGATTTTATGAGCTAGACCCGGCTCGGAAACAGTGCTCAAAAATGTGAATACGCGAAAATGAGTGTGCATTGTACTACTGTCAAATACAAGCTTACACCATGGTCCGAAGCGAGCGGCAGCTCGAAACAACCACGCAAAATGCGCCTGCAATCTTCCTCTTGACGAATGAAGCCATACGAATTCCTCTCCATCCCATCCCCACCCCCACAGAGCCCTTTTCACCATTCTTCTGGAGGCCTAGGCTCATGAACTGGCCGGCGAATGGGTTGGGTGGATGGACTGGCTGGCGGGGGGGAGCCGTCGACGGGAAGATATTCGCACAAGCTTCATCAAAAGCTACATTGAAAGCTTGTGGCCAAAAGTGACGGCAGCCTCTGGTGGGGCCCGCTTCCACGTGGGCAATGGGGTGGGCTACCCCCCTTTGTGAATAAGCCCACCAGCTTGCCCTGCCAGGGGACGAAGATTCTTCTTGGACTCGGTCCCGGTCAACATTCCTGGAAAGCCAAGGGCACTTGGACAGCCACATCCAAGAAAACAACACTAAATATATATACCATACAATGCACTGACCAAATCACAAGGAGTGCGCCTGATTCAGTCGGATCTCGGAAACTAAGCAGGTCTGAGTCTGGATAGTGCACGGATGGATGGACCATCCATCCGTGCACTACAGGTTATAGGTTGCCCACCAAAGCAGGATCAGCGTGGTGAAGTATGGTCAAACAACCCAAACCAATGACACGGCATGGAGAGGGGCCCTCATCCAGCAGTGGTTTGACAAATGTGCATGTGCACATAAGACTATAATAAAATATCCAACGCATAAACAGCCACTCAACATTTTAGTTTTTGTAGGCAAGTGCTTAACTTCTGACGTGCATCTTTCCCCACGCAAAGTCTCAGTGGATTCACAAAACGACAACAGTAGGTAGAGGTTGTCAACGTACACACTCCGTACATTTGTGTATTTTTGTTTTCCGA
Organism: Petromyzon marinus; assembly: GCF_048934315.1. Lineage (NCBI taxonomy): Eukaryota > Metazoa > Chordata > Hyperoartia > Petromyzontiformes > Petromyzontidae > Petromyzon > Petromyzon marinus. Next base: position 1,964,082 of record NC_133689.1, on the reverse strand, counting down.
TGAACGGCGTGATCCCGTCTCACACAAAACGACCCAAAAGGCCGTGAGGGGACACTCAAAAAGAGAGACGTCTCTCCACATTCAAATCCAGCGCTAGCTGCTCATATACACGTCTAAACTTCCAAGTGTCATTAATTATCCTGGATTGATTAAAGATGTAAAAAAACATTTACATCGCGAATCAACTAAGATAATCCACAACAAACAATAACAACAAAACTGCTGTCAAAATATGAGCACCACGGCATCCCGAGTGTGTGTGTGTTTAAGCTGGCTTCGGGAGAGGCCTTGTGCCTCCATCACGAACAAAAGCAGCCAACGAGGCCGGAGCTCAAACAGCAACACCGCAACCGCACACTCAGAAACTTTTAAAAACGCCACAATAATACAGAGCCGTATAAACACTACAAACATTTAAGGTTGTGGGGGGCAAATCCCACCACCCACCACGCTCCCCCCCCATACCAAAATTATTACGAAGCGAACCAGCGTGGCCCCCCGTCAATATTAGCAACACAAGCACATCTTGTACACAAATAACTTTACTTTTTTTTGGGGGGGGGGGGTGTAGTAACGATTAAAAGGTGCCCCCCCTTACCCCCCACTCAGATCAACAATCAACGTCCACCACAACACATTTAGACGCCGCGAAACGGGATAGTGCACCCCCCCCACCTCGCGCCCCCCAACTTTAGCGGCGCTACAAAATGTTGCACATCGTATACATTTTAACACTTGTGAGATATCAAGAGGGGGGGGGCGGGCGGGGGAAGAGCTGTCGCAGCTGAAACCAGGAGAGGAAAGGGGGGCGCGATAGTCAGATAGCATCGATCCTCCGCGCCCCCCCCCCCTCATCGATAATGGACCTGGGTCCGGTCTCGAACTGAACAACTAACCCCGGAGGCCAGTGGAGACAGCCCCCCATTATCTCTCACAGTCTCCCCCTGCCCGCTACTGTACGGAAAACGAGCAGCCATTTCGCGACGAGACAGAGAAAGACGGGGGGGGGGGGTAGAGGAATGGTGGTGATGGCGATGGTGGTGATGTTAGTGACGATGGTTTTGTGACAAAAGTTTGCGCGCAAAAGTTTCGCCAAAGTAGCCACGGCAAGTCACACACACACACACTCTAACTTCCTCGCACTCAACATCCACCGTACATTTCTCTCAAATCTCTCACAAGGCTTGTTGTGTGGGTGGTGGAGTAGGCGGGGGGGGGGGGGGTAGCACCCCCACTTTTTTACCGGGGGGCGGCCAAGACGAGGCCGTGCCGTCCTGCCGTGAGGGCCTTGCGGGGTCGCGTAGGCACTGGCCCCGCCGACACCGTCCAGTTGGCTGAGCTGGTAACTCGCGGCGGCGAACAGCTTTCTGTCAGCAGACATTATTTGGCAGTTATCACGGCTCGGGCAATTTTTTTTTTAAAGAAAAACAACCACCACCACCGGTCGAAGGAGCGCGCGGCTTTCTTGATTGTTGATCTCCCCGAGGTGATGGGCCTCGAGACGGCGCCGAGAACCCGGTCCGAAGACGCGACTCCCGACCGGCCCGGGGCTGACGAAGAGACGGGAGGGAACCCCGAAAAATGAAGCAATGGCTTCTTTTGTTGCCAAGGTCGCGCGTCCAACTTGCGGCGTTAATTTCGCACTCGACGAGCAGGTCCCGACGCTAAATATCGCAGCCTGGAGTCGAACTGGGTTGTCGGCTTTCCAAAGGAGTCGGTTTCGCGAAGCTGTGCGGTCGCTGCGCCGAGGATGCCTCGGATTACGGTCGGGTGCGCTCGACGAGCGTTAGCCGCTTTTCTGCCTAAGATGGCTCCAGGAAGCGGACAATGAATGAAGGGAGAGAGCGGCGCTGCTGCATTTGAGCGCCAAAGCCCGAACGCGCGAAATTCGCATTTCCCGCGCAATGGAGGCCTCGCCCCTTCGTTCTCCCCTCCCTCGAAGCTCGGCGAGGACCACGCCTCCATTGTTTTGCTGCTGCTGCTGTGTCCGCCCACTCGGCTCGCTCGCCTCACATCTCCCCGCTGATTGGTTTGTTGCTCGCGAGGCGAGGAGCGGCGCGCGCGTGCGCGTGGGCCACCCGTGGGCGCTGTTGTAAATGTTGAGAGCAAAGTTTTACGTCATTTAGTGAGCAAGGTTATATAGGCTTCCCCCCCCCCCGCGCGAACGATAACCTGTGATTTTTTTGTCGTCACGTCTTAAATTGTCGTTTTCTAAGTCTAGTTGATTCAAGTGTTCTTTTTGTATTAGTTTTCTGCCACGCGGTTAATATGAGCGGCAAGAGACATCTGAACCAGTCCGTGACCCTCCGTCACAAATCCACGCCGACCAGTGTGGTGAAGTATGGTCAAAACAATCCCAATGACTCCGGCATGACTGGTCACCCCTGAGTCTGAAGACTCTTTCAGGAGGATTCTGCATTGGGATGTTTGGCCAGTTCCATTAATGTTTGGAATATGGGAACCAGCCAGAATACCCATATTAATCAGAGTACCCCGATAGATACGTGGGGTTAACATTAAAAGCCCCACACAGGTACAATAACTCACTGATAGTTTTACTGGCATAATTTGGCCACTACCTCACCAATTGCAAATTATGGCTCCAGAAAGCTAACAACTCTCTCTTAGGTTTTCTATTCTCAGGTGATATGTGCTGATGAGAAACTGCATGGATAGAATCCATGCTCCAGTCTGACTGGGGATAGTTCCGATGCTTTTGCTTTCCAAGCAGCAATTCACCTATCTATGCATGTCACGTAAGATTGGGAAATCAGAGGCAGTTTCTGTTTTCTAGGTTCCCCAAACTGAAGCGACATAGCACTAGTACTTCGGCCCTACGTCACATTGCGTGTCACACACACAGGTGCCCTCCCCACACAAACAAGAGTCACAAAAATGGTCCATAGCTCCATGTCCACACCCACTCCCTATGCTCACACGCACATACTCACGCTTACACATCCTGTCACGCTCATAGGCAAACACGCATTCGCCTTCTCCAAACTTAACCCTGAAACGTGTGTATGGAAACACAAAATGCTAATAAGAGTGAGCAAGCGCATTACAAGCACACATGCAATGAACGCACCATGATCATTTGGTCCATCGCATGTAAAATGTTTCATGAAGTATTTTTTAAAATACTTTTTGTAAGTATGTAGTTGCTAAACTTGTCCAAAAGCTATACGGATGTGTTCCTATCTGTAAGCTGTGGTAAGTTTTTATTGATGATTGGTTTAGAAACGGTGTTATTTTCATCAAAATAAGTCTTTAGACAGGCTAATATGTATAGCCTGTGTGGGCTTACCTGTGATGAATCGCACCTATAATTGTGCAGAAATCAGTATTTTGCAGCCCAGAAGGGCCAAGTAGCAGTTCTGTACTGTACTGCATCTTGCCATTCCATACTGCATGTTAGGGTGAAATTCCTACTTTGGGTGGCTTGGCGATTGGACCCGAAGCCATAACCACGACACCTGGGGCCGATTGCAGCTTTGAAATGTTCAGGGGCTCTATTCAGTGCTGGATCAGCAGGAGACTGGTAAGCCAGCATAGCTGTTTCAAGTTAAATACAAATTAATATCGTTAAATTATTGCTTGCTGATCGATTGGATAGTGATAATAAAAATTATTAAGTTGCATTTTATGTTATACTTTATTTTGTATAAGTTAATATATAGATAGCTGTGGCAATCTGGGCGGCGGTTTACAGGAATAAACACTTCAATTCCGCCTACAGCGAGGTTGAGTAGAAGGTGGTGTTTTTGTGACGTGTGGTTGGTCTTTTTGTCACTTGCAGAGATACGAAAGCCACCCACAAGAGCATTTTCTAATAAAGTGTTGCCGTTACAAGACGCACTCGCGTTCCCTCTTTGTGAATGTGTCCAGTCATCTCAACCAGCCGCGTGGTGGAGTACACAACAGAATAACATCTATCGTCCCCGAATGCATTTTTGTTAGTCGGCATATTCTCTCATTACGATCACGGCGGGACAGATGACTGACCGGCTACACATATGATAATGTATGAGATACTGAGAAAACTATAAAAAAAATGAAAAGAGAAAATTATTCTTCTAACCCTTAATCATCTGATTCAACTAGATCCATTTTAACATATTAATTGCTTTTCAAATTTGAAATGTTTTGTGAATACTAAAACAAACTGGAACAAAATTACATAGGATGTGTTCGGGGCAATGGTTAGAATTCAATCAGATGGCTGGTACGTGACTGGTGTCTTGTGGACGAGTTAAGCTTATAATTAGAGCTACAATTTAGTTGGCGAGTTTGTGCTGCAAGCAACAGAAACAAAAAGTGGCCCAAAACTAGCCAAATGGAAAACAAACACCATAGTACGACCCTACCTAGCTACCAAGTACTTGCGAGGGCCTCATTTCATCTCGATAAGTGAACCGGAAAATCGATTCGCACCTGGCACACGTCCAGTCGGCCTCTCACTTGGTCCGCGGCTACTGGTCACGTGCCTACTCCAGTCTACCAGCCACTCGGAAATTGAGAACTTACCTGAGAAATGAATCCCCGCAAATAAGCCTAACCAACTCATCTTGGCCTGGATTTTTTTATGTTTAACATTTATCCATATGTGTATTATAGAAATGCCTAAGTTATGAATATCGACCTTCCGTTTCCAGATCCATGAGTCTCGTCTCCAAGTATCCTGTTGTTGAAGCTGCTCTCTCGCTAGTTCAGCAGTTCCACTGCTGGATTATATTTTTTTCCGCCTGAGGACGACCGCTTGTGTTGCGATCGAAACGTCGTGATTTCTTTTATTTTATACCTACGTGACTTTACCGAAAGAACCAAAAAGTATCCTGTTATTTTGCAGTATTGGTAATGGTAAATGCCCCCTTTGGCTTCAATTCGTTATTACATTTTCTTTGAGCTTTGGTTGCCATTGCTAATTCGGTATAATTACAAGAACTATTCATAACTGTACATTCCTGTAATACAACTCAAACGTGTTATTTTGCATGCTAAATAGTATTATGAAACAATTATCACGCGTGAGGTGCGTTAGCAAAGAAATATGCAACACGAAACAGCATTACTATATTACGACAGTCGTGCACATGAGATGCGTGAGGATGTCATCGCGAGAAACGCACACAGCTCTGCAACTCCCAACTGTTGCAAAACATGCCATGAGGCCAGACCGAATATTTGACGTCGGTGCCACATGAGGTGGCATGACTTTATTGATTCCAATATCTTTTGGGCCAAAAAAATCAGTGAATTACGTGGTAACAATTAGAAATTATCCGGGCTATCCAATAATTGACTCTTGTTAGCGTTGTAAATAAATCTGTACTTGCTAAGGATTTTTGTTACATAGAGGCGGCACCAATGATCTCTTCTCTGGCGCATGGGCTGCACGTGGTTCTACTCAGAGCCGCCCGACTTCCGTAAATACGACTTTAATCCCGCCCATCAATGCGACGTCACCGCACCCGCAGCCAATGGAGCCCAACCAGGAACAACAACAGTCCGAACTCGTGTCCAATGGGAAATGAGTGACGTAGGAGAAGGCGTGGCCCAAACTGAGAGGGCGTGGCCCAAATGGGGGGCGTGACGTTGCGAGGGGCGGGGCTTGGTTGGGACGTGACGTCGCCGCCGTCAGCTGACAGCGCTTCTTGTTCAGATCCACTTGAAACGCAGAGATATAATTAAACCATTACAGAATTAATCAAATCTTCCTTCCGATTAAAGGTACGTTTGCTTTCATCGGCCCGCGCTCGTTAAGTCGCGCTCGCCTTCAGAATTTATTGAGCTGTAGGGTTGTTGTTCGCCCTCGTTGGTGGAGCTCGCCAGGGCCTACCGAGTCACCGCCGCTGGGGTAGTCTTCCCTGAGTAGGGCGCGCTGAGCCCGGCGGGGCGTGCAATCCGAGCCGGGGTGGGGGGGGGGATGACCGGGGAGGCCCGAGGATGATGATCTCAGCGAATTGAACAGCGAAATTTGAAATGACTGACGGTATACATGTCAGAGTTTCCGTGTCGCTCCCTGTGTATTTATGTATGTCAATGTCCTGTCTTTATTTCTGTCTGTGTCACAGTGTATCTGTGTCTTGGGATCTATTCTGTGGGTCCGTGTCTCTGTGTGTCTATTTTCCCGTGTCTGTCTCCCGGTGTTTATGTCCGCATGCCTTGGTGTATATGCCCTTGAGTGCCTTGTCTTTTGTGTGTTTGTCACGAGGTCTATCACTCTCCGTGTCTTTGTGGCTGTCTCTTTGTCTCGGTGTTACTGTGATTCTGTGATCTCTATTGTACCTATTTGTGTCGCTATTATTGTCTGTCGTTTTGTATGTTTTACGTCTCCTTGTCTCTTCACGTCTATCCTCCGTATCTCAATTTTTCTTGGTCAATCTCACTGTCTATCCACATCTGTGTGTCTGTCTTTCTCTGGGGTTTTGTCTCTGCCTCCCTCTCCATGTCTTTGTGTGTCTCTCTCTCTCTTACCGTGTCTCTGTCTTTTTTATAGGGCACTTAATCCGCTCTACTGCTGATAATACTTTTAGGCGCTAGATATTACACACCTGTGCAGGTTCCAGTAACTAATGTCTCCTGTGATACCACTGCTTTTAATGCGCTTGGTGAATGGTTGTGACTTTTCCTCTGTAGCTCCTCGTGTCTTAAACGTAATATTGTTTTCATTGCTGATTGTGTCCCCCCTATTCAAGTAAGACCCTACGCAAGACCTACCTCATAAGACCTTACTCATGACCTACATAATAAGAACTTACTCAAGACTTACCTCTTCTTTCCCTAAGGTCTGAAACGATGCTCCCCCATCACGTTGTACATTTCTACTGTTTCTATGTTCAATACCTTGGCCTTGTGCTTATGTTTGACTTCCTCTCAATTCCACTATCTTTTATTTTAGTAATACTACCTCATCTCTCTTAGCAGTTTCAAATGCAGAATTTGTATTATTACCACAACACCCTCCTATACGTCCTTTCAATCACGGTGTTTTCACAATTGTTTTACGTTTATTGCTTTAAAACTGTATTGAGGTGTGTGGCAAGAGGATGTGTTCTCGTTACATCTGTGGCTTTGTTTACATGGAACAGCAGCGTGAGATTTAACATTAACCTTGCAGTGACTTGAGGACTGTAATGTGTGAGATAGTAAATACGTTCTGTTTGTTGTGGAAGCTACGATCTTGTAAGCCGACCTTATTGGCAATAGTTGATGTGGTAAATTCAGATTAGAATTTGAACAGTGACACTGATATGCAATTGTCTACTCTTTGTGAATTTTCATATCACAGCGTCTTTGAGATCTATTTTACAGCACAGAGTTTGCTTTGGAAATACCTGACAGAAATTGCCATGTGTGTGCAAAGTGAATGAAACCATTACCTCTGCAGGATCGCAAATTGTCGAACATGTTAACTCCTATGATATTTCAGCAGCCTTGTTTTTTTATTGTATCCGTCACTGTTTAAAATTGTTCACACATGGTTTTATATATACAGTATATATGTACATTTCTGAGGGACTTCTGATTGGCACAAACATGAGCATTGCTTTTAAAGCCATTCCTCCTGCACTAGCTGAAATCACTTATCCCAAGATTTCCCCATTGGCCTGTAAGAAGAATTGAACGTCCCCTGAAAGCCAGTTTTACACGTCTTTGCCGCTGGTGATCGATGACACGTCATGCGGGAGGCACGTGAAACCACGTTTTTTATTGAGTTCTAAATAGCCGAACTTAACATAGATGAACACTTTTTGATTTAAAGCTTTCGTGACTGCAGGGATTCATATTCTTGGTTCTTTCGGTAAAGTCACGTAGAAGGGAAACAATAAAATAATAAAAATATAAAACAATAAAATTCTCACGACGTTTCGACTGCAACACAAGCAATCATCAGGTGTGAATTTTCTTGCTGTGGTTTTCACACCTGATGATGATTGCTTGTTTTGCAGTCGAAACGTCGTGAGAATTTTATTGTTCTATATTTTTTATTAATTTATTGTTTCCCTTCTACGTGACTTTACCGAAAGAACCAAGAACATAGATGAACACGTCGGCGTCATCACATCTATCCCTCAATTTAAGGAATGAAACAGGAAGATTTCTCCACAGATCTGGCTGTCAGCCTGATGATGCAAGTTGTAATTACTGGCGAAACGTCTTACTCGGTTTGTGAATGTTGTGGATTTGCTCTCCAACACACCGGTGTGCTGAACTAGTAACGAATTAGCATATTTAGTTTTCGTAACAAAACCTTATTGGTTGTGGCGGGTTTAACAACAACATTTATATTTACGTGATATCACTCAAAAATACCTATATTATGGCCGAACTTAACTTGTTCTTTGGAAATACATCTTAAAACCAGTCGTTACGCGTGGCTTATGTAACGCTATCCAACATGCATTTGACTTCAGAAGTCTTTATTTGTACAGAAGTTGACGGTTAACTATATATTATCAGAGCAAAATGTGTTTATGCATTTGAAAATGCTGTCGTAATTTTTATTGAGTGTTTTCTCCCAAGTTTTAGGCAACCCTTTAATTAATTTGACAGGTTTTCTCCACGGCAATTCCCTAATATAAACACAACTTTACGCTATGTCGGATCTTATTGGACCATCTTTACGAAATTTATAGTGCCCCCCCGCATTACAGATACTTAGACGGAGACACAGATGGTGGACAGCGCTAATTTATGATCACTTTCAACCTGAGTTGTAATGTGTTAAACAAAAACAACTGGTAGTATATGCTTGCTGTCCGTCTTTCAACAGATTCGAATTGAATGAGTAAAAGATTACTCAATTCTCTATGCTGAAATTGGCTGAAGCAAGCCCAGCGAGACACTCCCGCGTTGAGCAATCACGTGCATAACGCACGTGATCTCATCTGAGTCTGTGGAGAGTAATTTTCTCGCGAAGAGCAGGTAATGCTTTTTAATTGCCCCTAATGGCCGGAGTGGTTGCTACGAATTGACAGGGTGGGTGAATATCACCATATTTTCACTTGTTTACGTGTACATGTGTAACCCTTCTTGTCAAATTACTGCTGTATGAAGGCCTTATACCATGCTGTCCTATTCATGGGTTTGATTTGACCTGACTTCAACAAGATGGTCAGTGTCGATCGGTGATGGTAGGGAGCTTAGATATAGGGAGTTAACTGAAATTTCCTTTGCTCTCCAAGACCTAGACAATTACACCCATGCACTCTCGTGTTTACCGAACAGCCTTTAACACCTGCCTTGCATGGTTGTTGCCCATCCAAGCACTCTCTGCTTAGCTCCTGAGATCTGGCAAAACCAGTTACATTCTGGGTTATTTTGATCACAGGTTGACTTGTTTACTTGTTAGATAAAGGAAGACCCTGATGTTTACATTGCTGCCTTTTTATTTAAAATGCTTATGTATGCCCTTGGAGAAGCTGGAAAGGGAATGGCTACTGCTATACTGCCGTGTGTAAATGTTCAACTCTGCGCAGATGCAGCTAATGTCTTGCTACTCACCAGGGACTCAGTCTGAAAACCAAGTCACATGCTCCTTGGCACGAAGCATGCGCCCTGGACGCGATAATTACAGCTGGTGGTTGTTTTTTGGCGCATTTGCTCGCCAAATGAGGAGCGCATGCCTTCAAGCTGCACAGTGGCCCAGCCTATATAGAGACACTTGTGACCTTTAGCATGAATCTGGATGATTCTTAAACCGATATATAAACACACTTAACATCTTATATTGTGACTGTCTTATATTGTGACGGTCACTGATTCTTGGCACTACTTTACTGAATCATAATAAACAAAAATCCGTTGCAACAAAACACATTTAATTGCCTGTTAACAGTGGTGGTTTTTATTTGTCAATGACTGATAACTTAATGACTAGCACATATGAGAAGCATATCTGTAAGGTGGGGGTGATGCGCTGGCTCGCCTGACGTGCGCACTGGGCTACGAACCCGTGGCCTCTGCCATGGCTGACATCAGTGACAAGTGATACGGGTCTCCTACAATCACTGCACAACATGGTGAAGTATGGTCAAACATCCCCCATGGCCCACGTGGCATGGGGAGGCCATCATCCAGCAGTGGATTTACAAAGGCCTACAAATGCGATTGATTCGATTGTATCTCAAAGTAAACGTATTAGGAGTAGAATGATGCATTGATTGATCAATTAACAGTCTTAAGTTTAACACATAGGCTTTCGCGACAACATCCATAATAGATGTTTTTTTGGTTCCTTATATCCTTATATAGATATCCTTATATAGATATAAGAAACGAAACAGGTGGGCTTCTCCACAACTCTGGCTGTTGCCTGATGAAGCTACTTGTAATTACTGGCGAAAGGTCGTTCTCAGCTTGTGAATGTTGCCACAGGATACACCGGTGTGCTGTACTAGTGACGAATTGGCCACGTTCTGTTTACGTGACAACCCTTACTAGTTGGCTGTGTTGGGTGGTGGCGGGTTTTAACGACACACATTCACACGCTCAAACTCAAAAAACCTCTATTATGGATAAGAGTCTTAAGCTCACGATGCATCAATGGAATCGTTTATGTAAGAATCACTGGTTTTCAATTCGTATATGTCAGAATATTTATTTATACTGGAGGAATCCAATGAGCTATAAAGATATTTTTCACAGATGTACCGATGGGGCAGGTCAGAACGTTACAACAACAAACAATTCGAAAACACGATAGGAGTGCAAAGTATCGGAATGGTAAACAAATCACTTAAAATGTATACAAATAAAACTAAACTTTTTGTTATCTTACCAGGTGAAGCCCAATAAGCCGTTAGCTTCTTTTTCAGAAGCGACGTGGCCACAAATGATAGCTCAACGAAGTGGCCTATAGTGTGAAATATGTTACATGTATATAAATAGTTCACATCACCCCTGCAACCAAGAGGTCCACTACGTTCACAACATATCACATTGCAAAACTATCAGATATCCCAGGGAATGACAGTAATACGTTTTTCAAAGGAAGAGGAGTAAATTCCCAATGTCACAGTTGAAGAAGTAACCAGTGGCCTTTGCAAAATGAAAACAAGGAACGCTTTGGAATATGATGAAATAACTGCAGACATCATTAACGAAACAGGGCCTGATGTTGTAACACAACGAGGATATATATTTTTACACATAAAAGAAATGCCTCGACCACAGTTTAAGCCACAATCATCGTCTTGAAAGGGTTAGGGAAAACAGATTTTGAAAAATGACAGACACATTATCTTCCAATCCACTCGTTTTAATTGTTCACATAGATCACAAGGAGAATAATAATAATGGACAATGTAGAGGCCAGCTATCTTTATGAACAAGCTAAATTGAAAAAAGGTTATTCCACCGTTGACTATGTATATACTATAAGTCATATTCTAGATAGCTTAATTTTGTGCTTTATGAACATAATATTTACTCTAAAGAAAGATAAGTGGTCTGGGGCAGGACACATCGCTGGAAGGGAAGAGGGAACGTGCAGAGATGGAGCTGTGAAATCGACTCGTGTGTAGGTGCTAAGTCAGGCATTATCCTTTGTTTTACCATGAGATTACATAAACCCATTGGGCACCTGAGAAACATTGCATCATTTGCAAGGGTTGAACTTCATTGCTACATGGCAGGGCTGTGATAGATTGACAGTTTCAGGAACCTTAATCCAGCAGTGGATTGAGCGTGGCTTACAATGATAATGTCGATGAAACGGTTCCGCATATTTCTGAACGTTCGCTTTCCTATTTGCGCGACCTCACTGCGCGAATCTATTTTAAAATTCCCTGTCCTCAAATGGCCGCCCGCCTTTTACTCTTTGCCTAGGAGCGGGACGCGGCATTCCAGAGTGCCGCCACGTGTTTTCTTTTCCCCGGCAGACCGAGCTGAGACACAGGAGCAACGATGTCGTACGGGCGACCCTCCGGCTCCGATGGGAGCTACGGCGCGTACCGCCAGGTGCCACGGGAGAGCGGATCCGCAGCAGAGTTTGGTCGGCTCGCGCACACCGTCGGCACCAACATCCAGAAGATCTCACAGAATAGTGAGTATCCCGTACAACAACAATAACAAACGCCATTCGCCACTAAGTGTCGGTGACGTCACCATGGCGCTTGTGTCAGGCTATGTGCACTTTAGGTCCACGTGAAGTGTGGAATGCCCGTACACACATACACACACGCGTTGCACTGTCTGGCGTTTTACTTGCGTTTTAACAACTAGGCATGTGGAAGTGGCTGGCTGGCCAGGAAGTTCAGTGACCCGAGCATGAAGACATCGCCTTTGTGATAGCCTTTGCGATAGGAATAGTGCGAAAACCAAATCTATGTACTTGCTCACTGAGCCGGCACCAATGAGATCCTGGGTTGATGCCCATGTGTCGGCCCCAAATTAGACAAATGCTATCAATGCGATAGACGCTAGAGATGAGACGGTACAAATGAGACAAGAAAAATGTATTATTAAATCGGATTGTGACAGAGAATCACGACAATTCTCCAAATCGTGCAAGCAGTAATGAATTATATCGTGCCTATTTAAAGCATTCGTTTGTTGGCAACTGGGTGAGACCATACTTCACCTCGCTGATCGGTAGGGGGCGAGTTTTGAAGGCAGGGTGCATAGACATAGGAGCATAGACGTACAGGACATTTGGCTTTTGCTGAACTGCCCTCTGCTGCCCACCACGTAGCCCCGCAGGGAATAGCAACGTATTTATGCACGATTATCACCCATCCATCCAGCATCCCATCTAAAACCCGCTGAGCTTCCGAAATGTGCCAATATCGGGCACATGCCTGGCGATTGGGTTATCATTCCTTGATTGTCTCAGCGATATTTTTTGCTCGAGAAGTCCTTACTGCCTTTGGTTTTGCGTGCACAGTGTTTTCCCCCTAACGCTCTGCCTTGTCCCGCAGCGTCACAGATCCAGAGGATGGTGGCACAGCTGGGTACGGTGGAGGACACGACCGAGATGCTGGAGCGCCTGTAAGCCGATTGCACCTCACGGGAATGCCGCCTCTTGCTTTATTCCCCTTCCCCCCCCCCCCAACAATTACATGCTGTGGTTCTTCTGTACTTGCACATCTGTGCCCCCTGCCGTCACCGACCCCGCACTGACCAGCGTGATCAATTACGGTCAGGTATCCCCCCACAACAAAATATGACGTGGGGAGGCCCTCGTCCCTGCAGTGGTTGTACAAAAGTCTATACACAAGTGTGATTTGTGTTTCGCGTGTTAATACTGTACGCCTCGAGAACTCTCCCGTGTTGCCATGCTCCCGCAGGCAGAATCTGCAGCACTACACAAACCAGCTGGCCAAGGAGACCAACCAGCAGCTGAAGGAGCTGGGCTCCTTGCCACCCATGTCCAGCCAGGCTGAGCAGGTGATCTTCTCATGCACTGCTCAACTTTGGAACTCCCTCTCATAGTCTCTTCTACAAAGTTGTTCCAAACTCACTCAATTCTATTACGCCATCAGTCGTGCTGTTTGTTGCTGACCACTTCACTTTGCTTTTGTGGTCGTTGTGGCCTTTGGTGCTGGTCACGGCAACTGTGATTTAATAAACCAAAGACGAGCTTGTTTTTGGCTATCCATCAACAAATGTGCTGCAGCCGTTGGAAATGCTCTTCCTTCCGGTATTAGGAAGCCACTGGGAGCTATGGACTTTTAAATCTAAATTGAAAATGTAATTTGTTTAGAAGTGCTTTTTGGGTTTAGTTTGTTGTTTTTTTCTCGCGCTTCTGATTAGCACGGTTGGCGACGTACGGTGCGGAAGATGTTCAACATACGTACGTACATTTGATAACGCTGTTCTGTTAACTCTCGCGTGTGTAGCGGCAGCGGAAGATGCAGCGCGAGCGGCTGATGAACGAGTTCTCAGCTGCCCTCAACAGCTTCCAGGCCACGCAGCGGCGCGCCGCCGACAAGGAGCGGGAGAACGTGGCGCGGGCCCGGGCACAGTCACGCGTCACAGTGAGGCCGTCCGATCGCAACCGTGGTTTCTGTCGTCACACTGAAATGCGTCTGCCGATGATTGGCCGATTTGGTCTGGGATGGTAACAGTGTGGGGAGGCCTACAACAGTGGGGTAGACAATGGCTGGCGATGGGGAGGATAGGATGATGATGAAAATTATTAACATGACCGCATTGTGTGCGTGATATTTCTGCAGGAGAATTTCTTTGACGAGGGGCCGAGGGAAGGCACGTTGGTGAATCTTGACGGGTACGTGGAGTCGTCGTTTGACACACGAGCAACGCGCGCCCCATTGAGTTGTGCAGGATTTAGTTAACGATGAACTTTCATGGCGGTTACAGAAAAGCATAGCCATGGAAAGTCGGGACGCAGTGAACCTGACATCATAAGTTCAATTTCCGGCCATGGTTAACATAAAGCCTTCATGAGAATAGGTTTTCCCCCTTTTATCTGGCAACAAAACAGCTGTGTTATGTTGTTAAAACACCAAACTGAAACCTTTTACAAGGAATCATGTCCTCATTAACCACAATACTTGTGGTCAAAATGCAACCAAGAAACACACTCTGATAATATGTGGCATTGTCTTTGAAACTGTCCAATCAGTTTCAAAGACAATGCATATATTATCAGAGTATGATGTTAATTCTAAATGTGGAGGGAGAAAACCGGAGGACCTGGAGAAAAATCCACTCGATCACAGGGAGAACATGCAAAGTCAAAATATACAGCAGGCGTCAGGGTCAGGATCGAACACACGACCTCCTGCGTACTAGGCGAGGTAGTTAACATCTCGCCACTGCGGCACCTGCTGGCTTGCAGGGAGGAGGATGAGAGGCAGCTGCAGTCGGAGGAGCCCGCCATCACGGAGGAGGATCTGGAGGACATCAAGGAGAGGGAGACGGCGATTCGCCAGCTCGAGGTGCTCTGACGGCACCCAGCGCCGGGGTCTTGGGAGGGAGAATCTCGTCGTCTGCTAATTACTGTAGCATTGGGCTGTGATGGGGCCCAGTGGTAGCGCGTTCACCACATGTTGTAGAAGTCCTCGGTTCCATAATACAAGGATACTGATTTGGTCAGAGGTAGATCTCGGAAGCTAAGCAGCATGAATCCTGGACAGTGCTTGCATGGGCAATCATCTTGCATGATGAACTGGTTGCTCCAGACTCTGGGGCGACGTGGTGGGCAGCAGAGGGCAGTAGAGCAAAATCCGCAATGCTATTGTACTATACTTCTATGCCCTCATCTCTAAACTCCCCGCCTCCACCAACCTGCACTGACTGACGTGGTGAAGTATGGGGAAGAAATATCCAGTAGTGGATTGGCAAAGAGGCCTGTAGATGTGCACATGAGTGCACATAGTTACGGCTTTAACAGTGGCCCTAGCGTTTGCTCTGTTGTCTAATTCTCAAACCACCTTCGCTTGTCCGATGATTGATGATGATAATAGGCCGACATCATGGACGTCAACCAGATCTTCAAGGACCTGGGCACCATGATCCACGAGCAGGGAGATATGGTCGGTGAGTGCAGCGGCGATGGCATATGCACGCCCTGGAGTGCGAACTGATGGGCCAGTTATAATTTAAAGTTCTACGTTTATTTGTTTAACCAGGTGAGAACTCGAGAGACCAGGATGCAAGAGTGACTTTGGGTCATCAAAATCGGAGCAAAAATAACCACGTTACGGAAGAAAATTTAAAACTGCATCGAAAGGTTAAGTTATAGAAACATCAAAGTAGATTTAGGTTGATAATTATTGCACATCCGGTTAGCATGATTGGCTACGCATAGTGCGAAATAAGTTCAGCATACATACAAACAAGGATTTGAGTCAAATACGATTGCAATTGACGTTCTCATAAAGAATCGACAGCTCGGCATTAAATTGTGATGTAGATGAGAGAGGAGCCAATGGCATTGTTGAAGCGATGGAATTCCAGGTGTTTGGGGCATCAAAGGAGAATGAGTGAGAAGCACGTGAGTTTTTTTTTGCCCAGAGTACAATGCTCTTTGGTGTTGGTGGGGCGTCTGTGAGTGAGTGGGGCTTGTGTGAAGCCACCTGGTTTACAGGAGGCTCAACCGGGTCACATGCCGAGTTGGCAGCCCCTCCCTCCCCCTATCGGCCTCACCCACTTTTACTTAGCCACGCCCGCTTATTCACCACCGCTTCACGGCAAATGGCAGCTGTTGTTGTTGTGAGTAATTGTGGTTTAATATGTACGTGAGTGTGACCTTGTCTGTTCATGAATATCTCGAGCTCAGTGTTGAGTATGTATGGACTGTCCTGTTGACTGAGCTGTCGCATGAATGTGAAATGTGTACGAATATGATGAGTTTTCATAGCGGTTTAGCGACGTTTATGGAAGGGTGTATAGGTAAGCATGAATTGTTACGCGAGTGGTTTCAAGTGTGTGGCTCATGAGTGTACGTGGCCCTTTTGAGTGAGTCAAGGTTTGCTCTGTATATTTGCGCCTTATTTGCCTCATCTTGGGCTTCAAAGGCAACGCGGCCTTAGTTTACCACCCGGTGTGGTGCATTAACCCACAGTACTCAAGACAGAAAGGCATGCGGACATGCTTATGACCACATCCCCTTCTCATTTGCATCGAGAAAATCGATGAATGCAGCCCTAGTTCTAAGCGAAGAGCATTCCACAAACGTTCTGAATAACAGGCTCCATTGCACAAAGCTGCCACTGTGCCGATTCAGAATCGAAATCAGAATATTTACACTAGAGGAATCTGATGATTACAGTAGGGTCAGGTCAGGACATTACAATGACGAACAATACAAAAACACGATGGCAGTGCAAAGTATAGGAAAGATAAACAAATCACAAACAATACAAATAAAACTATAGATTGACAGCTGCCCTCCCCCCCCGTCTGCCCCATAGACAGCATCGAGGCCAACGTGGAGAGTGCGGAGGTGCACGTGGACCACGCGGAGCAACAGCTGCGCCGTGCCGCCCAGTACCAGGTGATTTTTTTTTCAAATTCAAATTTTTCAAATTTTTCAAATTTTCTTGTTGTGGTTTTCACACCTGATGATGATCGCTTGTGTTGCAGTCGAAACGTCGTGAGAATTGTATTGTTTTTTATTATTTTATTGTTTCCCTTCTACGTGACTTTACCGAAAGAACCAAGAATATGAACCCGTATGTTATGTTTTGCCCTGACAGCTGCAAATCGGTTTCCGGTACCACTGATGTAATTCCACCGAGGACAAATGCGTATTTTGCAAACGTTTGCGTGATCCATGCCTGTTCGTGATTTTTTTTCCTAACTTATTTTGGGTCGCATCTCCTCCCCGTTGCCCGATTGCCACGATGCAGAGAGCCTCCCGCAAGAAGATGTGCATCCTGCTGGTGATCCTGGTCGTCATCGCCACCATCATCGCCATCATCATCTGGCAGTCGACCAAGTGAAGCCCCGGAATTCACGCGCCAATGCCACTCGTGCCGAGGCGGAGAGTGGGACCCAGATCCCCCTTCCAATACCCGTGCTCAATTATTCGTGGGTCGTACACAGGCGTTGGCTGCACAGAGCCTAATTATTTAAGAACTGATTTGAGCAAACTGGTTCACTGTACATACGTGACTTGGTTAATTACTACGTGGGTATTTTGCGGTCTTGTTTTCGACTTATATCGCTAGTTGTTGTTCGGCATAACGTCCAACGTTTCACCCCACATGCTGGGAGCTTCTTCGGGAAGTTAATTCAGTTCCGGTCGTGTGGACAGCCCCTCTGACGTGTTTTCATTTTTGTGCGTCGCTCTACGCCCTGGTTGCTTCTGACTTCAGTTCCTGTTCAGTTCCTGAACAAGCTCCTGGCACGTGGGGCGGAACGTCCGACCTCGTGCCGAACAACGCGCGCTAAAACCTGACAACACGTCGAAGATCCACGTGAACCCGGCTTGTTGACATGTGCATACTCTCGGTACGTGCGTGTGCAAGTGCGCGCATGCCCAGCGATGGTTACAAGCGACGATGCTCAGAAACTGAGATTTTCAACTCACTTCGGTGAGGCAGCGCTGATGTGCTCCGTAAGGGAGTGCATGGATGCGATTGTGTCGACTTTACACCGCTCACTGTTGACTTCTCGCACCTTCGACCTGAGCACTGTTGGCTGCATATGGCGTGAAAGAAGTTCAACATGCGTACATACGTATGTTCTCGCTTAGCTTTGATGTCTGCTGAATTGCATTCAAATCAGTTCAGGTTCCCTGCTAAGTTCGCCGAGTAACCATCCTTTATTTTTGCAAGCGAGTCTCCTCCCGCTTGTGAACGTCGCCATCAGTCCTGGAACACGGCAGAATGTTCAGTTCCTTACAACGGTGTTTTACAGTATGGGATATTCCGTGAGAAAGCCAAACAAAGCGGAAAGTCGAATAAGGTTTCTGTGTGCCCGAAAGTTTCTTGAAAGTATTTTTTTCTCATGAACACATTTTTTTAAATCGCGCAGAACCGCGAAGGACAGCCCGGGACGCACGGCCCAGCTGTGTGGCTGCTGGGGTTGTCGTGACCTGGCGCTGCCACGATAGACCGGTCGGTACAAGGCCCACGATAGTCGCATCGTCGCCCCTTTCTGCAAACTATATCCATGTACTGTCACTGGTTGTCACTTGCAAATATTTATGAAATGAAATAGCAAAAGTACAGTTGATAATGCTCTAAATAAATAGCTATTGCTAAATATATAGCAACAAGTTTTTTCGGAGTAACTGACAGCATGTCGGTTATACGATGTCACGTTCGCACTCCAGGTATTTATTTGCCGTGTAACGGACAGCGTGTGCATTATAAGGGTTGCAGATTCTAACGTTGCAATGACAAGAGAAGGGCTATGGTAGGATTACAGTTGAGTGGACTGCAGTTGAACGTTCAAAGTAAATACCTATTGGTACTGGTGGCACAGTAAAGCACAACACACAAAACAATAGAATTGTGAAATGCAGTTACAAAGCTGTGGAACACTGGTATCGCGATAATCATCGTATCATGAAATTAAATAATATATTATCGTGAAAAAATACATCGCGGCAACCCTCGTAGCTACGAGATAGCCGTTTTTTTTCTTTTTCAGTTGCGTCTTTGAGCGGTTCCTAAATACTCCGTGGTCCCGTCCCCCTGACCATGTCCTTGAGTCGGTTTGCCTGTGCACCTGTTTGTGTGCTGCAAGAGACGGAGTGGAGTGAACTCGGTAGACCGGACTTAGATTCTCGGCCGCGGCTGGTATCAGTGACGAGTGATATTCGAATCGGAACCGATGTATAAACATCAGCACTGGGGAAGACAAAGACGGCTAGGCGTGGCGCTTGCCCACCCCCCACCCCGTTGTACATTGCGGCGGCCTTGATAATTGCTCGCTAACAGCACTGGCCGCAGCAGTCTGGGAATTTATAGAGAGACCTTTGTCTTTGTACTGCAAGAGTGACCTCGGCACAGGAGGCATTTCACTAATTGCAACATCAAGGCCATGTATGATGTTTTGTTACTTTTGGTTTGTCAGTGGTTTCTTTGTTCTGTTTTTGTATGGTT
The DNA here is from genome assembly GCF_048934315.1 of Petromyzon marinus. NCBI lineage: Eukaryota > Metazoa > Chordata > Hyperoartia > Petromyzontiformes > Petromyzontidae > Petromyzon > Petromyzon marinus. Next base: position 1,944,556 of record NC_133689.1, on the reverse strand, counting down.
GAAACAAATCAAAACCTTGGCCCTGCTCAAGTAACATTGGATGGTGCTCATCTCAATTGGCGCCTCTGAGCCAAAAGTAGAAATTCTATATTCCTATGGCAGGGGCCTTTTAATCCAAAGGACATGCAGTACTGCTCGAAGGCTTCCTCTTTGCAGGACTTGATGATGCCTGGGCCACATTCACAGTCCAGTCAGCCTGAACGGTCATGAGAGAGAGGTAGCCAAAGATGTGGACCTAGTGTTGTCACCTCTACTGGTTTTTCCAGGTTCATCCTCTTGCTTGTGTAACTGTCCTGGGAAAGTCTTCCTGGGAATTAATTGTGCTGGTTTTTTGTCGCCACTCTCTCAAGACAACGTATTTACTTGTAGTTCTCTGTTCTTGTATTATGAGATATTCTCCCCATCAATATGTCCCAGTTTTATTGTAGCTAAGAGGTCGTGACCCTATTTGGTCCTGACCTATGACCTGAGATTACCATAATGCACGTCAGCAGCTCTGTCCTGTGTTTGTGCATTAACTTAGCCAGCTTACCTCCTAGCGTGCGACGGGTGAACACGATCGCAAGTGAGAGCTAGATTCCGCGTTGGTGATGTGTGTATGGTCAGTTATTTGGGAAGCTCTTATTACAGAAGGAAATTACGGTTTTCAAATAGCAGTGAGATGGAGTTGTGAATGTTGAAACTATCTCTTTTTCCACTGCATAACCAAGCCGTGCTGGAGCCAGGTTGATTTTCCTCTGCAGAATCTGAGCTGTGCCACTCCTGTCACATGATGCATTCGTATATTTTTTTATTTTTACCGCAAAAAAATGTACATGTCATGTATGCTGAACGTCTTTCGCACCCTGTACGTAGCCAACCACACTCATAAAATATTAATAACCCCTCCATTGACCCCTGCTTGACTCCAGGCCAGATTGAAATGTTTTTAGAGACCAGGGTTTCACTGTATGGTTCTGGCATGGCTCAGAAAATATCCAGTGGAAAACTAGCCGTGCCGTGATGGCCCTGTGCTGGCTCGGCTCGGATGTGCCAGTGGAAAAAGGGCTCGTAAGGGCACATTCGTGTGTAATGTGTTTTGATTTTCTTTTTGCTGACACTATAATGCCGTAGCACTACGCAAACGCTGTAAGACATTTAATCGCACATTTAAGTTGTGTACGCTTGTGTTAGTGTAACGTTACAGTTAGATTTTAACACTGCGTTACTCCGTTAAGTTATTATGCATTAATGCTTGAGTGTACGAAGGACATGTGCTGTTTCATCAACGCTAACCTTTAAAAATAAAATGTGAATGCTGTAGAAGTGGGGGTTGGTACGTTGTGGTTTTTGCTTGTGCGTTTGAGCAGAGTGCTCTGATAAAGTACCACACAGGTTCCACGAGTACTTGACAGACGGGATCAGACCTGTAGGCACCTACCAATTCACACACCCAGCAACGTGTTGAATATTCACGTCTCATGGATGTAATTCAGTTAAGTAATGTGTTTTTATTTTACCGTTGCCTCCCCTGTTCCTCTTATTTTGTCACATTTGTACCGCTTTTTCACTCCCGTGACCTTACAACTTAAAATTTGTGTTACATTTGCATATAAGTCATTTGCATTCACCGTTATTCTTGCACAGACCATAAAATACATGGCTTGTGAAAGGAATATATTTCATCAATTGGTACTGTATATCCTTTTCTTGTTTCCGGTGAAGACCTAGAGTATATAAATGCGTTGCACGAGTACAGCCCTTTTGGCAATGCACTGCGGCATGGGAGCCTTTCGATGCCATGCAGGCCATGGCTATCGTCTGACCATACTTCGCCAAGCTGGTCGGTGCCGGTGGACAATGGCGGTACGCACAGCGTATCCTGGCAGCATTATGCCAGCCAACCGGTGTACCAGGTGGTCACCCGTCCATCCACACGCTGGTCAGGCTCCGCTTAGCTTGCGACATCTGATGACGTCGGGTGCAATCCGGGCGATTTGATCGTTGGTGTGAAATCGTACATTTCGGTGTCCACCATAAACTACTGACATGAACCAAAAAGCATTTTTTTGTAGACATGTTCGAGAAAAAACACTCCGTAAGTCTTCACTGGTTAGTGACGTCTCGTCGGAGTGGTGGTAGCTCTGCATGTGGCCTGAAATCCAGCACTGCAGGCAGCAGCAAGGGTTGGTGGATCACCGCACAAATGTCGTGAAACTCCCCGTGGGCGTCGAGGTGCCCATTACCTGGCTCGGCAGGACAAAAGCAGCACAGCAAGTGGACTAATCTCCATCTATTTCCATCATTGCGGGCATATGGTGTTGCCCCCTCGCACACGGGCGTTTTCACTGGGTGTTCTGGTTTCCTCCTACTCGTATGAATACTCATTGTTAATTGGCTGAAAAATATTAAAATAAAAAATAATGTAGCAGCAGTACCCTCTTAAAAAAGCGTGGCTTTCCTGGATAAATAAGTCATCATTGTATGTTAAAATTGTTTTTTTTTTAGACTTGCGTTTCGGCATGGCGTTTGTCTGGCAACCAAATATTCAACTTTGCAATTGGAATGAAAAGATCAAATTAAGACCGTTGCATAAAACTAGTCCTGCAACATGACCAGCACCTTGCAGGGATGTTTACCTCTGTTGAAGCCAACAAGCCTCGTTCTCATTGCACTGATACGCTGCAACGATTATGACCTTGGGATGGCGAAAGACAAACTCCGGCATGTTTTCTCGGTGGACAGCGCAGTAAATTAGATACATGTTTCCATACTTGGAGCCCGATTCACGTCTTGAGAAAATAGCTGAAAATAACCCAACTTGGGCAGAAATCTTCCCCAGGTCGGTGATGAACAAGGGAGAGATTAAACAAATAAATCGCGCATACGCATGGATTCTGCAACGATTTTCAATGTGACATTTTGTCCTTGGAAGTATGTTATATATGTATATTTTTATTTACCTCTATACGATATACGGATCGGAAATGTGAACATCAACAAAGGCACGGGAAGTTTGCAAAATGTGAGACGTGTTCAAAGAAGCGTGGGGGGGTGGGGGGAAGGTGCGCGCTTGGAATTACGCCGAGAGACGGGAGGCGAGATGCGCGCATGGGAGAACGTTCGAGACATCACAGCGAGAGCGTGTAAAACAAGTACGAGGGCAGAGGGCAGTGGGCAGGAGAAGCGTCGCTGCGTGAGTTGATGGCCGGTGGTCGAGAACTCACGAGCCGGTGGTTAACGGAGGGACGTTGTTTTGAGAGGACGTCCACCGTGGAGCCCGGAGCTTGGGAATCATCTCGTGCAGCTGCTAGATGGATCGCTAAGGCCATGACAGATGGTGACGGCGTCAGGGGGCCTTCATCATGAAGTGGATAGAGCATTTCTGCTGCTGCTGCTGCAGATGATGATTATGATGAGAGATTCGTTGGCAAAGCTAATTGATGAAGGACACACTCACACACGAGACGTTTCTGAGCCCAGGTAATGTTTAGTCATTTACATTATATGAGTTATATGAGTAATGCACCTATCTGGCAGGGGGTAGGACATTCCTGTATTTGAGGCAGGTTCATTACGAAAGCCACAATCTGGCACAAGTTCAACAATGCTCTCATTTATCGCGGCATCGCAGCCACCCACTGGAAGGCAGGTCTTGCTTTCAGGAAAGGAAATATAAAAGGTGCAGAAATCTAAAATAACTGCTTGGAATGGCTACCATTTCTCTCCGATATCGCCGCGCAAAGACACAACTCTTAAGTTACACATCTGGGGCCGGTGATGGCGAGTCCACGGAGGGGGGGGGGGGCAGGTCAGGGTGGAGGGGGGGGCATTGGATGCAATTTTAATCGAAGTCACGGTGGTGGCAGCGGCGGTAGCTACCGAGTGAGTCATTCGCGGCGGTGGCAACAGTAAAACGATGCCTCGCTGACTTTTATTTTGAAGCGGCCGGCTCATGCCTGTGTGTGAGTGTGTATCTCCGGTGGCGGCGGCAGGCGGGGGGGGGGGGGCTCTTAACGTGAATGGTTTCTTCCCCCCCCTCAACCACCACCGCCACCACCGGTGAATGGTAACATAGCACGGCAGCCAGCGAGACTGTTGAGGGCTGCGTGGTCATTATTAATGCGCAGGGGGTCTGGCCGCGAGCTGAATTACAGGAAAGCAAAGTGAAAAATTAAAGGAAGGAAAAGAATAGCGGGCCCGCTGGCGAGCCCCAGAGAGATGTGACGCAAGCAGCGGAATTATGAAATTGTTCGCGTAGAGAGAAGAAGAATAATAAGAGCGAGGAGTGCGCGAGACTCCCTCCACACGAGCCAACTAACTCTCTGCCAGGATTCGACACTTCGCAAAGCCCCAAGAGGGGGCTTGCCCGCGTCCCCTGGTTTCTGCCCGAGCCAGCGAGCGCACCCTGCAATTGGCAATTCCGTCCGCAATTAGCACCTGTCAGAGGGGGACAGACGATACGATGACCCAGGGATTCTGGAACTCGTACAAAAGCAAGATCGCCAGGGTTCTGTCCGAGAATGAGGACAGCATGGAAGAGAACGAACCTCCTCCTTCCGAGAAGGTGCGTGTTCCTGACTCTCTCGGCCAGTCCCATCGGGACCACCACGGTGGTGACCTTGCTGTTGTTGTGGTTATTACGGCTGCTTGCATCAAGTTTAAAGTACTTACATTTTTATCTCTGGATACACGGTGATCAGTCTCCGTTGTCACATTAATTAGGCGTCGTATGTATTTGTCGGGTTGCATGCATGTATGTTGAACTTCTTTCGTACCGTACATAGCCAACCGTGATAATTGTGGGTGCGGGGATATCGGGGGTGCTGGGTAATGGGTGAGTGAGCGGTGGCGCCGTGGTTTGTGCAGCGCGCTGTAAACCCTGCCTACCCGAGTTCGATTCCTGGCTATGGATAACACCAAGTCGCAAAGGAGATGTGAACCCGAATTCAAGGTGATATTTTGTGCAAGTCATATATGCCTTCGTGAATCTACGCCCCCTTTGAGCTTCTTGCAGACCTAAACTGTTGCTCCAGATGTTTTTGCTTGGCTTCAATTTCGCATCAACGCAGGAGTGTTTTTACACCAACGGTGTGTGGTCGCCTTTCCACTTAATTTGGCCAAATTCCAGCTGTGAATATGAAAAAAAAACTGTATACCTTTGTCACGCGAGAAATATTACGTTGCGTGCCAAGGCAGGTGGCATTGCTCTGACCTCCGTGGTGTGGACCGGAGTATCGCACGGAGGGATCTCTCTCAGAGGTAGCTCTGCGGTGTCCACTTCCGTCGACCGTTCTCTAACACCTTGCTCAAGGAGATTTCCGAACGGATTCTTCGTCTCATTACCAAGTGACGCTGAAAGCGCACCTTGAAGCATCACCTCACGGCTCACACCTGTTCAGGTCACCTGATCAAGCTCACCTGTTCAAGCTCTGACCTGTCCAGGCTCTCACCTGTTCAGGCATTCATCTGTTCAAGCCTTCACCTGTTTAATCTCTCTCCTGTTCGGTCTTTCACCTGTCCAGGCTCTCACCTGTTCAGGCATTTACCTATTCATGCCTTCACCTGTTCAAGCTCTCTCCTGTTCGGTCTTTCACCTGTCCAGGCTCTCATCTGTTCATGCCTTCACTTCTCCAGGCCCTCAACTAATCAGGTTCTCGCCTGTTCAGGCCCTCGCCTGTCAAGCCTCTCACCTGGTTGAGGCCAACATACGAGGGACTTTGAACTCTGGCTCCGCACCTCTGAGTTTTCGATCGAACATCGCGTCCGATTCTCAAAATATGCGCGCGTTAGGAATTGTTTCGTACTACTATGACAGCGCTGATCGTTGCTGGCCGCCCGGATACGATTACCATTCTGGCCACGTGCGTCCCCCCCCCCCTAACAGGGCACTCACAACGTTCATTGTCCACCAACTCTCCACCATCGTCGTCATCATCACGATCCTCGTCGTTGCTCAGATAGCCTGGACTTTGGAGGTCGCGTGTCGTGTTAATCGGGCGCCGTGCCAGTGGCCGAGCGCCATGCGAGTTAACCATTCACGGGTTCACTACATAAGGAGCGTCTGTTACGGTCACACGGTGTGCGGGGTGAGCCGGGCAAATAATAATAATAATCACGTCGCGTACATTTCCATCGCTCGCGTGCGCGCGTCGCTCGCTCGCACGCGCCGCTGTTTGTTTTACAGGGAATCAGTGGGCGCCACTGTGGCTAGGAGATGTTAACTACCTCGCCAGGTCTACAGGAGGCCGTGGACTCGATCGCGACCCTGACACCTGCTGTGTATTTGGAGTGTGCGTGTCTCTCTCTCTCCCCGTGGTCGCGTGGATTTTTAATCCGGGTCCTCCGGTAGTTCCCTCCGCATTTAGAATCAACATCACCACGCGTTTAGAGTCTTTGGCTGCGATAGATTTCCCCGTGACAAGCTGCTTCATTGAGTTTTAATTTGTGATAGCCAGGTCGCTTCTGCAAAAGAGCGACATAGATCAGTGGGCCTTACCTGGTAAAATAACAAATAGAAAATAGTTTAGTGTCGTGTTGTTTGTCTTCATCATCTTCTTCAGCAACAAACAGCACTGCTAGAAGTGTAGGAGATAAGAGTTGATACGTTTCTCTCATGGAGCGGGGTTATTACAAGAACTTGGGGACAATGAAACGATGGCGACGAGAGGAGGGAATTGCAAAGTGGAGCAGAAAAAGCGGTGAGGTGAGCTGCAGTGTGCTGAGTGGGAGGGTGAGTGAGCGTGTGGTTGGGTGAGCGGGTGGTTGGGTGAGTCTGTCAGTGCGTGAGTGGGTCAGTGAGTGAGCGAGTGGGTGAGTATTGTTGTGACCTGCAGTGTGCTGAGTGGGAGGGTGAGTGAGCGTGTGGTTGGGTGAGCGGGTGGTTGGGTGAGTCTGTCAGTGCGTGAGTGGGTCAGTGAGTGAGCGAGTGGGTGAGTATTGTTGTGACCTGCAGTGTGCTGAGTGGGAGGGTGAGTGAGCGTGTGGTTGGGTGAGCGGGTGGTTGGGTGAGTCTGTCAGTGCGTGAGTGGGTCAGTGAGTGAGCGAGTGGGTGAGTATTGTTGTGACCTGCAGTGTGCTGAGTGGGAGGGTGAGTGAGCGTGTGGTTGGGTGAGCGGGTGGTTGGGTGAGTCTGTTAGTGCGTGAGTGGGTCAGTGAGTGAGCGAGTGGGTGAGTATTGTTGTGACCTGCAGTGTGCTGATATATGTTGATCTTCTTCCGCCACCGTACGTAGCCAATCGTGCTGATCGGTGACGGTTTTAACACAGTACTGATGAGACTAAGCAGTCTTATCTGGTGGACCGAATCCTCACAAAGGTTTGAGCATAGGAATAGGTTTTACCCTTTCCGGCAATAAAACAGGTGGTGTGAAGATGCTCAAACACAAAATAGAAACCTTTTGCAGGGAGTCAAGTCTGCATTAACCACATACAAGTCCTTGTGGTGAACATGCAAACAAACATGGCTCTCATAATAATTATAATAATGCATTGTCTTTGAAACTGATTGGCCTACACCAGAAACAGATAGCCTTCTTCAGAAAGGGTAACACCTATTATTATTGATCATACTTTGATAATGGCAAAAAGGTATCCCATGATAAGGGTGAAGCTATCAATGTGCGGAGTTCGGGGGGCAGAGTAACCAGGGCAGGAGCGTAAAGAAGAGGGACGAAGAGACGACTTACCGCCGGTGAGTGAGCGAGTGACTGGGAGTGAATCGGTGAGTGGTTGACCATCAGTCGTCCCTGTCTGCTGCAGCTGCTGCAGCTGCTGCTTCACTCTAAGTTCTTTCCGGCGCAGCGTGCTGGGACCCGCGTGCTCCACCCCACATACGACAACCAAGATTCCAACGTCGTTCCGAATTGTTGTGCTCTGTATCGTAGAGATGATTGTTCACGGTTACAGACGAAGGCTTTTGCACAGAAATTGAAAGCCACGCTCCTTCGATGCCTCCTTGGCCAAACGAGTAAAATAAAGCGCTGCTTAACAAGGGATGAATGGATGTTAAAATCCCGAATGAAGCCGTAGCGGGCAGATTTCCGTGTGTACGGAACGTGGAGAGGCGCTGCTCACTCATTTGGAATGAAGTGGTCAGCTTTACAATTGTTTGACCAAGTTTTCATTGAATGTTTCCGTTTTGGAATCGCAAATTTGTAAAAGCTGGAGTTATTGTGCAATTTGAATGTAATAATGAATGGTAATAATTTACATCTCGTTTTCAATCCACTGCTGGATGAATGCCTCCCCATAACGTGTTGGCGTTGGGAGATGACGTACTGCACTGTGCGCTTCATCAGCGAGCCAGTTGCGGGCTGGGTGGTTAAAATATCACTCGCCACCGATGTCATCGTCATCATCATCAGCCATGATCAATCCACTGCTGGATAAAGCCCTCGCCAAGCCGTCATCCTAAATAAATAAACGACATCACTAATAATGGAGTGTTTTATTTTTGAGCCGAATTGTAATCTTCCAAAAAAAAATTCGCGCTGTCAAAATCCGGTTGCGTGGAACGCACCAAGAAACCAATTTAACTCCGAATGGAAAATATTGGCACGCAGACGGCGAAAGTAGAGGCATGGGTAGTCATGTGGAACTGGACTTTGAGAGAGAAAAACCTTTTCCACTCGCTTGGGCCAGAAACGAGGGCTGTCGCCAAGATGCCAATCGCCGGCTGGGGCACAGAATGTTCGCCGGCAGCCGCCACTCTTCGATAACCCTATTTATTTATTGTTGTTATCCCTGGCCTCGCGTGCGCATCACATTAAATAGTTAATGTTACATCACCATTTACTTTCGTTCCCGAACGCCGGCGACGCCGACAAATTGTCGCAAAGCGCAACAACCGCTGGCTGCGTTGCCGGCCAGCGGACGACGCAAATCTGCGGGAACGTCCCCCCAAGAGGTGGGGTAGGGGGGGGCGCAGGTGGGGTGGGTTGGGGCCGGGCGCCTCGGCTGTAACCGTACCCTGGGCCAATTAAGCGCGGCGGGGATTGAATCGCACGGCGCACCGGACCGAGGCTCTAAATTATTGAGCGTCACCGGACACGGCGAGCATTGTTCCAATGTCAGCCGTGTCACCGCAACTCATCCGCTCGCGACGAGTGACGCAAAACGAGATCGCATCGTCACTACCGTCACCACCGTCACCACGCCACCACCACCACCGTCACCACCGTCACCACGCCACCACCACCACCGTCACCGCCACCACCACCGTCACCACCACCGCCACCACCACTGTCACCGCCACCGCCACCACGCTACTACCGCCACCGCCACCACCACCGCCACCACTGTCACCACCGTCACCACCGCCACCACCGTCACCACCGCCACCACCGTCACCACCGCCACTACCGCCACCGCCACCACCACTGCCACCATGCCACCACCGTCACCACCGTCGCCGCCACCACTCCACCACCGTCACCACCGACATAGCCACCACCGGCACCGCCACCGCCACTCTCGCGACGGTGTCGTTGACGGTGGCGTGAATTTGTAAAAGGTGCAGCCCTGCGATTTCTTGCTCACGCCACTTACTGGTGGAAAGGGCCTCCATGATTTTCCGTTGGCCCGGTCTTTCCCAGACGTTTTTTTTGCAATTCTCGTCCTGAGATCTACGGCAGAATTCGGCCTCCTTAGTTTGATGGATACGCCTGGAAAGTCATTGGATGTGTGACCACCATGAATAACAGGCGTTATAATCCGGAGTGTGCTACATTACGGGCAGAAGAACATTCCATTGTTGTAATCTACTCATATGCACCCCACGTTTTAACTCCCTGCTTTTACCAACCCACACTCACCAGCGTGAAGTATGGTCAAAATAACCACCATGGATTGACACGGGGCTGCACATCCACGTACATTTTACTGGTAGGAAACGTAGTGGACTGGAAGCCCAACCGGGATTAATTCACAGGAGGCAGGGGATTAATTGTGTATGTCTGTGGATGTCTGTCCACGTCGGAGGGGTGGGGCTGGGTGGGGAGGGGCTGGTCACCCCGTGGTGCCCTTATATGGACTGGAAGCCCAACCGGGATTAATTCACAGGAGGCAGGGGATTATACATTGCACTTTCTGGTGCGACCTCTTTTACACTGCACTTTCTGGCGTCGTTTTATTTTTCTGCTCACTTTTCATTTTGCTTTCTTCTGCGCACGACCCTAACAAGTTTGGCTTAAATATCCGTACATAATTACTTCAAAATTTCCTACCAGCCCCCTCCGCAGAAATGTGTTTATCCGTAAAAAGTAGATTTTCCCAACTACTTAACGTTCGATAAACAACGCTCATTCGACCAAAATTGTGAATTGGAAACATGGGACTGACAGAGGCTCATTGACGAAAAACTTAATTGTCTACCGCCGCCTTCCCCTCCTCCTCTTCCTCCCTCCTCCTCCCTTCACCTCCCTCCTCCTCCCTTCCCCTCCTCCTCCCTCCTCCTCCTCCTCCTCCTCTTCCTCCTGCTCCCTCCTCCTCCCTTCACCTCCCTCCTCTCTCCTCCACCTCACGATGCAGGACGTCGCACCCTGCACACCAACAGTTGTGCCGTCCGTGTCTCGACTGCCCCCCACACAGGTCAACGACGGGAAGCTCCTGGAGGACGTGTCCACCTCGGTCACTCAGCTCGCCTCGAAGGTAAAGCGAACCAACCTCCTCCCCATTGCATCTCATCACAATCGCAATTTCACGTGTTTGTGTTTTGTGTTGCCGCGTGACGATTTATGTTGCTCGCGGCGCTATGATTTGAGCGCTCACCTCTGCATCGAAGGGTCACAAGTTCACATACCTGTTCAGGGTCAACTGAGGCCATCGTTCTTGGGGTCAAAAACATAAGTACCAGTTTGCGGGGAGGTGAAGAGTCTTGATCTCCTATTCACAAGTCTGTATCCAGCCACAGCAATACAGCATTTCCACCGCTGCCAAAACCAATCACGTGAGTGCACTTTGTGACGGCCTTTTTTGTAAAGCTGCCGCATTTATTTTGATATTTTTTTTCCTGTATTTTCTGTTTGCACAGTCACATAATCACTTTAAGATGTTTTCTTGTTCATGTTTTTTGTTTGTTGCGGTTGCACCCGATTCTAGAGCCGAATGGCTCACAGGGCTATACCAAATAAATGAACTATGAACTATGAACTATTTCTGGGACGCTCAACCGGGACACGTCGTGAGCCGGTAGCCCCGCCCTCCGTCCGCCCACCCTGCCCACTTTCTCATAGCCACACCCACTCGTTTTCTGGCACCACCCACTGGCCAGGGAGCTCCGTCCCTTTGCACGTGCCGTGAGTTGAAAATTAGGTCAACACTTTTTACACCTTGGACACCGGGGGGACCAGTGGCCAAACCAGGACGTTGAGTGTCCTTTTTTTTTCTGTGACGATCTCTGTGCGCATGAATGAATCAGGGGATTGAACATTGGCGTATACACTGAGGGAAAATAAATTATCAGTCTGTAATTTTAATGGTAGGTTTATTTGAACAGTGAGAGACAGAATAACAGCAAAAATCCAGAAAACGCATGTCTAAAATGTTATACATTTATTTGCATTTTAATGAGGGAAAAAAGTATTTGACCCCTCTGCAAAACATGACTTAGTACTTGGTGGCAAAACCATTGTTAGCAATCATAGAGGTCAGACGTTTCTTGTAGTTGGTCACCAGGTTTGCACACATCTCAGGAGGGGTTTTGTCCCACTCCTCTTTGCAGATCTTCTCCAAGTCATTACGGTTTCGAGGCTGACGTTTGGCAACTCGAACGTTCAGCTCCCTCCACAGATTTTCTATGGGATTAAGGTCTGGAGACTGGCTAGGCCACTCCAGGGCCTTAATGTGCTTCTTCTTGAGCCACTCCTTTGTTGCCTTGGCCGTGTGTTTTGGGTCATTGTCATGCTGGAATACCCATCCACGACCCATTTTCAATACCCTGGCTGAGCGAAGGAAGTTCTCACCCAAGATTTTTCGGTACATGGCCCCGTCCATCGTCCCTTTGATGCGGTGAAGTTGCCCTGTCCCCTTAGCAGAAAAACACCCCCAAAGCATAATGTTTCCACCTCCGTGTTTGACGGTGGGGATGGTGTTCTTGGAGTCATAGGCAGCATTCCTCTTACTACAAACACGGCGAGTTGAGTTGATGCCAAAGAGCTCCATTTTGGTCTCATCTGACCACAACACTTTCACCCAGTTGTCCTCTGAATCATTCAGATGTTCATTGGCAAACTTCAGACGGGCATGTACATGTGCTTTCTTGAGCAGGGAGACCTTCCGGGCGCTGCAGGATTTCAGTCCTTCACGGCGTAGTGTGTTACCAATTGTTTTCTTGGTGACTATGGTCCCAGCTGCCTTGAGATCATTGACACGATCCTCTCGTGTAGTTCTGGGCTGATTCCTCACCGTTCTCATGATTATTGCAACTCCACGAGGTGAGATCTTGCATGGAGCCCCAGGCCGAGGGAGATTGACAGTTTTTCTGTGTTTCTTCCATTTGCGAATAATCGCAACAACTGTTGTCACCTTCTCACCAAGCTGCTTGGCAATGGTCTTGTAGCCCATTACAGCCTTGTGTAGGTCTACACTCTTGTCCCTGACATCCTTGGAGAGCTCTTTGGTCTTGGCCATGGTGGAGAGTTTGGAATATGATTGATTGATTCTGTGGACAGGTGTCTTTTATACAGGTAACAAGCTGAGATTAGGAGCACTCCCTTTAAGAGTGTGCTCCTAATCTCAGCTCGTTACCTGTATAAAAGACACCTGGGAGCCAGAAATCTTTCTGATTGAGAGGGGGTCAAATACTTATTTCCCTCATTAAAATGCAAGTCAATTTATAATATTTTTGACATGTGTTTTTCTGGATTTTGTTGTTGTCCTGTCTCTCACTGTTCAAATAAACCTACCATTAAAATTATAGTCTGATCATTCTTTGTCAATGGGCAAACGTACAAAATCAGCAGGGGATCAAATACTTTTTCCCTCACTGTATGGGACGATTTAACATTGAAGTCTATGGGTGCCTTTAACAGCGAAGTCTGTCGGAGCCTTTAACATTAAAGTCTATGGGAGCCTTTAACATCGAAGTCTATGGGAGCCTTTAACGCTGAAGTCTATGGGTGTCTTTAACATTGAAGTCTACGGGAGCCTTTAACATTGAAGTCTATGGGTATCTTTAACATTGAAGTCTATGGGAGCCTTTAACGCTGAAGTTTATGGGTGTCTTTAACATTGAAGTCTACGGGAGCCTTTACCACTGAATGGAGCGGTGCTCTTCCCACCGCGATTGTGCCGGCGCAGGTGCACGGGGTGAGCGTGCGTGGATGGAAGGACGTCACCTCGCTCTTCTCGCCCAAATACGGAGACCACGAACGGCTGACGGAGAACGAGGAGCCAGAACCCACGCGGTCAGGCGGTCGTCTGTGCCCCCACCCCCTCCACCACTCCACGCAATGCTATGGCAACTCAGATCTCGGAAGCTAAGCAGGCTCGAGCCTGGGACGTTTTGAACGGGGTGACCACCATGCCTAAAATATAGACGTATATATAGTTACGGAATAATCGCGTTACTGTTTCATGGGGGTAAAGCACCGTCCGCGATAACGCGTGAGACGCGTGCGAAGGCTGGGCAAAGACCGAGGCGCATGGGTAGCATCTGGAAGCATCCAGCAGCATCCCAGTGCCTCGTGTGATGATGCTACGCCCAGGCAGCCGTACAACTGCTTATTCCTACTTTGTTCACTCAATCGCATTAAATATGTCCAATTCGCATCTGCGTTATAAAAACACGCGTCCCATAATACATTCATCGCGTTATATACAAATCTCGTTATGAAAATACACGTTCTAGGAGAACAGACTGTAATATCTGAGAGTTCACCAGCTTTGATTTGAGCGAAGCTGACTCTCCTGATGAGACACTTAGCAAATTCTGGATCACTTTTTACATGCAGACTGAACACATTCTGTTGAAGTTATTCCCAAAAGGCTGTGGGGCCAATGGGCTGTGTAAAAATAACTTTAATTGTTTAAGTGAAGTGACAGATATACAAAGGATACACATTGTCTGCTTAACTATTGTGCTATGTATAAAATAAGTATGTGTTATAGGAACCGGATAGGTGGCTAAATGGTCCGATTAGCACAGCTGGCTACGTGCGGTGTGAAAGAAGTTCAACATGCAATGGTCGAGTGAGCAGCTCACAATCGGGAGGTTCCGAGTTCAAATGCTCATTCCATAGTGGGTGGGGCGACCTGTACAATGGGAGGGGCTACCTGAGTAGAGGGAGGGGCTACCGAGGTCATGGGAAGGCCTACCTGGACAGTGGGTGGGGCTACCTTAGTAGTGGGAGGGGCTACATGAACAGTGGGAGGGGCTACCTGGGTCGTGGGCGGGGCCCGAATCCAGTAAGAGCCCAATGGGAGGCCACTCCGTGTGGCCGGTGCGAGTGGCTGGGTGGGCGTGGCTATGTAAAAGTGGGCGTTGGTGATGGCGACGGGAAATGCCGGCTCAGCATGCGTCTTGGTTGAGCCTCCCGAAATGTGGTAGCTTAGTAATCATGTAGTCGTTGCATGTGACCATAGCAGCATCACACGTGATGATGTGTTATGTAATGTAAGTAATCATTTAAGAAACCAAACATCGTGCGTACAGCATCTCTCATGTGCAGCAGCAGCAGTCTTCTTGTCTCGCCGTGGAGTTTGCATGTTCTCCCCGTGGATTATTCTCCGGGTTCCCTGGTTTTCCATCCACATTTAGAATCAACACGCGTTTGGAATATTTGGCTGCAATACATTTTCACGTGATAAGCCACTTCGTTGAGCTGTCATTTGTGGCCAGGTCGCTTCCGAAAAAGAGCTCTATAGCTCAGTGGGCCTTACCTGGTAAAATAAAACAAAAAGTCTTCAGGTCTCGCCCAAAGTGGCTGAGCTTGTTGCTCGTGCGTTTGTCCGCCAGAGCGTTCCACGCGACGCGGAACGGCGACGCGGAATGCGCGGCCACTGCGCGTTTTCAATCGGGCGCCTTTCGCCACACGAGGTGTGAACGAACGAGCGAGAGGGCGATCGATGCTCTCTCCCCACCGCGACCGTTCCTGCACAGTCGCACGGCTTGATCGTGCGCGGACGGACACCACGGACACCGCAGTGTGTGACCGTCGCGTGCGCTCGTTGCGTCTGCGCTTGGGGGTGCGAACAGCACCGACGAGAGGGAACAGGAGCGGCCGCCAGTGAAGGAAGAAGAGGAGGAGGAGAGACCCAGCGAGAAGCCCGACTTCTGGGGCGCGCTGCTCAAGCGGCAGAGCAGCGTCGCGCGCTCCTCCCAGGCCCCCAGCCCCTTCCCGGGCTGGGGGCCGCAGCTGAACGCCGGCGGCGCAGGGCTCTGCGGTGACCACGGCGGCACGGAGGTCGAGGGGGGGCAGCCCAGCGAGGGGGCGCTCGCGGAGTCTGCGGGCAGGGCGGGCGAGCACAGAGACGTGAGTTGCGGCGGCGGTGGTGGTTCGAGTCTGCAAGGCTGCCCTGGTTAATACTGCGATGAGTGTTGACCATAAGAATGAGAGTGCCGTCTGCCTCGCAGTCTACGCTGAATATCATCTGACGTCATTCGAAAATGAGTGGGCCGTTGTGCGTCAGTGTCGTGGTCCACGTTTTTGTGAAAATCTAAAAATGACCAACTCAGTCGAGATCACACCAACTCACTTGGGCTCACACCAACTCACTCGGGAGCATATCAACTCACTCGGGATCACACCAACTCTCTTTGGCTCACACCAACTCACTCGGGATCACACCAACTCGGTCGAGATCACACCAACTCACTTGGGCTCACACCAACTCGCTCGGGATCACACCAACTCACTCGGGATCATACCAACTCACTTGGGCTCACACCAACTCACTCGGGATCACACCAACTCACTCGGGATCATACCAACTCACTCGGGATCATACCAACTCACTTGGGATCACACCAACTCACTTGGGATCACACCAACTCACTCGGGATCATACCAACTCACTCGGGATCATACTAACTCACTCGGGATCACACAAACTCACTCCTCGGGATCATACCAACTCACTCGGGATCATACCAACTCACTCGGGATCATACCAACTCACTTGGGATTACACCAACTCACTTGGGCTCACACCAACTCACTTGGGCTCACACCAACTCACTTGGGCGCACATCAACTCACTCGGGATCACACCAACTCACTTGGGCGCACACCAACTCACTCGGGATCATACCAACTCACTCGGGATCACACCAACTCACTTGGGCTCACACCAACTCACTCGGGATCACACCAACTCAGTCGAGATCACACCAACTCACTTGGTCTCACACCAACTCACTCGAGATCACACCAACTCAGTCGAGATCACACCAACTCACTCGGGATTATACCAACTCACTCGGGATCATACCAACTCACTCGGGATCATATCAACTCACTTGGGATCACACCAACTCACTTGGGCTCACACCAACTCACTCGGGATCACACCAACTCACTCCTCGGGATCATACCAACTCACTCGAGATCACACCAACTCACTCGGGATCACACCAACTCACTCGGGATCACACCAACTCACTTGGGCTCACACCAACTCACTCGGGATCACACCAACTCACTCGGGATCATACGAACTCACTCGGGATCAGCAATCGTGTCCCCCCTGCACAGGGGTAGCTGCCACTAGAGGTGCCCTCTAAAATGTTTGAGACGAGATGGAAGTCTCTCTGGGATGGCGCGGTGTGAACGGTTTTGTACCATAATCATAAACAAAAAATTATCACGGAGCGTGTCTCTCTCCTATTGTGCTGTGTTCACCCCAGTGCTGTCTTATTGTACTGCGTTAACACGATTATATACTATATTTACATTGTATCACGTCTCAAACTTAACTCTGTACAAAGCTGTAATATGTTATACCCAGTACACCATTGTACCTAGTTCACCATTGTAATGAGTTCACCATTGTACTTAGTTCACCATTACATCCAGCACACCATTATACTTAGTTTACCATTACATCCAGTACACCATTGTACTTAGATCACCATTGCATCCAGTACACCATTGTACTTAGGTCACCATTACATGCAGTACACCATTGTACTTAGATCACCATTACATCCAGTACACTATTGTACTTAGATCTCCGTTACATCCAGTACACCATTGTACTTAGATCACCATTACATCCAGTACACCATTGTACTTAGATCACCATTACATGCAGTACACCATTGTACTTAGATCACCATTACATCCAGTACACCATTATACTTAGATCACTATTACATCCAGTACACCATTGTACTTAGATCACCATTACATACAGTACACCATTGTACTTAGATCACCATTACATCCAGTACACCATTATACTTAGATCACTATTACATCCAGTACACCATTGTCATTAGTTCACCATTACATCCAGTACACCATTGTACTTAGATCTCCATTACATCCAGTACACCATTGTACCTAGTTCACCATTACATCCAGTACACCATTGTACTTAGATCACCATTACATCCAGTACACCATTGTACTTAGTTCACCATTACATCCAGTACACCATTGTACTTAGTTCACCATTACATCCAGTACACCATTGTACTTAGATCACCACTCAATCCAGTACACCATTGTACTTAGATCACCATTACATCCAGTACACCATTGTACCTAGTTCACCATTACATCCAGTACACCATTGTACCTAGTTCACCATTACATCCAGTACACCATTGTACCTGTTCAACCGTGTGTACTGTGGTCAAGTCCTCGACTGACTCCGTCTCAGTGTATTCGTACTGCTTTCACCCTGTCACTCAGCCACCACTCGAACTCCGCTCACCCTCGTGGTGCATTCTCACTTGTGACGTGCGCCCCCCCCCCGGCTCCACCGTGTGCTCGCGTCTGCACACCCCCCCCCCCAGCTCCCCCACGTCCTGCGCCTCTGTTCTTCGTTTCCCGTGTTCTCAGCAGCCACCAGCGTCCGGGCTCAAGGCCCTGAAGGCGACGCTGTTTTCCCACCGCCTGGGCGACCACGAGCGACTCACGGACAACGAGGGCCCACAAGCCACGGCGTGCGTTCCTGCCGCTCGCTCTCACTCACCGATGGCCATGGCGCCTCCTTGTCTTGTCACGCTTCTGTCGCTACGACCCTGCCTCCCTGCGCCCATGTTGATGGTCTCCCGCAGCGCCGCGGTGGCTAGGAGATGTTAACTGCCTCGCCAGGTGTGCAGGAGGTCGTGGATGCGATCCCGACCCTGACGCCTGCTGCTGCTGCTGTATATTTGGAGGTTGCGTGTCTCTCTCCCAGTGGTCACGTGGATTTTTCTCCGGGTCCTCCGGGTTTTCCCTTCACATTTAGAATCACGCGTTTACACTATTTGGCTGCTATAACTGTCCACGGGATAAGCCACTTCGCTGAGCTTTAATTTGTGGTGCGGTCACTTCTGAAAAAGAGCTTTGTAGCTCAGAGAGTCTTACCTGGTAAAATTAAAATAGTTTCGTTTGATTTTTTGTCCCATCCGCGCTGTGTTCAAACAACATAACTTCAGGTCATCCACTCACTCACCCACTCACCACACTGCAGGTCACAACTACACACGCACTCACCACACTGCAGGTCACAACTACACACTCACCCACTCACCACACTGCAGGTCACAACAACACACTCACCCACTCACCACACTGCAGGTCACAACAACACACTCACCCACCCACTCACCACACTGCAGGTCACAACAACACACCCACTCACCACACTGCAGGTCACAACAACACACCAACTCACCCAGTCACGACAATGCAGGTCACAACTACACTCACCCACTCACCACACTGCAGGTCACAACAACACACTCACCACACTGCAGATCACAACAACACACTCACCCACTCACCACACTGCAGGTCACAACAACACACTCACCAACTCACCCAGTCACGACACTGCAGGTCACAACAACACACTCACCCACTCACCCAGTCACGACACTGCAGGTCACAACAACACACTCACCAACTCACCCACTCACCACACTGCAGGTCACAACAACACACTCACCAACTCACCCAGTCACGACACTGCAGGTCACAACAACACACTCACCCACTCACCCAGTCACGACACTGCAGGTAACAACAACACACTCACCAACTCACCCACTCACCACACTGCAGATCACAACAACACACTCACCCACTCACCACACTGCAGGTCACAACAACACACTCACCAACTCACCCACTCACCACACTGCAGGTCACAACAACACACTCACCACACTGCAGGTCACAACAACACACTCACCCACTCACTCACCACACTGCAGGTCACAACTACACACTCACCCACTCACCACACTGCAGGTCACAACAACACACTCACCAACTCACCCAGTCACGACACTGCAGGTCACAAGTACACTCACCAACTCACCACACTGCAGGTCACAACAACACTCACCCAGTCACGACACTGCAGGTCACAACAACACACTCACCAACTCACCCAGTCACGGCACTGCAGGTCACAACAACACACTCACCAACTCACCCAGTCACGACACTGCAGGTCACAACAACACACTCACCAACTCACCCAGTCACGACACTGCAGGTCACAACAACACACCCACCCACTCACCCAGTCACCACACTGCAGGTCACAACAACACACTCACCAACTCACCCAGTCACGACACTGCAGGTCACAACAACACACTCACCCACTCACCCAGTCACGACACTGCAGGTCACAACAACACACTCACCCACTCACCCAGTCACGACACTGCAGGTCACAACAACACACTCACCAACTTACCCAGTCACCACACTGCAGGTCACAACAACACACTCACCCAGTCACGACACTGCAGGCCACAACAACACACTCACCAACTCACCCAATCACGACACTGCGGGTCACAACAACACACTCACCCACTCACCCAGTCACGACACTGCGGGTCACAACAACACACTCACCAACTCACCCAGTCACCACACTGCAAGTCACAACAACACACTCACCACCTCACCCAGTCACGACACTGCAGGTCACAACAACACACTCACCCAGTCACGACACTGCAGGTCACAACAACACACCCACCCACTCACCCAGTCACGACACTGCAGGTCACAACAACACACTCACCAACTCACCCAGTCACGACACTGCAGGTCACAACAACACACTCACCAACTCACCCACTCACGACACTGCAGGTCACAACAACACACTCACCCAGTCACAACACTGCAGGTCACAACAACACACTCACCAACTCACCCAGTCACCACACTGCAGGTCACAACAACACACTCACCAACTCACCCAGTCACGACATTGCAGGTCACATCAACACACCCACCCACTCACCCAGTCACGACACTGCAGGTCACAACAACACACTCACCAACTCACCCACTCACGACACTGCAGGTCACAACAACACACTCACCAACTTACCCAGTCACGACACTGCAGGTCACAACAACACACTCACCAACTCACCCAGTCACGACACTGCGGGTCACAACAACACACTCACCCACTCACCCAGTCACGACACTGCAGGTCACAACAACACACTCACCCACTCACCCAGTCACGACACTGCAGGTCACAACAACACACTCACCCACTCACCCAGTCACGACACTGCAGGTCACAACAACACACTCACCAACTTACCCAGTCACCACACTGCAGGTCACAACAACACACTCACCCAGTCACGACACTGCAGGCCACAACAACACACTCACCAACTCACCCAATCACGACACTGCGGGTCACAACAACACACTCACCCACTCACCCAGTCACGACACTGCGGGTCACAACAACACACTCACCACCTCACCCAGTCACGACACTGCAGGTCACAACAACACACTCACCCAGTCACGACACTGCAGGTCACAACAACACACCCACCCACTCACCCAGTCACGACACTGCAGGTCACAACAACACACTCACCAACTCACCCAGTCACGACACTGCAGGTCACAACAACACACTCACCACCTCACCCAGTCACGACACTGCAGGTCACAACAACACACTCACCAACTCACCCAGTCACAACACTGCAGGTCACAACAACACACTCACCCAGTCACAACACTGCAGGTCACAACAACACACTCACCAACTCACCCAGTCACCACACTGCAGGTCACAACAACACACTCACCAACTCACCCAGTCACGACATTGCAGGTCACATCAACACACCCACCCACTCACCCAGTCACGACACTGCAGGTCACAACAACACACTCACCAACTCACCCACTCACGACACTGCAGGTCACAACAACACACTCACCAACTTACCCAGTCACAACACTGCAGGTCACAACAACACACTCACCAACTCACCCAGTCACGACACTGCGGGTCACAACAACACACTCACCCACTCACCCAGTCACGACACTGCAGGTCACAACAACACACTCACCAACTCACCCAGTCACGACACTGCGGGTCACAACAACACACTCACCCACTCACCCAGTCACGACACTGCAGGTCACAACAACACACTCACCAACTCACCCAGTCACGACACTGCAGGTCACAACAACACACTCACCAACTCACCCAGTCACGACACTGCAGGTCACAACAACACACTCACCAACTCACCCAGTCACGACACTGCAGGTCACAACAACACACTCACCCAGTCACGACACTGCAGGTCACAACAATACACTCATCAACTCACCCAGTCACGACACTGCAGGTCACAACAACACACTCACCAACTCACCCAGTCACGACACTGCAGGTCACAACAACACACTCACCAACTCACCCAGTCACGACACTGCAGGTCACAAGTACACTCTCCAACTCACCACGCTGCAGGTCACAACAACACTCACCCAGTCACGACACTGCAGGTCACAACAACACACTCACCAACTTACCCAGTCACGACACTGCAGGTCACACCATTTCTTTACCTGCTGCTTCCCTCGCACTGCTGCACTTGGGAATGATCTCTCTCATCCTCTTGTGTTCTCCTCTGGAGCTGTGCTCTGCAGGTGTATCCACGCAACCTGACACTCACCCGGCTTTGGTGTTACTTTGGTCAGTGGTTGATTGTAGTCGAGGCGATGACAGTCTATAACGTTTTATTCCAGCCTTAGTCTGTGGATTTCATTTATTCATTTTCTTACGAATCGGCAAAAGCAGTCAAAAATTTAGTAAAACGCTCTTCGTTATTAAACGAGGGGTGTCTCCACTCCCCATAATTATTTGGCCAGCCAATAACTGAACCTTATGGCGGGACTCCGGGGTCCCAGAAGCCCCCGGCCCTCGCATGAAATGTGCTGCGACGTCATTTAATGTCTGTTGAAGGCGAACGACGGCAATATATTCATCTCGACGAGCTCGACACGATGCGCTAATCAAAGTTTCAAAGTTTGGTTTCTTCTGCGCATTCGTCCCCGCCGCTGCGCTTGGACATGACATGACAACAGAGTGATCCGCGCCAGGCGGGTCACCGCTTTCATGTGCGCGATGGGACGGAGTCGCCACAAATACAAAATTAATTACGATTTTGACTTCCGCCTATTCGGGACCCCGGGGTCCCGCAATAAGGTTCAATTAGTGGATTTATTATAATTATATTTCTTCTTCTGTACACACGTAGACAATGATTACTCATGGCCATCGTCAGTGCACTGCGGTGTTTCGTAACGTTACTTTGTGATCAGCAGTCGTAATCACCGTCACACTTGATGATTTTAATCATCCAGTAGTGGATTGTTCATGACTGGGAGAAGGCGAATTTAAAAAATGGAATGCAACTTCTTTGGTTCTTTCGGTAAAGTCACGTAGAATGAGAATAAAATAATAAATTGATAAAATAAAATAACACAATAATATTCTCACGACGTTTCGGCCACAACACAAGCGGCCTTCATCAGGTGAAGGGAGCGAGACTGTCTGGTAGGACAGCGCTGGAGTGAGAGAGCCACGTTCAGATCACGGCTTTTAAGCTGTGTGAGAGGAACAAAGAGCCTTAGAGCCGCGACTCTAAGGCTCTTGCAGTCACGAAAGCTTTAAATCGAAATGGAATGCAAGTTGTACGGATAAGAGATTACCACTTTGGAAAGTCAGACGCACCCCAAATGTATTCCCGGAGTCGATGACTCGCCTCTCATCAGCGACCTCAAAGCGTGGTACAAGACAAAATAGAGCATCAGCACGACAATAACCCATTAAACTTAAACTAAATAACGTAGAAATGGTAAAATAGCAAGAAAAATAAAAGCCATTTGCTGAATTAGTCGAACGTAAAATGGAAGTGTGTCGACGAGCCTCAGGCCGAGCTTTAAAAACAGAAAGGAGTTTTAAAAGACAGTAAGAAAGCAACGTGCTTCTTCATGACCCAGAGACAACGACGGTCCGTGTGACCTCCCTCGCCCCGAACCCCCCAGGATCGCGGACGATCACTCGGAGAAGGCCGAGAAGGGCGACTTCTGGGGGACCTTCCTGCGCAAGCACCTCAGCCCCGTGCGCCCGCCCGCCAGCCCCTTCGCCGACTGGGCCGGGGGTCCTCCCGTCGCCAACGATGCCGACGACGCCGCCGCCGCTGCCGTGGAAACCGCCGCCACGGACGTCGTCCTGGGGGACCAGGGCGAGCTGCAGGGTTCGTTCGGGGCGTCCGGCGGACAGTCGGACGCACTCGAGCAATCGTTCAGCTGAGCGATTATGGCGAGAGGAAACACCTGGGGGCAGAGGGGGCGGGGTACACGGGGAATTGAGAAATGTCCTGAGGAAGAGACCGGTGGCGTCGCTAGGTTAAAGCAAAACCAAGCGAAAGCTGAGCGCCCCCAAGCAGTTCAAGGAGTTAATACAAAATATACATAAATAAAAACTTGTGTTGGGTGGTGGAGGGTCTTACGACAGAAATGTTGTAGATCATTGATGTAGCCCAATCCAAAGAAAAAAATCAATCTGTTATCGATACAAAAAGTGTGCATTAAATTTCAGCCTGGGTTCAAATCCTAATATAGTTATTGGGTTAAACACACGTGGTGTAACTTGATTTGGTGCTTTCGTGACTGCAGGAATTACTCTTTGTTTTTTTCGGTAAAGTCATGTAGAAATAAGAAATAATAATAAAATAAAATTACATAATAGCATACGATGTTTTGATTGCAACGCAAGCAATCATCATCAGGTATAGAAGAGCTAAATTTAAGAGAGAGGGGAAACACAGAGAGATGGAGAAGCACATCAAATTGAACAAGATTTAGTAAAATTTGGAAACAATATAATGCAGCACAGAGGGTCGGTCAAAACACAATTAACGCATGGTCTGGCTGATTACGTTATTTCAAAGATTGCTAAATTATAGGTGAAGAGTGATAGAGTACAGATCACAGACACATATATAGACATCCAAGTAGAGAGAGCCAGCACAGAGACACACAGAGAGAGACACACACATGGGACACAGTGAAACAATGCTTCTGTGTCGAAGAGGGGGAGGCAGGGGGGGTGGAGACAGAGATAAAGGAATACAATTTAGCATGGACTGGGCTGAGCAGGTAGAAGAGCCACCGCACATGCCGCTGTAGCGTGGTGAGGGGGGAGAAGGGGGCACGGAAATCAGATTAGCATGCCCACAGGGACTGTGGAGAGAGACAAGACACATACACGTAGACACAAAGGCAGAAACACAGGTAGAGACAACATAGAGACACAAACTTACGTTAAGTGTGACATTTGAGAGAGAGACACGACACATACACGGATACACAGACAACGCAAAGACACATACTTTATACCTCCCCGTAGAGGTGGTTCAACTTGAAATAAGAAATAAAATAAAATTTATTATGATTTCTTATTTCTACGTGACTTTACCGAAAAAAACAAAGAGTAATTCCTGCAGTCACGAAAGCACAAATTCAAGTTGAACCGCCTCTACGGGGAGGTATGAAGTATGTGTCTTTGCGTTGTCTCTGTTTGTGTCTCCGTGTATGTGCCGTGTCTCTCTCTCAAATGTTACACTTAACTTAAGTTTGTGTCTCTATGTTGTCTCTACCTGTGTTTCTGCCTTTGTGTCTACGTGTATGTGTCTTGTCTCTCTGCACAGTCCCTGTGGGCATGCTAATCTGATTTCTGTGCCCCCTTCTCCCCCCTCACCACGCTGCAGCGGCATGTGCGGTGGCTCTTCTACCTGCTCAGCCCCGTCCATGCTAATTTGTATTCCTTTATCTCTGTCTCCACCCCCCCTGCCTCCCCCTCTATTTAAGGCTTCGACACAGAAGCATTGTTTCACTGTGTCCCATGTGTGTCTCTCTCTCTGTGTGTCTCTGTGCTGGCTCTCTCTGCTTGGATGTGTATATATGTCTGTGATCTGCACTCTATCATCCTTACCTATAATTTAGCAAGCTTTGAAATAACGTAATCAGCCAGACCATGCGTTAATTGTGTTTTGGCCGACCCTCTGTGCTGCATTATATTGTTTCCAAATTTTACTAAATCTTGTTCAATTGGACACACGTGGTGTATTGCCATCTTCTGGCCACGTTGCAGCTCAGCAGGATTGAGAGATTCACAAAGTAGTGTGGCCTACCAACCCCGGCCTCCAAAATGATGGATTGCTGGCATACACCACCACACTCGGCTCAATGACAACGTAAGCCAACACATTGATAAAATATTACTTAGATGGTGTTGTTGTTGTTTTGGTTTTCTACGGAATTTCAACTACTTAAGAAGTTGGGCAAAGCCATAAGTCACCGCGCTACATTTCTGCAGCAACATTCGACGTCACCGCTATCCTCAGCATGGTTTTCAACTCCCCCGTGTTGGTTACATCGCGTGTGAGAATTATCATAAAAAGACGCTGATAATTGGCAACATCATAACAGTATCAGCTTACTATTTGATACATAGCAATTTGTTAATACTGTAGTTTAAATGTTGAAGTGCATAAACTATGCAAAGGCATCAATTTCCGCATTCTCCGGATGACGCGGTACTATTTTTCATTTCTTTTTAAAACCAACGCTGGGGGTGCGTCTTGATAGTCCACTGCGTGGCCTCGACAGCCACGACAGCCGCTTCCACCTTTCACACGAGTGACCAGATTCGAATATACTTGATCAATTACAGTCAACAGCGTTATTGCCACCACACAGCCCCTTCCACCACCGCCGTATTTTCCAAGACGCAAGCTTTACCTGCTTTTGGCAGCATCCGCTCCACACCTCACCACTTGATGTGTGACACCCCTGTTTCCCACTCTCTCGCAATGTCCGTGTTTTTACGAGATTGATTGTGGGGGGGGGGGGGGGTTCTTTTCTACTTCTTTTCAAAACGACACCAAAGTTTGTTGTGAGTCTTAATTTCCGGCATTTCTTATAATCCAGAGAATGTGGTTATTTAAGTTATTGATGTTATTTAACCAGGCTAGAGCCCGGGGAAGAGTTGTTATCGCCAATGCGATAGGAGATGAGCACGGTGAGCACGGTTGGGCTACGTACGGTGCGAAAGAAGTTGGGGAACTGGCAGTTGAGAGGTGAGTGATTATGGAGTTTGATAGTGGTATATTGACTATCATTTGGTATGCAGTTATGTGTGTGTGTGACATCGACTTGTGTTGCTGAAACAGCAGGAATCGTACGAATTCCGGATACATCTGGATACAATCCAGACTCGCAAGATCTGCCTTGCATAAGTTCCCTTAAACCAGTGGTGTGTAACCTTTACTGCAGGCATGCAGCCCTTTGGTTCTCATTCGTTAAAAACAAACATTGTATCATGTTAATAAATACATAGAGGGCTTGATGAGACAAAGTCAGTTGAACTTACGTGCCCGTGCTTGAATTGTGTTTTCGATGATTTACTCTAGAAAAAAAATCCGGCCTTGTGTCGCATCCTCCAGAAAGGGCATCTCGCACCTCCAGGGGGTGCAGGGTGCACCCCAGGTTAAGACGAAGAAGAAGAACCACTGCCTTGGATGAAGAATCACTTTCTGCAAACGTGATTTTTCTCTCTCTCGTGACAGCGAAGTGACGTGTGCTGTGAGTGAGTGGTCCGAGCAGCGAAACTAATGACGGCGGGACTTTGTACCATGAATATTTACCAGATTTATGGGAACATTGATAGGCTTATGAGAAGTGAATATGTGGCGGACGTTTTGTTGCTGCATTATTACTATTTCAGTGCACTACGATGTAAAATTGGGGCCTATCGCAAGGCAGCTCGGAATGGTCCTTCGACAGACAGCACGAGATAAACACGATTGACACTTTCATCACGTTACGCCACCGACTTTCCGATCACGCCCTCATAAGAAGGAGCGGCGCTGACGTGTGGTTCTTGTACATTTGTAACGCTTGCACTAAAGGAGGAGGACGTGGTGATGATGATGATGATGAGACACGGGGCATGTTACACGGTGGTGGAGATGGCTTTCACGGTAAAGCATCGAGCACTGAATGCGCTTGGACGACGTTGAGCAGTCTTGCCACGCGGTTGGCATGGCCCCTGGGTGCAAGGACCACAATGGGGGGGGTGGGGGGGGTTCCCTGTCCAATTTCCCACCGCTCCATAGTGCGGCTCCTGGGCTGCTGTGGCTCGTGAGCCCCGATGTGCAGTTGCACCGCCTGCACACTTACACCACTGGCGCCACTCGTCCCTTCATCTCCGGCTGCACCAACGTATACCTTGACCTATGAACCCTCTGCCGTGTCGTCCTGTTCTTCAGAAGTGCATTTTATTCCTCCTTCAGTGGAGTCAGATGATGTAAATGTCGCGCTGGGTGTTTTCATGTTATCGTTGTCTGCCGTTACGGTGAGTGTTGCGTCAAGGTGTGCCTGTGGTGGTGTGTTACTGATTAAACTTCTATGCAGTTGGACTCAGCCTCACACTGCCCAGCGCTCACCATTTAGGCTGCAGGCTGGCGATTTTTAAACAATTTTTCACTGTTCTATCACTTCGACCGTGATTCTTATTTCTTACACGCTTGCATGTTGAGGACCCGGTCTACCAGACTTACTGTTTCGTCTCATCCACACTGTGCTAATGATGATGACCATCATCATTATGATCGTCATGATTATGATGGTCATCTTGATGACCATCATAATCTTGATGACCATCATCATGATCATGATCATGTTGATGATGACTATCATGATCATGATGATCGTGATAGTCATCATCATCATCATCAGTCCCTGCTGGATAAAAGCATCCACCAAGTCACCGCCATCTCTTGTTCTTTACTCAATTGGGATCCCACACAGGGATTGTCGCCCCCTACCGGCAGACTTAATGCCCTCTTGCAGGCCGGTGCTGAAGTCGCCTTGTGCCGCACAGGGCAAGCTGCCATGGGGGGTTCCCCTAGGCTAAGAGAGATGGGCGCTCCGAGACATTTCGTCACGCTGTCGGATAACTCTCCTGTAGCCGCCTCGTCGTGGCTCGCCAAGCTCGACATTGGCATTCAATACCACCACGGCCGCCCTTCGTCACGAAATTACGGTGACGTCACCACCCCGCCTGTGCCAGGCCACGTGCACTTTGAGGCCACGTGAAGTGTCCAAGACATTGGCATCTGGCTCCTGAACACACGCAAGAAACGAGGATAGTCAGCAATAATATACATGAAAGCATCATAAATTCAAGAATAAGTGTGATCAATACCGCTATATAACAATCTAGAAGAAACCTATATGTACGTATTCTTTGGGTCTTTCGGTAAAGTCACGTAGAACAAAAAAATACAAAAAATCACGACGTTTCCATCGCAACACAAGCAATCGTCATCAGGATGAAAAAAGGCATGACGATTGCTTGTGTTGCAATCGAAACGTCGTAGTTTTTTGTGAAATGTTTTTGTTCTACGTGACTTTACCGAAAGACCCAAAGAATATGAATTCATGCAGTCACGAAAGCTTTTAACCACCTATACGTTTTAAATACAATGATTTTAGCTTTGAGAATCGGTTTTCGGGTTTTCGTATAAAAATCTGCAGCCTGGCGCCCACATCGGCTACCGGTCGCAAAGCGTTGCAATCTGTCAAAGAGGGGGACACGATTGTCATTTTCATTTGTAAGCCTCCGGGCTGCGGTGCATTGAGTGCGTTAAGACAATGCAGTTGAAGGTGTTTGAAAGCCATCGTGCTTGGAGTAATGGTGGCGGGGGGGATCTTTTACTGGTAGGAACGAAGTTGTAAACTGAGTGTACCAGCCTACAATAGATTAATGTGTCCGTCCGTCCGTCCCCTTTCAATACTTTAACGAAGTGAAATCTCGTGCTGTTGGGGTGTAAAAATAAAATTGCGCAAAATTCCAATGTTCCTACCAGCCCACCCTGCAGGGACCTGTTCTCGTTTTGTTTTCACGGCACCAGCAGCTGCTGCTGCTGCTGCTGGTGGTTCCCACTGCTTGACACTGCGATGCACGTTGTACGTTAGCAATACAACAACGAAGTGTGCTCTTATTGCAGTGTGCGTCATTTGCGCATTCGTCGTTATAATTAGGCACGATCTATCCACTGCTCGATGAAACTGTGCTTTGCATCATGGGGCCTGATAAAAAAAAATTGTTGAAAAAAATGTCTCCTCTATGAACCGTTTTATTTTTTTAAATATGCCTATGAATAGTGACACTATGAGAAGATAACTGAACAACAGACAAATCCTGAAAACATTAACAATGTGTCACGAAATAAACTCAGGAATGTTGTTTAAAATGTAATTCTTATCAGGCCCCAGGGTGTAAACTGCAGTATCCACCTATTAGTATCCTCTCTATGCGCTATGAAGAAGGAACATTGCCTGAAACGTCGTCTATTCTTTGCTCACGAGTTGGTTGAGATGTTAAAACACCAAACTGAAACCTTTCACAAGGAATCATGTCTGCATTAACCACAATACTTGTGGTCAGAATGCAAACAAAAAAAATACTCTGATAATATGATGCATTGTCTTTGAAACTGATTGGTTCACACCAGAGACAGCTTTCTTTTGAGCCTCGTCTCAAAACGGTGTTCGACCAGAGGTCGCCAAAAGGGGAAAACCTCTTCTCATATTTTGGTACTGGCAAAGGAGGTCCCATGATGATGAGGTGCCATGATGATGAGGTGCCATGATGATGAGGTGCCATGATGATGAGGTGCCATGATGATGAGGTGCCATGATGATGAGGTGCCATGATGGTCCCATGATGAGTTGATTGAGTTTTGACACCCATCTCAAAGCCCGCACCTTGGACACAAGCACCGCCCCCTAATCACAAGCTCCGCCTCCATGTACCAAGCCACGCCCCATAATCACCAAACCCCGCCCTCTTGTCACCAAGCCCCCGCCCCCTGGTCACCAGCCCTCCCCGTAAGCACAAGCCCCGCCCATAGTCACCTAGCCCCGCCTACAGTTAGCAAGCCCCCCGCCCCCTAGTCACCGAACCCCCGCCCACCGTCAATAACTGACACTAATCCATGACGTCATCGCAGTCCAACGCACAGTCACAACCTTGGCGGAAGTTTTTCAATCACCACGACGCCCTGAGGGCGTCAGCCGCGTCGTGTTGGCCCTGCTCTATAAATAGGCGTGGCGCCGTCCGCTTTGCCCCGAGGGCGTTTACGTTTTTGACAGCTGGCGGCGCGACCTTTGTGCACACTGAGAGGCGACTGCACACAGGAAGGCAATGGCGGGGATGCGAGCTCTCAACGTTCGCCCACGAACTTTGAGATTTCTTCTGCTCGGTGGTAAGTGAATTGTTATATTATTGTTTGAGGCAACAGCAATAGTCGTTGGCAACAAGTTGTTAATTACAGTGATGCTGACGTTGACGGGATTGTGTCGGAGGGCATTGGAGATGGGAAGTCGCAGCGATGTGAATAGGGCCTTTGAATTGTTTAATTTGGGCCAGAATTATGGTCTAATTTTTTGTTCGTCGTTTTAGTGTTTGTCGTCATGGTTTTGTTGTTAATGTGCATAGGTTCTACCTGCGTGTGCGATATCCGAGCGATTGCATTCGTGCTAAGTTGTTGATGGGTGTAAAAATGTGTCTTGGATTTGCTAGGTAAGTGAACATTGTTTGCAGAGTCTATGGAAATGTAAAAAAATGTATTCAATGTAAAAGTAAGTTGGCAAACTTTAGACAATTGGCCGGTTGCATGAAGTACTTTTACGACTTTCGATTCCATTATTTACCGACCTACAGTTTAAAATCTACTCGATGTGCTTCATAATATCAGTTTAGTCATAGGGCATTCTGAAATAAAATAGCCCGTGATGCAGCTAATTAGAGGTTTTATACGTATAAATAATTGATTCAATGTTATACTTGATGGAATGTTCTATGTTCAGACTTATTACAAGCAAGACTGCCTCTTAAGGAATTGGCTAATCATCCCAAAAGTGGCATCCTCCCGAAAATTAATCTCGAAACTCAGAAGTAAACTTTTGTTTTTAAAAAAACCTTGCCAGTAATGGATTGCCAAAAGACTGTAAAGTAGAGAAGCGATCATTGCACATTTGTTTGGCGTGTGAGTGTGTTTGTGATTGTAATCGCTGCGGAGCATGCAAGACTACTTGTTCCAGGTTGTTCGTCGCGCATTTAAAACGTTCCATTCTTTTTTATCGTAGTAGCTGCACAACAACTTTAGTAACTGTAATAAAATTACACACCTCCGTTGTGTGGTTTATTATTATCATTAGTATAAGTGATTGGTGTGTGTGTGTGTTAGGTACGAGGCAGTGCAGACGGATATATTTGGTTATGTCCTCCATCGTCTCACTGACACTCTCGCTGGCAAATGTCCAACTGTGCCACTGCCAAATTACAAGGTGGCCGGCCTTTGTTAGTCCTGGCAAACCTGCTGACTGCACAATCTTTCTAAATGTATATAATACAGGGTTTGTAAATAATATTTGTCCTTGTGTTTTACCACCAAAAAACTATTTAAAAAACTAAGACCTTGATAACCGTGAGCCTCCTGAACCCAACAATTTAAAAGTGACCTTAGCTCCTGGCTGTGGTTGTGGTGCATGGAGAAAGAGAGGGCATTGGAGTGCTTTGTGGATTTGTGCCAAGACCATGACCGGGTTGGATCTCGCATTCCGTTTCTTACATTTCCATTTTAACATCACATCCAGTTTCATCCCACATTAGGCTCTGATGCAACCCAACTTGATAGAGATATGAACTCGTAGTGGCCAAAGCTCCCCTTGGAGAAGTGACAAACAAAAACACAAGTAAGCGCTATGCAACCTTTGACCAAATTTCCATCCACCAAATGATTCCAAACTTTTATTTGTATTAAATGCACAATAATTAGTTCCTAATAAATTTCCATATTAACTGTTGTCCTGTATCGCAGTTTATACTAAGCCCAGACCATTCTAGTCAAATAAATTATTTTTGTGTAACTGACAGCCATGTGCATTACATTCATTATAGATTGAAAAGTTCCAATGATTACAAAACTAATGGCGGGCTTGCAAGATGCAAGTGCGTTACAGTAGTCATGGGTATTATCGCGAGTGGATGCCTTTGGCTGTGGGATTATGACTAAGCAATGACATTGTAGATGGACGCATGTGCCCTTGGTTACAAGTGTGCCAACGTCTGCATGTCAAACCAATGAATGGTGGCATCTTTTTGGATGTGCTGTTATTTCATGCTGATGATGAACAATAATAGACTTGGGAGGCCTGTGATACCTTGACGAGAGGTGTCCACAAAATGCCATTGGTTAAATATTTACCCCAGGGTAGTTAACAGAATGAGCGCTTGCCCCTAAAACAACAACCACATTGCTTTTCCCGAAGGACAGCTTAATGGGTCGACTGGAAAATTCCAGCCCACCTCCCGCCCTGCGTGGACTCGACACCGAGATTGTGCAGTGTTATTATTTGAAGTAGTTATCTAACAAGGCATCGATTCGTTATGTTTTAAATTCTTGTACCCAAGGAGACGCATCGAATTCTGCACGTGAAAATGTGTTATTCGTGACTTGTGAAAATTATATGTCAATTTTATAATTATCATAGCCGAGTGACCAAAACTTACATTTATCATCGCAAATAAATCCTTTATTAAATAGTTTTCGACACTTTTGATACATAACACCATGTTAGAAATGATTTACACTTCATGAAAATAATATGCAGACGTTACAAGGAAAAAAAACCTCACAAATGATATGGTAAATAATAATCGATTCTTGAGTTGAATCTTAACCCAGACCCGTCACCATTCGTCGAATGGGCGGTGGCTATGTGCGGGGCTAGTCCGACTTGGCTTGCTATGCAGTCGCTTACAAAGTCGCTCGAGTTCAGCTTTAAATCTCGCCCACTCGTGTTGGAGCCAATGTTGGCTTGTGAATGGTCTAACCCCGCCCGCCCTCCACCGCGTCGGCGACAGGGCACACTTAGTCGTACGGGTTTAGCTTGGTAAATGGAGGGATCACAAATAGTTGTTTAAATATAAGTGGATACTGTATGTCAGACCCCATGTAAATTGCAGCTGAATGCCATTGTCGGGGTCATGCGTGTTATTTCTAGTTTTACTCTTTTAACTCGTGGCAACAGCTGTAAATGAGCACAGTGACATTTCGATATCATAAATATGATATCATTTCGATATATAATATCATATGAATGTTGTCATTATTTCACTCTGCTCCCATTGTCTAGAACTTTCCCTCCCCCATCAAGAGCCGAATGGCTCACAGGGCTATACCTAATAAATTAACTAATAAATGAACTGCCTGTACTGTTGAGTCCCTGCAACCGTTCAAAGTCAAATACATTTTCTCTTCCCCCCTCTAGCAATAACTGACTCAATACCGTACATACAAAAAAAATTGTTCACTCTTTCTGTCAAGTGTGGTGTGAGATTCAAGTTACGTGTTTGTACCGTAGTTTATTTAACGCATAGAAAACCCCCGACACATCCGTTGATTCGTCTTATTGAATATTCGTGCCGCTGAGCAAATCTCCTGCGACACGCCCAATCTCATGAGATGCAAAGCAACCGTTGATCCCGTTCAATTCTTGGATGCATGACAGTGATCCGTGGGACTGTGGCACGTTGTGGACAGCAGAGGGCAGTACAGCAAATCCATTATCGATGTGCTCTTCCGCGCTTGTACATCTGTGCTCCCTGCCTTCACCAACCCACACTGATCGGCGTGGCGAATTGTGGTAAAATAACACGCGCGGACCCTACACGGCGTGGGGAGGCCCTCATGCAGCAGTGGATTGGGAATTAACTGGTTTAATATTCGTCTTGCTTTCGATAATCCGGTACAGTGCTTCGGCCGCTGGCTGAAAAAATTAATCCTTGGGAAGTTTTATGCCAAAGAATCTGCTGCCACCGAAGCTTTGCGCGAGCTCTTTCGTCAGCGCGCGTCTACAGAAAGAGCTGTGTCGTCTGCCTTGGCTCATCACCTGGAGCCTCCATTTGAATGCTTTTCATCTCAAGTTGAAAGCGTTGATGCATTAGCTTTGTCCATCTGACAGGGTGGGGGGGGGGGCATTTTAAATTAAATTTGAGCGAAAATTTGTGTTGGTATTAGGGCTTCGTCTCGAGCAGGGGTCGGCAACCTGCGGCTTCGGAACTGCATGCGGCTCTTCAGGAAACTGCTTAGTGACGTTATTCATTAAGGACCCACCGTCTCATATTCACGTGCTTTGTGGCTCGTGAAATAAAAATGCCTTCTCTTGTTATATTGATTGCCGACAGAACTCCGTCTAGAGAAAACCAATAAAATGTTTCCGAGTTGGCCAAAAAATTGGCAATCAAACCACCGCTTAAACGATTTGTCTTAGTGGTGGTGGTGGTGGTGGCAAAGGTGATGACGTCGCATTATTGTCATCGTTATCATCGTTTCCCGTGACATCTCGTGAAGTTATCGTCACTAATTTACTTTCAAGGATAAACGCACATTGGAAAGCGTTATAAAGTCCATGCACATGTCGTCTTTTCTTCTTTAAAAAAAATGGTGTTGTAGAGCAAGGCCATAGCCATGGAGTCAACATTGGGGGGGACCAAATCTTCCAGGGTGTCTGGGGGTCCCAACCCAGAAAAAATATCTTAATTTGAAAACTAATTTCCTGCCTAAAATAGAAAAAAATTCACGAACACATGGGATGGACTTTTTATTTATTTTGTACAATAATGTCTAATAGTGTATTGTATTACATTGCTTTGTTTTTACTTTTTTTACCATTTCTTGTTTCATTGTTGTAATGGCAGAGATTAGGGATTACTAAAGTACAACCATAACCACAATCATATAAACAGAAATCTATGCATTGATTCATATGGAGACAAGTCCAAATATTGTGGCCAAGGTTTAGCAAATTGTTGTTTTTATTTACATAGCATAGCAATTCTTTTTTAAAGCAATATATTTGAATATTGGGGGGGGGGATGTGTCCCCCCCCCCCCAATATATATTATAATATATTATAATTACTGTCTTGTTGTAGAGCAATGTTGGGATTGCAGAGTTTTATAATTTAGGCAATAATTCACGTCCATGACCAAGTAATGCAAAGTCCAAGTTTGTAAACATCTGGCAGTTACTGAGTGTATGACTGCTGTTGTGCATATGCATTATGTACATTTATTTGTTTTAATAACTTTATATCTTTAGTTCTTTCGGTAAAGTCACGTTGAAAGCAAATAAATTAAATAATAGAATACAACGTTTCGATTGCAACACAAGCAATCGTCATCGGGTAGAACTAAATTTGAGAGAGAGATAAAACACAGACACGGAGACACACAGAGAGACAACACAGACACACAAGCAGAGAGAGACAACACAGACACGCAAGCAGAGAGAGACAACACAGACACGCAAGCAGAGAGAGACAACACAGAGACGCAAGTAGAGAGAGACAACACAGACACACAAGCAGAGAGAGACACACAACATAGTGTCTCTCAAATGTAGTTATACCTGATGACGATTGCTTGTGTTGCAATCAAACCGTCGTATTATATTGTTAAATTTTCTTTCTACGTGACTTTACCGAAAGAACCAAAGAGTAATTCCTGCAGTCACGAAAGCTTCAAATCAAGTTTTAATAACCTTGTTTTGTTTATTTTTGCAGGGAGAACAAGTAGATACTTCTCATCGTCAGCAACAATGTGTGGTAAGTTAGATCATCTTGAGCGAGTAATGTAGACAACGCACACATGATGTATTTAAAACGACGTGCTCGGCATGCAATATTCAACTTTAAAAAAAATAAAACATACTGCCTTTACGCATGTACGTATGTACGTTGAACTTATTTCACGCCGTACGTAGCCCACCATGCTGTCGTTAACATGTAGCGTATTACAGAATCGCCCCTAATCTTCCTGATCTCATCAGATCTTGGAAGCTAAGGAAGTAAAAAAGCCTCGCAAGTGCTGAGATGGGTGACTACAATGCATCAAACGGGTGCAATAGGCTGCTGTAGGGATGCGGCAGCAGCTGAGGGGCAGTGCAGCATAACACATTGTTGTACTGTACTATGCTCCAACGTCTGCTCCCCGCCATCGCCTACCCGCACTCGGCGGTCGGGTGAAGTATGGTCAAATAACCCCCATGACAACACGCGGTGTGGAGAGAGAGGCCCTCATCCAGGAGTGGATTGACAAAAGGATTGCGATGTAGATTGAGACACGGGGAGAATTCAAATGTTGCCAGCTCTGACCATGCACTTTGCTTGTGTGCGCAGAGCGGACGCACGTGAGCTATGAGGTGAAGAACCAAGATGTGGCTGTCGTGCGGTTCGACACGCCAAACTCCAAGGTAACAAATTGCTATGATGCGTCGCTTCATATTCATATATTTCTACTTCAACAATGCGTTGCTTGCGGCACACAAAGCAGCTCAAGCTGTGATTGTATTAATATGTACAGTTTTATGAATCCACTGCTGGATGAGGACCTTCCCACGCCTTGTGGATTATTTAACCTTATTTTACCATGTGGGTTGGTAAAGGCGGGTGGCATTGACACATTAGAATAGAAGTACAGTACAACAGCTGACTTTTCTGTATTCTACTACTGCCCACCACGTATCCCCACAGCCGATAACAACTTGCTGGGCATGGCGGTTTACTTAGCCAAGAACTAGCCACACTTTGCCTTGCTTGGCCTCAAGAATCTGACAAGATTGGGCGTATCAATGTGGAGTTGCTCGTTACCCCCCCCCCCCCTCCCTTGCAGGTGAACACGCTGTCCAAGCAGATGCAGGCAGAGTTTACGGAAGTGATGCGCGAGGTGTGGGCCAACGAGAGCATCAAGAGCGCCGTGCTCATCTCAAGAAAACCCGGCTGCTTCATCGCTGGCGCTGACATCAAGTGGGTGGTGCGCTTGCGTGCTCACGTGTGTAGGCCGCACTGCTTGTGCTAAAGGAAGACATGACCCAGAAAATGCCCCCTTGTTATTATCAGAAAATACCACCTGTGTGCACACTGCCTTTTCCGGTGCTCTCTCTCTGGCGAATGCGCGCTTCTTTTGGGCAGATGCGCATGCCCAGACTGGAACAGATTAGTTTATTTCATGTGTTTGTTGCCCGCCCGTGTTGTGTTTTTTTATTATTATAACTTACTTCCCTGCAGCATGATCGAGTCGTGCAAGTCGTCGGAGGAAGTGACCCTCCTCTCCCAGGAGGGCCAGAAGATGCTCGCCGACCTGGAGAAGTCTTCCAAGCCCGTCGTAGCGGCCATCAGTGGCTCATGTCTGGGCGGAGGACTGGAGGTGAGACTGTTTCCTTTTTTCCTCCTTTTCCCACTGTCACATCCGAGCCGTTCTGGGGTTAGGCTGCCACGAGTCGGGAGAGAGACGCAGGCTGTGCGTCCACTGCACAAGCAGAGCCGTGCTGCCAAGGGTCGCACGCTCTACGTGTGATGTTGAGATGCGTGGAGGTGGCACAATGACGATCAAACGAGCTGATGCGCGCACGCCAATATACGTATATACGCACAGCTGTACACTCGCACACACTCGCCATCTTGGCTTATCCATTTTCAGATGATTTTCTATCGTCGCGTTGTGAGAAACCCATTTAGAAATTTGGCCTGCTTCTACATGTTAAGTCGCTAACAGCAACACAACTTTATACTCGAATGTTGGTTGTTTTGGATCATCTTAACGATAATGATTTCACTCCTCGCGCTTTCAACCTTCGTTGGAAAGTGTAAAAAAACACGGGACAATGACTGGCGCTGTGTTGCTGTCCATTGCCAGGTGGCGATCGCTTGCCACTACCGTGTGGCCACCAAGGACCGCAAGACTGTGCTCGCCACCCCGGAAGTGATGTTGGGTCTTCTGCCGGGCGCCGGCGGCACCCAGAGGCTGCCCAAGATGGTGAGGACTGTGTGAAGCACTGGGGACGAGGAGCACGCTGCACATGGGCCGGATACGAGGGGAGCAGGGGACCAAAGGCGTGGTGGGAGCATAGTAGTACAGTACAATTGTGGATTTTGCCGCACTGCCCTCTGCTGCCCCACCATATAAACCCCACGGCATCTAACTCCTTTATGCATTTTGATCACCCTTCCAAGCAATATCGACACTCAACCATAATCGGTTATTACGTAAATAACGTGGATAATGTCGATGTGACGGTGAAGTTAATATGCATCTCCTCTGTTGTGCGGAGCACAGCTGGGTCTGCCAACCGCCTTCGACATGATGCTGACTGGCAAGAACATCCGTGCGGACCGTGCCAAGAAGATGGGGCTTGTGGACCAGCTTATCGACCCTCTGGGTACTGTGTTATTTCTCTTTCCATATACAGTGAACTCTCAATTGCTCAGAGCAATGGGGGAGGGGTGGAGGGGTGGCCCAGTGAAAACAAAGAAGTAGATCATGCAAAACATATGTAAAGTAGGATGGTGACATATTGCGTTCTTACTTAGAATGGAGGTGAAGATGGATAATGTACGTGCCTTCAATGCTTCTTAAAGCAATCGGCTTACTTACCGATGTGTTTGCAATCCAAACCACGAGCCTCAGCAGCAAGCAGCGAATGTGCCAGCGTTTGGCCGTGTCACTGCCCCGGTTAATATAAAGAGTTGGTTTTAATTATAATAGCTTTATTTATCACAGGGCTGGTTGTAAGGAGATACTGGTTCCACTTGGCAGTCTAAATCTGACAAACAGAGCAGTTGGTTCAACTGTGAGCAGAGAACTGTGGGACTCCCAATCGTGGCTTTCTTGAGTAAACAAAAAAAAAATGTATAATTATTTAAAGAAGAAACAAAAATTCTAAATATTGGCAGGTGGGGTATACCCATGCGGCTCCATACACTTAGTGTTTTAAAACCAGCATTGGATGCTTGCCAGATATAGACATTGTAATTTAATATTCTCACTTTCATAGCAAATAGGCACCATGACCATTGTGCATTCTGTAAACATACACTGCTTTACAATATATACACCGCTTCCTTTATACTGTCTAAATAGATGTGTGGGCCTGTGTATGTGTGTAGCGGTTAGCGCGCTGCGTTACGAACCCGGTTACCCGAGTTTGATTCCTGCTCGCGGCTGACACCAGTGACGATTATCTGAACCGATCATGGGCATCCCCTAGGTCGACTCAGCCTCAAATGAGTACCTGGTGCGGTGTGCAAACATTGCCGCTGGGGAGACAGGCGGCCGGACATGGTGTTGACAACCCACCTCCTGGTGTGCCGTGCCGGCCTTCACAAGTGCTCGCGAACCACACTTGCCCCAACAGTCTATTAAGGCTATACGGGGGATCTTTGTCTTTGCGCACAATGGCATGTGCTCGCGTAACAGCACTTGATCGAACCGTCTGTTAAGGCCTACACGGGTGATTCGCGTCTCCTACGCACACGTGTGTAGGCCCAGGTCTGAAGAGTCCTCAAGACCGCACGCTGGAGTACCTGGAGGAGGTGGCCATCACCTGTGCGCAGGATCTGGCCGCCAAGCGTCTCTCCAACAAGAAGAAGAAGGGACTCGTGCAGAGTGAGCCTTAGCTGCCCTGTACACACCGCGTGACTTTCTCCATCACTCAACTTAAAGCACTGAACTTAACTATTTTTTATTTTACCAGGTAAGGCCCACTGAGCTATATAGTAAGCTTTTTCAGAAGTCTACCTGGCTTACACAAATTATAGCTCAACGAAGTGGCTCATCACGTGGAAATGTACAGCAGCCTAATACTCTTCTAAATATGGAGAGGAAAACTGGAGGACCCGGAGAAAAATCCACGCGACCACAGGGAAGAGGGACGCTAACACTCCAGCTATACAGGCGTCGGGTCTTGGTCGGGATTGAACCGACACGACCTCCTGCATACCGGGTGAAGGAGTTAACATCTCTCCACCGTGGCACCAACTCCCAAGAGTGGGGGGGGGGGGGGTGGCAACCTTTTTCTCACAGAGGGCCGAATAGGATTTTCGGTTCCTATTTGGTGGGCACCACACCTTGTTAACACTTAACTTTGATTACGCTAGGACTGTGTGCATTGACTACACGCAGAACTACTTGAGATACAAGTGACGTAGTGATAAAATTAGCAGCGCGGTGTTGTTGTCTGGTCTAGAATATTCCTCGCGCTTGTACCCGATTGGGGCAGCTAAGTTGCTTGTGCTGATGGATAGATCTCCTTTGCCGGCCGTTTTAAAAGTAGTAGGCCTTGTGTGGTCGCAGTCACCTTTTGACACCAAGACTTGGACCATTGGTTTTCCATCCTTGATTGAATTAATTACACACATGTCAAATACGAACTCGCTCTTGTGAAATGGTTAAATGTAAATGAAACGTGCAATGCACGCTTTGGTTCAACGTGACTGTAAGATAGATTTGTTCGCCATATTGCGCGTTTTTGCATTTGTTTGTTTGTTACAGAGGTCCAGGACTGGGTGATGGGCTACGCGTTCGTCCGGGAGCAGATTTACAAGAGGGTGCTCGCCATGGTGATGAAACAGAGCAAAGGGCTGTACCCAGCACCACTCAAGATCATTGAGGCGAGTCAACACCCTCGTTTCATCCTCGTCTGTTTATATATCTGCTGCTGGACAATGTCTGTTATACAATTGCATGATAACAATCCGGGTATGACATTTTATGTGAATGTTACTTGGCGAGTTGTCAGCTGGTCGTAAATTGCAACTCATACTTTGATCGCTGCCCTTGGCCTCTGTACACGTTGTTTGAGAGCATTAACATACCACAAAAATAATAATTTGGTACATTTGGTATTTGCGCCTTTCTTATAGGGCAGGACTATCACGAATGCGCTGTGTTTCACAGACCTGGTCTGCGGTATTTTCATAGTTGGTGGGCGAGGTTGATCTGTGATCCCAATAGAGTAATTTTAAGGTTTATTTTTTAAATTTGGGCCTTGAAAGTTGGCACAATGGCCTCCTCTTTTCAATCGACGTCACAGGATCTTGAACCGTACGGTACCCGAAGCAGACGGCATGTCATATATTTTGGCTAAATCCACCTCGAGCAATAACCGGGGCGGCCTGCCGGATAGGAAAACCTCCGCCACAAGCAGGACCAACGCGCTTCCACTGTGCCACCAGCGTCACCGCGCTTATTTAACGTCCACCGTTCGCCCTTGTCTTGTGAAAATCTCGGCTGCGTCCAGATGTAGCGACATTCTTGACATTTTTCCCCCGCCCATTTTTGTTTTGCTGCAGGTGGTGAAGACCGGCCTGGAGCAGGGGCTTCCTGCTGGATATGCAGCGGAGCACAAGGTAGAGATGATTTTACCCTTGAAGGGGAGGGCACGGCAAGTGCACGCGTAGAGTTAATGCTTTGAGGTTTGTGGCCTTCTAATTGCAGTGCTGATTCTTCCCCTCTCATTCATTCGGGAGCGTCCAGGAAAAAAAAAACTGCTTGCTAACCGAAACAATCTCATTGGCCGGAAAGTAGTCTTCTGTTGAGAGCAAGTGGGTTAAGTCAATGAAAAAATCTAATTTATAACATCAGTGCGACCATCTGTGGAACATAATACAATACCAATCTATTTAAAGACGATTGGAAATTGTTCCAAATGAAGCTAACATGAGTTTTCTGTGAGAAGAATTGTGGGTTATTTTGTTCCCAAGTTTCCCTTCAATTGTATTCTGATTATTTTTTTTTATTAACCTCCGCAATGCACACGTATACGTGTACATCCCTCTTCTAAATCCACTGCTGCATGAGGGCCTCTCTATGCCATTCGGGTCAACGGAGCCACATTGTGGGCTACAGGGAGGATTTCAGCAAAGTCGTCATTGTCCTGTACATCTGTGCTCCCCGCTTTCCCCAACCCGCACTTACCAGCATGGTGAAGTATGGCCAAATAACCTCCACGAACCATGGGGAGGCCCTCATTCAGCAGTGGATTGACAAATTATAATATACTCTTCTGCTTGAGCATATTTCTCACCGTGGGCTCGCACAGCTTTCCAGTAAGTTGTCCTACCTCCTGATGATGTGTTTTTGATAACGAAAGCGGGTGGAGGGTGAAGGCCTGACCCTGGCATTCCCGCGTAGGCATTCGGGGAGCTAGCGATGACGCGGGAGTCGAGGGCCCTCATCGGACTCTACCACGGCCAGGTGGCCTGCAAGAAGAACCGATTCGGTGTGCCCGAGAGACAGGCAAAGTGAGTTGAGACGCCATCCTACTCATTCACTCGTCATCATTGTCATCATCGGCCATGATCAGTCCCTTCTAGATGAAGGCCTCCGCAAGGCCTCGCCATCTCTCGTACTCCTGCCACGTATTTGGAATGAATGTAAATTCGCCAGTAATCTAAGCTGTAACAATAAAAAAATATTATATTTACACATTATTTCACAAAATCCTTGCCTTAAGTCTTTCCACCGCAAGTCGAAAGCAAGTGAGACAACACATTAATTTTTTTGCCGGGGGAGACTGTCGCCTGGCATAGTATTGGCAATCGGTTAATCTGGTTTGACCACCTGAATGTGAAATTGTAGTTGCGCTGCATCTACATCAGCCAATCGAAATAAGAAGAGGGCGATATGTGCTCGCCAGTGCACGCGTACCTCTAAGTAACTGGTATCTGTAGTGGCATTTAAAACATGTGCCTGGTGTCTGTCATTATTGCCCAAGTGTCAACTGTCTTGTAAGCGGATTATGGCACGGGTGACATCAGAGCTATGTATGCCTGTGTGTGCGGGGATTCCCGCTGATGGCCAACACCAGTGACGAATATCTGAGCTGGTCCAGGGCCTCCTTCTTGGTCGAATCGGCCTCAAATGATTACCTGGTGCGGTGTGTAAACATCACCACTGCGGAGACGAAGGCGGCCGGGCGTGGTGCTGGCCACCCACCCCCTCGTGTGCCGTGCCGCCCTTCATAGGTGCTCGCTAACAGCACTTGCACCAACAGTCTGTTTAGGCTACACGGGGGATCTTTGTCTTTTGTCTTTGTGCGCGTGTCAGAACGGTGGCGGTGATCGGCGCCGGACTGATGGGTGCCGGTATCGCTCAGGTCACCATTGACAAGGGCGTCAGCGTGATCCTCAAGGACACTTCGATGGAGGGCTTGGGCCGGGGACAGCAGCAGATCTACAAGGG
The DNA here is from genome assembly GCF_048934315.1 of Petromyzon marinus. Classification (NCBI taxonomy): domain Eukaryota; kingdom Metazoa; phylum Chordata; class Hyperoartia; order Petromyzontiformes; family Petromyzontidae; genus Petromyzon; species Petromyzon marinus. The sequence goes on along the minus strand of NC_133689.1, from coordinate 1,900,955 downwards.
GTGTGTGCCCCATGGACCCCGCTCAGTCAGAGGGAGGAATGGCATTTTTTCATGGAGCTTATATCGCATATCTGGATAGCCCCTGCTGGATGAAGGCCACGTGCAGCGTTAGTCTATGTGGGGTTGTTTGGCCATACTTCTTCACCACTGGTACAGTGCCGGTTCGTGCAAGGAGGTGGTGCCCGGGAATGTTTAGTGCGTTGCTCACCACCGGTGTTGTCCGTGGCCTGGACTGGAACCCAGGGAGCCGGGTTTGTAACGCGGTGCGTTGTTAACAACTGCAACCACCACTCCACCCTTGCGACGTTTAAGAGGAACCGTTGAACTGGCAATCGTGAGACAAATACATTTTACATTTGGAACTCTTGGAAACAAATGGTGCAACACAGAAGCGGTGAGCGGTGAATCAACCAGTCTCAAAGAAGAAGCGTGGAATTTCAGAACTACTTCTGAAGTTGGTTCAATGGGCCTGATGTTCCCACTAGGCGGCACACCTTTGCACACGTTCTGTATAAAATAATTGACAACTTAACATATGCAAAAAATATTTGCGTGTTCATCTAGACGTTGTGCAAAATTAATATTTTTAAAGATCCAGAAATCGCCCAGTGTGCAGATTTTGAGAAGAGCTGCGTAAAAGAATTTTCTTTTTTTAAAATAACTGATGGCCTCATTACGCGCCGAGTGGGTAACCTCGACTGTCGTCGTCCCCCGGCTCGCAGGCTGTCGGACAAGGTGAAGAAGAAGACGCTGTCCACGTTCGAACGTGACACAGTCCTTTCGCACCTGCACCCCCAGCTCGACCTGAACGGCTTCAAGACGGCCGACATGGTCATTGAGGCCGTGTTTGAGGACCTGGATCTCAAGCACCGCGTCATGAAGGAGATCGAGGCGGTGAGCGCCCCGCCCTCACCCCCGCACCCTCCCCACGTGCACCTCGACGTGATTCTTCTTGCCTGCGACATTCCGCATGATGCCAAAATGGATGTGACCATTCGGCCAAAATGACGACGGGTGTACTGACCAAAATCTCGACATGTTTCAACAAGAGTATCGCTCTTGAATTTTTTTTTTCAATCCGTAGCATGCGGGAGCCCACAGACTCCAATTATTAGAATTGATTAAGTGTCTAAATGCTGTACATGGCAAGATAAATTTCATGAAATTAAAATAAAAACACGAGTTGCGCAGGTTTGGCGGTGACATGAAACGACGGACAAGGTGCCTCGTACACCACATTTCCCACACTGCTCACCAACAATCTGTAATAACAATGCAAGGGAAACTCGTGGCTGGTTGCGTAAAAAAAACATTACGTAACGATCTTTTGTTGATTTGTGATGATCGAGTTGTTGTTATGGAACGAGCGGCACGGGGTGTGAAATGGCATTTTCAAGTCGAGTCGCTCTCTTGTGCGCTTCGTGCCACGGTCCCCTGGCGTCGCGCTCATTGTACGGCGGTGAAGTCAATGTTGACGTTGTCGACGATGCCGTTCGCCCGTGCCAGGTGATTCCCCCGCACTGCGTGTTCGCCAGCAACACGTCCGCTCTGCCCATCGCGAAGATCGCCGCTGCAAGCAAGCGCCCCGAAAAGGTGAGTCGCCCTCTCTCTCTCTCCTGCGAGCGCAGCGCCGTGACCGGGCTGCCAAGTGGGTCACTCGGTGGAGCACACGGGGGACTGAAACGTTGTCAGCGAAGGCCTGGAAGGTGTTGGCAAACATCTAGAGACGTTTGCAGTGTCCTCGAAGTACCGGGCTAGTTCAGGTGTCGTTGGCCCAGGACTCGTTCAGCTATCACTCGCCACTCCGCACCTCCGATTAGCATGGTTGGCTTCGTACGGTGAAAAAGAAGTTCTGCATACACTAAAGTTAGCCAAGTCTGGAAGTTGAACTCTGGTTGCCGGGTTCATAGCGCAATACGTCTAACCACTGCGCCACCGATCCACCTTGACGAATGAGGTTAAAAGGGGTGGCGGGGGTATCGATGTGTGTGCGTGTGTGTCGTTGTGGCATGGCAGGTGATCGGCATGCACTACTTCTCACCAGTGGACAAGATGCAACTGCTGGAGATCATCACCACCGACAAGACGTCCAAGGACACCACGGCCTCCGCCGTGGCCATGGGCCTGAAGCAGGGCAAGGTCATCATCATCGTCAAGGTGGGACGCTAGGCCGGTTGTGCTGCCTTGCGACTCGAAGGCATTCGTACTTGCACAGCAAATGTACAGCCCTCTGTTGGTCAAATGCTGAATGAAAGCCTCCCCCACGCTGTGAGTTGACCATACTTCACACTGGCAAGTGCAGGTTGATGAATGGGGGTGGCCCAGAAATAGTTCGGATGTCGTTCTGCACTGTACTTGGCCTTGGTCGTGTTCGTAGTGCGGTGCGTTGTATATATGTTGAACTACTTTCGCACCGTACGTAGCCAACCATGCTTATCAGAGGTGCGTTAATCAATTCCCCACTGGTCCACCTCCACGCACTCGTGTACATTCACTTTTATAATTAGGTGACGAGTCATTGAGATGCACTTCTCCTTTGTGATGATCACCTGGCGCATTGAGTGTCGTCGTGAAGAACAACAAATAGATTTTAGGATTGTGGTGTTCGTTTTGTGCGCTAAAATATAAATCAGAAATGAGTTTTATTTTATTTACGGGCACGAATATAGTAAGTTCATTTAACAAATGATTCCTTGCATACCTGAATCCTAGCTTATAGTACAGTGTTCTTCACTGCACTATAAGCAAGTGCCCCTTGCACCGATAAGACATCATCAGTGCGAGGGCTGCCACACTGCCTGCAGAGGGGGTGTCTTCACATTTGTGTGTTGTTGGGGGGGCCGCACGTCCGGGGCTGCCAGTGGCCTGCAGGCTCTGCAATGAAGAACACTGTTGGAGTGCATCTTCGTAATATTTTTTTTTATGTCTTCGCATGTGTGCAGGATGGGCCTGGATTCTACACCACGAGGTGCCTGGCCCCCATGCTAGCCGAGGCCATCAGGACCTTGCAAGTGAGTGAATTTGCTGGAGGCCACCAATCGAAGCACAATCCAGACCTGACCATCAGGTGCTATCCCGAGTGATTTGTTCCTAGACTCTGGGGCTACGCAACTGTTGGCATGCTCCGATAGGTCTCTCATTGGAGCACTGTCCAGCCGTCGGTGACTCAGAAATTAATTTTTAAAACACGAACAACACAGTATCTCCACAGGGCTTTTGTACAGTGGCGACACGTACATCTATGTCCGGTGGCAGTCAGTTGTGGAAAGCAAAGTGCCACTGCAGGATGCTTTTATGACACTACTTTAACAGCTAAATTTCATTAAATTAGGAGATTATTGGCATCCCTCGCAACGTTGCGCTCTGGCTTGCCCTCACTATAGTCATGCAGCCTTGATGCCAACCCTGTACATTATCCTGACCATTGATTCGCTATCAAAATGATCGGCAATTTCACGCAATAATCTTGACGAGAATCAACACTTAAAATAGAGCAGCGAGTGCGACGATCGCCCACCAAACTTGATCCCTCCCTGTTGTTGCTCTTGCCCGTTCCCACCACACCACGCAGGAGGGCATCAGCCCGAAGAAGTTGGACAGCCTCACGACGGGCTTCGGCTTTCCCGTGGGGGCTGCCTCGCTGGCCGACGAGGTGGGATTGGACGTGGCGGCGCACGTGGCCGAGGACCTGGAAAAGGCATTCGGCTCGCGATTCGGCGGTGGGGACGTGGGCGTCCTCAAGACCATGGTGTCCAAGGGCTTCCTGGGTGCGTGCGTGCGTGCGCGCACTGCTTGTACACTTGCGCTGCCTCATCGTGCTGCTCCTCGTGCCACGTGCTGCTACTCCGGAATTTTGGCTCTGCCATCGAACAAAGATGGTCATTGCATCGTGCGCTTTCGGATGCGCTCCTGCGGCCGTCTGGAACGCTCTTCCCTCCAATGTTAGGAAGCCACTGAAGCTATGCACTTTTAAATATAGATTGAAAACTCATTTCTTTGAAACTGCTTTTTGTGTTTTGTTCATTTTCCTTCCACCGCACCTCTGAGCATTGTTTTTGACATACTGTGCGAAAGAAGTTCAACATACATGCTGCTACGGCATTGTTTCACATGTGCTGGCTGGGCGACTGTTTCGCTGGTCACAAGGCGTGAAGGGTGGCTGAAACCTTTTGCCAAATCGCCCGGAATGTGCTCAAATTTCTGCGTGTTCTGATACATACATTTTATATGTCCTGCGTAATTCATATTTATTTTTGAAGTAAAACTGCCCAGTACGCAGCTTATCTTCTGGTGCTAGCTCTATGGCTCGGCAGTAATCGCATGTACGCAAGGAATTCTTTTTTGGCCTTGACTGCGTTTATTGCTTGGACTGTTGGACCAGCGATATCGACGCGTGGTTCTCGCTATCGTGGGTGGTATTTCTGTGCCGGTCGTCATTGGGATAAAGGTTGACATCGTGACGTGTTGTTGCTCCCTTCGCAGCCAAAGGGCAGCCGCAGTAGTCGCAAGCAACACGGTCACTAGGCAGCCGAGAGCGACTCTTTAACAGCGTTACAGCCTATAAGTTAATACCTAAAATTACTGCCACCCAAATAATATACGTACATCGTTCCTCTTTTGGATCGGGAATGGCCTATCGTCTGTGGGTCATGGGGGATCTTTTTACTATACATTACTGTGCTGGTCATTGCCGATTGATCAAGTAAGAGGAGCAAATAAGAACAGTACAACATTGGATTTTGCTGCACAGCCTATGTAACTCTGCAGCCTACAACACCAAATGTTCCTCGTGGACACCAATCCAGGCACTATGCTGGCTCATCCCTGTTCAGCTTCTTAGGTCAGAAGACCACACCACTAGCCTTAATAGGTGTTCACTTACAGCCCTTGCTTTAACTATGAAGTTAAATGTGCAAACTTTTTATTTTTTATGGTTTTTATATGTGCATGGGGAGTTGAGGTAGTGTCGTCATTAGTGCACTGTGCTACGTACTTGGCGGACAGTTCGATTCCCACTCGCGACTAACTTTGGTCATGAATATCTAAACCAGTCCTGGGCCTCTCCTAAGTTTACTCGGCAATAACTGAGTGTGCAAAAATTACCACTGGAGAGACAAAGGTGGCTGGGAGTGGTGCTTGCCACACACACCACCCACCTCGTGCACCATTTTAGCTTTCATAGGTGCTCGCTTGCAGCACTTGCTTCAACAGTGTGTGTGGGCTATACGGGGGATCTTTGTCTTTGTGAGTGTATGTGTGTTTTGTCTTAAGCCAAATTTCAACGCAGCCTCGCAGTAATGAATTTAACACACACACGTAAGAAAAATAATGCTTGTGCATGGCAGCCTCCCTTGAGCTTATAGGGGGATCTTTGCCTCTCATTGTCTGCACATCAGGACGCAAGTCGGGCAAGGGCTGCTACGTGTACCAGCCGGGCAAGAAGGAGCGACTGGTGCATGATGGCATGGAGCAGGTGCTGGCGCAGTTCAAGCTTGTGGCCAAGCCTGAAGTGTGAGTTGGGCACGTGACCGACCAATCGCGTTCGCGCGAACAGTGCCGTTGGTGTGAACATGTCCACTCTTTACCGTTCACGTTTATGTTGACGATCCTCTGGCTTTATTTGTGGTCTAGAGCAGGCTATGTGCATGTTCTGGTTTCGTAGTCCAATTTTAGTATTTCGTCCTCCCACTTGTTTTTATTTATGAATAATTTGTAATATTTTTTCCAAGTACAGTTTGTCAAGCCACCACCAGATGAGGGTCTCCGAATACCGTTATTGTCATTGGGGTTGTTTGACCATACGTCGCCATGCTGGAATAGTGTGGATTTGTGGCCAAGGTGCTCTGCAGTGGCCTGCTTAGCTTGCGAGGTCTTACGTGGTTTGGGGAGATGTCCAGTTCATTTCGTCATGGGCTGCGAAAGAGTTCCTGTGAGAGAGAAACATTCGCAGAAGAACAACAACGCTCATCAGCATCCGTGTGTGCTCTGTAAATTATGTGTGTGGGGGTGTTGCTTGGCTGGCATCTAGCCGTTTGTCGCTGTCTTGGCTGGCATCCGAAACATTGCCACCAGGGGTTATGGACCCACCAGTGCCAGTCCAACCTGGCCCCTCATGTCATAATTGTCACCGCCAACACGGCCATGAAGTGATGATCGCCACTCTTGCATGCCACCGATCAAACCCATGCGTTTTAAAGCTGCTACATTTTATTATTTTGTGACTCAATCACAATCCGAAGGGTACGATGGATGGCGGCAACAGTAGAACGTTCGGGATGGCAATGGTGTGGGAAGACCTTCATCCTGCAGTGGATAGGCAGTGGCCAGTGGTGGTGATGATGGTAAATACCATCTGAGTGGCGACACTGGCTCTCATACTGTAGTACCGCATAGTTTTGAAGTGGTGTTGAACACGGTCATTAGCTGAGCTGTTGTCCTGTAATTACTCGTTAGAGCCAATGTGGGCGTTCTGCCAAGGTCTCTGTTCTGAATGTCGCATTGTTGCTTGAGGACGTCTGTGGCACGCCCATTGGCGTGTGCCTAACTTTAAATCTATAAAGTTTTTGAGAAACTTAACGCCTTGTTCACATTGAATAGGATTTAGAAATGTGTGTACGTGGGAAATTAACAGCCTTTTGTCATTTCAATGCTAAAAAATGAAGGCCTTCCTAGGCCATTAGGCCATTCCAGTGCTTGGGATTGTTTGACCATGCTTCACCACGCTTCTCAGTATGGGTTTGTAAAAAAAGGGGAGTAGCCTAGGACTAATTTGCCACCACTCTCCACTGGTGGTAGCCATGGCTGGGAATCAAACTCTGGTGACTGCATTCATAGTGCGGGTCTGCTGATTCCTGCATTGCCGCTTCCTGCATGTGAATTGTCAAATCCTAATGGGTCCATTACACCATCTGTGGTGTTTATGCTGCTGGTGCGCCTGTGACCACATTGCCCGGAATGCACCAAACCTCGTTAGACCTGCGAAACGAAGGATGGTTGAGGCAAGATGGCGTGCTGAGATGGGTACCAACGCACAATAATCACAGCGGTGTACATTTGCCCCCACAAAATACGTGGGGTATGGGGAGGTTCGAATCCAGCAGTGGAGTGGCAATACGGGGCTGTACACGTTGTGCTATACTTGCTCAATGTGTACAGTAAAGTCTGTGAAGTGTAAGTATCTGCCTCCTTTGAGGTTTAGAAGTTAACATTTGCTGGCGCTGCTAAACTTGCACATACATGTGGATTGCCACATCTCAATCGGTTAATGATTCTGTGGTATTGATTTACTGCTGGCATTTGTGCTTTACCTACTATCTACTTCCTCTAGCTATGACAAGTGATGGGTGCCTGTGAATAGCTCCTGGAATGTGGCCGATCTCATCGTATATCAAAACTAAGCAGTGTTGGTTGAGCCATGAAGTTGCTTGAGCTGGGCCGCCACTTAATAAAATCTGGTGTTGTAGGTTGCTCCGGCGCTACGTTGTCAACAGAGGCCATATTGGTTTTTGTTTAAAGATGTTTTCAGCTGATTTTGATGATGAGTGTTTATGCATGTGGGAGGAAACGAGAGCACCCGAAGAAAACCCACGTTTGTGTGGGGGGAGTGGGGGGGGAAACGCTCTATCCCCGTACACTTGCTATTCTGCCTTCTGGCGAGCCGGGTTGTGGCACCTTCTCGACGTCCATGGGAAGGGAGTTCCACCAATCCCCACTACCTCCACAGTACTGGATTACAGGCCACGTGCATAGCCGCCACTGCCCGTAAAAAAAAAAACCCACACTCGACATCTTTGCCAGCATTCGGAAAATCCCCACTGACTTACGTGGTTCAATATGGTCAAATAAAATCCCACAGCTCGCAAGGTGTTGAGGCGTTCATCCATCACTTGATAGACAAGAGTCCTGATCTTGTACACCACAAGTACTACATACAGTGTGTGTGTACATTATATCTCTTCATCTATGAAATTTTGCACCCAGCTGCTGCGAGTACTGCGTTGTAGACAAAAACGGTTGTGCTAACGCTCATAAACCTACCGCCTTCTCGTGATGTTTCGCACGTCTGTGTGGGTTTTTAAGCACGTGATGAACTTGAGTTGCTTGGTTCATGTGCCCCCTCTTCTTCATCTCCCTTCCCAGGGACGCCGCACCTGTAAACATGACCACATCATCCATTACTCCATTCCTCCATTGGCTCTCCCACTTTAATCCTGGGTGGATTTCAAGATTGTCTTCATGATTCTGCAGGAACTTGCCCCCGCTCGTCTCACTCTTCTCGCCTCCATGCACTCTCCTGCCTCTCTCTTCTCCCATCCCCCCTCGACTTGCCTCCACGCACTCTCCGCTGCAGCAAGCCTCCAGCGAGACTGGAAGTCTCATTCCTCACTCTTCTGCTGCCACCCCATCGTTCTGAGCCCCTTTTCCCCCCGGTCATTCGCCTCTTACACCGTGGCCTCTCATCTTAAACATTTGAAAGGGCACCCCCCTGGCAACAGCCTACCCGATGCGGCACGGGGAACTCGGCACCCGGCCTGCAAGCGGGCATTCATTTGCCAGTAGGAGTCGTCATCAGAATCCATGGCCAGATAGCCCATAGGTGTCCACTGCACTTTTCATCATTCGTTTTCACTTCTACTCTGTCTTGTGCCAATATGCTCAAGTAGTGCCATATCTTTATAGCACCAATCTCGTGTGATGTCGTCATCAAGCCACTCTCTGTTAGGTCTTCTCTTTCCGGTTCCTTGTTTTTTCCAAGCAACACACTTTACATTTTCCTGTTATCCATCTTACAAAAGTTTTTCCAAATAGTGCCAGTTTCCTTCTCATAACGGTCTGCATCATCATCAGGTTGTCTTCTTCTATGTGCAACCTTTTTCTCTCTGTCAGAATTTTTCAATGTCCAAGTCGCGCAGGCATACGAAGCTGTACTGAACATGCGTTCTCAAGATGTTCAGTTGCTTAACCTGTTAAGATGTGACGTGTATGTGACCTCGATTTCGACGCTCTGAATGGATATGCTTAAATAATTGTGTTTGTGTGTTCATAGCAATCCGCATGTGTATGTCTTTGTGACCTCCAGGTCAACGGACCAGGACGTGCAGCTGCGGCTGGTGAGCCGCTTTGTGAACGAGGCGGTGCTGTGCCTGCAGGAGGGCATCCTGGACAACGCGCTGGAGGGTGACATCGGCGCCGTCTTTGGCCTGGGCTTCCCGCCCTGCTGGGGAGGTCCGCGCCACTTGATAACCGCCAGCGTCGGTCACTTTGGGGTTGGGCAGAGCATGGGTCGCGACCACCAGCGTGGGTTGAGAACGCTACCGTGAATCGTAACAAACCGTGCGCGGGGGATGAACCAAAACAAGCTTGGAAACGTCGTGGATTATGTTACTGTCGATCGGCAGGTCGCTTGCGGTGGGGTCAAGTGTGGGTACTGCCTCTTCCAAGATGTCAGTTGCAGCATGAGCAAGTAGGGGCTCCGAAGCTGCCTTGAGTTGGAGGCGCTTCCGACAGCAGTGGCGTGAGCGACCATTTGCAGGGCTGTGCCTTTACCTTAAAAAAAACACGCATTACACGAGGATTATTTAACGGTCTCCAACCGTGTGTTTGTCTTTTGTAGGGTTTCATTCCCAGTACAGAAGCTAATGGACAGAGGAAAAACAAGTTGGCATACACGCATATAGTTGTAATTGTGTCTCGGACGTATTGAACGGTGTGGCAAGTTTTCCATAGGGTTAGTCCCAAGTAGCAACACAACTTTGGACTAAAGTTTCTTTCATTTTGGAATATTACAAGAGGCATGGTGCAGCCCCCATGTTACGTTGCATAATCACTCTACTTTTACTGGAAAGCGCTTATTCAAAATAGCAAGGGAGTTTTTGGTCGCGAACAGTGTTTTGGAAAGTGGGGCTCACATTTGGGAAAAGTTTGGGAATCTCTGCTTAAGATAAAATATATATAAAGCGATCACGTTGTCATGGCTTGTGATCTGGATGAATTTCTCATTTACACCATTCTATTGCCCCCGTGGCTCATGTAGTCTCTTACAGCTGTAGGTTTACCTAAACCACTCGCAAACAACAAATAGTAAATCATCTATTCCTCATGTAATACTCTTTGGTTCTTTCGGTAAAGTCACGTAGGTAGAAATGTAAATATCGTGAGCACATGCTCGAATGGGGATTGTTCAATCAGTACCGACCTTGTTCGGTTGATGAGCTGGTGTGATCGCTTGTGGAAGCTTTTGGTTACCGTGCTGGTACAAATTGTGTCGAGCTGTGGACATAAATCGGCTGTTGTTTTTGTTCTCGGTCGCATGCCTTGGAGCTGGCACGCGCTGTGAAGGGGCTTTGCTTCGATGAATGAATTTAGACTTGTTTAGCCAGAAGGGACCAGCAGTTCCGGTAAAGGGTGTGTTTCACAGTAGCCAGCACAAGGTTGTGATTCCAAAACGGGGATGCAAAACATAGAGTCCATAATTAGATAATGTCAACTTGGTCGACACACGGCTCAGAATGTGTTAATATAACACTGCTATTTGCAATAACAACAGTGCTATTGCCTGCTAAGAATATACATTTCAAAAGTCACGTGTGTGTGTATACAGTGCTTTTGTTAATCCACTGCTAAATGGGGGTGGGCTCCCCCACACATGTATGTAGTGGAGATTTCTTGACCTTACTTCACTACGCTGGTCAGTGTGGCTTTGGTGTGAAGGCTTGGGAACATAGACGTGGGAGCTTAGAAGTACAGCACAACAGTGGACTGCGCTGCACTGTCCACTGCTGCCAATAGCGTACCCAGCCTGGCGGTCACCCATCCAAGTACCTTCCACGCTCGACTAAGCTGAGCTTCTGAGATCTATATAGGTCAGGCGCATTCCATATGATTTTGAAACATGAGAATTAAAACTCTGTCGTGTTTAACGCACCAGTTTTTATTATGTCAGCTCTCCAGTTGAAGAACAAGTCTCACAACCATATTAATGATTTAGATGTAGATTTCTAAATTGGGTTGTGGGAATAGTTGTGGAGTTTCTAAAAGACAACTATGAGTAATTATATTGACCATGAAAACCTACGTGAAATTTAACAAATAACTTTCAGGTAACTCTGCGGAAGTCGGAGTTGTTAAAAAGTCGGTACGAACCTTTGGAAGAGCGTCATTTCCTCAAGTTAATGTTTAAACTACGAGACGACACCTCCCGTCGTTGCTGAACAAGGTCGCACGCACTGCCCTTTTACTCCGTTGCTCCCACCAAGGACAATCGTGCAAAAACAAATTTATGACCGCACATTCTTCCTCGCTGTTATTTCAACTCCTTGGTTACTTTGCCACTCCGTGGTTACTTTGCCACTCCGTGGTTATTCTCGCCATCCGGCCGTCATCCCTTCTCGCAACATCTCCTGCCAGGGCCCATTTGCTTTCCTTAACAGTCAAACCCTAATCCAGAGGACCGAATGTGCCAAAGAGGACGTCCGCTGCAGAGATGGAGCGTCGGCTTATGTGTGCAGGGTGCTTGATCGATTGTTGCATCACGGAGGGATGGTGATGGCTCGGAGGCCGACATCCAGCTTTGGCTTGATCGTGGACAACGACAACGGGTGCCTTGCCATTGGGGGCCTGTCTAGCGCTGTGAGGAATGCAGAAAACTTCGGACAGGGCGAGCGCTGATGTTTACGCGTGCGTGCGATTTGCAGGTCCGTTCAGGTTCGTGGACGCTTACGGGGCAGACAAGCTGGTGGCGCAGATGAAGAAGTTTGAGGCGGTGTACGGGGAGCAGTTCACGCCCTGCCAGCTCCTGCTGGACCACGCCAAGGACCCCAGCAAGCGCTTCCACAATTAGACGCGGAGCGTCCCACGGGCCCTGGGCTCCCCCAGCAGCAGATCCGCACTGCCGTTGTCAGAGTCTAACTCGGCCGCTTGGCCCTGGTGACTTCGGTGAGACCCTGTGCGCAGGGTTGACAGTCACTGGGGGCTAGCGACTCCTGTGGCGGCCCAGGTGCAGTCAGTTCACTTCTGGAGCGTTGTGGATAAATGTTTCGATTTAGGTTGCTAAAGTCCGTGTAGGGCTCGGTCTTTGTCGCCATGTGGCTTTTATAACTACCATACTTACGGCTGCCGTTAACACCAGTACGTGTGCCATATCGCATGGTTATTTTGAGCTTGTAAAAAGGAAGGACGCTATGGCGAGGTGCGGTGTTGATATTGGTTAGATAGAGCATTGCATCCATGCCGTCTTGATCTGCTTCTGTAGACCCACTTGGGTTCTTCATGAATGTAAAACCCCTGGGCCCAGGTGCCCGGGAGATCTTTGAGCCCTTCGTCCTGTAGTCACGTTGCTGGCACAAGGAGAGAGACTTGCGCTGCTCGCCACAGCCTTCGTTGCGTTGGTCGCAATGTCATTTTGCAACATTTGAGCATATTTCACGAACCCAAGTGTGCGGTTTGCTAAACCAAAACTACCCACGTGTACGTCAAGCAATTTATTCCTCTGTGGGGTGGTTGCGGGGTTACCTTTCAAACATGAGTACTGCACATAAAGAGAAGGATTTATAAAACTGTGCATAGTATTACCTATGTGACCTGTTGCAGAAAATCGTCGCTTTGCAGAATGCTACGTTTTTGCACCTTTTGCTGCGACATTTAATGCAGAGCCGTTGCCTTGTTGCCTTTTCAATGCAAGTGACCTCTTTAAAATGAATGTGCTGTCGATCGCCTGTGACTCTTCAACTGGTAAGATCGGTCCCTAACAAAAAAAAGTTTCTCTCCTATGCTAAAGGATCTTCATTTTTGTCTTGGATATTTTACGCGTCACATTTCACTTGTGTCCTTTACATATCTGACCCTGACTCCCCCCCCCCCCGCAACCATCGATGTGAAACGCCTACTTCAATAAACCTTTGACAAGAAGGCCCTTTCTTTACCTTGCCGTCTCTTATGGATGGAAAAATTCCATAGTGCAGACACCAAGAGGCTTAAGCGGTGTCAAAGTATTTGGCATGCGTGTGGTGACGAACCTATAATGCTTGAACTACCCCCACCTCCCCGCTTTTGCGTTTATGGTCACGTTAACTTTTAGTACTCGCTGCACATCTCGGTCGTAAACAAAGCCGTAAACGAAACATCTAATTTTAATATCAATGTGATTTATTTTTCGTACAGCTCTTATTTTTCCATTCGAAGGCTCTTGTTTGTGTGTGTGTGTGGGGCACTCTTGGGAAAGCCTCGTCGCTCTGCCAAGCAGTGGCGCCGTGCGATGACAGCACGTGGGTATTTTCGTTGGCGTCCAGGTCATGCGGTGGAACCTCGTCGGTCGACGTTGCGCTGCACTCAAGTGCTGGCTGGCGGCTCGATGCGATGCAGCGCTCGTGTGAAGAGAGTACAGCTGGCCCGTGACCTTCCAGCTATGGTGGAGGTCGTCCTAGCGAAATGGGTGCTGTGCAACTTTAGTGTTGCAAGCTCCCCTTTTGACGTTTATGATTCTGGACATTGTCGTCGTGAGAATTTGGTTGACGTCGGAGTTTAGGGGGGTGGGGGGGGGGTTAATGGGGACGCCCAATTTGAGACTTGGCGGCCTTGGTGTCTGCAAACGCTCGAACAGTGGAGACGTGCGGATCGCATGCAAAGGCACGGGTGCTGAAGTTGTTTTGGAACTGAAGGTTAACCTTTGTGGCGCGTTCAACCCGGATGCGTCGTGTTTACGAGCCACGTGAAATGTAACCCGTCACAATAAAAACGAATGGCCACTGGAGATTACCGCCGTGTGGCTTTGTGGTGTTGTGCACGCATGTCTGGTGAGACGAACCTCGTTACCGCTTCGTACGAGGCTGTAAAGTTTTTAGCTGTTTGCTCGAGTATTTTAACGATGCATCTAATGATTAATTAACGTCGATTCTCAAAGCTTATCGATACTTGTGTCGAATCGCGTTTGTACGAATATATATTTTTAGTACTTGCATATCATGGGTTTAGGGGTAATCGTGCAGATAAACAAACGACGACGTGCAGTGGATACCCACGTGCTATCTCTGCCCCATGGATCGTGATGATTTAATGGGTTTAGGGGGAGCGGTGGCACATTGGTTGGGGCGCTGTCGATCCCATCAGATAGAGATGGTCGCCTATCCAGGCTCAACCCTGCTCCGCGTCCAATATCTGATTCCGATCGGGTGCGTGCCGGTGCTGAATCCTTAAACCCCGATGTTTTGCAGTCGCCTGCATCTACACACCAGTAAAGCCAGCCTCTGTTGTAAGCGGTGTGGAATGTGTACCAACGGTGTAGATAAGGTGGAGAACTGAGAAACGTGGTGTCACTGGGAGGGAAATGCGAGTGGGAACACCTTTGTTCCCTGCCCGTCAGGTTTGTATAGAGTCCACCACTCACTGTCGGAAAGACCCTCTCAAGATTCCACGAATTCCAAATAACTTGGGCTTGGGGTTCGAGGGGGGAGGGTTAGGGCTCTTGATGGAAACCATGAATGCTGCCTATGTTAGAGTGGCCTGGAAAAACAGCAACGATCAATAAACTATTTAGAAGTATTCAACCTCTGTGAATCCACTGCTGGATGAAGGCCTCCTCGTTACAGTGACAGCCACGATGGTTTTTGGGCCATACTTGATGGTTGGTGAAGGGTGGGCCCAAGACCGGCTCCGATGTCACTTCACTCGTCACTGATGTCAGCCGTGACCAGGATATTAACTCGAGCCCACCTAATACTCAGCCCTGTGAACCACGATGTGGTCCTTCTGAAGCATAGGCGGATACGTGAGGAGGTCGGATATGCAAACATCTATAAATATGACCGTTCTACCACCAAAATCTGCAGCAAAACCATGGGGGCGGGGGTGAATACTTGATTGTCATTTCGAAGTGAGCGAATGCACGCGAGATTAAGAACGCATTGCCGTGTGTGACAAGGTTTCGGATTTGTGAATAGATCGGAAACTTTGGCGTTGTCCTCTGGTCTAACACTGTTTGAGACGAGGCTCTCAAGAAAGTTGTCTCTGGTGTGGACCAATCATTTTCAAAGACAATGCCATTATACACTACCACTGGGCGCGCAGTAAGTGGAGCACGCGTGCACGCTCATTGATTCATCGACGCCGTATCCTTGTGAAGGGTCAAGAGTGCCGCCTTCTCTCCACGGCCACTCGGTGCACGCGTGGCCACGTGCGTAAGGGCGGGTGGGACGGGCGGCCGTGGTTAGTAGCTGGAGAGAGAGAGAGGCTGTTTGACACAAGTGTCAGTAAGTGAGTGTGCGAGCGTGAGACACGGAAGCCTTCCGTCTCCTCCTACCCCGTGTCTCTCGCCCCCCCCCGCTCCATCCCACACGGATGTAACCCAATGGGTTTCACTTGAGCCCCATGTTCAACTCGATGAGATCTCGCCGATTGGCCGCAGCGAACATTCCCCCCCCCCTCCGACTCGTGCGCGGGGCTTTGGCGATGGCCGGCAATTGGCCCAGGCTGAGACGAGAGTCGTGGAGCCAGGGGGCTTGGCGTTATTCGCAGAGGTCTGCGCGCGCGCGCCGCCCCTCTCACGACTCGGCAGACGACCAAGGAACATCTTTGACTCGGGCGTTGAGAGAGAGGAAAAGAGACTCCCTCGAGTGAGCCGGCCGGCAAAGACAACAGCGACGGCCGCGCCGGAAACTTCAGAAACTCCGCCTCGTCTCGGCTCGCCGCGGTCACGCGTCCCCATCTCGACCCCTGCACACCGCAACCTCGTCCCGTCTCATCCCCTCCCCCCAACTATCTCGTCTCGGCTCGCCCCGTCACGTCGTTGACAGCTAGCTGAAGGTGAGTTCGTTGACCGAGACGGCGGTGACGCACGCGCCCGCACGCACGCGCCCGGACTTTTGTGGAAGTTTTGGACCTGCTTCGTGGCGCTCTGATACGTGATCATCATGGGGGGGTTGCAAGCTCAGCAAGAGGGTTCATGAACACGTCTGTGTGGACACGTTACCGGGGCGTGTCCACGTAACGCGTGGAGCTCGCACTTTTCCCCGGTTTCCTCCCATTATTGACATTGGACAAACATCCCAACGTCGCAGCAGCACGCCTCCTGCATCATGAGCCTTGAGACTCTGTAAAGGCTTTGCTGGGCAAATAATCAACGCAATCAAAGTATGGATGGAAATACGAATATTCAGGATTACGGTACAGCATCTGTAGTCTAATATCCAACATCATCTGTTCATTCGGAAACGTGTTTTTATTTTAGCAAAAAACGTACGTATTTCCAAACTGAAAGAGGCACTGTTTCCCTATACAGTAGCGTTTAACCAAAGGTTGTGCTTGCGTCTTATATTCCAATAGCTGTGTGTGTGGAGCCACATTTTTACAACTTCATTGACAGCGGTCACGAGTTTGAGGTGCGTCTTACTTTCAAGATAGTCTTACAATCCAGGGAAATGCAGTCACTGGAATTCGCGCTGATTGATTTGCAGTTGTGCGTGGTGGTGTCTGACTGTGTCCACAGTGATGGGTCATTCGACGTTTGACACCTGAAGGAGTGTTGCTGGTTGAGCCACAAATTAGCGAACAGATACAAGTCAAACTAAAACTGCGAACACTACATTTAGAAAGCGCGTGTTTAAATCATACGTATAAACAATTGTGATAACATCAACTCGTGTGTACGTGTAAGGACGGTGAGGGGGAGGTCTCTATCCAGCAGTGGATTGATCATGGCTGACGATGATGACGAAATGATAAAACGAGTGGCATCAGTAAGCACAACCAATAGAAACTTCTGGCCGGCTACCTGAGTTCGATTCGCGCTCACGGCTAACGTCAGCGGCGAGTGACACCCAAAACGGTCCTGGGCATCTCCCTTGGTCAAATTCAGACTTAGAACTGGCGGGGGTGTTGTCAGTGGCGGGGATACAAAGGCGGTCGAGTGTGGCGCTGGTTACGCCATCCCGCAGCCACTGCATGTCCTGTGCAGGGTACATAAATATTCGACCCGCCTGAAATGAAGCGATGCCAGGAGCCACAGCCATAACGAGATGTATACTGGACGTGGCATGCCGGGCGCGAATCGATTTTCAGGGTCTCTGACCCGGATGGACCCGGCTGAAATTAATCCGTGGTACTGTACCGATGATGATGATGATGACGGTGGTGGGGTTAAGTTTCAACCGACCGTGAACGGGGCATTGAACTTAGGACTTTGCGGTCACGAGGCCCGGGAGCTGTGCCCGTCAATCACGGACCGTGGGTTCGGGGCGTGACACGGGGCGAGCGAACTTGGTTCAGCTCGCGAAGCCACGCAGACCGTCGACCCGCGTCTCGAGACGACGAGCCTCCACTGTGAGGGTCGTCCGACGTTCCGGGGAAGTAAGACGCAACCGCAGAACGTCTGCCCCGTGTCAACAAAGTTATCCTAAAGCTTCTAGATTTAAAGCTTTCGTAACTGTTAGGATCCATACTCTTTGGTGCTATTGGGTAAAGTCACGTAGGTAAAAAATAAAATAACAAAAATCACGACGTTTCGGCCACAAGGCCGCTTGTGTTGTGGCCGAAACGTCGTGATTTTTGTTATTTTATTTTTTACCTACGTGACTTTACCCAATACAACCAAAGAGTATTTATCCTAAAGCTATAACAACAACAACAGCACGCTACGTATCTGGTCTCACGCACACACACCGGTTTATAAGACGCAGCTGAACGTATGCGTTATATTGCAGAGGAATGGTACGCCTTATAATCACGCATTTGTGTTGAAGTCATAAAAACTACCAATGTCAAGTGTCATATGACCGCTGCACGCCTGTCGTCAACATTTGTTGTAACACTGGGCTGGCCGGGACGGACGTTAGACGCCTGTCATTGGCTCTTGGGAAACGCAAACTGGACTCGAGCAGGACTCGTCACGGATAGAAGGGGTAACAAAAAGAGCTTCATAGCTCATCAGATTCCTCTCGGTCGCGGTGGAGTGGCAGCCAAAGGGGAGGGGAAGAACCCTAGAGGACGTACGCCACGGAGATGGAGCGATGGTCGAGATCGGCGTCGTGCGTGCAGGGGGTTGGCTCGGTGGATTCTAGCATCTGAGGCCTGGTTCATCCAGCAGTGGATTGGCCGTAGCCGGTGATGACAACGATGACATTTCAAATAATTATTTTCATTATCATCGTCATCACTCGGCCTATCCGCTCTACTATATACAATAGTACTTGCGCGTGATACGAGCCCCGTTTACAAATCGTACGTGGGATGGGCGCGTGCCGTTGGGGCTGGAGTTGGTTGGGGGTGAGTCCGCTGCGTCTCAACACGGTTACTAATTGTCTACGGCGATGATGATGATGAGTGGTGGGTGTCAGGTGAGTGGCGAAATCTGACATGTGGGTCAAATCTCGTCACCGTGGGGCGTCACGGTGGCTAGAAGATGTTAACTACCTCGTCTGGTATACAGGAGGTCGTGGGTTCGATCCCGACCCTGACGCCTGCTGCTGCTGTATATTGGGAATTTGCGTCTCTCTCACCAGTTTAGTGTTTTTGGCTGCAGTAAATGTCCACATGATGATGATGATGATAAGCCACTTTGCTGGGCTATCATTTGTGCTCGCTTCTGAAAAAGAGCTGTATAGCTCAGTGGGCCTTACTTTGGTATAATAAAAATAGTTTATGGATGCCGGTTTTGTGTGTGAGCGATTGTGTTGTGGGGAGCGATAGTGTAGCGGTTAGCACGCTGCGCTACGAACCTAGACACTTAGGTTCGTTTCCCGCTCACGGCCAACACCAGTGGCGATTATCTGAACCGGTCATGGGCCTCCCCTAGGTCGACTCAACCTCAAATCAGTACCTGCTGCGATGTGTAAACATCGGGAGACAAAGGCGGTCGGGCGTGGTGCTGGCCACCCACCTCCTCGTGTGCCGTGCCGGCCTTCATAGGTGCTGCTCGCTAACAGCACTTGCCCCTACAGTCTGTGAAAGCTACACGGGGGATCTTTGGACCGTCCACTCCGACGTGTCTGCATTTCGCCAGGGATTGTGATCGACTGGTTGTGGGTGGTTAATGTGCATGCGTGCACATGCGCATCACTGCCAATTAAGTAAGTCCCCTGAATGTTTCTGAAGAAGATGCGTGTGTAAGTTTGTTTTTGTTTACTTTGGAGAACATTGCTTGTTCAAGTTAACCGTCAACCGCGTCGTTGTGGCACCCGAGTGACGTCACATCGACACCCGTGGAAGAGTAGGCCAAATGCCCCCCGAGAGTGAGCTCCCTCCAGAGTCCTGTGGAGACAGAGAATGTGAATGTGTGAACGCGAGAGACTGTGTGGGTGCTCTTGGAGATACGAAACGTAGCAAAGAGAACGTATCAAGTCGCATTTTCCTTGTGTAAAAGCATCACATAATGTATGCATATGCATGGTTTTTCTTACGCGTGCGTGCGTGTGTTTTAAATGTATTTACTGTTAGGCTGTGATTTAATTGGAAGTAATAAGACATTATGGGCTTAAGATAAAACACAACCACGCACACACACAAAGATCCCCCGGATAGCCTACACAAACTATTGAAGTGCTGTTAGCGAGCACCTATTAAGACCGGCATCGCACACAAGGGGCTAGGTGATATTTACACATCGCACCAGGTACTCATTTAAGGCTGAGTCGACCTAGGGGAGGCCCAGGACCGCTTCAGATAATGGCCACTCGTGTTGGCCGTGAGCGGGAATCGAACTCGGGTCGCCGCCGCGCTACCGCTCCCCGGCATGCACTCACGCACACACACGCACACTCACGCACACACACGCACACACACGCACACTCACGCACACACACGCACACTCACGCACACACACGCACACTCACGCACACACACGCACACTCACGCACACACACGCACACTCACGCACACACACGCACACTCACGCACACACACGCACACTCACGCACACATGCCGACGTGCCTAATGGAGCATCCTGCTGCTACGAAAATGAAATGGCAGGCATAAACCACTGTATCTGAACCTATAATTAGCACGGAGTGCATAGCACACATGTGCCACTTGCCTGGCATCGCAGGAGGCAGCGCGTGAACAAAGTGGACTGATCACAAACGCAACTGACGTCTGGTACGCGAGCAGGAACCAATTTCGATGCCCAGTGACGCAACGTGTTGTGCGTTGTACAGCCCTTGGTCACTCCACTGCTGGTTGAGGGCCGTGTCAACCATACGGCTTGTTTGACCATACTTCACCTGAGCGGGCAGGCGCTTTGTCGATCCACTGCTGGTGGTCCCACCGCCAACCAAGCGCGACCATCAGAACCTCGTCGCCAGGCCGATGCGCACATCTCCCTCATGGATGGGGAATTCAAGGCACATGGGGCCATATAGAGAAGACCCGTAGGCACATACAGATACAGAGACCAAGAGAGACACATAGAGACCCATAGAGATACATTGAAGACAAGCCGCAGCAGTGCGATTGTGGCCATGCCACCCAAGTCACGGACCACACAGTAACCCCACTGTGGGCCTGCGCTCCTTCAACGCAGCAGGAGGGGGAACAGCGACACGACACGAACTCTCTCTGTCTGCTGAAGCCCTCTCGTCGTGGCCAGCAGCGGCAGGACCTCGACATTGGCATCGGGCTCCCGAACCACATTGTCATCATACGCATGACTCCAGCAGGATCCATTGCTGCATGGAAACTTCCCTACACCGTGTCAGTCGTGGGGTTGTTTGACCATACTTCCCCATCGGTTCAGACACCAAGCGCTGCTGATGTTAGCCGTGGCCGGGAATCGAGCTCAGGCCACCAGGTTGATAGTGCAGTGCGATCACCACTGGCGCCATCAATCCACCCCCAGTAACCCCTTGTCATCATCAGCCATGATCTGTCCACTGCTGGGTGAAGGCCTCCTCAAACCATCACCATCTGTGATGATGCCACAACGCAGTAGTCCATCAATATCCCACGCACGAGGCGATTCCATGGCTCCATCTCCGCGGCGAACGTAAACTCGGACGTGCAGCCACTTGCGTGATGACTAATGGCACACAATTCAACGCCACGCGTATTTTTTTTATAATGCATCACGGCATTAACGGAATTGACGAGCTAGCAGCGTATTTCTATGGAGACACGGCCACAGTGCGTTTGAGTGCGGCGTATATAAACCAGTTTACTAAAAGCAGGTGTCAGCCAACGGCTGCGAGCATTGAGAACCCGGCTTAGGCTTAGGTTCGTGAGTCTGCGGATCTATACGCGAGCCGTTGGGAGGTTTGCGAAGCCCAGCGAGATAAGAGATATTGGCACTCGAAATGTATCGCGACAGAAGGATACTGCTGCAGGTAAGCTGGGCCCAAAGAGTGACCAACGCAGAATTAAGGAAAATGTCACACACAGAAGACAACCTGGCGATGCAGATAGTGATGAGAAGGAAATTGGCACTATTTGGACAACAGGAAAATTAAGAGTGCGTTGTTCGGAAAAATGTAAGGAACTAGAAAGAGAGGAAGACATAACAGAGAATGGCTTGGCCACGACATGAAGAGCTTTGTGGCAGAGAGATGTGGGCACCATTTGAGCACATTGGCACAAGTGATAACACATGACGAAATGTGCAGTGGACACCTACGGGCTATCTGCCCCTTGGATCGTGATGATCATGAAGCCCCAGCAAACAGTGGCCTCCAGTTGCGCTTAGCTCTCTCTTTGTCGAGTATGTGTGTGCGTGCGGTTAGCTCTCTCTCTGTCGAGTATGTGTGTGCGTGCGGTTAGCTCTCTCTCTGTCGAGTATGTGTGTGCGTGTGGTTAGCTCTCTCTGTCGAGTATGTGTGTGCGTGTGGTTAGCTCTCTCTCTGACGAGTATGTGTGTGCGTGCCGTTAGCTCTCTCTCTGTCGAGTATGTGTGTGCGTGCGGTTAGCTCTCTCTCTGTCGAGTATGTGTGTGCGTGCGGTTAGCTCTCTCTCTGTCGAGTATGTGTGTGCGTGCGGTTAGCTCTCTCTCTGTCGAGTATGTGTGTGCGTGCGGTTAGCTCTCTCTCTGTCGAGTATGTGTGTGCGTGCGGTTAGCTCTCTCTCTGTCGAGTATGTGTGTGCGTGCGGTTAGCTCTCTCTCTGTCGAGTATGTGTGTGCGTGCGGTTAGCTCTCTCTGTGTCGAGTATGTGTGTGCGTGCGGTTAGCTCTCTCTCTCTGTCGAGTATGTGTGTGCGTGCGGTTAGCTCTCTCTCGAGCGGTGGTGTAGTGGTTAGCGCTACGCTGCACTATGAACCTGGCCACCCGTGTTCGATTTCCGCTCACGGCCAACACCAGTGACGATTTATCGGTCCTGGGTGATGATGGTGTGTGATGGTTACGGTGCGTGATGGTTATGGTGTGTGATGGTTATGGTGTGTGATGATTATGGTGCGTGATGGTTATGGTGCGTGATGGTTATGGTGTGTGATGGTTACGGTGCGTGATGGTTATGGTGTGTGATGGTTATGGTGCGTGATGGTTATGGTGTGTGATGGTTATGGTGCGTGATGGTTATGGTGTGTGATGGTTATGGTGCGTGATGGTTATGGTGTGTGATGGTTATGGTGCGTGATGGTTATGGTGTGTGATGGTTATGGTGTGTGATGGTTATGGTGTGTGATGGTTATGGTGCGAGATGGTTATGGTGTGTGATGGTTATGGTGTGTGATGGTTATGGTGTGTGATGATTATGGTGCGTGATGGTTATGGTGCGTGATGGTTATGGTGTGTGATGGTTACGGTGCGTGATGGTTATGGTGTGTGATGGTTATGGTGCGTGATGGTTATGGTGTGTGATGGTTATGGTGCGTGATGGTTATGGTGTGTGATGGTTATGGTGCGTGATGGTTATGGTGTGTGATGGTTATGGTGCGTGATGGTTATGGTGTGTGATGGTTACGGTGCGTGATGGTTATGGTGCGTGATGGTTATGGTGCGTGATGGTTATGGTGCGTGATGGTTATGGTGTGTGATGGTTATGGTGTGTGATGGTTATGGTGCGTGATGGTTATGGTGTGTGATGGTTATGGTGCGTGATGGTTATGATGTGTGATGGTTATGGTGCGTGATGGTTATGGTGTGTGATGGTTGTGGTGCGTGATGGTTATGGTGCGTGATGGTTATGGTGTGTGATGGTTATGGTGTGTGATGGTTATGGTGTGTGATGGTTATGGTGCGTGATGGTTATGGTGCGTGATGGTTATGGTGTGTGATGGTTATGGTGTGTGATGGTTATGGTGCGTGATGGTTATGGTGTGTGATGGTTACGATGCGTGATGGTTATGATGTGTGATGGTTATGGTGTGTGATGGTTATGGTGCGTGATGGTTATGGTGCGTGATGGTTATGGTGCGTGATGGTTATGGTGTGTGATGGTTATGGTGCGTGATGGTTATGGTGTGTGATGGTTACGGTGCGTGATGGTTATGATGTGTGATGGTTATGATGTGTGATGGTTATGGTGCGTGATGGTTACGGTGCGTGATGGTTATGGTGCGTGATGGTTATGGTGTGTGATGGTTATGGTGCGTGATGGTTACGGTGCGTGATGGTTATGGTGTGTGATGGTTATGGTGCGTGATGTTTATGGTGCGTGATGGTTATGGTGTGTGATGGTTATGGTGCGTGATGGTTATGGTGCGTGATGGTTATGGTGCGTGATGGTTACGGTGTGTGATGGTTATGGTGCGTGATGGTTATGGTGCGTGATGGTTATGGTGTGTGATGGTTACGGTGCGTGATGGTTATGGTGTGTGATGGTTATGGTGCGTGATGGTTATGATGTGTGATGGTTATGGTGCGTGATGGTTATGGTGTGTGATGGTTGTGGTGCGTGATGGTTATGGTGTGTGATGGTTATGGTGCGTGATGGTTATGGTGCGTGATGGTTATGGTGCGTGATGGTTACGGTGTGTGATGGTTATGGTGCGTGATGGTTATGGTGCGTGATGGTTATGGTGTGTGATGGTTACGGTGCGTGATGGTTATGGTGTGTGATGGTTATGGTGCGTGATGGTTATGATGTGTGATGGTTATGGTGCGTGATGGTTATGGTGTGTGATGGTTGTGGTGCGTGATGGTTATGGTGCGTGATGGTTATGGTGTGTGATGGTTATGGTGTGTGATGGTTATGGTGTGTGATGGTTATGGTGCGTGATGGTTATGGTGCGTGATGGTTATGGTGTGTGATGGTTATGGTGTGTGATGGTTATGGTGCGTGATGGTTATGGTGTGTGATGGTTACGATGCGTGATGGTTATGATGTGTGATGGTTATGGTGTGTGATGGTTATGGTGCGTGATGGTTATGGTGCGTGATGGTTATGGTGCGTGATGGTTATGGTGTGTGATGGTTATGGTGCGTGATGGTTATGGTGTGTGATGGTTACGGTGCGTGATGGTTATGATGTGTGATGGTTATGATGTGTGATGGTTATGGTGCGTGATGGTTACGGTGCGTGATGGTTATGGTGCGTGATGGTTATGGTGTGTGATGGTTATGGTGCGTGATGGTTACGGTGCGTGATGGTTATGGTGTGTGATGGTTATGGTGCGTGATGGTTATGGTGCGTGATGGTTATGGTGTGTGATGGTTATGGTGCGTGATGGTTATGGTGCGTGATGGTTATGGTGCGTGATGGTTACGGTGTGTGATGGTTATGGTGCGTGATGGTTATGGTGCGTGATGGTTATGGTGCGTGATGGTTATGGTGTGTGATGGTTATGGTGCGTGATGGTTATGGTGTGTGATGGTTATGGTGCGTGATGGTTATGGTGTGTGATGGTTATGGTGCGTGATGGTTACGAGCGCACCGGAGTTGCAATCCAGAGGTCGATCCCTTGACGCCGCGGTTGAAACAACGAGGCAAGTCTCTTGAGGAGTAGACGGCAGTTAGTCGATCGGCAGGTCGCGTTACAGGTGGGGCAACGTGCGGGTACCCGCCACCTATTCCAAGACGTCTGGCCAGTGTGAAAGAGTAGGCCAAATACACATTCGAGAGCCTGGCGAGGCCCTTTCCGCCAGCAGCAACGTGAGAAATAAGTTGCAGGGGCTGCGCCTTTGCCTTTTGAGCAGAGTCCATGCCAAAGCACGGCATGCCACTGAGTGGGGGGTGGCTGCGGCATGCCCGTGACTGTGGTCTGACTCACTGGCATCACCCACCCGGAGGCTGAGGCTCGCTGCTCGGTATATCCTGCCCGCACAGTGCTTATCGCCTGTGGATTCCCCCTCGTTCATTGTCAAATCGCGACGGTGCCTTCCCGCTTCCCCAAGGCCGCGGCACGTTGCTCGGCTCAATCTCTCAGTCAGATAAAGGCGCAGCCCCTGCAACGTCCGGCGCACGCCCTCCGCTGGCGGAAGGGCCTCCGCCAGAGGGAGCTCTCACGGGCCCCGAGAGAGAGAGAGGGGGGGGGGAGTTTGGCCGACTACTCCCACGCTGTAAGATTGTCAACGTGCTGAACGTGATGGAATGTTTTTCTGTTCCTTGTGTAAATAAAATAAAACAACTCAGCACATTCGTCAATGTCCTCTGTCTTTCTCTCTCTCTCTCTGTCCTTCCTGCTACCTGTGCACAACCCCAGTTTCGGTCTTTCTCCCTCCTTGCACCTACCTCTGCACTGGAATCAACGTTCACTTGTACATTAAGCAGCACTGTCCATAGACTCAGTGCTGCCCATAGACTCAACGCTGTCCATAGCCTCAGTGCTGCCCATAGACTCAACACTGCCCATTGACTCAACACTGCCCACATACTCAACGCTGCCCATAGATTCAACGCTGTCCATAGACTCAACGCTGCCCATAGACTCAACGCTGCCCATAGCCTCGGTGCTGCCCATAGACTCGGTGCTACCCATAGACTCAACACAGCCCACAGACTCAACGCTGCCCAAGACTCAACGCTGCCCACAGACTCAACGCTGCCCAAGACTCAACGCTGCCCATAGACTCAACGCTGCCCATAGACTCAACGCTGCCCATAGACTCAACACTGCCCATAGATTCAACGCTGCCCATAGACTCAACACTGCCCATAGATTCAACGCTGCCTATAGACCCTACACTGCCCCTGTACATTGAGCAGTCCCCCTCATAAAGCTCCTTGCATGCCTCTCTTGAAGGCTCACCTCTTCACCATTGCCCATACTCTTCCTTCTCCTCGCCCCTCCACTTCTGCCCTTCCCTCCCCTACCCTGTCATGATCCCTAAGTACCCCTCGATCCCGGTCATTCATTCCTCAACTCTTGCACGCCTCAGCCATCTACATGGTTATTTTATGATATCGTCTTTATAAACTGTGCTAAGCTCCTTGAGCAAAAGCGCTCTATAAATATAAAATAAGATAAGAGGGGGAATCTATAATAGGCGACGTTTCGGGCAATGCCCCTTGTTCATAGCAAATTATTCCTTAAGCAGTCATTTGGCCAAAGGGCTGTACATGTGTGCGTTTCGTCACCTACCCAACGTATTGATCGGTGAGGATATTTTTTTAAAATGTCCATATATATCTAGTATGTACATGTGCACTGTCTGAAGTCCAACGTGATAATCATCTTCACCCTGCGAGCCATCTCCATCTGCTGGGGACCGCAACGCAAACAAAAAATGCGTTATGCCAGCCAAGACAAAATATCCAAGAACACGTCGGCTGTGAGATGGAATGCGCCGGGCACGTGTGAACGGCGACATCGAGAAAGGCCCCGGATCCCTGACGCAAGCACGGATGTGGGAAGGCGACGCGTCGAAGCCTGCGCTGATGCAGACGGCCGACAAAAAGGGCTCAGGTCACGGAGCCACGTCCGTCGTTCCAGCGTTCAGGACAAGGGCGTGGAGCGTGGCTCCACGAGCCGTGGCTGTGATGCGGCTTCACACGAACCCAGGCCCTGTAGCGTGACCTGGCTTTAAAGAAGCGGGGCGCTGGGGGGGGGGGTAACAAAAGCTCAGCAGTGGAGGGCATGACAGTAAATGTTAAACAAACTTAATAAAAATAATAATATCTGAACAGAATGAGTAACGATACGATCGGCGTTCGTCTATTGTGCATTCTGCTCCGGGTCTCACCCGCCTTGTGTGTACGATGCCCATCGCTGAATTGTCCACATTTTTTGGGACCAACGTTTTGTGGCTCGGCTGTAAGAATGTAGTTGGGGGGGCTGATCATTCAGCAAGGGGTGCCCAGCCTCCCCCCCCCCCACCCTTGACTCTACGGCCCCCCCTCCCCCTCCGATGAGAGCGAAGCATTCGCTGGGATTTTGGTGGCATATTTTGTCAAAGGCAGCGTTGTCTATTCTGATGCAATTTTTCGTTTAGGAAAGTCAAGTTGGTGAGATGTATTTAGTTACTTTGCTTGTTTACCAAGGAGAAAGTCTCAGGACCCTATTTCACGAGGACCCTGCCAGGTTTTCGCAAGAGCGGGCAATGATTCCTCCGTAGAGTATACTCCAATCGAGTCATTCTTGGAAGCTAAGCGGAGGTTGAGCCTGGATAGCGCTGCCATGGTTTCGAAGAGGATCTGCGGGATTGCTATCCGACAATTGTTGTGACCAGAGGTGAGGAGCCTAGAGGCCACTGGGCGTATATGACCTGTGGCTTCATGGCCAGTGGTCACGCGAGGCCTACCACTTCGAAAAGGCCCGCAAACGATGTTTGTGCATCACTGCAAGCAACTTATCCGCACTCTGCTTTAAAGTTCAGCACGCCCACGTTACCTGCTGTGTTTCACAGAGTTCTGAGCGCTCGGCAACCACGCGCAGAAGTTGTCCATCCGCTTAATGAATGTGCGCCCGTCTAAGGAATCGTGAAGTCCTGTTCGGCCCTCTGTGGGGACGAGGTTCTACGCCGTAGGCTGTGGCTGTGTGGCCTGCCGGCCGGTCCCCGCACGAAGGGTGCTGTACGCAGCACGGTAACGCTGCAGACTCGATGGCAAGGAGGGAAATGTGGCCCCTGTGCAAGAGGCTCCGAGGAACCGCCCCTGAGCGGGCTGCTGCGCTCCCCGCCAGTTACGTAGCCACCAAGTGTGCAGGCGGTGCAACCGCACCGTGGCGCTGGGGTCGGAGGGTCTTAGACGTCAGGCTTTGAAGATGAGGGGGGTGGGCAATTGAACAGCCCTCCCCCCCTTCCCCATTCAATTCCTTGCACCGGCGCCCACACCAACCACGCCTCCCTTCGGCGCAAGCGGCCGTGGAAAGCCATCCCGAGACTCCTCGGCAAAGCCTGTGGCAAGAGCTTCTGAGCCCCGGCGTGCGTGGGTCTCCCAATAAAAGACTGGCAGGCTCGCCGCCATGGCATTAATTTGGCCATCACCGTACGCGCGTTCACGCAGAATCGTCATCGACCGCATTCGATAGATCGAGCGTGCCCGCGGCAAAACCGCGGTGGAATGTGGAGGAACTCTGCAGATTCCCGGAAGCCAAGAAGGGGCTGAGCACGCGTAGCGCTTGGTCGGCACAGGGCAATGTTATACTGCACTGGTGTCCACCTGTAGTCGCAATAGCTTCTCACCTGGCTGAATGTGACAGGACGAATTACCTGCCTGCTTTGGTCACCGAGTGGATTAGCCGGTTTTGTGGTTCGGATTAGGTGCTCAGGGCAAGCCCCAACCGATACCTTACCTGCACGGTTTAATCTTCACGTTGGAGCAATATTTAATGAGATTAACACTTATGGGATTGGAGTGACAGGTGTGTACAACCACAAAATAACTTTTCACTTGCATCATTAACGCTGCTGTTTCGTTGTTAGTCCGTTTGGATGCGAGGAACGTCATCCAAACCTTTAGCTTACGACAACACAATAACTGGGCTGGCAGAAGTGAAAATAGAAACTGTTCTCAGCGTTAGTCTATTTTATAGGGTGCGGCGTGGTGTCGAGATGTTAATTACCTCGCCTGCTATACAGGAGACCGTGGGTTCGATCCTAACGCCTGTTACATATTTGGATTTTGCATGTCTCTCTCCCCATGGTCGCGTGGATTTTTCTCCGGGTCCTCCGGTTTTCCCCTCCACATTTAGAGACGCGCGTTTTTAGAGTGTTTGGCTGCTATAAATGTCCACATGGTAAGCCACTTCGTTGAGCTATCATTGGTGGCCAGGTCATTTCTGAAAAAAGCTACATAGCTCAGTGGG
The DNA here is from genome assembly GCF_048934315.1 of Petromyzon marinus. Classification (NCBI taxonomy): domain Eukaryota; kingdom Metazoa; phylum Chordata; class Hyperoartia; order Petromyzontiformes; family Petromyzontidae; genus Petromyzon; species Petromyzon marinus. The sequence goes on along the minus strand of NC_133689.1, from coordinate 1,871,860 downwards.
CCTTACCTGGTAGAACAACATAAAATAGTTTAAAATAGTTTAGATGGGTTTTTTTTTCCACAAGGCACACGAGTTAGAGACGTCGTAATAACCGTTACGAAACGTCAGTGGGTTTGGGCAGGACACGTCACGGCCAGAAGGGATCCTGCATGCCGGTGGTCGTGACCCACGGCGGCTGGCGGCCGAAGGCCTCGTGACCCGAACTGGAGAAGGCCCTGAGCTGGGCACGAGGCGGACTGCCGCGTCGCCGAGACCGCGAGAGGCGGCGACGGCGTTGGAAACCCTTCGCCGAGAGCAGTGGATGATGGCACATGGCTGCTGCTGCTGCTGATGATTGAGACACAACGTGGAGAGATGTTTTTTTGTTTGTGCCAATTAGGGGAAGCTTTAACCGCCTCGCCAACCAGGAATGCAAAAGGGCGGAGCAGGCCGCACGTGTTGAGGCGACAGCTGAGGGTGGCTCTCCCCTCGCCAACACCGCCGCCACCCAACCCAAACCCTCCCAGCGAGTTCCCCGCTCGCGCTCGGCCGACCGCGAGCGGCGTTTGACGCGGCACGGAATCCCGCGAGTTCCAAGCTCCGAGTTGATTTCGTGGAACCGCGCTGAGAGCTCAAGGGGGCGGGGTGGGGGGGTGGGGGTAGAGTCCTCGTTCGCGAGAGTGACCCCCCGGGTCACCAAAACAATGACAATAGCGTAAACAAACCAAACATTTTAATTAATAAAAAAGATATATAGTCCTGTACACGAAATAATGCCAACGGGATATCGGCACAAAAAATCAAGAGAAGTCGACAACGTTGCACGACCGGACGTCAACGTCAAATAATGACGAGTTGCCTAATAGGGCAGACTCGTATGCGCAGTTGCGTTGAAGTTCTCGTTACGCTTCCAACTAAAGGTAGAAGTCGTTCGTGCCCTGGCTCCTCTGGCCGTCCGTGCGTGATGGGGATGGGCTGGGGGTGAGAGAGGTCACAACAACTCGTGGAGATGATTCGGTGTGGACGAACCGCTCGTATGCGGCCGAGTGCCTCTTCGGGACTCGCGCTTGACAGAACCAGGCACAGCTGCTGCTGCTGTTGTTGCAATGATTGACCCAGGAAAGCCTCGCTGTGTGTAATCCAAATTGAGTACTTCGCGGGTAACGCCGCGTGGAGTTTTAGCGCTGATGATGATTGATCAAAAGGTGTGGCCAAAACGTGGGCTGCACACCGGAGCGAAATAGCGTGCTGACAAAAAGAACGAACGCCGACACCGAGGTCCAGAGGCGTTCGCTCCGTCTGCCCGTGCCGCGACTTCTCTTGTGACGCATTTTGTAGTCGTCCTCGTCGTCGTTTTTGTTGTTGTTGTGTTAAATGCACGTGGCCTGGGGTCGCGCGATAATGCGTCTGTCTGTTCTGTCTGGGGCACCGCGCTGTTTCGGGTCGTGACCTCGCACGTGTCGCGGGCTGTCTCTCCTGCCGCCGCCGCGGCGCGCGCGCTGTTGACGCCAGATCGCAGCTGCTACTGCTGCTGCTCGTGGGGTTTAAAAAAAGGAAAGGCGTCACGTTCAGAGTCGTCGGTCCGCGCTGAGTTCGACTCCCGACTCGGGCGTCTTTCTGCGTGGAGTTTGCGTGCTCTCTCTCTCTCTGTGTTTCTCTCTCTCTCGCTCCCCCCTCTACTGCATGGGTGTCCTCCGCTTTCCCCGGTTACCTCCGATAGCGAGAACAAAACACGAACAGTGCAACTAGTATCGACCAGAAAATCCCAATGCTGCAAAGTTGACCCGCGGACGTACTCAGCTGGGGTCACGCACGGCAGCCACGTTGCTCGCTAATGCAAAAAAAAACTTAGCAGGACTCTCCGGTGAAGCAGTCTCGAGATTTGGTGAGGCTTTGCTGGGTGGACACGCGTCGTCGTCATCATCATCATACCATCACGTTGCCACAGTGGCGGCGCACTGGGCTTGCGATCCAGAGGTCGCCCGGTTCGATTCAATGTCCCGGCGCGGCAGTTGAAACGATGATGCAAGTCTCTTATATCCCCCAACAGCCTCTGTGCACCCAGCAGACTAGACGGACGTCTTCACCGCGGTCAATCTACAACGGGCAGCTCGCTTGCCCCCCCCCGCCTCTTCCTCCCCCCCTCCCCAGCGAGGGGGCCCCGCTAATGAGCACCGAGGGGCCCTTTGGCTTGCGCGCCTGTGCCGCTGCATCAGCGGTTTAGTTTTTTTCTTTCCCTACGCCTGTTTAAAAATACAAACACGCTCGCCTCCGCCAATTAGTCCAGCAGGAACAGTCGTCGTCGACGTCGACGTCATGAACAGCAGCAGCCACAACCAATCCACTGCTGGGTGAAGGTCTCCCAAAGCTGTGGCCCTCTCCCGTGCTTCCTGCGGTGCGACATCAACGGAGCGCATCCACGCAAGCCGACCGAATAATCGCTCCATCACCTTGTGGACATCCTCCACCTCTCTCTCTCTCGGGCGCGTTCCCTCCCTTAGCTGCTACTCCGTCCTCGTAGTCTCGGCCACCGGCCACCATCCCGTGTCGCCATGACGCGTCCTGCCCAAGCACAACTTTCTCTTCCTCGCAGTGACGGTGTGGTGGTGCCTCAAACGCGCGTGCGTTCTCGAGTCCACGCCGTCCCCTTCCTGCCTTGCCAGCGCAAGCACAATAACGTACCCACCTCCCCACGCTTCTTTGCGCGCGTTCCAACCTTTTGTTCCGTCCTCCGTATCGACGTCCGTGTTTATGATCCACCCCGGCTCAGCAATAGGAAGAGTTAGGGGGTGGCGGTCGTGGTGTGGGTGGCGGGCGCGAATGTTGTGGCGCTGAGAGACCAAGGAGGTCGCGGCGCGTGGAACGGAACCTTTCGGGGGCCGGGTTGGGGGCGGTTCAGCACGAATCGCAGCCAATTCCCGCGGCACTGCAGCCGCGCGCATCACCTCTGCGGGCACAGCAGAGCCTCTTGTTTAATCTTCCGAGCGAAAGATAAAGCCACGCCACCTCTCACAGAAATTTTAAGCGATCAAAAGCTCACGGCGGCGTCCCGGAGGTTGTGTCGTGAGCGCGTGCGTGGGGAAGGGGTGGGGGACGAGAGTGCCACATCATAGGCTCGGTGTTGCAATGAGCGCCACGTATTCTGGCTGCAGTGTTCACGTCCTCGATGGATTTTCTTCCGATCAGCGCAGGGCTTTAAAATAAATGAACGTCGTTGTCTCCCCAACCCCCCGTGGGTTTTAAACAATTTGCGCCATCGGACGTGAGTCATCACGACATGAATCATCATCCGCTCCGAGCTCTCGATCAGCGGCGTGCAACCCGTCCTACTAGAGAGCGGCTCGTGGAAGCGGACACCGCAGAGTTACCTCTGAGATCCCTTCAAGTCACCTCTGGTCCACAAAAGGAGGCAGCAATCTCCCACCCTCTCTGCCACCAAAATGAATCGATGTTTACATTCACACGGCTGGAATTTAGGCAAATTGATTGCAGAAGCAAACGTAATGCCATGGGATTTTTTTAGTAAGGCATCACGTGAGCCATGCACGCGCACGGTTAATTTTTTTCGTCGTAGTTTTACAAACGTCGGGTTGAGTCGCCGGGTCTTCCGTCACCCATCGCTTCGCTCTGACCGACATGTGACTCGGCCAACACATGACTCGGAGTCACGTGTTGGCAATAGCCCTGGGCAGGGCGAGATTGCTTTACGACGTCCTCCAGCTGTGAGCGTGCACAAGATGTGCTGGGAAACACTGCCGGGAAGGCGTGTTGCTCGCTCAGTGCGCTCTTGGCGTCGGCATGGACTTCACACAGGCCGTCCGGTCAGGACAGAGAGGGCATCTTCCACGTTCATTTCTGGGTAAACGGACACTGCGGTGACGATCTCCGGTTGAAAGAGATTGCTAAGCTCATGCAGGAACAGAGAGCCCCTTTTTTATCAATCCACACGCCTCCGAGTCTCTAAGCTATCTGCGTCTGTGTGTGGCCTTGTTTTTACACTGCGGGGTGCTATTGGTGTCACGTGACGAGACGAAGTTAATGTTCATTGGGAACTCTCAACGCTAGCGGTGCACCACCCCGTGACAGAGCGATCATCGCCAGAAGCTGACGTCACAGAGATAGTTCTGAATTCGATAATCTTGAACCGGATACAGGGCCGGATTAACGCAGTGGAATTGCGGGTTGCGGGAATAATACAGCTGTATAATAGTTGAAACACTTTACACGAGCACCGTGATACGTCCTAAAGATGATTTTGGTAAATAAAGCCATGGCTTCGCGATGTGTTTTACTCGTAGTTAGGTACCGATGTTCATTTTAACTTTGGAGCGGTAAAAGCTAGATTGAAAACGAATTTCTTTCGAACTGCTTTTTGTATTTAGTTTGTTGTACTTCCCCAGTACCTCCGATTAGCACGGTTGGCTATGTACGGTGCGAAAGAAGTTCAACGTACACACAAATACAATAAATACAGCCGGAAGTGAAATGACCGAGGTGAAACGGCCTTCGAGCGGTTGGTGCCTGGCAGAGGATTGGTGGTGACCCCGACGACGGGCGATGGGAAAGAGTTGCGCTTGAGGCCAGCAGACAACGTTAACTTCGGGACACGAGGACAGCCGTTGTGAACCTAATGGGACTGTCCCGGCCACACTGGGACGTTTTATAGCAGTCACGGATCCTGGGGGGTGGGGGGGCAATGGGGTGAATCTTGACCCCCCTTCCCCCCTTGACACACATACATTTGCTATCTTATTGATATTTACCAACCCAAACGCATTGAATGATTTAACATTTAATATAGGGCCCTATTTTTAAAAGCTTAAAATTTTACCATTGGCCCCGCTCCCACGCCTTTTGAAGTTGTTAAACCCACCCTCTCCTTAGTAGCCTTAAGCCATGATGAACTCCCGGCCACTGCTGCCTAACCGTGTTTCATGGGAGAGAGGGTTGCAGATTCTTGGCATGCAACCAAACTCACAGCTCCCCCCCCCCAGTCCAACCCCCACACACAAAGCCACCGATGGCATTACCGCGTGACGCACGCTTCTTCTCTTTGGAGAGGAGGCAAGAAAACAAAAAACACACTGCCATGTTCTCTCCCCGGCTCGGTAAACAGGCTGGGTGTTGACAGAGGGTGAGCGAGCGGGCGGGCGGGGGATGGAGAGTGTCGCTGCGGGCCAAGCACCACGCGAGTGCCGTGCGACGTTCCAGCAAAAGAGAGGTGGGGGGGGGAGATCTCACGGTGATGCCGGCAGAGAGCGGGCAGAGAGCGGGCAGGGAGAGGGCCGCACGAGGGAGAGTTTCTCCGTCTCTCGATTACCGCCGGGGAGCAGTGTTCGTGTCATCGCCACCCAGTGAGGGTGACCCACAGAAGAAGAATGTGCGAGAGGCCGCGTGCGGTTTGGGCGTTCTCTCTTTGGCTGGGTGAAGAGGCAGACCTGAGCGGTGCGTGTGGTGTGTGGCGTGTGGTGTGTGGTGTGCGGTGCGTGGTGTGTGGTGTGTGGTGTGTGGTGTGTGGTGCGTGGTGTGCGGTGTGTAGCGTGCGGTGTGTAGCGTGTGGTGCGTGGCGTGTGGTGTGCAGCGTGCCACAAGTGTGGTGCGTGGTGTGTGCTAGGTCGCAGGATCCTTTTCGGGAGGGTCCTGATTTTGGGTTGTTTGGCCAATTTGTACAGCGCAAGGCCACCACAAAGGCGGCGTGCAGAGTCTGCTGGAGTTTAAAAGCAGGGGGGTGGTGTCGCCCTGTGGATTTTGCACAAAGTTATTTGCAGATCATTGTAAAATTTGGCAAATGTGGACCGTGACGCTGGCACACACAACCTTATATATATATTTTTGTCAAGCCAGAGGATTTTTAACAGCCACTATGAAGATCACGGCACGTTTATTGTTTGTGATGACGCTGTACTCGCGCAGTATTAACCCGGGTGGTTGCTGGGGTCGAACCACAACAAAAGAATCTGCAATAAGCGGCGAACCGTGCCACCGCTGGGCCATAAGAAGAGGGCGAGAGGGCCATTAGACACGAGCGGGGCGTTTATAAATGAATCGCCCTGCACAATCGATATTTTGCCAGTGCAGCTACCAAGCTTTGGAACGCTTTGCTAATAAGACAATCCGAGTGGTTAGCTACATTTAAGTCTGTTCCTGAAAACTCGCCTCTATTAAACTGACCTTTAACCCCATACGCTGTTTAACTTGCAGGTTCCGTTTGTTTCGTGCTTTCCGTACACGTTGGTGTATTGGCGGGATCTATGCACAAAATGCGGCAACTTCACAAATGTCATCATTGTTGTTACGATTACCGTTGTTCATCAATCGTTCGGCACTCGCAGGGGGGCGTCTCCACCACCGGGCTCACGATGGCCGTGAATGTTTACTCGACGTCGGTGACGAGCGACAACCTGAGCCGCCACGACATGCTGGGATGGATCAACGACTCGCTGGACCTGTGCTACGGCAAGGTGGAGCAGCTGTGCACCGGTACGCGGCGCGGACGCGGCGGCGGCGCCGGCAACTCTCACTGCGAACGCGGTGCCACGGTGGAGAGGAGGCCGTGGGTTCGATCCCGACCATGAGGCCTGTATATTTGGGGTTTGCGTGTCCCTCTCCCTGTGGCCGCATCGCTTCTGAAAAAGAGCCACATAGCTCCGTGGTGGGTCTTGCCTGGTAAATAAATAAATAAATGCTTATAGTTTTAAGAAAAGCACGTGAGGCGTTTAATGTATGATTGTAATGATGACTTTATTGGAAAATAAACTGCTTACGTGTTTTTATTTTCTTATAGGCTGATAATATTCTTGGGGGGGGGTGGTTACCAATAGCCGTCATTTGCCACTAAGTGACAGTGAGGTCACCACGGCACCTGTGCCAGGCCAGGTGCACTTTGAGGCCACATGAAGTGTCGAAGGCTCTCTGACAGGAGGTCTCGGGACAGACCCAGCAGGTGCCATGGATTGGCTGACTGAGATTAGTGTGAGATGCACACCAGCTGTACCCCCTACTGTGCCAACGTTTCAGCAATGCCATAGGGTTGGCATAGAGTCTTTGTGCTTGCGAGTCTTGTCATATCCCAACTTCCAAATTGAGAAAGAAGTAAAATTGTAGTTTACTACTCTTTGGGTCTTTCGGTAAAGTCACGTAGTTTACTGTCAGCGGTTTGTGTGTGTGTGGTCACTACGGCGTCACGGTGCAGATAGCAAATTTTCATCTGGACGACAACCAAATCACAAAAATATATCATTCAACCGGTAACTTGTGTAACAAACTGCAGTGACTTAGACGTTTCACTGTGTAAGTCACAACGCATATAAGTGAGTTCCTAAAGTTGTGACATAACTTAGACACTTACGACCCTTTGTGAGTCCACTGCTGGATGAGGGCCTCACCGCACCGCGTGGTAAGTGTGTGTCATTTGACCATACTTCACCACGCCGGGCAGTGCGGGTTGGTGAAGGTAGGGCGGAGGAGAAAATTGCAGTAGAGTCCAAAATTTGATTCTCTACGCTGCCCTCTGCTGTCCATCGCGTAGCCCGGCAGCAACATTTCGGCCGCCCATCCAAGCGCTATCCAGGGTCACCACCGCTTAGCTTCCGAGATCTGAGCATATGCGTTCGAGATGATTGGGTCGTAATGCGGTGATTTATGAGGCATCTAAATATCCCAGGTTTCCTAGAAAACGTAATTGAGATGTCATCATGGCCAAGGGGTAGGTGTTGCTTGCGGCACTTTCGGCTGCCTTAGCCTCCCCCCCAGTGCTGACGTTTACACACCAGGTACCCATTTAAAGATGAGTCTACTTGGGGGAAGTCCAGAACCGGTTCTGGGAAGCCCAGAACCGGTTCGGACATTCACCACCGACGTTGCGGGAATGATGGGGCCGATTCCGGCCGATTCGGTCGCCGAAGCAGGGAAATAACGAAACGATCCAAATTGAGAATGTCTCCAAAAAAATCCGCACGCGTGGCTCCGCGCTGATGGCGATCGCTGTCCCGTCGGGCCTGCAGGCGCGGCCTACTGCCAGTTCATGGACATGCTCTTCCCGGGCAGCATCTTGCTCAAGAAGGTGAAGTTCCAGGCGCGGCTGGAGCACGAGTTCATCCACAACTTCAAGATGCTGCAGGCGTCCTTCAAGAAGCTGAACGTGGACAAGGTGAGAGGGGGAGCTGCCACAAATGAACCGCAACACCACGCTGGTCTCGCCAAGGAGCGTAAACCATCACGTGATCTACGGTTATCCTCGCAGCAGCAGTGGCTTTTGGCTGGCCATCCAACAATGACGGCCACCGCATCGCGCGCTTTTCAGACGCGCTTCTGCGGCCGTCTGGAATGCTCTTACTTCCGATATTAGGTAGACACTTAGTGCTAAGCACTTTTAAATCATCAGCTAGGTTGAAAACCAATTTCTTTCGAACTGCTTTTTGTGTTTATTTTATTACCCTCCCCCCACACCTCCGATTAGCATGGTTGGCTACGTATGGTGCGAATGAAGTTCAACATACATAAATGTAATGGCTACCACACAGAGGTCTCACACAACGATCCTTTATCTAGTCAGCAAGAGCTGTTCGCCAGCAGCACCTATGAAGGCCGGCACAACACACTAGGGGGTGGGTGGCCAGCATCATACCCGACCACCTTTGTCTCCCTGATGGCGATGTTTTTTAAACACCGCACAAGGTTACTGGTTTGAGGTTGAGTCGACCTAGGGGAGGCCGAGGACCGGTTCAGGTCTCAGACACGCAAAGCCACATGACTGCGTGACGCACACACTTCTTTCATAATGCAGCTCAGTCAATAGGTGTGGTGATGACAGAGGGGGCAAGCGAGTGGAGTGTAGCGGCGCCAAACACAACACGACGCCGCGTGATGTTTGACGCTTTAGTGAGCGAGTGAGAGACAGAGCAGCTCTTTGAGTCCGTCAGTAGCCACGGTGTGCTGTAATTGATGTCACAGTGGCGGCACTACTGGACTCGCAGTTCAGAGGTCGCCGGCTCCATTCGATCTCCCGGCGGCGCGGCGGTTTAAACAATGGGACGAGTTTCTGAAACCCCCCGCCCCCCCTCCCTCCGTCCCCCTGCGCCCCCACCCCTCCTGCCCCCCACCCGCCTCTGCCCCCCCCACCCCAGCGGTATGAATGAGTACGCCGCAGCATGTCGATCGGCACGTCGTGTGCGGTGGGTTAAAGCCTGGGTACTCCCACCTCTTCCGAGACACCTGGCCATTGCGTGGAAGAGTAGGCCAAAGTAACCTCAAGGGCAGTGGTTCCTCACCATCGCTTGACCCGCGGATCGCCGTCAGCCTTCCAACTATTTTCGCGGACACGCGCACCCCCAATTCGGGTCGATTTATCCAACGCCGAGACAGCTGTAGATCGTAGAAGGCCGCTCCGCACGGCACAGCAGCCACCTTTGGCCCGCCGCTCTGCTGGAGGGGCCCTCCGGAGCTCCCTCTTAGTGGAGGGCCTCTGGCCGGCAGTGGGCGCGAGAGCGAGAGACGCTTGCAGCGCCGCCGCGTCTCTGCCTCTTGCACGGCAGCAGCTAAACACCAATTCCTGTGCGGCGCCGCGCGCTCTCGCAGATCATCCCCGTGGACAAGCTGGTGAAGGGCCGCTTCCAGGACAACTTTGAGTTCGTGCAGTGGTTCAAGAAGTTCTTCGACGCCAACTACGACGGCAACGAGTATGATGCGCTGGGCGGGCGTCAGGGCCAGGACGTGCCCCCGCCCCCGATCCCGGGCCAGCAGATCTTCAACAAAGCCAGGGCCCGGCCCGCGATGGGTGGGTAACGCCACCCGACCGAGCAGGCTCTTCACAGAGCTGCGGGCACGCTGATGAATTCACCAGAGCTACACTGATCCGATAACGGCTCTTCTCATACTCACACACACACACACCGTAACAACAACAACAGCTGCTCTTCGCCGCTAAATAACGATGAAGTTGCCGGGGCCGCTTGCGCCAGGCTAGGCGCGCTTTGAGGCTGTCACGTGATGTGTGGGAAGCTCACCGCTGGTAGGAGGTCACAGGGGAGACGCAGGTGTTATGGGTTGACTGGCTGGGATGACCGGCAGATGCTCCGCCTCCGTTTCCCAAATGTGTGTGGCGCGCACGCCACGCTGACCCCTCGGCTTGTCCCACGTCCCTCCACGTGCAGCGGCCGGGAGGCCATCCCCCGCCGGACCGACCGGGCCCCGGCGCTCCAGCGGCCCCCCGACTCGGGGGACCCCCCTCTCGCGACCTCGCAATGGCACCAACCAGCAGGAGAACGCCATTGCCGCCGAGATCAACAACGAGGTGATTCGCGTGTGGTGCCCGGCACAGAAGGCCACGGCTGTCGCTACGTAGCTCTCCGTGGTGCGTTCAGGAAGCGTGTCCACGTGCTCTTGGGCGCGACGTCCGACGTTTCAGAGAGGCGTCGTGTTGACTGTTAAGAATGGCACGCGGGCTTGGGCAGGATACATGTGCTAGAAAGGAAAAACGCCGGTGGTTGAGACTAATTATGAAGTGGCTGAGAGAGCACTCCGTTGCGGAGATGGAGTGATGAAATCGGCTCGTGCGCAGGCACTAGACCGATCGTTGCATCGCGAGACCGTCAGAAATGTTGGCGGCCCGGGGAAGGCTTCGTCCAGCAGTGGATGGCTCACGGCCGATGATCGTGCCGATTGGCGTGCTCTTGTGCGACAGCTGGTGGACCTCAAGGAGAAGGTGGACGCCCTGGAGAAGGAGCGTGACTTCTACTACTCCAAGCTGAGGGACGTGGAGCTGCTGTGCCAGGAGCAGGACGAGGAGGAGGAGCCCATCGTGCGGCGAATCCTCGACATCCTCTACGCCACACAGGTGCCCCCCCCCCCATCACACTGGTGCCCCTCGCCCCTCTCTCGCCCCCTCCCTCCCACCCCATCACACTGGTGCCCCTCGCCCCTCTCTCGCCCCCTCCCTCCCACCCCATCACGCTGGTGCTCCTCGCCCCTCTCTCACCGCCCCTCTCTCTCACTCACCCGCGGTCCTCGGTCTCCAGGACGGATTCTCCGTGGACAATGTTCCCGAGGAGGAGCCGGAGCCCGAGGAGCAGGACGAGTACTGAGGACGACGCCGTCCGCGTCGCCTGCGGGGTTGTGGATTCGCGACATGGAGCAGCGGCGCGGTGTCAGAGTGAAGATTCAGCGGCGGCAGGGGTGGCAGCTTCCCTCGGGAGTCTCATCACACGGTGGAATTAAGAAGATTAAGGAGGTTAAGGAGGCATTTGTGCCCACGAAGATGGTCTTTTCCCACAACGCCTCTTCCTCTCTGCTGCTACTGCAACTTCACTGTGCATTATATTCCGAACGATTGAAGTCAAACATTAAATCCCACGAGGAGACGTCCCTGTAACGACCAAGGTTTGCGCACGCACGTCCACCACATTGTTAGAATAGCCACAACGTCGTTCTCCTTATTTGATGCTGGCTCCGTGTCCGATTTTATCCCGATCGTACCATCGCCGTTACGTTATCGAACGCAATTTGTATTCTAAGCGTCCCCGGGGGCCATACCTAGCCTTACGGGGGCCACCAGCTGAAGGAACCCAGCTGCAGACAAGTGCCACTGTTCACCGGAGACACCGGAGTCATCGGTCGATGCTGGAACTTCCACCAGTGGCTCAGGACCAGCAAATGATATTCGCGCCGCCTGACGCTCGTCTGAGCAAGAGGACACAAACACGTTTATAACTTTTATTGATTTTTTTAGAATCTGTTCATTTTTTTCTTCTTCCCGGTTTAATTTTGATCGCGCGACCGGCAGAGCCGCGCGGCCCACGAAGTTGCTATCACAGAGCTAGCGCCGAGATCCCTCTGACAGAGAGACGACTTTCTACAAAGCCGCACACGGAACCCCCAGCGGTCCTTGCGAGTGTGGCAGCTAACTTCACGACAGTGTGAGCCTGCGGACGTGCAGCGCCGCCGCTCTCCTTCTCTCAGCTTCTCGCCCGGCAATTCCACCTCGTCACAGCAACCGCTGGCGTCTTGGCGTTTTGGGCCCTTTGCTCAGAAACCGTGGTTTAAAGGAAAAGAGAAAAAAAAACTACTGCGGGTTTAAATCGTCGCATCTTAATTTTTATGTCTTTAAAAAATGTTTTCGTACAAGGTATTGTGTCGCCTTGCTGAATATAGCTGCAATACGGTCGGTCTCTTTTACGTTCTAGTAGTAGGGTATGATGAAACACTTGAATAGGAAGCCTTCTAATGGAACGACGGTGACACACACACTGTAGAGAAAATGCACTTTTGTAATGCAGCAGGCTAACCACTGCGCCTGACAATCAAATGTGTCGTTTGCTGGCTGGGCCTGGCCGGCACACGACCCAGACACGGCCCTCGACTCTGTCCTCAACCCGCCAGGTACGCGTGCCGCTCGTCGCGCCGTTCGTCTCCGGAGAAGAAATGCATCTCGGTGTCCAGGCCGGAGTAGGTGGCTGCGTGCCGAGTAGCCATGGCCGAGCGAGGTGTACAACAAGATGTGTTTTTGCCGGGTGCAGGGACATTTTATTTGTTGCCGACCCGGACAGACCGGGTTGAAATTATGCCCTGTGGAAATCATCCCAGTCGGTTGAATGAGTAAATGGGCGTCACGCGCGTGTGAGCGTCGTATGAATGTGTTGGGAATCTCACGGAATGCCGTCCGTGTGGACATCGTTTTTCCGATATAACGTGTGGTATATATCGTCGTTGATTTCTCCAGCCGAAGCCAATTTCGCCTGTTGTGAGAGTTTTGTTAATTTCACTAGGTACCTCTGTCATGCCTCAAGGGAAAGGGTTTGGCGGGATTAGTCGTCATGTTATGTGATGGCTGAATGGTACGTTCTGCGTCGTCTGCAGTGGTTAAAAAAAACACAAACTTGTGTCGAAAAACACGGTAAAATACTGATTGATCACGTGATTTAAAAAAAAGCGACACTAAATGTGATTTTAAATATTTTTTATTAACAATAAGAATAACTTACAGCCCTTTGTCAAATCCACGACTGGACGAGGGCCTTCCCATGCCGTGTCTGTCATGGGAGTTGTTTATTTTTAAGGATAGATTCCGATGTCACGGTCTTAGCCGTTGGCCAGAATTAAAGTGAGGCCACCGCATCACCGTTCCCACCGAGTGCCATCACGTTCCAGTCACCATTGTAACAGTCGGGGGGTATACATTTGCAGACGGAAACATTGCACTGCATAATGTCACCAAAACACTTTTGAGGAATCTGCACCATATCCAGTATTTTCTAAAAATGTCTTCCTCTCCGCCAATCATGGCAAGTCTTGTTGGAAATTTCGGAAAATTGTCTTGACAGGTTTAAAAAAATAAATATTTAAATGGCGTAAAAACTATTGGATGCAGAGTTGTATCTGTTTTTTTTTCATCTACGCAAGTAACATATATGCAAGCAATATTTGTCCCAGAAAGTATGACACAGGTCGACATTGAAGAGGAATTCTACTCCAGCCGACAACGTATGTTTTAGAAATGTTTTGGAGTTCGGCTCTTTATTATGTTTAGGGGTTTCAATAACACAAAACATGTTAAGGCAGAGACCTCAACCGCCATTGGCTGTTTGATGAACATTGTATAAGATTGGGTCTGTGAGATTCAGTACAATTCCACTTGTAATACTGTAGTTACTTATAATGAACGATGACCTCTCCGCCCCGAGTGGGTCGTCAGCCTTGTGTGACCGGACTTATCCACTGTGGCACTGGAGGGGAAGACGGTGGCCAGTACCGGATAGCAGCGGCAAGGAAGACGGCTTGAAGTTCGACAAGACCGAAATCTGGAGAAAACATCTCTCAAGGATTCATTTTTGTAGGCGACGTGACCACGAATTGTGTGTTACACTCACATACAGATTTTATAATGGCCACATCTTTATATGACTACGGTAGCACACCGTCTATTACACATGGGGCTGTTTGGGTTCTGATTAATGGCATGGCACCGCGGTGGCATTCATAGTTGTAACTGGGTCAAATCCCAAATAGACTTAATTGACCCCAGTCTTGTTTGTATCTGCTACTGCACAATTGTTTTTTTTAAACGTTAGTACACAATCTTTTACACATGGGGCTGTTTGGTTTCTGGTAAGTGGCATGGCACCGCGGTGACACTCATAGTCGTAACTGGGCCAAATCCCAAAGATGCCTTGTCTGCGTCTACTACTGCACAGTTTATTTTTTTTAACGTGCCAACGATTTCACTTGTGGCCGTGCAGCGACCTCTAGTGCGCGTTTCAACTGGGAAATCGTGTCCGGTGGCTTTACGCCAATTTACCGAAATGCGCCCAGATGTTGGAAAGAAAGTCGGGAAGGTTCCAGCCAAGATAATCGTTGCGATGGGACTCACTGTGCATGGGGACTGGCGTGACTACGCGATATGCAGTACAGCAACATCAATTGTTGTGTACTGTACTCTATGCGCCCCCCTCTCCCGCCCTTCAACCCGCACTTAGCAGCATGGTGAAGTATGGTCAAAAGACTCCCACGGAATGGGGAGGCCCTAAATGTGCCATGATAAATGGTTATCTCCCGTGTACATGATCGTAATGGCCTTCCCCACGCCGTGTTTGACCATACTTCCCACGTTGATAAGTGCTGCTTGATGCACATGGGGGTACAATTTTACAGGCAATGTTGCGACTAAATTCTATCTAAAACACGGACTGAACGCTTCGTGTAGCGTTAACAATTGTTACTTCCTTAACATCAGTAGGAATTGTAACGTTTGTAAAAAAAAAGGGCTCTGCGACAACTGAATTACATACGCCGATTAAATCATAATCGAGACACTGTAAAATAATAAAAGAATGGAACCGTTATTTGGAGTGTTGTGTCAAGTCTGAGTAAGCTGTTGAACATTAGAATGTGCGGCTCAGTTTTGTGTCACTGGAGTCTTGAACAATCTGCACGTTCGCCAATTGCACTGTGGCCTTAAAAGGATGAAATAATATCTACCCTAAGAGGCGCCTACTGGGACAATGGCCCTTCTCTATACCACATTGAGAATACAGAGTGGAGAGCCACTCCATCTGTATGGTCTCTATGTGCTGTGAAGAAGGGCCATTGCCCGAAACGTCGAATAAGTTGTAAAATAGAGGGGGGCGGGGACTGGGGGGGGGGGGGGACTGGGGTGGGGGTCGGTGGAGACTTTGGGGGGGGGACGGACTAGGAGAGGGGGGACTGGAGGGCGACTCGTGGGGGGCGGGGACTGGGGGGAGTAGGGGAGGGGGGCGGGGACTTGGGGGAGGGCTAGAGGAAGGGGGGGGCAGGGACTGGGGGAAGGGGGCGGGGACGTGGTGGGTCCCCGTGTTAACTGGGTGCTTTGTCACGTGACGGGAAGGGATGGACCCTCGTGTTCGCAGACACAGGAGCAGCAGCAGCAGGATGGGCTACAGCTCGCGATAGGAACAGCAGCGAGCGGAGCTGCAACAGCGGAAGCTGTAACAGCAGCAGCAACAGTACTGTCAACATCGGTAGAGATAGCAGCTGCAGCAGCAGCAGTAACGGTCGTGACAGCTGCAACAACAGCAGTAGGTACAGTGAGTGATAGGAGCTGCAGCAGTCACGGCGGTAGCAGCAGTTGTAGCAGCAAGAGCGATTTCATTGGTAACAAACAGCAGCAACAGCAGCTGCTAACAGCGTTAGAAGCTCTAGCAACAGCAGAAACAGCACCAAAACGAGGCAGCAGCAGCTATTGTTGAAACAACAGAATAAAGGGCAGTTGCGGCAGCAATAACGAGAAACAGTTGAAGCAACAGCAAGATACGAAGCATCATCAGCAATAGCAGCATCAGTAGCAACAGCAGCAGCAAGAGGCGTGTGGAGAGAGGTGAGGGTCTTCTGTTGGAACGAGTCGTGGTGCCGTGGCATTGCGTTCGACTTGTGTGTGTGGTTGTTGCGAATGGATGTGGTGTGTCTGGTTGTTGTGAATGGATGTTGTGGTGTGTGTGGTTGTTGTGAATGGATGTGGTGTGTGTGGTTGTTGTGAATGGATGTTGTGGTGTGTGTGGTTGTTGTGAATGGATGTGGTGTGTGTGGTTGTCCCTGTGTGTGTGGCTGTTGTGAATGGATGTTGTGGTGTGTGTGGTTGTCCTTGTGTGTGTGGTTGTTGTGAATGGATGTTGTGGTGTGTGTGGTTGTTGTGAATGGATGTTGTGGTGTGTGTGGTTGTTGTGAATGGATGTTGTGGTGTGTGTGGTTGTTGTGAATGGATGTTGTGGTGTGTGTGGTTGTTGTGAATGGATGTTGTGGTGTGTGTGGTTGTTGTGAATGGATGTTGTGGTGTGTGTGGTTGTTGTGAATGGATGTGGGGTGTGTGGTTGTTGTGAATGGATGTTGTGGTGTGTGTGGTTGTAGCCATGCTTGTGTGGTGGAGGATGGCTGTGGATGTGCGTGAGAGGGTGGTTGTGGTTGTTGTTGGTGGTGGTTGTTGTTGGTGGTTGTTGTTTGATCGTCGGGGAGCGGTGGTGTAGCGGTTGGCGAGCTGCGCTACGAACCTGGCGACCTGAGTTCGACTCCCAACACCAGTGGGCCTCCCCTAGGTCGACTCGGCCTCGAATGAGTGCCTGGTGCGGTGTGTAAGCATCGCTACTGGGGAGACAAAGGCGGCCGTGCATGGTTTTGGCCACCCACCCGCTCGTGTGCCGTGCCGGCCTTCATAGGTGCTCGCTAACAGCACTTGCCCCTACAGTCTGGGGATCGTTGTCGCTATTGATCGTTGTGTTGGTAGTGTGATTGTGGGTGGTTGTGGTAGTGTGATTGTGGGTGGTTGTGATGGTAGTGTGATTGTGGGTGGTTGTGG
The DNA here is from genome assembly GCF_048934315.1 of Petromyzon marinus. Classification (NCBI taxonomy): domain Eukaryota; kingdom Metazoa; phylum Chordata; class Hyperoartia; order Petromyzontiformes; family Petromyzontidae; genus Petromyzon; species Petromyzon marinus. The sequence goes on along the minus strand of NC_133689.1, from coordinate 1,855,065 downwards.
GTGGTTGTGATGGTAGTGTGATTGTGGGTGGTTGTGGGTGGTTGTGATGGTAGTGATTGTGGGTGGTTGTGGTAGTGTGATTGTGGGTGGTTGTGATGGTAGTGTGATTGTGTGTGGTTGTGGGTGGTTGTGATGGTAGAGTGATTGTGGGTGGTTGTGATGGTAGAGTGATTGTGGATGGTTGTGATGGTAGTGTGATTGTGGGTGGTTGTGGTAGTGTGATTGTGGATGGTTGTGGTAGTGTGATTGTGGGTGGTTGTGGTAGTGTGATTGTGGGTGGTTGTGATGGTAGTGTGATGGTAGTGTGATTGTGGGTGGTTGTGATGGTAGAGTGATTGTGGGTGGTTGTGATGGTAGTGTGATTGTGGGTGGTTGTGGTAGTGTGATTGTGGATGGTTGTGGTAGTGTGATTGTGGGTGGTTGTGGATGATTATGATGTGGGTGGTTGTGGTAGTGTGATTGTGGGTGGTTGTGGTAGTGTGATTGTGGGTGGTTGTGGTAATGTGATTGTGGGTGGTTGTGGTAGTAGTGTGATTGTGGGTGGTGGTAGTAGTGTGGTTGTGGTAGTGCGATTGTGGGTGGTTGTGGTAGTGTGATTGTGGGTGGTTGTGTTGTCGTTGTGTGTAGCTGTGCTTGCGTTAGTGGAATGTGTGGCTGTGTGTTGCTCGTGTGATTGTGGCTGTGCGTGTGGGTGGTTGTGTTTGTATGAACATCGTACGTAGGGTGTTGTTGTCCGGATGTTAATGTTTGTGTGGGTGGACGTGCGTTGTTTGGTTGTGGTCGTCTCTGTGTGTGGTTGTGTGGCTGTGTGTGGCTATGTGTGTGGCTGTGTGTGGCTATGTGTGTGTCTATGTGTGTGTCTGTGGTTTGTGTGGTTGTATTTGGTTGTGTGGCTCTGTGTGTGGTTGTGTCACTGTGTCTGTGTGTGGTTGTCTCTCTGTGTGTCTGTGTGTGGTTGTGTGGTTCTGTGTGTGGTTGTGTCTCTGTGTGTCTCTGTGTGTCTGCGTGTGGTTGTGTGTAGTTGTCTGGCTCTGTGTGTGGTTGTGTCTCTTTGTCTGTGTGTGGTTGTGTCTCAGTGTGTCTGTGTGTGGTTGTCTCTCTGTGTGGTTGTGTGTGGTTGTCTCTCTGTGTGGTTGTGTGTGGTTGTGTGGCTCTGTGTGTGGTTGTGTTTCTGTGTGCGACTGTGTGGTTTGTGTGGTTGTGTGTCTCTGTGTATGGTTGTGTCTCTGTGTGGCTGTGTGGTTGTATTTGGTTGTGTGGCTCTGTGTGTGGTTGTGTCTCTGTGTCTGTGTGTGGTTGTCTCTCTGTGTGTGGTTGTGTGGCTCTGTGTGTGGTTGTGTCTCTGTGTGTCTCTGTGTGTGGTTGTGTCTCTGTGTGGCTGTGTGGTTGTATTTGGTTGTGTGGCTCTGTGTGTGGTTGTGTCTCTGTGTCTGTGTGTGGTTGTCTCTCTGTGTGTCTGTGTGTGGTTGTGTGTCTCTGTGTATGGTTGTGTCTCTGTGTGTGGCTGTGTGTGGTTGTGTGGCTCTGTGTGTGGTTGTGTGTCTGTGTGTCTTTGTGTGGTTGTGTGGCTCTGTGTGTCTGTGTGTGGTTGTGTGTGGTTGTCTGGCTCTGTGTGTGGTTGTGTTTCTGTTTGTCTGTGTGTGGTTGTGTCTCTGTGTGTCTGTGTGTGGTTGTCTCTCTGTGTGGTTGTGTGTGGTTGTGTGGTTGTGTGTCTGTGTGTGGTTGTGTGGTTGTGTGTGTGTAATGATCCCACTTGCCCTCTCCCGTCTGCAAGAAAGCCCCAATGGCCGCGCACATTTTCACAGCCTCGAGCCTGGGGTCGTAATTCTCGCTGTGACAATTAAGCCGAGTGGCATCAGCTCATCACTTATTCACAATGTAACGTAATGATTAGGAATTTAATCAGTGACTCGGAATTTAAATGAGCTTCTGTGGTGTCTCAGTAAAATGGACTCCGCTGTTTATCATTTGCATTACACTGTACATGATAACCCCTTACAGTAGCGAGGGCCCCATGGGTGTTAGAATGTATCAACCCTATCGTGCAGTTGTATCTCTTTGGTATGAGCATAACGTACAACAAATTACACGTAACACGAAAGAGGCTTCATATGATTGCATTTTACAAAAGTGTCATTCATGTTCATGATGGCTTCTATCCAGGAAAACCTCACAGAGCATCTGAGCCAATTTTCACGAGGCTCTTTGCATTGAGATGCTTTGGCAGTTTCCAAGTGACTGGTTTCCAAGTGAAGATATGGAGATATGATTCAATAAATAACTAAAAATGCCTCTCTTCTCATTAATTCAGTGTGTCCCAAATACATTTGAGGTGTACGATATCCGTGTAAAGACACCGCACGTCCTGGATGGGTGGGATACTTTTTAAAGAGAATATTTGTTTATCATTTACCCTAACACGTTTTATCAAGCCCCTTTCACCCAAATAAACAATATTAATTATAAGTCACCTTCATCGTCGGCCATGGTCAATCCACTGCTGGATGAAGGCCTCCCCAAGCCGTCTCCAACTCTTTAAGATTCTGCAAAGTAATAATTATCCATCTTCTTGAATCCTTGCAGTCACGAAAGCTTTAAATCGAAAAATAATTATCCACCTTGCACCTTAATTGAGCACAGTGCAGTATTTGAGCAAAACAGCTTTGCGGGGACCCCAGTCATCCTTCACTACCTCCTGTTTCATATTCTTGGTTCTTTCGGTAAAGTCACGTAGAAGGGAAACAATAAAATAATAAAAATATAAAACAATCCAATTCTCACGACGTTTATTGTTTTATATTTTTATTATTTTATTGTTTCCCTTCTACGTGGTAACTTTATCGAAAGAACCAAGAATATGAATCCCTGCAGTCACGAAAGCTTTAAGTCAAAATTTACCTCCTGTTTAATTGCACGAATCAGATTATGTTTGTGTCTCGGCGAGCCACCTCTCTCGGTAGGGCCATAACTCGGTGGGCCACGACATGGCCTTCGTGGGCCACATCTATCGTCCCGCGGGCCACCATTTTAAGAACCCTGGTGTACATCATTGCTGTGCCAATGCAATCGTAGGCCGGCCCTGTGTTCTCGCCTCGGGTATTGTTTAATTGGCAGGCGCGCTCTCTAAACCAGCCGTGCATCCCACAGGAGTGATGGTTTCCTCTGAGACCCTCTGGAAGTCAGTGGGCAGGTGCGACGGAGATGCCCCAAAGAGGTCACAAGGAGGAAGGGGCCCAGCCAGAGGCTCCAGCTGGGGCCGTCAAGAGCCTCCAAACGAGAGCCACTCTCCCCCTGCGACGCTGACCGACGCCCTCACAGATGTGGGTTCGCACCGTCAAATGTTTTGTCATTTGACGCCGTTGTTGTTGCTGACGTTGTTGTTGCTGACGTTACAGTTGTGGTGGTGTTTGTGCCGGCGTGCAGCGTGTGACGCATGTTTGTGTGTGTGTCGTTCCCTTGATTTCCTGCCCGCAGCCTTAATATTTGCTCACAACCAGCATTGTTAGCCTTTAGCGTGTAAGACTATGCAGGTAAATATTTGAACTTGCAGGATAATTCAACACTTGGGTCTGTCCTGTAACATCCTGCCCATGAGCCTTGTCAACTCCACAAGACCTCAAGTGTTATTTCATGTGACCACCACTCGGTGGCTGTTTGGAGGTGTGTTTTGTGTACGTGGTGTAATTATCTGGTGTTTAGAGACGGGAGTTGTTTTCTGTAGTTGCATCTCATGCACAGGGTGTTGTGATAAATACATTGATTCATCATCATCGTCAGACATGATCAATCCACTGCTGAATTAATGCCTCCTCATGCCGTTTCAATAACACTGTCCCGCGGTACCACAATCTATTTATCTCCTGCACATGACGATGACGACAATCGTAAAGATGATCTGTATTTATGACGATTGATCTGTTGCCAGCTGGACGAGGAGGAGCTGCAGGCCGAGTTGACCAGAAGCAAGGTGGAGCTCCCGGCGTCGCCCTTCACCTGGGCCAGGAGTCTCGCCTGCGCCCTCAACAACAGGATCCCTGTCCCCGAGCCGGAGCCCACGCTCTGGAAGCACCCGCACGGTGAGAACTGTGGAAGCCTCAAAGTCGACCGCAGACAGGGGCTCGTGCCAACGTGTTCAGGATTTAAGGTTAGGGTCGTACTAGTGGCTGGTTGGCTAGTTGGTTAGGGTTAGGGGTATGTCTGGTACGAGTGGCTGGCTCTTTAGTCATGGCGAATGGTAGGGCTAGTACTGGATGACTGGCTCGTTAGTTACGGTGGATGGTCGGGTGTGTACTAGTGGCTGGCTGGCTCATTAGTTATGGTGAATGGTCGGGTTTGTACTAGTGGCTGGCTGGTTAGTTATGGTGAATGGTAGGGTTTGTACTAGTGGCTGGCTGGCTCTTTAGTCATGGTGAATGGTAGGGCTAGTACTAGTGGCTGGCTGGCTCTTTATTCATGGTGAATGATAGGGTGTGTACTAGTGGCTGGCTGGCTCTTTAGTCATGGTGAATGGTAGGGCTAGTACTAGTGGCTGGCTGGCTCTTTAGTCATGGTGAATTATAGGGTTTGTACTAGTGGCTGGCTGGCTCTTTAGTCATGGTGAATGGTAGGGCTAGTACTAGTGGCTGGCTGGCTCGTTAGTTACGGTGGATGGTCGGGTGTGTACTAGTGGCTGGCTGGCTCATTAGTCATGGTGAATGGTAGGGCTAGTACTAGTGGCTGGCTGGCTTTTTAGTCATGGTGAATGGTAGGGCTAGTACTAGTGACTGGCTGGCTCTTTAGTCATGGTGAATGGTAGGGCTGGAACAAGTGGCTGGCTGGCTCTTTAGTCATGGGGAATGGTAGGACTTGTACTAGTGGCTGGCTGGCTCTTTAGTCATGGTGAATGATGGGGTTTGTACTAGTGGCTGGCTGGCTCTTTAGTCATGGCGAATGGTAGGGCTAGTACTGGATGACTGGCTCGTTAGTTACGGTGAATGGTCGGGTGTGTACTAGTGGCTGGCTGGTTAGTTATGGTGAATGGTCGGGTTTGTGCTAGTGGCTGGCTCTTTAGTCATGGTGAATGGTAGGGCTAGTACTAGTGGCTGGCTGGCTCTTTAGTCATGGTGAATGATAGGGTTTGTACTAGTGGCTGGCTGGCTCTTTAGTCATGGTGAATGGTAGGGCTAGTACTAGTGGCTGGCTGGCTCTTTAGTCATGGTGAATGGTAGGGCTTGTACTAGTGGCTGGCTGGCTCGTTAGTTATGGTGGATGGTCGGGTGTGTACTAGTGGCTGGCTGGCTCATTAGTCATGGTGAATGGTAGGGCTAGTACTAGTGGCTGGCTGGCTCTTTAGTCATGGTGAATGGTAGGGCTAGTACTAGTGACTGGCTGGCTCTTTAGTCATGGTGAATGGTAGGGCTGCCACAAGTGGCTGGCTGGCTCTTTAGTCATGGTGAATGGTAGGACTTGTACTAGTGGCTGGCTGGCTCTTTAGTCATGGTGAATGATGGGGTTTGTACTAGTGGCTGGCTGGCTCTTTAGTCATGGTGAATGATAGGGTTTGTACTAGTGGCTGGCTGGCTCTTTAGTCATGGTGTTTGGTAGGGCTAGTACTAGTGGCTGGCTGGCTCTTTAGTCATGGTGAATGGTAGGGCTAGTACTAGTGGCTGGCTGGCTCTTTAGTCATGGTGTTTGGTAGGGCTAGTACTAGTGGCTGGCTGGCTCTTTAGTCATGGTGAATGGTAGGGCTTGTACTAGTGGCTGGCTGGCTCGTTAGTTACGGTGGATGGTCGGGTGTGTACTAGTGGCTGGCTGGCTCTTTAGTTATGATGAATGGTAGGGCTAGTACTAGTGGCTGGCTTGTTAGTTATGGTGAATGGTCGGTTTAGTACTAGTGGCTGGCTGGCTCTTTAGTCATGGTGAATGGTAGGGCTAGTACTAGTGGCTGGCTGGCTCATTACTCATGGTGTTTGGTAGGGCTAGTACTAGTGGCTGGCTGGCTCTTTAGTCATGGTGAATGGTAGGGCTAGTACTAGTGGCTGGCTGGCTCTTTAGTCATGGTGAATGGTAGGGCTTGTACTAGTGGCTGGCTGGCTCTTTAGTCATGGTTAATGGTAGGGCTTGTACTAGTGGCTAGCTGACTCTTTTAGTCATGGTGAACGGTAGGGCTAGTACTAGTGGCTGGCTGGCTCTTTAGTCATGGTGAATGGTAGGGCTTGTACTAGTGGCTGGCTGGCTCTTTAGTCATGGTGAAATGGTAGGGCTAGTACTAGTGGCTGGCTGGCTCTTTAGTCATGGTGAAATGGTAGGGCTAGTACTAGTGGCTGGCTGGCTCTTTAGTCATGGTGAATGGTAGGGCTTGTACTAGTGTAGTGGGGTTCCGGAAACACTTCGGATAGGTAACTTTATTACAATACAGCACTCCAACAGTCCTCCTTATAGACTGGTTCAGCCTGGGGACACAGTCTACTCCTAGCGTGCCGTGACACTGGCAACGCTCTCGGGTCCTCCGCTATAACTACCCTCGGGGAGGCTACCCTGACCCCACCCAGCCAAGGTGCGGGTGTAGACTCTGGCTTCCTCGGACCTCGCCCTTACAAGGGCGTGGGGCCGGGAGTCCCAGAGTCCCACCACTGGCCCAGAGTCCCACCACTGGCCCAGAGTCCCACCACTGGCCCGCACAGCGCCCCGGCCCTGACAAGGACAGCGGGTCTAGGGGGTCCAGGGTCCTATCTCTAGCTACTGGTCTTCGGCTTCGGTCTTCAACCAGTCCCAGATTGTCTGGGGAGGTCCCCTTTTATGCCCCTTGCTTGTACCAGTGGCTAGTACAAGCAAGGGGCTTGTACTAGCCACTTGCCCATTGAGGGGTGGGGCTGCGAGGGATCCTAGAACCCCCGCAGCCCCTCCCCTCTTGGGCTGGTGCTGCAGCTCCTCCCCTGACGGTACGAGGTACCGTTCCATCTATGGCACTACACTCGTGGCTGACTGGCTCGTTAGTTATGGTGAATGGTAGGACTAGTACTAGTGGCTGGCTTGCTCGTTAGTTATGGTGAATGGTCGGGTTTGTACTCGCGGCTGGCTGGCTCGTTAGTTATGGTCAATGGTCGGGCTTGTACTAGTGGCTGGCTGGCTCGTTAGTTATGGTGAATGGTAGGAATAGTACTAGTGGCTGGCTGGCTCGTTAGTTATGGTGAATGGTCCGGCTTGTACTAGGTACTGGCGTAGTTTTTTAAAGATTGGGCAAGAAATTGCTTGGCTAGTGCGCTCCACCTCAAAACTACTTGGCTCTCCTCTCCTATCGTGACGTAGCACCTATGCTGTTTTTGGCTGTTATTCATTTCTGGTGTCGGCAGCACCACTTGCACTTTAAATAATTATCACTCGGTGATGAGTAATTACTGTGATGTACAATGGATGAATTATTTATTGCAATGGAGAGCGCTGGCACAAAGGGCTATTGTGCTGTGTTATTGTGTTGTGCTGCGTGTGTTTCACCTCCAGACTACCCGCTCTGCTTGGCGAGCAAACGTCTTCGTAACATTATTGAGTCCGTCTTGGCAAAGGCCTCCCTGCTGGAGCTGCAAGGTCTCTTCGATTTCTGCCTGCACATGATTCTTAGAGTGGCGGACAAAGGTATGGCTTATAGTAATAACAATGTATTCGTTGTTATCAAGGAAAGCCACACTCAATTGTATAAACTCGTTTCAGGAGGGTTCTGCATTGGGTTTTGAGTTTAAAAGTTTTCCTCCAGTTCAGATCCATTATACACGTGGGGGGGGAAACCGGAGCAGCCGGAGAATACCCACACACGCGACAGGGAGCAGCACTCTATCCCCGGACAGATGGAAATCGATAGAGATTGTTCCGCTTGCTGTACTGCTGTCTCCTGGCGAGCCGGGGTATGGCACTTCAAAGGTTTAGCATCATCAATCCGAACACGCAGTCACACGCGGTGACCACAGGTCTCATGCACATGCACAGCCCGATTGTCAATCCACTGCTGGATGACGAGCACCTCCCCCACACCGTGCTGGTCATGGGGGTTATTTGATCATGCTTCACCAAGCTGGTTCGTGTGGGACTGCTACGTTGGGGAGCATAGATGTACAAGCGTAGTACGGTACATGTCCATAATGGAGTTTTACAGCATGGTGGTTGCCAATCTTAAGCACTATCAAGGCTCAACTCGACTTAGCTTCTGTAATCTCACAAGATGGAGCACATTGTGGGTGATTTGCTAAAAACAAAAATGTCATTTGTATCGGTAGAACATCTAAATCCTAAGATATGACTTGCAACTTGCTCAATTGGACCCCCCCACCCTGTTGCAAAAACTTGGCATGACCCTCCAGAACCAAAGAGTATGGCTCATAGACTTTATTGTTCATAGAACTGAAGTTGTGTGCAGCACACGCATTGAGTTGACATTGTTCTGTGTTCTCCAAGGTGACGGATCCTATGGATACAGAATATTCTTGCAGGCCATAGTCAGGAGGAGCCCAGCGGTGGTGCGAGACAATTTAGACAAGGTAAGTCCTTGTCATTGTGCAGACACTGGGTTATGAAACCTGCCACCCAGGAGAAACCCTCTTGAACCTCGAATTAAATGGGGTGTCGCGGTGGCGAGATGTTAACTACCTCGCCTGATGTTAAGGATGTCGTGGGTTCGATCACCACCCTGACGCCTGCTGTATATTTGGGTGTTTGCGTGTTTCCCCCCTGGTCATGTGGATTTTTTTCTCCGGGTCCACCGTTTTTTCCCCTCCATATTAACAAACATGCATTTAGAGTATTTGGCTGCTACACATTTCCACATTATAAGCCACTTCATTGAGCTATCATTTGTGATTGCCAGGTCACTTCTGAAAAAGAGCTATACAGCTCAGTGGGCCTTACCTGGTAAAATAAAAAACTAGTTTACAGTTTAAATGGTTTAGTTTACTGCACCGGATCAGCCATTTGATGCTAGTCCCATTCCATGTGCGTTCCATTTCAGCACCACATAACGATCCGGATTTACAACTTCAGAATTAGAATGATAATCTTTACTCATCCTGGAGGAATCCGATGAGCTATGAAGCTCTTTCTCACAGATATCCAGTCGGGGCAGGTCAGCAAGTTACAATAACAAACAATAGAAAAAAAACATCATATTGCAACGTAGAGAAAAGGTAAAGAAGTCACAATAAATAAATAGAAATAAAGAAAGTTTATAAGCACAAATTGTATAAATACATACATTCCTGCCCACTTTAAACACTAAATGCAACCTTGAACAAGGCAGAACTCTATGTTTTGCAATTTCCCACTGGTATTTTTGAAAGAGACATTCGTGTGTGTGCGACTGTCTGCGTGGGAGTGGTCGTGCAGCGGTAAGTGCACCGCGCTGCGAATCCGGTGGCCCGAGTTCGATTCCCGCTCACGGCGAACACCAGTGACGATTATATGATCCAGTCCTGGGCCTCCCCTGGGTCCATTCAGCCTAAAATTAGTACCTGATGTTGTGTAAATATCATCACTAAAGAGGCAAAAGTGGCCATGCGTGGTGCTGACCACCCACCGCCTCATGTAGCCTTCATAGGTGCTCGCCAACAGCACTTGCCCAACATGTCTGTTCGAGGCTATACGGGGGAACTTTGTCTCTGTCTGTGTGGCAGTACCTTGAGTTGGTGAAGAAGCATCAGAACAAGTCCAGGCGCTGCCTCTGTATCCTGTGGTCGGTGGGGCAAGTGGGGCACAGCGACCTGGCCTCTGGACTCTTGGGTAAACAACGCTGGGACTCGCCGGTGTATCGTTTTACAGCGTCGTCATCATCGTCATCATCATCGTCATCATCGTCATCATCATTTTGAAAGCGTTTATATTCGTGAGCTCTCTCTGTCCTTCTGTCTGCCAGTCTGTCCTTAGCTGGGTGACAATTAACTTTCGTAAGATCATCCACTGTGAACGTTACGTTAGTGTAAAGTTTGATGGCTATTCAGCACCTAGCTAATTGAAAACCAAACAAATTGTTGAAAGTGTTGCCCAAAACTTGAAGACACAGCTAGAGCTCCTAGCCTGACACAAGCGCCGTCACTGGCATCACTGCCGCTTTGTGGTGAATGCCTATCGCCTATTGCTGTTGTTTTTTGTTCAGTGTGAGTAGCTGCCTTTGTGCGTTTCCCCACAGTGTGGTTTTCCGTGATGCTTCCCGTGTTGGGAGTCAAGTCTCTCTCCGCCTACGCCATCTGCTACCTGGAGCGCCTGCTCGTGTACGTTGCACGGCGACGCTCACCTTGGGTGCCGTCTGCCACGGCCGCCCTGCGGATGAGTTGCCGACACACCGTGCGGCGCAATGCACGCACGACGCGAGCCGGTTAGCGTCCGCCACGCTTTACGGGGCGCCGCTTTACGGGGGACATGGCACGCCGGCGAACGGGACGACGGAGCCGATGGTGGCCGGTGGTCAACACTTGGCGACTTGGAGTAGCCGCCAAAGGAAGGGAACGTGCCCCAGAGGACGTCCGCCGCTTGATAGCACGACGAGCACGGCTTTTGTGTGGGAGCTGTAATGGCTGATGGTGATGATGATGAAAGTGCCCGTCTGCTGGGCTGTGTGTGCGGGACAGGCTCCACCCTAAACCCTGCGCCGGCTACGGGGTGCTGGGCCCGCAGGAGCTGTTCCCCGTCCTCGACTTCGCATTCATGCCCAACAACGCGCTACAGCCACAGTGCGGGAGCCACACGGCACCACAGCCACCCCAGTGCACTCGCTCGCTCACGCACGCTCATTCACGACACGCAGGTACACTCACACACACACTCATTCACGACACGCAGGTACACTCACACACACGTTCATTCACGACACGCAGGTACACTCACACACACGTTCATTCACGACACGCAGGTACACTCACACACACACACTCATTCACGACATGCAGGTACACTCACACGTTCATTCACGACACGCAGGTAGACTCGCACACTCATTCACGACACACAGGTACACTCACACACACGCTCATTCACGACACGCAGGTACACTCACACACACGCTCATTCACGACACACAGGTACACTCACACACACGCTCATTCACGATACGTAAGTACACTCACACACACGCTCATTCACGACACACAGGTACACTCACACACACGCTCATTCACGACACACAGGTACACTCACACGCACGCTCATTCACGACACACAGGTACACTCACACGCACGCTCATTCACTCCGCGCCAATAGACTCACTCACTGACACGCTCATTCACGATACGTAGGTACACTCACACACACGCTCATTCACGACACACAGGTACACTCACACACAAGCTCATTCACGACACACAGGTACACTCACACACACGCTCATTCACGACACACAGGTACACTCACACACACGCTCATTCACGACACACAGGTACACTCACACGCACGCTCATTCACTCCGCGCCAATAGACTCACTCACTGACACGCTCATGCACGCCTTTGCCATCAGACGCGCTCGCACACGCTCCTTCACGCCACGCCAATCGACTCGCTTGCACGTGCCCATTGCACTCGCTCACACGCACACATTTGCAGGCTATATCGAAAGAGGTGCAGAGTACGACGCATATTGTGCACGAGGAGGAGAATTGTGGAGCACTGAGAAAACTTAACATTGCCGACGATGATTGCTGTGGCCTGGCTGGGCCTTGCGTGCAAGCGCGAGTGGAACACGTTCTGGAATTTCCGCCACTGGCTCAGGGCCCAGCAACGGAGATAAGTGTTTGTCCGATGCTTGTTTGGGCAAGGGGACACGTTGACCTTTATCGTTGCTGATGTGTGTATGTGTGTGTTTGTTTGGCCCCAGGCTGCAGATGCAATTGCTCGATCTCTACCCCAAGCTGGTTGTGCTGGCGTACGGCGCGGAGCCGGAGATGGTCATGCACACCTACTTCCCCTCCTTCCTCTCGCGCCTCACCGTCTCCTGCCCGCCGAGGCTCAAGATAGAGGTTCGTGACGCCGTGGGTAACGCGTCGCGATCGTTGTTGCGGGGTCACGCGACCCGCACGCCGCGATGTAACGAGACGCGAGGCGCGATCGCGCTGGATTGCACGATCGCGGCACCGTGATGTGGGGCGACACGGTCACAGTACGCGCGCTTAACGAGATGCCATCGTGAGACGCGATCGCGTGGGGGTGACGAATCGCGTGGGCTCGATGGTGCCGGACGGCACTAAGAGACGATTAACCTTCGACGCGTGCGCTGATGAAGTGTGCACGGGACAATGGTAACGTGTTGCCTCCGTGGTTTCCGTGACGATTAACGGGGATGCGCGTGCTGCGTAGCTCCTGCGCAGCCTCACCGAGTGCCTGCGCCGGGACTGGTGCTCGTTTTCCGTCTGGAAGAAGCTCTACACCGCCCACCTGGAGCAGTCCAGGTGAGCTGCCTTGGTTGTCCGTTTCCTCCAAAAAATGTATCCTGCTTGTGCTACCCCACTTCGCGTCGTGAGACGGAGCGCCCACCTGGATCTCTCGCACCTTCCATGCAAGTGGATATCACACAACAGCCCGTGGCAGCGGAAATCACTGAGATACTTTGGAATCCCTTCAAATTGGAACCTCTCGTCCACACATTATAGGGGCAGCACTTTCCCATCTGCTCCACCACCAAAAGTAACGTTGGTCGCGTGACGGTTAAGCCGATATTTTTCATTGTCAGATTTGGCCAAATTAAGTGCGTAGACATTGCATGCGGTGGGGGCTTTTTTCTGTGCACTCAGACCCATTAACTCACTTCACTTGAGGACCCGATTTGATCACAGGCGGCTGAAACTTGGCTTTGAACCTAGGCTCTCGGTGGTGCCGGCTCAGCGCTCCGACCTCTGAGCCTCACGACGAGCTCCCCTATTGGCTCCTTGCTGCAGCCATGTTGCGCACTGTACGTGTACAGTACTGTGGTAATGCACAACGAGCCTGTGATTTTTATTCGACAACCCGTTAGGAAATTCGCGTAACCGTACTTTTTACGATTTTTTTTTACTTTCAACGCAATATCAGATAGTTGCGTTGAAGATGTTACTCAGTCATTGTGGACTGAGTCGAGTCTCATCAATAATAGAGGCTTTTTGGGTTGGATCACGTAAATATAAATGTGTCGTTAAACCTGCCACTACCCGACATAGCCAATTAGCAAGGTTTGTCACATGAACAGAACATGCCAAGTCATCACTAGTGCAGTCCACCAGTTTATTTGAGAGTAAACCCACAACATTTAGAATTCGAGTACTCCAATACACTGGTGTGCTGAACTAGTAACGAATTGGCAATTATTTTTTTACGTGACAAACCTTCCTCACCTTACTAATTGGCTGTCGGGTGGTGGCGGGTTTAACGACACACTTATATATTTACGCGATCTAACCCAAAAAAACCTCTCATGGATAATATTGGTCGCAAAAGCCTACGTGTTAAACTGAGTTCCATCAACTTGCTGAACCTTGCGGCTGCCTGTTTTGGAGCACAGGATATCAGAGATCTGACGTATCCATCATGAATTCCTTGAGCTGCCCTGAATCCTCGTATGTAGGCGAGTCTTTAAAATGCACCCCGCGTTTCTTATCCAATTGCAGTTATACAACCGCGCGATGAGTGTTGCGTTGTGTGTGTGTGTCCGCCTCTTTTGTTTATCTGCAGCATTTTGCTGAGACATCTGTTGGAAAACTGGGGCACTCCTGCAGTTGCCAAGGTCGTGCTGTTTGTGTGCTTTACATTTATATAACACACACGTCTGTGAGCGGAATCATTTCTTTATCATTCCCAAGATGTATAATAAGTTTTTATTTATCTACACACAGCAACATTGCCCCTAAATGTAAAAAAAACTCTTGAGACCCGGATGTTGCTGTGTCACAAGCGTTATAATATTCATAAGCTATGGTCATCTTTTTGACCCGGGTCACACAAATGAGACGGTCCTCGTCTGTTGCTTTCTCACCTGGTCAAACAAACCTTTGAACTTCCCCGGTTCTCCGCACCGTCTGAAATGAAGTCTCGGGCCGTGTACGCCTCGCGGGCCGTAGATTCCCCACCTCCCGATTTTAGAGAACCGGGCCCTACTTCACAGTCCGAGTCTAGCGTCCCGACAAGAAGCTGCATTGAAAGAGCTGACCGACCGGGGGGGTAGTGTCGGGGTTTGTTCCCACGTTGAGAATTTTAATCGTGACCGTGCCGCCGTCACCGCTCAGGTTTCGACGGAGCACCTGCGGCGGACGGCGCAGGACTTCGCGGCGACGAACGCGGAGCTGCTTGCCCGCGGGCGCTGCGTGGACACGGGCGGGTTCGTCGCCTGCACGCACGTCACGGCGGTGAGACTTTTCCCCCGCTTTGGACGCGTGCGGCGCCGGTGTCGGTCCCCCGCTGGGCGAGGGCCTCCCCCACGCCGCGTTGCTGGCCGGCGTCGTTTTGACGACGACTCTTCACCCGCGACGCTGTGCAGTGCGGGTTGGCAAAGGCGGCGAGCGCGGACGTGCCAGCGTAGGATAATGGATTCTGCTGCCCGCTGTGCAGCCCCTCGCATGCACATCACAGCCGGTGTGGCTCTCTCTCACCTGCACTCAAACAAACACACACAAAGATCCCATGTTCAGCCTTCGACCATACTCATGGTTTAATACGTAGGCTTTTGCGACCAACACTGCTGTGCTGAACTAGTAACGAATTGGCATGTTTTGTTTACGTGACAAACCTTACTAATTGACCAAATCTGGTGGTGGCGGGTTTAACGACACATTTATATTTATGTGATTTAACCCAAAAAGCCTCTTATGCATACTCGTGGTGGTGATGGTGTTGTGATCCGCACAAGGGCTGCTGTGACTTTAGATTGGTCCAAGAGAGATTCCGATATCCAATACCACTGATGTGCATGGCCAGAGTTGATTTCAGGTGCCCGGGATTGTATCACATGATGCTGATTATTACACGACAGCTTTCTGAGCGTATGCTACATCGGCAAAGCTTCGGTGCTTCATGATATCAATTGAGAGCCATAGGATTCATGCCGCATGCCCAAAGGGTGCGCGTCATCACCTCGCGATCAACGCGTCCCTCTCCGCGAGCCCCGTAGCGTCATGCTTGACATCTGTCTCTGAACTGTGATTCGTAAATACCTTGTAGATTTAATGTTAGGCGACTAACACTTAGTCTGTGCTCTCCAGTTGCCCGGGTGATAAGTGAGCCAAGGGTTTGTCCGTTCCTAGCCAGCTGGCTGAAAAACTTATTTAACCAACTCGCTAACTACGGAGTGTGCCGTGTAAACCCGGACCGCGTTGTGTCGTACTGCCCTGCGTGCCCAGGATCTCCTGGAGAAGCTGCGCCGGCACCGGGCGTCTTCGCGGTGGCCGCGCCGCCTGGTGCTCGTGGCCTCGCTGCTCGTGGCGCTGTGCGCTTGCGACGTGCACGCCCACGGCTCCTACCAGGGTAACGGCGATTCCGTGCGAGTCTGAGCGAATCCCAGCGAGTTTGTCGTAAAATTGGCTGGCTATACTATCTGCAGACTCGGTCTCTAACCAGGGCGGTGATGGGGCCAAGCTGTAGCACAGGTTTACGGTTCAAGCCCAGCGGCCACCCTAGTTAACGGTCTGGGTGTATTAATTATTAAATATGCGCCGTCTGCTCTGCAGTGAATGCTCACAATCCTATGACATTTTATACAAAATAGGCCAAGTGTGCCAGTAGTATGGTGCCAATTTGTCAAATTTGATACGTTACTCGCAATTTACTTAATTGAGAAACCACACAGTGATATCACCCCCCTACTGGCATACCGAAGCCCACTTGTTGCCGAGTGCTGCGTTGACCTTGTGCCTCACAGGGATAGCTTCCGCGGTGTGGGGGGGCCCCCTCCACAGCGCTCCTCGATGCACTGCATGGGAGGTGCAGCATTAACGTTAAGTGATGCTCATGATGGTAGTAAAACACAAAGAAGGTGATACTGGACTGCAAAGAGCACGATTCTGACCATAGAATCGGTTCCTCCCATTCACCAGTGCAGTCATTGGTGACCTGGCTGCGACCTTCAAACAGCTGCAGTTGAGGATCCTGGTCAATCACAGGCGGTTGCCCGGATTTTAACTCAGGATCTCAGCGGTGCCAGGTTCGGCGCTCTGACTCTTGAGCCGCGCAGCCGTCCCGCTTAGAAAAAAAACCTTTAAACGTGAGGCTCGATAAATCGTTACGGCAGTGACGCACCGCTGGGTTCTGTGCCTGGTGAATGACGATCGTTTCCGCCGTGTGGATTCTCCTCCGTCAGCCTCGTCCACGGCGCTGCTGCTCCGCGGTGCCAACCTTGAAGCGGCGCCGCAGGAGGTGTTGGCGTCGCTCTCTCGCGCCGCCACGCAGGCCGGCAGGTAACCACGCGGCGGGTGCGCGCACACACACGCACACACACACGCACACATACACGCACACACATGCACGCACACAAATACACGCATACACATGCACGCACACACATGCACGCACGCACATGCACACGCACGCACGCACACACATGCACGCACGCACATACACGCACGCACGCACACACGCACGCACACACGCACGCACACGCACGCACGCCGCCCCTTTTTGGCGGTTGGCAGGACGACGTCACCGGAAGGGGAAGGTGGCCGGAGGGCGAAATTAAGGACGGAGTGGGAGCTGAAAAGGATGAGGGGGGAAATGAGCCTGAGAATTAGTTCGCCCTGGGGATGGGAGTGATTTAATCAGCTGGTGTGAAAGAGCAAGATGGATTGTTGCAATGTGGGACTATTGGAGATGGTGACATATTGGGGGAGGCCTGCATGGCTGATGGTGGTGATGATGATGAACGCTTCAAAAGAATAAGTCTGATTTAGCTTTTGTCATTTCATGAGCCTTAATTGAAAAAAAGCTCAACAAATCAAATAAACCACAGCGATTAAGAAAATAGGAATCGGCGCAAACACAATTGTGTCGCATGAAAAATCGAGAATATTTACGTGAATTGACCATGGCTGATGATGATGATGGTCATGTGGATTATGACCATGATTATTATTCTTATTACACTTGATTAGCCATGAAGGCCTCACAGGAGGCTCCTGCCAAGTTTCCGCAGCAGGGGGTTGATGTTGAGAGTTACCATCCCAAGTCACTTATTTGCAGGTGAACTTTCAGCATCGCGATGTTCGTCCAAACACCAGTCACGTTGTACGTCTTTTGTTTCATTTTCGCTCGACCGTGGGCCGCCAATGGCGGAGACAACGCTGGGCAACGATGCGCACGCTTGCCCGGGCGTGTTCACAGGTGGGCGCGGGAGACGGTGCCCGCGTGCTGCTCGCGAGCTGTCGCGGCCGCGGGGCCCGGCGTGCGGTGGGCGCGCGAGGCGGTGGTGACGGCGGCGCTGGACTCGTGGAGCTGCGTCTCAACCGCCGTGCGGGCGCTGTGTGACGCCGTGCCGCCCCTTGTCACCTGGGTGCGCGAGATTTTTTTTTTGCTTGACATCGCTTTCCAACGAAGGTTGGAACACTTTAACGCATTGGGGACCATCCGTCTGTCCGTAGCAGGGTGGCACGATAACTTGTGTGTGGAACGAGAGCGTGAGAATATTTATGTATGGAAGAATGGGATGAGCTGGAAAGCTCGTTTTCACAGATGTCCAGTAGGGGCGGGTGAGAATGTTACAACAACAAACAATACAAAAACATATTTATAAAATTACAATTAAACCTTGTCCCTAGCATTGCTAGTCCCGATGGTCGACGTTTGCCCGTTTCATACATTTTCCCCATGGTGCCCGCACCACCCGTCGCGGTCTCTCTCTCTCTCTCCCCCGGTCAGGCCACGTCGCACTCCTCGCTCAACGCCTCGACGCACGCCCTGGGCGAGCTCGCCTCCTCCGTGCTCGGCCACGGCTGGCAGCTGCTGGCCCCGACGCGCGACCTGGCCGCGGCGCTCGCGCACGCCGGCCGCCGCGCCTGGGCCGCCGCCCCGGGGGCCGCCGCCGCCTCGTGCGCCGCCGCGGCCGAGACGTTGAAATCAGCGCTGCGCAGCTCCTGGCTGTGGCTCGGCGACGTCGTCCCCCGCCGCTGGGACGAAGCCCGGAGGCGCTCGGCGGAGGCGTGGTTTGACGCGCGCCGCAGACTGCTCCCAGACGGGTTTCCCGAATCGCCGGCCGCCGGGGCGGTCGCGGCGGCGGCGCGCGGGTTCGTGACGGAGGCCATCCCGTCGGCCGCGGCCCGGCTGCTGTCGTGGCTGAGCGGCGCGATCCTGACGGCGCTCGGCGACGTGTCCACGTGGATCGAGTGCCGCGTGGAGGAGAGGAGTCTAAACGTGTCGCGCTGGCTGGCGGAGGATCTCCCCGAAGCCTCGACCACCGCCTGGGCCTGGATCTCCGAAGTTCTCCAGTGAGCTTTGTTTGCAAAACGTAAAATGCAGATTCGTGCGTAGCATTGGCACTTCTCCTGATTTTCAACGATGCCCAGGCTCGCTTGTGATTGGCCGAAGAGTCAACATGTGTGTGTTGAAGTCAACGCCGGAACCACCGCCGTTGTGCCGACATTCTCGCGCTGTCCGTTGTGCTCTCGCCTCTGTCTCAAAAGGGGCGACGTGTCGTGCTGCATCCAAGATTGCGTCGTTGCTCTCCTGCGCCTGAGCTGGGCCTGCCTCAGAGTCGCCGCCCAGGTGGTCGGCAACGTGGCCGGCTTGCTCCACTGATCGCGATCGGAGGTGGGCGTGGCGGGCCCTTGGCTCCGCGTGGAGCACTCGGTACGTTTCGAAGACGCCTGGAGTCCGACGTCGCTCCACCAGCTAAGCTCCGCTCATCGTGGCCGATTGTACGCGCTGACTGCTTCAGAGGGTTCAGCGGGTCTCATTACCAGACATCACAGGTGCAACCTTACCGGCTCTCTTCGCTCGGCCACTTGCCCACGTCTTAACGCCCTGTTGCATACCACGTCGGCGCCACTCGGTTGTGGTATCATTGCCGCGTATGGGACCAGAAACACCGTGTCTTGGTGGGCAGATTCCGTACATAATTACATCGATCGGTATTTAAGTTAATATTGATGGGTTGATACGCTGTGGGGCTACGTTGTGGGCAGCAGAGAGCAGTGCAGCAAAATCTATTGTTGTATTGTACTGTGCTCCAACGTCTATGCTCCCCGCCTTCACCAATCTACACCGACCAGCACGGTGAAGTATGCTCAAATGACCCCCACGACTCGCATGGTATGGGGGAGGCCCTCATCCAGCAGTGGATTGACAGGGTATCTACATGTACACATACTCTATGGGCCAAACAAGTCATGTGGTGGCAGCTGAGTTTGGGGCCAGCGGTTACCCTCTGCGATGGGTAGTTCTCGGTGATGTTTCCTGCGCAGTGACGTGACCTACCCACGTGTGATGGAGCCACACACAATCCCTGAATAGCTGGCCAGACCAGTACACCAACTGAGCAATAACTAAGTGATTGAAATGGTCCATTCTAACTCCTGATGTTCAAGTCAGTACACACACACACGCGTGTAGATTTGTACAACCTTCGTATAAAAAACAGTATTGTTGAGCCTTTTTCACCCAGTTTATTCCAAGTGTGCTATTGGCATCTTGTCATATGATGAAGAGTCTATCTTGGAAATCTCGTAAAGCAGTGCATTCTGTGTGTCGGAGAAGATCTGCGGAAGAGATTTGCAGATGACTGTTCCCGAAGATGTCTTCAAGTGGCCAAGAAACGTGGTATTTTCTAAACTTATCATTCAAATATGTTTCCGATTTTTTTACAATTGCTTTCTTTCAATGTGGATAAAGGAATGCTTCCTACAGAAAACGTAATTACTCGTCCAACAATACGAGTTAAAATGACACTACACTACTCTTACGTTCAGTTTGCATTAATTTATCAGCCTCCGAATGCCAGTGTGTGAACGAATGAATGGTTGGTTACATTGCCACGGCCAGCCCCTGGACCTCAACCATGCAGGATCAGTGTGGTGTCGTGTCGCCTTGTCAAACTTGAATGGGGGGAACCCCTTTCCAAATGCAAGTATCTTATTCCCACCGTGTGATGTCCCTTTGATGATGTGAGCTCCAGAAATCGAGGGTGTCGATGAAGAGTTTATAGAAATATCATAGCTATACTATTAACCGATAGATGTATACGCACGGATGCTATAGTAATTTGAAAGTATATATGATAACGTGTTTGTTCAGTGTTTCTGCGTGACTGATAGCTGTCAGCATTTCGGCGTTGCGATGTTACGTCCCGTTTACACGGTAAAGCAGGATAGCACTAATATTTAATTACGTGATTTTTAATGAGAGTCCATTGGGGATTTAAGTATCAACTTTAAGTTGATGTTGGACATAAGCCCTTAGTTGTGTTTGTTAAGTTAACTGCCAGCGGCATAGGCTATTTCCCTCCAATAAGAGATAAACTCCCACAATATTATACCGCTTAAGTAACAAGATCTGTACCTTCCAGAGAGTCACAGTACTCCGGCGCGCTTTGGCCAAGTATACGTTTTGCCGACGTCAAAATAATTCAGTGGCTGTTTCTATTATCAAAAATTCCACCCCCCCCCCCCCGCAAAAACAAAATCGGTATTTCTCGCTCAGATAAACATTTCAGGCAGCGTTCATCTCCTGTTTGAAACCCCGGGCCAGTGCTTGGAAATTCCACATTCCTATAATGGAGACGAATGTACCATTGGACAGCCACTGTTGACTTTTTTAATGGCCCCCAGAGGGATAATTGACCGAGTCAACTCCCATCCAGGAGTTGAACTCGCAACCTTCCAATTGCGAGCCACTCGCTACCACCACCGAGCCACAATAAGATTACATTGTGCACTTGTGAACGCGTCGCACAACGAGTTGCGGCGACAGTATGAAATCGGTTGGGTTCGACAGCTGTTCTCCAGATTTAATTGCCATTGATATCCCTTTGCTTCGCCAATACACATTGCATAAGTCTTCCGAGTTCACTCCAGCGGTGTCTTAAGCCTGTGCAGTAATCGATCGCTCAAAGGCCACGGCATTTCGAGTCCGCTGACAGCCGAAACAAAGTGCGTGGCATTGCGGCGGGAGCGGCGTTCCAACGCGCTTGTGCCGCTACGCCGAACGTGGCGGCCTGACGGGCTGGCGGTGATGGGGCGCCACGGTGGCTCGGAGATGTTAACTACCTCGCCTGGTATACAGGAGGGCGTGGGTGCGATCCCCACCCTGACGTCGGTATATTTGGAGTTTGCGGTGTCTCTCTCACCGTGGTCGCGTGGATTTTTCTCCGGGTCCTCTGATTTTTTCCCTCTGCATTTAGAATCACCATGCATTTCGGAGTGTTTGGCTGATGGAAATTTCCACGTGATAAGCCACTTTGTTTAGCTATCATTTGTGGCCAGGTCACTTCTTAAAAATAGCTACATAGCTTAGTGGGCCTTAACCGGTGTGGTGGCGTAAAGTGGCAGTTACTTTCACCTCTTCCAAGATGTCTGACCAGCGTGGAAGACTAGGCCAAGATTATTTCCTCTTGAGGTGCCTCTCTAGGGCTCTTGTCTGGTGGAGTCCCACCACCAGTGGCGTGAGCGGACTATTGCAGGGCTGCATCTTTACCTTACCGCACGGCACTGGGTGCAGCACAACGAGGATTGCCCGCGAGGGTTTCAGACTCGGGAATGTGGCGTTGCGGCTACTCGTGTCTCGGTGCAGTTGGATTATTTATTGAGAGTGATATTCTGCAGCTCTTTGGATGCCGCGAGTCAGCCCGCGTGTGAATTCTTTGCAGTAACTTGGACCTGGTGAACCTCATCGTTGCCGAGAGCCACGTAGGACTGCTCGCAAACACCTTTGGTGGGCCACACATTAACACACACAGGTTGCAATCATTCAACTCTACTTCCCGATTTAGTACGGCTAAGATGCTTCCAGCGATGGATAAATGTCCACTGCAGGCAGCTTTCGAAGTTGTAGGCCTCGTGTGTGTGCGTGTGCTGGCCGTGTATGAAATGAGGTCACGTGCCTTATCTGCCCTGCGGGTTTCTCAGTTCCCTTCCACCGCTCATTTAGGAGGTTTAAACACCGGGGAAACGTTGTGACGTGTCGGCCACGGTAAGTGGCTCGTAGCGGAACGTTTTTTTGTTTGTCTTATCGGGCAGCGCGCGCCTCACCACACCACCCCCAGAGCTCTTGGCGAGTATGCAGCTCGGATGCGCCGCACGCCGGCCAGTGGGTTTGCTTGGTCCTCACAATTCGTCGTCCATTCGGCCTGAGCGCACGCGACGATCGCACGGAACGTCCCGTAGTGGACTGGGGTTCCGTGGTTCATTGTTATTGTCAAACCGTGCGGCTCTGTTTCATTGAAGAGCCGCAGATGTTGCATGCGGTGAGTGACACTTCTTTAGAGGACCTTGGTCGGCCACTCGATGGCCGTAAATGTGGCTCCTTACACTTCATGTTTTTAATTTACAACATCACTGTAGTTAAGTTATTGGACGTTGCGGACGTGGGTGTTGTGTGTGTTTGTGTATATTTATGTGGGGAGTGATAGCGTAGCGGTTAGCGTGCTGCGCTACATACTCGGCAACTCGAGTTCGATTTATGCTCACAGCCAACGCCAGGTGACGATTATCTGAATTGGTCATGGGCCTTCTCAAGACACTGTAATTGTTTACTGTGTAGCAAATGTATCAAGTAATAAATACCACAGCAGTTATTATTTATTTTCCTTCCCTTTGCTACCCGATAAACCTTGCACTGGACCAGTCTGTTACTGATTCACCGTCACGTCTATTTCGTGTTTCTAAATCGTCTCAATCCTTTTGTAAATCACGTGACTTCTGTGTGGCCACCCCCACTCTGGACCCCTCGCCTCACCCGGCCCGCTGTGAGAACAGACTCTCCTCCGTGCAGCAGCAGCAGCATCGAGTCCCAGATGCAGCCTCTCCCTCCCCATCTTCATCTCTCCCGACCCTTTGCTGCCGTTTCTCCGCTCCTTTTCCCCCTATTTCCCATTCTTTCTCTTCTCTCTTCCCTTTCCCGTTCCTTTTATAATTTTCCATGCATTGTATCGTTGACTCTACAACCCCTCCCCGTGGGGCGCAGTCACGGGTACAAGGCTCTATCATTCCAACGGCCGCCCTCGAGGTTCCACGTCCCAACGATCAGTTGCTCGACCGAATCGCTCTCGAGCTCGCGCAACTCGGCCATCGCCTCCCGACACGCGACCAAGTTACACGCAAGCGATGGCGCGTGTGTCGACTCGGATTTGCAGACTGGTTGTGGTGTGAACACGAGGCTTACCGGTAGCGGCGGTTGTAAAAACGACTTCTGGAAGAGAAACCTGCACATTCCCTCTGTGTTGTTATTTTTACGATTGTGCTTCGTTGTTGTGTTTGTTTACGTGCAACTTTTCATTTCACGTGAAATAAAACCTAAACTCGTGCCTTATAATTTACCGTGTAGAGTAGTTAACTGGAGTCCAAAAAATAATAATGCTATTCAAATTCAGTTTGCCTCGGTGTTTTTGGAGTGAACCACATTTTTGCCGTGACGCATTTTAACCTCGGAATGTTTTGATGAATGTTTGTGATGATGCACAAATGCTCCTTTTCCACTGGCACACCCGAGCCGTGCCAGCGCGGGTACCCTCACGGGGCTTTCCTCGGGCCGTTACCCATGCCGAGCCGGAACCAAGCCGTGATACCCTGCTTGCCTCGCAGGACTTCTGTAATCTGGCTCGGGGCCAGGCAGGGCCAGGGGCGGGGATAATGACGCGGTCATTGTTAGTGATGTCAGTCAATACGCTGAAGACACAGCGACTCCGAGTGACGTCAGTGACGTCAGTGGCATGGCTCTGCTTCTGCAGTGGAAAAACGACCCGGTGCGTCCGAGTCGCGCTAGGCTGGCTCGGCACGGCCCGAGAGCGGCTCGGTTGTGCAGTGGAAAAAGGGTAAAAGGGTTTACTGGGTTGTGGAATCACTTTATCCCTGGTTACACGTGTGACAACTTGGTGAAAGTCACCCTTCCAAATATATGTAGGGCTCCTGGGATCACCTGTTCACCGTTTAAAATCCACTTTTATTCTGTTTGTGCACTTGTCACGTGACCTTAATGTGGATTATAAAATACCTTTTTATCAATAAATGTCAATTCCAATGAGCCAACGGCGTGGTCTCTATTTGCGACCACACCGGTCCGTGCCTTTTCTTCCCTCCCCGTTTTTTTCTACTATCTGTAGGCGTCTATTCTTTTTTTTTAATTAAATTTGTTTTAAATGTGCAGCGGCTAACGCACGAGCACAACAAAAAAGATAACGCCGAAGCCTGAAGCGACGAAGCGATGAAAGGTCGAGGACGGCTCCGCTTGCCCAGCGAGGGCCTCTTTTTTTTTTTGGCCCACGAGGTGTGGCATTGACCTTTTGTTCAGAAGATGTTCCCCTCTTTGATGATCACCGCTGATACGAGGGCCCTTCCTCACCCCTGTGCTGGCTCCCGTGTTCGCTTTAAACGCTTCTCCGAAGTGACATTTTGCAAAACAGTTTGTGCTGGCGGCGAGAAACTCGTGAAATATAGATCAAGGTACACTTTAGTCCTTTTCCATCGGCGATAACCTTGGAATGCGATAGAAGGCGCTTATTTATTGTAACGCGTTTAATTTGTGCTGCGAAACAGACTTGTTGGACTGAATACGGCGGGGGCGGGGGGGTCACAATGCGAGAGCCTCTTTAAAGACAACCGGTTAGAGGCTTGGCAGAGCAGCCTCACCGTGAAGATTGGTTCGGCAGGGAACGCGCAGTTCGCAGCAAAGGCAGTACCGCAGAGGGGGTCGGTAGGGCTATGGCGAACGATATCCTTTAGTCAGCCTTGTTCTATCCACCGCTGGACGAAGGCCTCCCCAAACCGTCGCCACCTGCCACGCTGCGGCTTTGCTCTCACAATGACGCCTGGGAGAGAGCGACCGCCGCGAAGGGGACGGAGCGTCGGAATCGTCGCCCTATTGCGGGAGCTTGATGGATTGTTGCGTCCTCGGCACCTGGGGAGAGATGGCGATGGCTTTGAGAGGCGTTCGTCCAAGAGTGGGTAGAGCATGGCTGACGATGCCTATGTTTTAACGACTTCATCATAACCGGCCATGGTGATGAGATTGGGTGCATTCCGGGTGGGTTTGCCTGTAGGCAATGAATTTCTTTCGCACCGTACGTAGCCAACCGTGCCAATCGGTGGTGCGGTGGAAGGTCCACAAACTAAACTCTAGTACACACGCACGGTGCGCCAGGCGTTTTCTGTGAAGGTTCACATCAATCTGACCTTTTCGCGTATTTTCGACTACACCTCGGTTCCCCGAGGTTCGGATATACGACGGGGTCCTGTGGTCTCTGCTTGGGGACTCTTCTTGACAGTTGGATAAATCTGTTTCCGTAAGGGGGGTGGCAAGGGGCGCTAATTATAACAACGCTGGCTCGACCGACTGGCAAGTTGATTTATGAATGGGGCATTAATGGATGTATTAAATGAGTGGTAGCAGCACACACGTTAAACTCGCAGTCATGTTAATATTTAATTTAGTGGGTGACTCGCAAAAGCCCAGAGACTATCCTATTGCAGTGTTTTGAAATTACTCGCACTGATACGGAGTAACAGGTCACCTGCTTACACTTTATTAATCCCACTCTCGCAGCCGTTGTAGGCACTCATATGACTGTCTTCCACTGTCACCACACACTCTGCTCCTACTACCCGCTCTCACCTACACTCTGCTTCTCCTACTACCCGCTCTCACCGACTCCGCATCTCACCGACTCCGCATCTCACCGACTCTGCATCTCACCGACTCCGCATCTCCTACTACCCGCTCTCACCTACACTCTGCATCTCCTACTACCCGCTCTCACCGACTCTGCATCTCACCGACTCCGCATCTCACCGACTCCGCATCTCACCGACTCCGCATCTCCTACTACCCGCTCTCACCTACACTCTGCATCTCCTACTACCCGCTCTCACCGACTCTGCATCTCACCGACTCCGCATCTCACCGACTCCGCATCTCACCGACTCCGCATCTCACCGACTCCACATCTCACCGACTCCGCATCTCACCGACTCCACATCTCACCGACTCTCTTCTATCTCGCCACTGCCCTCTGCTGCCCCGTACCCACTCGCCCGTCTGCCCCGTGCGGGGGGTTCAGCCAACACCCTCCCGTTGACGGCTCGAGAGGCAGCGGCGAGAAGTTGTTTTGGGGTTAGATCACATAAATATATGAACGTGTCGATAAACCCGCCACCACCTAACACAGCCAATTAGTAAGGGTTGTCACGTGAACAGAACGTGCCAATTCGTTACGAGTTCAGCACAGCGGTGTGATTGGAGAGAAAATCCACAACATTTACAATCTCAGTACGACGTTTCGCCAGTAATTACAACCAGCATCGTCAGGCGGCAGCCAGATGTGTGACGTCTCTTGCGTTGGGTCCGTCCCCCTCTGTCCACGTGTTTCGCTTGCGCCCAACACGTAACACACAACACCGCGTACTAAACAAAGCGCTCGGCTTCATGCGTTTTGCAACAACAAACTCATCAAACGTCCCTGAAGAAATGGATCGATGTTCTCTTGTCGAGGGAACAAGAGGGCCATAAGAGGACCACAAAGGACTGAGACCACAATGCAGTTCTTCAGGAACTATTGATTCCCCCCCCCCCCCCATGACGCACGAGGCTGAGTGCTTGCGGCACGCGTGAGTGTGTACGTGCGTGAGTGTGTACGTGCGTGTGTGTGTACGTGTGTGTGTGTACGTGGTGTGTGTACGTGTGTGTGTACGTGGTGTGTGTACGTGTGTGTGTACGTGTGTGTACGTGTGTCATAGACGCCTGTCTCCCCGGGGCCTCCGGCACAAGTTTATTAGTTACATATTTCAGTTTAAGTCGTGGTTTAGTGGTAATTAATTGAAGGTGGAGGGGTTAGCAGCCCCTCGCACCCGTCCAGAGCCCCCGTTTAGCCACTGTGGTGGACACAGACGCCATGAGGGGAGGAGCCAATCGGAATTGGCCCTCCCCCCACAGCATTGTCCACGACAGAGTTGCCCGTCCAGCACCGCGAGGAGGTAGGGGGTTGTTTTGCCGGTTGGAAACATTTAGGCTGGCCTGCCTACGATCCATCCTGGGTTTAACCAGGCTGGATTGTGTGAGGAACTCAAAAATCCTTGAAAGATCTGGGCAAGGTCCCATCGGTGAGTTCCTCCGGCAGGCAAGGCTGCGTTGGCTGGGTCATGTAGCCCGCATGCCCAGCCACCGCATGCCGAAACAGCTTTTGTTCGGCCGGATCGAGGGGGCTAAACTGGCGCGGCACGGGCTAGAGAAGAGATGGAGTGATGTGGTACAGGAGGACATGGAGCTGATGTGACTTGCCGATTACTGGTACCAGCGGTGTCAAGATCGGCCTCTGTGGAGGAGGCACGTGAAGGACGCTACTGGGCAGTTGGAGGCAGTCGCCCTCCAACAACAACGGAGGGCGGAGGAGCGACGCTCACAACAACGAGCGGAGCGCCGGGTAGCTAAAGCACAGCAGGTTGGCACAGTAGGGGGCACAGGTGGTGCACCAGCCAGTCATCTCAGTCAGTCGACCCGTGGTATTTGGGTCTGCCCCGTGACCTCCTGCCCGCGGGCGTTCGACACTTCACGTGGCCTCAAGGTGCACATGGCCTGGCACAAGCGTCGTGGTGACGTCACCGCCACTTAGTGGTGAATGGCGGTTGTTGTGTGTGTGTGTGGTGTTATTTGTGTGTGTGGGGTGCGGTAGTGTAGCAGTTAGCGCACTGCGCTACGAACCCAGTGGCCCGAGTTCGATTTCCGCTCACGGCCAACACCAGTGACGATTATCTGAGCCGGTCATGGGCCTCCCCTAGGTCAACTCAGCCTCAAATTAGTACCTGGTGTGTTGTGTGTGTGTGGATATGAACCCGTGTGGTATATATGTGTGTGGATATGAATCCGTGTGGTATATATGTGTGTGGATATGAACACGTGTGGTATATGTGTGTGTGGATATGAACACGTGTGGTATATGTGTGTGTGGATATGAACACGTGTGGTATATATATATATGTGTGTGTGGATATGAACACGTGTGGTATATATGTGTGTGGATATGAACACGTGTGGTATATGTGTGTGTGTGGATATGAACACGTGTGGTATATGTGTGTGTGGATATGGACACGTGTGGTATGTGTGTGTGTGGATATGAACACGTGTGGTATATGTGTGTGTGGATATGAACACGTGTGGTATATATGTGTGTGGATATGAACACGTGTGGTATATGTGTGTGTGTGGATATGAACACGTGTGGTATATGTGTGTGTGTGTGGATATGAACACGTGTGGTATATATGTGTGTGTGGATATGAACACGTGTGGTATATGTGTGTGTGTGGATATGAACACGTGTGGTATATGTGTGTGTGGATATGAACACGTGTGGTATATGTGTGTGTGTATGTGGATATGAACACGTGTGGTATATATGTGTGTGGATATGAACACGTGTGGTATATATGTATGTGTGTGGATATGAACACGTGTGGTATATGTGTGTGTGTGGATATGAACACGTGTGGTATATGTGTGTGTGGATATGAACACGTGTGGTATATATGTGTGTGGATATGAACACGTGTGGTATATGTGTGTGTGTGGATATGAACACGTGTGGTATATGTGTGTGTGTGTGTGGATATGAACACGTGTGGTATATGTGTGTGTGTGTGTGTGGATATGAACAAGTGTGGTATATATGTGTGTGTGTGGATATGAACACGTGTGGTATATATGTGTGTGGATATGAACACGTGTGGTATATGTGTGTGTGTGGATATGAACACGTGTGGTATATGTGTGTGTGTGGATATGAACACGTGTGGTATATGTGTGTGTGGATATGAACACGTGTGGTATATGTGTGTGTGTGGATATGAACACGTGTGGTATATGTGTGTGTGTGTGGATATGAACACGTGTGGTATATGTGTGTGTGTGGATATGAACACGTGTGGTATATGTGTGTGTGTGTGTTCATATTGCGACGTCATTCATTCTGCTCCCTCCCCTCTATGAGCGGCTTCCACTGCGGCGGCTTCTGGCCGCGTTATTTACGCCGTTCACAACCCGCCCTGCACAACAACAACAACAACCATCGCATTGTTTACACGGTCAATCAGAATCGGAATCTTTATTTAGACTGTGGGAGGAGGAGGAGGAATCCAATTATCTTTGAAGCGCTTTTCTTTTTTCTCAAATATGTTCGCAGTCTGGGGCACGGGGTTCAGCAGCGAGTTACAACAGTAAACAACACACAGAGACGGGACGACACGGTGTGCAGAATGGAGAACACGGGGAGCAAGTCACTAAATATCAATAAGTAATAATACATTAATTTTATCATTCTGAATTATCAAGATTGGGCAAGGCAGCGAAAATAACAAGAAAGCGGTCTCAGACCATTGCAGCCTCGCTGAGGTTCACATGACTCGTTTGCAGGAGGGTCCTGCCGAGGGTTGACAGGAGAGGGCTGTGCGTGTAGTCCCGATCGACTAAGTTTGCAGGTTCCCAAAAAAAATAAACAATCGTTTATTTTTTTTTATTTTCGGACAATAGCAGTAACATTTATTTATACTAAATCAATCGCTCAAGTCTTTATTTCTACAGCACTTTCGTGCAAAGGATGCTATTCAAAGTGCTGTGCAGATTAAAAAAAACCCCGTGCAGAACAGGGGGAGAGAACATTCAAACGCCGCGCAGAATAGCGCCCGAGACGAGAATTGCACGCAGGGGCTTCTTGCCGTGAGGCAAGAGTGGCATCAACTCCACCATAGTGGCATCAACTCCACCAGAGTGGCATCAACTCCACCATAGTGGCATCAACTCCACCAGAGCGGCATCAACTCCACCAGTGGCATCAACTTCACCATAGTGGCATCAATTCCACCATAGTGGCATCAACTCCACCATAGTGGCATCAACTCCACCAGAGTGGCATCAACTCCACCATAGTGGCATCAACTCCACCAGAGCGGCATCAACTCCACCAGAGTGGCATCAACTTCACCATAGTGGCATCAATTCCACAATAGTGGCATCAACTCCACCATAGTGGCATCAACTCCACCAGAGCGGCATCAACTCCACCATAGTGGCATCAACTCCACCATAGTGGCATCAACTCCACCATAGCGGTCCGTGGTGCTGATGTGGAGGGTATGACTCCACCCATTTTTTCGCCATATAGCATCGTGATATATAACGACTTATTGTTGGTAGCTCAGCTGATTGGAGAATATATAGAGTTTATTGATAACATTGAGGTAGTTTATATTTTTTTATCTGTTTACTATATGGTATTCATTATATAGTGTAGTGTATACCCAGTTGCTGTTAATAGCGCTGCTTATTGAAGAATATATTGAGTACATTTATTATATTGATGTAATTTAGACTTAGGTTTTTTTTTTCTCACATCGGTTTACTGTATGATAGTTGAGTTGTTGCAGCCCCTTTGGCGTCCATGCACTAGGTGCCTCTGTGGATGTGTAGGCTTTGACTTTAACATAGCTATTTCTGTGACCAGTCACAAGCTAATCCCTCAACTGTTTCAATGCTAAATTCTCCTGTTTGATATGTAAACCCCTTTGTCAAGGTTGCCTCACTTCTCTCAACCAGCTTAAAAGACGCTGCGAATCTTAGCAGCGTTTATATTGGAGCTCTGTCGTCTCGACAGGTTTGTTCCTTTCACCTGAAGAAGGCCACTTGTGGCCGAAACGTCGTGAGAATTTTATTGTTTTATTTCATTATTTTATTCTCATTCTACGTGACTTTACCGAAAGAACCAAAGAAGATGAATCCTTGCAGTCACGAAAGCTTTAAATCGAAACTCCACCATAGTGGCACCAACTCCACCAGAGCGGCCACTGCTCAGCACAGCAAGGGCGCAGTGTCTCCCCCACCCGCTCTGCCATCTGGGAGTACTGCAGTGTTTGCCGCGCACAACCACACGATACGTGATGGCCTTGTGTGTGTGTGCGGTCATTGTGTGTGTGTGTGCGGTCATTGTGTGTGTGTGTGCGGTCACTGTGTGTGTGTGCGGTCATTTTGTGTGTGTGTGCGGTCATTGTGTGTGTGTGTGTGTGCGGTCACTGTGTGTGTGTGCGCTGTCACTGTGTGTGTGTGCGGTCACTGTGTGTGTGTGTGCGGTCATTGTGTGACCAGGGCTGAGACAGTCAATTCGCCGCACTTGGGACGCCGCTTTAACCACAGGCAGCTGCAACCTGGATCCTGGATTCGAACCTAGGATTCTGAGCGGCGGTGCCAGCTCAGCGCTCTGACCTCTGAGCCACCCTGGGCACCTTCGAGTGGCACTCCGTCGTTAGCCTCGACCACAGGGGCAGCCAACATCCCCCTGCTCCTTCCACCTGCTCCTCCTCGATCCCAGTCGTTAATGATTCGCACCCAGCGAAAAATATCATAGGGACCAAATTTCGGAAGAAGATTAATGATTTCTGGAAACAAAGGTGATTGCATGCATATTACGTCTCCACTATACAATATTGCCTGCATCTAACACTAAATTATGCTTCTATAGTTATTACCTCTTCTAATAATATCTTCAATTTTACATTTATTGAGAGATGCCCGCGTGTGTTGCAAGGTGCCGGGAGGGGTTCGTTGCATCACCGCGGCATCGATCGCGAGAGGAGGCGGGGGGCGGCAGTGGCGTCTTGGGGAGGGGGAGGAGGCCTCCATCCAGCAGTGGATAGACACAAGCCTTAGGGCGGCGGCGGTGAACTGCCATAGAGATGGTCTGTGACTTGCAACGCGGCCATCTCGAAACATCGTGTGGGGAGTGGGGGGTCCGGGGGGGGGGGAACTGCCCATTCAACCCCCCCCTACCACCACCATGTGGGCCCTTTCTGCATTCAATGATTAACAATGAGTGGCATCATTAAAGCCAACACAAAAATGTGGCATTGCAGTGGCACGCGAGAATGCAGCAAACAAATGAACGGTCTTAACAGATGCCGCGGCGTTATCTGCTGTAGTGTCCGCATTTAAGGAATACGGGGGGGGGGAAGGGGGATTTGCAGGCTGTCACCGCGATGAATATGGCTCTCCCGGTTCCTCGTTGGCTTCATTATTGATTTATATTTAGAGCGGGGAAATCCCGAGCATTGGCGTTCTCCCCCCTCCTCTCGCAAGTGTTGCAATGCAGCAGCAGCAGCATCGCAGTGCAGTGCAGCGCGCGCGCGCACCCAGCCCTGCCCGCCTGCGTGCCGCAGTCTGCGATCGCCTATTGTGAGCGCAGACCAGCACCCTGCACAGCCGCTGTTGCATTCAAATTGTTATTCTGCCCGTGCGTCCGTGGCCAGTAATTAAAGGGGTTTGCATGTACGGGTAGCTGTGAGCGTAGGTGCACGTGTGCGTGCGTGTTCGTGCGTGCATGCATGTGCGTGTGCACGCGTGTAGCGTGACGGTTATCTGAACCGGTCATGGGCCTCCCCTAGGTCGACTCCGCCTCAAACGAGTACCGGACGTGGTCTGTAAACATCACCACTGGGGAGACAAAGGCGGCCGGGCGTGGCGTTGGCCACCGACCCCCTCGTGTGCCGTGCCGGGCTTCGTAGGTGCTCGCTAACAGCACTTGCCCCAACAGTCTGTTAGAGGCTATACGGAGGGTCTTTGTCTTTGTGTACACCATGTGCTCATGCAAATGTTGTTATCGCACATCTCCGTTAACATATTCCGAGGTTCACTGCTTGCTATTTCTCGATCAGGGCACGCTGGGTCAGTGGGCTGCATGCATTCTGTCAGTACAATCGGCGTGTTCCTATGGCGTTGCAATCAGTGCGATACTATCACTGCAATCAATGAGCTCCTGCTTATCACAATGAGTGCGATCAGCATGATCATAGCATCGCAACCAACGTGCTGTTATAATCTGCAATAAGTGTGCGTGTGTGTGTGTATCACTGCAATCCGTGTGATCCTGTCAATGCGGTCCTATCTCTGCAGTGAATGTGCCGCTATGATGACATCAATGTGTTTTAGCATTAACATCAGTGTGCTGTTAGCAATGGCCTTCTCACAATGCAATCGGCGTGCGGCTGGCAGTCTGACAATGATAGATGTTGGTGCGAATGCGCAGATATTATTGCAATCCTTGTGCTTTAATCAATGTCATCATGGCGTTTGCATAAACATTCTCTCGCTTCAATCTGTAATTTTCACTCAATGTGCTCTGAGTTAAGCATCGAGATCAGCATGCTCCTATCGTTGCGATCAATAGGCTCATAATAATTGCAATGGGTGTGGTGCTACCAGTTCTATCCCCGTGTTTCTTTGTGGTCAATGCTCAGCTATCATCAGTGCACATGCTATCAGTATGCTGTCTACCGCTATCAGTATGCTGATGTCTACCACTATCAGTATGCTGATGTCTGTCACTATCAGTATGCTGATGTCACTATCAGTATGCTGATGTCAGTATCAGTATGCTGCTTCCTACCACTATCAGTATGCTGATGTCACTATCAGTATGTTGCTGTCACTATCAGTATGCTGATGTCATTATCAGTATGCTGATATCACTATCAGTATGCTGATGTCGCTATCAGTATGCTGATGTCATTATCAATATGCTGATGTCGCTATCAGTATGCTGATGTCACTATCAGTATGCTGCTGTCACTATCAGTATGCTGATTTCCACTATCAGTATGCTGATGTCACTATCAGTATGCTGATGTCACTATCAGTATGCTGATGTCTGCCGCTATCAGTATGTTGATGTCTGCCGCTATCAGTATGCTGCTGTCTGTCACTATCAGTATGCTGATGTCACTATCAGTATGCTTCTGTCACTATCAGTATGCTGATGTCACTATCAGTATGCTGCTGTCTGTCACTATCAGTATGCTGATGTCACTATCAGTATGCTGATGTCTGCCGCTATCAGTATGCTGATGTCTGCCGCTATCAGTATGCTGATGTCTGCCGCTATCAGTATGCTGATGTCTGCCGATATCAGTATGCTGATGTCTGCCGCTATCAGTATGCTGATGTCTGCCGCTATCAGTATGCTGCTGTCAGCGATGCCATCAGCGGCGCTCCCACCGCTGCGCTGCCCCTCCCCGCGGTCCCTTGAGTCGTGCCGCGCGCTGCCGCCGCTCGAGATCCCGAACCGCTTAACCCCTTCCCGGACGCCCGCCTCCAGCGATGGACATTCGCTGGCCAGTCAAGCGGAGAGGCGTTTGCCGCGATCCTCCTCTGGCCTTCTCGTCCCTTCGCCGATGTTGTTTGACTTGCATCCCACTGGGATTGTTTGCACACAGCGTTGGTGTACGGTGCTTTTTCTGGAAGATTTTGCTGTTTTTTTCCTGGATTTTTCTGTTTGCGCATAGTCACTTTAAGATGTTTTCTTGCTCATGTTTTTGGTTTGTTGCGGTTGCACTCGATGCAAGAGCCGAATGGCTCACAGGGCTATACCAAATTAATGAAACTGAAATAAATGAAACTGAATGTTTATTCATCCTTGCGGCCGGCCTTTTTTGCAGCGCCTCTCCTCTGCTCTGTCCGTCGCTCCGTTTCTCAGCTGAGACGTCTTCCATTCCGTCCAGTGTTTGATGTCCGGGTAGATTTTTGTCTTCCTCTTCTCCTAGCTCCTTCGGGTGTTCACCTCCATCACCAGCATCTTTTTTTTCCTTCTCCAGGGTTGCGTCGTGGTGACACTCATTCCTCATAGCAAGCAACACCCGGGTTACATTCCCAAACCGGGCGCCTTTCTAAGTGGAGGTTGTGTCTTCTTCTCCTGTTTTGCGTGGCTTTCCTCCGGCGTCTCCAGTTTCCTCTCATAGCTAAACACATACACAATGTGTGTATGTGTTGGTGGTGGCCAAACGTTTCAATACAGAACCCTAAACACATACACAATGTAACTGGTGGTGGCCAAACGTTTCAATACAGAACCCTCAACACATACACAATGTAACTGGTGCTGGCCAAACGTTTCAATACAGAACCCGCCCGAAGCGGAACATCAGTTTTCCTGAGTAAATAAGTTATTATTACCGTCATTCGAGTGCGTAACTTTTTTTTAAACTTACAATGCAAATTATGAACCCTGCATTTACTGTACTCAACGCACAAAAAGGTCAAATTATAATTTCAGCTGATGTTGAAGGCTTAACAGCGTTTGGACTGGGTGTCGAATGTGATTGAAGCGCGGCTTGTAGTGCAACAACAAACTGTGGAGTGGCATAGCGGCCGCATCTCAAGACGAGGCACGGAAACTGAGCAACAGGATTTCACAGAGAGAGAGAGCGAGAGAGGCAGCCAGCCATGGGCAGGGGAGAAGTGGAACGGTCTTGAGTCTGGACTCGAACAGTCACACGGAGTCGACAGCACGGGATGCTGGGGGAGTGGAGTTCCAGGCTGTGGAGAGCGCGTCTGGACCACCGCTGTTATTGACTTTATTCAGAATGAGATAATAATGTGTATTATGAAGTGTTTAATGTAAATAACTAAGATAGCACAAATGCATCTCTATGCAATGTGCTGAACCCTGCAGCACATTACGTGTGCCTGGTGGAGCGATGTCATTTTTCCTGACCGAGTCTCAAGACTCTCGTTCAGGAGCGCCCCTCTCTCTCGGGATGTTTGGCTGTGGACCCATTCATCATGGGGCATCTTTAGCTGCCCCAACATCGCCGGACCTCAATTGACAGTGGGTTAAGGGACCACATCGTGCTGAGATTCAATATTGAAACCATGCCTGGTGTGTAACCTCGTGCGTGCAAATGCCACTGGGAATCGTTGACACTGCATAATAACGTACGGCTGTAAATGGCATGAGCTCTTTTTTGTAATTGATAATGGGGCATTGCCTACAAAGGTCATTTTTAAACGGTCCTCATATTCCGCGTCACAGGTTACAATTTGCAGACTCGTGAATCGCGGGGACTGTGATGGATGGAGTAATCTTTGATTAGTTTTAATCCAGCAGTGGATTGATCCTGGCTAATCGTGATTATTTAACTCGAAGGCGGAGAGCGTTGGGACGCTGTTACCTGAGGTAGATTCCTGGCTATGGCTAACATCAGTGGGAAAAAGTATGTATGAGTCACCCCTAACCTGTTCACCTTCCTTCACCAACCTAACCTGCACTGACCAGCGTGGTGAAGTATGGTCAAATAACTCCCACGATTGACACGGTGTGGGGGGGCCTCATCCAGCTGTGGATTGACAGAGAGCTGTACACGTACCTGGGAAAGCATGGCTGCTGTATGATATGTTCACACGTATTCTTTGGTTCTTTCGGTAAAGTCACGTAAATAGAAAAATAATAATAAAGTGACGACCGCTTGTGTTGCGATCGAAACGTCGTGGTTTTTATTTTAATTTGATCATTTTATTTGTATTCACTGTATTATTACTATTTTTCTATCTACGTGACTTTACCGAAAGAACCAAAGAATATGAATTCCTGCAGTCACGAAAGTTTAAGTCAAAATATGTGCACACGTGTACATGTCCTTGTCTTGTTGCAAGCCTTGTACGCCATCACATCGAACCCATCGGTTGGTACAGACCACACAGCTTTGTGGATCTCCCAAACTCACTGGGCTGCAAGGTGGCTAAAAGATGGGCAGTACAGCAAGTGGGTTTGTGAGCTCACCTGTGCAGACTTTCAGTGTTGTCCTGCTCGTACAGGCCGTGGGTCCTTTTCCACGCACTCCAAATGTCCTCCCACGTGCAACGCCATAATTCATAGAATTGGCGCGCCCAGCATCCCAATGCAGGGCACTCCTGAAAACAGAGTCTTGCGACTCAATGAGGCTTTCCATGGACAGGTAAACAAATGGCATTATTACTCGCCTGGGGGGATGCTGCCATGTCAATTGTATCTCCCGGCTTGGCAGTTAAACACCAGTGGGATTTTCTTAAACCCCCCTAACCCCTCCACCCCCACCACCCCCACCACCACCGCCTCTGTCCACTGAGCAGTGTAAATGGGTTCGCCACAGTACGCCAGTCTGTGTGGGGCAGGTCGCGTGCGGTGAGATGAAGCGTGGGTGACTGTCACTTCTTCCGAGGCACCTGGCCAGCGTGGAGGCGCAGGCCAAAAGAACCCCCCGCTCGAGGGGCTGTCTCGAGCGCCCTCTAGTGGAGGGGCCTTCCGCCAGCAGCGGCGCGGGCGAGAAATCGCGGGTGCTGCGCCCTCTGCCTCCTTGTTAACGCCACTGGGTCGGTGACCCACAGCGATAGCGTTCGGGTCACCAGCCCAGCAGCGCCGGGAAGGTGTTAACACGAGTAAATATATAATACCCCCCCCCCACCTCCCACCGCCTCTCTCCATACAACCCTTCCTCCATTACGGCTCTGACTGCCCAGTCGTGGCTCGCAGACTCGTGACAACATCTACTCCTCTCTTAATTGCCGTGCGCGCGTTCATTAGCGCCGCGATCCGAGCCCGCCGGCGGTTGTTATCATCGTTGTTGTTGTTGTTTGCTGCAGCTGTTGTTGTTGTCCTACGCTCGTATGCATTTATTTTTATTCAGCCGAAAGCGTGGGATTTTCGACCGCAGTGCCTTGTCCAAGTGCACTCCTGCTGCAAAGTAGCCTGCTACGACTGTTGAAGACGTCACGGCTGTAACGGGAGACGATCTCCTCGTGCACCACTTGCAGATCACGACCTGCCACTCGCTAATTTGCGCATCTTTAAGAGGGAGAGAGAGAGAGAAAAACACATCCAAGGCTTCGGTGGAATTCCCGAATTGTTTGATTTCATTGTTTGCGGTTCGAAAATATGTGCGTTTAAGCAGGGGGCGGTATAATCTGCGTGCCAGACTCGAGGCTGCGGGGGAATCTCATCTGGGCGCCAGATGAGTCGGAAAACTGAGCCGACGGCGTGGACTGTGGGAGAAAAAACAACAACATCATCATCTGAAACATCTGCAGCAAGTGCTCGGATTATTATAATTTTGGTGCCGTTGATTGGCAGCAGTTTTCCCAACACGCAACGAAACGCGAGGTTTTATTGACATTGGAGAACCCGACTCCTCCACGCATCAATTGCTACCGCTAGAACAATTTTTGTGTTTACCCCCCCCCTCCCCCGCAATATTTGTTTTTATTTGTGTCAACATCGCAAGGCAATTTTAGAACATCATGGAGCGGAGCGGCAGTCACGACTCCAAGCGGCCACAGTAAACACGGAGCGCTTGCCTCTGCATTACTGCAGCAGTAGCAGCGGCAACAGCGCAGCTCCCTGCTGCACCTGCGCGTGGCGTGGAGGGAACTGCGCGTTAGGGCGTCGGATGCGGCTGCTTCACCTGGCGACTGGAGTCCCTGCCGTGCCGGGTTCCTCGCTGCCTTCACGTCAAAGGGGCTCGACTCCCAGCCATGGTGCAGCCGCGTTTCCTCGTGTTGTTTGGACGTCGCCGCGGATCGAGCCCTGTTCACCCCGAGATCAGCAATGCCTCACTCGCCCGTGAGTCTCTCCTTCTCACTTGCGGCCAGTCTGGATTTCTGTCCGCCTGGCTGGTTGTCCCTCCGTCTCACTGGTTCTCTGTCTGGCTGGCTGTCGCACTTTCTGTCTGGCTGAGTGACTGTTTGCCTGCTTGCCTATCTCTCCGGGTGGTTAGCTCGATGTTTGGTTTGGGAGTCTCGTTGCTTTGTCTCTCTGTCTGTCTGTCTAACTGTTTGGTTGTCAGCCTGAATTTATAATTATTTTGCTGTTGAGCTCTTTTTATGTATGGCTGTCTGGCTATATTCTTGTCAGAGTATTTACTGCATTCTGTTAGCCTAAAGTAACTATTTGAATAACGTTTACTGAATACGAACGCTATCTGAATGTTGGCATGGTTTCCAATACTATAAAAGTTCCAATATCAAAACACCGAGTATAGCTCGCGACCTCACAGGAGCACACACCGATCATCATTAACAACAACAGCGGCGAATTGGATTTTAAACCAGGAAGAAAAACCATGCTTCCGCATGGATTCTTGGAACGCTTTTACCACACGCGTTTTTTTTCCCTCGGAAATGTTTATTGGCGGTATGGAGGCCGACGGGAAGTCGTCATGAACATTTAAATTGCATCATCGCGAGTTTTGGGCAACCCTCTGATGAATTTGACTGGGTTCCTAGAGGGGAAATTCCTGAGCGGCATCACAACTTTAAGCTAAAACATCCCTTATACTGGGTCTTATTTACTGAGAAATTACTGTGTCGCTGGCAGAGCCGGCGTGCGACTAATAGCCACAGCCACAGCGAGGTATATACTGGATGTGGTGTGCCGGGTGCGGATATATTTCCCGGGTCGTTGAACTAGACAAAGCGGACTCAAATCAGGCTCTGTGTAGATTTCATTTATCAAAATCAGAATATGTATTTATACTGGAGGAATCCGATGAGCTACGAAGCTCTTTGGCACAGACGTCCAGTAAATAACCCGTGGCAAATGTTTCAGTGTCGCTGTGAAACCCGCGGGGTGGTAACGACGAGGGCCCGGTCGTCTTCTGTTCCAGAGACGATCGAGAAATGTGAAGTTGAGACGAAGCCCGAGATGGCGTGGCCAGCAACAAAAAAGGTGAGTGGAGAGCACCCATCCTCAACCACGCAGATTCTCAACGACCCCCACCTAACAGAGTGTTGGATGGGCGGGGGGGGGTCGACTGTATGGAGGAGCTGTAGCCGAGGGGACACGGGGAAGCTTAGTTTCACGAGCAAACGATGTGGATTCGAATCCCTGGAACTTTTTCGGCCACAGCACGCTTACGATCAGTAAAACATGTGTTTATGATTTTTTTTTCATGCGATTAAATTACGATTCATGTAAAATAATTCATGCTTCCAGCCCACAAGTGGGCCTGCAGCGGCAGGGCCTGACGCGGCGCGTGTCCCCCCGCAGGCCACGGAGCGCTCGCTGCACGGGGAGAGGACGCTGCGCTTCAGCGAGGCCGTGCAGGTCACCGAGGTGCAGGA
Organism: Petromyzon marinus; assembly: GCF_048934315.1. Classification (NCBI taxonomy): domain Eukaryota; kingdom Metazoa; phylum Chordata; class Hyperoartia; order Petromyzontiformes; family Petromyzontidae; genus Petromyzon; species Petromyzon marinus. The sequence goes on along the minus strand of NC_133689.1, from coordinate 1,815,055 downwards.
CTACGACCGACGCTCCGACAAGCCCTGGACGCGGCTCACGGCATCCGACAAGGTGCGAACCGCCACCGCCAATACTCGCCACCGCAGATACCGCCACGACCAACACCGCCCACATCATCGTCACAATCAATCGCCACCACCACCACCACCACCACAGAAACTGCCACCAACTCCACAGGAGCCGCTACCACTGCCAACAACACCGCCACCGTCACCGCCACCACCGAAACTGTCGCCATCACTGTCACCAAAAACTGCCACCACCACCATCACCGCCGCTCATTGCTTGTGCTCGCGTCGATGCGCGTGCAGGCTGCCATCCGTCGAGAGCTCAACACCTACAAGAGCTGCGAAATGGAAGTTCACCACCACAGCCGCCACCTCACCAGGTGAGCAACACTGGCTAATGTTTTCCGGATCGGCGGCAGAGCGCCGCCGGGAGGGAAAGCGCCGCGGTTGGAGCCCTCGGGTCGGCTCCTTGGCACGGCGGAGCCACTGGGCCGCTGAGCGAGAGTTGGAAGAAAAGCGACGGGACCTCACCGGAAGTGGCTTCGCACGTACAGATGTAAAGCACGCCGCCTCTTCTTCGCTCACGTGCGTCCCCTTCCTTCCGTGCGTTGCAGGTTCCACCGGCTGTAGCTGGCACTCGCCCCCAAGTGACGTTTGGTGACTTCGGGTGTCGTGACGATCCGGTGAGGATGACGACGGCACGACGGGGTTTCAACCGAGACCCAGCAACTAAGGAGAGCCGGTCGACCGGAGGACAGGCGTCGAATCGGTGCCTTGCCACTCAAGTGTCGGAGGATCTGGCGTCTGCCCAAGCGCGGTGCACTCTGCGGCAGAGTGATGCATGCTGGGATTTCGAGGCTACTGTGAGGTTTATAAGGAGACGCTTTGGCACGCTGATGACTTTACAGTGGCCCCTTTATTCTGGCACTAACCGATAGCCACCAGCATCTTTGACTCGAAGGCCGCCCGTTGTAAATGGCTCTTAACATGCGAGCCCCGCGATTCTGAGAATGATCTGAATGGTCATTGGGAACGTGGCAGTAGCTGGTGGATCAGTGGCCTGGGCCCCTCCGTGGCACGTAGGCCCCGGTGCAAGTAGCTGCACTGCTCGTGCACTCGATAGCTACGCCACTTTGGTGAGCAGAACAGATCTGGGCTCACTCGGCGAACGGCACGTTATTGCCAATTGAGAGACTCTGCAATGTGGGTTTACATAACGTATGAATGAGGCCATACAAATGGGGGAATGGAAGCATCGGGATCGTTTGAAAAGCGATTCTTTTGTTATTTTGGATGGGAGGAAATGAGGGGTGGAGTGGGTACTGAGACGACGGTGCAGTGAAACACGTGGGTGAAAATTTGGGGTTGAGGGCCGGTTACCGAAACCCGGCATTGGAGCGGTCTCCACGAGTCTGGCGACCATGGGGAGGAGAGAAGACCTCGGCGTAGATGGTGGGAGACGGCCAGGGCAGGTCTTGGAGGTCGCTGCGCTGCGTGTCTCCCGCGCAGCAGCTGCGAGAATCTGGCAGAGGGTGGAAGAGGTGTGGTGACATCGGGTTCGTCTATAGATGGGGGAGTGGGGTACGGGGCCCAGGGCAATTCACCTCGCATGTACCTCCCCTCCCTCCACGCCTTCAAACTAAACCGGGAGTATAACCATCCGACGGCGTGATGACGAAGTGCGGAACTCCCCAAAAGCGCGGGGCCCGGGACGGTCGCCGCGATTCGCCGTAGCCCTCGGGGTGGCTCTGGGTGTCACCAACGCCTTTGGCCATGGCGACGCGTTTAGTGTCGGCGGTAGACGGACGAGGCTGAAGACGGCTGCGTGACGAGAGGCGGTCACGGGCAGAGGAGGAGAGGGAAGCTCTGCGGGTCCTTTAGTTAATGTCGGGTGGTTTGTGTTGTAATTTCATTGCGTGATTGTCGTAGGAGGCTGATCAGAGACCAAAATTGGAGCAAAGTTGTGTGTGTGTGTGTTTTGTATTCGGTTAAAATGCCAAACGGAGCACAAGGGGAGTATTCAGAATTTCCGCAGTACAGCTCGCCGGGTTTCCCCGTGAGGGCGCCGTGCCGACCCGCAGCACCTTTGGCTCGGCGCGTCGACTGTTTATTGCCTTTCTACTCGAGGTGAAGATGCCAAATGAATGAGTAACCGCAGTTTCACGCGTTGCTTTTTGTTGTCGTCGTCTTTCAGCAATTCAATGTTTTAAATAGATCCGCGTGTGCGCGCGTGTTTTCTTACGACTGACTTTGTAAAGTTATAATAATGGATGTTTATTTTTATGAGTCCTGAGCAGATCATAATTATAATTATTATTACGACGGTGCTGCTTTTACTAAATGCGTAGGTTTTATCGGTCGTGTTGTACGCCTATCCGATGCGTTGTCGGGTTCTACCGCCTGCTGCTTGGCACGCTGTCCAACGTTTCGCACCACGCGGAGCAAAACGTGCTGGGAGCTGCTATTCAGTCCCTGAAGAAGCTCCCAGCACGTGCAGCGAAACGTCGGACACCGTGCCTAGCAGCACACAGAGACGCATCGCGGTGCTATGATGATGACGACGTATTTAATGAGGCGCTCTCTCTGATGTCCATGTCTGTCCGCCGCTAGCTTTTGTACCGAGACCGTGATTTTGAAAACAGCTGACTACTGGATTCGTATTCACATCTTACGGACAAGAGCGATGCTGTGCATCACGTGATCCAAGGTTGTCCTGAGTAGTAGAGGATTGTTTTGTATCACGGTGTATAACTGCAATTTACTACATTGTGATTACAATCGTCGGTAGGAGTAGCATTCAGAATAAAAGGCAATCAGTTTATCGCATTAAGTTAGCGTTCGACGCAAAGTTTAACAACCAAGTTTGATATATTGTATCGGAAATGAGTTAGAAAAAAAACATTTTTAGAGAAAACTTTAAACCCAATGTTCAGCATTGTAACTCCCGCTGTCGACACTTGTCATTGACTCAAGTGCCTTTTTGAGGATTTCTAAAACGTGGCACGTGTGTGCCCGATGGCTTATAAACTTCGACGTCTCTTCTCGGCTCAACCGTCTCTGTGTCTTATGTCTCGTGCCACGTACAGCCACTTCACCAGTGAACACCACAGACGCTTATCACGGCGGGGGGGGGGGGGATGCTTTTAAATTTATGTTCAAGTTCTTCAGAGCTGTCCGCCTCTCCTTCTGCCGTGCGTAAAGTTCATCCAATAGGGATACCATTTTTTTTAGTGCAAAGTCCCCTTGCCGTCAGTCGATTTGTCCGAGAGAAAAAAACCGGCCACATTGATCTGATCAAAGAGTTGCTCTCACAAACTGCTAACCATAAAACCGGCGATAAAAGCGTTCGCCTTCCCAGCCACTGTGTTGTATGTGGAGTACGTGTGGTGAACTTCTTTCGCACCGTACGTAGCCAAGAGGCCCTACGCCGTGTGGCGCCATCTCGTTGTGCCGCATGGAAAGCAACATTCACCATGGCTTCTCATGACGTGACCATGCAACGCCACCAGGTGCCCGACAACATCGTCCATTGCCAGCACTACCCAGAGCTCCTAATCTACCACACACATACACACCCCCTGCCAGCACCACCTGGCGAACAAACAGATCAGTGGTGGAATATCTCGGTGCCTGGAACGAGGTATAGTGGGCGAAGTGACTACATTATCAGTAGTGTAGTGACTACATTATCAGTGGCGTAGTAACTACATTATCAGTGACGTAGTAACTACATTATCAGTGGTGTAGTAACTACATTATCAGTGACGTAGTAACTACATTATCAGTGGTGTAGTAACTACATTATCAGTGGTGTAGTGACTACATTATCAGTGGCGTAGTGACTACATTATCAGTGGCGTAGTAACTACATTATCAGTGGTGCAGTGACTACATTATCAGTGGTGTAGTGACTATATTATCAGTGCGGTAGTGACTACATTATCAGTGGCGTAGTTACTACATTATCAGTAGTGTAGTGACTATATTATCAGTGGTGTAGTAACTACATTATCAGTGATTTAAAGCTTTCGTGACTGCAGTAATTCATATTCTTAGCTCTTTCGGTAAAGTCACGTTGACTTTACCGAAAGAGCTAAGTATATACATTATCAGTGGTGTAGTAACTACATTATCAGTGGTGTAGTAACTACATTATCAGTGGCGTAGTAACTACATCATCAGTGGTGTAGTGACTACATTATCAGTGGCGTAGTCACTACATTATCAGTGGCGTAGTAACTACATCATCAGTGGTGTAGTGACTACATTATCAGTGGTGTAGTGACTACATTATCAGTGGTGTAGTAAACTACATTATCAGAGGTGTAGTGACTACATTATCAGTGAGTGTTGTAACTACATTATCAGTGGTGTAGTAACTACATTATCAGTGGTGTAGTCACTACATTATCAGTGGTGTAGTGACTACATTATCAGTGGTGTAGTAACTACATTATCAGTGGTGTAGTGACTACATTATCAGTGGTGTAGTGACTACATTATCAGTGGTGTAGTGACTACATTATCAGTGGTGTAGTAACTGCATTATCAGTGGTGTAGTAACTATATTATCAGTTGCGTAGAAACTAAATTATCAGTGGTGTAGTAACTACATTATCAGTGGCGTAGTAACTACATTATCAGTGGCGTAGTAACTACATTATCAGTGGTGTAGTGACTACATTATCAGTGGCGTAGTAACTACATTATCAGTGGTGTAGTGACTACATTATCAGTGGTGTAGTAACTACATTATCAGTGGTGTAGTAACTACATTTTCAGTGACGTAGTAACTACATTATCAGTGGTGTAGTAACAACATTATCAGTGGTGTAGTAACTACATTATCAGTGGCGTAGTGACTACATTATCAATGGTGTCGTAACTACATTATCAGTTGTGTAGTGCCTATATTATTAGTGTTGTAGTAACTACATTATCAGTGGTGTAGTGACTACATTATCAGTGGCGTAGTAACTACATTATCAGTGGCGTGGTAAACTACATTATCAGTGGTGTAGTGACTACATTATCAGTGGCGTAGTAACTACATAATCAGTGGTGTAGTGACTACATTATCAGTGGCATAGTAACTACATTATCAGTGGTGTAGTAAACTACATTATCAGTGGTGTAGTGACTACATTATCAGTGGTGTAGTAACTACATTATCAGTGGTGTAGTGACTACATTATCAGTGGCGTAGTGACTACATTATCAGTGGCGTAGTAACTACATTATCAGTGGTGCAGTGACTACATTATCAGTGGTGTAGTGACTATATTATCAGTGGGTAGTGACTACATTATCAGTGATTTAAAGCTTTCGTGACTGCAGTAATTCATATTCTTAGCTCTTTCGGTAAAGTCACGTTGACTTTACCTAAAGAGCTAAGAATATACATTATCAGTGGTGTAGTAACTACATTATCAGTGGTGTAGTAACTACATTATCAGTGGCGTAGTAACTACATTATCAGTGGCGTGGTAAACTACATTATCAGTGGTGTAGTGACTACATTATCAGTGGCGTAGTAACTACATAATCAGTGGTGTAGTGACTACATTATCAGTGGCATAGTAACTACATTATCAGTGGTGTAGTAAACTACATTATCAGTGGTGTAGTGACTACATTATCAGTGGTGTAGTAACTACATTATCAGTGGTGTAGTGACTACATTATCAGTGGCGTAGTGACTACATTATCAGTGGCGTAGTAACTACATTATCAGTGGTGCAGTGACTACATTATCAGTGGTGTAGTGACTATATTATCAGTGGGGTAGTGACTACATTATCAGTGGCGTAGTCACTACATTATCAGTGGTGTAGTGACTATATTATCAGTGGTGTAGTAACTACATTATCAGTGATTTAAAGCTTTCGTGACTGCAGTAATTCATATTCTTAGCTCTTTCGGTAAAGTCACGTTGACTTTACCTAAAGAGCTAAGAATATACATTATCAGTGGTGTAGTAACTACATTATCAGTGGTGTAGTAACTACATTATCAGTGGCGTAGTAACTACATCATTAGTGGTGTAGTGACTACATTATCAGTGGCGTAGTCACTACATTATCAGTGGCGTAGTAACTACATCATCAGTGGTGTAGTGACTACATTATCAGTGGTGCAGTAACTACATTATCAGTGGCGTAGTAACTACATTATCAGTGGCATAGTGACTACATTATCAGTGGTGTAGTGACTACATTATCAGTGGTGTAGTAAACTACATTATCAGTGGTGTAGTGACTACATTATCAGTGAGTGTTGTAACTACATTATCAGTGGTGTAGTAACTACATTATCAGTGGTGTAGTCACTACATTATCAGCGGTGTAGTGACTACATTATCAGTGGTGTAGTAACTACATTATCAGTGGTGTAGTGACTACATTATCAGTGGTTTAGTGACTACATTATCAGTGGTGTAGTAACTGCATTATCAGTGGTGTAGTAACTACATTATCAGTGGTGTAGTGACTACATTATCAGTGGTGTAGTGACTACATTATCAGTGGTGTAGTGACTACATTATCAGTGTTGTAGTAACTACATTGTTAGTGGTGTAGTGACTACATTATCAGTGGTGTAGTGACTACATTATCAGTGGTGTAGTAACTACATTATCAGTGGTGTAGTGACTACATTATCAGTGGTGTAGTAACTACATTATCAGTGGTGTAGTAACTACATTATCAGTAGTGTAGTGACTACATTATCAGTGGCGTAGTAAGGACATTATCAGTGACGTAGTAACTACATTGTCAGTGGTGTAGTGACTACATTATCAGTGGTGTAGTGACTACATTATCAGTGGTGTAGTGACTACATTATCAGTGGTGTAGTAACTACATTATCAGTGGTGTTGTGACTACATTATCAGTGGTGTAGTGACTACATTATCAATGGTGTAGTGACTACATTATCAGTCACATAGTAACTACATTATCAGTGGTGTTGTGACTACATTATCAGTGGTGTAGTGACTACGTTATCAGTGGTGTAGTAACTACATTATCAGTGGTGTAGTAACTACATTATCAGTGGTGTTGTGACTACATTATCAGTGGTGTAGTAACTACATTATCAGTGGTGTAGTGACTACATTATCAGTGGTGTAGTGACTGCATTATCAGTGGTCTAGTGACTACATTATCAGTGGTGTAGTGACTACATTATCAGTGGTGTAGTGACTACATCATCAGTGGCGTAGTGACTACATTATCAGTGGCGTAGTAAGGACATTATCAGTGACGTAGTAACTACATTATCAGTGGTGTAGTGACTTCATTATCAGTGGTGTAGTGACAACATTATCAGTGGTGTAGTGACTACATTATCAGTGGTGTAGTGACTATATCAGTGGTGTAGTGACTACATTATCAGTGGTGTAGTCACTACATTATCACTGGTGTAGTGACTACATTATCAGTGGTGTAGTAACTACATTATCAGTGGTGTTGTGACTACATTATCAGTGGTGTAGTGACTACATTATCAGTGGTGTAGTAACGACATTATCAGTGGTGTAGTGACTACATTATCAGTGGTGTAGTGGCTACATTATCAGTGTTGTAGTAACTACATTATCAGTGGTGTAGTAACTACATTATAAGTGGTGTAGTGACTACATTATCAGTGGTGTAGTGACTACGTTATCAGTGAGTAGTAACTACATTATCAGTGGTGTAGTGACTACATTATCAGTGGTTTAGTGACTACATTATCAGTGGTGTAGTCACTACATTATCAGTGGTGTAGTAACTACATTATCAGTGGTGTTGTGACTACATTATCAGTGGTGTAGTCGCTACTTCATCAGCTCAGTGGGTGTGGCAATCGGCCAGGTGGGGCCCTAATATTTCATTCGTCTCGCACGGTCTCCAAACGTTAACTCTCATAATGTCATTTAAATAAAACGTGGAACGTAAAGGAAAGCATTTTCATAAAGCACATTTAAACCGCGATTTCAATAACTTTAGTTGTTCTTTGACACTTGTTGCAAACAAATCTCATGGTGTTTGTCATGGGCGGGGTGGGGGGGGTGGAGAACTCGTAGGCTTGGCCACCAGGCGTGGAGTGGGGGGCAAGGCACCCTTGCCTGCCCCACGCGAAGCTAGACAACTGGCCGAGGTGCCAGTTTTGGGCTCTGGTTTACAACAATGAATGCAGCTCCCTAGTGGGTGGCGCTCCCGTCAGCTGCGGCACTCAACGGGTCTCGCGCCGTCTTAGACCTTCGTCCGTGGGATGTTAAATTGCCGTGTGCTCCTATTGCTTCAGGACCGTCGTGAGTGCTCGTAGCACACCGGGTTAATCACTCTGACCCATCAAAATGTCACAACACGTTCACGAACGGTTTATAGCGTGCGCCCCTCTGTGCGAGTGTTCAACGCAGGGTGTTGAATACTTCATTATACACCCAACCGGTCTCCATGCTGTTTGTTCTGTGTGTATTCGCCTATAACTCAGAGCGTGGCGTGGTTGAGGTGGCCGCCGGATAGTTTAGAGGTTAGGAGCTTCAACAAGCATCACGTTTTTGGCTGCGAGCCATCGAGCCAAAGGCGCCGGTCACCGCGTCGCGCGGCGCTTTCAGATGCGCTTCAGCGGCCGTCTGGAACGCTCTTGCTTCCGATATCAGGAGAGCACTGGAGCTGTGCGCTTTTTAATCTAGATCAAAAAGGCATTGCTTGTTACATTTAGTTTGTTGTCCTTCTCTCGAACCTCAGATCAAGTTTGAAAAATAACCTAAAAAAATAACAGATAAGGATTCACCATCATACCGGGACACGTTGCTGCCATCATTCGCAAACGTAGAATAAAAATGCCACTTGGCTTGAACAAGGCTCAACATCGGAGAGGATCGGAAGGAGCAGACCCCAAAACCTGCCACTGGCCCAGCGGACTGAACCGTCTGAGCTAACCACTGCGCCACCGCTCCCTCGGCGGCCACACATCGCCAATCCCAGCAGCAGGGGGCGCCGCGTGTTCTACCCTCGTGGAAACTCGCCCGCTTTCATCGCCGTGACGACGGCGCGGGATCACAGCCCCCGCCTCGCCTCCGGCGTGCACTCAGCAGGAGCAGCAGCAGCAGGAGGAGGAGCAGCAGCAGCAGGAGGAGGAGCAGCAGCAGGAGCAGCAGCAGGAGGAGGAGCAGCAGGAGGAGCAGCAGCAGGAGGGGGGCTACATTGGAGCCGCCGCCGCCGCCGCGTCCCCCGCTGCCCGCTGAGTGGTGGCGCGCGAAGAGTCCCCGGAGGACGCCACCGCCTCCGCCGGGCGGGATCTGCGCAGCGGACGAAATGGAGGAGCCGCGTTGAGAGAGGTCTGTCTGTGCTGGCGCGGTGGGGCTGCCCGGTGCTGATGGTGGTGGTCGTGCCGCTGCTGTGATTGTTGGTGGTGGTGGTGGTGCTGCTGCTACTGCTCGTGGTGGTAGGGGCGGAGCGGTGGTGCAGCGGTTAGCGCTGCGCTACGAACCCGGCGACCCCAGTTCGAATCCCGCTCACGACCAACGCTGGTGACGATTATCAGAACCGGTCCTGGGCGTCCCCTAGGTCGACTCAGCCTCAAATGAGTACCTGGTGCGGTGTGTAAACATCGCCACTAGGGAGACAAAGGCGGCCGGGCGTGGTGCTGGCCACCCACCCCCTCGTGTGCCGTACCGGTCTTCATAGGTGCTACTTGCTAACAGCACTTGCCTCTACAGTCTGTTAAGGCTACACGGGGGATCTTTGTATTTGGTGGTGCTATTGGTGGTGCTTGGTGGTGGTGGTATAGCTGCTGCTGGTGGTGCAACTGTTCTTGGTGGTGGTGGTGGTGTTGGTGGTGGTGGTGCCTCGATGGAGGAGGCTCGTGAAGGACGCTGCTGTTGCTGCTGCTGGGCAGTTGGAGGCAGTCGCCCTTCAGCAACCACGGAGGGCAGAGAGAGAAGCGACGCTCACAACAACGAGCGGACCGCTGGGCGGATAAAATACAGCAAGTTGTCACAGTAGGGGGTACAGCTGGTGGTGCATCTACCGGTCATCTCAGTCGGCCGACCCATGGCACCTGCTGGGTCTGTCCCGAGACCTGCACCTAGCCTGGCACACTAGGGAGGTACAGCTGGTGTTCATCTGTCGGTCATCTCAGTCAGCCGACCCATGGCACCTGCTGGGTCTGCCCCGAGACCTCCTGCACCTAGCCTGGCACAGTAGGGTACAGCTGGTGTCCATCTACCGGTCATCTCAGTCAGCCGACCCATGGCACCTGCTGGGTCTGTTCCGTGACCTCCTGCCTTCGACATTTCACGTGGCCTCAAAGTGCACCTAGCCTGGCACAGGCGCCGTGGTGACGTCGCCGTCACTTCGTGGCGAACGGCGGCTGTTGGTGTTGGTGCCACTGTTGATGCTGCTGCTGCTGGTTTTTCCACTGCTGGATGGTGATGCGTCGTGTGCTTGTGGTATTGGTGCTACTGTTGAATCTGCTGCTGGTGCTGCTGGTTTTTCCACTGCTGGATGGTGATGCGTCGTGTGCTTGTGCTGCAGCTCGTGCCTGACTGGGAATCGGGGGACGACGAGGAGGTTCGACGAGGTGATGGCGCGTGGAAGAGGAGGTGAGTGGAGAAGGCGGTGGTGAGAGGTGGTTGTGGTGAGTGGTGGTGAGAAGTTGTTGTGGTGAGTGGAGGTGGTGGTGAGAAGTGGTTGTGGTGAGTGGTGGTGAGAAGTTGTGGTGAGTGGTGGTGGTGGTGAGAAGTTGTTGTGGTGAGTGGAGGTGGTGGTGAGAAGTGGTTGTGGTGAGTGGTGGTGGTGGTGGTGGTGAGAGGTGGTTGTGGTGAGTGGTGGTGAGAAGTGGTTGTGGTGAGTGGAGGTGGTGGTGGTGAGAGGTGGTTGTGGTGAGTGGTGGTGAGAAGTTGTTGTGGTGAGTGGAGGTGGTGGTGGTGAGAGGTGGTTGTGGTGAGTGGTGGTGAGAAGTTGTTGTGGTGAGTGGAGATGGTGGTGGTGAGGAGTGGTTGTGGTGAGTGTAGGTGGTGGTGGTGAGGAGTGGTTGTGGTGAGTGGTGGTGAGAAGTGGTTGTGGTGAGTGGAGGTGGTGGTGGTGAGAGGTGGTTGTGGTGAGTGGTGGTGAGAAGTTGTTGTGGTGAGTGGAGGTGGTGGTGGTGAGAGGTGGTTGTGGTGAGTGGTGGTGAGAAGTTGTTGTGGTGAGTGGAGATGGTGGTGGTGAGGAGTGGTTGTGGTGACTGTAGGTGGTGGTGGTGAGGAGTGGTTGTGGTGAGTGGTGGTGAGAAGTGGTTGTGGTGAGTGGAGGTGGTGGTGGTGAGAGGTGGTTGTGGTGAGTGGTGGTGAGAAGTTGTTGTGGTGAGTGGAGGTGGTGGTGGTGAGAGGTGGTTGTGGTGAGTGGTGGTGAGAAGTTGTTGTGGTGAGTGGAGATGGTGGTGGTGAGGAGTGGTTGTGGTGAGTGTAGGTGGTGGTGGTGAGGAGTGGTTGTGGTGAGTGGAGGTGGTGGTGGTGAGAAGTTGTTGTGGTGAGTGGAGGTGGTGGTGGTGAGAAGTTGTTGTGGTGAGTAGAGGTGGAGATGGTGAGGAGTGGTTGTGGTGAGTGGAGATTTTGGTGGTGATAAGTGGCTGTGGTGATTGGGGGTGGTGGTGAGCGGATGTAGTGGTGCATGAGTAGAAGTGGGGTAGAGTGGTAGGGAGCGTTGACTGATCATGGCTGATGATGATGGGGGGGGGGGGTGAGCGGAGGAGGTGGTGGTGAGTGAAGGTGGTGAGTGAAGGTACAGTGAGGGAAAAAAGCATTTGATCCCCTGCTGATTTTGTACGTTTGCCCACTGACAAAGAAATTATCAGTCTATAATTTTAATGGTAGGTTTATTTGAACAGTGAGAGACAGAATAACAACACAAAAATCCAGAAAAACGCATGTCAAAAATGTTATAAATTGATTTGCATTTTAATGAGGGAAACAAGTATTTGACCCCCTCTCAATCAAACAGATTTCTGGCACCCAGGTGTCTTTTATACAGGTAACGAGCTGAGATTAGGAACACACTCTTAAAGGGAGTGCTCCTAATCTCAGCTTGTTACCTGTATAAAAGACACCTGTCCACAGAAGCAATCAATCAGATTCCCAACGCTCCACCATGGCCAAGACCAAAGAGCTCTCCAAGGATGTCAGGGACAAGATTTGTAGACCTACACAAGGCTCGAATGGGCTACAAGACCATTGCCAAGCAGCTTGGTGAGAAGGTGACAACAGTTGGTGCGATTATTCGCAAATGGAAGAAACACAAAAGAACTGTCAATCTCCCTCGACCTGGGGCTCCATGCAAGATCTCACCTCGTGGAGTTGCAATGATCATGAGAACGGTGAGGAATCAGCCCAGAACTACACGGGAGGATCTTGTCAATGATCTCAAGGCAGCTGGGACCATAGTCATCAAGAAAACAATTGGTAACACACTACGCCGTGAAGAACTGAAATCCTGCAGCGCCCGCAAGGTCCCCCTGCTCAAGAAAGCACATATACATGCCCGTCTGAAGTTTGCCAATGAACATCTGAATAATTCAGAGGACAACTGGGTGAAAGTGTTGTGGTCAGATGAGACCAAAATGGAGCTCTTTGGCATCAACTCAACTCGCCGTGTTTGGAGGAGGAGGAATGCTGCCTATGACCCCAAGAACACCATCCCCACCGTCAAACATGGAGGTGGAAACATTATGCTTTGGGGGTGTTTTTCTGCTAAGGGGACAGGACAACTTCACCGCATCAAAGGGACAATGGACGGGGCCATGTACCGTTAAATCTTGGGTGAGAACCTCCTTCCCTCAGCCAGGGCATTGAAAATGGGTCGTGGATGGGTATTCCAGCATGACAATGACCCAAAACACACGGCTAAGGCAACGAAGGAGTGGCTCAAGAAGAAGCACATGAAGGTCCTGGAGTAGCCTAGCCAGTCTCCAGACCTTAATCCCATAGAAAATCTGTGGAGGGAGCTGAAAGTTCGAGTTGCCAAACGTCAGCCTCGAAACCCTAATGATTTGGAGAAGATCTGCAAAGAGGAGTGGGACAAAATCCCTCCTGAGATGTGTGCAAACCTGGTGGCCAACTACAAGAAACGTCTGACCTCTGTGATTGCCAACAAGGGTTTTGCCACCAAGTACTAAGTCATGTTTTGCAGAGGGGTCAAATATTTATTTCTCCAATTCAAATGCAAATCAATTTATAACATTTTTGACGTGCGATTTTCTGGATTTTGATGTTGTTATTCTGTCGCTCACTGTTAAAATAAACCTACCATTAAAATTATAGACTGATCATTTCTTTGTCAGTGGGCAAACGTACAAAATCAGCAGGGGATCAAATACTTTTTTTCCCTCACTGTAGCTGTTGATGGTTCTAGCTTTTGGTGAGTGGAGTTTCTGTTTTAAGGGGAAGTAGCAGTAATAGGAGGTTGGTGAGTGGGAGGGAGGGAGGTGATGGAGGTTTGGTGAACGGAGATGGTCGTGGGTTAGGGTTGCGTTGTAGAGTGAGTGGAGAAGGGTGTAAGAAAGTGTTGAGGGGGAGGGGATGACTGGTGGAGGTGTTAGTCTGGTTTTGCAACTGAGTGAAGGTGGTGGCTGGAGGTGGTGATGGTTCTAGTGATGCTGGTAAGTGGAGGTTTTAAAACTGAAGCTAGCATTTTTTATTTTATCAGGTAAGGTCCACCGGGCTATGTTGATATTTTTCAGCAGCGACCTGGCTATCGGAAATAACAGCTCAGCGAAGTGGCTTATCACGTGGAAATTTATAGCAACCAGATCCGCTAAATGCGTGTCGATTCTAAATGTGGAGGAATAAAAACCAAAGGACCCGGAGAAGAGTCCACGTGACCATGAGGAGAGAGAGACACGCAAACTCCAAATATACAGCAGCAGACGTCAGGGCTGGGATCGAACCCATGGCCTCCCGCGTACCAGGCGAGGTAGTTAACATGTTTGCACCGCGGCGTCTAATTGAATGACATGACGGTGGTGAGTGGAGGTGATGGTGAGTGGAGGTGATGGTGAGTGGTCTCGTTTGCCTGCCCCCTGCAACTGACACGCCGGGCAACCCAATATGTCCTCCGCACGCCACGGTCCCGTGCCACCGCACGTAGCTCTCTCCACGCGACGGTCCCCCTGGCGAGAGGGGGTGGTGGTTATTTGGAGGTGGTCAGGGATTTGCTTCAGCCGGGTCTGCCCAAGTCAGAGACGTACTTCGGCACCCGGCGCACCGCGTCCAGAATACCGCTCAAGGTGGATACGGCTGCTGGGCTCCGTGCCACTCTCCTCCAATCTGCCAGAGAACCGGGACATATTCAGTGAGAAATTAACTCCTGCAGGTAGTCGTGGATAGAGGTGATGGTGGCGTGTGGGGCTCGTGTCGGGTGGATGTGACGATTATACAATGGGTTATTTACCCTGCAAAGCCAGGGTAAATAACCATATCATACATGTATGTTTACACGCTATTTGGTAAGAGTTTGGTGTATACGGGCATGTAACCAAATCGCTCGGAACGCTCCCCATCTCTTCAGATCGCTGAACCTAAGCAGGGCTGAGCCCCTGGACAGTGTTCGGAAGGATAACCATCACGCGCAGCAGGTGTTATAGGCTGCAGGGGCTACATAGTGGGCGTGGTTGAGGACAATGCTGTGCTGTACTTCTACGCTCCCAGCCTTCACCAACCCGCACTGACGAGCGTGGTGAAGTTTGGATAAATATCCCCCACGACCCGCACGGTGTAGGCAGGCCCTCACAGGAGTGAGGGATTTATAAAGGGCTGCACCAGTACATCGTGTACATTCAGGGCACTGTCGACGTTTTTCCTTCAATGTTAAACAGTTGAGAAACAATGATAAAGATTAAAGCTTCCAACTGGCGATAACTCCCACCCCCGCCCATAGCAAACCTGAATATGTATATACGTATTATCTTTATATATTTAGATATAAATATATATTTATATATAAAAATATATTTTAAAATATTTATATATTATATATTTTTTATATATTTAAATCCTGCATGAAGCCATCTGGTGCACAACATGTAATAATCTCTACCTCCTAGGTGAGGAAAATAACACCATTTTAATTGTTTTCATTAACACGTGGTAACGTGTTGGCTGGCCTGGCGACCACCGACGTCAATTTTTTTTACTTAAACTGCCGAAAGATATTTTTGGGGTGAAGTATAGTTGGCCGGCCTCTGACCTTCATTTTTCGTGAAACACGATTGGTTACGAAGATTATCGGACGTGGCTTTGTGCTGCCGGTCGCCCGCAGCAGTGCGGAGGATTTGAGTGCTTGTATGTGCGTATGTTGAACATCTTTCGCGCCGTACGTATCCAACCATGCCAATTGGAGGTGCAGGGGAAGGGACAACAAGTGAATGCTCCTCGCGGAATAATTGAAGTCTCTCGTGACCGCGGTGGCGCTGCTGGCGGCGCTGGCGGCGCGGGTGACGCGAGCCGCGTGTTCTGAAAAGTGGGCTCCTTACGTAAACGTGGTGGGTGCCCGGCTCAAGCTGCCACGACGCATCTGGGGCGATTTCCACACACACAGCTCGACCTGATTTCTTCTTTTAGGAGTCAAACTGGGACCGCCGTAGTGTAAGGAGAGGGTCCTTGCATGTAGGATCGGCAGTTCGTCGGCACTGATTCAAGCAAGCCTGACGACTCTCTGCTGATGAGACGCTGCGTGCCGGAACCGGCCCAGCGTTTGACCGTCTTGAACCCATGCTCATCAAAGTCCGCGACTCCCAGAAGGCTGCGCGGCCGACGTGTTGTGTTGTCTGGAGGAACGGAGACGTGAGCGAGACGCTGTGTCTCCGCTTTGTCTATTTTGAATTCTTCCGTCGTGTGGCCAGGGCCGCCGAGAGGTTTCTGGAGGCCACGGGCAGAATTCCACGCCGGGCCTCCTTATTCGTTGGCGACAACAACAACAAAATAGACCCGTTGCGTGGGGCCCTCTGTTTTTGTTTTTGTGAGACCCTTGGCAATTGGCCCCACTGCACCCTCCGGGCGCCCAAGCGCCTGGCTGCGTTTGCATCGCAGCAACGATTACCGTGAGGTAACTTGTGGTGACCCTGAGCGAAAGGGACTCTCTGATCCCGCGTCGTAATGACGCCAGGGGGCAGGGCTCGATGATCTGCCAAGCTGTGGAGGACGTCTTTGCAGCCACAGAAATTAATGTGGAGCAACGTGCGGCGCTGACCACGAACATCCCAGTTTGCCGTCCGCCTGATGAGCGCGAAGGCGGATACGGGAAGGGGCCGGATAAGTGAACATTCACACAAGGTGACGGTAACACCACGCACGAACACGTGGCTGCGTATGTTGTTCGCGACACGTCGTAGTCGCCATAACAACTAACGACAATTTTCGTTATTGTTACGAAGAAGTCCCAAAGGTTACGCTCTGGGTAAATATGGGTAAAAAAATAAATGGCGCGTGGCGTGGGTTTCCGAAAAGAATAAAATAACCGTGGGATGGATTCAATTAAACGTTGAAATAGAGAGGCAAGCAAGAGCAGCGATGAGGTAAAGACGCAGCCCTGCAATAGTTCGCTCATGCCACTGCTGGTCAAAGGGGCCTCCACTGGAGGGATACCTCGAGGATATTTGGTCTACTCTTCCGCACTGAAGAGACGTCTTGGAATAGGTTGGAGTACTCACGCTTTACCCCACCACGCGCGCGGTACCTGCCGACCGACGAACTCTGCTCTACCCACTCGTGTACTGCCGGGTGGACAGAGGCGGCGTGGGATGTAAGAATTTCGCCCCATTGGTTTGAATGTCGCGCCATAGACGATTTGCCCAGCAAAGCCTTACGGAGTCTCACGACTCTTTGTCAGGAGGATTCTGTCTGCTCAATTTACTCTTCAGTGGATCTCTACGCCTTTATTTCTACACTCCAGTTTTATTGGAAAATATCTTCAAAGTGTCGCTGTGGATATTTCTTCGCCGGACTCCTCTTCTGATTCCTATTTTGATTATTTATATAACAACTATTTCATTCGGGAGGGAACCGCATTGAGCTGTCTGGCCAATTGCTTATTTAATGCGCGTTTCGCATGTTGCAGGAAACGAATTCCTGGAGAAAACCCATCCATACGAGCTTTCTCAACAGTTCGTACAGGCGGGTCACGTGCCCACTTGCGGTACTGTCACCACCTTGCCAATTTGCTTTGCCTGCGAGTCTCGTATCGCTGCCCTTGGAGATTTCCGCCACGTGGCTACACTGCGCGCCCGGCTGCCCGCCCCTCATCTTCCGCGCCCACCACAGAATGCTTTGATGGCGCTGCCACAGGAAGCGCACGACGCCGGCTAAGCGCACGCCAGCGCGTCGAGCTGCAGCCGGCACCCACGTGCCGTGCACATGGGGCCTCTTTCAAGAAATGTTAACGCCGACCGGAGGGCCCCGTCACGTGACTCGGTGCGCCTGTGTAATTCTAAACAGTTGCTCGAGCAAAGGCCCAAAACGTCGAGCGGGCCGGCAACAAACGGCACCGTCGAAGGGTCGGTCGATAAAGAGTGGAACGCGTTTCTTGAATTGAGCAAGGTTGTTATTGTAAGGGCTTGGGGACGAAAGAGACGACGACGGGAGGAGGGAGTTCCAAATTGGAAGCGGTGCGAGGGAAGAAGCAGAAAGAGAAGTGAGGTGATCTGCAGTGTGGTGAGTGGGTGGGTAAGTGGGTGGGTGAGTGGGTTGGTGAGTGTGTGACCTGCAGTGTGATGAGTGGGTGGGTGAGTGAGTGGGTTGGTGAGTGTGTGACCTGCAGTGTGGAGAGTGGGTGAGTGAGTGGGTTAGTGAGTGTGTGACCTGCAGTGTGATGAGTGGGTGGGTGAGTGAGTGGGATAGTGAGTGTGTAACCTGCAGTGTGGTGAGTGGGTGGGTGAGTGAGTGGGTTGGTGAGTGTGTGACCTGCAGTGTGGTGAGTGGGTGGGTAAGTGGGTGGGTGAGTGGGTTGGTGATTGTGTGACCTGCAGTGTGGTGAGTGGGTGGGTGAGTGAGTGGGTTGGTGATTGTGTGACCTGCAGTGTGGAGAATGGGTGGGTGAGTGAGTGGGTTGGTGAGTGTGTGACCTGCAGTGTGGTGAGTGGGTGGGTGAGTGAGTGGGATGGTGAGTGTGTGACCTGCAGTGTGGTGAGTGGGTGGGTGAGTGGGTTAGTGAGTGTGTGACCTGCAGTGTGGTGAGTGGGTGGGTGAGTGAGTGGGATGGTGAGTGTGTAACCTGCAGTGTGGTGAGTAGGTGGGTGAGTGAGTGGGTTGGTGAGTGTGTGACCTGCAGTGTGGTGAGTGGGTGGGAGAGAGTGGGTTGGTGAGTGTGTGACCTGCAGTGTGGTGAGTGGGTGGGTGAGTGGGTTAGTGAGTGTGTGACCTGCAGTGTGGTGAGTGGGTGGGTGAGTGAGTGGGATGGTGAGTGTGTAACCTGCAGTGTGGTGAGTAGGTGGGTGAGTGAGTGGGTTGGTGAGTGTGTGACCTGCAGTGTGGTGAGTGGGTGGGAGAGAGTGGGTTGGTGAGTGTGTGACCTGCAGTGTGGTGAGTGGGTGGGTGAGTGAGTTGGTTGGTGAGTGTGTGACCTGCAGTGTGGTGAGTGGGTGGGTGAGTGAGTGGGTTGGTGAGTGTCTGACCTGCAGTGTGATGAGTGGGTGGGTGAGTGAGTGGGTTGGTGAGTGTGTGACCTTCAGTGTGGTGAGTGGGTGGGTGAGTGAGTTGGTTGGTGAGTGTGTGACCTGCAGTGTGGTGAGTGGGTGGGTGAGTGAGTGGGTTGGTGAGTGTCTGACCTGCAGTGTGATGAGTGTGTGGGTGAGTGAGTGGGTTGGTGAGTGTGTGACCTGCAGTGTGGAGAGTGGGTGGGTGAGTGAGTGGGTTGGTGAGTGTGTGGGTGAGTGAGTGGGTTGGTGAGTGTGTGGGTGAGTGAGTGGGTTGGTGAGTGTGTGACCTGCAGTGTGGTGAGTGGGTGGGTGAGTGAGTGGGTTGGTGAGTGTGTGGGTGAGTGAGTGGGTTGGTGAGTGTGTGACCTTCAGTGTGGTGAGTGGGTGGGTGAGTGAGTTGGTTGGTGAGTGTGTGACCTGCAGTGTGGTGAGTGGGTGGGTGAGTGAGTGGGTTGGTGAGTGTCTGACCTGCAGTGTGATGGTTGACACGAAACAGTGTCCATTAGACCAAGTCCTCAACACAGGTGGAGGAATCAATGGGTGAAGTTCACGGGAAGGATAACCACGATAGCGGCGATAGACGAGTGACAAGGAGGCGACCGACCGCCGCTGAGAGAGCGACCGGAGTGAATCCGAGAGTATTCAATGTCACCATACGGCACAGCGGTATGACAAGGGATGTTCCCACCGTGCTGTAAACGGGTCCGCGCACCGGACTTGCGATTCCATCTCCCGGCGTGGCGGCTGAAACGATTGCGCGAGTTTCTGAAAATCACTCCCACCACCCCTATCCACCCAGCCGGGTGACTGGGTTCACCGCAGTCGACGAGCGCCAGGTCCTGTGTCGGTGGAGTAAAGCGTGGGTACTTCCACCCACAACGGGAACACATCGGAGAGGCTGGTGTGCTTCTCCTCGCCGCTCCAGTGACTATCGATGTCGGTGCTGAGATGTGTGTGTGTGGCAGGGGATTGACAAAGGGCTGGGGAGTGGGAGTGTAGCGGTTGGCGCTACGCTGCGCTACGAATCGGGCGACCCGGGTTCGATTCCTGCTCACGGCCGATACCAATGACGATTATCTGAATCTGTTCTGGGCCTCCCCTAGGTCGACTCAGCCTCAAATGAGTACCTGGTGCGGTGCCTAAAACATCGCCACTAGGGAGACAAAGGCGGCCGGGCGTGGTGCTGGCCACCCACCACCTCGTGTGCCGTGCCGCCCTTCATAGGTGCTCGCTAACAGCACTTGCCCCAACAGTCTGTTAAGGCTATACGGGGAATATTTGTCTTTTGCTTGGCCCTGTAACCTGGCGGAGCGTTCCCTCTGCCCTGGTGGGTGTATTGTATGTATGTTGAACTTCTTTCGCAGCGTACGTAGCCAACCGTACTGATCGGAGGCGTGGGGGAAGGACAAACTAAACACAGCAAGCAGTCCATCGAGCACTGCGCGAAGCTTCAGATGTATTGCTCGACTTTCAGGTCACATCGGTTGTAGTACATGTGCCAAGGAAGCTTTCTCGCAGTGTCTGTTTGACTCGCTAGAGGGCAGTGCAAGGCCTTTGCAAACGAAGCGGTGTGCGCCCAGCGGCTTCAGAACACGCTGCTGCAGCCAGAGAGATGTTCCCCTGCTGCAAGCAATTACGTGCGTGGTACAAAGCTGCATCCTGCTGGCAGAAAGATGTGTTTGTCGAGAAACATAACATTCATGATGGGCGAGTAGCAATCGCATCGGGGTGGAGCTGTGACGCGCCCATTCGCACGCTGCGCTAAGAGCCCTACAACCTGAGTTTGATTCCCGGCCATGGCTAACATCAGCGGTGAATGATATCTGGAACGGTTCTGGACCTCCCAACCTTCACCAACCTGCACTGAACAGTGCTGTGAAGTATGGTCACACGATCCCTGTGACACTATCCCCGTGACACTATCCCCGTGACACTATCCCCGTCACACTATCCCCGTGACACTATCCCCGTGACACTATCCCTGTGACACTATCCCCGTGACACTATCCCCGTGACACTATCCCCGTGACACTATCCCCGTGACACTATCCCTGTGACACTATCCCTGTGACACTATCCCCGTGACACTATCCCTGTGACACTATCCCCGTGACACTATCCCTGTGACACTATCCCCGTGACACTATCCCCGTGACACTATCCCCGTGACACTATCCCCGTGACACTATCCCCGTGACACTATCCCCGTGACACTATCCCCATAGTATGGTCACACTATCCCCGTGACACTATCCCCATAGTATGGTCACACTATCCCCGTGACACTATCCCCATAGTATGGCCACACTATCCCCGTGACACTATCCCTATAGAATGGCCACACTATCCCCGTGACACTATCCCCATAGTATGGCCACACTATCCCCATGGCACTATCCCTATAGAATGGCCACACTATCCCAGTGACACTATCCCCATAGTATGGCCACACTATCCCCGTGACACTATCCCCATAGTATGGCCACACTATCCCCATAGCACTATCCCCATAGTATGGCCACACTATCCCCATGGCACTATGCCCATAGTATGGCCACACTATCCCCATGGCACTATCCCTATAGATTGGCCACACTATCCCCGTGACACTTTCCCCATAGTATGGCCACACTATCCCCATGACACTATCCCCATAGTATGGCCACACTATCCCCGTGACACTATCCCCATAGTATGGTCACACTATCCCCATGGCACTATCCCCATAGTATGGCCACACTATCCCCATGACACTATTCCCATAGTATGGTCACACTATCCCCGTGACACTATCCCCGTGACACTATCCCCGTGACACTATCCCCGTGACACTATCCCCGTGACACTATCCCCATAGTATGGTCACACTATCCCCGTGACACTATCCCCGTGACACTATCCCCATAGTATGGTCACACTATCCCCGTGGCACTATCCCCGTGACACTATCCCTGTGACACTATCCCCATAGTATGGTCACACTATCCCCGTGACACTATCCCCGTGACACGATCCCCGTGACACTATCCCCGTGACACTATCCCCGTGACACTATCCCCATAGTATGGTCACACTATCCCCGTGACACTATCCCCGTGACACGATCCCCGTGACACTATCCCCGTGACACTATCCCCGTGACACTATCCCCGTGACACTATCCCCGTGACACTATCCCCATAGTATGGTCACACTATCCCCGTGACACTATCCCCGTGACACTATCCCCATAGTATGGTCACACTATCCCCGTGGCACTATCCCCGTGACACTATCCCTGTAACACTATCCCCATAGTATGGTCACACTATCCCCGTGACACTATCCCCGTGGCACTATCCCCATAGTATGGTCACACTATCCCCGTGACACTATCCCCGTGACACTATTCCCATAGTATGGTCACACTATCCCCGTGACACTATCCCCGTGACACTATCCCCGTGACACTATCCCCGTGACACTATCCCCGTGACACTATCCCCGTGACACTATCCCCGTGACACTATCCCCGTGACACTATCCCCATAGTATGGTCACACTATCCCCGTGGCACTATCCCCATAGTATGGTCACACTATCCCCGTGGCACTATCCCCGTGACACTATCCCCATAGTATGGTCACACTATCCCCGTGACACTATCCCCGTGACACTATCCCCGTGACACTATCCCCATAGTATGGTCACACTATCCCCGTGACACTATCCCCATAGTATGGCCACACTATCCCCGTGACACTATCCCTATAGAATGGCCACACTATCCCCGTGACACTATCCCCATAGTATGGCCACACTATCCCCATGGCACTATCCCTATAGAATTGCCACACTATCCCAGTGACACTATTCCCATAGTATGGCCACACTATCCCCGTGACACTATCCCCATAGTATGGCCACACTATCCCCATGGCACTATCCCCATAGTATGGCCACACTATCCCCATGGCACTATGCCCATAGTATGGCCACACTATCCCCATGGCACTATCCCTATAGATTGGCCACACTATCCCCGTGACACTTTCCCCATAGTATGGCCACACTATCCCCATGACACTATCCCCATAGTATGGCCACACTATCCCCGTGACACTATCCCCATAGTATGGTCACACTATCCCCATGGCACTATCCCCATAGTATGGCCACACTATCCCCATGACACTATTCCCATAGTATGGTCACACTATCCCCATGGCACTATCCCCATAGAATGGTCACACTATCCCAGTGACACTATTCCCATAGTATGGTCACACTATCCCCATGACACTATCCCCATAGTATGGTCACACTATCCCCATGACACTATTCCTATAGTATGGTTACACTATCCCCATGACACTTCCTATAGAATGGTCACACGATCCCCATGACCGACACAGGGCGCAGAGGCATTAATCCAGCAGTGGATTGACAAAGGGATGTACAGCAATCACATGAGTGGCTGATTTTGCCTAAGTGGGCAGGTTCATGAGCACATTTCCTCTGAAGACAGTTTAAAAAAATGCATCGATAGTTATTTTTAAAGCTTTTTTGAATAGTGAGATCTTCCTGCAATTAGGCTGCCTCTCGCTACGTTTCACTTGAACTCGTGTGCAAGATGCAGTCTGCATCTCGCTAGGTTTTGCCATCCCAGCTGTGTAGCAGGGAAACACTCGTCTGACCACAAAAGGAGACACGTGCATCCCAATGCTCCCGGTCTTTCGTCAATACGATTCCCCGTATATTGATTCCACTAATTCCTTAAATTCCAGCCACAGGATATGTATGTTGCACGGCAATATGTATTGTTGCTGTTGCAACTGCTACGTTTAAATAGTGTATTTACACTGAGAATAAATTTTAACGAACGTGAGAAACTGAATTGTATTGGTAAGTGGATACAGTCCCCGTATTCTCGGTTGAAATTTTGTGTTGAAATTGTATTGAAATTGTGTTGAAATTGTTGAACTGTGTTTAAATTGTTGAAATTGTGTCCGTGTCGACATATATGGATGGCTTCATGAACGTTCATGAAGCCATCCATATATATAGACACAGACACAGTTTCAACCGAGAAGATTGGCACAAACAGAGCAATCATCGGAAGGACGTTATCAACCAGTTTCAGTCATAACTGGCTCTGATATTCCCATACTATCACCTTCCGACGTTAGTTGTGCTTTACGCCCATTTCAAACTTGCACTTTCACAGGGTTCACACTCACACAGCCACTTCGTGCGCCGACTACCCCTCAGTTGCGGCTCTGCGATTTACCATTAACTTGCTAATCTCTCATTAAAATGCTAATCCCACATTAACATGCTAATTGTCACCTGGCAGCCCTTTGATTGGTGGAAAAACAACCAGCGTGGGGTTTGCTGCCCACCACTTGCATTAACATTGGCTGCTAACATTTGGATTACGCCCATTTCAAACCTTTATAACCCTTATAAACAGTTTGCGTTTGGAAGCTAACCCCCCTTTTCCTGAAGGCGACCGCTTGTGCTGCGATTGAAATGTTGTAGTTTTTTGTAATTTCCTTTGAACCTATCTACGTGACTTTACCGAAAGACCCAAAGATTAAGCATTGCCATTGCAGCAGAGTACCGTACAAACTGCACTGGTCCACTACTGACAAATGCAGCCCCACAGCAACCCTATGGCACCTGTTTTAGTCATGCTGTTCACCCATCAGAGCACTGTCCAGCCTCAACCCTGCTTAGCTCTGAGATTACTGACAAAGGAATAAATGATTACGCTGTTTAGTTTCGACGGGTGAAGGCGGCCAGAGAGGGGGACTTGAACCCGGGTGGTTAGTTAGATCGTGCGCCATCCACTGCGCCGTCGCTCCTCTTGAGTGCATCTGCAGCCCACGTGGTTATCCAAAGCGGTTCGGACTCGCGTTGACGCTCATGTGAACGTCGCTTAAACCCGCTCTGATGTCCTGGATCAGTGTAATGGTGATTTGTGTGGCTCCTCATGGCAGCATGGTCCCATCGTTTCTGAAACGATGGTTCAGTTCGCAGAGATTCGGGCTCGTTGTATTGCCCGCTAAGCTGCAGAAGTGTGAGTATTTAGAAGCTGGAGAAGTGTGAGTATTTACTGCCATTTGCAAACATATCTCCTGTCCGTAATCCGACCCCTGGTACTAAATCTAACTTTAACCCCAGCCATCGCCTGACCTTTCTGCAAAGCTTGCACCTAACTCTAACCTGAGCAATTCCACTATGAATCATCGCAAGAAGCCTAACACAAGGCCTAAGACAAACCCTTACTTTAAACACCGACCGAGCCACGTTTGGTGACTGACACTAATTCTGTGCCATTTAATTTTGCCATTAAGACAATCGGATGCCTCGTGGCCATAAATCGATGAAAATTGAATGCTGCAATAAAGCACAACCCATCACTAAACCGTCTTAATTAAGTATTACCGTTTATTTTTGTTTAATATGCGACATAAAACGTTCCGCACAAGCCGTAGGCGCTGCCCGAAACTCCGTGTGCTGCCATGGGCACACGGACCCTTTGGCACCCATTCCTGCCCACGCCCGCGACTTATGACGGCTATTTATAGCAAGTTGCTGCACGCAACCCGTTGCCTCGCCAAATCAACAGCTGCAGACTGACGTCCAGGGTGTAGTTGCGCGGAGTGCGAGGGAGTGGTGACGGAGGGAGCGGTCTCTGTGCGTGCGTGTGCGGGGAGCGGTGGTGCAGCGGTTAGCGCTACGCCGCGCAGCGAACCTGGCGACACGGGTTCGAGTCCTGCTCACGGCCAACACCGGTGACGATTATCTGAACCGGTCCTGGGCCTCCCCTAGGTCGGCTCAGCCTCAAATGAGTACCTGGTGCGGTGCGTAAACCTCTCGTGTGCCACAGTGCCGGCCTTCATAGGTGCTCGCTAACAACACTTGCCCCGACAGCCTGTTAAGTCTATACGGGGGATCTTTGTGTTTTGTTTGTACGTACGCGTGTGCGCGTGCGCGCGCATGAAGGCGAAGGGGCGCAATGAAGAGCGTGGTCGTTGGGGGCGGCAGCGACGACCCCACATTGACCGAGGGGGTCTCTGCCACGACCCCGCTTTCTCACCAGGGACCCATGGAGATGAGAGTCCCCCTCCGTAGCCAGCAGACTCCTCGGCGGCGTGGGCCGAGCTTGAGGAGGCAGTGGAGTTACCACCTTGGGTTTCCCAGTCTCAGGTGATAGGAGTCAGGTGGTATAGTTGAGTGACTGTAATGCCACTACGAGAACATCTCCTTGTAAGTTACAAGTTTTACCATTAACAAAAGTAGGTGGTGTAATACATCGGTGGACCGGACAGGAGATGGCCGAGAGAAAATGTCAATTGAGAAACCACGAACCACGCGTGCAGGCTTTTGAGTCTTATCTGGTACCTGTGTAGTGGCATACAATAGTAATGTAGCAGCATAGCGCTGGCTGTTGGCAGGGAAGGGCATCTGCGGATTACGGCAGCCCTGACATCAGCAGGCCACGTGATATTCCAGAGGGGGATCTAGGGGAAAGGTCACAGAAAGGGCACACCAGGAACCCGCTGGTAGCTTCTAGAAAGGGGGCATGGCCGGGGGCGGAGCCAGGCCACACTGACAGTATAAGAGGGGCCCCGGGAGGGGACCTCGGGGCTGTCGTATGGAGTGGGATCCCCGTCGTGCTGCTCAAGTCCATCGTCGTCTCGGCAGTTGTCGTCGCTCGATCTTGCGCTGCTATACGGTTGTTGGCTGTCAGCGCCATCGGTGTTAGACGGCTAGTGTAGTGTATAGGCTAGGGTATGTGTGTAGCCTAGGCGAATGTAGGGTGTGTTAAGGGAGATTGTGTGTATAATAAAAGAAGTGCCTCCAAGAATTACTGCCTCCGAGTTGAACCACTACACATGTGGGCTCTCTTCATGTACTCCGCCTTCCTCTGTGCGCAGAGCACTCACTAAGTAGGAATTGGCCAAAACTCCCCTCTGAAGGGATGTTACTCCAGGAAACCCTGATTGAGCCAGGAGACTCAGTTGAGGTATTACTGGACCAGGACAACTCGTCTGAGTCCAGCACTTGGTGGGTCGTCATCATCATCATCATCGCCACAAGTTGCCTTCACATTCCAATGATCAATCACCGGAAAACTCTAGGTAGATTTTGTTGCCTGAGCAACCTGGAGTCGCACATCGCGATGGCTGGTGTGCCGTGCAATGCCTCACGGTACGCAATGTCTCTCAGCCATAGGGGTCAATAATTTGGATAAATATACGCGTAATTAACCACGAGTAATCGTAGAACGCCGCGTATCCGACTCGCTGGGGACCGAGGGTATGGGCAGCCACGAAAAGGTCGGAAATCAGATTCAGACTTTATTATTTCAGCTGGCGAGGCCCTCATTGAGCTAAGCAGCTCTGTTACAGGGACGGCCACGGACCGAGCGCGTCGGCAGTAGTGGCAGATACAGGACCATGGCAGGCACACAGAGACCCATAAAGTTACACAGAGAGCCATAGAGTTACATAGAGACCCACAGAGTTACATAGAGACCCATAGAAAACAGAGCCATAGAGTTACACAGAGACCCATAAAGTTACACAGAGAGCCATAGAGTTACATAGAGACCCTCAGTGTTATATAGAGACCCTCAGAGTTATATAGAGACCCATAGAAAACAGAGTCATAGAGTTACATAGAGAACGAAAGAGTTACACAGAGACGCATATAATTACACACAGAGCCATAGTTACATAGAGACCCATTGAGAGAAAACAGAGACCCATAAAGTTACATACAGTGAGGGAAAAAAGTATTTGATCCCCTGTTGATTTTGTACGTTTGCCCACTTACAAAGAAATTATCAGTCTATAATTTTAATGGTAGGTTTATTTGAACAGCGAGAGACAGAATAACAACAACAAAATCCAGAAAAACGCACGTCAAAAATGTTATAAATTGATTTGCATTTTAATGAGGGAAATAAATATTTGACCCCCTCTCAATCAGAAAGATTTCTGGCTCCCAGGTGTCTTTTATACAGGTAACTAGCTGAGATTAGGAGCACACTCTTAAAGGGAGTGCTCCTAATCTCAGCTTGTTACCTGTATAAAAGACACCTGTCCACATAGTCACCAAGAAAACAATTGGTAACACACTACGCCGTGAAGGACTGAAATCTTGCAGCGCCCGCAAGGTCCCCCTGCTCAAGAAAGCACATATACATGCCCGTCTGAAGTTTGCCAATGAACATCTGAATGATTCAGAGGACAACTGGGTGAAAGTGTTTTGGTCAGATGAGACCAAAATGGAGCTCTTTCGCATCAACTCAACTCGCCGTGTTTGGAGGAGGAGTAATACTGCCTATGACCCCAACACCATCCCCACCGTCAAACATGGAGGTGGAAACATTATGCCTTGGGGGTGTTTTTCTGCGAAGGGGACAGGACAACGTCACCGCATCAAAGGGACGATGGACGGGGCCATTTACTGTCAAATCTTGGGTGAGAACCTCCTTCCCTCAGCCAGGGCATTGAAAATGGGTCATGGATGGGTATTCCAGCATGACAATGACCCAAAACACACGGAGAAGGCAACAAAGGAGTGGCTCAAGAAGAAGCACATTAAGGTCCTGGAGTGGCCTAGCCAGTCTCCAGACCTTAATCCCATAGAAAATCTGTGGAGGGAGCTGAAGGTTCGAGTTGCCAAACGTCAGCCTCGAAACCTTAATGACTTGGAGAAGATCTGCAAAGAGGAGTGGGACAAAATCCATCCTGAGATGTGTGCAAACCTGGTGGCCAACTACAAGAAACGTCTGATCTCTCTGATTGCCAACAAGGGTTTTGCCACCAAGTACTAAGTCATGTTTTGCAGAGGGGTAAAATCTTATTTCCCTCATTAAAATGCAAATCAATTTATAACATTTTTGACATGCGTTTTTCTGGATTTTGTTGTTGTTATTCTGTCTCTCACTGTTCAAATAAACCTACCATTAAAATTATAGACTGATCATTTCTTTGTCAGTGGGCAAACGTACAAAATCAGCAGGGAAACAAATACTTTTTTCCCTCACTGTAGATACCTAAAGAGTTACACAGACCCATAGTTACACAGAGACCCATAGAATTACATAGATACCCATTGAGAGAAAACGGTTACATAGAGATCCATATAGTTATACAGAGACCCATA
Organism: Petromyzon marinus; assembly: GCF_048934315.1. Taxonomy (NCBI): domain Eukaryota; kingdom Metazoa; phylum Chordata; class Hyperoartia; order Petromyzontiformes; family Petromyzontidae; genus Petromyzon; species Petromyzon marinus. The sequence continues at coordinate 1,786,225 of NC_133689.1, read as the reverse complement.
GACTTACATAGAGACCCGTAGAGATACACAAATACTCAGAGAGTTACATCGAGACCCGTATAATAAATAATTGACACGAAACCCACGCAAGAAGTTACTGCAAAACAGAATGAACAATAAATAACTAGACATTGCTATCATCGTCAAAATATCCCATCACAGACGTTCATGTAAATAAACCGTCTATACAGCCTCAGACACGAGAGAGGTCACTTATAGAATTCATAGCAATAGTGCCAGAGGTGATGGCGAAGCATGGCTTTTTGAACATCCGTAGCAAATGAATGTATGTTGACCTTGAATGGATGTACTATGTTGAGCTTCTTTCGCACGTTGCCAACCGCGCGAATCAAAGATGCGGGGAAGGACAACAATCTAAACACAAAAAGCAGTTCTGAAGAAATGACTCTTAAGTCGAGAATGAGTTTTCAATGTAGAAATTCTCTTTACGCCATTCACAAACACCGCACAGGGGGTTTGGGCCGGCCGATTGGCTCAGAGCACACGGCATTGGGGGAGGTCTTCCTTCAGCAGTGGAATTGGGAGTAGGGCTGTAGGCGTGCCTCTAATGTCACTGTCGTGTTCACTGCCGTGTCACTCACGTGTCACTCATGTGACACGGCAGTGTCCGTTCCTATGCTGCTCGTTGCGTTATTTGAAGTTTGTGACATCCATTTAGTGAATTTGCTCGGCGAAGCATTTGACTGTTGCTCAGGGTTCGCGTAAAATCGGTTAGCCTGCCGCTGTCATGTTCTATTAAATCAGCGCTGTGGGGGTGCGACGGAGGACCGTGGGTCCGACCTGCACTACCGTTGGGGAACAGATACGCCGGCCATACTTCACCACGCCGGTCAGTGCGGGCTCGTTAATATCACGCCGCCGCAGTGAGAGCGCAGGAGCAGAGCTGGGCGCTCCGCTTTTTTGAGGAGCCGATCTCTGCGCCGATTATCGGTTCCATTAAGCAGCAAAATCGGATAGCACAAAAGTAATCGGGGGGGGGGGGGAAGTCTCGCCTTTGTTTCCGTGTGTGCCGCTGGACGGGAGGTGATGGTCGGGACTAGGTGACGTCATAGAAATCATCAGCCATGTCTCGCTGGGCGTGGCTTGGAAGGGGTTTCCTGCCTTCGGGAAGCAGGGTGGGGAAGTGCTTGTCATTTGTAAATGGTCGTTCTGAGTAACTGACCGCAATTTTTATTCGATTAATTATAATCAGCTGAGCTGACTGATTGCCTCTTCTCTACATTTGAGCGTTCTTAACCACCACTTTAAAGTCTCTATCTCGTTAACAAAGCGTATAACGTATGCCAAACAGCCTGGTACACGCAGCCTAGGAACATTTGACAAGATAAGAGCAATTTCTTTGATTGTGTCTTACAGGCACGGTATGTGGATTCCACTTACAGGCACGTCGTGTGAATGTGATAACAAAGGGAGATGTTTTCCTGGTCACTCGCTGCTTCTGTAGCAGAGGGCGGTGTTAATCAGCACTCGTGGCTCAGCGGTTGAACGAGCGGCGCGCTATCAGACGGTTGCCAGTCCAAACCCTGGTTGTGGGTTGACTCAGCCAATCATCGTCCCTCTAGGGGTCGATAAAGTAGGTACCGAATTGCAGGGAAGTCAAAAGCGATCGCTGCAAATGGGCTAAATTTGGTCTGCATGGAAATAGCGGGGTTTGTTAAGCGGGGGAGCCTGGCCTCGTACGAGCCCCGGTATTCTGAGGACACGTGCTGGATGACCACCACGTTTGTGGGCATGGACGAATGGACGTCTGCGGCATCTTCAAATCCACCCTTCACTCGGGCGGCTGGCGCACGGCACTCCCACACGCTCTCCGGCTCGCACCTCCACCACCGCCGCTCGCGCCACCACCACCTCCCTCTTCCCCCGCGTTCCCAGCGACACCACGTAATCGTCAGCTCCCGAGGAGCCCCGGCGAACGGTGTCGGGTGTCAGTGCCGCGCTCCCATCCGCCCCTCAGCCACCACCACCGCCGCCACATTTCGCCCGTTTCTATTTTGGACGTCAGCTGATGCGCCACCGCTTTCTCGAGACGCGCGGCGCTCTGTGCTCGCGCCGGCCGTTGCGGCTCAGCCGGCGGGTGGCAGAGGGTGGCAGCCCGTGGCAGGAGCCCCACACACTCCTCTTGGACGGCAGCGGCGGCGGTAGCGGCGGTGCCACCCAAAAAGAGTCGCGGTGCTTGCGAGGGGGGGGGGGGCGTGCTCTGACGGCGTGAACGGACGGGACTAACGAAGCCACCACCGCCATCTCAGTTCCGCGCTGTTAGCGGCGGTGGCTGCTGCTGCTGCTGCCCGGAATGATGACGGAGATGAACAAAGCGGACGGTGAGGGCTCGGTCGGTTTGCTTGGCCGGTTTTTAGGTGCGGTTTGAAGGCTTTAGTCGATCGGCTGGTAGCGCGTGGTGGGGTTAAGTGCGGGCGTTCCCTACTCTTCCACCCTAGGTGCCTGGCTAGGGTGGAAGAGTAGGCCAAATTACCCTCGATAGCGGGGCTCTAGAGAGCTCCCTCTAGTCTAGTGCCTTCCGCCAGCAGTGGCGTGAGCGAGCACTTGCAGGGCTGCGCCTTTACCTCTAAGGCTCTGCTCTGACCTCTGTGTGGGCGCGTGCCTTGCTGCTGGACGGGGACCCAAGGTGACGGGAATGCGCGTGTGTGTGTGTGCGTGTGTGTGCGCGTGTGTGCGTGTGTGCGCGTGTGTGTGTGTGCGTGTGTGTGTGCTTGTGTGTGTGTGCGCGTGTGTGTGTGCGCGTGTGTGTGCGTGTGTGTGCGCGTGTGTGCGTGTGTGTGTGCGCGTGTGTGTGTGCGCGCGTGTGTGTGTGTGTGTGCATGTGTGTGTATGCGCGTGTGTGTGTGCGTGTGTGGTGGCCGTTCGCTTGTGAGTACCGATGCTTTTAAATTTCGGATTTTGCATGCGGTTTATTTTGTAGCGAGCGGTGGCAGAGCAGTTGGGGCACTGCCCCATGAACCTGGCACCCCGGGTTCGATCCCAGCTCGCGTATGTCCCATTTTTGTCTGACTTTTAAGAACATGTGAGGGAAGGTTTTATTTTTTTGGGGACATGGATTAAAGGCGTGATCATAATTCCCATTGCCCATTCCCACTTGGGCACTGGATCAAACACAAATCGCTAAATACCGCTTTGCTCTGGCGTCCACACGTGTCCTGATTGGGAGGCGTGGTGTTAATCCCAAATGTACGAATGCGTGTTGAACTTCTTTCGCGCCATACGTAGCCAACCGCGCTAATCGGAGGTGCGGGAAATGATGACGGTAATGACCTTGTCGTGAACCTCGGAGGCCAACGCGGATAGAAATTTATTTTTCGGTGGGAAGTTTTTTTCTTCCAATTTTACTCCTTCTGTGGCTCTCGGCATCCGTTCCCCGATGCGAACGATCCGTTTGGAAATCGCTCACGTGCGCTACGCTGCCCGTGTGCGTTCGAGAAGGGAAATTGATATCGTGGACCCGAGGTCAACAGATTTAAATAACGGCCAGTCCGCTGTGCGCAAACATCACAAAGTTGGCGGCACCGTGCGTGGTGCGCTGGCCTTAATAGGTGCTCACTCACAGAACTTGCTCCAGTTGGCCAATCGGGCTACGCCGGTCGACGTTGGGTGGGTGGTGGGGGGGTCCCGTGGCGAGAGGAGCCCGAAGTGACCTGTGTGGGATATACGTCGTGAGATGTACAGTGTTCTTATTATGTTCCGTGCTCGCTCATATTGTTTCTAAGGGGCCGTCCATAAATGACGTCACGCACCTGGGGGGGGGGGGGTGGTCAGACACTTGTGACGATGTGTGACGAAGGGGGGGGGGGTGGTTTGAGAAATGTGACGTCACATCAAAATGCGCAACTTTAAATAAATGTAGACAACACGTTCTACTCAATTAAATATATTTTTTAATAAATGTTTTCTCCTACAACATCAGAGTGCAGCGCCACATTAAATGCGCACTACAATGACAACAGTTTAAAGCGATTTGAAGCATGTTTTTTTTTGGGGGGGGTGCAGAGCTTTGTGACGTCATATTTGAGGGGGGGGGGTCTGACTTTTTGTGACGCCGTGTGACGACGAGGGGGGGGGGTCAAAAATCGTCCAAAATCGCGTGACGTCAGACCTCGGAATCGAAGCAGGATTCTCAGCCTGGATCGTGGTGGCATGGGTGGCTACCATGGACGCCAGGTTGCTGTGGACCGCAGGGACACGTGGTGGGCAGCGAAACCCCACCAGACATTCCCCCACCTCGACATTCCCCCACCTCGACATTCCCCCACACCTTCGCCGGTCCACGCTGACCAGCGCGTGGCGATGTGGTGGTACTGGGGATGATTGGACCTCATCCAGCAGTCCATTGGCAAGTGACTTAACGTGTACACGGAGACTAATTTTAATGAGACAGGTTGTTCAGTCAGTTTAATACGTAGTGGGGCTTTCGCGACCAATATTGTTCCACAGTAGAGGTTTTGTTGGGTTGTATCGCGTAGATATAAAAATGTGTCGTTAAACCCGCCACCACCCGACACAGCCAATTAGTAAGGTTTGTCACGTAAACAAAACGTGCAGATTCGTTACTACTTCAGCACACTGGTGCGTTGGAGAGTAAACCCACTACTTTTACAATTCGAGTACGACGTTTCGCCAGTTGTAATTACTGTTTACGTGACACACCGTACTAATTGGCTGTTTCGGGTGGTGGCGGGATTAACGACACATTTATATTGACGCGATCTAACCCAACAAAACCTCTATTAAGGTTGTTCAGTATGATGGCTGTGTTGGTTATCTCTGTCCGAGCTCGTGTGTTGTTTTACACCTGTGGCCTCTCGTGCAAGAGAGACATTTGCCTCAATGTGCTCATTCGTTAAAATTAAGGTTCATGTAAATATGTACGTGTGTTTGTCACGACAAACATTCCTTTAATATGCTATCGGGGCAAGTGTTGTTAGCGATTGCCTATTAAGGCTGGCCGCCTTGGTCTCCCTAGTGATACCCAGTGATAATGTTAACACATCAATAGGTACTCATTTTGAGGCTGAGTCTACATAGGGGAGGACCTGGACCAGTTCAGATAATCGTCACTGGTGTTGGCCGTGAACGGGAATCGAACTGGGGTCGCCGAGTTCGTAGCGCACTGCGCTAACTGCTGCACCACTGCTCCGCACACACACACAAACACGGACACAAACACACGTACACTCCAAATCACATTTATACACACGCGCATAGATTGTCTCGCGCGCACACCGCACGTAAAGAAGTTGATGCAGCTTCGACAATTTGCGGATATAAATATCATCATTCATCAGGAGGTTGGTAGCCGAGTGAGTGTGCTACCCACCACGCCACTGCCCTTAGCCAACGATCACTAGCGGCACTCCATCCGGCCTGGTGGCTCAGCGGGTAAGCCAGCGGCTCGCTATCGGAAGGTCAAATCCTGGTTTGGGGAGTCGACTCAGGTACAACCATCATCATCATCATAGGATTGTGGAATGTCCTCCCACTGGCTCAACCCGGGAAATCGCTTTGATTTTTTTCTGAACAGCACTTGCCCCAAGTTTCTGTAGGCTACGTGGTGTTGGGGGTCGTTGTGTTTGTGTGTGCGTGCTGATACTCCCGTTGGCATTATTGAGCCTTGAAACCCAGTTCCAGGCAGCGTGCTTTTGTCCCCCCCCGCCCGCGCGAGGCTCGTGAGGCTCGCTGTGACGCGGAGGGCTCTTGACAGCTCCGAGCGCTCCCTTTGGCTCGCGGTTCTGTGCCTCGGACGGCCAGCAATGAGCGACAGTATTGGGCATATGTGGCCACGCGAAGTGGCAAGCGTGCGCTCGCTTGGGCCCCGTTAGAGGTCCCGTGACGTCGCCGCGCAGCGGCAGAGGCAGCTGCGGACGTGCCGGAGCGGCGCTTGGAAGCCCGCGGATGTCGCGCTCCCAGAATGCGTGTACGCGACATGTCTGTGTGGCCAGGTGGAAGCCAAGCGCTGGGCTCTTGTGCAAGGCTTTGTTTGTCGTTGTTGATGGGTGCCACATCTTCCAGATGTCCGTGCCTGCGTTAACCCCCCGTGTCCCTCACCCCCCCCCCGTGTCCCTCACCCCCCCCCCCGTGTCCCTCACCCCCCCCCGCATCCCTCACCTCACTCGACTCCCCTTCATGCACTCTGCTACCTCTCCCCTCTCATTCTTATCACTCAGGTGCTATGTTTCACAAACAACAGTCTTCGGTAGTTTCACAGTAGTGAGCGATGTTGTGTGTAATCCAAATTTAGTAATATGCGGATACTGTTTTTTTTTTTACAAATCTCAACCATGACACCGGCACACACAGTGGCCTACTCTTTCCAATGGCATCCCGGGATCTTTAATGTCCACTGTGAAACAGACAGCGCGTGTTTCATGGTTAATACACCTGCAGTATTAACCAGGGCTACCTGCTGGAATCGAACTGTGAACATCTGCAGCAAGTGGTGAATGATCAACTCGCGATATTTGAGAACCATGTTTAACCCCAGCTCTAATTGGGTCTCTGGGTCCCGATGTAAGTTTATGGGTCTCCTTGTGAATATATGGATCTCTAAGTCTTTAGGTCTTTGTGTGAAACTGTGAGTCTCTGTGTGAGTCTTTGGTTCTCTGTATGAATGTGGATCCCGATGCGAGTCTATGGGTCTCTGTAAGCGATTGGTGACTGGGACGAAACCATCAGCCAATCATCCATGATGACTGCTGGATGAAAGCCTCCCCATGCCGTGGCCATCCCTCACCGTCCTGCGATGTAACGATCCACCCAGCACCTGCACACGAGCTGATTTACACGGCTCGTCTGAAACTCTAGGATCTCAGCAGCACCGGCTCAGTGCGTCTCCAACCCGGCCATTGTGAACCAAATTCCCTCTAATCTCTTCTCCTGGCCAGGGGGTTCAGCTGCAGAGCGAGCGGCTCGCGATCGGAAGGTCACGAGTTCAAATCCTGGTCGGCGGATGACTCGGCCCATCGTCACCCCTCTGGGTTCACTACAACGAGTGTCACTTTTTGGGTAACGTCAGCAGTGGCTATCCCACGGTAAGACTCTCCCCCTGCCGTAGGAATCGCGGAGGTTCCGCCATTGGCTGATAGGGCTGCAAGTACGAGATGAGCCAGGCTGCATCAACGACCGCACGCGCAGGGAAATCACTTTGACCGTCGCAAATCGGGGTTTCTCGCTGGCGCGTCTCCACGCACGCACGCACGCACCGCGGCTCGACTTCTCTCTACGCGGCGCAGGCGCTGGCAAGGCGGCGCACGCGATGGACGGCAAGAACGGGCTGAGCGGCGCCGAGAAGGTGATCCTGCGCAAGGTGGTGCGCCGCGGCGTCGTCGGGGAGGGCTCGCTGGTGCACTCGCCGGCCGCCTGGGGCCTCCTGCTGGCGCTGCTGCTCACCTGGTCGGCCGTCGCCGTGCTCATGTTCGACCTCGTGGACTACCGCAGCGCGCTGGGTACTGCCGCGACGATGGCGACGCGACGACGCGGGTGTGCCGCCTGATGATCGTGGTGCTTGTGTGTTGATCTCCGGCTCTGCCTATCTGTGTCTGGCTCGAGCTGTCTTCCTGCCTACTTGTATCGGCCTGACTGGCTGCCTGCCATCCCTACTTACCTGCCTGAATGCTTGACTGTATGCTCACTGGCTAGCCTACCTACCTGCTTATCCAACCTACCTACATGACGTACCTTATGCCTCCCTCTCTACAAACCAACTAACCTACCCACCTATCTTCCTGCTATCCTGTTTATCTACCCACACAGACCCACCCAGCTTTGCACCTATTCACCTACCTACTTACCTACACAGCTACCCACCCACCTGCCTACCTACAGATGTACCTATCTCTGTCTCTTGCATGGGTGTGCCTGTGAAGTCGTCTCTAATCGCTTCGCTTCAGAACTTCAGATTGGGTGCGCAGGGCGCTTTATAATGATTTCCTTGGCGAAATTGAAATGAGAATACAAAAACAATTCTACCCCTCCCCCACGGGAGCCAACTTCAGTGGATAAAACGTGCAAAACGGTCCAAACGTGTGATGTGCCACCCTCTAACGATGGCGTTGGTGGACCCCCCTGTGGATGGAAGCACTGCCCTTTCCAGCGCTGACCTGCAAGGTTCACTGCACGTCTGGCCACCCGTTGACTCTGCCGTCTTTACCCCCTCGCGTTGGCGCGGGACAGAGACAGGGTCCTTGTTGAACCCCAATTAGCAGCCTTGTGTCGGGGGGAGACAGTGGAATGGGACAATCCCATTCCGCTGTCCGCTGCTTTCACCGTCGTTTGGCAACATTTTTAACCAGCGCGATACGGAGGCTCCTAACGGGGGTTAAAATAGCGGCGGACTTTTCTCTGCACATAAGCGGGGCGGTCTTAGTGTAATTGGCTGGCTTGCATCCTACGCCTAACCTTTAGATTACCGCATCTCTCTTATCGCTTCATCATCGGTGTATTTCGGTGCCGGGTATTTTCGTTCTGCAGGATCATCAGAAAGTACACTGCGGCGCTTCTGCAACAACTTCGCGTTTTTTAATGTCCCCGGCTCAAGCGGGAATTTAAGGCGCACGAGTCAAACCGCACGGGCGACGCGTCCGTGCCGTGTCGGCACGCCGTGCCCTTGAGCTGTTTAACTTGAAGTTGGTGTCTGTGTTGCGGAGTTGCTAGGCTCGTGAAGGCAGTGAACACTTTGTTCCAGGTTGTAAATCGTTCTCGGCGGACGCACGCTGCAATCGGCGTTCGTCGTCGGGCGGCCGTGAGTCACCGCGCTTTTTGCCGCTGCGCGGTTGTCGCCGGAAGCGCCGCTGTTGGGTCCGACGAAAACGCAGAAAAGACCGACGGACGGACGGACGGACGAACTTGCACACGGGCGAAACGGCCTAAGAGGCAGAGGAGGGGGGAGGACGGAGAGGCGATTAGACAGAGAGGCAGACGGGCAGTGTAGAACAGACAGGCAGACGGGCAGTGTAGAACAGACAGGCAGACGGGCAGTAAGACAAAAAACGCCCAGCGGGGCCGACCGTCTCAAGCAAGGCTGCTTCATTGTGTTTCACGCCCACCCCATGGGCGTCGTGGGGAGGCGGCTCCGACCCCGGCCATCACTCCGCGGCCACGGTCGTCCCGAAGGGGGGCAGGGCAGCCACGGCGGGGGCCGTGGACGCGAGCTGTACCGGGCCGGACCCGTCGGCTCACGCGCACGGCCGACGATCCCGAGGGGGGAAAAGGGCGGCGAGCGGCGAACCCGTTAGGTCCTCGATGCTAAGCCGGCTATATATATACACACAAACACACACACGCCAGGCGAAAAGTTGAGTTTCAAATTCCAGCCGGCCTGAGCGGTGTCAGTTTAAGACGGCACTCCGCTGCCCTATTTGTGTCACGTTGGGGGGAAGGGTCTCTCGTGTTACGCGCCCTCCGCTCCATCGAGCTCCGTGCAGTGCGCCGAGGCCACGCCGCTTCACTTCCAGGGGGGGGCGGGGAGATGTTGGGACCCGAACAAAATAAAAATGTATCGGAATCGGACTCACGAAGGAGGCGATCGTGAAGGTGCCGGTGTTTGGCAGGCGGGGGTGTGAGTTCCAGGACGTCGCTCTGTGACTTTTGTCCCCTTTAATTAATTGTGTAAGTCGCGAATATTTTTGTTATTTTCTTTTCAAAATTGGCAACTTCGCACAAGCGTGGCCAACTCGAACAGCGCCACGGCGTCCTCAATTGCAGCGTTTCCATCGCCCCACCACCCCCGAGTCAAGTGCCGTGTTCCCCGCGTGTCTTCGAGCTGGCGGCGAGCTGTGATCGCGCCCCCCCCTAGTGCCGTAGCGCGATGCGAGCCTCCCGTCGCGGTTACTGAGCACGGGATCCACAGGCGCGGAACGGCAAGCGGCCGGGCAACGAGCGGCGCTTTTGAAGGTGCAGTCGATAACGAGCCTGAGCACGTTCCTTGAAATTGAGCGAGGTTATTGTCGCGAGAAGCCGGGACGGTGAACGATGGAAGGAGGGGAATTCTGAAGTGGGGCAGTGAGAGGGAAAGAGCAGGAAGGGAAGCGTTGTGACCTGCGGTGTGTTGAGTTGGTGGGTGGGTGAGTGGGTAGGCGAGTGTGTTGTTGTGACCTGCGGTGTCATGGTTGAACACCCGGTGCGGATGAGACGAAACGGCCAGTCTGGTGGACCGAGTCGTCAACACGGTAGTAGCTGTAGAAGAGTGACGAGGAGGCGACTGCCCGCCGGTGTGCGAGTGACCCAAGTGAACCGGCGCGTGCCCGGATTGTCGCTCGTACGCGCGGGTGATCGGCGCCTCTCGGCGTGCCGGCCTTGCGCTGCCACCGTGCGCCGGTGGCTCGTCGGCGTCTCCGGTGTACCTGGTCGCCACCGTCTTGGTGGACCCCACACCTGGCTCATCCGCTCGCTCGCCTCGCTCCCGCCGCCACGCACGTTCCCCGCCACCGCCTTGCCTTGAGCTTCCGGATGCGGCGCATCTGCCGTGCGGCATGTGTGCGTGTGAGCGAGCGAGCGAGCGCGCGCGTCGGACGTTCCATCTCATTGCCTCATGTTGTTCTCTTTGTCTCGCATGTTCCGCACTGTCTCCGCCCCCACCGTGCCCTGGCCACCACGACGCTTTGCGCTGCCCCGTTTGAGTGGCCGGCTGCTCCGCCCTTTCCTCCTCCGTGCCCTCTGCCCCCCTTCCCCCACACACATCCTCCCCGACCAACCCCCACTGCCCCCTCTGTTCCCTTCAATTTCCCCGTTCACGCAGAACCCACCTGCAGTCAGCCCTGCCGGCCGCCCGGTAATGAGCTCAGACACGCGTGCCGTGCCGTCTTCACCGAGTCGTTTGACCCCCCCCACGCACCTCCCCCTCCACCCCCGTCCCCCGGTCAAGGCGCAGGCGCGTGGTTCTTCACTGCCCGCGAGCAGCTCATTCAATATTGGGGATGCGTGATTTGTTTTTAAACGCGCGCCCTATACGTCAGGGGTGTCTCAGACCGCTTTATGCGCGATAAGCGACCTGCATCGCATCGCAGCTCGAAACATTCTAAAGGGCACCCCAATTGGCAGCTGTCCCTGTGCGGTACGAGGTGACTCGTGTTTATCGATTTATTGCTCTAAGTGCCGTTGATTTGGTTTATTTTCTTTACAGTCCGGTTTATTAGCAATACGTTGTATTTTATTTTATACTCAATTTATTATGATTATTCCACTATTATCCTGTTATTTAAAAAAAATTGTTGCAACGTGGGGTTCAAGGTAAACACGAGCGAAATCGAATTTACATTCCACGCGTTCCGAGTTCGCTGAACAATTAAAGATCGTGGTTGCAGGGACAGAACTCGAATACACGCCAGAGCATGTTAAGCTGAACTGATTGGCTACCACCTCCTGTGACGTACGCATCAGACGCATGGACATTGACAAAACGCACCGCGGAACGATATCAGAGAAGCGCGCAAAGAGTGGAGAGCTGCACGCTTAGAACTGCACTGGAGAGACGGGGGGAGGAGGGGGAGGGGAGAAGACGTGCAGTCGAGAATGTGCGCGAGAAGATAGCGACATGGATTGTCTGAGAGGACACTCACCACCACCACCACCGTTACGGAGATGGAGCGATTAAAATATTCTCAAGCACTGGTGCATCGCGGGGCCGTGAGAGGTGTCCGACGGGCTGGGAGGCATTGATCCAGGAGTTCGCGGATCATGCCTGACGATAATGGTGGTGACGGTGATGGTGGTGGTGGTGATCCAGCGTGAGAGGGGACAGTGTGCTCCGTCCGAGGGCATTTTGAAGCCACGCGCGCTGTGCCTCGACATTAACGCCACTGCATGCCTGGCTGTCTGTGAATTGTGCCGGTTTAACCTGTGGGTGAGTGGCAAGTTCGAGAGGATTTGCCATGAGCATTCAGGGCCCGATGCACGTGTTGATGGAAACTTGCGTCCGCCTGATTGTTTTCCGGCAGAATATGTCAACCCTCCGATTATCTGGGGTCTTGTGTGAGAGGGGGGGGGGGGGAGAGTTAACGGTAACCTTAATTTGGTCAAAGCTTCGTGAAACATTGGGGAGAACCGCTCCCCCACAAACACATGCATTGGGTTGTTTGGTATTGGTCAATCAAACGTCGCAAATCGTCGTTGACTCTAAGAGTAACGGTTTGACATGGAATAGCTCTACTGCCGCTAGTTTACACTGTGTGTGTGTGCTCGTGTGTGTGATGGTGCGTGCGTGTGTTCGTGTGTGCGGGATCGCAGGTTCCATGGTGGAGTTTGATGCGGACGGGGATGGCGATTTCGATATAGAAGATGTAAAGTCGTTTTTTGGTAAAAGCAACGTTCAGCAAATGTTAATCTAACAAAATCATATTCAGCAAAATTCGTCAAAACACGAATAGCCGTGCGTGCAGAACACCAGTGCTGTGCACGCACTCGCTCGTTACGTTGTCTCAAACACTTCGTGCCAATATTGGAGGATTGTGGGTGGCCAAACCACCCGAAGTACTCTCAGTCTCGTCACATCTCGCAAGCTCAGCAGGCGCTGAGCCTGGGAAAATAGTGAGCAGCGTAGGCGGCGGAGGGCAGCGCACCGGGCAGGCCGTCGGGAAGGCGACCGGGCGTGGCGCTGGCCGCACCGCTGCCCTCGTGCGTCTTGCCGGCCTAACAGAAACTTCCCCAACAACAGCTGTCTTCTATGTAGGCCAGTTGCGAGTTCACATCCTGGTCGTAGGTGAACACGGCGCATCGCCCCTCTGGGGGCGACAAAATTGGCACCACTTTGTGAGCAAGTCAACAGTGGTCGCCCCGTGGAGAGACTCACTCCCACCATAGGAATGGGGCATATCCACCGCTGGCTCAGCCTCTATGAGCAGGGCATGTGAGCACAGTGTCTATGCCAATTTGAGCAGGACTTCACTTGATTTATTTTTGAACATCAATTTCCCCCAACAGTCTACGCAGGCTACACGGAGGACGGTTATCTTTGTGTGTTTGTGTGTGCGTGTTTGCGTGCGTGAGTGCGTGTGCGTGCGTGTGTGCGTGCGTGCGTGTGCATGCGTGTGTGTGCATGCGTGTGTGTGCGCGTGTGTGTGCGCGGGTGCCAGGCGGGGTGTTCTACGATCCGCTGGGTGCTGTGGGGAGGGTGGCCGGGCGCGGCACCGAGAGCCTCAACCACGTGTGGGGCATCGTCTACGACCTCATCGCTCCCGACGACGACGATGACGACGATGACGACGACGACGACGACGTGTACGGCGGCGGCGGCTCTGACGGTGAGACGGCAGCAGACGGCACGGCAGGTACCCCCCGGACGGCCGCGTCCCGCACACACGTGCTGGCCGGCCTGCTCCAGAAGTGACGCGCCAGCGTGCCGAGCCGCCCGCCCTTCACCCCCCCGCTCGCCGAACTCGGCACAGACCCCGGCGACGGCACCGCCCCCGCGCCCCCCACCACCCGGACTCGGCACCAGCCCCGGTGGTGCCCGACCGCGTCTCGTCGTTGTCCGGCGGCGGTCTCGCTCTGGGAAAAAGTCCAACGAGTATCACGCGCCGGCGAGCCTTCTTCTACGGGGTGTGGCGCCAGCGGTTAACGCGATGCCCGACGTGTACATCACGGCCGCGGAACCCTTTTCTTGCCGACGGCCGTATAGGACTTTCGCGTACCTTTTGGCGGGCAGCCGCACGTTAACACGCTGCTTCGCGCTGTCCAAGAGAGGGCCTCGTACTGACGTAGTCAACGAGCGAGCTAAAATTATAAACGTGGTGTTGTTGCCAGGTTGTCGAAAATATTGCCCTCCAGTACCCGATTAGCAAGATGCTGGCAGTGAGGGATGAATACCGTTTGCGGGCCGTGTTGATTCGCGAGGGCTCGCGTGGTCGCTCACCGTGTGACGTGAAGTCGTCGGCCGCTGGTTCACCGCTGCTCATGTCGTCACCCCGGCCTTGGGTTGTCCACTTTATTTTGAAAGCACGGGCCCACCTTCAAATCGTCCAACAGTGGGCTTCCTTTTCTGCCTCGCGAAATTTTCCCAGCAGCCTCATTTCTATCCTTGCATTGTGCACAATCCAGATAAATAACATAAACGAACGAGGACATCGTGAAACCGATTTGTGGATTTTATCATTACGCAAAAATGTGTTATCTTTCACAAAATGTGCGTCTTTATATCTTGGAATAAGCCCCTAAACAAACCTCTCGTCTAATTGCGTTTAAATTTGAACGCGTGAAATGTTTTAGTTTTCCGAACGCCACGTTCACGATGCACCAGTCACACTGCCGCACAGCGTGAGCCGGTGATGATAGCTTCAAACGTGTGCTGCGTTTGATGCGTTTATTATTTGTCTGTTATATCTGATAACCCCTACAGACGCCAGTGGCATTGCTACATTCAGCACATTGTGACACAATGACCTTTAATTCTTGAACTATGACCCTGGAATCTGGGTTTGAGTCCATCGTTACACCGCCGGTAAAATGCCACGATGGGCATCGCACAACCGATTCGCACGCGCGAGGTTCTGAGCCATAGATCATTCTTGCCGTGTTCACAAATTAATTACACTTACAGGAGGGATTGAACAAGGTTTGTGTTTGACGTAAAGACATCGCTGTTAATTTACCTCTTGATGATTGTGGTGATCTTGTTGGTGATCTGCCAGAGATGGACGAGCGTTGTGGTTAGAGTCTAGGTTCGAGCTCCTTAATAACCAAGGGTTAAGAAAATACGCACTTTTGTAATTGAAAGGTCGTAGGGTCATTAGGATACACGGTCGATCACCAGCGAAAATAATTCCACTGTTGCTTTCTCACACGCATGATGCATGTTTGTTGCGTTTCAGTTGTCGAGGTTCTGTTTCCATAACCCGTAACTAATGCTCTCCTGAGGTGCAATTGGTAGCGATAATTATCGGCAGGTTATATTTTAGGGGGTTTCAAAAAAATAATCACATGCCAGAAATTACAGCGAAATAGTGAGCGCTCAGTGCAGTCACAAGCCATGTAGCGTGCTGTGTGCGGGGCGTTACGCTTTTGCACGTCGTTGTACCGACGTTTTTGAGGGAGGCGTTGTGACCGAGGGCCATGGTTCGGAACGGTTTACGCAATTCTATAAATTGCATTCGCTAAGACGAGTCAATTCCGTTGAGAGAGTTATGACGAAGAAACCTCGTGGAGCTGGGAGAGAATTCGTGCGTGGTTGGGAGCGGTCTCACGCCGACTGTGAAAGTTAAAGGAAAAAGAGGTGAACCGTCAATTATTAAAATAGAAAAACTATTGACATTAATATTAATGACAATAGTAATGACGTGAGTAATGTATATCATTACCCTGAATAAACCTTGATTAAAATTAAAGCACATGTTAACATTTCTGTACAACTGGAACATAAGTTATGTTTATCAAACGGAAGACGTAACTCGGTAACCCAATTCACAGTGGTACAATACAATAAAAAGAGAAAACTAAATGACAAAGCTTATGGGAAACTGATATCACGATAATCATCATATCATGAAAAATCATATCGTATCATGAAATGAGTTATCGTGAAAGCCCTACTTATCACACTGTCCTGAATGCGTTTGTATGTATGTTGAACTTATTTCGCACCATACGTAGCCACCCGTGCTAATCGGAGGTACGGGGGAAGGACAACAAACTAAACACGACAAGAAGCAATTCTATAGCCACGCATCTCTCATGTGCTTTTTCTGTGGCCGAGAGCGGTGGGGTGGGGGTCGCGGCCGATCTCTGGCCACAATGAGGTCTGTTGCCAGACACCCTGGCGGCCAAACCTTAGCCATACCGCACCTTGCCGTACCCGTCCGTCGGGCCGGGAACCCACATGACCTCAGGGAGCGTTTAGATTTTCAAGCATGGGTGACGACATCAATGTCCCTCCTCTCATTTGACCTTTCGTCGAAATTTAAATTTTCTTTCTCGACTTTTCAATTTTCTACGCAGTCCTCGATGCAGTTAACTCTCCATTATCCGTGGGCGGATTTTCCGGGGTGAAATAAGCACGAGTGAATGTGCACGCCGGTTCAAATCATTGGCTGCTCCTCACTCGTTGGGGGTCGGTGACTCGTTTCCCCACGTGACCGCAAACGTAGCGGAGAGTAAGTTGGTTATTTAAAAAAAAACAATAATAAAAAAACAGACGACACATTACGTGTCTTCAAGTCATTCTAAGGATGGAAATTATAAATGGATTTGTTTATAATCGAAGTAGCGTTATCCTTCTTATTGTTTATCCGGGTCACCCCTCCACACATTACTCTGGATAATCTAGAGTTAACTGAACCGGTGTGATTTCAAATAAGTGAAAAATAACAACAGATGTATTTTTGATTTAAAGCTTTTGTGACTGCAGGGATTCATATTCTTGGTTCTTTACCGAAAGAACCAAGAATATAACAGATGTATTTTTACCTATGGTTGTCTTCAACACTGGGAACTCCTGTTATCCACGTGTCTCTTTTCTGCAACTGATATGATCCATAGCCCCTAATAAATCTGGCCAAAATGTTAGTGAACTTATTTTTTCACAGATAAGAGGACTCCCAAGGAATATTTGTGTGATTGTCTCCAGGTGACCACACGGATAAGAGGAGTTCTTTCCCTGGATTTGTGTTCAGCCCTAGGTCTGTCCAATGCCAGAAAAGGCTTCTCCAAACCGTATTGATCATGGGGATGTTGATTGACCGTACACTGCGGATAATCGAATCTGGGGATAGCATCCCCCCCACATGAACGCGGATAAAAGGAACCTGACTTGACAGTATTCTCAAATAATTATTGATAAGATCATACCTTGATTGCTCAGCTCGGGCGTTGCTGTGCAAACTGCAGTAATGTGATTTGCAGGGTGTGTTGTTGCGCGTGTGTGAAGCCTTGTGCAGGGTGTCAGCTGAGTTGTCTGGCTCACGCCGCACTAACCTCAATAAACGTGGCCCCAGCACCTCGCTTTGCATCCAGCTGCTTCTGGGTCTTGCCTTAATGGTGTCCTGTGAGTAACGTGCACACAACCGCATGCCAATTAACAACAACATTGGCCCAGGCCTTGGGATGGACTACATCTTCGCACCGGTAAAGACGTGGGCTGGACGGCATCTTGTGCGTGTCGTCTGGACTTAATTTTAACATAAACAGACGCAAACTCCAGCGTTACCAATTCATGAAGGTGTAATGTGGCCAAAGGAACCTCAAGATCTGCTCGATAGACCCTTTTCAAGTCATCAATTCCCTCACAAAACGTGTTTGCCATGTGTTACGTGGGGACGACGAATGCACCATCCTCAATAACAACTTACCAGATTGTCGTCCTCGTCCCAGAATGCCGCTGCTCTTAACATGACCCGCAGAACGGCCGTTACTAACCCCACCAACATGCAGGGTGACGGACACGTGCTGCTTGCAATGAGCACGGCAAAGCGTCGGAGGAAATGTCCACTTCCGAAGAAAGGCGCCGATGTCCGATCTGCTCTGTGATCCGCGAGTTGTTTGCATGTGGCCGATCGTCGGGGCTGAGGCGCTAATCCCTAAAAACACAGCGTGGAGTGTCGTAGCGTTCGTAGAGTCGTACAGCGAGGGCGGAGGGCTGCCGAGGCACATTACACCCTTTGGGAACGTGAGACATGCTTGCATGCATCAGCACGATATTTAATAACTAAAGTAATTATTATTATGATGATGATGTGGCCAGGAAATGTAAATACAGCCACGGATTGTTAAATCTGAGCGTGTCGAGCTTTTGAGTGCTTCCCTCCCGTGTACCAAAATGCACAGTAATGGGATTGGCCGAGCGTCACGATGGGTGACGCGATAAAAAAAAAAGTCTTCAGACTCGGCGAGGCTTTCCTGGATAAATAGATAAAACTCATCATCAGAGGTGGCCGGCTGGCTCGGAGCTCGTCACTGAGCCGCCCCACTGAGACCCCTGGGTTTGAATCTGGGTTCTCGAGTGTGGCGAGTTTTTGAGGCTTTCCCGGATAAATAACGGGCAACGGTGTTGATCGAGTGACGAAATACTTTACGTCACTCGCTTTTGAAAGAAATGGCCAGAGGGGCTCAACATTTCACACAATGGGCACAAGACGATCCTAGGAGCAACCGGTGGGGACGACGCGTTTTCTGTTATTGGTGCACTCCGACCTGCGGCGCTAACGCTGTCCTGTGTCGATTTTCCAGATCGAAGGAGAATGCCCGCGAAGCGTAAAGGTCTGTATGTGCACGGCCTGCACACACGTCGTGCCGCGCGCGTCTTGACAGCCGCACCGCACCGAGGTTGCACGGATTCCCAAACGAGAGGGGGGGGGGCATTGATTTCCTCGGCTAAAGGCTGCGGCTTCCGTGGGTGTGCGGTGAGCAGTTTTGCATGTCGGCAATTACGCGGCCGCTGATCTCCGCCCGAGCCGAAATCAATCCCCAGGGAATCCATTGATCGTCGCCACGGCCTCGAGAAGTCTAACGCCCGCTGTTGCTGTGTCCGCTCACGGCTCCCGCACGCACCCCGACTGACCGCGAGCGGGCGGCAGAACGAACGCCGCGGTACGTTTGCGGCGCGACGCCGACGACCGGCCGCGAGCACCTTTCGATTCGCCGCCTTCTCGTGCGGTAAGTGAAGAGGGTGGCCGGGGGCCGCTGCACGCTGCGGGTCGCCGCTGCGCCCCGACGCGCTGCCGGCGCCTTGACGGTGCATGGGGCGTGCGCTGCCCGGCATCGCTGGACCCTGCGTCGTGTAAACACGCCGAGGGCTGTCCGGGCGCGAGCGCGCAGCTGGGTATTTATAGCGGGCGAGTGCATGCGTTTGTGATGCGGCGCACGCTACCACACCTTGCGCATGACTCCTCGCCGTTCCGTGCACCTGCAACCCCCCCGCACCCCCCCTGTAACTCTTCCGCCCACTGCCCCCCCCCCTCAGTACTTGCATTAATGACCAAGGAAAGGCCAAAGGGCCATTCTCAGCAGGCAGCCCGCAAGCCTGCTAACGTGGCTGAAAGGCCCCAAGGTGAATGGGCTCGGTATTGACGTGGCATTTTATACAGTCTATCGATTTCTATTCTTGTGTTTTTTTTTGTTGTCTTGTGTTTGTGTCTGTGCTCTTATGGTTATCACATTTCCCGTATTAATTCGTCACCCCGAGGGTGGTGGGTGTCAACTTGGGTGGTGGAATGGTTGGCGAGGGGGAAGGGGTCGTGGGCGAGGGGGGGTCGTGGGTGGATCTGGAGTAGAATGTGGCGTGGGCTTTGCGGTGTAAAGTGTGCAGCGTATTTAGAGCGAGGTTCACTGAGCTTTCTAGAACGGCCCAATCTACCGGCGACAGTGCATTCGGGGGCAGCCTTTCTTTATACGCAGCTGTATCTGAAGCCACTGCTCAACTACTGGACCGGTCTTGAAAATGCAGTGCTCATTTTATGGTTGGGCAATTCCATGATTTTCAGACGTTCATCTGAGACACTCTAAAGATGTGGGTAATCATTAGTATGGCCGCAAAGTTGATTCCTGCTTGGCCGTACAGTGCGTCAACCAATTTAAGGACTGTGGTTCAGATATAAATGAATGTGTTCACGTCTCTTGGCAGCGGAGACTTTCTCGTGAGTTACCACGGCGTCCGATGTACGTGCACTGTCCATTCTGAGATGGCAGCGGTGCACACACGTCGTGTGTGTGTGTGTGTGACATATTGTTGACTTGCACCACAAATCTATAGTTGCCTTCGAGGCGACAGCCCCCCACGTATTTTATTCGGATGATTTCGAAATATTGAGTTTGACGTAATTTGTGCAGCTGCCCAAATTTTAGTGTCTGTATATACACCAATTTTTTTTTAAATCTAAAGCTTGAAACTAAATAAGCCGCAATATTGATTTCATTTAGAGCACTTGTTCAGAGGAAGACATTTATTCTCAGTCAGTTTTTGTTCGAGCGTACGGCCGGGACAAGCATTCTAAGCAGTAAACTCTTAAATAACAGTCTGGAGACTCAGTGACGCTATCCTGGGTAAACAAATCCACGACCGTACGTATTAATGCCACTCGTGTGCTTTATATCGGCAGCGTCGAGTGGCCCTAAGGCTACAACTGTCAAACAGGGATACCTCACGCAGTTGTAAATGAGGGCCTTTCCCTCTCAGGCCTCTTGTGTGAAAACCTGCTCTTGGCCTGTCTCCATGGTTTAGTGGACCATAAAGCAAAGCCCGTGTTCACCTGTGAAAGATACGTCTTGCTTATTCAGCACGTGCAGATTTATAAACAGGGTGTTTGTTTTCTGCAGCCAGAAAACCAAATGATTTGCGCGTTGGCGTTGTTTGCGTCGATAATAGATGCGTCCTTCCAGTTGGTTGTAGGATTGTCACCTCTGTCTTACAAAAAAAAAACAGGACATGCTAAGAATACCTTACGATTCCGAAAGAGAGGGAGAACTGTACGGATTTTGCGTTTAATTGAGTAAGCGTATTATGCAACGGACACCTAAGCAGGCCTCTTAACAAGCACGCGAAGACTTGTAGATTTCCCAGAACGGCCACATCAAAGAGAGGGACGATGCTGGGAAAAAGCAGCATGGGGTGGCAAGCCTCGTTGGGTGAATCCTGAGCAATGGCTGCGCTGATCAGCGCCTCAAGCACATGTCCTTGGTAACCTCAGCCAAGCGGCTTGTTGCTGGGTTACCGTCGTTGATCAATTGCACTTCAGAACAAGCGGATTTAACAACCACAACGAGGAATATGATTAGAGCTGGTCTATCCAATTATCGACGTAATCGATTACGTTACCAATTTATCGGTTCCGTTATGAATTTGATGACGCGAAAATGATTGGCGGCAAAAAAAGGCTCACCTCTCGTTCCCACGTGTGCCGCTGGTCGGGAGGTGGTCGGCGGGATTTTGGTGACGTCATAGGCATCATCGGCTTCGTCTCGTTGGGCGTGGCTTGTAGGGGGTTTCCCGCCTTCACAAGATTACACATTTTCCTTGATTAATTCACTAATAATGCTCTTGAATGTTATTTGAAAGTCTTTTAATCTCATTAACAAAGCTTAAAACATGTGTGGGACAGCTTTGGGGCACAACCTCTGTACAGCCTCAGAGATAAAACCGCATTTCTTTGATTGTATCTTCCTTGGAGCAAAACATAATCCCACATTGTCCCAGCTCTCGATAATGATGCCCCGGTGGGTTCTCGCGTGCTTATGGATGTACATGGACGCACGCACTTTGAAGGTCGTTGCCTACGGTAAACCACACTTGAACCGCGCTTGAACCGCGAGCGGCATGCAAAGACGGTCGCGCTCGAAACATTGGTCGGCGCGCTGCCACGTCCGTTTTAAACAAGCACTCGCGACGCAGGGGAGAGCTATAGCCGAGCGAGCGCCCCTGGGGTAGCTCAACTGAGAAGGTGACATTGGGTTGTCAGAGAGAGAGAGAGGAGAGAGAGTGGACGCAGCCGGCTCGGGGTTCCCAGATGTTTGGAGATGTGTGTCCCCCCTCCCCCACCACAAGCCGTGGTAGCCACCACGCGTGATCATAAGCTGGAGTCCCTGGTAGCTGGGGTTGCCACCACCTGAGCTGGATAGATTCGTCGCCAGTCGCTTCAACTAAATTTCGTCGCTCGGGAAACCCACAAAGTTGCCAGATCGCGTGGTGACAAGATCGCAGAGAGTTGGCAGCACTGGTCGGTTACAAGAGGCAGCTGAGAGGAACTCGGCGTCAGTAGCGCAACCCATGGCCGTGTAGCACCAATGATCCCACCAATGATCCCACCAATGATCCCACCAATGATCCCACCAATGATCCCACCAATGATCCCACCAATGATCCCACCAATGATCCCACCAATGATCCCACCAATGATCCCACCAATGATCCCACTAATGACCCCACTAGTGCCGTGTAGCCCCAATGACCCCAACAATTCCACCATCTACCACTGACGAACCTTGCACAGTTTACCCTTCATAATAGCACGTATATATGTCTGCGGCAAAGTACTTAATTTTGTGTATTTTTTCTTTTTTAATATTTTTGTAAAATAAACCAAATTAAATTCTGTGCCTAATGTTGTTGTTTGCCAAAGGTTATGAACAAGATTTTTCAAGTGACCCTAAAAAATTGTTTACGTAGGTTCGCCGAAGGTGAAGTCGACGCATCAGCAGAAAAGGACGACAGAGAAATCGGAGAAGTCGCACAAGGAGCACAAGGAGCACAAGGAAGAGAAAGGACAGAAGGCGAATAAAGATGACAGGGCGCATGATAAAGACGGCAAGGACGAGAAAGCGCATAAAGGACACAAGGAGGACAAAGCGCACGGCAATCACAAGGAAGAGAAAGTGCAAAAGGGACACGTGCAACAGGCGGCGGACAGGAAACACAAGGACGAGAAGGAGCACGGGAAAGCCCACAACGAGGACAAAGTACACAAGGAGTCCAAGGGACGCAAGGAGCAGAAAGAACACAAAGCCGAGAAGTCCGACCGCCCTGTAAAGGTCGTCGGAGCAGAAAAGACGGGGAACGTGGTAAAGGGACATGAGGATACAAAGGGACATAAAGAGGCCAAGGTACATAAAGAATTGACGGAACATAAGGAGGCCAAGGAGCACAAGGAGCACAAGGAACCCAAGGAACACAAGGAGCACAAGGAACACAAGGAGGCCAAGGAACACAAGGAACACAAGGAGGCCAAGGAACACAAGGAGCACAAGGAGGCCAAGGAACACAAGGAACCCAAGGAACACAAGGAGCACAAGGAGGCCAAGGAACACAAGGAGCACAAGGAGGCCAAGGAACACAAGGAACCCAAGGAACACAAGGAGCACAAGGAACACAAGGAGGCCAAGGAACACAAGGAGCACAAGGAACACAAGGAACCCAAGGAACACAAGGAGCACAAGGAACCCAAGGAACACAAGGAGCACAAGGAGGCCAAGGTACATAACGAATTGACGGAACACAAGGAGCACAAGGAGCTGAAGCAAAATAAGGATGCTAAGGAGCACAAGGAGGCCAAGGAGCACAAGGAACACAAGGAACACAAGGAGCACAAGGAGGCCAAGGAGGCCAAGGTACACAAGGAGGCCAAGGAGGCCAAGGTACACAAGGAGGCCAAGGAGCACAAGGAGGATAATGAACATAATGAACATAGGGAGCACAAGGCTGAGAAAGGGGGCAGAGAAGTGAGAGCAGAAAAGGGCGACAGAGACGACAGAGAGGCAAAGGAGCAGAGGGCAGAGAAAGCGGAGAAGCTCGAAAAGAAAGCGGAGGAGTCGGTAAAGTTGGAAAAGTCAAAGCAGGAACACCATGAGGAACACGGCGAGAAACATAAAGAAGAACACAAAGAGAAACACAAAGAGGAACACAAGGAGAAACACAAAGAGGAACACAAAGATACACACAGTGAGAGACACAAAGAGGAACACAAAGAGAAACACAGTGAGAGACACAGTGAGAGACACAATGAGAGACACAATGAAAAACTGAAAGAAGAACACAACGACAAACCCAAAGGAGAACACAACGAGGAACCCAAAGGAGAACACAAAGAGGAACACAAAGCAGAACACAGTGAGAGACACAAGGAGGAAGACAACGAGAAGCACAAAGAGCCGAAGGAGCCCAAGGTGGTGAAAGCGGCGGCGAAGCCGCTGAGGGGGACGGCCGAAGGGGAGAAGAAGAGAGAGCGAGCGACCGAGAAGACAGGGAGCAAAGGTAGACGAGAAAATAAGGATGTCGTTGATACCCCAGCCGGCATCATGATCTCTCTAGCGTAACATATTTAGAGTTATCAAAATAATAATAATACTGCAATATGTATGGCTGGGTTAGGCTATTTGGTAATGCAGTGGTTTACATGGTGAACTGGACGCGATACCCGGGCACGGCTAACATGAGTGACGCGTCGTGCTCGTGACATCTAAATCGGTCCTGTCCCACCGCCCTTCACCGACCTGCACTGAGCAGCCCCCTTCACATGACTACTGACAACAACGTGGGGAGGGGCTTTCATCCAGCAGTGGATTGACAAAATGACTGGTCGTGAGGTGGTTACGGGGGCTATGAGGGAACAAATATTTTCTGTAACTCAGGCCCTGGACAGCTCTGGCTGCACTTGTGTATGAGGGTTTCCTTCCCACACTTCGATTAATTCGACTTATTGGCCGATTACGGTTGTGGTCATTTTATTTCGCAAAGGGCAGCTGCTGCTCGTAACTGGTGAACTCGGCCCCTGTCATTAAAGTGCGAGGGATTGCGCTGTAGGTTTCCTGCCGCTGTAGGTTTCCTGCCGCTGTAGGGCCGGTCTTTCCCCGCTGCTGCGACGCGACCGCTCGATGTTCTGCAGTCGTAGAAGCAGAACGGGGCCGCGATCGCTGCATTTGTTCACTTCTGGCCAATTAAAGAGGCTCACGAACTTGGGCCCCCCTTGCCCGGTACGAGCCTTGCTGGGCCTTGGCTAGTAAGTTGCTGTCTTGTACTTAAATAAGTTTCTCTCCCCAGAGGCGGATTCTAGATACTCATCAAGGGGGAGGGCCCTCCAAAAATGTTAAACCTTTCGAGCATAAATATTGCCCCTATATGAGTAAAAAAAAAAGTCCGCTTATTGTGCCTGGTAAATATCAATAAAATATAAAAGTTGTATATATATCAAGAGGGGGGAGGGGAGGGTGATTTGACGCACTGCCCCAGCCCAACAACCCCCCACCATCCAACTCCCTCGTGTTCCCTTCACCCTCCCACCACCCCCACTCGGACCTCCGTGCCCTCCCACCACGCCACCCCATTATATTTACCCAACGGCCACCACTGCACCTGCGTTGCGTGACTCGCACCGTGGACCCTGGGTTCGCAGGTTCAGCCAGGGTCACGTGTGCACGCGCGCGTGCCCCCATGCCACCCCCTACCCCCGTCACCACGTCCCCTGCCACTGCCGTGCTGATCTGCTGTCGTTCTCTTTCCCCGTAGATCAGTACGAGTTCTGTCGCTATGTGCTTGACGCGTTTGCACACCAGCACATGTCTCCAGGTATAAGCTGGGATTTCGTGGTTTTGGCTGCATGCCTAATCCTTGCCGTGCATTTTCTCAAAATAGGGAAATGCTAACTGTCTGCCAGGCATGCTCAATGGTGTCGCAGGGGATGGTGGTGGTGGTGGCCTTGAGGACGATGCTACTGAAATGCAGCGCTTTTGACGGTTTTGAGAGAGAGGACACTGCTAACGATGCCGCTCGACACATCGATACGGACCAACGACTGCGCTCTCCTTTTTCACGGGGTTAGCGGCGACGATGCTGGCGACGCCGATTGTCCTGGTGAGTTCTTGCCGAGTGACAATGAGTCCCGTCTTTCTTGCAGCTCACAACCCCAGCTCCCCTGCCAAGGCTACACCGCCACCGGCCAAGGACATAGCTCAAGGTATTGATGCCGCGCGCGGGTCCACTCCACCACCACACGCTCACGGGTTTTGGAAACTAATTATAACCAAAAGTGAGAGCCCGTCCTGAAACAACGAGCACCTGCGGCCAGGTACATAAAACACGTGAAGCTGTTTGTCTCATCCTCGACCTTCATCTCTTTCATTGCCGAGGTAGGGGCGCAGCCCTGCAATGCCTTGCTCTAGCGCCACTGCTGGCAGAAGGGGCTCCGCTAGAGGGCCCTCTAGAGAGCCCCGCGAGAGGATACTTGGCATTATCTCACACGCTGGCAACAAATCTCGGAAGAGGTGGAAGTACCCACACTTTACTCCACCTGGTGCGGCCTGCCGATCGGCTCGATGTGGAGTATCCACTTATACTGCTGGGTGGACAGAGGCTGTCGGGCTTTAAGAAAAGTACCCCGTTCATCTGCCGTGCCAGAAAAGGTGTTTGAACCTGTGACCTCTGGATTGCAAGTCCAGTGCACTCATCACTACGCCACGCCAGCATCCCTCTTTAAATGACAACGTCCAGGAAATATCTGCTCCAGGTGTAGAAGGGTGGGCGGGCTGCTCGCAGGTCGATGCGCTGAGCCAGCACTGCTGAGATCCTGGGTTCGAATCCGGGCAGGCGTCTGCGATGAAACCGGGTTCTCAAGTGTAGCGAGATGGTGGACTCAGGCCGGTCACCAGTGGTCGCACACAAAACGCCATCACGTTAAATTTGTTACTGCATTTTAATCTTGGCGAAACACCAGCTCTTGAGAATTAAAAATATCGGGTTGACTCACGTGAGAAAGCGTGGGAAGGTGTGATGTTCCACTCAGAAGTAGTTATGTCATATCAACTTCCCCGGGCCGTTCTCTAACATGTATAGTGATGGTCACACCAACCTTAATGGGTGTGTAAGGTTTTACCGGAGCCGCGTGTGCGTCGCTGCACGTGTGTCGCCGAGCCCCGCGTGTAAGCTCTGCGCGTGCTTTCATTTCTTGCATTTTTCGTGCCTGACAGCCAAGTTCCAGCCTTTGGGCGATTTTGTCCAAGTGTAAATGGTCCCCTGCGTCACATTGCGTGAGAGATGTCGCTCGCACGAACCCCGGCATCGCGAAACCCACAGCGCCGTCGCAGGCACCGAGCCTCCCGACTCGGAAGCCGCTCATTAAACGACGCCGCTGGCTACGGATTTTCTTGTTTTTAATACGAACCGCGCTGACAGTGGCCACAAAGCAATTGCGCAAGTCGCGTCGAATGCTCGTCAAACGATAATATTTCTTGCTGCGTTCTTATATCACATCTCTCCCACGTTGTCTGGTCGTCCGGGGTTCAGAGAGAAGGCTGTAGCGTGATCCGGCAGACATTTAAATGTTTTCACTTTGATTTTTCACTTGACAGTACGTGGAACGTAAATCCAGATTTTCTAAAATAATAAACATAATTTTTCGTTCACGGCTCGAGAAGCGGAGAGGTGACGCTCCCTGGAAGATTAACGCAAATCGAGGCAGCGTTATAACCTATTACCAGCGCGCCTTTCTCCTAGGACAGTCTGGAAAATGTTAGCGGCGGCGGGCTAAATATAGGTGCCCGCTGGTGTGCCCGATCGCTTGCGCTCACATGAGAAAAAAAAGGTGCCAGCTTCTGGCGAGAGACGCTCCTCCCGCATTGCGGGGGCCGTCCGAGGGCGCTATCTGCACCGCTCCGCTCAGGGGGGCGCTTGGCGAGTGCCGATAGCAACCTCACGCGCCCACACAGACAAAGATCCCCCTGTGTAGCCCACAGAGGCCGTTGGGGCAAGTGCTGTCAGCGAGTGGCCATGAAGGCTGGCATGGCGCACGAGGGGATGGTGCGGCTGGCACCTTGCCTAGCCGCCTTTGTTTCGCACGCACCGCGCCGGGTGGTCAAGGCCGAGTCGACCTCGGGGCGTCCCAGGAACGGCACGGCTATTCATCACGTACGTTAGCCGTGGCCAGGAATCGAAAGTCCGTAGGGCAGTGCGCTAACCACTGCGCCGCCACTCCATCACAGCGGCACTCAAGAAGGTGCTTGGAGAGAAGCGATAGTAGCCTCGCGCGCGCACGCACGTGGGCACTCGCCAGCACCCTCGCCGCTGGCATCGCGAGCGATCGTGTCGGCGCAGACACGGCGCACGATGTGACCTTCATCAGACGGAGCTGGTGTCCGCGTGATTGACTCTGCGGGGAAACCTTTGACGCTTCGATGCCGTTCCCAAAATCGGTCCCCGCGCCCCCCACCCCCTTGGCCGCGTGCGGATTTGGAGTGAAAAAGGCGACGATGGGCAGCGCCGAGAGAGATCAGCCGCTCCATCTGGAGCCCCCCACCCCGCCCCCTGAACTCCCCCCCAACTGCGGGTTATGTGTGGCGTGATCACGAACGTGTAGATTATGCCGTGACCTCTGGGCAACGTCGGGATCGCGCTCGCTCCCAGCTGCCATCCGAAATGGAATTTGTTCGCTATTATTATTTATTTATGTGTTCAACAGAGAAAAACAAAAGAAAAAAACAGAAACCAGGCTACAAATGGATCGCTGCGCTCGGTCGAGATGAAACGATCTTCAGAAGGAGCCGAGTGCGGTCTACGGCAGGAATGAGAAGAAGGGGAGACGGAGAGAGATAGAAACGTCAACGGAAAGAGACAAATTGCGAGGAGCGAATCGCTGTTTGCTTTTAAAAGTCTCTTCATTACGCAACTGCTAAGAGAGTGCTTTAGCTTAGGCCGTAATCGGAATATACGCGCGCCAACACTTGGATTTCTTACATCAGCTTCTGCGGCGGGGACACGGTTAAGACCCTGACATGTGCACACGCACGCTCATGCTCGTGTGCCCCATTAGTAACCTGCCTTCCAAATTACAGCTGCGGCCGCCTCTGCTGCAAGGCTTTTGGGGTGGCAGGTTGTCGGGAGTATTTTAAAAAAAATATCCCCGTGGAAACTATTTAAACGGTCCTGCAGAATACTGGCGGCGATCCACCTCGCTCCCCCTCCCCTCACGCTCGCTTTATTTTGGATACGGAGAGGCAGACGGACGACGTGACCAGTTTGAGATTTGAATGAAGTCCTTGGAGCGAGGACACCTGCTGCCGGAGTCCGGGAGAGCCGAGACGGTGATGTCGAGCCGACGGTCTCTTGGCCCACGACCGTCGTGGCGAAGGCCCACGACCGTCGTGGCGAAGGCCCACGACCGTCGTGGCGAAGGCCCACGACCGTCGTGGCGAAGGCCCACGACCGTCGTGGCGAAGGCCCACGACCGTCGTGGCGAAGGCCCACGACCGTCGTGGCGAAGGCCCACGACCGTCGTGGCGAAGGCCCACGACCGTCGTGGCGAAGGCCCACGACCGTCGTGGCGAAGGCCCACGACCGTCGTGGCGAAGGCCCACGACCGTCGTGGCGAAGGCCCACGACCGTCGTGGCGAAGGCCCACGACGGTCGTGGCGAAGGCCCACGACCGTCGTGGCGAAGGCCCACGACCGTCGTGGCGAGCGCCCGTGCCACGACGCGTCCGCGAGCCTACGCAATGCGACCGGTTTGCTCCCGCGATACCGGGGCCGCACGGGGGGCGGTTGTCGGCTTTGCAGCGGAGGCTCATGTCTTGCCGACTCGGATCTCCGTCTGAAGCCGCCGGCACGCGGCTGCGCGCTTCGCTGCCGCTCACGCAGTTGCCGAGGTCTCGCGTGCAGGTGACACAACGGAGGCGAGGGTGGCTCTGGGGAGCGCTGACACGCACCTCCGATTGGCACGGTTGGCTTGGTACGGTGCGAAAGAAAATCAACGTACGTCAGGATCTTTATTCATGCTTGAGGAATCCGATGAGCTATAAAGCTCTTTTTTCACAGATGTCCAATAAATATACACATCCAACGGGGATGTTTGCACTCGTTATGCAGTGTAATAGTACAGTGGTGTGCGTATTGTATAGTACGCTCATCAGCAGCTGTGATGTATCCCCTGCTGGATATAGGCCATCGCTCACGGCGCTGCGATGCAACGATCCATCCAGCTCCTGTGCTCCAGCCGATGTCATCACTCCGTCTCTGCCCCCCCTTCCACCCCCCCCCCCCCGCTTCTATCCCAGTGTAGTGATTTTGTTTGGTTAAGAGTCCTGGTGTGATGTGGTTGCACTTAGACGCCATTGTGTGAATGGAAACGGTCGTTGTTGTAAATCGCCCATCGTCTCTGCCGCTAGGCTCTAAGAAGACTGCCGCCCCAAAAGAAGATCGGGCAAAGAGTGAGTCCCTGCACGCAACTCCTCGCTGCAGCTTGTACAGACGGTGCCCACAGTGGCCCATTGTACAGACGGTGCCCACAGTGGCCCATAGCAAATAGCATGAGTCGCGAAAATTATCAACAATCACTATGATGAAGGCCGCTTGTGTTGTGGCCGAAACGTCGTGAGAATTTTAATGTGTTATTTTATTTTATCAATGTATTATTTTATTCTCATTCTACGTGACTTTACCGAAAGAACCAAAGAAGATCACTATGAATGTCATTGCAAAGGGGGAGCGGTGGTGCAATGGTTAGCTTAATGCGCTTCGAACCCAGCAGTGTGAGTTCGACTCCCGACCACGATTCACATCAGCGGTGATGTCTGAACTACCAACGCATTGTCGTTGCAGAGCCTGTGACTGCCGCAGCTGAGAGTCCTGCCAAGGCTGCTCCAGGTGAGCTTCTGCCTCCAGGACATTCCCACAGCCGAGTTTATTTCCTTCTCTCTTCCTAGCACGGCACGCTAGCAGCGCAATAACGGACAGATTAGACCGTGAAATCATTTGATTCTTGAATATTTAAGCGGCAATAGAATAAAATCAAAGTTAAAGATAGACCATAGAATGCCTTTTGGCGTTGTTCTCTGGTCTGACACTGGTGGTGAGACAAGGCCATGCAGGAGGCTTTCTCTGTTGTCAAAGACAATGCATACATTATCAAAGCACATTTATCTTTTTTTTATTTGTGTGGTTGATGCAAACTTGATGGCTTGTAATAATAGGTGTGTCTATATGGTGTATGAACATCTTAAAACCTCCAGTATTATTGGCGGAAAAAAGGGTAAATCCGATTCTTTTTCATCTTGATACTGACAAAAAAGGGTCCCATTGATAATTATTGAGAGGTGGTGGAGATGGTTGTAAATTGCAGGTCTCAGGGTCTTCTGGTAATTTGATAACGACTCGCATACGCACGTGGTTTGTCACGAAGTCGTGAATTGTCGCCGTGTGATGATGATGTGATGATGTTGTGGTGATGATGATAATGTCGTCAGTGTTGACAGCAGCTGCACCCAAACCCAAGGCAAAAAGTAGGTGGTGACACTAGGCTTGATTTCCTAAAGCTCCAACGTTAAATGACCCTGCCCCTCATTAACCTCATAACGAGTTCCCTTAACCCGCTAACCTTTCCAAATTACCTTCCGGGACCGAAGCATTGTGAAGTGTACTCTCAAATATAGCTCGGAAGGAATATCCCTGTGATTCAGTGCTTTGGAGGTAAGGGTCGGTGGATCACAAAGAGATTTATCCCAAAACCCGCCGGGCCGTGAGATGGCCAGAATAACGGGAGTGCGGCACGTCTGGACACGGGACATGGGCTAGTCTGCGCATTATTCTCCGACAGGTATAGCAACCCCTCGTAAAATGGATCGGCCAAATACAATATCTCAATGCAGGAGCCTCTTGAAAAAAAACTCGAGACTCGACGAGGCTCTCACGGGTAAATAGATGGCAATATTCTTGTGATCATTACAATACGTATTCGGCATTACAGTGGTATCATTACCGGTTCCTCACGCCACTCACTCGGGAGGATTGGCAGTCGCTCGCAGATGCGCTTTGGTTCACCGCAGGTTACAAATCCGCAGTGCGGCGGCGGCGACCGACGTTGCTGATGAGCAGCGTCGGCTTCTGCCATTAACCGCGCGTTTGGTTGGAGTGCGAACTCGAACTTCGTCCGTTCCCGTGCTCGCTCGCTGTTGTGCGGGCGTTAAAACAACAAGTGGCAATCTCATCCGGGTGCTTTCACGCTGCTCGTATTTAATGTAGCTTGTGTTGCTGCTGCTGCTGCTGTGCTTCTGCGTTTTGACGCTGCTTGTCGTGGTGTCCTAACTTGGACGTTGTGTCCGTGTGCCCTCCACGCTATTCGCGTGTATATTTGTGTTTGTATACGGATGTGGTGGTCCGATTTTATTTGTCGCGTCACGGCCTACATCGGTGTCAATTATCTGAACCGGTTTTGGGCCTCCTCTAGATCGACTGAGCCTCATATTAGTACCTGGTGCGTGTGTAAAAGTTGCTGCTATGGAGACAACGGCGGGCAGGTGTGGTGCTGGCCACCCACCAACTCGTGTGCCGTACTGACCTTCACAGGTGCTGCTGATCACTAACAGCACTTCCCCCAACAGTCTGTTAAGGCTATACGGGGGGGTCTTTGTCTGTGTATAGATATACAGTGAGGGAAAAAAGTATTTCATCCCCTGCTGATTTTGTACGTTTGCCCACTGACAAAGAAATGATCAGCCTATAATTTTAATGGTAGGTTTATTTGAACAGTGAGAGACAGAATAGCAACAAAAAAATCCGGAAAAACGCATGTCAAAAATGTTATAAATTTATTTGCATTTTAAGGAGGGAAATAAATATTTGACCCCCTCTCAATAAGAAAGATTTCTGGCTCCCAGGTGTCTTTTATACAGGTGATGAGCTGAGATTAGGAACACACTCTTAAAGGGAGTGCTCCTAATCTCAGCTTGTTACCTGTATAGAAGACACCTGTCCTCAGAAGCAATCAATCAGATTCCAAACTCTCCACCATGGCCAAGACCAAAGAACTCTACAAGGATGTCAGGGACAAGATTGTAGACCTACACAAGGCTGGAATGGGCTACAAGACCATTGCCAAGCAGCTTGGTGAGAAGGTGACAACAGTTGGTGCGATTATTCGCAAATGGAAGGAACACAAAATAACTGTCAATCTCCCACGGCCTGAGGCTCCATGCAAGATCTCACCTCGTGGAGTTGCAATGATCATGAGAACGGTGAGGAATCAGCCCAGAACTACACAGGAGGATCTTGTCAATGATTTCAAGGCAGCTGAGACCATAGTCACCAAGAAAACAATTGGTAACACACTACGCCGTGAAGGACTGAAATTTTGCAGCGCCCGCAAGGTCCCCCTGCTCAAGAAAGCACATATACATGCCCGTCTGAAGTTTGCCAATGAACATCTGAATGATTCAGAGGACAACTGGGTGAAAGTGTTGTGGTCAGGTGAGACTAAAATGGAGCTCTTTGGCATCAACTCAACTCCCCGTGTTTGGAGGAGGAGGAATGCTGCCTATGACCCCAAGAACACCATCCCCACCGTCAAACATGGAGATGGAAACATTATGCTTTGGGGGTGTTTTTCTGCTAAGGGGACAGGACAACTTCACCGCATCAAAGGAACGATGGACGGGGCCATGTACCGTCAAATCTTGGGTGAGAACCTCCTTCCCTCAGCCAGGGAATTGAAAATGGGTCGTGGATGGGTATTCCAGCATGACAATGACCCAAAACACACGGCCAAGGCAGCAAAGGAGTGGCTCAAGAAGATGCACATTAAGGTCCTGGAGTGGCCTAGCCAGTCTCCAGACCTTGATCCCATAGAAAATCTGTGGAGGGAGCTGAAGGTTCGAGTTGCCAAACGTCAGCCTCGAAACCTTAATGACTTGGAGAAGATCTGCAAAGAGGAGTGGGACAAAATCCCTCCTGAGATGTGTGCGAACCTGTTGGCCAACTACAAGAAACGTCTGACCTCTGTGATTGCCAACAAGGGTTTTGTCACCAAGTACTAAGTCATGTTTTGCAGAGGGGTCAAATACTTGTTTCCCTCGTTAAAATGCTAATCCATTTTGTAACATTTTTGACATGCGTTTTTCTGGATTTTTTTGTTGTTATTCTGTCTCTCACTGTTCAAATAAACCTACCATTAAAATTATAGACTGATCATTTCTTTGTCAGTGAGCAAACGTACAAAATCAGCAGGGGATCAAATACTTTTTTCCCTCACTGTCGGTATTTGAGATAGCTCAATGCTTGTTAGTGCTTATACAGCGACAAACAACCCTTCCATCTAGTCATGTAGCATAAGCAAACAGACGTGCATTGGTGTTTTTCCATGAATTTGTGTTTATGTTTCTTTCCAGTTTAATTGTACAAAGTGGTACGAGCATTATGTCATTAGCCAAAATATCCATTCAGGTCTCCCGCAGAGCAGCGAACGGCCTGCAGAAGCGGATATCACAGAGCTACCTCTGGGATCCCTTCATGTGACTTCTGTATCACACAATAGGGGGCAGAACTTCCAAATCCACGTTGTCAGCCAAACAATATCTTTAGTTCTCAACGCTGGTGAGATTGCACGACCAGATTTAACGTGATCATTTTTTATGGTGCCGTCATTGGTGAGCGGGTCGAGTCCATATCGACTTCCTCCGCTTGGGTCGATGAACGGAAGCACAGGTGGCTGCCTGTATCGAACCTAAGACCTCAGTGTTGCCGGCTCACTGCTCAAATCTGTCTTGGTTAAACATCCCAACGTAGTGGGGACCCTCTTTATAAAGCGCCTTGAGACTCGGGGAGGCTTTTGTGACTAACCAGTGGCACCACGGTTGCGAGATGTTAACTACCTCGCCTGGTATACAGGAAGTTTGATCTCAACCCTAACGCCTGCTCTATATATGGAGTTTGCATGTCTCTTTTCCAGTGGTCGTGTGGATTTTCCTCCGGGTTTTCCCTCCACATTTAGAATAAACATCACGCGTTTAGAGTAGTTGGGCGCTGTAAATTTCCACGTGATAAGCCACTTCGTTGACCTATCATTTGTGGCCAGGTCGCTTCTGAAAAATTACTTTCTAGATCACTTGACCTTACCTGGTAAATGCTATTGCAGTGAAATGGCATTGGCACTGGAGGGAAAGGGGGGTTGGTGCGGTGTGCTTGGGGGTGGGCGTTGGTGCTGCAGGTGAAGTGAGCCCCCAATTCCAGAGGGTTACCATGAGATGCCCCCTGCCGTGAGACCAAGGGATCTATGAGATTGACATCGCCGCGGTGATTCTCATCGGTCTGTACGTTGTTTGCTTCCACAGAAGCCGATGCGGTGAAAGAGACAAAGCCGCTGCCCAAAGAGGAGGGTAAGGGATGTGTTTGATGATAACAAAGCTCATGTTTATTTATGTCCCAGATAGATAGACAGAGAGATGGGCTTACGGGCAGATAACAGGCAGACGAGCGAGCAAGCATGCCGGTAGACAGGCAGATACACATAACGATACAGTTCGGATTTACAATGTCATTGTAATTGTTATCATTGTAATTGTTATCATTGTAATTGTTATTTCAGTGAACATTGTTGTTGAATTTGTAGTTACAGTTCTCTTTACGTCTGGTCCAAATGCGACCGCATCTGAAGATTCCCCTCCAGAAACAGTGCACACGTTGATTTTGTACAGAGAGAGAGAGCGGGGGGCAGTTGTCGCAGACAGAGGAGAAGAGGAAGATCTTGAGTCTGGACTTGAACTGGGACATGGAGTCGACAGCACGGATGGCTGGGGGATTGGAGTTACAGACAATCAGGGAAAGACAAAACATCCCGACAGCCGTGCAGACAAACACGTGGATAACAGAGAGAGAGACAGAGAGAGTAAGATGGGCGGAAAAAATATTTTATTTAAACCAGGCAAGAGCTCATAAACATGTGGATATGTGCGTGTTGTTGTTGAAAAGTGGCACGGAAAATTTGAAAATACAATTCGTGCACAATTTGATTTTTATGATAAAAAATTCAATTGCTTGCAGTGGTGTTTGTTGAAATGAGGTCTATGCCGTTGTAAACCTATTTTACGAAGGCCGCCGAGAAGGCTGAGTGGTGTATTTCTCAGTGATTTGTTTGGGTCTGATGACACGGTATTAACGTGAACTTGCGTAAGCCGGTCGCGGTTATTTATATATTTTTATTTCATCAGTGTTAGCTGCAGCTGACTTATCTCAAAACTTGGCCGTTATTAACCGGACCGAGTCGGCCTTCCCGTCGTTCAGTCATGTGCCCGAGACACTAACGATTCATCAGTCGCGTGTACATTTATTTTTAAAAATGACAGAAAACTAAAAACAAAAACTTCTGGTGCTCAGTCTTCTTAATTTTGACGTAAGTGAAATGAAAAGCCAAATAATAATAAAACGTACATAGCTCACGCAGGCAAGAGATGTGCATTGAGCACTTGCCCAGAGGTGAAAGCTGTGCGAAGGAAGTTCTGAAAAGGAGGAAGTTGGCAAAGAGGCCAAGAGACTGAAAACGAACGATGATGGTTTCCCACGTGTTGATGGCGACTACCGTGCCTGCGGATGGGCGTACAGCACAACCGCGAAGTAGAGACGCTGCTTGATGACTTGCAGAGAGGGAGGGGGGGCATACGGTGACACAAAGAAGGCCAAGGTCAGGCAGGATGGAGGCAGTTGGAGCCCAAGGCCTTCCATTTCAGAGAGGTTTTATCGAAAGTGGATGAAGAGGCCAAATGAGGTCAGAATCAGAATGTTTCATTTATCGTGGAGAAATCCGACGAGCCATGAAGCTCTTTCTCACAGATGTCCAGCAGGGACACGGGGTCAGAAAGTTACAACCCCAAACAGTGCAAAGACACGACAGGAGTCACCTCGGGAGTAGTTTCGTGACGTCGTTTTCTGGGCGGGGGGGGGGGGCAGTTGTACCCCCCCAGGGACAATCCCAACTTCCCCATGATAGGGTGATCCACTGGTGGCAGCAGAGCCCCGAGTGGAAATGTCTTTGTCTCACGACACGGACTGTAGGTGCGAGTATTGGGCAAGCTGTTGCGGTTGAGCTGCTGCTGCTGCTGCTGTCATCACGATTTAACCGTCCGTCGTTTGTGTTTGCAGACAGCCACTCGCACCCGGCGAGCCCACACGCCAAGCCCGCCGGTAAAAACCCTGGCCGAACAATACACGCGCAGCACGTGCCGTACAGAGTCGCATATCCGACCGTCGCATATCCACCCTGGCCAAATAGAAGCGACCTGGCCACAAATGATCACTCAGCTAAGTGGCTTACCACGTGTTAATTTATAGCAGCCAAATACTCTAAACGCGTGATTCTAAATGTGGAGGGATAAACCGGAGGACCCGGAGAAAAATCCGCGCGACCACGGGGAGAGAGAAAGACATGCGAACTCTAAATGTACAGCAGGCATCAGGGTCGGGATCGAACCAACGACCTCCTGCATACCAGGCGAAGGAGATAACATCTCGCCACCGTGGACATGAGTCTGTCGGATATGCGACGTTGACCTCTCTGTGCAAGTGCACTGCAATCCAGCGGGCTGCGTCTTTGCCTGTCTGGGCTCGTCCGCCCGCGAGCTGTGGCTCCGCCTCTTCGCGAGCGATTGGCCCGTGCCCTGCTTTTGTTGTGTCGGCAGCACCGAAGAAGCCTCCGGCTCCGACTCCTCCCGAAGAACCCGCGAAGAGTAAATCAGTCGCCTTCACCGCACTTCCCCCTCAGCCAAGTCTAAGGGATGAAGGGAAGACGCAGCCTAACAACGCACAAACGGATCTCACCACGGTTGACGTGCGCCCTGGTTTAAGGAATTAAAAGTGGCCTCCTGTGTCCATTTCCCATCCCTCTTCACAGCCTGGCCACTGGGTCCAGTGGCAGCGCTAGGCACAAGCGAACCAAGTACAAGCTTAGAGTCCCAAGTAGCTCAATGGGAACCCGGATTAATGAAAACATAGGGATGCACCAAATATAGTTCTGAACTCAGATCGTTATAAAAAAAAAAAAACTCATGATTAAAAAAAACACTTTTAAAATGGTAGGATAGCGGAAGACAATTAAAAGTTTAACATAGCTACTTAAATGCTAAATTCTTCTGTTGATATGTAAACTCCTTTGTCAAGGCGCTCTGCTCCTCCCACCTAGCTTAAAATACGCTGCCAAGCTTAGCAGTGTTCATTGGAGCACTGTCTTTCCGACAGTTCTGTTTCTTCACCTGAGGACGGCTGCTTGTGTTGTGGCCGAAACGTCGTGAGAATTTAATTTTATAATGTTTTATTTTATTATTGTATTATTTCCTTTCTACGTGACTTTACCGAAAGAACCAAGAAGATGAATCCCTGCAGTCACGAAAGCTTTAAATCGAAATACAATTACAAGTGTTCGAATCTCGCGTATCTACAAGCTGCCATTTAGTTTTTTCCATTTGCCTTCCTATGATGCTGCCCTTGTTGATGTGTTTGTTATCGCTGAGCGATGAGCGACTGCACTGTAACATGTTGACCTCGCTCGTGACCTTTGCTCTGCTAGAAACGGAGCCTGTCGTGACGAAGGATAAGGAGAAGGTGGCGCAGCCAGGTAACGATTGGGCATTGCCGAAAGGGATATCCACGTGCAATTCGCTGCTGGATGAAGTCTTACCCACGCCTTGCTACCCGTGGAAGCTGTTTGACCATATTGCTGCTCAGTGTGGCTTGATTTAGCCGGGGAGCATAGACATGACAGCCTAGTACATAATAATAATTTATTTAGCTGTACTGCCCCTGCTGCTGCCTACATCGTAACCCCTGGAGCAGACTATAACGCCTGTTTAATGCATGGTTGTGGCCCATCCAAAGCACTATCCAGGCTAAACCGTGCTTAGCTTCTGTGATCTGTATGTGCCTGATCTCATCACTTTGCGGAAGCTGAGCAGGCAACAGCCTGTATAGTGGTCGGATGGGCGACCACCATCGAGCACGAAACCGAATGGCAAAGTCTGATGCAGAGAGTGCAGTCAGCATAGAGCAGTGCAGCAAAATCGATTATTGGACTGTACCGTGCTCCAACAGCTGCCCTCTACCCATTACCAACTGACCATGGTGCTGAAATATGGTCCCCGCAGGCGTAGGGAAGCCCTTATCCAGCAGCGGATCACCAACGGGCTGTGTACGTGCCGCTACAATTACACGCGCACACCGCGAGTCAACGCGCGGCCACGTCGCACGAGCGTGGGCCCACCGTTGCACGCGGACTTGACGTTGCCGCTGCCAAGTCGTGTGTGAGCACGCCGTGCGTCCACTCGTCAACGCTCTGCACGGTTGTTCGAGATGCCGCACCTCCCACGCCGGCCCCCCCCCCCCCCCCCCCCCGGGCGTCAGATTTGGCCGTTGCGCTGTCGTAAGCTGCGAGGAAAAATTGTGAAAATTAAATTTGTATCTAAACAAAAATCGTTTGTAATCGCCTTTATTTCACGACACGCCTGAACGTGTACGGTTTTTTTCTGCTCCTCCCGGTGTAATTCACCGTAAAATTCTATAATTTTCCGCCCGCCTTACGATTCACGTGATTGGCGACAGTTTATTTAATTATTTATGTTCACGTCTCTATTCTTCCAAGATTTGGCTCTGCGTATCGGCCTATGACCAGTTTTCACGCCTGATTATTCCGTCGGCCTCGGGCCTCATTCCATGCTCACTGCATCCAAATGTACTAATTTTCAGAACGGTTAATTTCGTAACATAACGACGCACACAACAGTGACACCAGCAACAAGACGCTCATGAACCCTTCCGAGCCATTTAAAGACGCGACCGTTATTCCTGGATACCAACGCCCCTTGCTTGCTCGTTGCCTTAACTTAATTTCTCAGAAGAGGCATCTGCTGCGACGCCCTCTGGTAAGGCCTTCCAGCTCATTAGGCGCTGCTCCACCCGCCGCTCCTCGTCGCTCCGCGCGGGGTTGTCTGCGTGCGCTCGAACTCGGCGGATTTATTCTCGGCTGTGCTTGGAGCCGTCTCCTACTCTTGCCCTCGGTGAGGATCGTTGTGCAGTAACCATTTATTTTTTGTTGCATTCGTTGCAGCCAAGACGGCCAAAGCAAAGCTAATCCCAGGTGCGTATCCGCGTGTATTCTTGCTCTACAAGCGGCCACCCCTTTGTCAATTCTGGAGCGGACGGGCAAAGACACGGCCCCCCGATATGTCGTGCTGATGCCGCTGCTGGCAGAAGGGCGCGAGAGGGCTCACCGCGAGGGTATTTCTGGCCTCCTCTTCCACGCTGGCCAGACATCTTGGAAGAAGTGGGAGTACCAACACTTTACCCCACCAGACGTGTGCCGTTCGGCTGTGTTGGAGCCATTCACGTTACTGGGTGGACAGAGAGCGGGTGGTGGGGGGGGGTGTTTATGAAAACTTATCGTTTAAACTGCCACGCCGGAAGATCAAACCGGCGACCTCCGGAGTGCCAGTCCAGTGCGCTGCTAACCATGCCACTCCTGTGGGAGCATTCTGCACGTTCATAACGTGGTGGCGGGTTTAACGACACTTTTATATATTTACGCGATCTAACTAAAAAAAAACCCCTCTATTACGGATGATATTGGTCGCGAAAGCCTACGTGTTAAACATTCTGTACGTTTGCATTGGGTATTATAAAAACACATTCCCCAGTGAAAATTGCGCATTATGTGATTATTGTTCTTCTGCAAGGTGCCTTGAGCTGTCTTGTCACTTAGGCGCCCTGTGACTGCAAATCCTTAAATTCTGACATCTCATCTCTGGGTGTTTCTGTGTTCGTTCGGCAGCTGCCGTCGAAGAGGATGATTCAGGTGAGCCTCTTTGTGTCTGTTAATTGAGGTGACGCCGCTGTGCCCCCTTTCACCACAGTACATCTGGTTTCATTGATTTTTTTATTTAGAGTGAACTCGATAATAATTTGCCTGCTCTCTTCACTTCAAAGGTTCGGCGAAGAGGAAGGTGAAAAAGACAGAACTGAATGAGAGTGAGTCCCCCTCAGCCTCATATGTCTGACCACACTCTGAACCAAATTTCCACGACCACGACCGCCCGCACACAACGCCCTACTTTTTTGCGGATTGCATCTTGCGATCTGCGACGCCCGCCGTCCGGCAGACGGCACGTATTCGTGCAGTCAATACACCCGCAGTAATAACCGGAGCGGACTGCTGGATTCGATCGGTGAAGCCCCCTGCCGAGTGGCGAACGCGACACCGCCTGGGCCCGGTTTCCGGTAGGCCGTCTCGCGGTGTGCCTGTGTCGGCTGACGGCAGTGCTGATGCTTGTCGTTGAATTGTATCGCTCGTTTCAGCTCTGGTGGCCGGACTTGAGAAGGACGTTCCCCTCTCTCAACTCGGAGGTAAGGTGTCACATTATTACACTTTTTTATTTGTTTGCAAGAAAATGTTTTTGCTTCTTTTCCCTTTTAAATGTTTTCATATCTCACTTCCGCGAACGGGCGTCCTCTCATAGGACGAAGAATCCGGTTCGGATCCCTCACCGTGCAGCGCGAACCTGCGTGTTAGAGACTGGCCCATGGAAGCGGATGTCACAGAGCTACCGCTGACATCCCTTCAAGTGACCTCTGGTCCACGCATTAGGGGGCGGAACTTTCCCATCCTCCCTGCGCCACAGAGTATTCTTCGTTGCATGACCACAACGCGTTTATTTTTTTCGAGATAACATTTTGCCAAATTGGGTTCAGAATCAAATTTAACGTGACGGGTGTTTTTTTTGTGTGCCTGCTGTCACTGTTGACCGGGCTGACACCAATCGGTTCGTTACGCTTGAGAATCC
This sequence comes from Petromyzon marinus, assembly GCF_048934315.1. Taxonomy (NCBI): domain Eukaryota; kingdom Metazoa; phylum Chordata; class Hyperoartia; order Petromyzontiformes; family Petromyzontidae; genus Petromyzon; species Petromyzon marinus. Next base: position 1,745,216 of record NC_133689.1, on the reverse strand, counting down.
GGTTGAAACCTGGGTTCAAAACCCAGGTTTCCAGTGGTGCCATCTCAGCACTCGGACCACCGAGCCACCCAACACTGTTAAACATTCACGGGAGAGCTTCCGTCCATGTGCACATCGCGGTAATAATCCGGCGCCGCGGGAGCAGGCGTCGGTTCGGCATCGTCCTTCCTGCACGGCCGCCGCTTCCGCGTGGAGAATTGAGTTGTGTTGTGCGGTTGTTGCAGGTGGCGTGCCGAAAACAAGCTCGAAAGGCAAAGGTAAAAAAAAAAATGCTTCACCATTATTTATTTGTTTACCGCGATGCTGTCTTACTTTGCCTATGACTCAAAATCACTTGTGTCGTGTAAGATTTCAGAAGCGAAGCAGGGTCGAGCATCGACAGTGCTCGAATGGGTGAGCGCAAACAAGGCGTCACAGTGTGGGCAGTGGAGGGGCGTGCATTCACTGCCATTAGACCGTACTTCTACACTGCCCGCCTCAACCGACACTGCCGAACCGGCGTGTCGAAGTGTGGTTCACATCACCCACCATGATATGGGGAGGCCCTCATCCAGCAGTGGTTTGGCGAGCGGCTGTACGTGGTGCGCTGTTATCGATAGCGGTGTTAATCCTGTTGACCCCCGAAGGGGGATGATTGGATCGGCCCCCTCCAACTGAGTCCTCCCGCCCTCCCTCCCATCGCAACGTCAATACAAACTCACGACCTTCCACCTCTGAGTCTGACACTCTGCTAGGGCTCTCCTTAGCACGAGGGAAAACCCTAAACGGTTGCAGCACACAACTGATTTTCCTCTTTCTGTCGTTTCCTCTGCCTGTCCCTTTCCCCCCTCGTTACCCTCCTCCTTCGTCTGCTCTGTCTCTTCAACCCCCGTCGCCACTGCTCCTGCCTTGTCCTCCTCTCCGTCTCGTTTCCGACGTCGCCGCCACCACCGCCGCCGCCACCGCCGGCAGCTCCCGTGCGCTACTTCCAGTGCGTGTTGGTGGAGTCGGGCAACGGCTACGGGCCGGTGGTGTACGACTCCCCGCTCAAGGCGCCCCCCGACGCCCCCGCGCCCCACAAAGAGTCATCGGAGAAGAGGAAAAAGACTCACACCATTTGAGCTTGCGCCTCGGGTCAAATGTTTTTTTTTAAATTGTCACGACGATATGAACGTGGTGGGGGGGGGGGGGGGGGGGGAGAAAAAAAACGCAAAGTTAATTCATGCAGAGAGAAAAACAAACCGAGGAACAAAAATTGAGCGCATGCGTCGAGTCACACGTCGGGAGTGACGCGTTCCGGTTGGCAGCATCTCGTACGGAATGGGTTTCGCGTGACCGCTGGATGCACCGCGCCAACTTTCCACAAGGAAGACGAATCATGCATATGCATGGATGCTGGAATGCTTTCCACCGACGTGCATTTGTCCTAGGAAGTGTGTCATTTGCCATAGCAATGGAGCGGCGCTACCCGGAGCTCGGGTAGCGGCTTTGCCGGGGAGGCCACGGGCAACGCTGTGGCTAGTGTGGCCAGTGCCCTCTAGGATCAGACTCCCTAGCAGCAGAACAACGTCCATCGGAAGCTCAATTCGTCTTGGATCGTCTTGATGAGAGTTATTGTTTCCCCCCCCCCCCTCAATCCCTCCCCGACATTATAGACAGAGATGATTGTCTTCAACCTTATCCAACAACAGTGATAAGTAATCAAAACATAATAAAATCACGTGGTTGTGCAGGAGCTTAGAGGGCTTTCAATCGAGTCGTCCTCGTGTAGTCAGAATTTTGCGAGTCGGTGTGTCACCCACTCTGGTGTGTCAGCCCACTCTGGTGTGTCACCCCACTCCCAGGAACCGATGGGGCCGCCCCAAATCGTCAGATTAACTTCTGGGGCAGGCACTTTCAGGAGCCAGGCAGTGCAGGATGGGATGGATGGGTCGGCCAGGAGCATAAACAAAACGCTGCCGTGGGAATAGTCAGTTTGAGCCCCGTTACATCACGCGGAAGGAGTCTGTGTTCCTTTAGCTCCCGTGAGGATTGTCACAGGAGAAGAGACGGATTGTGAAGGGTTATACGAGAAGCTGCCAGGCTGACTTTGGCTGTCAGGAGGTGTTTTTTGAGCCAGCGCCTTTAATTGTCGATACGCTTTGTGCGCGCAATTGTTGACCGACACACGTGGCTTGTGATGCGCCTTATTTACACATCTGATAGCATACCGCGTGCCGGATTTAAAAAGGCGCGCCGATTGAAGAGGGGTGTCATGATCTGTCGAATGTATAACCCGATTTAGAATGTGTAGGTGTAGGCATGCTTAACTTATGAAGTGGGACATTTACAGAGTTATGCTTTTTGTTTATTCTTCTCGTCAAAATATTCCTTCATCGAGAGTGTACAGCTGCGGTTTTGAAGCCGGTTTTGTCGAGTCGCTCAAAACTTTTGTACAAAAGCAGTGCACCTGAGCGGTCTCAGCTTCCTGCTCGCACCAGAGTGACTGCACGTGTGATGTTTTATTTCCGATAGCGCGTGGTTACGTGCACTGTAAAATCAAAGCGTTGGCGTGTTGATTTGCAAAGTTGTGCTGCAAAAGAAAACCGGTGTGCACGCACGGTCGTGGACGATCGATCACGTGCCATGGGTCATAAGGGTTGAGCGCGATGCGTTGTCACGAGGCCGAGAGAACATTGGGATCCCTCGCAGAGCGGTGCAGCACTTGGTGTTAGCCAACGGCCCACGGAAGCGGATATCACAGAGCTGCCACCCGAGATCCCTACGCAACAGGGGGCAGCACTTTCCATCCCGCTCCGCCACTGAGGGTAATTGTCCGATGGACCCGACCACCTATAAACCCACCAACGATCAAGAGTGCCCCCCCCCCCCCATTCTGTTCACCTGCAGGGCCCTTACACGGACCCACGCTGGACGCAGGCCGGTTGGCACAGCCTACGAGGCAAATCACACGGTCGCAACTTCACGATCGGCGAGCTTCCATTGACCGTGCATGACGTCGTCGATATTCTATCTCCCGTCCCATTCCCTCCGCCTCCCGCTTGCTTGACCCATGATTGACCTCCTCTCACAGGGAACGGGGAGGGGGGCTCTACTCCCCCTCCCCTGCCCAATCTCATAACCACCCCCCACGAGTCATTAGCCACTGTACAGCAGCAGCTGCATCCCAAAGGGGCGATGCTGAAACGTGGGACGGCCGAAATGTGAGTGCGTGGCACCATCATTTGTTCAGGTCATCGGCGGACTTCTGCATCCATCAAACCACGGAGGACAAAATTAGGCCCCCGAGGCCACGGTCAATTGTTTAACGGCGTGTGCGACGCGATTGAATAGCATCGAGTGCCAGACAGGGCCGGTGCTAGGGGAGATGCATGGGTGGGCCCTGCACCATCAAAATGTCCGTTTTCGCCCACCCAAGTTCACTGAGCGGTAAATCACTGTCACGGTGCCCCCCCCCACACAACGGCCCTACTTGTCCCCCCACCGCCCCCCCCCCCCCACTTCCGAGAGGCGCTGGAGCTGGGCCAGTCGCCAGGGAGATTGGTGCAGCGGTCGAGTGTTGTACAACCGCATCGATGTTCATGGTCGTGCTGCTCAGCTCTCGATGTGTTCTTCTGGGTGATGCCGCTACGTGCTGTTCGCCAACGTGATCTCCCCGTGTTTTGCTCTGCGTGCTGGGAGCTCAAGAAGCCTCTTTGGGAACCGTTCCTCCAATGCGCGCGGCGCGAAACGTCGGACATCACGCTGCCATATGGCACGCGGTACGCAACCTCGGCAACACGCGGGACAGCTCGGCGTACGAGGGCGGGTGCAGCGTGTCCGCGGAATAACGCGCGTCGATAAAACCGTGGCCTGTGGTGTGACGGGGTGTGTAGGGCCGGGCCTGTAAACATTCAACGGGTGGAAAAATCGAAGCGCAAAAAAACAATGGAATGGCGCGCAAAGCGGCGGCGACTCATTGTCAGATGCTTCTCCACGCTGCGCACGTACCGGGGCCGCCCCAGTTTAGTTTGGAAAAGTAACCGCTGTCGCGTTGGACGGCGAATTCCAGAATTGGCTTGTGGTTTCAGTGGTTTTTTGTGTGCTTTAATCTCTCTTTTATATTGTTTTTATATATTTATAAATTTAAAAAGCAATATAAACAACATTACAAGCTGAACATGGAATGCATCAGAGGGTTTTATTTAAAAAATCGACACACCAGGATGCCCCAGCCGTGAAGGATCCCGGTATTTCGAGGACACGCCGAATTGCTGTCCGGCTGGGTCACGGTGAGGTCACGGTGAGGTCACGGTGAGGTCACCGTTGTGGGTAAATCGGCGCCTCCGACTCTCTGCACGCGCTTCGCGCAAGCTCCAGCACACGGCCCACGAGGGCGCGCTCTTGCCGTTTCAAAATTAGGTTCCTGCCGAATGATCGACTGTCACATTCTTGAGAACCCTATTTTTGTACGTCCACATCAGTTGGGGAATCTGATGGTGAAGCAGTGTGCTTTATTAGCGCGGCGATAAGTTTACGTTAGAGTGCTTTCACGCATCGGCAGCTTCGCTCGCGTGGGCGTGCGCACGCAGGCACCGATGGCGCGAACCTGGTAATATTTACAATATCCAAGTGTGGCACAATTTTACAACCTTTGCTGCGCAAGCTCGTGACGCGAATCAAGTTAGCTCCCGGTTGTCCGTGGGTGGACTATCTGGGTTGCGGATTAATCGTGCCTGCGAAATATATATTTACACAAGCCGCTTCAATTAGCGAGCTGCTCCTCACTCGTCGAGGGCCATGGACTCACGTGACGGCAATTACATCTATAAATCTATTCATTTATGCGGCAGTAAAAATAGATGACGCTTTCTATGCTTTCATTCCCCCGCTGTATGTCGGTAAACAATAAATACATTTATATAGCCTCATTGAGGTGTGAATTTCATTATCCGTGGTTTTGTTTTATCCGGGCCACCCCCCCCCCCCCCCCCATTTCAATTGTGCCCGACAATCGAGAGTTGACCGATACAGAAAGCTCATGTGCAAGTTGCCGGGTGGATTGTTAAATCGCAGGATCATGAGTAATGGTTGCGTCTTGGGTGGGACCTTCATCCAGCAGTGGCTTGGTAATTCCTGATGACGACATCGACGATGATCAGTGCGTGACATTGGCACTGCGCCATGTGGTGCTGATTCCATCCTGAGCGGTGGAATCTCCTCAGGTGCTGATGTAACACCACAACGGCAAGTCACCTATACAAGCCACACAGCTCCTGCACGACATTTGCAAAACCAGGACGGGATTGACTGATCCGCCGTTACCCGGAGTCCTGTTTTACCCTACAGTCTTGGGGTGTACACCAGTGTCGCAGTAGCTTGGTTGGCGTGGGCCCTGATATGGGCCACCCCCTGTTCATTTACACCTCTCCCCCCATCCCCCCTTTTTTTGTACCCCAGCATCTGGACTTCCTCCAGCCCGTGAGCCCCGGTGCAGTTGCGCCGCCTGCACACTCGAGGCGCGCCACTTGCGTGCGCCCCGAGCAAAAAGTAATCGGTCATTGGAACAGACCTCTGGCTTGCAACGATGGCTCATGAAACCGCTATAATCCATCGCCGTTCCACCCCGTGCCTCCACGTTTGATATTAATCCTGCGCCCAACACGCTTGCCCGCCACTGACAATGTAACTGCGTGTAGTTTTTGTGGGGAGTTTTTTTTGCCGTGTATAGAGAGGTATCCGTGTACATTTCTTTCTGTAAAGTTTCAATGCTTAAGCTTGGTGGCAGGCGTCCTCGGCTACTCGCGACGGCGTGTGAGCAAGTTTGCCGTGGCTGTGTGCGGCTGTCGGTGCCTTTCCCCATTTGTAAAATACCGTGACGTCCGGTTTTACGAAAAGTGCCAAGCTCTTATTAAGCTTGGCTTTTAGGAAATTTAAATTGTACGAGGCTGTTCCTGTTTTTATTTTGTTGAAGCCTCTACGAGGCGAGCTGCCGTGCATGTCCGCACAGGCAAAAGTTTCGACGCCACGTTCCCAAATTGGCGCGCCCTTCGCACCGGACGTGAACGCGTTTTGGAACGTTACAGGAGCCAGTGCACGGCCCCATGATGGCCAGTCAGCCCGTTTTGGAACGTTACAGGAGCCAGTGCACGGCCCCATGATGGCCAGTCAGCCCGTTTTGGAACGTTACAGGAGCCAGTGCACGGCCCCATGATGGCCAGTCAGCCCGTTTTGGAACGTTACAGGAGCCAGTGCACGGCCCCATGATGGCCAGTCAGCCCGCAATGCGCCCCATCTCGGAGGCTAAGCAGGGCTTGAGCCTGGACAGAGCTTGGGATGGGGTGGCCACCGGTGCATGTCAGGCTGCTGCCGTAGGCGGCTGCAACGCTTCTGCTGCTTGCTGATCGGCAGAGGGCAAAAGTCGTCGTTGCTGTACACAGGGTGGTCCAGATGTCTTGTGACCCTCATTTCATTCTCTAAAACTTTTTTTTAAAGTAAAGTTTATTCAAAGCAGAAATTAATTTGAAAAGGGAAAAAAAACATTTCAGGGGTCAATTAATTGGGGGGGGGGGGTCACAAGACATCTGTACAATACTGTATTCCCACGTGTAAGCTTCCCCCCGTCTCCTATCAACCGGCACTGACCCGACGCGGTGAAGTATGGTCGAGTAACCCCCACAACCCGCACGGTGTGGGGAGGCCCTCATCCAGCAGTGGACTGAACATGGGTGGCTGCTGCTGCTGCTGCACGTTGTTCACCTCGCGCGAGGCGGTTACCAGCGTCGGATTCACCGTTCGGCAATTTGTGTGCTCCGGGCGGCGTTGGCATTTTCAGCCGCCGGTGGGGCATTTCTCTAGCCGTGTGTCTGCGTGTGTGTACCGTGTACCGTGGACGGCTAAAGTAGCTGACCTTTTGTGCTGCTCACTCATTGTTTATCGAATGGAGCAAAAGCGCGGCGATTCGAAATAAAATCCATTCGTGGTAAACAAAACGCCTCGAGCATTCACCCAGCCCTTGTCGGACTTCACGGAAGCATTTTTTGCTATCGTCCACTGCAACCAAACCAGCAAACCTCTATTCAGCGCTCGTAAAATCCGTTTGACTTGTATTATTATCCGGGAGGGCTATTGCTGTTTACGCATCGGTGAACGAGACACTGGCCTCCTGCGCCCACCCCGCCGCTACCTCAGCAACGTGTTGACGGCGCCTTCGCCGTTCTTTTCTTTCCGCCTTGGCCGTGGCCGACGACTCGCCGCGTGGACGGGAGCGAGCCGGGAGATTTGGCGTCGAGGCTTGCGCGTTGTCGCGGCCCGCGACGTTCGGGAGTTGCCTTCGAGGACGATCGCGACGACCGGCCCCGCGACTGGCCCCGCGCTGCGAAACGTTGCAGGTGCGCGTCTTGGACGTGCGGCGGGGACAAAGGTGGCGGTCGTGTTGCCAGTGCAATTAAAAAAAAGTTCACAGTTCACCACGGCTTGCTTCCTTTCTGTTCTTCCTTCACGCGCTGTTCCTGACTCCTCCTCCGTTGTTTGTTTTCCTCACCCATTCTCTCTTCAGTGCTTGTTGTAATTCTCGTCCTCGGTGGTCGGCAAGCTGAACTCTGCGCTCAGCGGATGACTGGGAGCGACTGGGAGTGTTCAGTGTAATGATACGGCACAGCGTTGTCATCACAAGGGATCGCTACCGCCGCGGTGTCGATGGTCAGCACCACTACTGGAACTTGCAATCCAGAGGAACTTAAAATATGGGGATCAAGACCAGTGGTCCTCGACCGTCTTTGGATACTCTGCCCCCCCCCCCCCCCGTTGAATTTAGTTTCAACCGAGGTACCCCCCTTGCCTGACCCAACATGGTTCTCAGAAATAAATGTGTGAATAATGCACATCATTATTTTAACGATTATCCATTTTGTAAGGTATCATAACTGCAAGCGAATGAAAACATTAAAAGGACACTTTCCTTGCGTGTACAGGGGCCTCCAGTGCACATGGCGTAGTGTACAGGGCCGCTGCGTTGTGTGAATGGCAGGCCTCCCCGGGGCGGCTGTCCCGCCGACGATGATGTGCGCCGTATGCGTGTGCCGATCGTTTCCAACAACATCTGCCTCTTGCTGCGCCTGCTGTGGCCCTCGGTGAGATTTGTTTCTGCGCTTCCTGCAAAGTCCCCCGCGGGAAAAACGAGGGCTCAAAGATGCCCCCCGCGCCTGTGCGAGCGCGTTGCTCTTCGTGGAGCAGTCTCTTCGTGGAGCGGTCTCTTCGCTAAAATGTTTTTTTTTTATCGTCTCGCTGGTCACGACGTGGAAACGTGCGCCGGTCTGTTCGCGTTAGAATAAGAACGGCCGATGTCCCTTCGTCGGTGCGTTTCCGGCATTGTGTTCACTGGCTCGCGTCAGTATCGTAACGCTTGCGTCGGTTCCTGACTCGGGTGCCTTTTTCCGTGTGGAGTTTGTATGGCCCCCCCCCCCAATACCGTTCAGCATGGAGCAGGGGTTGTCTCCGGGTTGTTTTCTCCCATCGCTAAAATAATGAAAAGTAGTCTAAGCACTGAGCGTGGCTCTCCTGGGTAAATTAGCGCTATATATTCAGCCGTTATATTTCCACTGCCGAATGTCTCCCCAAGCCACCGTCATCTTTCACGATCTCGCGATGTGACAATCCTGATCTCATCGCTCCATCTCCATGTGCGCGTAACCCCTCTCGCGTGTTCTCTCCCTTGGCTGCTGCTCGATTGTCTTCTCGCCTATCGGTCATCATCCCTTCTCGCGACGCGCCCTTCCCGGGCCTACTTAACCCTTCCCAAGAGTCTCAGTGATGACCTTTAACCTGCATGTGGTCTCTTATCCATGCGTTCATCTTTCTGTCTCGGTGTAATCCCAAGCACCTTCCTGTCCATGCTTCTTGGCACACTTTTCATATTTTGTTCCATAGTCTCTGTCAGTGTCCGTGTCACAGCGACGATTGAAGTCATTCTCCTCTACACATTGCTGCGCTGCTTTACATGTATATATCGGTACCTATGCGAGTCAGTGCGAGTAAGTTGTTGCTCATTTAACTCGTCGCATGATTTGTGGTCTCCTATCGCTGGTGACGTCTCTGAAGCTGAAAAAACCCAAAAGGTCATTTTGAAAGTGACACAGAATACCCCATCTCAAAATCGGTCGTGTCAGGACTGCCTCTGCCTCTGACCCACGCTGCTGACCCCTGACGTGATTCGATTGTTTTTTTGTTGTTCTTGAGCCTCAATTTTTAATTCCGTTAATGGTTCCGTGGGTTCCCGCTGGCAGGGGCTGCTGCACGATGGCGAGATTTGCGCCTCCAGTTCTCCCCGTGTCCCTGGGTAGATTAATCACCTTGCTGCCAGACAGCACTCGCTCTTGCAGCTGCAAAGGTCATATTTCCATGTTTCTTTCCCGTGCGATTTTCTCGTGAAGGACTGTCCTGGAGTCCGTATGTGGACCGTGCAGATATCGCGTGAAATCCGGCCGCGTGGCGCTCGCTAAGAGACGGCTCGAATCGCAATGACGGGAATCTTGCAGGTGTAAGTGCTGTTAATGGGTCAACTTGGGGACCATCGTTCCTCCCATGTTGATAAATTAGGTACCACTAGAGGTGGCCGGGTGGCCTGGGATCAGAGCGTTCAGCTGGCACTGTCAAGCACATGGGTTCGAATCCAGGCAGGAGCCAGTGATTAAACCAGGTTATCAAATGTAACGAGTCGATGTTATCAGCCTGGTTAGCAATAACTGCACACACAGGAAAACCCCCAACAATGTTAAATATGGGTCTGTGCTTAATTTAGCTAAATTTCAGCTCCGAGAGTTTGGCCGTCAAGTGACAAACATTTCTCTTGGTGGTAAAACGAGTAGGAGAGTGATGCCCTCTGCAACGTGGAACAGATGTCACGTGAAGGCAACTCTGTCTCACACGAAGGGCCGCCGCTGGTCTGCGAGAGATCCGAGTGGATTCTTCAACTCCGTGGCGCGACACAATCAGGGATGAAATTTGGGGGAGAAAGATTTAAGTTTAAATGTTGAACGATCCGTAAGGCCCTGAGCCATTATCTCCCCCAGGCTTTCCTCAGCTGCATCAGAAGCTTCTCAACAGATTTGACTGGGACGTGCTGGAGGAGCTGGAATGGGCCGAGAAATTCTACTTGAAGGTGAGGGCACCACCTCTTGTGCTCCTACAGGGGACCTTAGGACACCGGTCGTCTGGCTCGTAATCACGGCCTGATGTAGGTATCTTTATCGGGTTCGAGCCCAGTGGCCACCCTGGTTAATACCTTAAATGCCACGCACCTTCTGCTTCACGATGAACGTTAAAGATTTCGTGACGTTATCCAAAAACGGGGTAGGCCTTGTGTGCCGCTGCCATGGTCCATATTTTCCAACTTTGAAAAATTGCAAATTACTTCATTGGGTAAAGTCAATTAGCAGCATCGCACCCTCCTGGTAGACTTTACCCATCTGTCAAACACAATTATTTCGTGGTGACCTCGTGCTATAATGGCACAAATTACAAAACGATAACCAAATTGTTATTATCGGGGTACGTGGTCGCGTGTGAGCGAGAGTCGCCGGTAGTTTGATTATCCTAACAGCTCAAGGCAATTCCTCTGTAATTAAAACATATTTTTCGCCACATTCTCATTCGTTGCCGTGCCAATGACAGTCAGCCACACGGTGACGTTGCCGCCACGAGGGTCACGGAAGAGGCGGGGGTTGAGGAAGATAACGCGGGAGGAGGTGATGTCAGGTTTGAGAGTCAAAGGCTATGTTCGTCAGAGGAGTGTACGAGGGCCAAGGGGAAGAAGGGCTTAATTCCAGCCTGGGGTGTACAGGTCCGTGATCCAAAAGGAATACCCGTGCCCGTCACACCACATCCATTATACCTCTCATTGTGTTTGCGGCTGCGAGTAACGTACCACCATTTCCAGTCCACCAGCGACCCTGTAATATATTCAGTCAGAATTGAGCCCTGGTGGCAAGTGCCATTTTACAGGCATGTCTCGTGTCTTCATAGGACTCCACTGTTGTACTGTACCGCGCAGCTCCACCATTCTCACGGTGAAAGAGGAGCCGAACCGGCTTGTCGTCCAACGTTTCGCTCCACGTGCTGCGGCTCAGGTTGTCGGACATGCCGAACGACACGTGGCACAAACTGGACAATCCGTCGAAGAGCCACGCTCATTCTTCTTCACGGGCTTCCCCCCCACCCACGTCTGCTGCCCACGGCTGCTGCCCTCTGCCCCTTTATTTAGAGTTTACCCCAAGGGCGGTCACGCTTCCCGGCGTGCGATGGCGGTGCTACGATGGCACGCACGCCTCCTAAGTCGGAGGCAGAAATAATCGCGACCCGGGAGCGGCGCCCGGTGCGCCGCTGGCCAGATGGCCCCACACGGCTGCCCGTGGGCAAATGGCTTTCGTAATAATAAATATTCCGTGGCTGATGTCGCGGGGACCTCTTGCGGGACATTTTTTTGCGATAGATGGCTTTTCCAACCGAGTGCTTTACTCTCCAAAAATCAATTAAACTCAATAAATGTCTTGCACGAAACAGAGCCGGAGCCCTCCATCTGTCTTAAGCTGGCCAGGGCCCCAAGAGAGAACGGGGAAGGTTAAAAATACACACTTTTATTTATTTGTTTTTGTGTGGACTGACAGTGTGTTTTTGTGTCCAACCTTGGGCTCGCATTTGCTAAAATGACACAGCAGTCCGCTGTGGCACTCTTTGGCACTTTGTGGCAGGTTGGCAGAACATTCAAAGATGATTCACAGCAAGAAAACGTTTCGCCGATTTAGAGAGAAATGTTTTGGCTGTTGTGGCTTCCGATTGATTTTCCGCTACTCCGCTCGCACACGGAAAATCTGTCCGGGAGTTACCGGTTTTCAAACCTAATTATCATCGATCTACGTTTGTGTTTAGGTTGAGGGCCACGTGGTGGTAGTTTTTATTCATAAATTATTGTCATTAACCCTCCAGCACCCGACGGAGATTGTCATGTTCACACAGATAGTATTATTATTTACATATGACCAACCTCCCCATAAAATTCTGAACCGATAAAGCTGCCCCTCCTCCTTCTCACCTGGTGGCTTACGACTTTCCATTACTGAGCCCTGGTGGGAAGTGCCATTTCACAGGGATGTCTTGTGTCATCATAGGGACTCCACTGCTGTACTGTACCGTGCAGCTCCACCATTCCCACTGTGAAAGAGGAGCCGAGCCGGCTTGTTGTCCGACGTTTCGCTCCACGTGCTGCGGCTCATTTCCTGAAGGTCCCAGCACGTGGAGCGAGCTTGTCGGACGCACACACATGATGTTGCCGCGCTTTCCCTTCTGTGTCTCTCGTGCAGGGCTGGCTGGAGAGGGCAATGAGCGCGTATAGCGAGCTGCTCGAGTCGTACCCCTACAGCCCGTGGTGCCACTTCAGGAAGGCGCAGGTGCGACGTGTTGAGACAGGCAGCGCCTGCGTGCGTTGGTGTGTGCCAGTACGTGTGGAGTGGGGAGCGGTGGTGTAGCGGTTGGCTTCTTGCACTTTTAACTCGGCGGCCCGAATTCGATTCTCGCTGACGGCCAGCACCAGTGACGATTATCTGAACCGGTCTTGGGCCTCCCCTAGGTCGACTCAGCCTGAAATGAGTACCTGGTGCGATGTATAAATATCGCCACTAGGGAGACAAAGGCGGCCGGGCGTGGTGTTTGCCATTCACCCCCTCGTGTGCCGTGTCGGCCTTCATAGTTGCTTGTTAACAACACTTGCCCCAACAGTCTGTTGAAGGCTACATGGGGGATCTTTGTCTTTGTTGTGGCTATGCTCGCTAACAATACTTGCCCCAACAGTCTGTTGAAGGCTACATGGGGGATCTTTGTCTTTGTTGTGGCTGTGCTCACTAACAACACTTGCCCCAACAGTCTGTTGAAGGCTGCATGGGGGATCTTTGTGTATTAGTGGGGGGAGCAGTGGCCTCGTGGGTAGCGCATTTCGTTACGAACCTGGTAACCCAAGTTTAATTACCGGCCACGGCAAATATCTAGATCGGTCCTGGGCCTGTGTAACTGGTGTGGTACGTAGCTGGTGTGGTGTAAAACATCGCCACTGGGGAGACAAAGGCGGCCAGAACGTGGTGCCGGCCACTCACCCCCTCATTTTCCATGTTGGCCTTCATAGTTGTTTGCTAGCAGTCAGTTAAAGGCTATACGGGGGATCTTTGTATTTATGCTTTATATTTGTCCTTTTATAATTCTTTGCGTGCCAGTTAGAGAGTGTTGGAAAGTAGGCTTGTTAAACTTTCACCGGTAACCATTTAAAATCGATTACTACTTCCGAGAGCCAGAAGCGGCAATCATTTCCTACGGAATTAAGGTTAAAATGTAACGGTTTTTTTGCTCGAGAAGTATATACGTGCGCGTGTGTGTGTGTGGCAAACCGCTACACTTTTTGTTTTTATTTAGTTACGGGTAATGCAGACGAGACGATTGCACCTCTGCTACTGCGCAGCAGAGGTCGGTCGTGGCTCTGCGAGGGAGGGCAGGCCACGGGACACGGAGGGGGCCCCTTTTAGCGCGAGGTTTTTTAGCCTCCAGATTTTGGGGCAACCCCTGGCCTCATTTAACCGGACTTTTCATTTAACCGGACTTCAATCGTGAAAGTCCCCCGACAGCAACGAAACCTCACGCCGTTCTCACGTTTCGTTCTCATGAGATAATCTTTACGACAGCCTTCACGCCCCCCCCGTTACGGACGGACCCACGGAAAGTGTCAACACAACGGCGCTGTGCTTGCGGCCCCCCAGATTTCCGAGGAGCTGGCCGAGCGTCGCGGCTGCGCGTCGCTGGGCAGGGTGGCGACGCGGTTCTACGCCACCGTGGTGGAGATGCCGGAGGTGCCGGCGGGCCTGGTGCGGCCGGCGCTTGAACGGCGCACGGCGCTGCTCCTGTCGCTCGGTGAGGCACGGCGGTCACGTGACCCGACGGGGGGGGGGAGGGGCGGCTGGGCGGCTCGGGGCCCGGTGCCGGCGTCCGAGCGCTGGTCCCGGTGTGTGCATGCTGGGCCTCCCCTAGGTCGACTCAGCCTCAAATGAGTACCTGGTGCGATGTGGAAACATCGCCACTAGGGAGACAAAGGCGGCCGGGCGTGGTGCTGGCCACCCACCCCCTTGTGTGTCGTGTTGGCTTTCATAGGTGCCTGCTAACAGCACTTGCCCCTACAGTCTGTTTCAGGCTATAAGGGGGATCTTTGTCTTTGTCTCCTTCTTAGAAGATTCAGAATGGCCATGTTTTGAGCCAGCCTGTCCAAAAGCAACGTTTTTTTTCTGCCCGACCGTATTTGCTTTGACAGTCAATATGAGGCATGTAATCTGCTTTTATTTTCGAATCCACGTGTTGCTGTCTCTTGTCCCTTAATTCCGAGCGTATACCTCTCCGTGCTTATTTGCAAACTATTCGCATTTTTTTCCAACGATAAGCAACACACCCTTGTATATTTGCGTATACCAAGCACCAATAATCAGTGCACGTTACCTGCGATGAGGATTGGATGTGAAACGTGAACACATACATGTATTAAATTTAAAATATAAACTTAACTGTGGACAATATAGTAAACTCAGTCTAGTCTGCGCTCCTTCGACGGAGGAGGAGGAACGGCGACACGACACGAACTCTCTCTCTCTGCTGAAGCCCTCTCGACGTGGCCAGCAGCAGCAGCAGACCTCGACATCAGCATCGAGCTCCAGAACCACATTGCCATCATTCGCAAGAATAAAACAAAACCTTTAAGATAATCAGTATTCTTCTCTGAAGTTGTCGACACCGATTTCGTCAATGTTGCCACAGGACAAACCTGCGAGGCCCTCTCAACGTTCCGGAGGCTCGTCAAGATTTTTCCCAAGGACGCCTCGCTGAGGGTGGAACTGAAGAGGATCGTGGATTCCCTGAAGCGGGCGGAATATCCACCCCAGCCCTGCACCAACGAGGTGCTCCACCTGCGATGTTCGCGAGTTATGAAATTCAAGTTTGCGCTAGCAGCTAGTGTACTATCTGCTGGGACATCATAATAATAATTTGTTTCTGATATAGCCGCCTCCTTTCCGCCGGGGAATCGCGAGTTTTTTACACATGATGAGTGATTTGTATCACATTTCATCGCAAACATTTGAAAGGGGCACCCCCAGTGACAGCTGTCCCTGTGTAGCACAAAGGTGACTCGGCACCTGGTGTCCAAGTTAGTAAGGAGGGGATGATTTCTGCTGCGCATGATCCCAAAATTGAGAACTTTGCTGTGTGATTTTTTTAATTTGCTCATTTGGACCGTGCCACTGTCATGCAATGGCCCTACTCCTTTCGGGTCACATCTGTGGATATTTCACATCCTCTGTGAAGCAGACGGCGCATACGTTTACGGTTAGTATACCAAGTAATAGCCCAGGCAGCCTGATGTAGTTACATTTGAAGAGGGAAAGATGCGGCGCCGAGACTCCCATGACCCACAATGCCGCGGTGGGTTAATTGACCTCATCCAGCGCTGGCTTTACAAAGGGCTGTAAATAAATTGTAAAAATATATATATAAATGGAGTGTTGCATCATGGGGCTGTGAGTGATGGCGACAGCTTGGGGAGTCCTTCATCCATCAGTGCATTGATTATAATGGCTGTTGCTGTGATGCTGTTGCTGCTGCTGATGATGATGAATCTAAATGGTATAATCTTGTGTCTCAACCAGGCTGTAAGTAAATTTGGCCGGGTGAATCATACCGTGGCACGAATATTCCCCTTTTATTTCTCTCCCCTGCATCATCACGACCTCTCAAACCCCATCTTCCTACCCAGTTTCACCCTAATATACATGAGCGCATGCGATAAATAATAACAATAATAACAACAGTAACAGAAATGGAGGCAGCGTGACAATATGTGACGCGCTGTGCGGGATTACTGGGTCGGACGAGAAGAGTGACCTGGAGGCATCAGTGGCTGCAGACTTGCCATCTGTGTCACCCTTTCTCCCTCCCTCCCTCTCCACCATTGCTCCCTTTCTCTCTCTCGCTCTCCATCACTCCCTCTCTCTCTCTCCTCGGCTCAATCAGCCAAGCACAGTCCCACCAGCTGGTCCTGTCTGCCACCACCGATAATGAGCTCAGATATTTTTGCCCCATCGCCGCGGGCCGTGTGATTGCTTTCAGCGTAACCGCGATCCGCCGAGCCCAGTCTGCGTCACGTAGATCTACGTCGCGTAAATAATAATCGCGAGGGTGCTGCCGAAGGGGCGGCGGCTTTGTTGTGGTTCGCAATTCACGCGCGGGACTTGCGATCCAGCGGTCGCCGGGTCGATTCCATCCCCGCCGGCGCGGCAGTTGAAACGACGGGGCAGGTTTGATGAATCCTGGTCTGGCTTAGGTCCACCCAGTAGCGCGAATGAGGTTCAGGGCAGCGAGTCGATCGGCGGGTCGCGCGTGGGCGGGTTAAAGTGTCGGTTACGACCCCACCTCTCCCAAGACGGTCCGGCCAGTGTGGAAGAGTAGGCGAAAGTACCCTCTTTAGCGGAGGCCCCTTCCTCCAGGCGTGGCACGGGACGAGATATTTCAGGGCTAAATGCGGCGACGATGAATGTCTTTGCATCCTCGCCAGTTCTATTTTTAGCTGCTCCTAGTCCGTGACTCAGTCACCGATTACTTTGAGGAGCAATCAAAGCGGATGACTCATCTCTCGCCTTCACACGTGTAGCTCAACGATAAAAAAACGTTTCAATAGCCACATGTCCGTGCGGTTTTACATTATCTCGTTTTATTTGGGCCTCGTCTCCTCCGCCCCCCCTCCACCCCCCTCCCCCCCGATTACCCTGGATAGTGAAGACGATGAGTACCGAATCGGAGAGAGAAAAATAAACTCATGGGGATTAGTCCTGCAACTAAGCCACGGTCATTTTGCCAAAACTCGACGTGGAGACATCCACCGTCTCCTCAGCAGAGCAGAAGGACATTTGGCTTGACTTGGCCGTTCATACTAAATCGCTACATTAATAATAACCGCCTCCCACTGGATTTGGATGTCCGGCCTAATTTATGGGTGACGTGTTCTTCTTCTTCGCAAGCGCAGTCAGACTCTCGTTCACCTTATTAGCCAAGCGACCCGATGTGGCAGCAACCGTCACGAACGTGCTGAGAGGCCTTGCTGGATAAAATACAGTTTTTTTAAATTGTTATAGGTGGGTGATCATTTACAGCCTGTAGTCAAATGACCTGTAACGCACCCAAATATAGTCAGATCTCAGACGCTAAGCAGGTTTCAGCCTGGATAGCGTTTGGATCGGTGACCACCATGCATGCCAGGTTGCCGTAGATGCCTGCAGGGTGAGCTACATGGTGGGCAGCAGAGGGAAATGTAGCAAGATGTGATGTTGTACTGTGCTTCTATGGTCCCGCTTTTACCAACCCACTCTGGCCAGTGAGGTGAAATAAGGTCAAACGAGCCCCATGACTGGCATGTCTAAGGCATTTGTTGACGGGGCCGTGTCGTGCGTGCATGCGTTGTGTGTACTCATGCGTGCGTGTATGCGTATGCGTGTACATACATGAGGTAGCGTGCCGATGTGTATCTGCATGTACGTGCTAGCCTGTATGCAACGAATGTCTGAACCAATCCTGGACCTCCCCTAGGTCGACTCAAACTTGAGTACCAGGTACAGTGTATAAGGATCAACACCCACCCCCTCGTGTGCTTTGCCGACTATAATGGGCGCTCGCTCACAGAAACTTCCCCAACAGGCCGTTAAAGGTGTGCGTGTGTGTGTGCGCGTGTGTGTGCGCGCGCGCGTGTGTGTGGTTGTGTTCGTGTGCACCCTTGGCTGCCCTCGCCCATCAGGTGGCGGGAGGAGGATGGCTGGACGTGTGAAGTTGGGGAGAGATCGTTTGAGGCTTTGCTGTCTCTCCGGGAGGAGAACGCAGCTGTGATGTTTGCTCGCAAGCATTTCCATCGCAAAGCCAAATCCCCGGTCGCTCGTGACCTCTCCGCCACTCACGCCCCGACCGCGAAGAATCTCTCTCTCTCTTTCATTGCTCAGAAGGATTTTTTTTTAAATCAACTCTTTCCAACGAAGGTTGGCTTCCTTCAACGGTGGCCATTTGCGACACGGGGACGCGGTAACTCTCATGATCCAGCACGGACGAGGCTTGAGCACAAAATCGTGTTGCCATCGGACACTTGGAGATCATATTTGCGCCAGCATCCCAGCGCAGAGGGCCGAGCCGCTGGCCGCCGAGCCAATGGCCAAGCCGCGTCGTCTCGTCGGGGCCTACGCAGGCTGCTGCTGCTGCAGCACGTTACAGCAAATTCCAGCAAAAGCAACTGCGACGCTTTGTGGAAAGAGACCGGAGGCGGAGGACGACCGAAAAAACGATTGACTTAATGGAGTGGAGGAGGCACTGGAGTGGAGAGGAATGACATGGAAACACCTACGATGAGCACGGTTGGCTACATATGGTGCGAAAGAAGTTCAACGCACATATATACATCTGCAGCAGATATGACATGATAATGGTGATGATGCTCGCCAAGCGTGGAGAACTGCTGCTGCTTCTTTGGAGTTCGTGGACCCAGCGGCCTCCATAAAGGAGCTGCATGGGCGGAGAAAGGAGAAGAGGTAGAGGGGAAATATTTTATTTTATCGCCAGCCAAGAAGCCGTGATTGAGAAGCCAGCGTCCGCGTGTCTCTCTAGCGAGGCCTGGGGACGCCGCGAGCTACGCGGATGGACGTCGCTTGTCGTCCAGGAGATGTCACCGTCGTAGAGGGCTGGCAGACGATGCAGTGCGCACGGCCCCGCCGCCAGGTGGACGCATCGTCACAACGTGCACCGCGAGGGGCCCAGCGCCCCCCCCCGGTACCACCCTGAGACTCGTTGGTAAAGAGGCACCGCCCCCCACCTACCACGGATGCCCTGGGAATGGTCGGTGCTGCCCTGGCTGCCCTGGCTCTCCCTGGGACCCGTTGGTGCTGGGCCTATTTGCTTGGTCCCAGGCTCTGTCTCCCGTTGCTCTGCCCTGACCCCCTCTTCCACCTCCCTTCTACCCCAATTTAGTTCTACGCCTTTGTAGAGTGACTTAAAACGCACTTGCATTTCAATGGTGATAATATCCTGGTTAAAGCTCTGAGGCAGTAGTGGAAATTCCACATTTCTCTAGTCGGTATGGGTCTGTCCATGGGATTCTGTGTTGTTGACTTCTCCACATAGTGGTCTTAATGTTATGCACCCAGGAGGGAGGGATGATTAGCTGGGTTGACGCCCCAACCGAGGTTTGAACTCTTAACTGAATTTGCGAGCCGCTCGCTCTCCAGCTGAGCCACTCGACCAAGCTGCTTCAGACACGATTATCAATGGAAATCGCTGCTGTAGGGTGCAGCTATTGCACCGCTGCTTGCCCATACGTGAACACAGGTTGCCTGTGAAGCGGCAGCCGTGAGTGTAATCAGGGTAATCCGTTGATGACATCGAATCATCGATTAAAAAATTACTGAGGAGCCCCTTAAAAATGATGGCCATCCCAACATCCTGCCTCCCGCAGGCAGGAATCCCCTACAAGCCGCACCCAACCTGACCTGGGTGATAATGATGCCGGTGATGTCGCCAATCCCCGCCACACCTCCCATCCAGCGGCACACGTGGGAACGGAGGCGAGACTCTTCGCGTTATCCGATTGGTCAAGTAATGGAATCGATAACCGGTCGAGTAATCTGATATTTTTAAAGTAATGGGCAGAGTAATCTATTTACCCGAGTAATCGGATTATATACCAGCTCTCGCTGCGAGCGAAGGAGTCGAAGCGGCAACGTTGGTGCCTCCGCAGCCGACTGGGGTCCGCTCGAGCGCCCAGCAATCCACATTAACCACGCAGGCGAGCTTGTAATTGAATGCAGTTTATTTCAAACGACTCTCATCGGTCTGGACTCGGATCCTCGCGACACCGGCTCCACGCATCAAGCTACCCTGTCATGTTAGCAGCTCATCATCACGGAGCAGCGTGGCATGCCCGTGCGGTGGCACCGACGGTGGCACTGGCGGTGACACAGGCGGTGACACCGGCGGTGACACAGGCGGTGACACTGGCGGTGACACAGGCGGTGGCACCGGCGGTGACAGTGGTGGAGACACAGGCGGTGACACAGGCGGTGACACTGGCAGGCAGCAACGAAGCGGGGCTCCTGGAACTGTCCTGATTCACGTGAACCCAAACCTCGGCGTTGTTAGCGTCCGTCGTGCGTTGTGCGGGAGTGTTTGCGTGTGTGCACGTAATTTACGTGCGTGTAACAATTCATCGCCATACTATGTTGTAGGCAGCAGAGCGCAGTACTGCAAAATTAGTTGTGATGTACCGTGTTCCTCCATCTACGCCCCCTCTCCACACCTTCACCAATCCGCACTGCGCAGCGTGGTGAAGTATGGTCATTTAGCCCCCACGACCCGCACGGCGTAGGCAGGCGCTCACGTGGCCAAACACCGGCGAAGCACAGCGGTCGTCCATCCAAGCGCTGTTCAAGCTTCAAGCCTCCTTAGCTTCCGTGATCCGATGAGATCAGGTGCATTATGGGTGGCTGTGTCGTGGGATGAATGTCATTAAGATAAATGAAACAAATCATAATCGATTCTTACACGTGGAGAAAACCCTAATAATTTTAATCGATGAGCTGTTACATGCTACGTTGTGTTGTGCGAGGGGTAAGTCAGAACGTGCTCACGGTATATTAGATTACGAACTTTCACGCCCGTTACTCTCGTTTGTTCAGTGCTGTGACCCTTCATACGAATGTTCGTTCTCTATTATGTTTAATCAATACAGACGAGGCTTCTAAATCATTCCTGTCAGAGTGGTGCGACCGTCTATTTGTAGAATGTCATATCAGTCGCCCCAAACACATTTGCTCTAACGCTCCCTGTAAATTTGCCCAAACTATACACACAGAGAGACACAGGGAGACACACGCGCACGCACGCACGCAGACGACCAAACACAGATATACGATTGTGGGCAGTGGTGGTGCTGGTCGATTGGCGGGCCCCCCCCTCTCCCCTTATTTCACTTGATAAACTCGTAGCGAGATGACAGAAGAGATATACACAAGAGATAGGGATTTCGTCAGATAAGACAAATGTATATATAATTAGAGGTGGCGTGAGATGAGAGAAGAGAGACACATGAGTGAGATTATTTGGCTTTATGTTCATAATCGTGTTACGTTCATTAGGATTTGAATTTGAGCTGATGTTTTCGTGCACCCATATTTTTTCATGAACATGAAGGGGGTGGGGTGGACGACCCCCTTGAGCTGCTCGGGGTCTGAATCTGGTGCCTGCCGTTGCTTCTGCCCAGCAGGGCCCTCTTTGGTGGCGGCGATCGCCTGCTCGCTCGCCCGCCCCCTCGCTCACCCGCCCGCTCGCCCCCTCGCCTGCCCGCTCGCTCGCTCACCCGCTCGCTCACCCACTTGCTCACCCGCCCGCTCGCTCGCCCGCCCGCTCACCCCCTCGCCTGCCCGCTCGCTCGCTCGCTTGCTCACCCGCTTGCTCACCCGCTCGCTCACCCGCCCGGTCGCCTGCCCGCTCGCCCGCCCGCTCGTCCCAACCCGTTGGGTTCCTTCGATATGCGGATCGTTTATTTTCATCAGCGGTAAATGCTAGGGCCGCCGTTTTCGGTTAGCGAGGACGTTCAACGAACGAGGACGTCACGTACAATGCGATCTTGGCTCTCGGATGTTGGATGTGTGGGAATGCCCAAAGAATAAATCGTTGCTGTTCTTGCCACTGCGCTGCGCTTGTGTCCACACTTGGGGGGGGGCGAGTTCTGCTCTTTCGCTGCGAGAAAAATCTACGGACTTAGCATTCCTGCAAAGGTACCCAGAGCGCATGATGGCAGGCAGTGGCATTCACGCGGTGCGGTGCCGTGTTCACTTTCCTGCGCTAACCGTGGCTGTAGTCCGCGACAAAATTTCACTCGAAGTTTGCCCGATCTCGCCAGATCTTCAGAGGCTACGCAGAGTCGAGCCTGGGCAGCGCTGGGCTGAGCCATCACCACCAGCAATGCACCGGCACGGCTGCCATGGGGTTTGCAGGCCGCTACGTGCTGAGCAGTAGAGGGCAGTGCGGCAAAATCCTCGTGTTGTACTTCCGTGTTTATCAGACGGCTTCTACGATTTGTTCGCTCCCGGCATTGAGGTCGCACTCACGACAAAGAAAGCGCTCGCCACAAATGAACCACAACACCTCGCTGATCTCGCCAAGGGGCATACACCATGATTAGGTGCTTTCGTGACTGCAGGAATTACTCTTTTTTTTTTCGGTAAAGTCACGTAGAAATAATAACAAATAAAATTATATAATAGCATACGACGTTTCGATTGCAACACAAGCAATCATCATCAGGTACAGAATTAACACAGATACATCAGGGGACACAGAGAGAGGCGGAGGAGCACACTAAATCAAACAGGGTTTAGCAAAAATTATGAAACTATGCGTTGTGTTTTAACCGACCGTCTGTGTTGCTTTATATAGTTTCATAATTTTTGCCAAACCCTGTTTGATTTAGTGTGCTCCTCCGCCTCTCTCTGTGTCCCCTGATGTGTCTGTGTTAATTCTGTACCTGATGATGATTGCTTGTGTTGCAATCGAAACGTCGTATGCTATCATACAATTTTATTTTTAATTAATTCTACGTGACTTTACCGAAAAAAAACAAAGAGGGCATACACCATCATCACGCGAACTCCCCCGGTCATCCTCGCAGCAGCAGCAGCAGCAGCAGCGGCTTTTGACTGGCCATCGAACAAAAGACGGTCGTCGCATCGCGCGCTTTCAGATGCGCTTCTGCGGCCGTCTGGAAAGCTCTTCCTTCCGATATTAGGAAGCCACTGGGAGCTACTCACTTTTACGTAACCTCGATTAAACGTAATTTCTTTACAACTGCTTTTTGTGTTTAATTTGTCGTCCTTCCCCCGCACCTCCGATTAGCACGGTTGGCTACGTACGGTGCTAAAGAAGTTCAGCAGACGTACGTAGCACCGAATCACGCGGCGACTCCTGCTCTGTGCGCAGTGTACGCACGGGAGTGGGGTGGGGGACAACGCGAGAGTGCACGCGTCAAGGGCGCAGCGCTTAATCTGCCACCCACATCGCGATCGTTCGAGGCCATCGTCATCCAACACGTGTCCCTGTGTGCATTGTTGAATATCTTCATGTCATTTCCTGCGGTGTGTGTGCGCGTGTGGATTATCGCTCCCCTCATGGTGTGTTTAGCACCGATGTGAAACCCCAATTAATTGGAAAATCTTGAACATCATCTGCTTGAATGAAAGTACAAACTGTGGTAGCCTGCGCTGGGTTTTGGGGCATATCTGTGGCGTGGCTTACGCGTCTCTGCTAGCCAAGATGCGTGCTTTGAAATTGCTTGGAATGACATTGAGAGACAGAAGAACCTCCGATTAGCGCGGTTGGCTACGTACGGTGCGAAAGAAGTTCTACATACATACATACAACACATGGACTATAAAATATACGCAGATTAAAGGAGAAATCTAAACTGTAAATAAAAGTGTGTTTGGGCATGAAACGTGGCTAAATGGAATGCTAATGGCCCCACAATAGTGAAGGAGTGGAAGCCAAGTAATGGAACGTGTTTGATAGGGATGGAGCGATGAGTTCAGCTCGTACGCGGAGGTGCGAGGCAGATCGTTACATCGTGAGAGATGGCAACGGCTTTGGGAGGCCTTTGTCCGGTTGATTGATCCTGACTGATGATGATGGTGGTGGTGGTGATGTGAGCTGAACGTGCCCTGTAGTTCCGGATGGTGTTCAAATAAAAAAAGCACAACTGAGATGTCGGATAGCTCTTGCCGTGAGTGACCCCGTGTGTCAGGGCGCACGGCCCTGCCGGTTCACGTCAGAATCTGCGCTCATGTCACCCGGTACAGCAGCTCGCGATGCCTCTGCAGTCCGTTCTCCTAAAACGCGGTTGTAGTTGCGTTCCCGAAGAACACCGCGTTATGGAAAATCACGTTCTAATAAATAATACTTAACATGGGGGGTAAATCACCAGTCCGCGATAACGCGTGAGACGCGTACGCAGGCTGGACCGAGGCGCGTGGGTAGCATCTGGAAGCATCCAGAGGCATCCCAGTGCCTCGTGTGATGATGCTACGCCGAAGCAGCCGTACGACTGCTTATTCCTACTCGCGCGACGTAGTCCCGTTCGCTCGATCGCGTTTAATCCAATTGGCATCTGCGTTATATGAAAAAAAAACGTTCCCGAATACATTCATCGCGTTGTATGCAAAAACACGCGGCGTTCCAGGAGAAGAGACTGCACCGCATGGCGGCGCACGCTTTATCTTGCTACGCTGCGTGGGGTGTTTTGGCACTTGCCTCTTGACATCGTTGGTTAGGAATGTGTGGATCTCTGAGATCGTTTTGATCGCGGTGTCTCCTACCTTTGCTGCTGCTACAAACACTGGCAGATCGGTGGGGGAGGGGGGAGATGGGGGCAATGACGACTTCCCCCCCATCTCCCCTAGAGACCCCAATTATTGATATTTTGTTGATATTCACCAGATAAAATATATTTTTTATTTAATGTAGGTGTTCCTATAAAAAAAAGCTTCAAATTTTGCACCCCCCCCCCCCCCACTGAGAAGTGTATCGATGTTGGTCTGCATCTAGCTACAACACACGAGTGGGGGGGAGGAATATCTACGTCACGGCAATCTCTCAGTGTTCCTGTGAGCTCTCTACTGGCAGGAACTCAATTTGGTATTTTCACATCCAGCGCCTAGAGCCAGGGTTCGAGGATTTGATTCACCCTGAATTTGCAAGCGATTGCGGACGGCGCTGGGGGCACAGAATCTCCAGAATTTAGAATTCACCCAGAAGGAACTTGATGCGTCTCGCGTACGTAACTTGTGTGCATTTATGTGTGTACTTGTAAGTGCACGTGCTTGTATGTGTGTATTTGTAAGTGCATGTGCTTGTATGTGTGTATTTGTAGTGTAGTGGTTTGCGCGCCGCGCTACGAACCCGGCGACCCTAGTTTGATTTTTGTCTCACGGCCAACACCAGTGATGTTTATCTGAACCGGTTCTGGGCCTCCCCTAGGTCGATTTAGCCTCAAATTAATACCTGATATAATGTGTAAACATCGCCATTGAGGACACAAAGCCAGCCGCGTGTGGTGCTGGCCACCCAGCCTCTTGTGTGCCATCCTGGCCTTCATAAGTGCTCGCGAACGGCACTTGCCCCAATAGTCTGTAAAGGCTTTCTAGAGGATCTTCGTCTTTGTGCGCTTGGACGTGTGTGTGGCTGCGTGCGTATGCCTGTGCACTCGCGTCCCGGGGACGAATTCCCGTCTCTTGTATTTCACGACGTCGTATGGAGGTATATCCGGGCGTCCGGTGCTCGGAGTCCTGCAATACCTCCAGTCGTGCCGCCCTCTCCCCCCACCACCTCCCGGTCAGAGCTGATTCTTTATTCAAATTTACGAGCGGCTCGCGAGGCTGCGTGGGAATTCCCATTCGTAGGCTGAGACGGCACCATCAATCACCAGCCCGGCGGTCGGGGCGTACGGGCTCAGTAGCGCCTGTGTGCAATGGTACCCGTTGAGTGCTAAAGTGTTACGCCGTGTTCCCTCCGCGCCGTCAGACGGATTGGCTATCCCAGGGCTAATTCGTTATCCTTTCGCCTACCTGCCAAAATACATGATAACTTACTTTCCATGATCTGAAAGTGTCGACGCAATAAACGTAGCCACGTTGGGCCAACGTTGTATTGCGGTTTGGAACCTTTGGGCCAAAGTTGAGTTAAGTTGGCATTGAGGTTGGAACTGTTCAGCCAACGTTGGGCCAACGTTGGATTGCGGTTGGAACTGTTGGGCCTAATGTTGGGCCAACGTTGAATTGCGGTTTGGAACCGTTGGGCCAATGTTGAGCCAACGTTGGGCCAACGTTGGATTGCGGTTGGAACCGTTGGGCCAACGCTGAGCCAACGTTGGGTCAAAGTTTGATTGCGGTTGGAACCGTTGGGACAACGTTGATACTCGGGGCTTAGTTTCAGACAAGTTTGTCCAGATCGGCGACCCTAGAAAATATGTCAGTGTCTGGCACACCACCTCCATTGTACTTCTCGCTGTTGCTGTGACTATGAGTCACGTGACTATTCCAGTCTACCAGCAACCTGGAAAAAAGTTAAAATGAAGCCCTGGTCATACTTAAATATATTTATATATAGTACGCGTTGCTTGTGAGTTGGTGCATATACTAATAATTAATCTCTGAAGATGATAATGTATATATGGCATTATGGTGCATGAGATTGTTAAAAAAATAAGACTAACACTTGTGTGTGATTATCTGCATCTCTTAGGGCGTATTTACAAAAATGCCGTAGGTACAGAATTTGCCAAGCAATGCTTTGAAAACAAGGTGAGACGTGCACGTATTGTGCATTTGTGTTATTCCTGCATTATAAATGAACACTGTTTTTATTATTTTAAATATATATCTGTACGCAACGGGAGTCTGCTGAAAAGCGACGCTTATTTCTCTCTGTAAACTTAGCTCTTTTAGGCAGGGCCGCCCCGGGTTGGAGCCTGGGGTTGGAGGCCCGGGGGCAGAATAATACCACGTGGTGACTCATTGTTCATTAGCGACTAAAGCAGGCCCGCTGTGGGGCCCTCTTTTTGAGGGAGGCCTGGGGGCAAATTGCCCCCCCTCCACCCCCCCTCCCTTTTTTCCCCTTCACCACTCTGGGCAGCTCTGCTTTTAGGTGACCCGGCGGTTGTCAAAAGTCAGGGAACTTATAGTCAAAAGCAGAAACTGATTTTGGTGGCGTTTTTTTTGGCACCATTCGTTCAGTCGTGAACGTTCGCCCGCTCGCTGTGAGTCATAATAGGGCCTTGGGGCCGTTGATCTGTTCGGTCTGCTCGACCTCATCCGATCGACGCTGAATCTCCCCACGCTGAATTATGCCCTGACTCTCCCCCCCCCTCGCGCTCAATTCTGATAATAAATTAATTGGTTAATTGGCTGAGCTGACGGAAGAGATTGCATGCGGCCATCGCGTAACAAGTGGTTCGGTTTGCCCTCGTGCGATTGACAAAAATGAACATCTAAACATTTGTTTTCAAGGACGTTCTCTGGCTTCGTGGCTCGTGAAGTACAGTGGCGTGGCAAAAGAAGCAAAACGCGGAGCGCGTGCCGGGCGTTCCGAGTCACCGTCGCAATTTTTACGACGTGTAAAAAAATGACTTTTAATTAAATAAATAGCGGCCGTGACG
Organism: Petromyzon marinus; assembly: GCF_048934315.1. Taxonomy (NCBI): domain Eukaryota; kingdom Metazoa; phylum Chordata; class Hyperoartia; order Petromyzontiformes; family Petromyzontidae; genus Petromyzon; species Petromyzon marinus. The sequence continues at coordinate 1,717,948 of NC_133689.1, read as the reverse complement.
CTGAATTGATGTGCAGCGTAAGATATGTGATCTAGAACGAGGGCGAATATAGAGCTCCCTCGAGTGGAGACCCATCCACCAGCAGTGATGTGAGCAAGCAATTGCAGGGCTGCACCTCTGCAGGATCACCTGGTGTTTGAGACTACACTTATCGCCACTGTCTACAACCTGAATGTGTTGTTCAATTTGAACCGGAACAGCTGGGTCAGAGTAACCGGGCCTACGTCTTCTGGCAACACTTGTGTTGACGTGGTCACATCGAGTGCATTGCGACGATCTCATTCTTTTGTTTTACCCAAGAGAGCACTGGGATGTTAGGACAATTCACATTTTTTTTACATTTTTTTAAAATCCAGGGAACATCCTGAAAATGAGAGGCGTAACGATTCACCGTCTAAATGCCGATTCCATGGCGCGTCACCATTAGGTCATCTTTTTTATGTATTGCGGTGGTTGTGGCGGACGCTTATTAACTGCAGAGGTCGCATGAACCCATTACATACCACGTGTACCAATTTGAAAATAGTGAACTCTCGTGCGATTCCGTCCACATATCGTGAGCGTAAGAATTATTGTAAATCGAGGTGGCTGACTGGCCTCAAGAGGTCGGAGAGCTGAGCCCGCACTGCTGAGGACCTGGGTTCAAATCCAGATTTCAGCCACCCGTGATAAAAGTGGATTCTCAGATTAGTGAGTTGATATTCTCAGCTCGGTCACCAATGACTGCACAAAACTTTTAATTTGAGTCTACATTGAATTTGGCTACATTCAAACACTGAACACTAAAACGATTGCTTTGACTGTTATGCAAAGAAAATTACTGTCATATTCAGAGTGGAAGCTCTGATGTCCGCTTCCGTGGGCTTTTCTCTTGCACTGCCCTACGAGAAATCTGAATGGATACTTCATCTCATTACATGAGTGTGATAGCTCAATCGCGATAAAAATGAGAATCGCTTTTTATTGATGATATCGTGAGCCAAGGATATCAATTGATGAATAAATGCACCGTTACGCCTCCCGCGGAATCCCTGGGCCAGATCATGTTTGCTGTTGGTAACACCACGGAGTAAACATTTCTTCCGTAATCAGCTTGACCGGCAGAACAGCACAAAACCGCGCCAACGTCACTCGTGAGCACGTCGAATCCCAAAAACCAAAGCCAATGTGAATTTACCTTAAAAAATAATAACTTGGTGACAGTAACTCCCAACGGCCGTGTTCTCAAATAGGTCGTTTACACAGACAGTGTTCTGGACGAACGGACGGACGGACGCGGCGGACAGACCCGGCAAACCTGAGGAGAATTCCTGATCGCGATCGAAACCGGAGTCTGAGCTGGGGCCGTGCTCCGAGTGGTTGACGTGGCGCCGCCACGTTGCCCCGCGGTGTCGGAGCTGCCTCCGGCGGGTGACGGCTCCCCTGCCCGGCGTAACCCATCGTCCTACGGCCGCGGCTACCGTGCGTCACGGCGCCGCCGCCTATTCCGGGCAACAGGCGACCCGGTAACACAAATATTCGGTGATAAATGAAGCCCCCCCCCCCCCCGCCTGTGATCCAGCGTAGCAGCGTGGCGAGGGTGCGGTTCTGGCGGGGTGTGGAGCGGCGTGGCACGGACGCGTCACGCGGCGTGCCGTGGGGTGGCAGTGCCGCAAGTCTCGGCGCGAGGCCCCGCGAGTTCGGAGACGCTGAAGCACCCGCTCCGTGCTGGCGGCGGCGGCGGCAATGCTGCGGCGTGGCGCGACGTCTAGTCGAGCGACAGCAGCGGCTGCATGTTCTCCTCCTCGCCGTCGGCGCTGCGCTTCAGCACGCCCGGCTCCACGGCCGACTGCGATCTGGGACGGGGGGGGGGGACGTGCGCCGGCGCGGTGAGAACCGTGGCCTCTGCCGCTCAAGGCTCGGAGTGCCAACAGGGAAAGGACCTCGAAGGTCGGAGTTTCAGAGCGGTGAGCCGACACCGCTGAGACCCCTGGGTTCAAATCCAGGGTTTGACCGCTTGCGATTAAACCGGGTCCTCGAGTCCAGTGAGTTGATGGTCTCAGCCGAGTCCCCAATCACCCAGGCACAAAAAACCCATGACATTACACTTTTATGCCCAAAATGCGGCTGTATTTTCAGCTTGGGAGAATTGAATATCTGTTTGACTGTCACGTGATGCACATTATTCTCATGTAGCAGAGCACGTGGCAAAGTGTTGTTCTCTTTTGTGTGGGGCCAGAGGTCACATGATGCGATCTCAGGGGTAGCTCTGTGACATCTGCCAGAAGCACAATCGGAGTAAACTTGGAGGGAGAATTACAAAAAAAAAACATGGGGATGAGACCTGCAAATGATGTTGTCCGCGTTGCACTTGCGAGCATTGTTGTTCGTGCATCATTAGCATCCCGTGTCGTTGCCCTCCCTATCCCTTCCCACCTGCGGATGTTGTTGCGGGGGGACCCATCGAGGCCCCCCTCGCCATCTCCTAGCGCCCCCGTCACGGGGCCCCCCATCCTCTCGGAGGCGCGCCTCCCGTCGAAGAAGCCGCCACCCCCGCCGCCGTGCCGCCCCTCCGTGTCGTCGTCGTAGTCGGGGCCCAGCAGCGTGCGCGCCCACGTGCCCATGTCGTAGGGGGGCAGCAGCCCCCCGAACTCCGAGGGGAGCATCTCGGGGTGCAGCAGCTGGTGCAGGCTCGTCAGGTTGTTGCCGTGGAGGAATATCTGCTCGGGAGGCAGACGGTGGGGGAAGGCGTTGACGTGTGTACGCACGCTGAACTTCCTTCGCACCGCATGCAGCCAACTGTGCTCATCGGAGGTGCGGGGAAGGGCAACAAACTAATCACAAAAAGTACTTCTCAAGAAATGAGTTTTTCCACTGGCGTTGTGAGTTACTTCCACTTGGCGACCACAGATGATCTCTGGGAGGGGCACCACTGGAACGGCAGGAGAATTCGTGTAGCTAGGACAGCCACCGAAGACGGACAACACGCCGATTGACTCTCGCTCACCGGCGGTCAGTCGCTTCCATATCACTCTTCTATTGCTACAACCATGGTTTCTGTTCTGGCGAATTTCACTCAATTGATTCCAATTCTATCAGACACTCACTGTTTCGTCTCATCCACACTGTTTTCACTCACCACACTGCAGGTCACAACAACACTCACACACTCACCTCACTGCAGGTCACAACAACACACTCACCCACTCACCACACTGCAGGTCAAAACAACACACTCACCCACTCACCCACTCACCACACTGCAGGTCACAACAACACACTCACCCACCCACCCACTCACCACACTGCAGGTCACAACAACACACTCACCCACTCACCACACTGCAGGTCACAACAACACACTCACCCACCCACCCACTCACCTCACTGCAGGTCACAACAACACACTCACCCACCCACTCACCACACTGCAGGTCACAACAACACTCACCCACTCACCCACCCACCACACTGCAGGTCACAACAACACTCACCCACTCACCACACTGCAGGTCACAACAACACACTCACTCACCCACTCACCCACCCACCACACTGCAGGTCACAACAACACTCACCCACCCACCCACTCACCACACTGCAGGTCACAACAACACACTCACCCACTCACCTCACTGCAGGTCACAACAACACACTCACCCACCCACCCACTCACCTCACTGCAGGTCACAACAACACACTCACCCACCCACTCACCACACTGCAGGTCACAACAACACTCACCCACTCACCCACCCACCACACTGCAGGTCACAACAACACTCACCCACTCACCCACTCACCACACTGCAGGTCACAACAACACACTCACTCACCCACTCACCCACCCACCACACTGCAGGTCACAACAACACTCACCAACTCACCCACTCACCACACTGCAGGTCACAACAACACACTCACCCACCCACCCACTCACCACACTGCAGGTCACAACAACACACTCACCCACCCACCCACTCACCACACTGCAGGTCACAACACACTCACCCACCCACTCACCACACTGCAGGTCACAACAACTCACCCACCCACTCACCACACTGCAGGTCACAACAACACACTCACCCACCCACCCACTCACCACACTGCAGGTCACAACAACTCACCCATCCACTCACCACACTGCAGGTCACAACAACACACTCACCCACCCACCCACTCACCACACTGCAGGTCACAACAACACACTCACCCACCCACCCACTCACCACACTGCAGGTCACAACAACACACTCACCCACCCATCCACTCACCACACTGCAGGTCACAACAACTCACCCATCCACTCACCACACTGCAGGTCACAACAACACACTCACCCATCCACTCACCACACTGCAGGTCACAACACACCCACCCACTCACCACACTGCAGGTCACAACAACACACTCACCCACCCACCCACTCACCACACTGCAGGTCACAACAACACACTCACCCACCCACCCACTCACCACACTGCAGGTCACCACACTTCGCTTTCTCCTACTTCCCTCGCACTGCTCCACTTTGGAATTCCCTCCTTCCACCATCGTCTCTTTCTCCTCCAAGCTATTATAACAATAATAATAATAATAACCTTGCTCAATTCAGGAAACGTGCTGTTTGTTACTGGCCACTTGACGTGTTGGGCCTGCACTCAGCCACTGTGTCTAAAGAAAAAGGAGACGCCATTGATAGGAAGGGCAAGTGGACGTGGGCAGGACACGGCGGTGGCCGGTGGAAGGAAGACCTCCAAGGACGCCACATCGCGGATATGGACTCATGAAATTAGCTCCTGTGCAGGAGCTAGGTGGATTGTTGCATCGCTGCAGCCCGCGAGAGATGGTAATGGGATTTCGGGAGGCCTTCATCCACCAACGGATCGGTCATGGATGATGATGGTTATGGTGATAGTGGGAGGAGATGGACACATCCCTTGGTTGTTCAATGGGGTGTAGAGGAAAAGAACTCGGCTGATAAATGTTAATGTCTGTGCCCTGTCAACAGGCCAATGCACACATCTCATTCATTCGTGGAAAATTGAAGACAAGCCTGAGTAGTGCGATTGTGGCCATGCAACTCATACTGAGGACCATAGAGTAAACCACTGCAGTTGCAGACTGCGCTCCGTCAGTGCAGGGATAGTAAATCCACACCAACTCTCTCCCGAAGCCCTGTCGTGGCTAGCAGACTTCGAGATTGGCATTTATTGCTGTCATACGCAAGAACAGAATAGCACGCTTCGAACCACACCGCCCACAATGCACCCGGTCTTGTCAGATCTGAGACGCTAAGCAGCCTCAAGACTGCATACGTTGCTCGAATGGGTGAGACGGCCATGGAAAAAATCCAAATTGAGTGAAAACTCACAAAATAGCCGTAACAATCCTAGTGACGCGGGACGGAGCAGGCCACGAGGCCAGCGTCGCGCAAAATGAGACCGCGCCGGTGACGCACGGGCGGCAGTCTCGCTCCGCGGGACTCACCCGCTTCCTGGTCTTGTCCTTGAGGAACGGGCGGATCATGGTGTAGAGGGCGTGGATGTACCACGGCTGGTTCACAAAGTGCACGCCGCCGAACCGCGCGGGGAAGCTGTCCTGCGGACACGCGGGCACACGAACAACAATCGTTCCACCACTCACAACGCGTGCGCTCCTTTTCGAGTGTCACGCCGAGCCGAGCCTGCGTGGGATGGGGGGGGGGAGCCATCGTGTACGGGTGTTTTTTTTTTCCACTGGCGATTTGCCATGCCGAGCCAGAGCCAAGCCGCGGTGCGCTCTCCAGTTTGGGGCGAAGCAGGGCTTGCTTGCGAGTGGTTGGGTGAGTGTACGGTCGGGTGGATGAGTTTTTATTTTGTTTCACGAGGTGAAAACTTCATTTGATAGGGCGAGTGTTTGGTTGGATGGGTGGGTATATGATTGTGTCGGTGGATAATTAAATGGATGGTTTCGTGAGTGGGCAGTGGGTGCGTTGGTGTATACGTTGGTGGGTTTGTGGGTAGAAGGGTGGCTAAGTAATTGGGATGGTGGATGGGTAATTCAGTGTGTGGCCGTATTGGTGGGTCGGTGAGTGAGCGAGCGAGCGAGCGGGTGGGTGATTGGGTGGATGAGTGGAAGGGCTGGCGTGTACGGCGGCACTGCGGAGCTTGAGTAAGGCACTCGGGCTGCGCTGGTGCGAGTGACGGGCGCCGCTCACTGCGCGTGTCCAACATCAGCGCCGCGGTGGCTCCTAATGAATTGCTCCGGGGCGTGGGGACCACTCGGCTCGTTTGGCGAGAACGCGCCGAACGCGCGGCGAGAGTGGAGCCTGGGCGAGCGACCAAAGCGTCCCTCCCTCCCTCGCTGCCTCTCTTCCTCATCCTCCGCCCTCCTCATCCTCCCAACGATTGACGCTGCTTGATGTGTGTGGGCAGTTCGGCGTGCGGTTCAGCGAGCGGTTGGGTGCGTCGGTGAGTTGGTTGATAAGTGCATAGGTGATTTTGTCAGGTAGTTGAGTGTGCTGCTGGGTGAGATAGTAGGTGGTTGGGTGTGCTGCTGGGTGAGATAGTGGATGGTTGAGTGTGCTGCTGGGTGAGATAGTAGGTGGTTGGGTGTGCTGCTGGGTGAGATGGTGGGTGGTTGGGTGTGCTGCTGGGTGATAAGGTGGGTGGTTGAGTGTGCTGCTGGGTGAGATAGTGGGTGGTTGGGTGTGCTGCTGGGTGAGATGGTGGGTGGTTGGGTGAGATGGTGGGTGGTTGGGGGTGCTGCTGGGTGAGATGGTGGGGGGTTGGGTGTGCTGCTGGGTGAGATGGTGGGTGGTTGAGTGTGCTTCTGGGTGTGTGATTGATTCGGTAGGTTGAGTAGGTGTGCTGTGGTTGCACATTCTGGAGGATTACATGGCTGGGTGGTTGGTTGCTTGGGTTTTGGTGGAGAATAGAACTGGCTAGTTGGGTGAGCATTCTCGGGGTTGAGAGGATGAGTGGGGTGGTCAACGCTATGGCCGGTGGGTAGGATCATAAAATAATTCGGCTTCGCAGGAGGTGTTCTCATCGGCCGGCGGTGGCGATCGCCGCTCACGCTGGGATGGAGTGCCGTGATGTTGCGTTCAGGTTGGGGGAGCTTCCATTGGCGTCTCAATTACCTCAACAAGACCTCCCGCTGCCACGACGACGATGATGATGTTCATCATGATAGTGGTGATGGTTATATGCTAGTGGCCCCGTAATCAGCATTTATTTCCACCACAACGCGTGCCTCAGTTGTCGTGAGAACCTCTGCGTGTGCACGTTTATCAACATGGCCCAATACAGAACTGCCTTATTTATCCAGCAGTGGATTGGCCATGGCTGACGAAAAAAAAGGGGGTGGGGGGGGGGTGGGGACGCTCAGACACCACGAGCCGCTGGCGTTGTGCGCCATGTGCGAGAAAGCAGCGTGCAGGTTGAAGCGAGGGTGACCCCACGGCACTGCGCCACACTCCCACCCGCAAGAGGGAGGTTTTGACAGCACCACGGTGTGTGCGTAGGCAGCTGCAGCGGCCTTGTTGTGATTTCGGTCATACCTCCCTCCACCCCACCCCGAAGGTCGTGCCCCACAACTCCCCCTCCCCTCTCCCGCCCCGCGCCCCTCCCACGTAAACACTCCATTCAGTGACGCAGTGGAGGGCACTGGCGAATGAGCGCCGATCGCAAACGCCATTGGTCCGTGCACGTGCTGCCTGTCGATCGATATTGGTGTGGAAGGCCCAGCAGGGGTTCATTGACTGAAACGTTGAACGCGTGTCATCTGTATTGGTTGTACAGGGTGCTTCAAAAAAGTGTTAACGCTTCCGAGAATGCGCAACTAGCGCAATGAATGTGCTGTCTCCTCCGGTCTCTGGAGACCACCTGGAGAACGTTCCAGGCATGCGTTGACAACGATGGCGCACAAGTGGAGACATTTTTAAACTGTTTCACCTGAAGACGATGGCTTGTGTTGCTATCGAAACGTCGTGATCTATTAGATATTTCTCTATCTACGTGACTTTACCGAAAGAACCAAAGAGTATTTTGAAGCTATTGACATATATTTGTTATCATGTTAAGTGTATTAACTGTTCTTTTTGCTTTAAAAAACGATAGTCCCATATCAGTGTTAAAGCATTTTTGAAGCACCCGATACACATTAACACTGTATTCATGACGCTCCACAACAACGATTGATGAGTTTGTGTTGAACAGGGCTGCATCGTTTAGATGGCGTGCTCTTGCCACTAACATCGGGCAACCCGGCAGCATTGAATCGAACGCGACTAGCTTGGCTTTTCTGATGATAGCCGGGTCAACGCCGGTCCAGAATTTGCTTAAACAAAAGCTGCTGCTGCTGCATATCATTGGTCTGGTAAAGCCAATGGGCCAAAAGGACTACACAATATATTTTATTTATATGGAGACCACAGAAGGGAGGACTGTTTATGTCTATGCTAATGGCTCTTCCACTGCGTGCCCTCCTCCTCCTCCCTTCACTCCCACCAACCCACTCTCACTCCATCTCCATGACAACAGTGGCGATGTGTGGCCGTGAGTAACGATCAGAATTTTTAATTTGCCCCTTTTGAGAGGATCTGCTGCTGCTGCCTCTACTGCTGCTGCTACCTCTGCTGCTGCTGCTGCCTCTGCTGCTGCTACCTCTGCTGCCTCTGCTGCCGCTGCTGCTGCTACCTCTGCTGCTGCTGCCTCTGCTGCTGCTACCTCTGCTGCTGCTACCCCTGCTGCTGCTACCCCTGCTGCTGCTACCGCTGCTGCCGCTGCTACCTCTGCTGCTGCTACCTCTGCTGCCTCTGCTGCTGCTGCTACCTCTGCTGTTGCCGCTGCTGCCCACCAATCACCGCCGCGATCGGAGGCGGATCAAAGTGGACTCCGAGATGAATGGGACGGAACGGTCTCCCTCCTCTTGTTGTAAACAACAACAACGACAACAACGACAAGCAGCAGCTTGCCGAATCAATTACAAGGGATCTCCCAGGGTATAATTGTGGGTTTGTGTGTTTTATATTGCGATGGCCGCTTAGAAACGCGCGTGTAAATCGTATAAAAAACCCAACAATTACGCGCTCCACAATACAATAAACAATACATGACCGTAAAGAATGCAGTTGGCAATCATTGCGTCTTGATTGCAAACTGAAGTAAATTGAGGCAGGGCGAGCGATTGATCAGCCCTGGGTTGGTTAAGTAGATTGTCGGGTGGGTGTCTGGGTGGATGAATGCATTGGTGGATGGGAGGGTGGGGGAGGTGTTTTACGAGTGAGTGTTTTTTCGGTGAGTTTGGGTTGGTGAGTGTTTTTTGGGTGACTGGGTGAGTGTTTTTTGGGTGGGTGGGTGAGTGTTTTTTGGGTGAATAATTTTTGGGTGAATGGGTGAGTGTTTTTGGGGTTAATGAGTGAGTGTTTTTTTGGGTGAATGGGTAAGTGTTTTATGGGTGACTGAGTGTTTTTTTGGGTAGGTGAGAATTTTTTTGGGTTGGCGAGTGGGTGGGTGAATAATTCATATTTTTTTTGGGTCAGATCGCTGCGTGAGTACAATGCCAATGCGTGTCGTACACCGCTCTCGACCTGACACAGCCTAATAAACAAAGTCGTCACGTGAACAGATGCACACAACACTTCACAATTGTACATGTTACATATTATGGATTTGTTCTCCGGCATACCAGTGTGGTGAAACAATAATACATTGAAACATTTGGTAATGTGCCTGTATTTATTGTTTTAGCTGTGTCGGGTGGAGGAGAGTGTATGACACAGTCACATTTTACTCACGCGGCCAGCTGACCTATAAACCAATCATGAATCTTATCATTGGTCGCGAAAGTCCACGTGTTAAGGGTGGGTCAGTGTTCGGGTTTGGATATTTGAGTTGGTGGGTGAGCGTGTGGCGTGTGGGCGAGTTGGTGAGTGGGTGCGCAAGAGGTTGTGAGTGCACGGCTAACATCAGTGGCGAGTGATAACTGAACCTGTTCTCTCTGGATCTCTCCCAACGGTCAATTCAGTAATGAATTAGTTGTTGTTGTAATTATAGTGCAGAATGTAAATGGCACAGTGTGATGGTACAGATCACTGGTGCAAGGATTAAAATGGAACCGCCGGTCTAATTTTGCTCCCGCTTGGCCACCCAAACCCTCTGGTGTGTGGGGCCGGTGCAGTTGCACCGCCTACACACCGATTCGATTGCTATGCCACTCACTGTGCAGTACGCTTCTCTGCACGCGTTGAAACTGCGAACCCTTGAAATGAAAATATTTGAAGACGCCGTTGCTGAGTCGTACTGACAAACTAAAAACAAATTCCCACAACAACAAAAAAACATCGGGAACCTTCCTTCGTTTGTGCGTTCATAGCCAATCCAGTGGCCAACTGCGTTTAACACTCGTGCAGTAATTACATGCGTAATTAAAATAATCGTTAACAGCACCACAAGTGCGCTGTTTGTGGTTGCGTAATTGGCGACGGCGCTGCTGCGTGGGTTTGCTGGCCTCACGGCCGCAAACCCACGCAGCAGCACAACAGGCCGCCCATTTACATAGAGCAGGGCACAGTCCAAGCCACACACGGCGTTTGTAATATTTCCCCAACTCTATCTCCCGATCGTGCTGTCGGCATCATGTCACGAGACGAGGGTCCCTCTGAGTGCAGTTTGGTGACCGAATTGAGACCATGATCCCACTTGCTATAGAGAACCAACTTCAATCACCGGCGGCTAAAAAAACAGGACTCGAACCCAGGCTCTTGACGGGTGCCAGCTCCGCGATCTGACCTTTGAGCGACCCCGACGGCCACCTCAAAACAAATTTGTCCTCGGCCAGTCGTCTCTGGCGGAAGAGCCTCCCGCATATGGCGAGAGCAGATGGTCGTCGCGAGATTGGGGATTTAGAATCATCGTGTGACTGCCGGGCCATCGCATTCAGAGAGCCCGCATTGTCGTTGCTTTCACTTTCTCCCATTGCAGATCTCCCATCGCAGATCTCCCATCGCAGATCTCCCATCGCAGATCTCCCATCGCAGATCTCCCATCGCAGATCTCCCATCGCAGATCTCCCATCGCAGATCTCCCATCGCAGATCTCCCATCGCAGATCTCCCCGCGTGCGGCGTGAATCGTCGTCGCGAGGATTACGGTCGAGCTATGGGCGGTGACGGCCCCGGGGTTCGGGTGGAAGGGGGAGGTCCTGGGCACTGCTCCGCCACGCGTATCCCGATCTCCATTCCCTCTCTGCCCCAATCCCACGTGGGCGAATAGACCGAGCTCGGATTTACATTGGGGAATGAGAGATGTTAAGCGTAATTGGAAAATGTATTAAAGCATTGCACTTCCCTAGACCCTGTAGCGAGGCGGATTCCTCCATGTTCTCGTTTAAATGAAAGATTAAAAGACTATGTTGGGAAGAAGGGCCGTTATCAAAAACGGTAGCTGAGGTTATTCGTCACTATTATCATCGGAGGCCACGATAATTTCATTGGCGGATGAAAGCCTTCCCAAGCCGCGTCGCCATCTCTCGCCGTCTCGCGATGCGGCTCTCTGTCCAGCAGCTGCACGCGAGCCGACTGCTCCGAGGCACATTCACTCCCAGGCGCATTCACTCCCGAGACCGCCATTCCGCTGCCATTGTCTAGCACCCGCCGAGAGTCGCGTCCTTCATTAGCGCTGCCTTAAAGTAGACACAATATATACAGGGTGGCCCAACAGTCAGGGCACAAGGGGTGATTTTATAGATATTATTTGAACAAATGTTCAAATTGATCTCCATCAACATTAATCCATGCGTTCTATTTTGAAATGAACTGAGGAATTATGTTTAAAGATCATACAGTGTAATCTTTGAACATTCATCAATTGTTTCGTCTCAGTTCGTTCGGGGTTACTGGTCGAGTTTTGCCAACGACGGATTTGTGGTGAGCCCCACAGAAAGAAGAAAAAAATATATTAATAATAATATAATAGATAAACGATATAAACTGAAAGAATAAACAAATATATTGTTTATGCCAGTGGTAAAATACATAAAATTACCAAGTGTATAATAGGCGACGTTCGTGGCAATGTCCCTTCTCGGAGAGCTCTCCGTCTCCCTCGGGCAGCGTTACTGACAGACCGTGCTGAGTTTGTCATTCGTGCTTGTCCACCACTGCCAATGCAGGAGTCTCACGATGTTCTCGACCGTACGTGGCAATTGCGGGACAGCCGTTGTGTTTGTGTGGAAGCAGCAGCAGCAGCAGCAGCATCGCGGACAAAAGAGAGAAGCGGTAAAACGGTTAACGGCCTGGAGGGTATGAACAGCTTGTCCCGTGAGACCAGGCCAAGGCGCAGAGCCAACGCGGACACCATCTGATGTGGAAAGGTCGGCTACGGAAAAGGAAACCACCCACCACCGCCTCCCCTCCCGGCGCCCCGAGCCATGTGACATCTGCTCAATGGCAGCAGGAGCACGGTTTTCCGATGAATGACGTTCAATTAATTCAATTTGACGGCAGGTTTAATCGGAAAGGTGCGTCTGACGGATAGGGTTTGCATCGCCAGGGAGCTCCAGAAGCGGAGCTTCACAGTCGTTTCGCAGAGCTCGAGACGCTAAATAAGAGCTGTCCTTTCAGGGGTTGAGGAACTCTCCCTTGAATTGGAGTGGCTCAAAATACGACTTCAATTTGCCACCCTATTCACTCACCATTTTGGGCCCTGTTATGTTCCACTCGGGTTTGCCACCTCTGAAGCACAAAGACATCGTGGAAAGAATATCTCACGATACCAGAAGAGGAGCGGGTGGCGGAATACTATGGACGTGCAATTATCTTGAGCGTCATTAGGCAACGGACGAGCACGCGAATGTTAATGTCCCCGGTAAAGACTTGCAGATCGGTTTCCCACGATGGCAGCTATCTCACAAAGTTGGACGATCTTGGGAAAACCAGGTCAGGCTGCAAGCCCTTTCCCCAATGCCGTTTTCTTTTTTTACTGCACAAAAACACGGCACCCATAAACGGAACACAGATCGACCAGAGCCGGGGGCGGGGTTGGGAATTTGAGAAACGTGTCCCATTGCTTCAAGTGCCACGCCGGGAGATCGAATCAAACTGGCGAACCTCCGGATTGCAGTCCCAGTGTGCTCAACCACTACCAGCGCCGCACCAATGACAGCAGCAGCAGCACCGCCGGATTAGTTTCGTTCCTATTTATTTATTTATTTGGGACGCAAATCACGGGATTTGTAAATGAGGGCACGGTCGCTGGGATGGGGGGGGGTAGAGCCGCACCGCCATCATCGCGATGCTGTGGCCTCGTTAAATTATTCATCTCTCCTCCGCGAGCTCTGCGGGTATTCTCAAGGACAACCGCGAGCGGGATTTTCTGGTTTTCCCGCGAGCGGGCAGCCTCCTCGTTCACGTCGACAAATGCAAATTGGCCAAATTTAAAAATTACACCTCAAATTACCCGATTGGGATTATGCACGGACAATCATCAACTCCCCCCACCACCACCCCACCAATCCCCCACTGGCAGCAGACGAATGCCCGGGCCATTCTTGCAAACCAGACTCAATCCTCGCCTCGCAAATTCTCACCTGCTTCAACAGAATACGCATGGATGCCGTTTGCAGTTAACCTTTACCCCGGAATTATCCCCGTCTCGAGTTCCCATCTAACCACGTGTGCGCACAGTGAAGCACAATTTTTTTTTATCCACTGTAGTTACTCGCGATGAACACTGTGGATCCTCTTCTTTGGTTCTTTCGGTAAAGTCACGTAGAATGAGAATAAAATAATAAATTGATAAAATAAAATAACACAATAATATTCTCACGACGTTTCGGCCACAACACAAGCGGCCTTCATCAGGTGAAGGGACGAGACTGTCTAGTAGGACTGTGGATCCTATTATCCGCAAATCTACTCATCCGCAGAATAAATATTGCGTATAGCATGCGGCTAATAGGAGGAATGTGTCATGCGACTCCGTTTATCCGAAACATATTTGCGGAGAATAGGAAGCTGCTCCGCACTGCGGTATGGGGAAAACCCGGAAATCATCGCGAATAGGAAGAATGGTGCAGATAATAGGGCTTTCTGCAGATTCTAGAACTTTCGTGGATAACAGGAGTGGCGTGGCACAGGATAGCGGGTAAGGCGACTACTCTTACAGCCCTTTTGTTTCTCCACTGCTGGATGAGCGCCACCCCACGCCGTGGGCGGCTCGTATGCATGCATGTTGAACTTCTTTCGCACGGGTACGTAAGCCAACCGCGCTAATCGTGTTGGGGTTATTTGACCATACTTCACCTCGCTAGTCGTCACGGTGTGAGGGGGCAGCAGGCAGCAAGGGAGCGCTGTGGCGCGGTGATTGAGGAGCGAGTGAGCGGCGGGGCTCTTGGGCGGAGGAGACCCCACGCGGACATCAATCACGCGGCCGCCTCCCGTCAGGGCGCCTGCCGAGCCCTCGCCGCCCTCCTCCTCCCCACGCCGCCGCCGCCCGCGGGTAAAACGCCGGCAGCGAATTGAAGGTGCAGGGCCACGCCATCACGATATTAAAGGGCTGCGCGTGGCGTCATCGGCGTCGTTTTATATTCAGCCTGGCCTCGTCCCCCTTGGTGCAGCAGCAGCAGCAAAGTGCGTGCGGGCCACCCTTCAGCAACCCCTGGCGTGCCCCGAGTCGACCCAAGCAGGCGCAGAGCCTGGAGAGTCGCGCTTGGATCGGGCTACGTCGCCAGCAGAGCTCATTGCAGCTACATCAATTGTACTTTACCATGCTCCGAATGTGCCCACCCCCGATGTATGGTAAACTAAATTATGGTGAGGGGGGGGGGGGTCCTCATCCAGCAGTGGAGTGACGATACTGTCCGTACGCGTCCACACGGATCGTACTCCCTAGCAGGCGCGTGACCCGGTAAGGGTCAGCCGACGATGGCGATGTAGACCAGGCAGGGCCTCTTCACTCATTTACAGAGAGGGGGATGGCAACTTTTGTGCCGAGAAAGCATCATCGGTGTGAGGGCCGCCACGCTACAGCAGCACGACGATGACTCCGTTGTGTCTTGGTCACGGGCCGCCAGTGGGGACACACTGGGGTAGGGCAATGAAGGACACTGGGGCAGGGCAATGAAGGACACTGGGGTAGGGCAATGAAGGACACTGGGGCAGGGCAATGAAGGACACTGGGGCAGGGCAATGAAGGACACTGGGGTAGGGCAATGAAGGACACTGGGGCAGGGCAATGAAGGACACTGGGGCAGGGCAATGAAGGACACTGGGGCAGGGCAATGAAGGACACTGGGGTAGGGCAATGAAGGACACTGGGGCAGGGCAATGAAGGACACTGGGGCAGGGCAATGAAGGACACTGGGGCAGGGCAATGAAGGACACTGGGGCAGGGCAATGAAGGACACTAGGGCAGGGCAATGAAGGACACTGGGGTAGGGCAGTGAAGGACACTGGGGTAGGGCAATGAAGGACGCTGGGGCAGGGGAATGAAGGACACTGGGGCAGGGCAATGAAGGACACTGGGGCAGGGCAATGAAGGACGCTGGGGCAGGGGAATGAAGGACACTGGGGCAGGTCAATGAAGGACACTGGGGCAGGGCAATGAAGGACACTGGGGCAGGGCAATGAAGGACACTGGGGCAGGGCAATGAAGGACACTGGGGCAGGGCAATGAAGGACACTGGGGCAGGGCAATGAAGGACACTGGGGCAGGGCAATGAAGGACGCTGGGGTAGGGCAGTGAAGGACACTGGGGTAGGGCAATGAAGGACACTGGGGCAGGGCAATGAAGGACGCTGGGGCAGGGCAATGAAGGACACTGGGGCAGGGCAATGAAGGACGCTGGGGCAGGGGAATGAAGGACACTGGGGCAGGTCAATGAAGGACACTGGGGCAGGGCAATGAAGGACACTGGGGCAGGGCAATGAAGGACACTGGGGCAGGGCAATGAAGGACGCTGGGGCAGGGCAATGATTTAGAATAACAAAACGCTCCTCCTGCGAGAAGGGGCGCGACCGGTGCACAAAGCTCGCGCCCAGTCGTCGGGGAGCGACGAGAGTTGCTCTCGCGGAAATTAAAAAAAACTCCTGGGCAGCAGATCGCGACGAGGGCGGCGGGGGGGGCAGCATTTGCTGGACGTGAGAAGCGGTGGAGCGATCGTCGGGATGATGGACAGGCGTAGTGGGGCTGGTGGGTGGACCGATATACTGGGAGATGGAGCTATGAAGAATCACCCTGACAGGGAATGCAGCTACAGTTACCTGGTTTTTTTTTTATCACGATTGTTGAGCAGAAGCCCAATATGCCAAGAGGACGGCAACAAACAACACTATTCAGTGTAGAGCATAGCAAATAAAGAGTTGTTACGGGACGGTGGGCAGTGGTGATTCTATATGTGGTGATCTGCTCCCACTCAGGCGACGGTGATTTGTGGTGATGGCAGGACCGGCGGCCCCCCTCTCGCTTGCTGTGGCTGCGCAGGTGTGGCTGCGCAGGTGTGGCTGCGCAGGTGTGGCTGCGCAGGTGTGGCTGCGCAGGTGTGGCTGCGCAGGTATGGCCGTGTCGGTGTGCAACCCAGAGAGGTCATTGTGGGCATTGCCAGCGCTGCCATCGGCACACAACTACCACACAACTACCACACAACTACCGCACACAACTACCACACACCTACCACACACAACTACCACACACAACTACCACACAATTACCACACAACTACCACACAACTACCACACACAACTACCACACACAACTACCACACACAACTACCGGCCGCTTCCTTCCTCCTGCCAGATGGCGACTCCCAACCCCGTCGAGTGCGCAGGACCCCTTTTCACCCTGCAAATCATTTCGCGCGGACCACCACGAGCTGTTTGAAATTCTACATTCCCTTGATGAGGCTATTATTGTCTTCTTTTTCTGCGATTCCCGTGTAGTAGGCCTCGCGGTCGAGGATGCATCTTACAGAGTCTTACTAAAACTCAACTGTTTTTTTTTTATTTTACCAAGTAATGCCAACTGAGCTGTATGTCTCCTTTTTCAGAAGCCACCTGGCCACAAATGACAGCTTAACGAAGGTGGCTTCGTCGCAGTGGAGTAGCGGTTAGCGCTACGCTGTGCTACGAACCTGGCGACGCGGGTTCGATTCCCGCTCATGGCCAACACCAGTGACGATTATCCGAACCGGTCCTGGGCCTCCCCTAGGTCGACTCTGCCTCAAATGAGTACCTGGTGCGGTGATAAAAGCGGTCGGGCGTGGTGTTACCCACCCACCCCCTCGTGTGCCGTGCCGGCCTTCATGGGTGCTCGCTAACAGCACTTGCCCCAACAGTCTGTTCAGCCTATACGGAGGATCTTTGTCTTTGCCCTGCAATATTCGTACCTAAACCCCCATTGGTGCAGCCTGCCGTACGGGACTTGACGGTCCTTTGATCATACTTTACGCTGGTTGGTGAATGTGGGCGGGGGGACGGTAGAAGTGCGTTACCACGATGACTTTTACGGGATAGCCCACCACACAGGCCCCGCAGCAGCAGCCGATAACAACGCTGCCATGCGTGGCGGTCACCCATCCAAGCGCTATCCAGACTCGACGCTGCAGAGCGTCCCCAGGTCTGGCGAGAATCTGGCGCATTCCAGGTGGCTGGTCATCGACTTTAATGGCCTCGTTAAATATAGGTTGGGGACTCGTTCGCGTCCGGTGAAAAGGATGTGCCAATGATGAGCGTGGTGTCATCTTGAAATGCTTCTGCCACGTAGCTGTGTTTGTTTATGGTAAGGGTTAGGCTTAAGGGTTGTGGTCAAGGGTTGGGGTTAAGGGTTGAGAAGGGTCGGGGTTAAGGGTGCAGAGATGCAGAGCGGTCACCACAAGGGCGTAAACAATAGTTTCGTACCTTTTTTATTTCCTGATTTGGTTATGGCCCGACTTGTACAAATAACGTGCAGATTATATCCTCAAATGGCGTTTGGGCTAATGAACTAAACTGTAGGAACAACATTAAAATAGAGCCATATTACAAATGGGATGGTAAAAATTAGTTGCAGAAATGTGGTTGCGGTCTAAATAGAATCGTGAACTTTAATCGATTCACGGGAAATCCACTTGCTGGGGGTAGTGGCTTAATCTGTGCATTCCTACTCTCTTAGAATTGGTAAACCGAGCGGCTCGTTGGGAGGTTTTAGCTTCAAAATGTATCGTTTTAGAGAGACCGCGACCTTTCTACAGCCAAATGCACTTAACGCTGACACCATGCTCCCCCACTCCCCCCGCTCCCCACACCAACAACCGCAAACGCAGCCCTCGGGGTGGGGGCCTCACAGCTGATCGCACGCAAATCTCCCTGCGGGCAGCTGCCTGTGCGATGTTTGTGGGTGTCACGGTGGGCTAACAAATGTCTGGGAGGGCTGCCATCGCGTCCCTCTAACAGCCACGCCCACTCGCACATAGCCACGCCCACTTCCAACAGAGCCACGCCCACTCGAACCACTAGCACCCCCCCCCCACTTCAAAGAGCGAGTGAGAGCCCCTCCTATTGGCTCTTACCGGCACTACTCAGGTGTCGAGCAGGAGGAGGGCAGAAACTGGAGAGAAACCCCAGAGGTTACTGCCCCTCCCACGTTAAAGAGTCCGTCTCACCTTCTCCAGCAGGCCGTGTTTACAGAGTGGGCAGGGGGGTGGGAAGGAATGAACTCAAACTAAACTAGGTTTTGTTATATTACCAGGCAAGGCCGACAGAACTACGTAGCTCTTTTTCAGAAGCCACTTGGCCACAAATGATAGCTTAACAATGTGGAATATCACGTGGAAATGTATTTCAGCCAAACACCGTAAACGCGCGTTTCTAAATGTGGAGGGAAAAACCGGAGGACCAAGAGAAAATCCACGCGACCACGGGAAGAGAGATCGAGAGACATGAAAACTTCAAATATACAACAGGCGTCGTGGTCAGGATCGAACCCACGACCTCTTGTGCACCAGGCGAGCTAGTTAACATCTCTCCCCACTTGTATCCTTGAGTAAAGCAGCCGCCCCCCCCAAGCCTCCCTCCCTGGAAGAATTCTCACAACACCCCCCCACCGCTCCATGGTGATGTGCATGTCAATCCACTGCTGGATGAGTCGTGCCGGGGGTTATTTGACCATACCTCGCCACGCTGGTCACTGCTCGTTTGTGCAGACACCGCGCCATAGCTTTCCACCGTGCAGCCACACAGTAGCCTGTAGCACCCACAGTGCCACCCCCAGCACACGTTACGCATGCACATGTCCCAGCCATCTTCATCAGTCAACTGCTGGATGAGAGGGCGTCTGGTCGCTTTTACAGCTGTGGTTAAAAAAAAATTGGGACGAGTCGTGTGAAGTCAAGACGAATCCTGCACTGTATCTCGCGGCGGCGCAGCAAGGGGGACGGTGTGTAAACGCGTTATCTTGAGCGGTGTACTCTATTATTATTAACACGTAGACACCGCGAGCTTTCACGTCCCGGGAACAGATGTTAACAGCCGCGCCTGGTGTGCAGGAGGTCGTGGGTTCGATCTCGACCCTGACGCCTGCAGTATATTTGGAGTTTGCGTGTCTCTCACTCTCTCCCCGTGGTCGCGTGGATTTTTCTCCGGTTTTCCCCTCCACATTTAGAATCAACATCACGCGTTCAGAGTATTCGGCTGCTTTACATGTCCACACGATGACGACGATGGTAAACCCACTTCGTTGGGCTACCATCTGTGATGGACAGGTCGCTTTGGAGAAAGAGCTACGTGGCTCAGCGAACCTTGCCGGGTAAAACACAAACACTTTGGTTTTTGTAGTTTAGAGATTACCCAAGACGGTGACATCCTCGAAAAGAGGAGGAAGACTTCGACGACTCTGGAAAAATTCAGGAAAGCTGGCAACCCCCCACCCCTACGACTCGCAGCGCAAAGAGCTGAAAGAGCAGAGGGGCAGCGAGAAACAAAGGTGGTGGTGGAGGAGGTATTGCAGGAGGCGTCACTCGCACGCCCGCCCGCCTGCCCACAGCAGATAGAGACGACTGTGATGAATGCTAATGCGTCATTAGCGGCGTGATTAATATTCACCTGCCATCACGCACTCGCGGCTCACTGCGCAGCGTCACAGATGGGGGGGGGAGTCGGGGCACGGGTTGAGGGGGCAACGCCACGGGACAGCCCCCTCGGAGCTCGAGGCCGTCGCGTGCAAAGAACGCGGTGTGCTTATTAGCGTTCCGTGCAGCGAGTGTACTGAGTGGTGGGAGTGTACTGAGTGGTCGGAGTGTGCTGAGTGGTCGGAGTGTGCTGAGTGGTGGTAGTGTACTGAGTGGTGGGACTGTACTGAGTGGGGGGAGCGTACTGAGTGGGGGGAGTGTACTGAGTGGGGGGAGTGTACTGAGTGGTGGGAGTGTCCTGAGTGGTGGGAGTGTACTGAGTGGGGGGACTGTACTGAGTGGGGGGAGCTTACTGAGTGGGGGGAGTGTACCGAGTGGGGGGAGTGTACCGAGTGGTGGGAGTGTACCGAGTGGTGGGAGTGTACCGAGTGGTGGGAGTGTACCGAGTGGTGGGAGTGTACCGAGTGGTGGGAGTGTACCGAGTGGTGGGAGTGTACCGAGTGGTAGGAGTGTACTGTGCACAGGGACACAACTCAGTGTTGCTGCACCGGTACAGCCCTCCCGCGTCTCCACTGCCGGATTGACAGAAGGGGCCTCCCCACACCGTGCGCTCCGTGTGGGTCTTATTTGAATGCCCGGAGCATGAACGTGGGAGCGCTTAGGTGCGTTACAACTGTGGATTTTGGCTTTCACAATCCGCTGCTGCCAACAGCGTAACGCACCTACCCCCACGCCGCTTCTGAAAACCTGTTCGTGCATCATATCGATACCCGCGCAGGCGCTGTCCCGGCTGCAGCCCTGCTTGACCTTCTGAGGTCGCGCGCTGTACGGGCGATCTGCTCATGGGCCGTGGCGGTTGCGTCGCTTTGGTGGTTCTCGTCCACTGCGTTCTTGCTGCGTCACAGTTCCGTCGCCACCGAGTCCCATGCTCGTCGGCAGAGCGGGTTTGTCGCCGGACATGCACCACGCACCACCACCTACTCCCCTGGCTTTCCTCGCGTTATGCGGTCGTAGTAGTAGTAGTAGTAGATGCGTTCCAACAAAAACGGGCGCACAAAGCGAAATCGCGGTGCATGGACCGCACAGCCACTCAACCCACAATGCCCCGCCGAGTAATGCACACAGTACATACAGTACACACATGCACAGTACATACAGTACACACATACACAGAGCACACATACACAGTACACACATAGTACACAATGTTGTCCCATGCCCGGCCGCAAAGCCGCATCTGAGTGAATTGAAACCGCATAGAGCGAGAGAAACCTGAATCTGATCGCACGGGGCACGTAGCCCTGCTAGGAAGTGTCTCATCGGCCCACCGTCTTGCCAGACCAATATTGTCCAGGTCTGGACAGCCATTGGGACGACGGACTCCACACGTGTTTTGTTTATTTGTGCGTTGCTGCTGCTGATGATGACGACGACGTTTGCACATCGGTTTGAACATCGGTGCACACAATGAGCTTCTAGAATTCCCACTTCTGGCTCAGGGCGGTAAACGGGGAGATGAGCAACACGCGGTGCTTGGCATCATGACGACGCACTCCCGCTTCGACGGACGTGCGCTTTTCCCGCCGGAGCGCCGAGGGGGGGCTCACCTGCAGGCCCTCGATGGCCAGCCGCAGCATGCTGGGGCTCAGCTTGGAGGCCTGCTTGAAGGAGAAGTTGCTCCAGTCGATGATGAGCACGAAGCCGTTGACCTGGCACTCGGCGTCCTCGATCATCGTCTCCAGGGACAGCAGGATGGCGCGCAGGATGTCCACAAACGTGTACCTGCACGCTCCGCGCATTAACACCTGCGTGAGACCCCCATCCCGACGGGCGGTCTCTTCGTCTCGGGGTTGGAAGCGCCCGTCCGCACGTGCGCACAAACGGGATCCCCAAACTCCAAGTCAGTCAACCACTCTGCGCTATTTTTTCTTCTTCTTGGCTCTGAAAAAGGCCCTTTGCCCGAAACAATGGCCCACTGCGTACATTTCTGTTGCATGGCAGCGTTGATTATGATTATGATGGGAGAGGGACTCTATACCTCTGAGGAAGGGTCATCATCCGAAACAAAACAATATTATTTTATTCTCATTCTACGTGACTTTACCGAAAGAACTAAAGAAGATGAATCCTTGCAGTCACGAAAGCTTTAAATCGAAATAATCCGAAACGTTACCTTTTGTATATTTTTAATTTTAGGGGCCACAGTGTTATTGACGAATGTGTTGAGTCATATTTGCGTTTCTTATTCGTGCTTGTACACAACTGACGGTGCAGCAGCAGCAGCAGCATCACCAACATACACGTGTTTCATTCTGTAGTGTAAAGTGTATCTATCTCGGAGCTATGCGATTGGAAACCAGTCAAACTGTTAGTTGTACACAACTGACAGTGCAGTAGTAGCAGCAGCGGCATCACCAAAAGACACGTGTTTCATTCTGTAGTGTAAAGTTGTGTATCTATCTAGGAGCTATGCGATTAGAAACCAGTAAAACTGATACAAAAACAACAAAAAGAGCTGCCAAAAAATTGGAAGCACAAACTGGGGAATTTTTTTTTCAAATATTGAAATATCCACAGTTTTAAATATTTAAATATTCACGTGCATTTTGCCTCGACAGCCACCCGGCAGCTTCCGTATGGTCAATTCAGCATTTCCAAGTGCAAACGCCTGTTGGAAAGTGTTGAATCATCCATGAGCGTGCATGATCTTTCCTCGTTTGTGTTCTTTTTTTGTAATACTAGGCCGCGTTCCAGTCTGTTCCATTGGTGTCAAATTGTGATGAGATAGAGGCGGAGGTGTGGCTCAGGTGGCTAATGCTGTGTCAGAAAACACCTCGCTGCCACGGGTGAGAACCTGCATTTAAATGCAAATTTCAGCCACCCGTGATTAAATCGAATCCGCAAGTGAAGTGAGTTGATGGTTTTGGCCCGGTCACCAAAGACGGCACAATTAATTTTGTTATTAATTAAATTTGGCTATTTTTTCTCTCCTCTCTCCCAGCTCTGAGCAGTGGCACAGCCATGGAATGTGCGGGCGGTTCATCTGCACCAGGGCCCATGGGTTGGAGGGACCCCCATTTAATTCCTTACGCCAGGGCCCAGGCCAACCACGCTACACAGCTGTGTAGCAGATTGATGGTCTCAGCTCGGTCAGCCGTGGTGGTACAATGCATTAAGCTATTTGTATATTATTTGGCATTTTTCCAGCTGTGAGAATTAAAGAACGGTTTGCTGAACACGTGATAAACACTGTTAGCAGTGATGTCAAAGGTGTTCCTCAGAGCATGGATCACAACGTATCTACAGGAGTGACTTCAGAATTAGTATTGCGATGTCATTCCACGGCGTTCTGCGATGCCAGGTGCTTCACTGATATCTCAGAGTTTCGTATGTAAATTCATTTTTTCTCTCATGGTACTATGTTGAACTTCTTTCGCACCGTGTATAGCCAACCGTGCTAATCGGAGTTGCGGGAGGAGGATAACAAACGAAACAAAACATCGAAATCGATAGCACGATTGGAATGTAATCGGAATGATATATTTTTTTTAAATTGCATCTTGAACTCTCTCAGCGAGCAGTATAAGATCACATTGCATCAGAAAACATCCGTAAGAGATGAGATCACAGACCCACGTTTTGTTTCTTCATCTACCAGTTTGGTGCCCCAGGTCGCGCGCTTACAAATGAGACCCATCCCGGTCTCTTGAATTCTGAACCCGGCTCAACAAAATACACTTAAAATGTGAAGCTTGCTTCCGAGGTCACTTCAATAGCCACTTTTATCCACGCTATGAGCACACCATTCGTATGCCCCGTGAAGAGCGTTTGTTAAATGTCACTCTAAATGACGTCTTCTATCTTCGGTTGGAATAATTAGATCTTTTTGTCTTACCCTCCCCCCAATTTTATCCAGATTGCGCCGACTGCGTCACGTGGTCACGAGACGAACCATGCATCCATTGGAAACTCTCACAGAGCAGCGCAAGCCTCCGTGTTAGGGAGCGTCCCACAGAAGCGGACACCACGGAGTTACCTCTGAGATCTCTGCAAGCGATCTCTGGTCCACAACGTAGGTGGGCAGCACTTTTTCCACCTGCTCTGAATGAGTGAAATGTCCATCGCTTGACAAGCATACAAATATTTTTTCGGTTCCAACCGCTGGAATGTATCCCAATTAAGTAAAGCGTAGATTGAATGCGATGGGGGCTGTTTTTGCATGCCAAAATAAAGTGTAAATAATTTTAGCCACAATGAGTGCAACACCAGTTTTCACACAGTTGTTTTTGTGTGCAGTCACTGGTGATCGGATGAGACCATCCACTGACTAGCCCTCTAAGAACCCAGTTTTAAATCACAATCAGTTGCCTGAATTTGAACCTATGATTTTTAATGGCACCACACCAGTGCTCTGACCTCTGAATTAATGGGGTTTAGGACTGGTTTAGACATCACTCGCCACTGATGTTAGCTGTGGCCAGGAATCATCCTTACTGTCCACATCCGAGATGTGGAGGTTACGCCAGTGATGTTCACAGCCTGCGGGAGGGGATGTGCAGTGGGTCAATGCGGGGAATGGAGCTCTGCAAGAGGGCAAGGATTTAAGAATGAATGAGGCTGCGTGTTTAAAATAATGTTTGTGATTGAATTTGTAAAAAAATGCGGTTAAAAGAATGGGTGGTTAAATGAGAGTGCACGTTTGAATGTCGTGTGATTGATTGATACGGAGTTGAGTAGGAGTGGTTGAATGGGGCTGTGGAGTCGAATTAATCTGTGTGGTGGAATGAGCTGCAAGGATGAATTAAGCTCAGGAAAAAAAATCGACGTGCGGTTGAATGATGCCACACAGTGAAACGAAGGAATGAATGAGGCGGATTGAGTTAAGATGCATAGTTTAATGAGGCTACGCGATTGAATAATACCGGTTGAAGTAGGCTGAAATATAATCTGTGCGGCTGAATTTGGCTGTGCGGTTGAATTAAGGTTCATCGTTGAATGAAGCTGCACAGTTGACCGATGCTGCTTGAATGAGACCGGTCGGTTTGGATGATGTCCTGTGACTGAATCGAGGCCGAGTGGGGGCCGTGTGGTCCGTGAGGCGTGCCATCACCTGCTCTGGTCCCAGTTGGCCGCGAACAGCACCAGGACCTTGCGGCCGTAGTGATCGGGCTCGGCGAGAACGCCGGGAAAGCCGTCGCGGAGCGCCTGCTTGATGCCGTGGTCTGTCGCCTTGAAGTTCTTGAACATCTCCAAGTTCTGCTGCCGGAACTCGAAGTACTGCGCGAGCAGGCGGAACGCGGCCGCCGGCTGCGACTTGCGCGCCCGCAGAAAGCGCAGGATGAACGCGTCGTCCGTGCGCAGGAAGCCCACGTCGGGCCTCGTGATGATGAGGTCCCGCACCTCCTGGATGGCCTGGTGGACGCTCTCGGGGGTCTCGTTGAGCTCCAGTCGCGCCTTCTCCAGCGTCTCGGGCCTCAGGCCCGCCTGGAGGTGCGCCATGGCGTGCGACCCCTCGCCGGGGGCCTCCGCCCGAGAGGGACGAGGTGGCGGAGAGCGAGGAGGAGGAGGAGGAGGAGATCGAGGTGTGACTTTGGTTCGAGCCACGGCTGGTGGGCGACCTCAGAAGGTCGGGGATTGGGTCGGTCGGCAGAGGGCCGATCGGCTCCTCGGCTTCAGCGCGGTCGCCTCGGGCTCTGGAACGGCTGCGCGAGGGGCGGCGATGGTGCGATGATGGCCGCGGTGATCTCGACGGTCGCGCTGCGGCTACATCCCCGGGCGGAAGAGGAGCTGCCCTCAAGTGGAGCCGGGACCGCGATCATACCCGCTCCGCGTGCGTGTGGAGACTCGCGCTCGACCCCACGGGACCTGGGAGGGGAGCCGGGAACAAAGGGGAGGGGGGGGGACGAGAGGGGTCAGGGGCCCACGCAGTGGCGCGGTCGGCGTGGACCCTGGTGCAAGGAAAGCCTGGCCTGACCGCCGTCGCGCCTCCAGCCCCGCATGCCTGAGCCCTTCAGACCCGACGGACCCCTGGTGCAGTTGCACCGCCTGCACACTCGAGGAGCGTGCAGCAGTCTCTGTGCCCAGCGAGGAGGATCGGTTTGAGATGAGAGGAGGAATGTTGGTCGGTAAGGGCCCAGAGAAGAGTGGGGTAGAATGTTGTGGATGTTGTAGGGGGGCTCATTCACGCAAGGGGGGGGGGGGGGGGGTTGTTGCAGTGAGCCAAAGATTCGGCTCTGGGTTCCCCTCTAGCATCACGATGAGCGACAGTGGGAAAGAGGGTTCCCCGCCGCCTGCGTCGGAGGAAGAATTCCTGCTTGTACCGAATTCTCAGGAAGAGGTTGCGTGGGGGGAGGTCGCGTTCCTCCATCAGCTAGGAGATGAGTCACCGCTGCACCTGAGCGCAGAGCCGACGACGACGATGACGATGATGATGACGACGATGATGACGATGATGAAGACGACGACGATGACGATGATGAAGACGACGACGATGACGATGATGAAGATGACGACGATGATGACGATGATGATGTCGACATCACAGGAGAGCCGCGTGCGTCTGTCCGTGTGTGCGGGAGATCGGTGATCACTGACAGCACTTGGCCTGCACTCTGTTGTATTTTGGAGGCGTGTTGTGTCCTTGTCTCGCTGGGCTGTGTATCTGTGCGAGTGTACGTGCCGCATTTAGACGGTGCTCGCTTACAGCAGTTGTCCCACCAGCCTGTTCAAAAGGCGATACGGGGGGTGTTCATCTTTGCCAGCGCACTGCGCTACGAACCAGGTCAAACGAGTTCGATTCCAGCTCCCCTAGATCGACTCAGCCTTAAAATCAGTGCCTGGTGCGAAGTGTAAACATCAGCGCTTGGGAGACAAATGCGGCCGGGAGTGAATCTGGCCACAGCACCCCCTAGTGTGCCGTGCCGCCCTTAATAGGTGCTCGCTAACAGCCCCAGCAGTCTCTGTGTTTAGTACAGACATCGATATTTGTGTACTGTATAGAAATCTGAGATGTAATGTTGAATATTTCACAGGTTTGAGCATTGCCCCTAAGCTAAGCCTTTACCTACATATCTGTGACAGGTGTAATTCATGCGCGTGTGTAAATTGGTTTATGCTTAAAATAAGAAATGTAGTTAAATCTCGGCACACACGTACACACACACATCGTTGTGTGTGTACGTGTGTGTAGGTGCTCGCTAACAGCACTTGCGCCTACAGTCTGTTAAGACTATACGGGGGATCTTTGTCTTTGTGTGTACTGCAGTCGATACACACAGGAACAACACCGAGGAGATGGAGCGACGAAATAAGCTCGTGGCCCAAGGTGCGAGGTTGGATTGTCACACGGCAGGGTCGTGAGAGACGGCGACGGGGACTCTTCATCCAGCAGTGGATCGACCATGGACGGTTGTGATGATGATGGAGGTGGTGACAACACGTACACAAAATGTTGACATGTATAGACGACACGTATGTTGATGTATCCTTCACTTGACCAGGACATGTAATAATCCCCATTGAGACGCAGTCTCTTTTGCAAGGACGACCTGGGTGGTATATCGATGGTGACGACGACGACGACACGTAGATATACTAGAACCCCGTTAAGCGTGAGTGGACGAGTGATTGAGTGTGTGGTGTGCGTGGTGGTGTGTGTGTGGTGTGTGTGTGCTTGGTGGTGTGTGTGGTGTGTATGTGTGGTGTGCGCGTGGTGTGTATGGTGGTGTGCGCGTGGTGTGTATGGTGGTGTGTGTGTATGGTGTGTGTGGTGTGTGATGTGTGTATGTGGTGTGTATGTGGTGTGTATGTGGTGTGTGTGTGTGGTGTGTATGTGGTGTGTGTGTGGTGTGTATGTGGTGTGTGTGTGGTGTGTGTGTGGTGTCCGTATGGTGTGTATATGTGTGTGTGTGGTGTGCGTGGTGGTGGGTGTGTATGTGGTGGGGAGCGATAGTGTAGCGGTTAGCGCGCTGCGCTATGAACCTGGCGACCCGGGTTCGATTCCCGCTCACGGCCAACACCAGTGACGATTATCTGAACCGGTCCCGGGCCTCCCCTAGGTCGACTCAGCCTCAAATGAATACCTGGTGCGGTGTGTAAACATTGCCACTAGGGAGACAAAGGCGGTCGGGCGTGTTGCTGGCCACCCACCCCCTCGTGTACCGTTCCGGCCTTCATAGGTGCTCGCTAACAGCACTTGCCCCTACAGTCTGTTAAGGCTATATGGGGGATCTTTTTCTTTGGTGTGTGTGGTGTGTATGTGGTGTGTATGTTTGTGGTGTGTGTGTGTATGTGGTGTGTATGTGGTGTGTATGTTTGTGGTGTGTATGTATGTGGTGTGTGTGGTGTATGTATGTGTGTGTTACACACCTTACACGGACGTCGTCAGTGGCGAGGCGGACACTCGTGATGAGCGAGTCGGCGCTGCGGCACGAAGCTGCAAGCAGCTAGCTCCGCTCCACTGATGATGCTGCTGCTGCTGCTGTAGCTGCTGCTGATGATGCTGCTGATGTTGTTTAGCTGCTGCAAATGATGATGAAGAAGTAGCTACGGCTCTGGCTGGTTTTACGTGATGCGCCTGCTACATCTGTCACTGATGCAGCGGCCGCGTGTGTTGCTGCTGCTGCTGCTGCAGAAGCCGTTTTGCCTGCTGTTGCTGCTTCTACAGCTGCTGTTCCTGTTGTAGTCCCTGCTGTTGCTGCTTCTACAGCTGCTGTTCCTGTTGTAGTCCCTGCTGTTGCTGCTTCTACAGCTGCTGTTCCTGTTGTAGTCCCTGCTGTTGCTGCTTCTACAGCTGCTGTTCCTGTTGTAGTCCCTGCTGTTGCTGCTTCTACAGCTGCTGTTCCTGTTGTAGTCCCTGCTGTTGCTGCTACCGATGATGACGCCGTTTCTGCTTCTGTACGCTCCTGTGGAAGCAGTGTTACCTGCTGCTGATGCTGCTAAAATCCCTTGCTTGTAGCTGCTGTTGATGACGACGATGTGTTGATTGTGTAGCTGCTGCTGTATATCCTGCTGCTGCTTCTGCTGCTGATGGTGATGAAGTCACCGCTGATGCTGCAGTAACCCGGCCAAGAGACGCACGCCTCTCACGTCTCGCTGGTCAACCACCCCCGAGTCAGCTCAAGGGGGTCCGGACCCCGATCTGCGGTGGCTGAGCGACCCCGGGGTGGGGGGACCCCCTGCGACTACTCCAACCCCCCTTAGCGACAGCACCAATGGCTTCGAGAAAGCGAGCGAGGGGGTCACGACAATAGCACGCTGGGGTGGGGGGGGGGTTACAGCCAAGCATAGCCTGCCCACTGACTCCCCATCCTTACTCCTCCTGCTGCTGCTGCTGCTCCTCCTCCTCCTCACAGACCCCTGACGGCGCCCTCCCGCAGTGGAAGCGCGGACTGCATGAGCAATGACGTCGCCAGTGTCGTTCGCAGGCGTCCGGGTCAACCTAGCCTGGCACCCGTGTGCGTGTGTGTGGGCACCCGTGTGTGTGTGTGGGCACCCGCGTGTGTGTGTGTGGGCACCCGTGTGTGTGGGCACCCGTGTGTGTGTGTGTGGGCACCCGTGTGTATGTGTGTGGGCACCCGTGTGTGTGTGTGTGGGCACCCGTGTGTGTGGGCACCCGCGTGTGTGTGTGTGTGTGGGCACCCGTGTGTGTGTGTGTGGGCACCCGTGTGTGTGTGTGTGTTCTACAACTGACCACCACCACCACCACCACCAACCACAACCAAGGCTAGTCTGAGCTGAGCCGGGCAAGAGAGTGGGGGGGGGGGGGTTATAGTGGGTGGGTGGGATGAGGATGGGATCTCCCGTGTAGAAGTAAATAAATATATTAATAATGCCGCTGCTTTGAAGAAGAATAAATCCGTAGATTGGGAGCAGCGAGGAGGCAGCGCCACGCGCAGTTCGCGCGCTCCCTGTCCAGCGTGGGAGCCCTGGCGGTGGCGACGCCGCAGAGGCGCGCGGGTCACGCGGAACGCCGCCCCCCACCCCCCACCCCCCACGTCCGTCCGTCCGTCCGTCTCCCACCGTATCGGAGAGCGGTGGAGCAAAACGCACCGCGGGCGACGTTTCGTGGCGGTGGTCCTACGCAGCGGCGAGACCAAAATGGGTCCACTGTTGGGCAGAGGGCTATGTTGCGGCGTTTGCTTAGCGTGTGTGCGTGTGTTCGCGTCCGATGTTTGTGTCCTGTGTACGTGTGTGTTCGTGTTCACGTGTGCGCTCATGATTTGTGTGTACGGACTCTCATGAAAATGAGCCTTGCCTTGACACTCGCTGATTGCTTTTATCCCGGATAAAGGAAGGTAATTTCTCTCGTTAATTTCTCGGCATTGGGGGGGTTGGCCACGTTTATTTTATTTATCTTCGGGAGGAACAGGACGAAACCGACGGAGGACATGGAGGGAGCGAGCTAAGCCCACGTTGCCAAAATCCCAAAGCCAAACACCCCCGTCGTTGTTACTCGGGTGTTGATGATGCTGCTGCGTTGGCTGTGCTGCACAGCCAACGCGCTCGCAGTAGTAGTTGTAGTAGATGTAGTAGTAGATGATGTAGTAGTTGTACATGATGTAGTAGTTGTAGTAGTAGATGTAGTAGTAGTAGATGTAGTAAATGTAGTAGTAGATGTAGGAGTAGTAGATGTAGTAGTAGATGTAGTAGTAGATGTAGGAGTTGTAGTAGATGTAGTAGTATATGTATGAGTAGTAGATGTAGGAGTAGTAGATGTAGTAGTAGTAGATGATGTAGTAGTAGATGTAGGAGTTGTAGTAGATGTAGTAGTAGATGTAGGAGTAGTAGATGTAGTAGATGTAGGAGTAGTAGATGTAGGAGTTGTAGTAGATGTAGTAGTAGTATATGTAGTAGTAGATGTAGGAGTAATAGATGTAGTAGTAGTAGATGTAGTAGTAGATGTAGGAGTTGTAGTAGTAGATGTAGGAGTTGTAGATGTAGGAGTTGTAGATGTAGGAGTAGTTGATGATGTAGTAGTAGATGTAGGAGTATATGTAGGAGTAGTAGTAGTAGATGTAGGCGTTGTAGATGTAGGAGTAGTAGATGTAGTAGTAGATGTAGTAGTAGTAGATGTAGGAGTTGTAGTAGTAGTAGTAGTAGATGTAGGAGTTGTAGTAGATGTAGTAGTAGTAGATGTAGGAGTAGTAGATGTAGATGTAGGAGTAGATGATGTAGTAGTAGTAGTAGTAGATGTAAGAGTAGTAGATGTATAGGAGTAGTAGTAGATGTAGGAGTAGTAGATGATGTAGTAGTAGATGTAGGAGTAGTAGATGTAGGAGTAGTAGATGTAGGAGTTGTAGTAGATGATGTAGTAGGAGTAGTAGATGTAGTAGAGGAAGGAGTAGTAGATGATGTAGTAGTAGATGCGTTCCAAAAAAAGGCTGCAGAGCGAAACCGCACGAGTATACAGCTGCCTGCCGTGTAGAGCATACAGCATACACACCGTACATGCACAGCACACACACCGTACACGCACAGCACACCGTACACGCACAGCATACACACCGTACACGCACACCGTACACGCACATGATACACACCGTACACGCACAGCACACACACCGTACACGCACAGCATACGCACACCGTACACGCGCACAGCACACGCACACCGTACAAGCACACAGTACAAGCACACAGTACACGCACACAGTATACTAGTACACACACAGCACACACACACAAGTATCACGCCCGGCTGCATAGCCGCATATGAGCGAATTAAAACCGCATAGAGCGAATCTTGGGTAGGCACAGTGATCCACATTTACGCGAAGTCGCAAACACACCGAACTCGCACGAAGCGAGGTAAATCTGCATTTGCGATAGGCAACGTTTCGGCCAATGCCCTTTTTCTCGTAGCAACATCGTGTGTGTGTGTGCAAGGCGTGTCCACTAAGAAGAATGCCTTTAGGATGTTTGTCAAGGTGGGATTATTTTTGTTCTCTCAACAGTGGGATTCTCTTTTACCGCCCATGGAGGGGGAGGGACCCCACAACTCAATGTGATTGGCATTGGCCAAACAACATCATACATGCACAAACAACATCACACATGCACCAACATCACACATGCACCAACAACATCACACATGCACCAACAACATCACAAATGCACCAGCATCACACATGCACCAACAACATCATACATGCACCGACAACATCACACATGCTCCAACAACATCATACATGCACCAACAACATCATACATGCACCAACAACATCATACATGCACCAACAACATCACACATGCACCAACACCATCACACATGCACCAACAACATCATACATGCACCAACAACATCACACATGCACCAACATCACACATGCACCAGCATCACACATGCACCAACAACATCACACATGCACCAGCATCACACATGCACCAACAACATCATACATGCACCAACAACATCACACATGCACCATCAACATCATACATGCACCAACAACATCACACATGCACCAACAACATCATACATGCACCAACAACATCATACATGCACCAACATCACACATGCACCAACAACATCACACATGCACCAACATCACACATGCACTAGCATCACACATGCACCAACAACATCACACATGCACCAGCATCACACATGCACCAACAACATCATACATGCACCAACAACATCACACATGCACCAACAACATCATACATGCACCAACAACATCACACATGCACCAACAACATCACACATGCACCAACAACATCACACATGCACCAACAACATCACATGCACCAACAACATCACACATGCACCAACAACATCACACATGCACCAACAACATCACACATGCACCAGCATCACACATGCACTAACAACATCACACATGCACCAACAACATCACACATGCACCAACAACATCATACATGCACCAACAACATCACACATGCACCAACATCATCATACATGCACCAACAACATCACACATGCACCAACAACATCACACATGCACCAACAACATCATACATGCACCAACAACATCACACATGCACCAACAACATACATGAATCAACAACATCATACATGCACCAAGAACATCACACATGCACCAACAACATCACACATGCACCAACAACATCATACATGCACCAACAATAGCACACATGCACCAACAACATCACACATGCACCAACAACATCACACATGCACCAGCAATATCACACATGCACCAACAACATCACACATGCACCAACAACATACATGCATCAACAACATCATACATGCACCAAGAACATCATACATGCACCAACAACATCGCGCATGCACCAACAACATCGCACATGCACCAACAACAGCACACATGCACCAACAACATCACACATGCACCAACAACATCATACATGCACCAACAACATCATACATGCACCAACAACATCACACATGCACCAACAACATCACACATGCACCAACAACATCACACATGCACCAACAACATCACACATGCACCAACAACATCACACATGCACCAACAACATCACACATGCACCAACATCATCACACATGCACCAACAACATCATACATGCATCAACAACATCATACATGCACCAACAACATCATACATGCACCAACAACATCATACATGCACCAACACCTGCCTTGCATGTTAGCTGGGTTAAGACGCGCGCGCGTTTGTGTCTGTGCTAAGAAAAAAAATCGGTGTAGCGATGCGAAAAGAGGCGTTTGGACGGGATGGGCATGGGGTTGGTTGGTTTTTTGTGTGTGTAAAATAAGTAAGTAATGCTAAGGGACTGGAACTGACCGAGCAGGGAAATGCACCGCAAATGTTGAACACCACACCAGGGACGTTGTTCATGTGGCTCGGGTGGGACGGAACCTCGATCCAGAGTCGGGCGACACGGGGCATTGTACTCGAGGCAGGTGGGCAGTGGGGAATGTACGTGCGTTGAACTTCTTTCGCACCGTACGTAGTCCGACCGTGATAATTATCGGAAGCGTGGGAGGGGGGGATAAACTGAACACATCCAGCAGCTCTTCAGGAATGCGTTTTCAACCCCCAGACGTAGCGCCACCGTGCGTGTGCTTGCTTGCGTGTCCACGATTGTGCTCGATTCAGGGATCGAACCATTCGCTCTCAACTCAGGGGCTTGGTTGTGTCTCCCATTCCACTGGAAGGCGACGCTCGCAGTGTACAGGTAATTATGATCCGCGCAGCGCAATGTGGATGGTGGATTTATGTGGGGGAACTTTGATCATCCTGGGAGCATTACGGCACATCCAGTAGTGTCCTGTTATAGGAGCAGAGAGGGATAATGAGCTACGGGACAGATGGAGAGAGAAGCAACTTCGTAGAGAGAGGCGGTCACAGGCAGAGGAGAAGAGTGGGGGTGGAGGGTGGTCTTGATGTTGCGTTGTGGACGGTAAATAACGATTTTGTGTGGATTGCCAGAGGAAATTTTAAATTTATCAGATGTTATATTGGGCTGAGATTGATTGGTATCAGCGATGGGGTTAGGGCTCTGGCTGCAAATTGTCTGCGGTGTTCGCTCCCCCCTCCCCCCCCAGAGCATCGCGTGATTGTCACTTATACATTCCTCGTGCTCAGGACGCGGTTTATAACCCCGCGTGATTGTTCAAATCGGTGGGGCCTGCGCAGTCAGTTCTTTTTGAGTTAGTGGTCTGGATAAGGCTGAGAAAAAATAGATATTTGTATGCATGCAAGGGCACATCTTTTGTGTGTGCCGGTGTCGCCTAACACGGTGATTCTCGTCATTGTCGCGTTTTGCATTCTCAGATGGCAATTGTTAGAGATTGTAAAAATCAAAGATCATTACTTAGTTTAAAAATATATATGTAAAGATGTACGCAACTAGAACGTGTTGGGTTGGTAAAGTTTCACTTTTGTTTCTACTGGTTTTACAGTTCCTGCACGGACCGCCCGTTTCTCACTCCACTGCTGGATGAGGGCCTCCCCTCGGCCCCGTATGGGTTATTTTACCATACTTCACCAGCCCTTATCTGTTTCATCAGTTTTAACGATTTAAATAACTACATGCAGTTGATTTGGTCAATGTTCCACAGCGTTCTGTGAGCGAAATCTTTTACACCAATCGTCATTTAAAATGACGATTGGTGTAAAAAGCAGTTTCATAGGGGGTGAAAGCAGCGTATTTGATGGCAAATCGAAGCAGAAGTGGCCGTGCTGTGTCACCGGTCTCACGGCACCTTCCGACCTCGTGTGATGGATTTCACGGCGATTTTTTTTTGCAATACCATTGCTCGCAGCTTACGTTTAAAAAAAAAACCTGAAATGCCGGTAATTTTATGCAAATTAGAGTTTCGAATGGGCATTTCAATGAAACTGCGCCCCCTAGCGGTGGAACAGCGACCCCTAGTGGTGGCACAGCGCCCCCTAGTGGTCAACATTGTTATTGGCGTCCTGCAAAAAAAATCTGCTGCACAGTTTACCTCGAGCCTCTTACATGCACCATGGGATTCCATCGCCGCCACCTATCTCCATCCCCCTGCCTGCATCTCTACCTGTAATACAGACACAACACATGTTCGTACATTCACACTGGGACTCTCCTTGTTTGTTACTCACCTGGTTTATTCTGCAGTCTCGACTCTGTCCGGGGCTTGAACCGCGCACCTCTCAGCTGTGGTGTTGCTTCAGCATCACCTTGGGCCACCGTGTCTTCACGCAGGTGTATGGGGCTCCATGCGGTGTAGTGATTGCACTGCGCCGCATGGGTGCTTAAAGGTGAACATGTGATCACCATTTTTAATAATTTAGTAAAAAGCTTGCATTAGGAACCGTAACCGTGTAGAGAGCTTTAGAGGCAGCTGTGTGAACCACTAGACCACACAAGCACGTGAATTGTTGTGAGATGTCTGGTTATTAAATCATTGCCATCTTCAGCGTTGTGTATTTCAGTTGTATTTAAAATAAAAATAGAAAAATAAACACCATTTCTTTGATTATGAAAATATATATATAATTTTGGCCTTTAATGTGTATTTAATTATACACTTTCAAAAAATAAAAGTTAACGGTTGGTTTTGAATCCAAGACCTAGAGTTTTCATAGCCTCGTGTGCTCTCCACTAGACTATAGCATAATGACATGACAACGGCGCTCAGGGCCGCCCATCCATGAATCAGGGGAGCAGGCGGCGAGCCACGGCTGAGCTCTGGGTGCCACAGACCGCGAACTTGTCTCCTCTGAGCTTGTTGGCGGCAACACATGAACCTCCACTGAGCAATCACTCAGGAACATTCTCTTCGCCCTGCGATGCAGGGAATGTAAATCACATTGAGATCTGTAATAAAAAAAAAACTCCCATCCCCACTGCGCTTTAAAATGGCCAGGAGTTTTCAGTGCAACACACGGGGTTTGCGAAGCTGTCTTTGCATAACTTTATTTTATTCTCCAATGCGTGTTTTTTCTCCAGGTCCTGATATTCACTCGTATGCTCAACACTCATTACATAGGCCTGGAGTGTTGGCCCAGTTGGGCTATAACCCGAGATAGATAACCCGAGTCCGGTTGGCATGCCTTTCATGCAGCGCTTTGGAGGCGTGGGTTGGTGAATCACGTGGAGATTTGTCAAACTTGTTGTGGACTGCAAGGTGGACAGATGGCAGTGCAGCAAGTAGACCTGGAGACCCCTAAGTGCTATCTCCTATTCATATTTTTGGGGTCTTTCGGTAAAGCCACGTAGATATAAAAAAATATCAAAATAATAACGCTATCTCCTCGTATTGACAGAAAAAGGTTTTCCCCCCCCACGTGTTAAACGCCATTCTTGGAATAGGCCAAACATCCCAATGCAAGACGCTCCCAAAGTAGTCTCGAGACTCATTGTGGTTTCCCCAAGGTAGAATGCATTAATGTCGCAATGATGACGTGCCTATAACACAGGAGAATATCACCCGTTGTGCGTCCAATTCAAATGCCCCGTAATTATTGAAGACCCCATGTCGCTCATTGGGATTGTTTGACCATACTTCACGCTGGTCAGTGCGAGTATAGGAATTTGACAAATCGCACCGTGGCATCAAGGCTTGAGCGACAAACTAAAGGGGGAGGTTGGGGGTGAGGAATCTTCTAAAGTGTTTTTGTACAATTAGACCCAGGCTTCTAACGTGCCTTGGTCAGGAACCGGACATAGAGGCTGGAGTATTGATGAAGCCTTGCGAGTGCCGCGCATTGCAGCGGCGCTGCCTCGGACACGTGGCGCCCTCTGGCGGTCAAAGCCCGGCACAGATCGGCTTTCACGTGTGGCCCATGGACTCTCCGACCACGACAGTGTTCACGGCGTGCACATTAAAGTCACTCGCATTCGTTACGAACACCGCCGCGCCGTACCACAAGAAAAATCCGAATACAAATCGTTTTGTATGGTTTACAAAAATGTAAGCCCCAACGGAGATTGGTTTGGCTTGTCGGGCACGGTGTCTGAACTTCTACCCACGTTGCCTCTGGACTCCCCCCATGCCACAACGGTCAGAGCGGTTGTTGGACCATACTTTACCGTGTGGGTTGGTCGTGAGCGTTAAACATGAAACACACGGCACCGAAAGCCTGAGACAGAGATAGGCGTTTATTTCTACACCAACACGTCAAGTCCTTGTGGCTCAGTCGCCAGCTCACCGTCGGCAAGGCACACTCACATGCACAATGCAGGCAACTCTCAATTATCCGCAACACTGGGGGGAGGTGTGGGTGGCGGGAAGAGGAGTGGGCCAGCTAAAAACTTAAACACGAACGCAAATCACTAAAATTTAGGCTACAAGAAGGTGCTGTTTACGTGCGTGAAACGGGACGTTAAAAACGCCGACTTAATTTATCGAATCTGAAAGCAATCGGCTGAATTTGCCGTCGAGTCGACGGCGAGGAAGTGGCCGGACTCGGAGCCGCGACGGGTGAAGCGCGTCGCTCCACGCGTTTGACGAAACTTTGTTTTTACACGAGCGCAGTCAAGCCGCGACCCGGAGAGTCCACCCGTGGATAATGGAGAGTTAACTGCGTGCGCCGATGCAATGACAAAGCGGGCAACGGAAACACGAACGCCGCTCAGTTTCCGGTTCCCCACGGAATGCGGCCGCGCCGATACTCCCTCTGCCTTCGATGTGTGTTCACGTGCACAACATTTGGTATAAAAGAACATTGTTTATTTAAAAAATAGGTTTACAATCTTACAAATCCCGCGCCACTCACTGGAATTCAACGTTGTATACAGCACCACATCGCAAAACAAATAAAACTAAAGTGAGTTTTCCTTAGTTCTTGATCGGGTTGCCGCTATATAATTTTTCCCCACGCAACACGATATTAATTTTCACGAACGGACGACATTCGCGGTATGAGATTCCCACAGATGTCAACAGATCGAAGAATTGCCATCTTGTGGCAACCTCAGTTGTCGGTTTGCAATGGATGCCCAAGTAAAACCAAGGGGGAACGTCGCTAAATTTGTTGACAAGAAACTGACACTCAGGATTGAGCCCTCTGTCACGCGGCTAGAAATGTGTGCAATTGTAGAACATGAGTAGCCTGCTCAATGCAAGGGAGGATGTTTACCGGTGTACGCGGGCATTCTCGCCACACCTGAGTGAAACACCAGCACACCTGGAAAGGTCGTTTTAAATATCAAACGGGAGTTCAACTCATCCTCCAAGGAATCTTTGAGTTAGGGGGTCTTGCCCAGCCATGGCCGTCACTGGATTTCCCCAAGGTAGAGACGCTTGTCATTGGCGCACGACAGAACTGAAATACAGAGACAACGGCAACACTCTCAACCCGCAGCTCGTACAAGACATCATCATCATCATCGCCACCATTAAATCACTTTTCACCTCAGACTGAAAGCGTTTATGCATTGGCTCTGTACGTCCGCTGCCTCGTCACTATTATCACAGCTACCATGACGGTCATTGTTCTTACGCATTCCACGCCTTGACAACCGGGATTGTTGGCCGGGTATCGGTTTTCTGAGAATCGTTTTCAGAATCCAACGCCGATTGCAAAAGTCACGGAATCAACAATGGCAGACACTTCGGACGATTGAACCGATTGGCGTGTGCGAGAACGTTCAGATCGCACGTCTGTTCCACTCGGTCACCGCGTGGAACACGCACACACACACACACGGGTGGCAGCGTTATTTTTATCTGTTATACATTTTTAAACGTACGGAAAACCGTTGGTTTTTTTTTAGCAACCGATTATAGATAACACGATTACAGACAACGACTCGATCTTTGTGCGAAGAGAGACCTTACCGATAGGCTCCTCGGGGTGGAAAGCGACATCGTTGACGGAACCGGCGTGCCCGGGCAGCTTGTAGAGGATGCGACGCGACGTCGTGTCCCATATGTACACGAACCTGTGCAACGCAACCACACCCAGCAGTCAGGCGCAAGCACAGCATCGTGCCAAAAACGATTCTCGAATATCATAACCTCTGTGCCACACGTACGCTTTAGAGGGGATGTTGAAAGAGCGCGTGATGCTATTAGAAAACGACGAGGCCACGTGTGCCCGCGGCATTGTCTAATTTTGACTACATTCGATACATTCCATGCAAATTACTTGACTGCGAAAATACATATATCAACATCGCCCCCTACTATATGCGTATTACCCATCTGATTCTATTATTAGCAGCTGCTCACTCATCGAAGGTCAAACCTCATTTGGCAACGTGACCGCAAACATCTTGTGGAAAGTTAACCAGTTACATTTCGATGTAAAGCTTTCGTGACTGCAAGGATTCATCTTCTTTGGTTCTTTCGGGAAAGTCACGTAGAATGAGAATAAAATATTAAATTGATAAAATAAAATATTGTGTTATTTTATCAATTTATTATTTTATTCTCATTCTACGTGACTTTACCGAAAGAACCAAAGAAGATTAACCAGAACCTTAAGAATAAATAGAGATGACACAAACGGAATCTTAACTCCCCCATTCTATATAGGTAAACAAAAAAATTGTGTTTTTATAGCCTAAATTACACGTTTTTTTGCATCATCTGTGCTGTCACTTTGCAGGGGCCGCCTCCACTCCCCATTATCATCCTGGGATAATGGGGCCATGACGGAGTTGAGAGGTTACCTGTCTGCAGAACCCGCAGACACTTTACTACCATCGTGGGACCAAGAACACTTCAGCAGGTTCTGAAATGGCACAAGCAACCGCATCGTGCACGATTAACTTCAATGAGGAAGCCACTTTTAAATCTAGATTGAAAACATTTCTTTAGAGCTGCTTTTTGTGCTTAGTTTGTCGTCCTTTGCCCACACCTCCGATTAGCACAGATGGGTAGATAGGGTGCATAAGAAGTTCAACACACATACATTCTATCATCGTCCATGTTCTACTCACTGCTGAATGAACACCCCCCCTCCCCAACCTCAAAGTTGTTGCCAGCCCTCCCAATCGTGCGCTGCCACGGTCCATCTCGTTGTGCCATCCCCAAGGTGGACATCATCCAAGGCTGTGTCCCTCCTTTGGCTGCCGTTCCATCACCAGTCTCGTCGATCGGTCATCATCCCTTTGAGCAACGAGTCCCTGTCCAGGCCCGCTTAAGTTTTCTTAACAGTCGACAAAATCCATGTGATTTGATCCATGCGTTCCTCTTTCTGTCTCTTGCAGTTCCCAGCGTGCATCTCTCCTTGCGCACTTCAGTTTGACGTTTGGAGAGAACTGTGACGCTAAAAGGAATGGCACCCCCTTCCCCATGATGTCCGTGGATCAAACAAATCACTCGAGACACGCCGGTGTATGGCAGCAAGATCAGTTTATGCAAATGCTGGCGCAAGAGGTCACACGTTTGGCGCAACGGTCCATCGCTGACGATGCGCGATGCATGAATGAAGCTCTTCTTGCTACTTTGCACACTTTTCAATGTTTTGATCCGCATTGTTTTGAATACAACTTAACAAAAAAATGTTAACTCATCATTATTGTGCATGAACTAAGCGAGATGCAAATAAAGCAATTACCTTCTCAAAGTTGTGCACGTTGCCTTGAAAAATCTTCACGCACCGCTCCATGGGGGCAAAGGGTCGTATGTCCCAAATCCTCACTGCACATTTCACATGAAAAATCATACAAGCATTTATAATTGTCGTAAAGTTACTTCATCGCACACAGGTTCAAAACCTAATATGTTTATTTTCACGTCTATTTTTGATCGATTCATTGATTAAAATTGTCTTGTGAGAATAAATCAATCATACGCCAATTATATGCTGTTAAATGTAATCCGATCCAGGAGAGCGGTAGTGCAGTGGTTAGCACACTGCCCGATGTACCTGGCGATCCGAGTTTGATTCCCTGCCATGGCTAACTTCAGTGGTGAGCGACAGGTGAGCTGGTCTTGGGCTCCCCGGTTTCCCTAACCCACATTGACCAGCGTGGTAAGGTACGGTCAAATAACCTCACAATATGTATGGTGGGGAGGCCAACATCCAAAAGTGTGACTGACATGTAGCTGTTAATTAGCCGACAAGGTTACACAAATGCACGCTGCTGTTGTGTGTTGTTGGGAGTTGTCGTGTGTTTTTGTTGGTGGTGTTGTTGTTATACCCGAGTTGTCCATGGCATTGGAGAGGAGGTAGGAGCCGTCAGGACTCAAGCTCAGTCCGGTCACAGAGTCGTTGTGCCCCTTCATCGTGTAGATCAGCTTGTTTTGACGCAGGTCCCACACCTACCACGCGCCGTGCACACATTCACAATACAGTTCTCCCATGAGTTTTTGGGTTGTACCGCGTGTTTTTTAGAGTATTTCGCAGCTAAATTTTTTTAGGTGATAAGCCACTTCGTTGTGCTACTTGTGGCCAGGTCGCTTGTGAAAAAGAGCTCCATAGCTCAGTGGGCCTTACCTGATAAAATAAAAATAGTTTCATATTCTTGGTTCTTTCGGTAAAGTCACGTAGAAGGGAAACAATAAAATAATAAAAATATAAAACAATAAAATTCTCACGACGTTTCGACTGCAACACAAGCAATCATCATCAGGTGTGAAAACCACAGCAAGAAAATTTGAAAAAAGTGGCGTTTTTTTATACGTTAGCACCACGGAGAGCGATTTGGCAGTTATTCAGATGGACGAGTCCATCTATGTTCGGAAAAGAGGAGGGGGAGACGAAAAATAATGGATGCGGTCTGAAAGCCACCGTAAGCGTGAACAATCAATTAAGACCCGAAATGGTTAATCAAATCCTTCCAATGATTGCAACGTGACTTTACCGAAAGAACCAAGAATATGAATCCCTGCAGTCACGAAAGCTTTAAATCAAAAAATAGTTTTGTTCATAGTTTGGCCATGGTGTCTGACGTTAAGCCCCACGTGCTGAAACCATCTTCAGGAACTGAATCCGAAGCTCCCAAAACGTTTCGTCATCTTACTGCGTGTATCATGCACGCAGGGCAATGAGATACCCACAGTGATCAGAGAGGGGTCAATCCACAAGGCGGCTGTAGGAAACGATGGCTATACTTTACTGAAACCGGTACATAGTTTGTTTCATTGTCAACCACAATGTTGGCTTATCGTGAAATAAGAGAGGCATGAGACTCGATGGGGTTTGTTGTAGATAGCAAAAATGTATAAATGTTGAGAAAGTACCACTGTCTCACAAAGTGAAGTAGTGGTGTTGACATGTTCAGTGTGTCCTTGCCTTGATGACATTGTCAATGCCGCCGGAGAGGATCTGGTCGCTGGTGTCGTTGAACGTGACAGAGAGGCACTGGTACGTGTTCTGGAACGAGTGAACTGACCCCTTCTTCCGTGTATCCCACAGCTGTGGGTTAGGGGTACACAGGCAAAGGCACACGGCTCCAAGTTATTAACATAATTCTTGACACAACAACACGATATGATTATTAAAGCGTCAAGTTATCGTTTTTTTATGTTGAATATCGTTTGTTTCATCATTTGGGGAATAATTTGTGAAAATACCTGGATCAGAAAGCATTTTACACAAACATGATATTGTAATAGCATGAATGTTTTATTCACCAAAGTATTAATTCAGATCATCATAACAAGGAAATGTTACATGTTCAATAAGCTTAATCAAATTGATCATTCCATATTTTAAGAGATGAAGGTCTTGATTTAAAGCTTTCGTGACTGCAGGGATTCATTTTCTTGGTTCTTTCGGTAAAGTCACGTTTAATATTTTTTGTTATTATTTTATTGTTTCCCTTCTACGTGACTTTACCGAAAGAACCAAGAATATGAGATGAAAGTCATTCAGATAAAAAAATGTTGGGCCAAACCACAATGATCTGGCCAGATTTGTGTCATGAATACATTCCTCACCACATGACGTTGCCAAATCAAATTGTCACAGGGTGTACAGGCATTCAACGCGTCAATTTTTCTTATTTCAGCTCCCCGGTAAGTCGAAGATGTTCTGTTCATAACAGCATAGCAAGGAGAGGGTGGGGTTCACGTGGGAGTGCAGACCACGGCATTATTATAAACGTCCCTTCAGACTATTTGGCTGGTGTAAATTTCCACGCGATAAGCTACTTTGTTGCGCTATCATTTGTGGCCACGTCCCTTCTGAAAATAGCTATACAGCTCAGTGGGCCTTACCTGCTAAAAGAAAATGTTTTCGTAAGTCTGCACTGCTCACGAGTGCAAGTAATACCATTCCGTCGCCGCGAGCATTCCGTACCTTTACTGTGCCGTCATCGCTGGCTGTGCAGACCATCTGGGGCCCACGGCGCGCCGGGAAGCACGCGTTCACAAACGATGTGTGGCCCTTGAGCCTCTTGATG
Organism: Petromyzon marinus; assembly: GCF_048934315.1. NCBI lineage: Eukaryota > Metazoa > Chordata > Hyperoartia > Petromyzontiformes > Petromyzontidae > Petromyzon > Petromyzon marinus. The sequence continues at coordinate 1,674,104 of NC_133689.1, read as the reverse complement.
CGCTCGCCCGTCTCGCTGTCCCACAGCCCGACCGTCTTGTCCGTTGACGACGTGAAGATGGTGCTGAACGGAATTTGTCCGACGTTAGTGGCAGTTCACTCCAACGGAGCGGCGATTGGTATCAAAATAGTGAAGGTTCTGTTGCGGACGTGTAATGATGGATCGATTTGATATGTTAAAATCGAGCGTAAAGCTCGACAAACACACATGAAGTTACAAGTGTGGGAATCAACTATTTACGACTTATACAAATGTGTTGATACATGTACAGCCTGTTTGTCAATCCACTGTTGGATGAGGGCCTCCTCATTTCTGTACAGGTCATGGGTGTTACTGGACCATACTTCACGCTGGTGAAGGCAGGGTTTACATATGGAGTGTTTGGCCTGTGGAATGCAGCAGTTATACCCTGATATTCATGTATATCAGGGAATAACACTAACAAAAGCCTGCACACACAGGCTCACAAACCCAGCATTCTTATTAGAGTACTATTTTCAGCAGCATACTGGAAGTGACTGCATGTTACTGATTCGCCAGTGTTGCCCGTGTGGATTTTTGGCACAAATAAAGTCACATTGGCTGCAACAGAAATTACTGTACCTGCCGTCTGTGCTGTAGTGTATATCCAGGATCGCTCCAGTGTGTCCCTTAAGGTGGGCGTAGTTGTCACAGTCCCCATACACGTTCCACATGACTGCGGGAAAATATAAAAACAGAAAACACTTAATGCAACCACAGCGTGCACATTAAGTAGTCTCTACCAGATAAATAGCGCAGGTGTTTAACATCTGGGATTCAAGAAATGGCCGGATGGTTCAGAGGTCAGAGCACTGCGCTGGCATTGCTTAGGTCATGGGTTAGAATCCAAGCAGCCACCTATGATTCATCTGGATTGTCAATGGCAGTGAGTTGATGGTCTCAGCCCGGTCAGCAATTACTGTATAAAAAGACCCATCCCATAAAAATATGGTTCTGCACTTAATATACTCTTAGGCAGCAAACTTTATTTGCTATGGCAGGATGGATGGGAAAGTTAAGGCCCCTAATGTGGGGTTATGGTCACTTGAAGAGGACTCAGAAGCAGCTTTGCGATGTCTAAATCCATGAATCGTTCTCGAACAACGCATGATTGCAATACTCCGAGAGCAATCCGAATGTATTTTTCTCATGACATCGCAGATAGGCTCAAATTTGGGAGTAAATAAAATTCCAAGTAATCACAATAAATGACAAATGTTTACCATAAGATGATTTATGTGACTGACCACAGGGCTATAGCGAACTTGTGCTCACTGGCTGTATTAAACAACAGCACCAGCCTGTACACTGGCCAGGGACTCACGAATGGTCCTGTCGAAGCCGGCAGAGGCGAGGGTGTTGCCATTGGGGTGGAATTTGCAGCAGTAGACCTCGCCCTCGTGCCCGGTGAGCAGCATGATGGGCGCCAGCAGACTCGAGGATCTGGGTGGGCCCTGCCACCCGCAGGGGAAAGTCACAGGAACATCTGGGTGTCAGAACATACCACAACTCCTGCGGTGGCTCAGACAGCAAATAATGCTTTACAGCACTCAAACCGGTCCACCGAGAACCTGGGTTTGTACCGGTGACCGGGTGGCCAAAGAGGTCAGAGAGCTGATCTGGAACCAAAGAGATCATGGGTTTGCATAGAGAAAGCCAAACATACAATGCCGTAGTTGTTGACGAACCCTCGTATGGACCGTGGTCTTGTCGAGATAGTTGTTTTGTAATTAGAGGAATAGAGGGAACTTGTGCCATGGATCTGCCCTTGGGCAACGATCTGAAGACGTAGCCAGGTAGCACAAGGGTCAGAGCGCTGAGTTGGCACCACTGAGATCTTGGGTTTAAAGAGATGGGCAGGTGGCTCAGAGGTAATAGTGCGGAGCCCGTGAGATCCTGGCTAAATCGGGTTCTCAAGTGAATTTCATAAATGGTCCCATCCCAGTCACCAATGCCTACCACGTTACATGTGGTTCTACACTCGTGTTATTTATGGGCTCATGCTAATACGGGTGCTGAGCTATTGCTAGTTCTAGGCTATTACAATTACCGGGGTTCGTGTAGATATATCTTAAATGGTAGTGCAGGGCTAGTGTTATTACTATATCTAGTCTTAGTGTATCGGGGTTACTGGTTGTGCATTTGGGCGAGTACTAGTGTATCAAGCCTGGTGTATGAGGGCTAGTGATGGTGTATCAGGGCTAGTGCTCGTCACAGCTACTATGAGTGATAGGGTAGGGAATGAGGGCTAGTGCTGGTGTATGAGGGCTGGTGTATGAGTGCTGGTATATGAAGGCTAATGGATTAAGGCTAGTGTATGAGGGCTAGTGCTGCTGTATGAAGGCTAATGGATGAAGGCTAGTGCTAGTGTATGAGGGCTAGTGCTGGTGCCTGAGGGCTAATGAATGAAGGCTAGTGCTGGTGTATGAAAGCTAGTTCTGGTGTATGAGTGCTGATGTATGATGGGTGGTGCTGATGTATGATGGGTGGTGCTGGTGTATGAGGGCTCGTGGATGAAGGCGAGTGCTGGTGTATGAGGGGTGGTGTATGAGGGGTGGTGCTGGTGTATGAGGGCTGGTGTATGAGGGGTGGTGCTGGTGTATGAGGGGTGGTGCTGGTGTATGAGGGCTCGTGGATGAAGGCGAGTGCTGGTGTATGAGGGGTGGTGTATGAGGGGTGGTGCTGGTGTATGAGGGCTGGTGTATGAGGGGTGGTGCTGGTGTATGAGGGGTGGTGTATGAGGGGTGGTGCTGGTGTACGAGGGGTGGTGTATGAGGGGCGGTGCTGGTGTATGAGGGGTGGTGTATGAGGGGTGGTGCTGGTGTCTGAGGGCTCCGCTCACCACGGCCAGGAGCTGCTGCCCCTGCCCCGGGGCTGGCCCCTTCGCGTCTCCCCGCGCGCGCTTCGCCACCGACACGAGCGCCATGTCCTGCGCCTTGCGCTTCTGTTCGATCATCGCAAACCTCTATCGCCCCCACGCGGGAGCCCCAGCGACGCTAGGAGGATCGCGGCAAGGAGCTAACGCCCGACGCCAAATGTGAGCGGCGTTGAACTTTTAATGGGAACGACGCCGCCGCCGTGGGACTAAACCGCCGCGTGAGAACCGCGAAAGGCCTGGGCCTACGGCGAGTGCGAGAGGCGGGTCACGATTGGCCGGCAGTGACGCGCGTAGCAATTGGGCGAGGCGACCGGGGTGACGTCGCGCGCGCGCTCCTATTGGATGCGACGGAGGTTTTTTTGTATCTCCCTCGCGCTCTCGGAGCGTCGCGACTCGCGATTGGTCCGAGGCCGCGCGTGGCGAGGGAGGTCAGAGGTCGCCGTGAGTCTCTGTGGGGGGAGGAGGCGCGCGCACGGCCACGGTAACGCGGCCACGTGACCGAGGGTCAGGTCACGCGGGGTCACGGCTGGAGGGTCAGGGGCTAAGGTCAGCACCGCCGCCGCCGCCGGGGTCAGCGTGCGAACTCTCGCGTTATTGTAAGCCTTGGAGCGATCGCGCCCGCCACCAAATCGCGGCGTCTCTCTGCGATGCGCCCAAGCTGGCAGACGTCTCGGAAGCGACGCGCGCGGCGTTGAGCCCTGGACGGAGCCTGCGCTGGCACGGACGGCCGCTCGCCGCGTGTCTCGGGCTGCTGTGTGGTGGAGTCCACCGTTGTACTGTACTTGTGCGCTCTCGCGTCTGTGCTCCTACGCCTCCACCAGCCGCACTGACCTGCGTGGCGGAGTATGTTTAAATATCTCCCACGTGGCCCGCGTGGCGTGGGAAGGCCCTCCACCAGCAGTGGTGGATGGGTGTGGACGTTTACATCAGCTTGGGGGTAGTCTGGGCTCACGGTTACGTTTAGGATCGGAGTTATGGCTAGCTATGGTTAGGGCTAGGCTACGGTTAGATCTAAGCTTAGGTCAGAGTTACGGTTAGCCTAGAGTCCATGGCAGAGCGATTGGGAACATGCTGTCTTAAACTCTGTGGACCAGAGATCACTTTAGAGGCTTCGAGGGATCTCAGAGGTAGCTCTGTGATATCCCCTTCCGTGGACCAAAGGGTTGCCTTGCTCTACGAGAGGCGAATTGTGTTATCTTCCGGATCGTTACATGAGGCCGACACGTGGTCTGTCCTACCCTGACGTGCAACGTGTGCGTGTCTTTGTTGTGCTGCAGAGTGCAGCGTGTCCGTTGTGCAGGAGAGTGCAGCGTGCACGTGCCTGTGTTGTGCTGCAGTGCAGCGTGTTTGTGTTGTGCTCTAGTGTGCAGCGTGTCTGTTGTGCTGTAGAAGTGTAGAGTGCAGCGTGTGCATGTCTGTGTTGTGTTTCAGAGTGCAGCGTGACCGCTGTGAGTGCGAAGAGGCATCAGCATGGAGGCGCTTCCTGAACTCTACTCCATCATTCAGGGAGAGGTACACACACGCACGTTCATATTCACGGCACTCACGCATGCACGCGGCTTGCTGGGGTGTGCACGCGCACGGTGGGGTGCGCGCGCTCTGGAGGTAAGGGCTTAGTGGATCATTTGCAAATTTGTCAACTCCCAACACCCACTGCGCTTTGAAGTGGCCAGGAGATGGCAGTACAGAAGAGGAGTTTGTGAAGTTGTCTCTGGCTAACTTTGTTATCTCCTGCAGTGCGTGAATTTTGTATATGTACTATACTGTACAGTATTCTGGTTTCTTCACATTAGTACAACACGAAAAAGGAAAAAAAAACCGAGCTGGATTGTTGCCCCAGTAGTTAGAACGATGGCATGTAAATACAGAGACCTCAGTTTGATTCCTGGCCACGGTTAAAATCTGGAGCGAGTGATATCAGAACCAGTTCTGATAGTGACGTACGGTCAAACAACCTCCATGACCGGCACAGTGCGGGGAGGAGGCCTTCATCCAGCAGTGGATTGACAAGGAACTTATGATAAAGTATCTATAATAAAAAAAGAATTGGCCAAGCAGCCCAGAATAACAGTGCCTTCGTGGAAACGAGTTTTGAGATGCAGTGAGGCGTCCCTTTCCACATTGTTGGACATTGAGTAAAGTGATCAAGTGATACAGTAATGGTTTTGTCATGCTGAAAGTTGTTTTTCTGCAGGTCGCGTCCGTCAGGGAGTATGGAGCATTTGTGAAACTACCAGGACTCAGAAAACATGGTACGTTTTTTTTGTAATCGTTTTATGTGCAGTGGTGCAAAGAAACAATGTAGTTAAAATGTTGGCGCTGGCAATGTATAGCATAAGAGGGGGTTGTTGGGCACCCGTGGCTTACAGGGCCATAGGAACAGGGCCCCGGGGGTGTGGTGCCATAAACAAAGTTGATGGGGCTAATGGGGTTAATGGTAAACCGGGTTCCTTTGGTGGGAAGAGAGGGTCCCATCAGGGAGTAGGGGACTGGGAGACATGGAGGTAGGTGATAGAGGTGTGGGGCACACGGAGTGGGCGCTGAGAACAGGATTGAGACTGGCAGTAGGCTGTGCGCAGGGTAAGTTGTGTATAGAGTGTAAAAATAAACATTTCCTTGAGGGCCTTACATGAGATGACTTGGACTCCCGAGTTACATGTACATTACATAAGGATGTAGTTAATGCATACCCCATAATTTAACATTCAAGATTGTACAGTATTTAGTGAAATTACTCAACATTTGAAGTTTGTCGCATTTGACCCCCACATTTTTTCTTACATGCATAGTGTAAAAACTGGAGGGTACTTTTTTAAAGTGGTGGTGCATTGGTTAGCGCACTCTGCTCTGAACCTTGTCACCTGAGCTTAATTCCTGGCCAGGGCTAATGTTGAGTGGTGAGTGATATCTGATCTGGTCCTGGGCATCTCCTGACTCCCCCACACCATCCTGCACTCACCAGCATGCTGAAGAATGAAGTATGGCCAAACAACCCCCATGACTGACACACCTTGGGGAGCTCTTCACCCAGCAGTGGATTGATTCAAACTAAACAATGAGAGGGGCTTTGTCTGGCCGTACCATTAAATTGCAAAGACCCAAAAGCTTATGCCACACTCACCGGCATGACCATCTGCAGGCTTGGTGCACGTGTCCCACATGTGCAGCACCCGCGTGGAAAACCCGGCGGAGGTTGTGGACGTTGGGGAAAAAGTCTGGTGCAAGGTCATCTCGCTGGAGGTGAGGGTCAAGTTTCCCCTCTTCTCACGCTACTTCTACAGCAGGGCTTCTGAAACTCCAGTCCTCGCGACTCGGCGTAGTCCGCCTTGCCATGTTTACCAGTGTTCTGCGTTCGAATACGAATTAAGTCATTACAAGCTGCACGTTCTGGATGATTGTTAAATAATAGCCCCGCATGACACATGATCAATTCGTATTCAGACATCTTGTGTATGTGTACGTGTGTGATCCACGTGCCATGGAGCGTGATTCCTAATTATCGTGCTGCAACCACATCTCTAGATGATGCACATGGACAGTGGGCATATTTATTTGTATAGAGAGTCAATCAGTCATAAGGAGAAAAGTAAGTCTTGATCCTGGAACTGAACAAGGCCAGGGAGTCGACAGCACGGATGTCTGGTGGAAGGGAGTTCCAAAATATGAGCGCAGCAGAGCAGAGTGAGCGATCTGCCACTGAGCGAAGGTTGACTGGGAGTTTTCGATGTAAAGTTTTACATGCTGGAGTGGAGAATGTCTGGAGCGTAGTAGAGCGAGATGAGACGAGAGAAGTAGGCGTGGCTGATTCCATGGAGAATCTTGAAGACTGAGTGCTGCTACCTTGGCATTTGTCCGAATTGGGTGAGCAGCAGCCAGTTAAGGATTGGAGTGGTTTATTATTTGTCTGCAGTTAAGAATTGCACGATGAGTGCACATCATCCTTGCAGCCACAAGAGGTCACGCCAGTCACTGCAATGTATAATGCATATTTTTTATACTATAATTTCAGGATAAAGATGATGGAAAGGGGATGAAAATCGCCCTGTCGATGAAGGTGGTGAACCAGGGCACTGGGAAGGATCTGGATCCATCCAACTTGGGGTTAGAGTGAGTCATATTTCTTGAACACTGAAATTATATTCCTTTAATTGTGCAACGTTGTAATTGTCTGCAATGCTACTTACAGGGAATGTGTAGTTTCCAGCGTTGGCTGAGGAATGCCAACAGAGGTGAGTGTCCGTTACATTACTTATTTGTGTAGAGAAACACTCTAGCTTAAAGTAAGTTTGCAATTTAAATAATTTTGAATTTGAAGAAACCAAGACTTAAATTTCGATTGAAAGCTTTCGTGACTGCGAGGATTCATCTTCTTTGGTTCTTTCGGTAAAGTCACGTAGAATGAGAATAAATTGATGAAATAAAATAATATTATCACGACGTTTCGGCCACAACACAGAGACTGTCTCGTCCCTTCACCTGATGAAGGCCGCTTGTGTTGTGGCCGAAACGTCGTGAGAATATTATTGTGTTATATTAGTTTATCAATTTATTATTTTATTCTCATTCTACGTGACTTTACTGAAAGAACCAAAGAAGATGAAACCAAGACTTGTGTCGAACTCCGTTAATGCTTTCAAGCTTATACTAATGTTTAACAGCTAGTTTAATACGTAGGCTTTCGCAACCAATATCCATAATACAGACTTTTTTGGGTTAGATTGCGTAAATATATAAATGTGTCATTAAACCCGCCACCACCCGACACAGCCTATTAGTAAGGTTTGTCACGTAAACAGAACATGCCAATTCGTTACTGGTACAGCACACCGGTGTGTTGGAAACCAAATGCACAACATTGTAAATGTCTGGTGGAAGAGAGCAAATCCAAACCATTGTAAAAACCTTTTTCATGATAATCTATTTTGGGCATGTAACAAATCACGCCCCACCCAGCAATTTGATAAATCGTTGTAAATCCAGGTCATGATTTTATTCACTAATCTATGCTCTTACATCTAAATTCCATCATTTAATTGTTGCTCATACGATTTAAACCATGAATATTAGCGGGTGGACCGATGGCGCAGTGATTAGCGGAATGTGTTGTAATCAATCACCAGTTGAGAAGAGAGATGATTAATAGAAATCGGTATCTATAAATGGATAACCACTTTTTTTTGTGAGCGCAATTGGTTTTAATCGCTGACGCATCTTCACGTGCCTATTATATTTCTAGTTTTGATTTCTGTTAAGTGGCTGGCGGCTGTGTGGATGTGCTGAGCGGCTAACATTCATTGCAGGCAGGATGAGAGGAGAAAGAGGAAGTTCCGGGACTTCTCTGCCGACCGTATACAGCTGGGAGCCGTGCTCAGCACCACGTGCAGCAAGTGTGGCTGCAAAGGTTACCGCCTCCTCCTCCCCACCACCCCCACCACAAACACAGCCACGATAATGACAACAGCTGCCAATCGCCACTCTCTTCTTCATCTCTATCGGTGATGGTGACATCACCACACAGTGCTTGTGACAGGTGCACCTTGACGCCACGATGCAACTCGGTCCGTACCCCCAGCCCTCCGTGCTGTCGACTCCATGCCCCTGGCCAAGTCCAGGCTCAGGACATCTTTTTTTCCTCTTCCTATGCCTAAAATAAATATTCACACCTTTTCAGCATGGTATCATTATATGCGATCATATTTAGATGCTATATAAATCCAGACTGCATTGTGATGTATCCGAATCCGTTGAATAAACCTCTGTTGACCTGTATGGAATTGGCATGTATCGAAATTACCCATGATGTTATAACCAGGGGGTATCATGATCACACAGGGATAATTTACATCCTGGAATATATAAATACGCAGACACACTTGGTGTTTTTTTTTATTTTCCATGAACCTGTGAGAACGTGGAACTGTACAGAAGTGTGTCCAAAGCCACTCGATTCACCAGTAGAGGGCGGTGTGCACACGCGTGCTGTTACCGTACGGACAAGCGAAGGAACCCGAGTAGCTACATCGATCGTACGACCTTGTTCACCCCTCTCGGCCATTTGAACGCGAGCGATTATCTCTCCCATCCCCCAAGGGCGACAGATCGTCCAGACTGGGCCGGAGCTAAATTAAGCCTCAGTCTTAAATCCGACACCCGTCTCCCAATCTAAGAGCCGAAGCCACCGCACCGACCCTGGCAGATTACATTGAATACATTTACAACTTTCGCCGGCAAGCTGTGTGCTTGATCAGCAGACGGTGATGAACCTTCATCGGGGTAGCGTCTTTGATTTGAATCAATTAATGACTTGAGAGGATGAAAATCATCAAGTTTGACGATGACTACCGTGGCCCACCAAAGACAAAGCGTGGCGTGTCTCTGACTAGATGAAATTCACGACTTAGAATTATATAAATTAGTCGTGGCATAAGAGACTGCAGTGCACGAAAGGAGACCAACAAAAACGACTGGATATATATGTGCACGAAATATATGCTGAGTTTGCCGATTGGCTGACCTGAAATTGTGCGCCTTTCACATCAGCAATTAATAACAAAGGGTGACTAAACTTTGACTGCTTTATTCAATGAGAGAATTATTACTGCATTAACGATCGTGGGAAATTCCCATGACCCCCCCACCCCTCCCCCTGCAGGTCACTTCGCCAAGGACTGCTTCTCGGTGCCCGGCGGCACAAAGTACGACCTGATCCCCGACGATGTGGAGGACGTCAGGGCCGCGAGCGCCAAGCCTGTTAGCGTGCCACGTGGCGTCCCGCTCGACAGCGCCAATGCCATGCCCATCAGCAACCCGAGAAAAGCGCCGGCCGCAACCCCAAGCCCGGCGCCGGGGTCCATCAAGAAGAGAAAGAAGGTGAGAGGGAGGGAGGGAGGGGTGAGGTCGAATGGCCGTTGCCTTCATATACGGCACCAGCAGCACGCCAGCGGAGTCGCTGTCGCGTGCCGGCAACGTAATTGAACTGGAGGGGTCCGCAGGCTGCAGAGCCCAGAGGGGCCCTGACTCCGACGATGGACAGGGGAGCCCCTTTTCATTCCTTGCACCATAGCCCATGCCAACCACGCCATGCCACCAGCGACACAATGTGACTGAGATGGCCCTGATGAACATCTAACCTGTTTGCCCACTCATCAACACAGGCTTCAGTATGCAAACTGTTATGCCACGTTGGAGGAGTCAAATTACTCCAACGTACCACACACTGTGGGGCAGGCCCTCATCCAGCAGTGGATTGACAAGAGGGCTGAACATGCACCTTTTTCTCTCGTGGTAGAAAATATAATTTTCCATTAGGTGGCAGCGTGTCACGGTGAGCCCAAACCTTCAAGAGGCATGATCTTCCCACGGTTTTTATTTGATCTCCCACACACAATGGGGAGCTAGAGAGGCTCCCCGTGGAGTGATGAGGCCTCGCTCAGGGACACTTCAGCACCGAGGAACGAACCCACTCAACAAACACATGCCCCCACCTGCAGCACTTGACCCGTTTTCTCTCATCAGGACTGTGGATGGTTGTGTTTTCCTTATGTGCCATTGTACGCGATATGGTCCTTCCAACTATATTTTGCAGTGGGCCACGTAATACGACGAGCGTGTGTTGGCAGGCCACGCATCATCACGGTGTCGTGTGTACAGACGTTACGACATCACATGGCACTGAAATATCACAACGACTGTACATGTTCTTGGTTCTTTCCGTAAAGTCACGTAGAAGAGAAATAATAAAATAATAAAAAAAACAGCCCTTCCATCTCTCTTGTTTTCATCTTGTTTTCATCTCACTCATCTTTATACCTTGTCTGCAGCTCTTTGATCTCCATCTCCTTCACCAAATTGATCTGTTTATGTATTGAAGAGCCATACTGTGGCGGGTACACTTGATGAACCTTTGCTGGCCCCATCTGTCCTACAGGGCCGCCAGAGAACTCTAACGTACGTATAACTCGGGCTTACTTCATAACAAAAGAGCTAAAAATGAGTCTCAAATGAGATTATGCGCCAGCTCTGTACATCCGTCTGCAGATAGGCAGACGGATAGGTTTAGTGCATAACGCCCCCCCAGGCTTAGTTGTAAATCATTAACTTTTTTAATGGGGGCAGTCATCATGGTGAGGCGTTCTTACTCCCGTGGGCCACGACAAGCAAGCGCGTGGCGCTGGTGTCACGTTGCGCCCGTGCTCGCCTGTGCCCTTGGTCGGGATTCCATACGGGGCACTCGGCAAAAGGGCACCGCGTTCCCACTCCCCCCACTCTCCCCACCTCCCCCCTCACTCCCCCGCGCGGCAGTTCATCACTGGCGGCAGTGGCGGCGCCAACGTGGCATATGTGTGGCAGGTGGTCCCCGGCTCTTTCGCCAGCTGTGCGACTTTCCTAAACCCTTGGGCGCAAACAAAGCGCGGCGCTTCAGACCGCCGTGATGCCTGCGGGCAAGTGGCCGGGGTGTGTGCGGCATCTGGAAGCGCCCGCGAAGGCCCTTTCTCACCGACTTGCGATGCGCCGCTCGGCCTCGCTTGCTGCCAAACACACGGCGCCATCAGTTGTGTGGGCGCCTTTCACTGCCCAGTGTCAACGGGTTTATTAACATTTGCCTTTGCTCAAGGTGGTTCGGGTCTGATCCTGTGTCAGAACGCTGAGCAAACATCACTGTCGGTGCTGCAGTGTTGTCTGCCAACTCTCAGAGATTTACGTCTATATCTTGCGACTTTTTTGGGTTTCCTTGCGACAAAAACACATTTTCAAAGCGATAAAAGTTGTTCAAAGCGACTAGTGACATATCTGTCGACTTTCTGGGACATGCACATTTAGGAGTGATTCCATGTATGTATTGATGATCCTTTACATTATGAGACCTCCTTTGCCAGTAACAAGATATAGGAATAGGTTTTACCCTTTTAACTGGCACAAAAACTGACACCTTTATTCAAGGCATCATGTTTGCAATAACCACAACACAAGCAGTCAAAATGCAAACAAAAAAAACAACTCTGATAATATTATGCACTGTCCTTGAATTTGATTGGTCCACACCCGAGACGGCTTTTCTTAGAGTCTAGTCTCCATTGGTGTTGGACCAGAAGACGCCAAAAGGCGTACAACTCAAAAACAGCATACTATCAGAGTATTGAGGGCTCGGGCAAAGGAGGTCTCATAATGTAAATGCTCACCCGAGCCCTCAATACTCTGATAGTGTGCTGCTTTTGAGTTGTATGTCTTTTGGCATCTTCTGGTCCAACACCAATGGAGACTAGGCTCTAAGAAAAGCCGTCTCGGGTGTGGACCAATCAAATTCAAGGACAGTGCATATTATTATCAGAGTTGTCTTTTTTGTTTGCATTTTGACTGCTTGTGTTGTGGTTATTGCAAACATGATGCCTTGAATAAAGGTGTCAGTTTTTGTGCCAGTTAAAAGGGTAAAATATATTCCTATATTGATGATCCTGTGTCAGTTTCCTCTGTGTGATACTAGGTTGATTGTTCATTGGCGATTTTCATGACGTTAGATGTCTCTCTGGTGACATTTGATGACCTTTTGAGGTTTAATCTTGATTTGAAGCTTTCGTGACTGCAGGAATCCACACTCTTTGGTTCTTTCGGTAAAGTCACGTAGGTAGACAAAATAATAGATCACGACGTTTCGATCGCCACACAAGTAATCGTCTTCACCTTTGATCTATTATTTTTTCTACCTACGTGACTTTACTGAAAGAACCAAAGAGTACTTTTGAGGTTTGTTTGGTGACTGTACTTGCAGGAGGTAGCAACACTGGACAATCATATAATGAGTATTCACTTAATATTCAATTGCACCCCTGAGAATGAAATGTTTAGTTTGAGCGCTATGGAACAAATGCTCTTTGCCAGGAAAATAAAACAGGTCTCACGGGTGTGGATAGAGGCCTGATGGAAGTGTTATTCTAAGATGTTCTGCCATCCTATGTGCCCATTCTCAGACAAGGCGGTGCAATGGCCACTGCAAGAATTCCGCGTAGAAACGTCTTCATCTCACGATAAACAAATTAACAGCTCACTGGGAACGTGCCCAATGCCGTCAGATCTCGGAAGCCAAGCAGCTTTGAGCCTGGATAGTCCTTGGATTGGTGGCCACCATGCGTAATAGGTGTTATCGGCTGCAGGGCTACCCAGTGGCAGCAGACGGCAGTATGACAAAATCCATTGTTGTACTGAGCTTCCGTGCGCCCACATCTACGCTTCCCATCTTAACTAACTCACACGGACCAGCGTGGCGAAGTATGGTCAATTAACCCGTACGACCCGCAACGGCTGACTTATGAAGCCCTCATCCAGCCACGGATAGAAAAAGGCCTTTACGTGCACATGTATCCAATTTTCACTAGCAAACGCATTCGCAACGAGTGTTGGGAGTTGTGCCAAAAAAACAGAATTGCTTTTTACCCAAAAGTGAATTTGCGTGGTGCAAGGTCAACCTCACCCCGAGGAGTATTGGAGCAATTTAGCACACGGTGCAACGTTGAAGTGACAACGACCCACTTTCACAACAGCTCGAACCGCACGCCCCCCCCCGCACGTCGCAGCATTGGTCTTGACGTATTACATCGTAGACTTTCGTTAAAACGAAAACCACGTTTTTTTCACTTGCAGGCATGAGTAACCACTTAAGTAATAACTGTCGGAGATGCCCACTAAAGTGCACGGTGCTAACCGCCAACACAGGAGTATTGTTTTAACCCCTGGCACTGCCGCACGTGCCCTACTCTTTCTTGGCATAGACCACAATGATGTCCTTTATGTCCAGAAATAACTTGTGCGTTGGGCTGTGGGGGTGGTGTCTTGTCACAGGCTCTTGTTTGGTACAAGTGGATTGTTTCACGAGACACGTTTGTACAGTTACAGTAACCCCCCCCCCTCCCCCCGCTGTGCTCACCAGTCTTGAACTATGGACCACAGATTAACTCCACTGACCGCTACGATTGTTCACCGTTAGCGGTTCAGACATTTCACCAGGCCACCCCTCAAGCCGTCCACCGGCTCACCTCACCATGGACACATCAGTGTTGTCGATCGACTCTCCGCCACACGGCAGAAGAAGTAACTCCACCATGACAACCTCCTTGTTCCTGGAATTTTCCGCACTCTTGCGGGGTTTGCCTTCCCGGTCCCCTCTCTCCTCTCAATCCTGCCCCGGTCCCACCATCTCCACATCCACTCCACGGCCCTTCACGTCCTCGCTCACCACTTAGATCGGTGGTTCTTAACCTGGGGTGCACACACACCTCCTGGGGATGCGAGATGCCCTTTCTGAGAAGCAAAGGGGAGGGGAGTGATGAAGGCCGCAATAAAGGTTAAGAACCACTGACTTAGATCCACCTCTTCCTATGCCTGCCTCTCGGTTTCCAGCTCGACGCTTCCGTGGTCGATTTTCTTTCGCTTCGCTGAGATGGGCACCACAGCTCTCGCTGCCTCCTCGCTCGTCTCTTCGTTTCTGACACGTTCCAGTCGCGTGCTGCCCGACATCCGTCTCTCGCCGCCCTCGTTTTCGCGATGCACGCCACTTGCTCCTGCCTCGCGTTGAGAGTGCCCGAGTCTTGAAAACCTGCGTTCTCAACACTTTATTCACCTTACAGTTTTCGCTTAATGCTCAGTTAAGGCCTCCCAAGGTTTACTTAACCCTTTGCTAGTTCCTTGTATGCTGTATTTTTTATTTGGCAAGGGCAAACAAGCTTAAGAGCGTGCAAACAGGTTTCCTAATTGCACGGGCTCCCTCGTGTCCAATGGGAGAGATACACATGCACGCTTGTAAAACAACACCGCCTTGGCCACTTTATCAGTGCCTTTGGACTATTGATTGCTGCTATCAACGGAGACCTCGTGAATGGATTGCTGTTCACGGTTTCACACCGACACAAACACCTGTGGCTGCTTGAGTAAATCCTTTTCTCTTATTAAACTGCGTTAGGTGGCGAACACAAATGGAAATGCAACTTATTGCATTTTATGCTCCTGGCTACTGGTCTCCCTTCAATAGCCCTGTTAATGTTTAATTTTTATGTCACCTGTTCCACTCTTTATTCAGAATAATATGCCCAGATACCATCGGATGTTAAGATTCCAAAGGTGGAATTTTCGTAATATTTATAATTTACAGCCCTTTGAGAATATACTGCTTTATGAGGGCCTCTCTATGCCCTGTCAATCATGGGGGTTGTTTTACCACTGATGGTAGCCATGGCTGGGAATCGAACGGAGATCGCCAGATTCAGAGCACAATTAACAAACCGTTGTGTCGCTGCTCCGTCCAGTCATCTTTAATGGGCTTGTAAATCCAAACGTAGCCTGATGCGCACGTGTGTGTTTGATGAAGGTTAGCCCATTTACGTTGTCAAAGGAGTAATGTCTACGATAGTTTAACAGATTGGCAACTGAGCGGATTCAATTTGTTGGTTCACAAGCTCCCTTGTAAACGTATCCCTTGGTGTCAATGTCAAGAGGCATCTCGCGTAAGCTTGCCACTTCTTGGCCCAACGCACACCCCTTGCCGCCTGCGTTGCGAATGCGGATTTCTGCATCACACGTCAATGCACAAGCGATGGGGGCCTGTACGTCTTCGTAGCTGAAGACAATGCGTTTGGCTGCTTGTTAGTATGAATAAATGCAAGTTATTTCACGTGCCAGTGTTTCTCATTTTGAGTGTCGCCTCACTGCCATAAATCATAAGCGCACTGAGCCAAAGCAATTGGTAGTTGCGGCTTGAATGAAATAAAGTTATACGTCTCCAGAGCCCGCGGCCATCCATTAATGTCTTAATTGACCAAACATTAACCAATTATATCCTTTCCGTGAAAGGGCGATTCAGCTATGTTTATCTTTTAGTGGCATTGTGCAGACAGCATTGTTGCCGATTCGGGTGGCCTGAGCCCAGGCGTTGGGAGCCTATGGCCCTGCCGGCCCAATTTAGCCCACAACTTCATTCTCTTGGCCGATTGCCACATGAGGCCTGCCACTTCCAATGATATGTATCCATCGCTGCAATGAGCACCTTAGCTGCGCTAATCGGGATAAATGTTTTGGAACTGCATTTCAGATTTTTTGCGTGCTCAGTCACTCGTGTCGCTGCAAGAGGGCCCTGTGTGTGTGTGTGTGTCAATGTGTGACAAGTAAAAAGTATATGAAAGTCCTATTGGGCCCTCGGAAACATCTCACCCCCGGTGTATGACGTGTATAACAGGTGTGTTAATGTGTACGGTGTGCGTGGAATGCATTGTGCGCAATGGTGTATATGTGGTAGTGTGTCTGGTGAGTGCGTGTTAGTGTTTATGGTGTGCAGGACACGTTTGACAGTGTGTCGGTTACTTCTGTCACTGCGAGGGCCTCTTGCAGTGACGATTGATAACATGAGCATTGGGTCTTGGGGCACTGGTTTCCACATACAGCAAGCTTCTCGACGCAGTGTCACTGTGACCCTTGTGACAATTGTAACAGCCCGGCGAATGTGGCATGATCCTGAGCCCGTAGCCTCATTGGCTGTGTCACGTGACAGGCAAAGCGAACGGTGGGGGGATGGGTGAGAGTTACGAGCGCACTGCCACACTCTGCCGAAGCAGCATTCGGATCCCGGCCAGGGTATTTAAGCGTCGATTCCCGTTTGTTCCACTGTCCGAGCCATTTCGGGAAGTGGATGGAAAACGCGGGTGGGCAACGGGTGAGGGCAGCCACGATTTCATTCATGCAAAAAAGCCGTGTGTAGACAGCGTGGAATGCACTGACCGAGCAGTGAGCTGGCGCGCGCAAGCTCCCTCCGATTTAAATTTGTGCGGCTCCATTTCATACGCACAAATGGCAAAACGTCCGTAACTTATTCTTAAGTTGGCTTAAATCAGGCCTGCGTGACGACTGGTGTGAGAAATCTTAGACACATGTGAATAATAAAGCTTACAATCGCAACCAAATCCCAGCTATTGGAACGTTCCTTCTTATAACAAAAAAAAACCTCTTTGCTAAATGGAATCGGCCTAACATACCAATTCAAGACCCTCCTGAAAACCAGCCGTGAGAGTCAGTGAGGCTCTCGCTGAAAAATAAATGTTTTTGTTAATGTGATAAAGTGATAAAAAAGCGTGCATATGCCTATGACCAAATCACCGACAATGCACTCGGTCTCGTCAGATCTCGGAAGCTAAGGGCTCAGCAGCCTTGACAGTGCTTGTATGGCTGACCACCAGGCATAACAGGTGTTGTAGGATGTGGGACTATGTGGTGGACAGCCGAGGACAGTGCGACAGGGTCCTTTGTTGTAACGTACGTCCACGCTCGCACGTCCGTGACGCCCGCCCGCGCCGTCACCCACCCACACTCGCGAGCGTGGCGACGGATGGTCAAACAAACCCCCGTGACCAACGCGGCTACGAGAGACCTTCATCCAGCAGCGGATTGGCCGTGCCCGACGACGATGATATCTTCCTGCAGAGCGTTGTGTTTTTTATTATGGGAGCGTGCGGTTCATAAATACATTTCCCTTGGCTGGCGCGAGGGCAGGTCGGTTCGTCTCTGCTAAGCAGGCGGAGAAATGAAGGCACGTATGTTCCGTTACTGTGGCCGGTCTTATCTGTCTCAAACGCCCACCGACAGAGGGGAGGTTGCAATGACCCATCGCGTGGGCCATTCAAATTGTTTGCTTTTTACATGGCTCATCAGATAAAAATGCAAAGACTCAACATCTCGGTTTGGTAGTAAAATGCTTTCTGTAAAAAAAAAACATCGTTTGCCTTGAATGATAACACGTCAGACTGGCGGCTTTTTAAAATGAAGCCGATACGTAATGTCGTATGTGCATGTGTATAGACCCGTTAAGTACATCCATTGCTGGTCACAGGTACATAACAGTAAATACGATAACGTGTGGTGTGGATGCTAACTCATCACAAGCAAAGGACTGGTCAATTTGTTCATCATCTTCATCAGCTCTGATCAATCCACTGCTGGATGAAGGCCTCACCATCTCAAGTGTTTCTGAGATGCTACAATGCACATAGTCCCCTATACATGGGCTGGTTTTATTCGCTCCATCTCTGCAATGAATGTCCTCTTGGGGATATTAGTTTTTGTTGTAGAGGTGTATTAGGAGTTGAATGATTGTGTTAATTTTTCACCAGCTTGGTCCAGACAAAGGGGATCTAATATACCAATTTACACACAATGACACATGGCCACTGAAGAGCAATTTTCAAGATAACAGTTTGACCCAGATTTTTCAGACCTCCATCTGTTCTTTGCATCTTAGCTATCGGTCTTTGTTCTAAACACCCGAGCCATTGTCTAGTTTATGCACGTCTGAGCCATCATTTGGTGCATCGTAACACATTTGCCATCCAGTGGCAGGTGCAAGGCCGTTTAGTCGACAGGCGAGTGAGTGGTGATTAAATTATCACGTTTTAAGATTAGCCCGGCAGCTGTGTTAATGGGAGGAGGGCTGCCTAGGCCATCGAGCCTTATATCGGGTCATGGAGCACTCCAGCTGTGCTGTAACAAGCAGACCGACTGACAATTATAGCCATTTACATCTTAAATGAGAGACGCATGCTGCCACGTTGTGGTGGTTAGCACGCTGGACTCGCAGTTGCAACAATGGTGCAAGTGTTGTAAAATCCACCCCATCCAGCAGTCCAAACGACGGTCGATTGGCAGGTCATACAGAGTAGGTAAAGTGTGGGTACTCTCACCACTTTCAAGACATCTGACCAGCGTGGAAGAGTAGGCCAAATACGCTCTAGAGGTGGTGTCCAGAGTTGCCTCTGGTAGGGGGGCCCTTCTACTCGGAGTGGCGCTCGCAAGCAACTGCATGGCTTCACATTTAGATATGAAATGGCTTCAGTGCCAGTGGTGATTCTATGGGGGCCTCGCCTTACCCCCCACCTCTCATTCAGTGGCATCTCCTATGGGAACCTGAGAAGACATCGGGGTGAAATTAAAAAGCTAAACACAGCCAACACCATTAATACCAGCACAACTCACCATCACTTCCTACTGCCAGGTCGTGTGTGAGCTGGGCAGTCCACACTTGACCTCTGTGGTCTGCTCTTGCATGCATCTGGCTTGAGATGTTGCCCCTGGTCACTGACCCCTGGGTGCCACTCCAATTCTGTCTCGGTCGGTCACCTGCCCTCCTCCATGCTGCACATGTTCCCCCTCCGTCAAAACTTGATACAAAGCTTCACCCCCCCATATTCTATCTCTAACTTTCAAGTCATCTACCCTATGCAGCTATGACATTCTCAGAATTCTCTGCAGCCATCTGCCTTGAAAGGCCACAGCATTCTTTTATATAGAGTTGCCCCTGTGACCCATACCACACACTAAAGTTTACCTCTACAAAGTTGTTGATGTCATGTGAATTTCACATTGAGGCTATGGATGTGAGAGCCCCCAGTGTCAGCCGGTGGCAACTTGACCCACTTTTTACTCAATCCTAACATTTCCGCTGTAAGATTTAATTTCAGACAAGTTTTGCAATCGATTCAAGATCCGTCTATTGACACACATGATGTCAATGTCCACAGTTGTTCGTAAATGTCAACACGTGTACTCTGATGAAGCTATTGTGCGTGAAACATGTACCACGATGCAGACGTGATTGTGTGTTACCCCTTTAAAAAGCTCACTGTTGCCAATTTAACTTTTTCGCCCGGGTCAAGCTGAGTTCTAGCATTCGCGAACCCAATGCATACACACATCTGGTAACTTTTTCCAATTGCGTTGCCATGACTTGCTATGAGACAATGGGTGCGTGTGTACATTTCATACTCGGGATGCTGCTCCTTTAATTATGAGAGCACAGGGATGGCAGCGCTTATCATGAAATGTACACACAGAGTATGGGCCTTGTTAAACTTTAAATAGCGAGAGTGTGAGTTCTCCGCACGGTGTCTAATATCACTTTGTGTTTCTCCAAGATATATATTTTTAATGGAGGAATTCTCACGTCAACTCAAGCTGTGCAGCCAAATTGCCATGCGTATTGTTTCAAAATTAATATAATTGTTGCACGTGGTTCATATTAATATATTTTACACGCTTAAACACCCAGTACACAGCTCATCCGAAATTTAATTATCAGCTACGATTCATCCAATAGCGGACAAAGGCCTTCCCCAGACCTTAATCATCTGCCACAGAGCCGTGGGTGTGAATTAAGATGCTCCGTAGGGACGCAACAATAGGCAGCGTGTGCTGCAGTTCGTTTTCTGTTCCCAGCGTTCGTTAATCATCTCTGTTTTGGTAACCCCCCTCTCAGGATAAGGATAAGAAACTGAAAAAGAAGAAAAAGAAGAGGTCCAAGGAGACTTCGTCCTCCTCCTCATCGTCCTCGTCATCATCGTCGGAGGACGACAGCGACTCTGACCGGGATGAAGAGCGCAGGCAAAAACGCAAAAAACGCAAAGTGGAAAAGAAAAAGAAGAAGTCTCACAAGAAGAAACATTCGAAGGAGAGGGCCGACAAGAGTGGACGCAAACGGCGATCGTCCCGTAAATGAGCACGTTCGCTCGCACCGCGTTTTTCTGGTTTTTACTTCGCCCTTATAAATAACGTTCGGCCTCCACTGTCAGTCCGCCACTGGGTTAAGGCCCTCCCCCACGCCGTGTCCCCTGCCAGCCGTGGGGGTTGTTTGACCGCGGCCACTTCGCGTTATCCGCGCGCGGGGGCTAAGAATTGACAGACGCAGGGACTAAGAATTGAGATGCGGAGGGGGGGGGGGGGGCTAAGCCCGTCACCGACCCACAGACGTGTGTGACGTCCCCCACGGAGCGTGTCCAGGGAACGGGGAGGACGGCGTGCTCGTAGCGAACCGTCGCTACGCGGGTTTGGCGAGGCGCGTTGCGAGTCACATTGAGCCCGAGTTGAGCTGCAGCAGCAGCAGCAGCGAGCATTACGTCACGAACATCTCTTCCCAGATTGACCTCTTCACCACATTACGCCCAGACGTACGCATGCTTTTAAACCGAAACGTTGCTGGGATTTCTGCGTGATATTCATCTCGGCGTCATTCCACACTTTGTGTGTGCAGACGCGCAACATTCACATTTTCGCGATTGGAATTATAAGCACAGCACAAAGCAAAAGCATTATGTAAACTCTCATCTTTTTGTTTTGTTTAATAGTGCTATTAAGTATGGAACATTTTTCATTTTGATGTTGCGCCATATGGAAGGCCAAGCCTAATGTGCAAGCCCGTTTCCTTTGGGGTTAACTAGAATCTTAATTAGAACCCTCCCTCAAGATGCGAGAGCGCTGCGGAGGGCAAACTACACTTTTACAAAAATGAAAAATGCAGACACGCGATCCATAACGAAACGGTGATACGTAATGAAATGCTTTTGTGTATTTTGTGCATTGTCCAAACCTTAATCGCGGGTCTGTGGAATGCGCATTATGCATATTTAATGCATCGTTTATTAAAACAGCGCGTTATTGTTCATCTTTGGAGGGGGTGGACAAAATACGAACAAACGCACCGAAATTTCCACTTTCACAAAAGAACAACCGCGCGGGGCAGCGCCAATTAATGACCGTTCAGAGTCACAGTTTCATTGAACGCCGTCCAGGCCACGAGAATTTTGGTCACAAGTCAAGCGAGCGCTTGCGTGGATATGCAAATGCATTGAAGTGCGTTGCGCTGAGGGCGGCGTAAACAGCGGCGCGTTGTGCCACGTTGGCCCTGCCGCGGGCTTTAATCGGCGATAATGTGCTTCTGAAGCTTGAAACAACAATGGTTGTGATAAAGCGGAATTCTACATCAGAGGTGTCGTTAATACCACATCAATTATCCCAGTGTGTGTGTGGATGCTCGCTCGTTGGTATTTTCGGCACACTGGGCAGATTTTGAGCTCGCTGGGACAATGGGCCTGGCCCACCCAACAACAACCGCGTCGCTCGCTAGCTTTCTTTAACCCAATCGCACAACCCTGAACAAATAATAAAAAAAATACAACCCTTAACCGTCTTTATCAGTCCTTTATCTATCCACTGCATGATATTTTGACAAATTAGGTATTAATGTAATTTGCGGTTAATATTGAAATTTCGTAAATTTGGACCGTGACACCCGGCACACGTGGCCTACCAATCTTCCAAATAAAATCGCGGCATGTTTTAACGGCCACTCTGAAACAGGCGGCGCGCATTCTTGTTGTTAAATACACCTGCAGCAACAACCAGTGCGCTCACTGGTCTCAAACTACGAACCTTTGCTGCAACAAGAGGAAAGCACCCGACCGCTCGGCCACGTCACTGCTGTAGGAAGGCCTCCCCAAGATGTCATCCGTCACGAACTCATGATGCTGACTTCATCGGTCCATCTCCATGGCCTATCACTGCGGGGCATATCCACTGCATTGGTGGTTATTCCGTCATTAATCTAGATCCTTAGCATGCCTCGATTTAAAAATAAAACATTTACGTGGGCGCTTTCGTCACGTGTATATTTTGTTTCCAAAAAGTTATTTTACAAGCATCGATTTCAACATCACCCAGCCTCTATGAAGCCTTTTTACAGAACACACACACACTGCTGCAGCTCCGGCACGGTCTGTTGTGCCACAGCCGCCGAGCTGCCTGGCTCCAGCAGCGGCAGTGAAGCTGGGGCCACGGACTTGGGAGGGCTCTTCCAAGTCCGGCGAGCGCGGGGAGACTGAGCGAGCCGAGCGGAGAACAGTGGGGGGGGGGGGGGGGGAGGGGGGCGGGGGGGTGATGACTTCTAGCCCCTCACAGTCGGACCTAATCCCCCCCCCCCACAGGTCAGAGTGGGCCTTGGGAGGTCGGGGTTGGCCCCCACAGGTCAGAGTGGGCCCCGGCAGGTCGAGATTGGCCCCCACAGGTCAGAGTGGGCCTTGGGAGGTCGGGGTTGGCCCCCACAGGTCAGAGTGGGCCCCGGCAGGTCGAGATTGGCCCCCACAGGTCAGAGTGGGCCTTGGGAGGTCGGGGTTGGCCCCCACAGGTCAGAGTGGGCCCCGGCAGGTCGAGATTGCCCCCACAGGTCAGAGTGGGCCCCGGCAGGTCGAGATTGGCCCCCACAGGTCAGAGTGGGCCCCGGCAGGTCGAGATTGGCCCCACAGGTCAGAGTGGGCCCCGGCAGGTCGAGATTGGCCCCCACAGGTCAGAGTTGGTCCTCAGAGGTCAGAGTGGGCCTCGGCACACTGGCAGAGCCAGTGTGGGGGGGGGGGGGGCACGTGCTCCCCAATGATCCGATCGAAATCCCTAATTTCGATCAGATCATTGGGATTTATTAGGAATAAATCGGCATTTTGCGACCCCCACTGCCACTGTGTAGCATATTATTACGTGCCAGGGACTCTGAGATAGGACAATAGTCTGAGTCCATAATTGGCAAGCAGTTATAAGTGACTCAGAATTGTGCGCAGTTGCATATACGGTACACGACTTCCCTGAAGGCATTCAGCGAGCGCGTTGCCGATCACAACGCGGTTCGAATTCGACCCTCGATCGATGGCTGTGCCATCGCCGCACACGCGTCGAATAAAAAGCAAGGGACATGTCCTTACTCTATATTTGAAGCTTTCGTGACTGCAAGGATCCATACTCTTGTTCTATTCGGTAAAGTCACGTAGGTAAAAAATAAAATAACAAAAATCACGACGTTTAGGCCACAACACAAGTGGCCTTCATCAGGTGAAGGGACCGTGCTGTCATGAGGACAGCGTTGGAGTGAAAACATCCAAGCCCAGGTCACGTCCTTTAAGCTTTGTGGGAGGAAGCAAAACGCTTGACAAAGGAATTAGCACAAAAATTTGCACGATGTACGTAGGAGGTGCATGGGCCATGATGGACCAGGAGCGGGTGGGGACCATGACGGACCAGCAGCGGGGGGGGGGGGGGAGTAGAGTGAGTGGAGTGGAGTGAGTGAGTGGAGTGAGCGGAGTGGAGTGAGTGAATGGAGTGAGTGGGTGGAGTGAGTGAGTGGAGTGAGTGAGTGGAGTGAGTGAGTGGAGTGAGTGAGTGGAGTGAGTGGGTGGAGTGAGTGAGTGGAGTGAGTGAGTGGAGTGAGTGAGTGGAGTGAGTGAGTGGAGTGAGTGGAGTGAGTGAGTGGAGAGAAATAAGCAGCTGTGAAAGTTTGGGATACCACTTCTTGAAAATGTTTTTACTGTATCATTGAAAATTAGTTTAATGTTTGGTTTGATTTAGAACATCTTTACAATGATTGCTTAATTTGAAACCATCCTCTCGGTTGAAATTGTGTCTGTGTTTGTAAATCTGAATTGCCTCGTGGACAAATCTCTGATAAAAACCCGTGGGTTTGCAGAGAACCTTGGTATCGGAGAAAACTATATCGTGATCACCCACAGCATTGTAACAGTGGTCAGCTACGGCAGAAGAATTCGTTCTGCCGTGTTTCAAATCTGATTTGTGTTCGCAAATTCGGTCAGAGACATGTCGCTTCGTCTCCCCGATATAGCAATCACCACAAGTGCAGCTCAATTTGTAAACCCCGGGGTACTGTAAGTCAGGAACGACATCCTTCGCGGATGGGATACAGTAGACAAAATCCGGTCCCTTCACCTGATGAAGGCCACTTGTGTTGTGGCCGAAACGTGATTTTTGTTATTTTATTTTTTACCTACGTGACTTTACCGAATAGAACCAAAGAGTATAAAGTCCTTACTAACTCCTATCATTTTTAATTGCTGGAGGGGTTGCCCCCCGCTACCTGAAAATCCTGGCTCTGTCACTGGCCCGGCAGGTCAGCGTTGGTCCCCTGGCAGGTCGACACGGGGTAAAGATTTGGAAAAATGGTTTTCTTCCGAGGCAATCTCGCGTGCCAACTCAACCAAGTGGCGTCTGACGTGAGTTGGGGGGGGGGGGCGCACTGAGTCCCTGTGATGGAATAAATTAGTTTGCGCGAGACACCTCCAGGATAGTCCGGATGACAGTGAATGGAATTACGATGAAGTCTTTTGTGCTGTGGAGCACGTAGCACGAGTAGGTCGCGACGGATGAAATTCCCTCGCATCTGTCCACCCAGTCGTGTCAATTGGTACACCGCAATCAACCGGCAAGACGTCTGGCAAGTGTAGAAGAGTAGGCCAAAATGCCCTCCGGAAGGGCTCTCGAGAACTCCGTCTCATGGAGGTCCTTCCCCCAGCAGTGACGTGAGCAAGTAGCTGTGGGTTGCGCCTACGTCAAAGCATATGAGTGCGCAGGCAGGAGAAGTGCTTCGTTGGTGATATTGTGGCGAATTGTGGACATTCCACATTCCTGTGCTAGGAGGCAGCGGCATTAATTGGTGTTCGTGGTAATGTGGTGACAACCCCGTTTCTCTGCTGGGCAGTGTGATTTCAATTACACGAGACTACCAATTACGTTTACTCACCAAAATCAATTTATAGTGTAAACAAGCGCGCGCGTGTGTTTATTTTTGTGTGGTGGCGGTGGGGGGAGAAACAGCTGAGATTATTCATGAATAGACAGACCAATATTGTTCACGTTGCCTGCCCTATACAAGTTACAGCCAAAAAAAATGAAAGTTACCAGTTTACACCCTGCCGATGTTTCTGTAGGCCATGGTGGCCTAAACGGCGTTATTTTGCCTTGGTGCTCACAGAAATGATGGCATGAGCCACAATCGGGTTAAGGTGCAGCCGAGCGTCCCACAGTCGAGGTCCATGCTTCGGGTTACTGCAGCTACATACAACCTCATGAGCACGAGGACAAAAGGCCTCAACCCACCGAACTATATATATACTTCACAATGGGTTAAATAAGATGTATGAATGCGCACAAGACATGCGCATGTGTATTTAGATCTTGGTTTAATATGTATCTATTGCAGTGATATGCTATTACGAGATTATAACATTCTCTAATGATGTGGAAATGAGCTACTGGCCCGTATGCATGCCAGCAGCGGCGTGAGACCGCTGCACTTGCTGGCCTGCACCTTTATCATAAATATTTAGGCTGGAGGAATCCGATGAGCTATGAAGCTCGTTTTTCACAGATGTCCAGTGTGGGCAGCTCACCATAGACATTTCCTGAAGAAGGCCAGCCAGCCGAAACATTGGGACCTTCCATCTCAGGGTAAATTTCATGTAAAAAAAACATCCCTGTAGTTTTGAATGTAATTGTTATTCTGTAATAAGTGCGAGTCTCGCGCGGATTTGCATACTGTTCCTCATAATTATACTATGTAACACGATTTTTGGTCCTGGGTAGTAACTAGTAAGTGTTATTTTCTAATTGCTTATGCCTCAAAAGTATAGAAAATGGCTATTATTCCTCACAAATTTTGCTTTTGTGACCAGGACTGTATGTGAAGGAATGACACAAATGCACACGTTTTCTCATCAAAAATAGGTACATTTCAATATATCAATGTCCTGGACACGAAAGCAAAGTTTGTGGGGAATAATAGCCATCTTCTGTACTTTTGAGGCATAAGCAATTGGAAAATAGCACTTACTACCCAGGAACAAAAAAATGTTTTTGTTACACAGTGACTTATCATTGTGTCCGCCCGCAGAGACATCTATGCCGTATATGAAACAGGAATCTGGCCTCGGGTTAGAACAGGTGTTGTGTCAGAATGAAGGCGGCGTTTACCCGAAGCCGTCTGGCCAGTCAATTACACGGGGAGTCAATAACTGAACACTACTTGCTGCGGTGAGCTTTCGCAGTTTTAGTGCAAGATTTTTTTTTGTTACTCAGATGCTGAGCACTGTCCCGAAAGGCCCAAAACGTGAAGCGGCCAGCAACACACAGCACGGTTATTGAAGTTGTAACGGATAAGAGTTGCGGCACATTTGTTGGATTGAGCAAGTTTATTCTGGCGAGAGCTGGGGGGGATGGGGAAGATATGATTTGGGAGAGAATTAGACAGTGGAGCAGTGCGAGAGGTGTTATAACCTTGCAGTGTGGTGGTTGAACAACACAGTTTGGATGAGGTGAGAGAGTCAGTCTGGTAGACCCAAGTCCTCCACACGGATGGAGTTTGTTCGGTATGATGTCCGACGTTTAGTTGCATGTGCTGGGATTTTGAGATGCTGAATTCATCTCTCAGCACGTGGGGCGAAACGTCGGACATCTTGCCGAAGAACGTCTAACATCATGCCGAAGGGCGCACGGCACACCACGCCGAAGAGCTGGGCACAGTTCCGTCTTACTGTCCGGCCTCAAACTTATCTGTGCACCATACCCGCCTTTGTATCCCAATCGTTGATGTTTAAATGCCACACTAAGTATTCACTTAAGTCTGAGTCGACCTAGAGAAGGGGCCAAGCGTTATCCAGTCTTAAAGCTGATTGGTTTCAGAGATATAACGAGATCGGGCAAACTCGCGGTGATTTGGTCATCGGTTATTTTAGGTATGTATTTATACAGTATCTGTATACACCACACACCATGGTTTCTCTACGGCGTCTTGGGATGTGGCCGCATGTAAACATGATATATATCCACATTGCGTTGCATTGAGATCCACAAATCTGACAGCCGCTGGACTCAGCACATTTGGTTCGGTGTGGCCGCAGGCGTTATCGAGTAAGCCAGGTGGTGGTTCATAATAAAGGTTTTTTTGGGTTAGATCGTGTTATTTATATATGTGTCGCAACCCTCCACCACCCGACACGGACAATCAGTAAAAAATGTGTCACATTGACAAAAGACAAATATTTCACTACTTTAGCCCACCGGTGCATTTACAATTTGAGTACGACGTTTCGCTGGAAATTACATCCAGCATCTTCGGGCGATTTTCCAGAATAGCGAAGCCACTATTCTGGCAAATGGTGTGGGAGAAGGCTCCAGCTCGTCATGGAACATTTAAATAGCTCAGCTCACACCATTATCCACACCGTGGTCACGACTTGTAATGCATTGTCAATAATTCAACAAATACATATTGGGCTTATGTCTCGGGCAAATGAAGAACGGCCATTTCCTCAAAACTTTACCCCATGTCGACCTGCGGGGGCCTACCCCCGACTTGTCAGGGCCCACTCTGGCCTGCCAGGGGGCCAACCCCGACCTTCCAGTGCCCACTCTAACCAGTGGGGGCCAACCTGGCCTGCCAGGGCCTACTCTGGCCTGTGGGGGCCAACCTGGCCTGCCAGGGCCTACTCTGGCCTGCCAGGGCCAACCCCCGACCTGCCAGGGCTCACTCTGACCTACGGGGGCCCACTCTGGCCTGTACGGGCCCACCACGACTTGCCAGGGCCCTTCAGCGACCCCACAGCAGCAGGAACAGCTGCACTCAGAGGACGCGTCCAATTTTTTTTTTTATTTTAAATGTATTCTTGTTTATTTACCGTGGGAAAATATTTTGGCATGCAAACGTGAACTCGTACTCACACTGAGATTTCGTTTCGCTTTTTTCGCTCACACTTCCCTGTAGACAGGGACGAATTTAATCGGGGGGCGCGGGGCAGGGGGTTGGAGCCCACAGGGCGTTTGTATCGTGGGTACATCTCTGACAAAAGATAAAGGCGCAGCTCTGCAATTGCTCGCTCATGCCACTGCTGGCGGAAGGGGGTGCTCTAGAAGGTGATTTTGCTCACTCTTCCACGCTGCCTAGACATCTTGGAAGAGATGGGAGTTACCCACACCTTACCCCACCACGCACGACCCACCGATTGACTAACTGCGCCGAGCCCGTTCATACCTCTGAGTGGACAGAGGTGTGGGGATCTGAGATACTGGCACCATTGTTTTAACTTTCGCATGCGGAGATGGAGTCGAACTGGCGACACCTGGATTACAAGACTTGTGCGCTTCGCGTCACATCGCGACAGCAGCAGCATCCCACATCTGCAATATCGATGTCAAGGTTGTGGATTTTTTTTAATTTTAATAAATACTCTAAATGACTACCGGAGTTATGCTCGATTCATATTTTCTACTAAATTCCCACTGCTAAAAGGTTACATCATAATTACTCGAAGGATTTTCACGTAGTCATACATCCTCGTAGCAGTAGACGAGGAAGAAAAACCACACGCGTGTGCATGGGTTCGCTTAAGCTCAGCAACACGCGTCTCGCCTCGAAAGTGTTCGCTCAGCGATAATCACGGTCGTGACCCAATCAGATACCCAGGAGGCAGTCCACCTGCCAGTGAGGGCTCGCGTTCCATGGCAGGGCCGGGATGCCGAGGCGGGTCCATTAAAGCTCAGAGTTTTGTCTCCAATCACCCAACCCTTGCAGAAATATGCCCCGTTTTCACGGCGCTACGTTCTCGATAGCAACACGACTTTAAGCGAAGATGTAGTTAGTAACGAGACATCTTTACGAGAATGATCGTGCCATCCCCGTTACAGACAACCAGACAGACGGGAGACAGATGGAATAAAATAATAATAGGGGTTTTTCCCCTTTTTAGTGGCGACAAAACTGAAACCTTTTGCAAGGAATCATGTTTACATTAAGGAGGGAGATCCTGAAATTCACGTCTTAAACCCACGTTCCAGACGGCGAATCGGAATGGCCTTTCTCCTTACCACATCGAGCACAATGAACGAACAATCACAAATGGCAGTTTGAGACTCGCTGCTCAAATGAGCGATGTTGTTGTTGCTCATCTTTGTCGACGGCCTAGAGCCAGTGGTGGAAATTCCACATTCCTATGGCAATGACCAGTCCACCTACAGGTATCTTCCTACAAAGTGGTAACTCATGGATGCCAGGCCAAGTGGAGTGCTCTGACCACATCTGTGTAAGTAAACAATGTTTGCTTCGCGCGCCGCGTTATGCGGCTCTTAAGCTGTCGCGGGCTGTTAAAACGTCAGAGACTTGCGGACACTTTAACACCGAGTAGGAGGCTTTCGCGACCAATATTATCCATAATAGAAGGTTTTTTGGGTTAGATCGCGTAAATATATAAATGTGTCGTTAAAACCAGCCACCACCCGACACAGCCCACTAGTCAGAGCTGGCACAACCCTTACTAATTGTGTTGATTTTGTCCTTTAGTTTGGCTAATTGCCAGCTCTGGGAAAACATTGGTTTGACCGGCACACGACTAAAATCAATCTCATCACGGAGCGTGTGGGAAAGTGTGTCCCCTACTACGTGGAGCATGCAAGGGCCTTTTGTAGGGCTCATTTGGCGATGCTGCTCCTGCAGCAGTGGTGCACACGCACAATCAACACGCTCAACACCCTTCGTCGATAACGCCGTGGGTGGCCTAAAACTATACAATCGGTGACATTTCGAGCAATAGCCCTCATTCATGTTTGGTTTCCCTTTAAGGCAGTGTCATTGACGAATGCGTTGAGTTGTTTTTGTTGTTGTTGAAGGGTTTGGCCATTCTCCTGGTGCAGGAGGAATCAGTTATGCTCTAGCCCACGCATAAAAAGTGGCAACACTCAAAGCTCCACAGATAGGTTCAAGGATCCACTGCTATACTGGCCACCGCACATCCCAAGTCAACAACACGCGGTATTCCTGGGCATCTGTGGTGCAACCATCGAGTGTACAGGCGGTGCAACTGCGTTGGGGCCCACGCTCCTGGTGGGGAGACCCACGGGCTGGAGGGGAGCCCAGCTCCAGCCGACACTTTAGAAAGGGGGGGGGGGGGGGGGTGAACAGGGAGGGGGTGCCCACTCCATGCCTCGGACCAGGGCCCCCAATATGTCACTACCTAGGCAGTCGCCCATGAGAGCACGAGCCAGGCTCAAATCTGCTTCGCTTCTGAGATCACGTGCACATTCAGGGTGGTTTGCTTGTGGACTTGCATGCGAGAACACTGAACAACACAGAAACACAAAAGCGCAGAACGACAGTAAACACCGCACTTCCACAGCACACAGCCTCCCAGGGCCGTGAGAGCGAGTGGAAGTCACGTTCACAGGGCACGCATCGCTAAGGAATGAAAATACAACCCCGGGTGCGGACCCATGCCATCTGGCCCAGCGGTTAGCGCGTTCGCCGCTTGTTGCAGAGGTTCACGGTTGGAATCCAGGGGCCGTCCTAAATATTACTGCGGGTGTAATAACCGCAACTAAACTAAAAACTAAACTATGTTTATATTTTGCCAGGTAAGACCCACTGAGTTATATAGCTCTTTTTCAGAAGCAACCTGGCCACAAATGATAGCTCAACGAAGTGGCTTATCACGTGAAAAATGTACAGCAGGCAAATACTCGAAACGCGTGATGTTGATTCTGAATGTGACAATACTCACAAGTCCGCACAGACGGGTCTACGAACCCACTTGCTGGACTGCCATTCTCTGCCCATCTCGCAGCCCGGGTTGCACAAATCTGAGCCTAAACCACCAACCCTTGCCGACCAAAGTCACGGGGTGACAGGCGCGCACCGCCACCACGCCCGACTGATAAAGCTGCCTCACCTTTGGTCATAACTCGCCGCGTGCCTCTTCAAAGCAAACCGGTTCTGCCGGCAGAGGGAGGCCAACCGATATCCACAATGCCCAACGGCCACCTGCATTCTGGTGTTCACACCAGAAAAGCCTCACCTAGTCTTGAGAGGCTGCCTTTGAGAAGCTTCTTGCTATGCTTGGATGCTTGTCAACATTATATTTGGGTTTTTTTTAATTGTAGGAGGTGTTACTATAAACTATTTAAACTATGTTTTATTTTACCAGGAAAGGCACACTGAGCTGTATCGCTCTTTTGCAGAAGCGATCTGGCTTTCACAAATAATGGCTCAACGAAGTGGCTTATCGCGTGGATATTTATAGCAGCCAAATACTCCAAACGCGCGCTTCTAAATGTGGAGTGAAAAAGAACGGAGGACCCGAAGAAAAATCCACGCGACCACGGGGAGAGTGGCACACAAACCCCAAATATGGAGCAGCAGCAGCAAGCGTTAGGGTCGGGATCAAACCCACGACCTTCTGCATACCAGGCGAGGCAGAAAACATCTCTTCACCGCGGCGCCCCAACAGCAGTGGCTCGGAGAACACCAATTGATGCGGGGCGACAACACGATTACGGCGTTCAGTTCGCCGAGGGGACCCCATTGGGAGCTGTCCGCATGCGGCACAAGAGGCAGGTTAAAGCCTCACACAGAGACCCATAGACTTACACAGAGATGCATCGACTCACAGAGACGCATAAACTCACACACACCCATAGACTCACGCAGCGATGCATCGACTCACGTAGATCTAAAGGTTAACAAAAATGGTTTGCATATATTGGGAGGGCCTTTAAATGCATGGGCATCTGAGAGCGCCTTACATAACGAGACATCTCAACCGTTCAGCCGCTCTGCGCGTCACACCGCAGAGATGCGAGTGTGAGATTCCACAATATCAGGAAAATCTCACTTATCAGGAGCGACGTCACTGGAGTGTGCAATGAAAGTCAATTAACACGTTCTGGTTGATCATCGACCTGGCATAAAACTGGTATCTGTGGGGCAGCCTTGGACACACCGCTCCTCGTGTGTAGCCGTGAGATAAGACGTTTTCTCTTTTATACTTTGTTTTCGTGCCGTGTTGGCTCTTTTAGGGGGGGGTAGGGGGGGTACTCAGAGCAATGTCTAAGACATAATCGGTTAGCTACTCTCGCTCTGTTTGCAAGATCAAACAGCGAGGCCGTTGGAGTGGTGCTGAAGTCCTTTGTTCAACTTGTCAGAGCACGAAGGTGCGCTGGACTGTAGTGGCCAGGTGGCCCGCAATCATGGCTCGTGATCATCATCGTCGTTGTTGTCCATGCTCGATCCACTGCTCGTTGAAGGTCTCTGCAAGCCGGCGCCATTGCTCGCGATCTCGCGAAGCGACGATCCACTTAGCCAGCGCCGTCCATAGGGGGTGGGGTTTGGGCTCCCGATGCCTTCAAACTAAACGGGAAGTATTACTTCTGACCCCGTGACTTCGAAGCGCGGGATCCCCCAAATCGCAGGGCCCGGGACTGGCGCACCGATGAGCCGTACCCTTGGGACGGCTCATAATTCAGCTCATCCAATGGCTCCACACGAACTGATCTCACCCATCCACTGAAAAGCTCCCCACAGACAAAGATTCTCTGTGGAGCCTTAACAAACTATTATTTTCAAGCCCTGTTAGCGAGCACCGATGAATGCCAGCACAGAACATGATGGGGTGGGTGGCCTGCACCACGCCCGGACGCATTTGTCTCCCTGGAGAAGATTTTTACACATGGCACCAGGTACTCATTTGAGGCCGAGTCCACCTAGCGGTGGCCCAGGACTGCTTTAGATATTCGTCACTGGTGTTGGCCTCACAGACAGACAAACACACACGCGCATAAATTAACAACGCACGTAAGGATCCTCACGTAATGCCTTGATGGTACAAAAACGTCGGATAAAGTTTCGCGTGCGTGCACGCACAACTTAACTCACACGCACGCACACGGAAAGCAAAACTTCCCCTTGTTGAGTCTCATAATCGGCAGGCTCCGGGCAAAGTGTACACAGAGGGGCGAGTTGACACGAGGACATGGAAGAGACTCGTGAGAGACGACATTGACTCCCCCGAAGCTCACCCACACGCGAGCTGCGGCCACTGTCAGTTAAACCACACATCCTCCCGCAATGACTCGACGAGATCTTTAACGTCTCCCCGCACAGAGCTCGCGATTCTGTTTGTTTTCGCTTCGCCAGTTGCTCGGTCAATCCACGGCTGCATGAGAGGGCACGTCACCTGCCCACGCCGCGTCGCTCGCGGTCAACTTATTTGACAGAGACTGCGTACTTCGCCACGCCGGTCAGAAGGCGGGGAGCATAGACGTTTGAGCTATAGTACAGTACAACATTGCATTTTGCTACAATGCCCTCGACTGACGTTTCATATTTTCCGGATTACAAGACGCATCTTCCGCCCTTTCGTACTATACTATATTTAAAAAATAAGTTGTGCTGCCTGGAGGGACGGACGGACGGTCACGTTCAAGAGGACGTTTGGGCTGCCAGTTTATTATGAAAGTTAAAGTTAAGGGTGCGTCTTATAATCCGGTAGGTGCGTGCGTGTCGCCGGATCTGTATAACTTGACTGACACGAGGCACCAGCTGGGTTCCGCGTGTTACTTTCACGCGGCGCTGATGATCCGTAGAATACGGTAGGCAGACGACGGCGCGCAGCACGAGAGAGGGCGGTCGTGAGCGCAGTGGCCGCCCATGCACTCTCCTCGCAGACTCAACCACGCTTAGCTTATCCGAGATCTCACGGCATCGGGTGGTGCAGTCCGGGTCGAGAGTGCTGGGCGCTCGGAACCGGTCACGGAGATCACTCGCCGCTGACATTATCAGCCCGCGGCCCGGGGCGAATCTATCTCAGGTGTCCCGGTCCACGGTGCAATGTGATAACCACTGCAGGTTATCTCGCCTCGTCGTTTCGGGAGGGGAGACCGAGGTCACGTTTCCATTAACCCGATTCTAGCACCAGAGGGCCTCACTTCAGCCGCCTCTGTCCTGGTCGGCAAACGCGCCAAATAATTCCCGTGCCCGGCACACCACATCCAACATACCTCTCGCTATGGCTGTGGCTACGACGTGTCACGTCCCACATACTTCGGTCTGTGTGTATCTATATATACACGTATTTATTTAGATCTACCCAGCAACCCAGTAAATATTTAGTGAGACATGAAGCTCTGGGTCTCATGGTTTCCGCTGCTGCCCTCGAGATTAATACGGCCCCAGTTTTGTTTCGTTGCCGTTCTTGTTTTTGAGTGGGCGGTCGAGAGCCGGGTGGGGGGGGAGCAGCGCGAAGTTGAAGGGGCGATGGGAAAAGCGAGCCCCGCACGTGGTTCAAGGGGAAGTTGCGATCAGATAAACCATCTCGCCGTCACTGCCGATGACAACGCAACACGATCCGTCACCTACACTGCGGTCATAAAAGGAAAGCGATTTATAATCGGCGACGTTTCGGCCCATGGCCCTTCTTCGGGGCACAACTGGATAGGTTCAAGGATAGATTAGCGTGGATTCGTGAGAGTTGGAGACGGGCACTCGTTTACACCACGGGGCCTGGTGAGAATTTAATTTTTAAAAAACCTTTCCCGACTACCAGATTTTAAATAAAATAGGTATATAGTTACATTTTAAGCAGCTACCGAGTAACAGACCGAAACGCTTAACTAATCAAAAAGTATTGCTAATCAAACTAACTTATAATTAAAGTAAAATGTTAACACGGTTCCTGGCACTTTGGATTACTGGTTAAGAGAAATAAAAGCTTTTGTTTTGCCAGGCGAATACATAATTAGGGATGCGTTCGTGGGTCCAATTATCATGTCCATAGGAAGAGAGCGCGAGGAGCTAAGTGGAGCCGTTTCCCGAGCTTCTTGCGTTCCCAGGGACGTCCTCAGACGCCCCCCCCCCCCACGCCCTTCCTCCTGTAGTTATCTTCTGAACATCTGATATGTCAATGTTTATATTTTCGCCATGAATGGGGAAGTCCGCGTGATGAATTCGTTCCCCGGGCCATGCGCCCACGTGCAACTGAACACAAAGGAGCGGTGGCGAGCGCGTTAGTCCGCGTTCACTCATGGTGGGGCGGGATCTTATCGCGATGCGCTCTTGTAAACAATGCAGACCCAACGTGTGCACGCACGCGCGTAGTCTCAACAAGGGGGCACCGTGCCTGCTAGGGACGGTCACATTTCATACCCACAAGTCCCGGACTCAGCAGTTCCTGGGTGGCGAGCCTACGCGCCAGGTTTACCAATTTAAAAGGCAGTCGACCTTGGGAGTAGCAGCACAATCCCGGCTTCGATGGCCCTCTTTTTCTTCAAGGGGAAAGTTTGTGCGTGTGAACAGAATCCAGTAACGCCGCCCAACGCATGAACTACTGCGCTACCACCCCTCGCGTGCAATCGCGTAAACAGAAACTCGGCACGAGTGGGGCGACGTGCACTCACGGCCCGGCCCAGGCCCAGTCTCAACAAGGGGGCACCGTGCCTGCTAGGGACGGTCACATTTCATACCCACAAGTCCCGGACTCAGCAGTTCCTGGGTGGCGAGCCTACGCGCCAGGTTTACCAATTTAAAATGCAGTCGACCTTGGGAGTAGCAGCACAATCCCGGCTTCGATGGCCCTCTTTTTCTTCAAGGGGAAAGTTTGTGCGTGTGAACAGAATCCAGTAACGCCGCCCAACGCATGAACTACTGCGCTACCACCCCTCGCGTGCAATCGCGTAAACAGAAACTCGGCACGAGTGGGGCGACGTGCACTCACGGCCCGGCCCAGGCCCAGCCCCCCCCCCCCCCCCCCCCCCCCCCCAATGGCGATGTCGTGCACGCGTTACACCACACGCACAGTTCAAGGTGCAGTTGACCCGTGCCTTGATAAAACGTGGCCGGCTATAAATTGGGCAACGTTGGAACGGTCACACTTGAACTCCTTGCGCTGGTTGAAACCATGAAAACGACCACACTTTTAATTTTTCTGCACTACTCTGGCCAAGGCGAACGGTTTTTGTTCACGCAAAAGCACGTTTTTGACTGCCACGAATTAATCACCTTTTAACTTTACCTGGTCTCAGCCTCGGGCCACGTCACACGTTTTGGTCGATGGCATAGCCATACACTCGTGTACAGACTTCAAAAGATCAACCCCCCCCCCCCCTTCCCCCCACTGTAGCGTTATGTGGGGACAAGTGCTGTTAGGGCACTTGTCAACACGCATGCAAGATGCCACCAGCACACAGCCACCTTTCACCTCCCCCCAGTGCTACTTTCACACACCCCAGCACGTACTCATTTAAAAAAGGCCCAGTCATCCAAAGGCAAGCCCAGGAACATGGAAATTCCAATGTTTAGAAGACAGGAATCGCAGCCAAAAACGGTGTCACAGGAACAAGTGCAATTAGTGCTTAACCTTGCTCTCCACACTTGGCACACCGAGTCACGGGCACACTGGAGAGGAGTTTGGCAGCGGACAGTTTTATTGAACAGAGCAAGCGGGTGAATTATTATCCATTTCAAACCATGTGGCAACGGGGGTCTCTTTGGCAATAAACCACTATGGGCCACCCAACGCCAAAAGAGCAATTGGGACTGGCAAATCGCACCGCAAGTTCGCTCAGTGGGAAAAATTGTGAATTTTAAACCGTTTGCTCGTCATTGTCGATTTAAGCAGCAGTGTGGATGCACGGGAGAAGTCAGTCGTTTTCAACGGAACAAGTCGAGGGAGGGGGGCAGGAAGTGGCTTCTGGGTTCACCGGGGGCACTCCCCCTCCCTCATGCCGCCTTCTCGTACGTCCTCACACAGACCACGTCGTCCATGGTGCACGTCTGCAACGACACGGGGGAGACGCGTTAACACGTGTTCACACGCACGGGATACCGAAAGACGTGGCTCGCAGACAGGCATCTACGGATGTCAAGCCCAGCAGGCTGGATCGTGGCCTCTTATCTTTAAAAACCCCATTTAGATGAACATCTTGCATTATTTAGGAGATCCTAAAAGCAACAAACCCTTACCATATAGAATTGTAAGGAAGGGGGGTGGGGTTAACTTTTTCTGCAACCTATGCACATGCACGCAATTGCAAAGGCTGTGCCTTTACCGACACACAAGGTGCATGGCCGAGTAGCTTCGACGGCGTTGTGTGCAGACGCTGCCCTCTGCACGTAGCAGACACCAGGCACACGTTTGACGACTATTTACGGAGCACATTAGGTTACCCTTGGCACGAGAAGCTCCAACCGGATTTTCGTTTCAGAGCTATGGCAGGCAGCAGGACATCCAGGAGCCCAGTGGGCCCCAAGTCAGTGAAGTTTCAAATTCAAACCCCTAGGTGATTTGGGGTCAGCCAGGTCCATCTGGGTGGCGGTTTAACGCCAACACCCAGGTTCACTGCCAATAGTCGCAATTGAAAATCGGTAAGCCAGTCCCACATACCGATTCGAAAGTCTGGATTGTGGCAATGCTAAAAAAGTGCCAATTCTTAGCCAGTTGGATGAATTTGTTTGCAAGAATTGGTCAGTTTGCTGGCAAGCCAAAACAAGAAAACACGTGACAATGTAGTTTGGCAGTGCTGGGCCTTTAAAGCCACCACAACATAGCAAGTACATGGGGGGTGAAAATCAATCAGGAATTGGCAACTCCTGAGAATATTTTACATCCAGTTTACCGCACAAATGGATATTTAAGTGTGCCACTTACACCAGATCGCAGCAAAACATTCGATGACAATTTAAGAGCCTGGCTGTACTCCCGTGCAGTTCCCAGCCTAGGTTGGTGTCCTGGGCTGTCTGACACGAGTCTCAAGCTTGCCGAATGACAGAAAAAGGTTGCAATGGTCATGGTCTCGGCGACGTCAGCGCAGACAGTTTATAGGACTGACGACACTGCAGGGACGACCACGTTAGGCAACACACGTCTCAGCCCGTGTGCTTGGCAGGCCCAGAGTTCCCATCCCCCTCCCGCGGGCGAGGGGGGCCTTACCACGACGAGTTTGCCATCCACCACCTCCCGCACGAGGGTCGTCTGCTTGCCGTCCCACTTCTGCACCTGCACCAGCTTCTTCCCGTCCACCGTCAACGTCGTCTGCACAGCGCGCGAGGGCACACAACACCACGTGGTTAGCGGTTGCTACCAAAAACTACAGTGGTCATGGTAAAAAAAAAAAGGTGTAAGGGGTTAGGTCACATAAATATGAAACATGGTCGTTAACCCACCACCCGACATAACCAATTACAGCAAGGCTTGGTCACGTAAACAAAGTGTAAATTAGTTACTACTTTAGCACACCAGTGTGCTAATATTGGTCACGAAAGCATACGTGTTAAACCTCCAGCAGTGTAACACGCAGCGCCCCTTCCCTCCATCCCCCCGGCCAGCCACCCACTCACGTGAACCACCAGAGCCAACTATAGGGGGAAAATAAACCACAGCAACCACCACGCCATTTGAAGCAATCGCACACAATTCATGTCAACTACTCCAAGCACCACACGCCTCAAGAGCCAGCTGGGTTGGTGGCTCATGAAAGCTGCATGGTGGTCGTGCAGTAAATGGGTTTTAAAGGCATCAATGCCGATTAAAAAAATGTAACCTTGGGAGATGTTACACCAGGTCCTCCCAGCTACTTTGCCCCTCCCCCCCTCCCATTTTTTATATTAATCAATTGGGCAAATGTGCCGGCATTAGAGGGCACTTCTAGGAGTGGTCTCAATAGTCAATAAGGATGTTCTGGATGATTACCAAAAATCAATTCGGGCTTACAAAACTGTTGTGTTTCACTCAGGGCTGGCTGCAAAGAAGCCGTCGTCGGGCAAACAAAGGCAAAGTTCAGAACAAAAATCACCTCCAGGACCAAACATTTGGCAAGAATTAAACATGCGTTTGCTCACTTGCAAACTCCAATTGACCAGGTTCGAGTCCAAATGTTGGACAACTTGTCAACATCGATTCATATAGCGAAGGTACGCCGCTTGATAATTAATATAAACAGTGTGCATAAGATGATTAAATAGAGCAATACAAAGGTGTAGTTCTGGTGATAGTTATGACAGGTGGGAGTGTTGGAGAAATTGGGATAGGCCTTGTCGTAGCTGGGGGGCAGGGATTTGTAATAGGACGGGCAAAGGAGAGAGGGTTTTAATGGATGAATGGAATCCGGTTTCGGTGCGGTTACTAGCCACTAGCCACACCATGTTTGTTACATTAAAGTCGTCTTCGCATTAGATCTTTGAGCGTTATATTCTCCCATATGCGACAGCCAGGGCTCCTGCGTAAATCGCCAGACCTTGGGGGTGGGAGCGCGAGACATGTTAAAGCCACCACGGCCACATCCGTGAGAAACCGAGGCAGAGTGGCTGTAGTGTCAGAGTCACTCACGGAAGGTGGGACGAGTTTTTTTCCCTCAATGCTAAAAACGTGTCCAGGCATCAGAGCTTCAACAGGGACAGCCGTAAATTCAGCCTCCGGGCGGGTGCGGAATGATTGCAGGAGTCATTCACCGAGGGGGGGAGGGGGGGGGGGGGTAGTAGCTGCCACGTCATTCCCCCCACCCTTCTAAAAATGGTTCACAGGTTTAATCCTAAAATTGTCATCGACGGTGATAACATCTAGGAGAGTTCTCAGAGCAGTGCAACACTTTGGCGTGCGTTAAAGAATGGCCCACAGCAGCAGCAGAGTGCTACCACGGAGATCCATCGAAGCGACCTTGGCCCACACCGTCCACAGGGCAACGCTTTCCCACCCACACTGCGAGGGCAACGGTCGCCACGTGAAAGGTCACCGCGATGTACAAACCGTCAAGAGCTGCAATTTAGCCGCAATGAGTGCAATCACAAACTAGCAAGTGTGGGTCTCTCGTGCGTGTGCAGTCATTTTTTGCTCGGGCTGAGACTCATCGACGCACTGCACTTGCGCGCCAGTATTTAAAAAAGAAAAACATTACCGGTGGCCAACACAAGTTCTTAAGCATTGCCAGTGACCAGAGCCACCCAGCAGCACCACCACGCGATCCTCCCCTGCTCCTCCTCACCTTGCATTTCCTGTCGTCCGCGGTGACCTCGTCGAACTCCTCTCCCAGCTTGCCCGTGATCTTGGTGTTCTTGAAGGTGCTGTGCGACTCCACAGTCACCTTGTCCCCGTCGATGCTGATCACGGCCGTGGGCTTGGTCACGCCGCCGATCTTTCTGGTGGCGAAGCTCACGTCTGGAGAGGGGGGTGGGTGGGGAGCGATGTTAGCAAACACGTATAAAGGGTTAAAAGGTGCAGCCCCGCAATTACGCGCGCACCACTACTGGGAGACTGCACACGCGGGAGATCTGAAGGTCGCCTGATGGAGGGCAGCTTTGGCAAGTCGTAGTATCGTCAGCAGACAGGAAAGAGTTCTGGAACCTCCTTTGCAAGCTTTACAGTAGTCTCTGGATTATAAAGACGCTCCGGAAAAGCCACAAACCCCAGACCTAAAACTAATGCTCGGTGTCCCTAAAGTTATGCATACATACCAAACGAAAATACTTTATCCGGGTCGGTGACCCGGATGTTACAGGTTTAGCACCCGGCACACCACATCCAGTATATGCCCTACCATGGGCCATCTCCGCCAGTCTTACCGACGATGCATGGCAAAATTAAAGTCCTGCTCTATTAAAAAAGGCAGTTAGTTTACAACTTTTAAAAAAGTCATCGTGATCTGGGAGGGGGTCACGATAGTGCTCCCCCCCTTTCACACCACATCCAGTGGATACCTCCCAATAGCTAAGGCTGCCAAGGTCATACACGCCACCTACAAACAAACCAGGTCATCGGCGAACCAGGGGAAAAAAAAAACTGCGAGAAACCCCAGTCAAGCGTGGCCGGTTGCAGTTTCCGAGTTACACACGAGGAAGTCTGTTCTAGGAAAAAAAAATATAAATCGCATTGGGCCGTGACTTTTAACTTTCACTAACGACGAAAGTCAAAACGTGGCAGTTGCGCTTAAGGGTGGCGAACTCGGGTGCTAAAATAAGCGTTACGACAACAACGTGGCGGGTGCGCTCGAGTGGGCCCTTTCAAGGGCTCTCGAACGGTTAAAATAAAATAAATAAATGAGAGTCCTCATGTGAAGGACGACTTGTGAAGCCGTCTCGGTACAACGGGGAGGGGCGCCTGGGAAGCGCACGCACAGCAGAGGCAACGGGCCAAGGCAGAACGAGGAGTTGACAGAACAGACATCGATAGAGGGGAGGGGTTAGAATGCGGACCGCGTGAACAGAGTGAAATGACATGCGGAATCTACAACGCGCGGACCGACAGACGTGGACGGACCCACGCCAGCGCCTTCTTCAGTGCAAGGCCCGCGGGCCAATTGCGGCCCCGAGTGCGGTGCACGACAAAAGTGAACACCCCCAGCGTGCCGTCAAACCCCAACGGTGTCAAGGCGTGTGGCGGCCCTCGCACGGACGTCTCAACGGCGGACGTGCCCGCCCCCCCCCCCCCCACAACCACCACTCTGAAATGTGTGTAGAACACCGATCTGGATATTGCGGACAGACAGGACGCGACAGCTGTGAACGCATAACATAATACCTGGGGACGAGACAGACACCGAAGATACACGGGGATCGGTACAAAGCGAAAAGGAGAGACACGGGGAAGGGGAGGGATCTACACGGAGACGGGCAACTCAGAATCCGAGACACGCAGCGACAGCCGCATGGCTGAAGCCAGACGGGGACAGCGGCGCGCACCCACAGGGGAGAGCGGGGGGGGGGGGCTCACGCGTGGATGCCGCCGCAGCCGGCCACGTGTTGCGCTTCAAGCGCGTGCGTGGTGCCGTGGCCGCGCCTTACCG
Source organism: Petromyzon marinus (assembly GCF_048934315.1). Taxonomy (NCBI): domain Eukaryota; kingdom Metazoa; phylum Chordata; class Hyperoartia; order Petromyzontiformes; family Petromyzontidae; genus Petromyzon; species Petromyzon marinus. The sequence continues at coordinate 1,631,986 of NC_133689.1, read as the reverse complement.
AGCTTCTTCATGTACTCGTCGAAGTTCTTGCTGTCCTTGAGATCCCACGTGCCGACGAGAGCCGAGTCCGCCATTCTGACTTTAGTGATTCGATCGGTGTGGGGTTGGCGGAATGAATACGCGACAACAGAGAGCACTGAAGAGAAGCTGGGCTATGCGTGGCGCGCACGCGGGTTTATATAGGGCGGAGCGGTCCCCCCACTTCTCCCTCCCCCTCACCTCTCCCTCCCCCCCACCTCTCCCTCCCCTCCCCTCCCCCCACCTCTCCCTCCCATCCCGCTCCCACCCACGGGTCGTGCCCTGCCCCCCTATCCCCCTCCATCTCCCATTCCACGTGCTCCGATCCTTTGGCACGGAACGATTTGACTGCTCACAGCCAGCGCCAGCCACTCCCGCGAATTTCATGAATTTCAAATGGCTTGGACGGCTTGGAGCCAAGATATCGATTGATGAATCAATAATCGTGTCGTCGCATCGTTCGTGGTGTCAGTCTGATAGGTGCAGCATTGTCCGTATTGTTTGCTCAGTCTCATTTTGTCCGTATCTTACGCGCGCTGCTCTCTCGTTCCTCGTCGTTCGTCTCGCTCCTTCCAACTTAAAGACGATTCGCGTGAAAGGTAATTCACCGATTATGCGCGCGCACGCATCGACGCACGATCCATCAATGCGTACGGATCGATGTTTAATCAATCAATGATCGACGCGCCACCGCTCCCCCCACCTTCATCATTGGGGCCTCACCACCTGCAGCTGCCACTGATGACGACGGTGATCAGTGCCACGTGCAGCCACGCAGGCGGAGTGGATTGGGAGTGAAGGGAACGCGCACAAAATGTATTTGTCAGCATCGCCCACCAGTGTTGGATGAAGCGAGTGCGGGGCCTGTAGCAAATGTTACAAAGGGGCCCTAAATTAAAAAAACACAAATATTTAAACATACATTTTGAACTTGCACAGGAAAGTAATTGTATTTTTTCAGTTGCTATACAGCCAGATAATACGACAAATCGCTAACCTTAAACACCCATTCGTTCATAAAAGTTGAAGGCGGTATAGTACTATAGTAATAGAGCAAGTGCACAATCACTGAACCGGAATTGATAGCTTGAAAGCATTTCGCTCGGGGCCCTTGAAAGTGGTGGGCCCGTAGCTACATAAGTAGCTACATATGTAGCTACATATGTAGCTACACAAGTAGCTACATATGTAGCTACATATGTAGCTACTTGTGCTACGAGGATGATCAAGCACTGTCGCCCACCCGGCCACCACCACCGCACCGGCTGCACATCCTCGGCTCACGCAGAGATTTGGTGGCTCGACTCTTCAAACCCCGCCGTCAATCGGTGAATCAGCCGAACTTTAGTCTGACGTGCCGATATCGCCCTCGGTCAAGTCGCCGTCGGTGGCATTACAGCAACGTGGACTGGACGTGGCAGAGCAGAAAGTGGGTTGTGAACCCGTCTCTGGGTGCGTTTGTGGTTTGTTTTCTTCACGCCACTCCTCACGGGAGGACCTGCCGCTAGAGGGAGCTCGAGAGTAGCTCCACGAAAGCGTATTTGGCCTACTCTTCCACGCTGGTCATATGTCTTGGAAGGTGGTGAGGTGGGGGGGGGGGAGGTCCCACACTTGACCTCGCCACTCGCGACCTGCCAATCGAATACATTGTGGTGGTGATGGTGATGATGGTGGTGGTGATGGTGGTGGTGATGGTGGTAATGGTGGTGATGGTGGTGATGGTGGTAGTGATGGTGGTGGTGATGGTGGTGGTGGTGATGGTGGTGATGGTGGTGATGGTGGTAGTGATGGTGGTGGTGATGGTGGTGGTGATGATGGTGGTGGTGGTGATGGTGGTGATGGTGATGATGGTGGTAGTGATGGTGATGATAGTGGTGGTGGTGATGATGGTGGTGATGATGGTGGTGATGGTGGTAGTGATGGTGGTAGTGATGGTGGTGGTGATGGTGGTGGTGGTGATGGTGGTGATGGTGGTAGTGATGGTGGTAGTGATAGTGATGATGGTGGTGGTGATGATGGTAGTGATGGTGGTGGTGGTGGTTATGATGGTGGTGGTGATGGTGGTGGTGATGGTGGTGATGGTGGTGGTAGTGATGGTGGTAGTGATGGTGGTGGTGATGGTGGTGTTGATGATGATGATGGTGGTGGTGATGGTGGTGGTGGTGGGGCCCATTAACTCTGTCAAGGTTTTAATAAACCTCCCCATTGTTTCAGCTGCCGCGCGGGCGCGAATTCGAAGCGTCGACTTGTGCAGAGCGCTGCTCAATCTCGCACATCGACAGCGGCAGCATTCCTTGCATTCACGTGGCACTCATTTCAGAGGGGGTGGGGACATAATCACGTTCACATGGGCACGGTGTATTTCACTCTAACGGTTTGCACCACCACAGAGATCTCTCTCTGAACGCACGTGGCCTCATCCGTCACGAGTGGCATTGCCCTGGGGCGAGAGCTGTCGACCACCCTGCCGGTGGAGGCGCGTGCTGCAGTGCAACAATCGCGGGCCGCAGACGAATGCGCAGCCGAAGCTCCGCGTTGTACTGTTGTACTGCACTTCTGTGCCGTCACCTCCTCTGTGCCCGGCCGCCTTCAACCAACAACCCGCACGGAGCAGCGTCGCGAAGTACGGCCGGCAAATTGTGGCGTGGGGGAGTTCATCATCCAGTAGCGGGCGAACAAAACGTGTGTGTTTGTCTGTGTGTCTGTGTGTGTGTCTGTGTCTGTGTGTGTCTGTGTTTGTTTGTGTGTGTCTGTGTTTGTCTGTGTGTGTCTGTGTGTTTGTCTGTGTGTGTCTGTGTGTGTGTCTGTGTGTGTCTGTGTGTGTGTCTGTGTGTGTGTGTCTGTGTGTGTGTCTGTGTGTGTGTCTGCGTGTTTGTTTGTGTGTGTGTGTCTGTGTGTTTGTCTGTGTGTGTCTGTGTGTCTGTGTGTGTGTCTGTGTGTGTGTCTGCGTGTGTGTCTGTGTGTGTGTCTGCGTGTGTGTTTGTGTGTGTGTCTGCGTGTGCGGCCGCCGAGTTAGATTCCCGCTCACGGCCAACACCGGTAAGGATGATCTGAACCGGTTCTGCCCTCCCTCCCACCCCCACCACCACCTCTAGGTCGACTCAGTCTCACATGAGTACTTGGTGCGGTGTGTAATCATCGCCACTGGGGAGACAAAGGCGGCCGGGAGTGGTGCCGGCCACCCACCCGCCCCCCTCGTGTGCCGTGCCGGCCTTCATAGGTGCTCACCAACAGCACTTTCCCCACAAATCTGTTCCGAGGCTATACGGGGGATATTTGTCTTTGTTCTGCACGTGTTATTCACGTTGGCACGCGTGATTGTAATCACAGGCGTTCTCTCACACGGTTACAATCAAGGACTCCGGGTGCGTGTCTCGTTGGTCATTAAACACGTGGAGATTAAAGCGCCCTCTGACTCTCGCGATGCGCGCGAGAATGCATTATTACTCCCGTAAATAATACAAATCATACGATCACGACATTCGCGAGTGAACATCGCGAAATTAAACACAGAATTGACAGACTTCACGACGAGGCAGAACTTTCTGTCCGTCGTAGTATTGTGGTTTGGATAAGAGAGTGAGTCAACATTTCGAGTTAGTTTCGTCTCAGTCTGTGGGTCTCATTGAATTAATCGACGAAAGCACTCGCACATTCAGCAGTGCTGGATTAAGCTCGTGCGGGGCCTGTAGCATATGTTATGAAAGGGCCCTAAAAACACACTTTAATATACAAAAAAAATACTTGCATAGTAAAGTAATTGTATTTTTTCATTTGCTATGCAGCCAGATAATACGACATATCGCTAACCTTAAACACCCAGTCGTTCATAAAAGTTGAAGGCAGTATTGTACTATAGTAATAGAGCAAGTGCAGATTCACTGAACTGGAATTGATAGCTTGAAAGCATTTAGCGCGGGACCCTTGAAAGTGCGGGTCCCGTAGCTACTACTACATATGTAGATACTACTACTACACGTGTAGTAGTAGCTACTACTGCTACATTAGGGGTAGCTACTGCTACACACGTGTAGCTACTACAATCACTACGCCTGTGATTGCAATCACGCGTACTACTACTACACATGTGTAGCTTCTACATGTAGCTACTACACGTGTAGTAGTAGCTACTACTACACGTGTAGTAGCTACTACTACATGTGTACTACATGCGTAGTAGTAGTAGTTACTACTACGCATGTAGTAGTAGCTACTACTACGCATGTAGTAGTAGCTACTACTACTACATGTGTAGTATTAGCTACTACTACTACATGTGTAGTATTAGCTACTACTACTACATGTGTAGTATTAGCTACTTGTGCTACTGGGATAATCTGGCACTGATATTAAGTCACGGGCCGAGTTTGGGGAGGGGGTGGGGGCACGGGGGGAGGCAATGCCCCGCCCCCCCCCCACACAAACTGGATATCTTTATTAATTTATTTTCAGTAGTATACAATTAAGATGAAAAATACATTAGGGGCCGTCCATAAATGACGTCACGCACCTGGGGGTGGGAGGGGGTTTGAGAAAAGTGACGTCACATCAAAATGCGCAACTTTAAATAAATATAGACAACACGTTCTACTTAAATAAAATAGACTTTTTAATAAATGTTTTATCCTACAACATCAGAGTGCAGCGCCACATTAAATACGCACTACAATGACAATAGTTTAAAGCGATTTGAAGCATGTTTTTTTTGGGGGGGCAGAGCTTTGTGACGTCACATTTGAGGGGGGGGGTCTGACTTTTTGTGACGCCGTGTGACGAGGGGTTGGGGGTCAAAAATCGTCCAAAATCGCGTGACGTCATATATGGACGACCCCTTAATGATATGCACCGGCGATTCCTAACGTGACGGACCAAGCGACTCGAGTGTTTAGCAGTAGGGGGGCGACGACTGGCGCTGCGGGTGTCGTCTCAACCGAGGCGAATGTGCGGCGCAAGTCAAGGAATCTGGACACTTCGCGTCGTGACGTCGGCACACAGTGGGCCTGCTGCTCGTGCCAATGACGCCGCAGGGCCTTTGATAACGCGCGGCGTTTTTTCTTCCATTCACACACCCGGGGTGATAAGAACCTGGATTAGAACCGCGAAACTCTGCAACAAGCAGCAAAAGGCGCGAACCGCTGGGCCAACCTTATTATTGTTAATCGTGACCAACCCCGCGGTTTGTTTTACATATCCAGTGCTGCACCTACACGCTCGTAGATGATCGCAGCCTGCGTCTTAATCCACACTCGTGACTATCAACTCGTCATAGTCACGTGGACGTCATCTCCACACTGGAGTGTTTTGATGATTCTCTCCCACTGCGTCTTAATCCACACTCGTGACTATCAACTCGTCATAGTCACGTGGACGTCATCTCCACACTGGAGTGTTTTGATGATTCTCTCCCACTGCGTCTTAATCCACACTCGTGGCTATCAACTCGTCATAGTCACGTGGACGTCATCTCCACACTGGAGTGTTTTGATGATTCTCTCCCACTGTGTCTTAATCCACACTCGTGACTATCAACTCGCCATAGCCACGTGGACGTCATCTCCACACTGGAGTGTTTTGATGATTCTCTCCCACTGTGTCTTAATCCACACTCGTGACTATCAACTCGCCATAGCCACGTGGATGCCATCTCCACACTGGAGTGTTTTGATGATTCTCTCCCACTGCGTCTTAATCCACACTCGTGACTATCAACTCGTCATAGTCACGTGGACGTCATCTCCACACTGGAGTGTTTTGATGATTCTCTCCCACTGCGTCTTAATCCACACTCGTGACTATCAACTCGTCATAGTCACGTGGACGTCATCTCCACACTGGAGTGTTTTGATGATTCTCTCCCACTGACGTCGGTGTTGACTGAGGTCAAACGAAAACAACTTCGTTGGCGAAAATCGTCGTCACTCATTACTAAACGAAACTAAATATATATTTTTTATTTTACCAGGTCAAGGCCCCCACTGAACTAAATATCCCTTTTTTTTCAGAAGCGACCTGGCTATCACGAATGATAGCTCGTGGCTTACCACCATCATCGTGTAGCAGTAGCGCGGCGTTGATTCTAATTGTGTTGGGGGGGGGGTAACCCGGAGGACCGGGAGAAAAATCCACGCAGTGACCACCACGGGGCCGGGTTGGCCGCCAGGTGGCGCTGTCGCCCGTCTCACGGAACCCGGCACACCGCGAGAGGTGCCGGGCCTCTCGATGGGAACGCTTCGGCCCCTCGTGCTGTGGGCCGTTGTTGCTGATGGCCACGCCGGAAACTGGATTCACGTTTTATGATTAGACTTCTTTTTTACGTATAAATTAAATCTGAGATTTGAAGCTTTCGTGACTGCAGGAATCCATACTCTTTGGTTCTTTCGGTAAAGTCACGTAGGTAAAAAATAAAATAAATTAGTTTTATGCAGGAACGCTGTTTGATTACTTAAGTGATTGTATGTAACCGGATATTTACTGTTAGGTAACTATTCATGTGACCATTTAGAAACTGGTCATCATAAATATATAATAATAAGTGTGCTTTTCATCAGGCGCCATGGCATTAAGTTCAATCTTCAACCCTTACCAACTCTTCCATCTCTCTGGTATCTCTGCTTAAGGGCTATGAAGTCGGGCCATTGGCCGAGACGTCCCCGATAAATGTCTTCTCTTGTCAGGCCACAGTGTTATTGACGAGGTGTTGAGTGTTGTCGTTGGCTGTGCTTGTACAGCATTGGCAACGCAGCAGCAGCAGCACCACCACCACCGCCATCATAACGCCGCGTGATGCACCTCCATAGTGTTCCCAGCGTTGTATGTTGCTGCACGTGGAACTTCCATCGAGGGAAACGTCGCCCTACGTCGATGTTGAATTCAGCCGTGAACATTCTGAAGCCACCGCTGAGGAGGAGGTTCATCGGGCAGAATGTAATCGGCACATTGGTCACGCGTGATAATCGTGTTGGGTGGTGGAGGGTTCTTGACAATGATGTTGGCATGAAAAATGTACCACCACGTGGCCTCAACCCAAAAACGAACACGGATCAAACGAATACCAGTGTGGGGAGGGGAATATCAGCACGGGGGCTGTCCCGCGGATGGACAGTTCCTCGCCAAAGGAATGTGGAATTTCCACCGCTTGTCCAAGATGCACCAAAGCACATGATCGTCGCTGGGCGTTCGTTCGAGCATGAACACACACACAGACGATATCTTACTGCGAAGTTAATCACGTTAACTGTACTTTATTGCCAGGGCTCACGTGTACAGGGTATGTACACAGGGGTACGTACACGTGCAACACCATTTGTCAATTCACTGGTGGATGAGGGCCCATCCACGCCTTGTGGGTTATTTGACCAAACTCCACCACGCTCATCAATGCGGGCTTGTGAAGCCAGGGAGCGTAGACGTCGAAGCGTAGTGCAGTACAACAATGTATTTGTTGCACGGCCCCCTGCTGACAACCAAGAGTTGCCCCTCTTCTCTCAGGAGCTTTGGTTGGCAGGTGCTCATTTCCCCCTGCGGTCCTCATCCATTTGGGGTACAATTCCACGTTCTTATGACAGAGACCAGGACATCAACAGCACAAGCTCTTCCTGGCTTTCTATGAAGTGCAGCAGCCTCGCCGCGTCATTAGGATGACCACGACGACGACGATGTCTTTGGGGCTATTGACCAGGAAACGAACTCAGGTTCTGGTCACCGTGAGCCCCTGCCGCTCTCTGTCCGCCCCAACGGTGGTGGTGGTGATAATGATGTGCATACGATACCCCCCCCAGCCCCCCCCCCCCAGCCCCCTACCCCGAGGGGCCTCGCTGCTTTTTGGCAAAAATCTAAAAGCAAAGTGTGGGTCGATAACCGCCTGGGTGACCGCGCAGAGCGCGCGACTCCGCCGTCTCGTGTATTCGTGTATTTATGTATTCGTGCATTTATGTTTTTGTGTATTCGTGTATTTATGTATTTGTGTATTCATGTATTTGTGTATTCATGCATTTGTGTATTTATGTATTTTTGTATTCGTGTATTCATTTATTTGTGTATTCATGTATTCGTGTATTTGTATATGTATTTGTGTATTCGTGTATTTGTGTATTCATGTATTCGTGTATTCGTGTATTTGTGTATTTACCACTCGGACTGAATATCGCGGCCGAACGATCTCGGAGAGGGGTTGTTCGGTGACGGTGGCGCGGGAATGCGTGCGGGTTCCCTTTCTGGGCCAAGACAAAGAAGACGAAGACGACGAAGACGACGAAGAAGAAGATGCAGAAGAAGACGAAGAAGAGGAAGAAGAAGAAGAAGACGCAGAAGAAGACGACGAAGAAGAAGACGACGAAGACGACGGAGCAGCGGTTTCTCTTCCGCCCCGTCTCCAGGTCGCGTCGCTAACACCGCGCCGACAGAGAAAGTTCACCACGAAGCTTTGCGCGAGACAAAGGTCGCCCGTGTAGCCTGCACAGGCCGTTTGGGCAAGTGCTGTTAGCGAGTACCTATGAAGGCCGAAACGGCGCACAAAGGGGTAGCGTGGCCAGCATCACACCCGGCCGCCTTTGTCTCCCCAGTGCTGACGTTTACTCACCGCACCAGGTACTCATTTACGGCTGAGTCCACCCAGGGGAGATCTAGGAACGGATATCGCTCGCCACCGATGTTCTCCGTAGTCGTGAATCGAACTCAGGTCGTCGGGTTCAGAGAGCAGTGCGCTAACCACCGTGCCACGGCTCCATCCGTGTTGATTGATTGGTGTTTATTTGACGATGTATTTATTACCATGCCCTTTCTCCGAGTTCTCCGGTTTCCCGCCACATGGAACCCACGGCATTAATGGGATTGGCCAAAGCATCCCAGTGTATAGCAGGATCCTCTAGAATAGCGGTGTTGAGGTTCAGTGAGTCTTTCCGGGATAAAACAACAAAAACAACGATAACGCCCTTCGTTTCACCTGCAAAGCCTCGCGGAGATTCAAGACTCTTCGTCAGGAGGGGTTCTGCTACGCGGAGATATTTGGCCCATTCTATAAGAAAGCAATTGTAAATAACCCACCACGCACACACAGGAGGGGATAAATTACGCAAAGTCCCGCACAGATTGAACGAGAGGGCGTCAACCGACGATTACCATCGCAGGATCGTGACAGGTGGCGACGGTTTGGGGACGCATTCATCCAGCAGTGGATTGACCGTGGCTGCTGCTGCTGATGATGATCATAGTTATGACGCTTTACTTGCCAGACTGTCATCCCCTGGGCACGTGGCCGGACAGAGCTCCGTGTGTTGTGTGTACTGTGGTGTGTGTACTGTGGTGTGTGTGGTGTGTGTACTGTGGTGTGTGTACTGTGGTGTGTGTACTGTGGTGTGTGTACTGTGGTGTGTGTACTGTGTGTGTACTGTGGTGTGTGTGGTGTGTGTACTGTGGTGTGTGTACTGTGGTGTGTGTGGTGTGTGTGTAATGGGGAGCGATAGTGTAGCGGTTAGCGCGCTGCGCTATGAACCTGGCGACCCGGGTTCGATTCCCGCTCACGGCCAACACCAGTGACGATTATCTGAACCGGTCCCGGGCCTCCCCTAGGTCGACTCAGCCTCAAATGAGTACCTGGTGTGGTGTGTAAACATCGCTACTAGGGAGACAAAGGCGGTCGGGCGTGGTGCTGGCCACCCACCCCCTCGTGTACCGTTCTGGCCTTCATAGGTGCTCGCTAACAGCACTTGCCCCTACAGTCTGTTACAGGCTATATGGGGGATCTTTGTCTTTGTCTTTGTGGTGTGTGTACTGTGGTGTGTGTACTGTGGTGTGTGTACTGTGGTGTGTGTACTGTGGTGTGTGTACTGTGGTGTGTGTACTGTGGTGTGTGTACTGTGGTGTGTGTACTGTGGTGTGTGTACTGTGGTGTGTGTACTGTGGTGTGTGTACTGTGGTGTGTGTACTGTGGTGTGTGTACTGTGGTGTGTGTACTGTGGTGTGTGTACTGTGGTGTGTGTACTGTGGTGTGTGTACTGTGGTGTGTGTACTGTGGTGTGTGTACTGTGGTGTGTGTACTGTGGTGTGTGTACTGTGTTGTGTGTACTGTGTTGTGTGTACTGTGTTGTGTGTACTGTGTTGTGTGTACTGTGTTGTGTGTACTGTGTTGTGTGTACTGTGTTGTGTGTACTGTGTTGTGTGTACTGTGTTGTGTGTACTGTGTTGTGTGTACTGTGGTGTGTGTACTGTGGTGTGTGTACTGTGGTGTGTGTACTGTGGTGTGTGTACTGTGGTGTGTGTACTGTGGTGTGTGTACTGTGGTGTGTGTACTGTGGTGTGTGTACTGTGGTGTGTGTACTGTGGTGTGTGTACTGTGGTGTGTGTACTGTGGTGTGTGTACTGTGGTGTGTGTACTGTGGTGTGTGTACTGTGGTGTGTGTACTGTGGTGTGTGTACTGTGGTGTGTGTACTGTGGTGTGTGTACTGTGGTGTGTGTACTGTGGTGTGTGTACTGTGGTGTGTGTACTGTGGTGTGTGTACTGTGGTGTGTGTACTGTGGTGTGTGTACTGTGGTGTGTGTACTGTGGTGTGTGTACTGTGGTGTGTGTACTGTGGTGTGTGTACTGTGGTGTGTGTACTGTGGTGTGTGTACTGTGGTGTGTGTACTGTGGTGTGTGTACTGTGGTGTGTGTACTGTGGTGTGTGTACTGTGGTGTGTGTACTGTGGTGTGTGTACTGTGGTGTGTGTACTGTGGTGTGTGTACTGTGGTGTGTGTACTGTGGTGTGTGTACTGTGGTGTGTGTACTGTGGTGTGTGTACTGCGGTGTGTGTACTGCGGTGTGTGTACTGCGGTGTGTGTACTGCGGTGTGTGTACTGTGTTGTGTGTGTACTGTGTTGTGTGTGTACTGTGTTGTGTGTACTGTGTTGTGTGTACTGTGGTGTGTGTACTGTGTTGTGTGTACTGTGTTGTGTGTGGTGTGTGTACTATGATGTGTGTACTGTGGTGTGTGTAATGTGGTGTGTACTGTGGTGTGTGTACTGTGGTGTGTGTGGTGTGTGTACTGTGGTGTGTGTGGTGTGTGTACTGTGTTGTGTGTGCACTGTGGTGTGTGTGTACTGTGGTGTGTGTACTGTGTTGTGTGTACTGTGCTGTGTGGACTGTGTTGTGTGTGTACTGTGTTGTGTGTGGGGTGTGTACTGTGGTTTGTGTACTGTGGTGTGTGTACTGTGATGTGTGTGGTGTGTGTACTGTGTTGTGTGTGGTGTGTGTACTGTGTTGTGTGTGGTGTGTGTACTGTGGTGTGTGTGGTGTGTGTACTGTGGTGTGTGTACTGCGGTGTGTGTACTGTGGTGTATTTGGTGTGTGTACTGTGGTGTGTGTGGTGTGTGTACTGTGGTGTGTGTGGTGTGTGTACTGTGGTGTGTGTACTGTGGTGTGTGTACTGTGATGTGTATACTGTGGGAGGTTACTGTGGGAGGGTACAATCAGTGCTGAGCTGTTTAGCGTCAACACAAGCAAAGATCATCATCAATGCTATGATCAATGTATTGCCTTTAATTGATGTTTTTCTTGCAGATGCCAAATATCACCGTGATGACACACACATACGACGGGTGTTTGCATTGTATTATGTTGTGTTATGAGTAACGTTTCGGGCAATGGTCCTTCTGCATGATACGTTAATATTTGTATCATCATCACCATCACTGCATCGTCACTGCTACACCTATCGTTATCACATCGTCATGCAACGATCATCACCATGGCTACAGTCACCACCTACACCAGCTTCAGTCGTACGGACACGCAAAGACACAGACCCTCCAGGTAGCCTTCACAGACTATGAAGGCCGGCACGGCACGCGAGGGGGGTGGGTGGCCAACACCACGCCCGACCGCCTTTGTCTTCCCAGTGGCGATGTTTACACACCGCAACAGGTAGCCATTTGAGGTTGAGTCAACCTAGCGGAGACCCGGACCGATTAAAAAATTAGCCATTGTGATTGGTCTTTAACGTGGATCGAACTGCGCTAACCACTGCGCCACCGCTCTCCATAACCATTAATGCACACATGGGTGACATACGAATACAACGCAACATACACATACGGCACATAACACGTACACACACACACGTACACACACAAGTACACACACACGTGCAAACACGTGCACACACACGTACACAAACGTGCACACACACGTATACACACGTACACACACGTGCACACACACGTGCACACACACACGTGCACACACACGTGTGCACGTGTGTGTGTGTGTACGTGTGTGCATCACGGGCCGCATTCGGCGCGAATGTGCGGCGATCCCCGCCGCCCCCCCACAGCCCCCCCCCCACTCACCCCACAGCCCCCCACACTCACCCTGCAGCCCCCCACACTCACCCCGCAGCCCCCCCCACTCACCTTGCAGCCCCCCCCACTCACCCCGCAGCCCCCCCCCACAGCCCCCCCCCACTCACTTTGCAGCCCCCCCACTCACCTTGCAGCCCCCCCCACTCACCCCGCAGCCCCCCATACTCACCCCACAGCCCCCCCCCACTCACCTTGCAGCCTCCCCCCACTCACCCCGCAGCCCCCCCCCACTCACCTTGCAGCCCCCCCCACTCACCCTGCAGCCCCCCACACTCACCCCGCAGCCCCCCCCACTCACCCCGCAGCCCCCCCCCCCACTCACCCCGCAGCCTCCCCCCCCCACTCACCCCGCCCCCCACAACGCGAGCCCAGACTGACTCCTCCCACCCTCTCTCCTGCCCATCTCCCCCTCCCCTCTGCTCCCTCGGTCTCCTCCCTTCCCCATCCCCTCGTCTCCCCTCCTCACCCCTCCTCCTCCTCCCCTCCTCGTCGCTCTCCCCCTTTAGACTCCTGCGGGACGCGCACTCTCAGCGAGCAAAAAGAGAAACACACGCGGCTCGGCTCAGTGACGGCACTCGCAGCGGGCGAGAGAGAGAGACGGAACGAGAGACGGGGAATTCTGTCCGTTCAGCAGTGGAAACTAAAGCCACAGAAATTGAATTAAATTCTCTACCGAATGCATCGATTCATCAATTCTCGAACCCAACAGAACCAGCACGCCTCGCCCCCCACTCGCTCCGCGGACGCGGTTACGCAATTACGCAGTGCGGGGCGCGCATAATCAGAGTGCACGTGTATAGTCTACAGTACAATCTAGTGCACTCTATACGTACACTCGAGTACCATACACTCGACAGTCTAGGCTAGAGATTTTGGTGGAATCACATAGCGTGCGAAAGGGCACGTGTGGTCACACACACACAGACATCAACGCACGCAAAGAGAGGGGGGCAGGGGAGGGACTGCGAGCTTGGACAGAGGCTGCGAGCTGGGAGACCGAGCTAGGAGAGAGTGAGAGAGAGAGAGACAGAGACTGTGAGCTGGGCTAGAGCCTGCGAGCTGCACAGGAGCTGCCAGCTGCGAGGGAGGAAGCCATCGGAATGCGTCGCTGTACGGGACGGTGCTCCTTGGTCTTCATCTGCGCCCTGCAAGTGGTGAGTGACTTGAGATCCGTTCTCATCATCCTCCTCCTCGTTTTCCCCTTTATTCCTCTTCTGCTGCTGCTGCTTGGTCCCGCACCCAGGAGCCACCCACGCACGATTCTCATACCGCGGCTGCTGCTGCCGCTGCTGCTGCTGCTGCCGCCGCTGCTGCTGCTGCTGCCGCCGCCGCTGCTGCTGCTGCCGCCGCCGCTGCTGCTGCTGCCGCTGCCGCTGCTGCCGCTGCCGCTGCTGCCGCTGCCGCTGCTGCCGCTGCCGCTGCTGCCGCTGCTGCTGCTGCTGCTGCCGCTGCCGCTGCCGGAACACCAACGGTGGCTCGAGAAGCAGCGGCAGCCAGACTCACCGCGGCGTTCAAAGAGGACGATGCAAAGCGCCAACACGACTACAATCACGCTCGAATTCGCGATTAACACCGCCCTGTAGCCGGAGCAAATGCCACCAGCTCTGCGGTGGCGTGTTCGGGTTGCATCGCGCTGTGTTCGGCACGGTGTCCGACGTTTCGGTCCACGTGCTTTGGTGGAAGCTGCTTCGGTGAATTGTTTTTTTTTTAATGCGCCCCTCCCTCCCCCCACCCCGCAAGTTCACGAAGAACCTCTCACCAGGTGCTGCGAAACGTCGAACAACAAGCGGCACATTCAGACAATAGTCATAAATCAGGGAGTGTTATTAATGTAATTAGATAACGTTTCTGTCAATGGTCCTTCTTCCGAGTAAAATAAATAACAAGTCTGTATATGCCTTGTGTCGCCGTGATGCATGTTATGTACCATTATAGTGTATTGCCTCGACGCGACCTAAATCAACACCGCATTGCGCCGAGTTGTACTCGGGGAGAGATGGCACCGCATTCCGTGGGGGACCCGTTAAACGTTGGACCATTTAACGAAAGAGAGAGGAACCTTCAATCAGTAGTGGATTGGCCATGGCTGATGATGATGGTGATCAATCTTGATTTGAAGCTTTCGTGACTGCAGGAATCCATACTCTTTGGTTCTTTCGGTAAAGTCACGTAGGTAAAAAATAAATCACGACGTTTCGGGTTCAACACAAACAGTCTGCCTCAGCAGCAGACCATGCTTTCCCACCTGATGATGGACGCTTGTGTTCCGCCCGAAACGTCGTGATTTATTGTATTTTATACCTACGTGATTTTACCGAAAGAACCAAAGAGTATGATGGTGATCGTTTAGCCATTTAAACGGTGCAAACTGGAGCCCGCACGCCTCTGCGTGCCACAGATGTCCATCACGCACGCGCACGCACGCGCGCTCACAGAGGAGTCGCGCGATTTGTTGAGCGGACAAGAGACTGCGGAGGGATGGACGGTCGGGGAACTCCGGCGACAACTGACTTCGCGAAAGGCCCCGCGAAGCAGCTGTGTTTGGCAACGTTTGCGTCCCCTGTTCTGTGCGCGAAGGCAACATTCTAAAGCACCGACGATGTGTGTTTACTCTCTCACACACACAAACACAGAGGCTAAGATCCCCCCTGTAGCCTTTGAACAGACTGTTTTGGAAAGTGCTGTTAGCGAGTAGCACCTATGAAGGACGACACGACGCACGAGCGCCTTTGTCTCCCCAGTGCTGGCGTTGACACACCGCACCAGGTAAGCATTGGAGGCGGAATCGACCGAAAGAAGGTCCAGGATAGGTGCAGTCATCGCCTCTCTATAATTTGTTATTTTTATTATTAATGGGATTGGCCAGACATCCCAATCAAATACAGGGCCCGTCAGAAAACAAGTATTGAGACTCAGTGAGGGCGCTAATGTGATTGCGATTACACGGGTGCACTCATCACATGATGGCACGCGGGGCTCACTGTGTTACACATGGCACGTGGCACGCTTTGAATTTTATATCCAATTATTTTGCGGGACGTAGACGGTGGCTGTTGTTTCTGACACACCGGGCACCGCCATAGGAATGTGGAATTACCACGAGTAGCTCAGGTGTGTCAACATAAGATGAGCGGCAGCCTAGGGGACACTCTGAGCAAGAGGTCACTTTGACTAGTCTACTCTTGATGTGTGTGGTTATTTTCTTTCCTCCAAAAAAAGACGTGGCCATCGAATAAGAATCCACATTTTAAGCGACCGTATCCGTCCGTCTGTGTGTGGGTCTTTCAATCGCAGCTCGTATGAGAGAATGTTTTGTCGCACAGAGTTGAGTTGTAGCCCATTCCGAGCAGAAGGAATCAGGGACCTTTGCTACTGGCAGTGCGCTTTGTGTATTCTACAAAACGTTAACCGAGGTTAAAAAGAGTGACACAAATTAGTGATGGAGGAGGGCAAAGCCAAGTCGTGGATTCACGCTGGCTGATCATCACACACGCAATGCAGCTTCGTGCAGGGCTATTGTGTAAATGCGCAGCCCTGCAATGCTTTGCTCACGACACTG
Source organism: Petromyzon marinus (assembly GCF_048934315.1). Taxonomy (NCBI): domain Eukaryota; kingdom Metazoa; phylum Chordata; class Hyperoartia; order Petromyzontiformes; family Petromyzontidae; genus Petromyzon; species Petromyzon marinus. Next base: position 1,616,074 of record NC_133689.1, on the reverse strand, counting down.
CTAGCGGAAGAGTCTCCACTAGAGGGAGCTGTAGAGGGCCCCTCTGGAGGGCTTTTGTCTTGGGAGAGATGCCAGCACCTACACTGATGTGTAACCATTTACACCGCTGGGTGGACAGAGCGAGGGTGGTGGTGGGATTTAGGAAACTTTCTACATTATTTTAACTGCCGCGCCGGGAAATCGGATCGCAGCGGTGACCTTTGGATTGCTGCTCACCATTACACCACTGTGGCCGCATCCGGCAAAACGAAACGCAGTCACACGTCTGTGCGATGGGACGGCGCCTGGAAATCTGGTTGTGGGGTTGAACCGCCCGTATCGCAGAGAGAGCTTAGGTTTTTGGAGGTCGCTAGCTATCGTTGGCCCTACGCACATACTTAATGGGTGGGGGGCGGGGGGGATTAGCTTTGGCAACAATTAACATCTAATTAATCTTCCTCTTCCTCTGGTGGCAATTAAACGAGAATGTCCAATCAGTGTTACGTGCTGCGGCATCATCGTTACTATGCGGGAAGCGTCCTCACGTGGTCCAGAGTGAATTTATAATAACCGAAACAAAATAATCTCCCTATTATACGCGTCTGCGGGAGCGTGTTTAATTGGAGGTGTTGTGGATGCCAAGGCTGAAAATCCAGCAACAACTAAAATAAATAAAAAGGGAGTCTCGGCAAAGCAATGGAGGTCGGTCTATGAATAGGGTTCGAGCCACTATGAAGATTATCAGTGGTTGCTTGTTAGCTAGTTTGTTCGGCTCGTGGCTGGTTGCCTGTGGTTAGTGTCACGAGTCAGTGGCAGGGATAGTACTCGTGGCTGATGGGCTCGCGGGTGAGAGAAAGGGCGAGTATCTGGTTGACTTACTGTCAGACGTCGCATTTTCATTTTTTGTTCCGAGAATGCGATGCGTGTGAGCGTGGGCCCTGGTGCAAGGGATGAAACGGGATGAAACGGCGTCTCCCACGTATGGCGGTCACCTGTCCTTAATGTCTCCCGTCTCTTCGTGGCCCGGGACGTGGCCCCCTCCCGCCACATTGGCCCCGGGTGCAGTCGCACCGCCTGCGCACTCGACAGCTCCGTTGCTGGTCTGGTTGGTGGCGGCAGCTGATCGAGAAACACGATCTGAAGCCCGCAGCTGGCAAGTCCGCGCGCAATGTAATGGACGGCCCCTAAGCTAATCCACTGCTGGACAAGGGCCTTCACGTGGCACGCGGGTCGTGGAGGTTGTTTGACCGTACTTCAGCACGTTGCATACACACGGGAGCAGAGGAGATAGTGCAACAATTCGTCTCGCACTGCTCTCCGCTGCCAACCACTTGGACTAGCAACCTTGGACGCCTGTCCACGTATGGCGGTCACCTGTCCGAGCGCGATCCAGGCTCAAGCCTGCTTGGAATCCCGAGATCTGACGGGACGGGCGCGCTCGGGGTGATTTGGTCACAGCTAACGATTACGATGTTGATACGAATGATGATGCGGACGAGTGTGGTGATGATCACGATGATGACGATGTCGTTGACAGCCACACGTGATAATGACGAATATCAAATTATCACGACGACGGCGGCGACGATAACAATAACGAAGAGGACGACGAATGGCAGAGCCCCGCCTGGGATTTGAACTTGTCACTTCACAAAGCTGGAAGCCGCCTGCGTGGGGGCATGCCCGCCCGTGTCGGCTCGCTCGCTCGCTCGGCTCGTCGCCTGAGCTGCCCCGCTGCGAGCCCCGAGACCAAAGCGAACCCCGCGGGCGCGCGCGTTCGGCGCGGCCACGCGGCGGCGGCGGCGGCAGCTGCGGCGGCGGCGGCGAGCGCACAAAGAGGAGGCGCTGCGCTGCTGCTGCGGAGTCTGCGGCGAGGGGCGTCGCTCATTAACGGAACGGGATCGCGCTTCTGCTCTCTCTGCTCTCTCTTCTCTCTCTCTTTGTCAACACAAAGCGGCAGCGGCGGTGGTGGCGGCGGCGGCGTTTAAAACGATGCCCCCCCCCAACCCCGAATTCGTGAATCGCCGCCGACACCGCAGGGGGGGGGGGAGCGCGAGCCACGAGGGAGTCGCTCCCGGTCGTAGCGGCGTCGCGACCGCCGTTGATGCCCCCCCCACCCCCCCGACGACACCTCGCCATCGCCGCCTTCCTTCTGCCAGGTCTCGCAAGCTGTTGCCCAGTCGATGCCCGGCGCTCCCCTGGATCCGCTCTTACTTCCCGATCGCAATCCGGCTTTGGGTCTTCTCCTTGTCACGCAGTGGCAAGTCCTCGAAGGGTTACTGTGACAATCTCACCGCCACGACCGTCACCTTCCGCTCTTCCCCTTGGTCACCAACCTCCAATCGCCACTCCAATGCCCGTATCGGCCACCTCCCTGCACACGTGTGGCCCACCCACCGTATCTTACAGCAGCCCTCTAGCTTCGTTCTAATCCGAATAGCCAAGTTGCTTACCATATCTTCCTCCACCCTGTGCTCGTGCCCCACCCATCGCCACCCTCGTCTCGTGCTTCGCTGTCTCCGGCTGCGGACGATAAAACTCCACATTCGACGACGAAAAACAACAACAACAATGTCCCTGACCGCTAGCCAGAGCAGCTCAAGTCGTGTGTGTGTGTGGGGGGAGGTGGGTTAGCACACAGCCCGGCCATCACGGGTCATTTCAAAATTAAGCAAATTCGGACCGTGAAAATTCGGCACACAATGGGCAGCCCTAAAGAACGGCGCCGCGGGGCGCTTAGCGTCCAGGCCACAGAAGAGAGAGCGCCGCTCGGATCACGCGACCCCACGCGCTTGGGCAGCCACGGTGGGCGCGTGGCCGCCCGGGGCACCGCCGGCATCGTTTGTTGAAAGGGCGGCGCGGAGAGGCCCGCGGTGGCCGAACGAGGCGCGCGTTGATGCCCCCGACGAGGCCGCTGACGGAGCCCGTCAACAGACGCGAGCGCGCAACGCGCTCGGCGCGCTGCCGAGTCAGCGCAGGGTGGAGGTCGCTGCCGTGCGGCTGCAGCGCCCGTCTCCGTGTCGGAGTGCGGGAGGCGACCTTCGCGCGCATCCCATCGACAGTCCACCCAGCAACCACCGTGACACTCAGCCAGTGGACACTCGCCACCTTCCACAGCGCGGCTGCGCCCCCGATGCACACCTACCCCCCCCCCCGTCCACTGCTGATACACACCTGGCTACCCCCCCCCGTCCCTTGCTGATCGGTGCCCCTGTAGCGAGCAAGGTCGCGAGGTCAAGTGGCGTAGCTGTCGAGTGCGCAGGCGGTGCAACTGCACTGGGGCACACGACCCGGAGAGGCCCAGGCGCCGGGCTCCAGAGACACAGACACCGACAGACCTACACAGAGACCCATAGAGTTAAATAGAGATCCACAGTCTTACACAGAGACCCATAGACTTACATAGAGATCCACAGTCTTACACAGAGACCCATAGACTTACATAGAGATCCACAGTCTTACACAGATACCCATAGACTTACATAGAGATCCACAGTCTTACACAGAGACCCATATATTTACATAGAGATCCACAGTCTTACACAGAGACCCATAGACTTACATAGAGATCCACAGTCTTACACAGAGACCCATAGACTTACATAAAGATACATAGTCTTACACAGAGACCCATAGACTTACATAGAGATCCACAGTCTTACACATGGACCCATAGACTTACATAGAGATCCACAGTCTTACACAGATACCCATAGACTTACATAGAGATCCACAGTCTTACACAGAGACCCATAGACTTACATATAGATACACAGTCTTACACACAGACCCATAGACTTACATAGAGAAACACAGTCTTACACAGAGACCCATAGACTTACATAGAGATCCACAGTCTTACACAGATACCCATAGACTTACATATAGATACACAGTCTTACACAGATACCCATAGACTTACATAGAGACACACAGTCTTACACAGAGACCCATAGACTTACATATAGATCCATAGTCTTACACAGATACCAATAGACTTACATAGAGATACACAGTCTTACACAGAGACACATAGACTTACATAGAGATCCACAGTCTTACACAGAGACCCATAGACTTACACATAGATACACAGTCTTACACACAGACCCATAGACTTACATATAGATACACAGTCTTACACAGATACCCATAGACTTACATAGAGATCCATAGTCTTACACAAATACCCATAGACTTACATAGAGATGCACAGTCTTACACACAGACCCATAGACTTACATAGAGATCCACAGTCTTACACAGAGACCCATAGACTTACATAGAGATCCCCAGTCTTACACAGATACCCATAGACTTACATATAGATACACAGTCTTACACAGATACCCATAGACTTACACAGAGATCCATAGTCTTACACAGATACCCATAGACTTACATAGAGATCCATAGTCTTACACAGATACCCATAGACTTACATAGAGATACCCAGTCTTACACACAGACCCATAGATTTACATAGAGATCCACAGTCTTACACAGATACCCATAGACTTACATATAGATCCACAATCTTGCACAGAGACCCATAGACTTACATAGAGATCCATAGTCTTACACAGATACGCATAGACTTACATAGAGATCCACAGTCTTACACAGATACCCATAGACTTACATAGAGATACCCAGTCTTAGACACATACCCATAGACTTACAGATAGATACACAGTCTTACACAGAGACCCATAGACTTACATATAGATACATAGTCTTACACAGAGACCCATAGACTTACATATAAATACACAGTCTTACACAGAGACCCATAGATTTACATATAAATACACAGTCTTTCACAGAGACCTATAGACTTACATATAAATACACAGTCGTACACAGAGACTCATAGACCTACATATAGATACACAGTCTTACACAGAGACCCATAGACTTACACATAGATACATAGTCTTACACAGAGACCCATAGACTTACACATAGATACACAGTCTTACACAGAGACCCATAGACTAACATAGAGATACACAGTCTTACACAGAGACCCATAGACGTACATAGTGATACACAGTCTTACACAGAGACCCATAGACTTACATATAGATACATAGTCTTACACAGAGACCCATAGACTTACACATAGATACACAGTCTTACACAGAGACCCATAGACTTACACATAGATACACAGTCTTACACAGAGACCCATAGACTTACATAGAGATACATAGTCTTACACAGAGACCCATAGACTTACATAGAGATCCACAGTCTTACACAGGGACCCATAGACTTACATAGAGATCCACAGTCTTACACAGAGACCCATAGACTTACATAAAGATACACAGTCTTACACAGAGACCCATAGACTTACACATAGATACATAGTCTTACACAGAGACCCATAGACTTACACATAGATACACAGTCTTACACAGAGACCCATAGACTAACATAGAGATACTCAGTCTTACACAGAGACCCATAGACGTACATAGTGATACACAGTCTTACACAGAGACCCATAGACTTACATATAGATACATAGTCTTACACAGAGACCCATAGACTTACACATAGATACACAGTCTTACACAGAGACCCATAGACTTACACATAGATACACAGTCTTACACAGAGACCCATAGACTTACATAGAGATACATAGTCTTACACAGAGACCCATAGACTTACATAGAGATCCACAGTCTTACACAGGGACCCATAGACTTACATAGAGATCCACAGTCTTACACAGAGACCCATAGACTTACATAAAGATACACAGTCTTACACAGAGACCCATAGACTTACATAGAGATCAACAGACGTACACAGAGACCCATAGACTTACGCATAGATACACAGTCTTACAAAGAGACCCATAGACTTACACAGTGTCCAGGCTCAAGGCTGCTCAGCTTCTGGGTTCTGGCGTGGCCGGGTGCGTTCTGCGTGATTTGGCCATGCGATGTCGAGCGACAGTTTTTCAGTGAATCGATATTCTGGTGATGGCGACGACACGGGAGAGGACGCGTGTGGTTACGTTTATGACGTTGGCGGCCATAAACCTCAATGATGTAGAGATAAAGGCGCAGCCCTGCAATTGTTTGCTTACACCACCGCTGGTAGAAGGGCCTCCGCGAGAAGGGGCTCTGCAGAGGGATTGCCCACACTCTGTGCCACCACACGCACGTGACCTGATGATCGACCGTGGTGTAGTCCGCTTGGAGGAAAGAAACTTGCCCATCGGTTCAACTGCCTGGAGGTCTAATGGAACCTATGACCTCTATATTGCAGGTCCAGTGTGTTGACCAGTACACCAGGGCAGCGTCCTAAATGTCATCGCAAATGGAAATAATTTCCAGCATCAGCTGAACCGAAGAGCTTCTTTCTTTTCTCTCAGTGACAGTAAAAAAAGATCAAGGTCAAGAGGTCATCAAGGCCAAGGCTGTTGATCCCACCGCGCCTCCACAGCTGTTCCAAATATGACCCCGACCTCTCAGGTCCACTATAACTCCATCTAACCATCTGGCTATCGCCCGTCCCCTTTGTAAACAGCCCATGCACCCTTCCGGTACCGCTTTCCAGTCTGACCACCACCACCACCACTACGTCTGTCTGGCTTTAGCTCTTAGGCCACCGACCTCTGGCTGCCACTACAATGCCCGTCGCGGTCGCCCGCCCGCCTCCTCCACCCTGCACGCGTGTCCCGATTAGCACGGTTGGCGACGTGCGGTGCGAGAGAAGTTCAACATACGTACATACACGCGTCCCACCCATCACAACCTCCTCTAGCCGATCACATCTACACCAGTTTCCTGGAACATTCTCTTCTCAACTTCCAAGTTGTTGACCCTACGCTGCTATGTTCATGCACAAACGATGCATCCCCTCGTACAGGTTTTTTGTTGGGTTAGATCGCGTAAATATACAAATGCCTACGTGTTAAACTATAAATGTGTCGTTAAACCCGCCACCACCCGACACAGCCAATTAGTAAGCTTTGTCACGTAAACAGAACGTGTCAATTCGTTACTAGCACAGCACACCGGTGTGTTGGAGAGTCCGACGTTTCGCCAGTAATTACAACCAGCATCATCAGGCAGCAGCCAGATTTGTGGAGACATCCTCCTGTTTTCTCCTAATTACTCCTAACTACTGGCGAAACGTCGTACTCAGATTGTAAATGTTGTGGATTTGCTCTCCAACACACAACCGGTTAGTGCTGTACTGGTGAGGGGTTTAACGACACATTTCTATTGACGCGATCTAACCCAATAAAACCTGTGTCATGGATGATATTTGTCGCGAAGGCCTGCGCTTTACACTGATGCATCCTCTGCACGCGTGCCCCACTCTTTGCAACACCTTTACCCGTGTTCACATCTGCAGCGCTTCCTCCAAGCCACGTCCTGTCGCTACCTTTCTCTAATCCCCACAGTAGGCACACAACATCCAGTATATCTCTCAGCGTGGTTGCGGCTATTCATCACGTGTCACCTACTACACTTTACCAGTGCCCCCCCTTCCCCCCCCCCCAGCAAAATGATTGAGCATGAAATTAAGCCCAGAGCATAACTAAAAAAATTACTCACGTCAGTAAAAAACATTGTTACAAACAACAACAACAACAACAACCTGTTATTTAGTTGTATCGTGAAAGTGCACCGCAGTAGCGACATTCAAGTATCAAGTTCACGGTGTGTGTCTATTTTATGTAACCAGGTAGGGTCCCGAGAGACCGGGGAAATATATCTCAGTCGCTAGACTCATCCTGGGGGTCATCCACATGGCGAGCTCGCTGCCTCGTCCAGCTCACCGGCACAAGAAGGGCTGAACTTCTGTCCGTGTGTGTGTTCACATTGGTGACGATGATCTCAACCAGTCTTGGGCCCTCCCCTAGGTCCACTCAGCCTCAAACGAGAACCTCGTGCCGGGTGTAAATGTCGTCATCGGGGAGAGAAAATGCGGCCGGCCGTGGTGTTGCCCCCCCTCGCGTGCCGTTTTGGCCATCATCAGTACTCGCAAATAGCACTTGCCCCCGCCCCACCTTTGTGTGTGTGTATATATCGGTGCCCGCTAACAGCACTTGCTCCAACAGTTTATGTAGGCAACACATTGATCTTTGTATTTGCTTTGTGTATGTATACATAAAAATCGTCACTGGAGAGACAAAGGCGACCGGGCATGGTGCTGGCCACCCACGCCCTCGTGTGCCGTGCCGGCCTTCACAGGTGCTACTCGCTAACAGCACTTGCCCCAACAGTCTGTTAAGGCTACACGGGGATCTTTGTGTGGCCCCAATGTTGTTTAGACCACCAACTCAAAGAGTTGAAAAATGTGCCCATCCCAAGAGGCTGGCTACTAGTTCAACCGATTCCCCGATGAGCATTTTGAATGTGGGAGGAAGTCGAAGTGACTCGAGAATACACGAGCACACGAGGGGATGTCCCTTAAGCTGTGTGCTGGCTCAAACAACAACACCAATAGTGCCCTTTAGTCAAGAAATCCTCACTGAGTCTCGAGTATGTATTTTTTTCTGGAGGGTCCCACTTCATTGGGATGTTTGGCCAAATCCACAATTGGATCTCTCTGGCTTAGTGTGGAGGAGGAGGACACCAGAGAAAAAGGAGAAAACCCAGCACCGCGCCATCTCCTGGCCACACCTCACTGCAGCCTCACACCAACAACACCTGGAAAGCCCTGTTGCTGGCTCGCCCATCCAAGCACTTGCGTTTTGCTGCCGAGATCTGACACTATCCCGGGGCTCGTCCAGGGTGATTTGGTCATATATTCCTACTTGGGATGAATTTAGGATAAACATTTTCCGTAGTTTGGATTTTTAACGACAATCTCAAATCCTGTTTTCGTATAATTTACACGACGCGCCAATGCGAGATGTCTTTCTGCCAAGAATCGTGAGGTCACCCAGTGCCACGTGGTGTCACATTCGGTGGGAGACTCTCCCAGGTGATGGCCCCGTGTCCGGTTTAATCCGCAACACATTTTCCCGTAAACCCTCCAGAATGTCGTGTCGCGTCTTATCCACAATTGTCCAATTTTTGCATTAATTCCACCCCCCACCCCCCCAAAAAAAAATCGGCGAACAATCCCCCAATATAACGGGCCCCGCTTTGCGTGTTTACCGAGATGCACACAAAATGCCAGGCCCTCTATTTGCCTTGAGGCTAATGGCAAATGAAGCGAGCATATGAATGTATGCCAGATTGATGGATGGCTGACTGCACGCACGTATGAACGGAGAGATTAATTTGTACTTATTTATTTAATTTCGCCATCGACGTCTTCCCGTCTCCGAACACGCACACGCACGCACACACACAGGTGCAGCTGCACCACCCTAGCCAAACGTGCAGGCGCAGGCGGCCTCAGCCTAATTACATTGAGAGCCCGTGCGAGTGCGTCCTGGGGAATGAAGGAGATGACCCCTGACCCACGCTGCTCGCTCTCACGCATACAAAGGCAAAGCTAAAGACCCTCCGCCCCCGTATAGACACACAATCTGTTGGGGCAAGTGCTGTTCATAAGCCTCCTACAATGTATTTATATATACACACACACACAAAAATATCGCTATGTAGCCTACATAAACTGTTGGGACAAGTGTTGTTAGCGAGCACCTATATACACACACAGGGCAAACACAAATATCTCCCGTATAACCTTAACAGACTGTTGGGGCAAGTGCTGTTCGTAAGCCCCCTACAATGTATTTAAAGATCTCCCGTTTAACCTTAACAGACTGTTGGGGCAAGTGCTGTTTGCGAACACCGAAGAACGGCACGCGAGGGTGGATGTGTCGAGCACGATGCCCGGCCGCCTTTGTCTCCCCAGTGGCGATGTTCACACATCGCATCAGGGTACTCATTTGAGGCTAAGTCGACCTAGGGGAGGCCCGGGATCGCTTCAGATATTCGTCACCGGTGTTGACCGTGAGCGGGAAATCCAACTGGGTAACGCAACAACCCTCACAGGCACGAGCATAGTCGCCCCATTTTTACCAACATCACCGGCGCTTGCCGAGCAAAGTTGCTGGTTTTTTTATACTTTGATTTGTAAAGCGTGGCCTTGATCGGACCGTGGGTGCGACTGCGGCTGTTTTCCCAAGCCGATTGTAAAAGCTGCCTCCCGCTTCTGAGAGCGTCCGGCCTCTACACCCATCGCGTGTCGAGAAGAGACGGGGGGGGGGGGGTGTGGGAGGGTGGGGGGCGACTCACGCGACATCTGTCCACGACTTCTTACGGCCGCCGGACGAGGCGAGCAAGGAGAGGGCATCGCACGGCGGGGCGCGCGAACTTCGAACTCCGACACGAAGCAACGCGTGGGGCGGGTAGGGTTAAGGAAGGGTCAGGGTCAGAGCGAGGGGCTAGTGGCTGGTGGGTTAGTTTGTTAGGGTTAGGGGGTAGAGTTTGTACGAGTGGCTGGTGGGTTAGTTTGTTAGGGTTAGGGGGTAGAGTTCGTACGAGTGGCTGGTGGGTTAGTTTGTTAGGGTTAGGGGGTAGAGTTTGTACGAGTGGCTGGTGGGATAGTTTGTTAGGGTTAGGGGGTAGAGTTTGTACGAGTGGCTGGTGGGTTAGTTTGTTAGGGTTAGGGGGTAGAGTTCGTACGAGTGGCTGGTGGGTTAGTTTGTTAGGGTTAGGGGATAGAGTTCGTACGAGTGGCTGGTGGGTTAGTTTGTTAGGGTTAGGGGGTAGAGTTTGTACGAGTGGCTGGTGGGATAGTTTGTTAGGGTTAGGGGGTAGAGTTTGTACGAGTGGCTGGTGGGTTAGTTTGTTAGGGTTAGGGGGTAGAGTTCGTACGAGTGGCTGGTGGGTTAGTTTGTTAGGGGGTAGAGTTCGTACGAGTGGCTGGTGGGTTAGTTTGTTAGGGGGTAGAGTTCGTACGAGTGGCTGGTGGGTTAGTTTGTTAGGGTTAGGGGATAGAGTTCGTACGAGTGGCTGGTGGGTTAGTTTGTTAGGATCAGGGGGTAGAGTTCGTACGAGTGGCTGGTGGGTTTGTTTGTTAGAGTTAGGGGGTAGAGTTCGTACGAGTGGCTGGTGGGTTAGTTTGTTAGAGTTAGGGGGTAGAGTTCGTACGAGTGGCTGGTGGGTTAGTTTGTTAGGGTTAGGGGGTAGAGTTCGTACGAGTGGCTGGTGGGTTAGTTTGTTAGGGTTAGGGGGTAGAGTTCGTACGAGTGGCTGGTGGGTTAGTTTGTTAGGGTTAGGGGGTAGAGTTCGTACGAGTGGCTGGTGGGTTAGTTTGTTTGGGCTATAGGCAGACCGAGTACCAGTAACGGTAGTGATGGACATTTTTGAAACGACTGGACTTGATAACTCATTAGATTTCTCCAGGGTAAAGAAGGATTCTGATTCAGTATCTGGTTGGCTAGTTGGTTAGTTTCAGAGCTCGTGGCTGTTGGCTAGTGAGTTGTTTCCATGATACATACGCTACTCTTACTTCCAGGAAGAGGAGTAAATAGATCATGGAGGAGACACAGATCACAAACATCACGTTGACGTGGGCAGCACGCGTCACGAGACAAAGAGACGATGGTCGATGGGACAAGACTGCTCATGGAATGGCAGTCACAGGGAATGGGGAGGATGTGCCTGGGATTACGACCGCCGCGGAGATGTAGCGAAGAGATCAACTTTCGTGCAGGAGTGAGAAGGATTGCGGCAGTTCAGAACTGTGAAGGATGGGGAGGGAGGATTATATCTCGCAGCGAATAGACTGTGTGGAGCGGTGGCGCCGCGGTTAGCGCACTGTGCTTGCAGCCCGGTGACCAGAGTTAGATTCGCAGTGGTGAGTGATGTCCGAACTCGTTTTGGGTCCCTTCCCTTTACCAATCCGCACTGACTACCAGCGTGGTAAAGTATTTTCAGACGTGACCGATACGGCTCGGGGCGGCCTTCACCCGACAGTGGATTGACAACGAGACGCAGTCAGACGATGGACCACGCCAGCGACGGCGGCGATGACGGATGATTTAAGAAGATACTTTCCATGCGGAATAAAAAAAATTAACGACATTTGTCGCACGCACTCACTCAATGACAACGCACAAGCCCTCTTGTGCTGGCAGGTGGGTGGGTGCGGGCGGGGGGTGGTGCCATCCCCCGGTGACCGCCAGGAATCCCTGGAATCCTGTCAGAACTCCCCCCCCCCACCCCCCCAGCACGCGTGGGGAGACGTCGCGCGGCTGCCGAGACCCTCCGATCCCTCCGATCCCGCCGATGCCGCCGCCGCCGCCAACCCTGTCGCGGCGATTAAACTCGGACCGGCGGAGCTCCACATGGAATCTGTGCGTGCGACTGTACCCGTTGAACTTCCTATTGCGCCGTACGCAACCGGCCGCAGGTGCGCATCGATTGGGGCGCGGGATGGCGCGGCGAGGTTGTCAATTGCGAGCGGTCCGAATAAATCCGCGCCGTGACCTTAAGGCGCAGCGGCGGCGGGAGGCTGCGTGCTGTTTGCTCGAGCTGCGACGATCCTGACTGTATTCATTGTCGTCATCATCGTTGTTGTTGTTGTAGTAGCTCAGGGGTAGCGCAACCTGCGACTCCTGCATGCTTCGTGACGTCATTTATTAAGGTCACCAGCGCGTCGTGTTCACGCACAGTGCATTGCGGCTTTTGAAATATTGAGGGTTTTTTTTACCGAAATCAATAAAAAAAATCTCTTCTTGTTTTTTTTTGTTTCCGAGCCCTGGCTGGTGTCGCTGCTCCCCACTCGTCGACGGTGAACGGCTCAGTGAGCCCGTGGCCGCAAAGGTATCGGGCAGGCCCTGTGATGATTACCCCCCGCGCGCTTTCAGCAACACAAAGAGATGACGCGTTCTGCATCTTCATCCCCGAGTCTGCGAAGGTGCTCGATGCACGATGTGCTTCTTGTAGCCTGACGCACACGTGGTCCGCATTGTCCCGCGTGCTCGTTTTGTCTGTGCCGCCTGGTCTCTCCCCCATTGCCAATTATGATCGAGAGTTGAGATGGGAGGATGAGTCGCTTAATCGAGCGAAATTAAAAATCGACGACTTTTGTTTCGTCTCGTCGATGACTCGAACCTCTTTAAAATGCACTTCCTCCATCCCGAAGGCGGGCAACCCCCAGCAAACCACGCCCAGCGATACACAGCGTGTGATGTGATCAAGGGTCAGATGTACAAAGACAAAGATCCCCCGTATAGCCTTAACAGACTGTAGGGGCAAGTGCTGTTAGCGAGCACCTATGAAGGCCAGAACGGCACACGAGGGGGTGGCTGGCCAGCACCACGCCCGACCGCCTTTATCTCCCCAGTAGCGATGTTTACACACCGCACCAGGTACTCATTTGAGGCTGAGTCGACCCAAGGGAGGGCCAGGACCGGTTCAGCTAATCGTCACCGTGAGCGGGAATCGAACTCGGGTTCGTAGCGTAGCGCGCTATCCACTACAATACCGCTCCCCACGACATACACACAGATTGACTTACAGATACACAGGCATAAATACACACGCACCGTTACGTCACTACAATCACATTCATATACAGTACAGAGATCAACATCCCCCGTATAGCCCCCATAGACTGTTGGGTTAACGTGCCGTTTGTGAGAAAATTTCCTAGCGCAGTGCGCTCACCACTGCGCCACCGCTCAGCGCGCACACACAGAAAGAACCAGACGCGTAATGTAATGTCACGTGCACACGCACTCTTGGAAAAAAGTTTGTTGCGGCTGCATCACACATACTCTTTGACGGATGACGTATCGAGCGGGATTATTAAAGCCCGGCCGCGATCGGGAGACGTGGCGGGCGGGGGGGTAACGGAGTCCACTCCACGTGGGAGCCGCACGGCGTGCGGGGTCGAACCGCGGCCCCTCTCGAGACGCCGCTCCGCGCGCACAGTTGGCGAGTTTAATTTGTAGAGGGAGGCGAGACGGTCGCAGGTCTCAACGTGAGTCCTTGCGTCAATCTGTGCGAGTCTGGGATCTCCCCGAGCTTGTCTCCGTGTGAGGCTATGGGTCTTAATGTGAGTTCATGGGTATCCATGTGAATCTGTGGGTATCTATACGAGTCTATTGGCACGTTAACTCAACAATCTCTGAGTCTCCTTTTCTCCACGTGAGTCTATGGGTATCCGTGTGAATATGTGGGTATCTATACGAGTCTATTGGCACGTTAACCCAACAATCTCTGAGTCTCCTTTTCTCCACGTGAGTCTATGGGTGTCCGTGTGGATCTATGGGTATCCGTGTGGATCTATGGGTATCCATGTGGATCTATGGGTCTCCGTGTGTATATTTGGGTCTCCGTGTGTATATTTGGGTCTCCGTGTGTATATTTGGGTCTCCGTGTGTATATTTGGGTCTCCGTGTGTATATTTGGGTCTCCGTGTGTATATTTGGGTCTCCATGTGGATCTATGGGTATCCGTGTGTATATTTGGGTCTCCGTGTGGATCTATGGGTATCCGTGTGGATATTTGGGTCTCCAAATGAGCCATAGGTCCGTATGTGATGCAATGGGTTCCCATGTGAGTCTATGAGTCCCCAGAGGCTGAAGTTAGTCATCATTGGGAATCGAACTCAGGTTGCCACTGCTCCACGCAGTATCTCAGTACATCACTACGCAGAGACGGTTTCTTTTATTGACAATAAAAATGTATAAATAAACGAATTTCCGTCGTAATCGCGCACTTTACATTTCCGCATTAGGACTCCAGAATAAGCCGTTATTGATTGACATCTGTCAGTCCACCACAAACTATCAATGGCATTAATAATGCACACCGTGCACTCCTGGAAGATGCTCTGCAGTGGTAATACTATAGTCAGGAAAAAATCAAAGTCTCTTCCGGCTCACACAAGTGTTGGGACAGCACTTACTGTATTGCTGACGGTGGCCCAGAGCCACTGGTGGAACTTCCACATTCCCATGGCAAGCGTCAGTCTGTGGTCTACACGTTCACAATCGCCGTTGTTGCGTTGCCACAGCGTGGGTTCAGTTTATTGAGCACAGAAGGCTGACAGGTTGAGTCTGTGTGAACACCGGGTACTGGTCTTCTGATCGTAAGGACAGAGAGTGCAACATCTACAGGCTACGCGAGTCCATGGCTAGCCATGTGAGTCTACAAATCTGTGTAGGTTTATCTCGACGCAAGTGTATGAGTCTACGTTAGTCTATATGTGAGAGTATGGGTCTGTCTCTGTGCGAGTCTATAATAGTGTTCAAGGCTATTAGTATTTGTCTTTGTATAATATCTCTCTCTCTCTTGTCAGTCTATGGGTCTCTCTGTGAGTCGATGAATCTCTGTATGAGTGTGTGGGTCTCTTTGCGAGTCTGCGGGTCCCGGTGTGAGAAGCCGCTGCCAGCACATTCCACCTTCTCGCGTGTTCACCTAAGCAAGATCCCACCTGAGACTGGAAACCGCTGTGTCGCCTCCTCAACCAGTCGCTCTGAGTGGGCCCGTGGCGCCTTGAGACGCACTGCACGGAATGCCGCGGTATAAATAATAAATGACGATGGCCGTGATGATGATGATGATGAATGTGTCTCAGCACTGAGCCAGCACTGTTGATGTCATGTGTTCGAAACAGATGATGACGCCATCAACCCCTCGCTCAAGTGCAGCGAGGGGATGATGGTCTCAGCTATGTCACCGAAGACAGCACAAAATCCCTCCCATAATGTAACAGTAATTGTAAAATTTGTAAAATGATGTGTGATTGAAGGGCATGTGAGAAGGCAAGTGAAGCGAGCCTCAGCAGTAGTTCTGAGGGCTCCTTCCGCGGTGACGTTGCCACCCTGCCTTCTGGACAACGCCCAGTCTCAGGGCCCGGTTACAGCGGAGTGATGGGGATGGTTACAGCGGAGTGATGGGGATGGCTACAGCGGAGTGATGGGGATGGCGACAGTGGAGTGATGGGGATGGTTACAGCGGAGTGATGGGGATGGTTACAGTGGAGTGATGGGGATGGTTACAGTGGAGTGATGGGGATGGTTACAGCGGAGTGATGGGGATGGTTACAGTCGAGTGATGGGGATGGTTACAGTGGAGTGATGGGGATGGCTACAGCGGAGTGATGGGGATGGTTACAGCGGAGTTATGGGGATGGCTACAGCGGAGTGATGGGGATGGTTACAGCGGAGTGATGGGGATGGCGACAGTGGAGTGATGGGGATGGTTACAGCGGAGTGATGGGGATGGTTACAGTGGAGTGATAGGGATGGTTACAGCGGAGTGATAGGGATGGTTACAGCGGAGTGATGGGGATGGTTACAGCGGAGTGATGGGGATGGTTACAGTGGAGTGATGGGGATGGCGACAGTGGAGTGATGGGGATGGCGACAGTGGAGTGATGGGGATGGTTACAGTGGAGTGATGGGGATGGTTACAGCGGAGTGATGGGGATGGTTACAGTGGAGTGATGGGGATGGTTACAGCGGAGTGATGGGGATGGCTAGAGCGGAGTGATGGGGATGGTTACAGCGGAGTGATGGGGATGGCTACAGCGGAGTGATGGGGATGGTTACAGCGGAGTGATGGGGATGGCGACAGTGGAGTGATGGGGATGGTTACAGCGGAGTGATGGGGATGGCTAGAGCGGAGTGATGGGGATGGCTACAGCGGAGTGATGGGGATGGTTGCAGCGGAGTGATGGGGATGGCGACAGCGGAGTGATGGGGATGGCGACAGTGGAGTGATGGGGATGGCGACAGTGGAGTGATGGGGATGGTTACAGCGGAGTGATGGGGATGGTTACAGTGGAGTGATAGGGATGGTTACAGCGGAGTGATAGGGATGGTTACAGCGGAGTGATGGGGATGGTTACAGCGGAGTGATGGGGATGGTTACAGTGGAGTGATGGGGATGGCGACAGTGGAGTGATGGGGATGGCGACAGTGGAGTGATGGGGATGGTTACAGTGGAGTGATGGGGATGGTTACAGCGGAGTGATGGGGATGGTTACAGTGGAGTGATGGGGATGGTTACAGTGGAGTGATGGGGATGGTTACAGCGGAGTGATGGGGATGGCTAGAGCGGAGTGATGGGGATGGTTACAGCGGAGTGATGGGGATGGCTACAGCGGAGTGATGGGGATGGTTACAGCGGAGTGATGGGGATGGCGACAGTGGAGTGATGGGGATGGTTGCAGCGGAGTGATGGGGATGGTTGCAGTGGAGTGATGGGGATGGTTGCAGCGGAGTGATGGGGATGGTTACAGTGGAGTGATGGGGATGGTTACAGCGGAGTGATGGGGATGGCTAGAGCGGAGTGATGGGGATGGTTACAGCGGAGTGATGGGGATGGCTACAGCGGAGTGATGGGGATGGTTACAGCGGAGTGATGGGGATGGCGACAGTGGAGTGATGGGGATGGTTACAGCGGAGTGATGGGGATGGCTAGAGCGGAGTGATGGGGATGGCTACAGCGGAGTGATGGGGATGGTTGCAGCGGAGTGATGGGGATGGTTGCAGTGGAGTGATGGGGATGGTTGCAGCGGAGTGATGGGGATGGTTACAGCGGAGTGATGGGGATGGCGACAGTGGAGTGATAGGGATGGCTAGAGCGGAGTGATGGGGATGGTTGCAGCGGAGTGATGGGGATGTGGATTGAAGCCACAAGCGGCCACCGTGAGGGCCCAGCCGCTCCCACGGCAGATGAAATAAAAAAACCTGATGAATCTCAACTACTCACCCCCCTCTCCTCGTCTCTAGCCCCCCCCCCTCGTCGCTACCCCCTCCCCGCCCCCCACCTCATTTCTCCCCCCTCCTCCCCCCTCCACCCAACTCTCAGCTCTCCGTGAGGGTCTCCCCCTCTCTTGCGCGTCATCAATCACAGCTCGTGCCTCATGCTTCTCGCCGTTCCAGCAACGAGTGTGGGGGGGGGGTGCTCTCACGTTTGTGCTGGGGGGGGGGGGAGATGTTTGGCACGGGCAGACGGCGCTGTATTAGGAGGAGGGGGGGGGGATCGGGGGGCTGCTGCCGTTATCAAAGGCGAAATGTCACCAAAGTGGGCTAACACATCTCAGGGGTCCACCTCGCAAACAGATGGGGTGTTGGGGGTCTGAGCGCCTCCCTTGGACACGTCATTATCCTGCTTCCTGCTCCACGGCCGTCGCCGCTGCGATGGGGAGGGCCGCGTGGCTCGGCGCGTTTGGGGCTGGCGGTGGTGAGTCGCTGACGAACCCGGCCGATCACACTTCGATTTCCCTGTCGCGGCCAACATCGCTGGCAAATATCAAACCCAATCGGTCACCCCCCCACCCCACCCCTGGCCTCCAACCAGGGCCGGCGCAGTTTGTTGACACAAGCACGGGCGAAACAAAGGCGGCCGGGAGTCGTGCACTGTCTACCCACACCGCCCTTTTAGTTCGCCCTGCCGGCCTTAACGGGTGCTCGATAACTGGAACTTATCGCCAACAGTCTGAAAAGGCAACGCAGGAGGTCTTTGCGTCAACAGTTTTCTGTGCTGTATGTTTATTTGCCAATTTAAATAAACAAACAAAATCGGCTCGCTCGTAACGCACTCGTTCGGCGTGGCACTCGTTCGGCGCGTAAAGAGAGAGGGAGAGCGAAAGCAGCTGGCAGAGGAAACGTCTCCAATTTGAAATCGATGACTCCACTCAAAAGTAAAGCCGTCCACTTCCTACGGTTGCCACGGAGTCTAAGAAACGGAGCGGAGAGGAGAATTCACGCGGGGAGGTGGAACGGTGGCACCGGGCTGGGCCGGGCCGGGCCGGGCACGCGCGTGCCCCTCCACCCCCCCCCCCCGAATCCCAGCCCCAATCCGTCAGAGGCGTCTCTCTTCATGTTTGATTCATGGTCCGTCAATAATTGGGCTTCAATTGTTCCCGTGCTGCCTTCTGGCGCTCAGGGTGTAAATTGGGGGCCCCTTAAGAGGAGTTGTTTTCTTCTTCTTATAACTAACTCTGAATGGACTTGCGTCAGCTCTCATCGCTGCCACATAAATACTTTGTTTTATTTTTAACTCCACCTTTCATTTAAGTTGTTTTATTCGCTGAACGTGAAACAATGGCGCGGGTTACTTAAATCCATACCCCCGCCCCCCGCCGCCTCGCAGCTGACCACCCAGGAGTATAAATGAGTGCACCGTAGTCAGTCAGTCGCCAGGGTGCATGTGGTGGGGTGAAGTGTGGGCGCTCCCGCCTCCTTCAAGACGTTTGTCCAGCGTGGAAATCCAACGCTGCCCGCACCACCGACATCCGCCAAGGCGGCGCAGTGGCCACTGCACGCGCTAATAACCTGGGTACACGCACAGATAACGGTGCCAATGCCACCTTGCCATACGAGAGAAGAAGCGTGGAAGAGTAGGCCAAGATACGCTGTCGAGCGGCTCTCGAGCGCTCCCTCTCGTGGAGACCCTTCCGCCAGCAGAGGGAGTGAGCGAGATATTTGAGGTCTGCACCTTTGCCATTTATTTCAGTTGAACACAGAAAAAAAAACTACTTAACAAAAGTCAAGCACTATTGGATGCAGTGCAGTGTATACATTACAATTTATTTCAATTGCATTGGTTAAATATATATTTTTAAGTTTTGATTCAACCATGTGATACGTTACTCTTTGGTTCTTTCGGCGGTAAAGTCACGTGGGTATAAAATAAAATAAATCACGACGTTTCGATCGCAACACAAGCGGTCGTCCTCAGGCGGAAAAAAATATAATCCTGTGATACGTTACTGCAATACAGTGCAATAATATGGGTAAGCGGTGGTGCAGTGGTTAGCGCGCTGTGCTGTGAACCCAGCGCCCTAAATTAGATTCGCGGCCACGGCTGCCATCAGTAAACCGGTCCTGCACCTCTCCCATCACTGACCAGCACTGACCAGCGTGGTGAAGTATGGTCACACAGCCTCCTGTAACTGACATGCCATGGGGAGGCCTTCCTCCAGCAGTGGTTTGGGAAGGACTGTACATTACTAGCATTATTATTAAACAGGACTAATAGGACTAATGATGTAAACGAGAGGTTAGCGGAAACGACATTTCTCTTACCTGCATTATAATTACACAGATTAATAGTTTGCGATGTCAGAGGATCGATACCAATAATTTTTAATGGAGATTGTTTTGACATCAATGCCAATACAGATAATGACCGCTTGTTTCGGAGCCAATCTCAGCGCGGGTTCAATGACGATTGTTTGTAGTATTAAGCGTTGAGGAATCAATCCCGAACGAGAGGGAGAGTAAATAGCGAACGCGCTTGCGGCTGCTTCTGAAGTAGCGAGTTGTTGTTGTTGTCAGTGCTGGAATTCAGACAAATTACGTGCGGAAACAAATGTAACGTGGCGGACGGCTTTTGTGCGTACATCGCCCGCGAGCCACCTGTGACTCTCAACTCACCACGCCAGAGAAAATGCTTTAATCACAGGCGGCTGGTACCTGGATTACTTGTATTTATTTAATAGGTAAGGGCCCACCGAGCTATGTAGCTGGGTTTTTTTTTCAGAAACGACCTGGCTATCGCAAATTATAGCTCAAGGAAGTGGCTTTATCATCACGTGGAAATGTATAGTAGCCAAATACTTTAAACGAGTGATGTTGATTCTAAATGTGGAGGGGGAAAAAAACCGGAGGATCCGGAGACAAATCCACGCGACCACGGAGAGAACATGCAAACTTAAAATATACAGGTGTCAGAGTCGGGATTGAGCCCACGACCTCCTGTGCACCAGGCGAGGCAGCTAACATCTCCTAGCCACCGTGACGCCCAGGTCCCCAGCGGTGCCCGCACGGCTATGCGCTCGGACCCGCGAGCCACCTCCACCGAATGAAATCGTTTTGTGAGAGCGCACGGACACTCCTCTGTGGCGATGCGGAGGCCGCGATCGGCAGATCCCGCTACTCGGTGCCTTTTCCGCGAAGCAAACTCCAGATGTCATCCGTGTGGTTATTCAGGAGTGGGCGGAGCGGCGGTGCAGTGATTTGCGGCACTGCACTACGAAGCCAGTGAGCCTAATTCGATTCCCGGACGCGGCTAACGTCAGTGGAGAGCGATTTTTTTAACCGGTCCCTGGGCACCCACCCCCTTCACCACCCCGCGCTTACCAGCCCGGTACAGCGAGATCGAAACAAAGACAGAGATCCACCCGAATAGCTTTTAACAGACTGTCGGGGCAAGCACTGTTCGTGAGCACCTATGAAGGCCGAAACAGCACGCGAGGGGGTGAGTGGCCAACACCACGCCCGACCGCCTTTGTCTCCCCAGCGGCGATGCTTACACATCGTACCAAGTACTCATTTGGGGCTGAGTCGACCTAGGGGATGCCGAGAAGCGGTTCAGATAATCGTTACTGGGTGTTGGGAATCGAACCGAGGGGGCCGGGTTCGTAGCAGAGCGCCGCTCACCAACGTGACCCAAGCAAGCGGCGTGACCCACACGGTGCCGGGACGCTGCCATCCAGCAGTTGATAGACAAAGCGCTCTATTATATTGCACATTATCCGCGGGAAAACGTGAAGGAATAAAATTATGTTTTATTCCAGAGAGGGGGGGGGGGGTCCGTTAATGGCACGAGACCCAATCTGGGTAAATCGCATCAGCTCCGCGCCCCCGGCTCCGTGGGCCCTCGTTTGCGAGCGCCACTTTGGCATTCAAATCGGGTTACCCTGCGCAGAGAATCGAATTAGTGAACGCAAATCGCGTTAGGGGGCCACGGTAACGCTCCCCCCCCCCCCCCACCCATTTACATGGCCGATAGACGTAGGCGCCTCCGCCCAGAGACGGACTCGTGCGCCCGCTGTCGCCCTTGCGGGCGAGGAGGCGTCAGGGTTTAGAGTCCGTTCGGTTTAGGGTTAGTTCGGTCAAACGGCTGCGAGAACCAGCTGGACCGAGAGTTGCTGCAGGCACCGCTCAGAGTTTGTGTCTGCTCAATGTGCTGCTCGTGAGCGAATCGCTGGGTTGTAGTTGGGAGCACGATCCCACCACCCGCCCTGCCTCTGCTGGACATCTGGGGGGGGGGGGGGGGGGGGGGAACGAGCTACACAGCTCATCGGAATCCTCCAGTATAAGTAAATCTTCTGATTCTGCAATGTTCGTCACATCACCAGTCAAATCGATACTTGTTGACGCTCAGAGATGGAATGAAGTAAATTTGAATGCAAAACGAAACCGAATGGGATGATTGTCTTTGCGCAGTTATTGGTGATCAGGGTGAGACCATCCACTGTTTAGACCTGGGGACGCGGTTTAACCAAAGGTGGCCAACACCTGTGGCATGATGAGGGTTAGAGGTAGGAGAGTGCGTGGGTGGAGTAGAGTGAGATGGGAGAGGTAGGAGAGTGTGTGGAGGGAAGCAGAGTGAGATGAGAGGCAGGAGAGTGGGTGGAGGGGAGTAAAGTGAGATGGGAGGGGAGAGGTGGAAAATTGTGCACCGATAGGAATCGAGTGAGAGCGAGTGAGTACCATCTCGTGATTGACACGGGATTGAGTGAAGGGGTTTGAGGGCCAGGGGAAGCTGTCTCGCGTATCGGAGCGAGCAACAAAAGCCTGACATTGGCATTTTATGAGAGCCATGTTGACCCTTGGCCACGATCTGAGCTTATAACCTTCACATTGTGAGTCGAGTTCTCTGAACCGCTGTAACCACCTGGGCGTACAAAGCATATCGTGCAATTCAGGGACTCCGTGTTACGTGTTAGTGGTACGTGGAGAGGCGAGGTGCGGGGGAGCTGTCAAAGTGCTCCCATTAGGCAATTTAAAAAGAGATAAAAACGCATAACGAGTGATGCGCCCGGTGTGGAAGTGGTTTATGTGTCGGAACACAGAGAATTGCAGCGAGTAAGGTTACGTGCATTAAAGAAAACACACCGACTTGGAGCAGCATAAAAGCCAAACACAACAGCGACACTTGCTTACGGTCTCGAGCGGATAGAATGCGGTTTACCAGACAGGGCTGGAAGGTCGCCAGATGGCAACACAGCAATGGATTATTGGATCCATCTGTGCAGCGATTTATTTATTATATTACCCCTTCAAAATTCGCGCTGGGGTGTAATCGGTGAAACATCCCAATGTAGCGGGACCCTCCTGAATGAGTTATTACTTCAGCACACCGGCTGTGTGTTGGAGAGTAAACCCACTATGTTTACAACGCGAGTACGACGTTTCACTCGTGATTATAAGACGCTTCATCAGGCGATTAGCCAAAATTGTGAATAAGTCTTCCTGTTTCTGTCTTAAATATAGTAAAGTATTTGGCACGTTGTGTTTACGTGACAAACCTTACTAATTGGCTGTGTCGGGTGGTGGTGGGTTTAACGACATATATTTACGCGCTCTAACCCACAATAAACCTTTATTATGGATATTCGTCGCGAAAGTCTGCCACGTGTTAATCGAACAACGGCAACTTATTTTATTTACTTACCGCACTTGCTTTCTCGTTATTTATTTTTGTTCATTATATTGCTAAATAATTTATGTATATTGCAAAACATAACGCATTGTGTTTTTTATTGCTTTCATTTATTGAACCGTAAATTAAAATGGGGGGGGGGGGGCGGTGGGTGTTGGGGGAGCCGCCACAGTGGCGCTGTGGCGGCGATCCATCAGCGCCACTCGACTTGCGCTACGGCCCGCGCCAGTTCGATGCCATCTCCTGGCACGGGCGTTGTAACAATGGGGCGGGAGCTGCTGACATCCCCACCCCCCGGCCCCCGTCTCTACCCTGCCTCCGTCCACGCAGCAACAGAGATGGGCAGACCACAGGGAGTCGATCGGAAGTGCACGCGTGGTGGGTGGGGTAAAGTGTGGGTACTCACTACCTCCAACACGTCTGGTGAGTGTTGAGGAGTCGGCCAAACATCCTCGAGAAGGGCCTCTGCAGAGCTCTCACGAGTGGAGACCCTTCCGCCATCAGTGATGTGAGCGAGCACCTGCAGGGCTGCGCCTTTACCCTGTTTGTCTGAGTCATGCGGGCAAAGAGAAGAGAATGCAGGGAATGCCGGGAGGTGATGGAGGAGGTGTCACGTGACAGCAGCAGTCGCGGGGAGGGGAGAGCTAAACGACAGGCTAATTTAACAATTAGCTATTGGCAATTACTGTACATAATGGCGTAGATAATGGCATTACTCGCTCAGATAATTACGCGGGGAAATCTGAGCGCATTAGACTCCGCAGCGTAGCGCAGCGCGCGCGCGGCTAATGTTTTGTTTTGCCCGACTCGGATTCCAGCGGAGTCGCGGTGGCGCACGGACAGGCGCGGCGATCAGCGGCGACTCCTGCCGCCTACCGAGCGCGCAGGCGGTGCAACTGCGCCAGGGTCCACGAGCGGGTGGCACCCATACGCGGACCGGGGGCGAGGGTGGAGGGGGCTTGCACATTTAATTCCTTGCATCGGCGCCCATGCCAACCCCGCTGCGCAATTCCAGTGAACAATGCAAAACGTTGGTCCAACGTTGGTTAACGTGAGATCGACGTTGGCCCAGCGGCTAACAACGTTGAGCCAACGTTGTTACTGGGATTCTGGGTGGGAGAGTCACTGACAATTTGATTTGCTCCGGCTGTCCGGTCTGCAGCCTCAGAAATATCGACGTGGCAGCTGCAGCAGCAGAAGCATCTCGCGATGCGCTGTGGCGGGTGAGAAAGCGCTGCCTGCCCCTCATGTCGCACCGATCCAGTCGTTGCTCGACGAGGTCTCGCCGGAGGCTCCGTGATCTCCACCTCTGGGGGCTCTTCTCCAACATGAAGAAAGCTCGCACCGCTCCGCCGAAGGCCCGAATGCATTCTTCCATCTCGTGACAAATCGGGTTCACATGGGGGGGCGGGGGGAGACAAAGAAACGCAGCACTTGCGGCGCGCACGATGCCGCAATTTTCATATTCGCGCTGCGTTCGAGCGGCGGGGGCCAATTGAAGTCGAGCGAACGCAGCAGGGGATCCTCCAACGACACCGCAGACTCCCCGCTGCTCCGGCTCCGACAAAATGTTGTGTTGTGTTTGTTGTGCAGAAGGGGAGGGGGGGCGCAAGCCGGAGCGCTTCTGTGTGACGCAAGCACGGCTGGGAAATCTCCCTCCTCCTACTCCTCCTCCAGCATGTGAACCGAGCAGATAGGCAGCTTAGCGCACTCTATCGCCGATAGCAGACCTATGGTCGGTACAATTGCCCCTACCAAAAGGGAACGCGCTAACACAGAGGGTTAAAGGAGGATTAGCGCGTAAGCCATTCCAGCTGCAGATAAAGCGAACCAGCGCAAGTCATTATCTACGGCCGCCTCTTCCCGCCACAAACTGGATTAGGCACTCGGAGTAAAATGTAAAACCGCCTCGTTGTCAAACAAACTTCCTCTTGCTGCTGCTGCGGCTGCTGCGGCTGCTGGCAGAGCGCGCCGCGGGCTGAGCGGCCCAGCAAGCCGCTTGCACAGCACGTGCTCCACATGAACATCCTTGTCGCGATCTCACGATGACAGCGATGATCATGATGATGATGATCATTTACAGCCCCTTTGTCTTATCCACTGCTGGATGAAGACCAACCCCACGCTGAATCATAAGTGGCGGGTAAAATAAATACATTTGGTGACGGCGGAAATATTTTTTTTCATACGTGGAGAAAAAAAAAATCTTTAGAAAATTAATATCCGAAAGTGAGAGAGCGCGTGGTTGGCACTTGAAGGGCGGGCGGGAGGCTGGCGCGTTCGCGGGCACGGGTCCACTAATCGCCACCGAGTGCGGCTTCCAGAGGTTGTACTGCGTAGGCCGTGCGTGTGGCAGCCAGGGCTGTGACACAGGTCTGAGTGGGGGGCTTAGGCCCTGCTCACCCGAAGAGGATCGAGTAGGTGCTTCAGCCAGACGGTTGGCGTCATGAGTAGCGGAATGGTGAGTCACTGTGATTCACCACTCCAGTACGAACCCTCGTAGAAGTTCGAGGCTGGAGATCTTGTCATTGCTATTTTGAAAAGGCTCTCCTCTAGTGCTCGATCAGTGCAGCTAGGGTCCTGGAAGTGATGGATACAGATCGCGTGGTGACGGGCTGTGTGAAATGAATTAGCAGGTCTTATCTGGCCAGTGGGCTGCAAATTTTGGATCTTTGTTCTTAAATAAAACCACTCTTACACACACAAAGTACGTCGCAAGAAAAATCAAATCCCTATTAGCAGTGCTGAGTAACCTGTGGAAATGTCCACATTTCCATGGCAAGCGCCAGTACATCTATTTTACGACCACTTTCCACGAAGTGGTAATAATTGTATCTACACCCAAGAAAGATGATGGGGCTGAGTGGCCCGCTGACCAGGATTTGAACTTTCAACATTCTAATTGGAAGCCAGGCGCAACTCATCCGAAGTTCGCGCTTGGCTAATGTTTTGCTGAGCCATTACGCGGGCGGAGAGGCAGTGCTGAATAATTAATCTGTGGTCTCTCGCTCATGATTAGTGCTTCGAGGCGCCAAGAGAGAGAGAAGTTTTTTTATTGTCCCAGCCAAGTGCTGCTCATAAACAGTGTGCGGAGACGTTTACGTGAAGCGACTCACGAGCGTGCGCGCGCGTGAACGACGAATCGCCACGATGCCTGGCTCCAAACTCTCGCCGCCCCCATGACCGACAAGCGATATGGGGAGGTCGTGATCCAGCGGTGGATTGCGGAAGAGCGGTAAATTGCGGTGGAATTGCATCGTAGACGGCAGTGCGGAGGACGGTGGTCGGACAGCAGTGGGCACGCAGGGCCGACCACGGGACACTACTGCGCATGGACTCCATTGTCCATTTCCCGGATGGAATCTAAAGCTGAGCCGATGAGTCCGCGATCACAAATTGTAGTCGAACTACTTTTTTTGGTCGTCAATTACTCGGGCCCCGCACACCCCGCCAAGCCTGGACCATCACCTCCCGTCCTGCGGCACACGTGGAGGACAGACGCGGACGTGTTATTCCTCGGTTGTGTTCAGCGATATCAGATTGGCCGGGCCGTTTAAACCGATGCTCGGCGGAGTCATCAATCGCGCAATCTCCGATGTGTTTTCGGGTCGTGCCGCCCATTGTTCGCCATCTCGTTCCGTGCCGGGAGCTTCTCCGGCAACTGAACTGACGCGGCGCTGACTGCGGTCAATCACGTGGTGCAACTCGAGCGCACGGTCGCAGAAGCCGCGCGGCACCACCGCGACTGAAACCATCGGATCTGAAATAATCGGATCTGCCATTGCAGCTCTACCGGGAGCGTGCAAGGGGCGAGCTTCGGTTGCGTCACAGAACTAGAGCTCCCAAAGGGGCTCCTCGTACACTCCCGCACACTCTCACACCACAGCGTTGGAGGTGGTGGTAATAGCGTGAACCCATGAGATGCCGCCTCTCATGGCGTGTCGATCAGAAAGCCGACACCTCCTCCTCGTCCCGGTGGATTTCTCACTGGGCCCCCATCTTCTGTCGCCGCTTTAGCTGAGACACTGCCCTGGGCTGGACGCCGAGCCTAGTGCTGCCACCTCTGATTACAGAAACAAAACGAGATCCATCATGGGCAGAAGAAGAATATCTCACGATAGAGATAGAGGGGAATGTGGTGTTGTATTTTTCTATTTGAAGCTTTCCTGATTGCAGGGATTCATCTTCTGGGTTCTTTCGGTAAAGTCACGTGACTTGACCGAAAGAACCCAGAATATGGTGTTGTATTGTTATTATATTGTTATTATTGTTGAAAGTGGTGTTGTATTGTTATTATTATTATTGCGACGCAAATGCAAAATCTCAGATTTTTAATGTCTCACCCACTCACTCATCCATCCACTCGTCTACCCACTCTCTCACTCACCCATTCACTCATACATCAATTCACTCACCCACTCACTCACCCACCCACCCACTCGCTTACCTTTCTTCACCACACTGATCAGTGAGTGTAGAGTGCAGCCTGCAACTCGTACCATCACTATATATTTATCTGACCTATCTATGTATGTACTCCGAAGAAGGGGAATTGCCTGAAAGGTCGCCTATTAGGTTGTGTTTACTTTTAAGGCCACACTTGTGGCATTTAAACTATTAAGCTAAACTATTGAACTATTTGTATTTTACCAGGTAAGGCCCACTGAGTTGTATAGCTCTTTATCAGAAGCCACCTGGCCACAAACGATAGCTCAACGAAGTGGCTCATCAACGTGTGGCAATTTATATCAGCAGCCAAACACGTGTGTGTCTAAATGTAGAGGGAAAACCGGAGGACCCCGAGAAAAATCCACGCGACCACGGGGAAAACAGCAAACCCCAAATGTACATTATGGAACGTTTTTTCAAGTATGAAAAATAAAAATAGATTTTACCCTTTCTGGCAATAAAACAGGTGTTTAGATGTTCAAACACAAATTAAGAACATTTTGCAGGGAATCAAGTCTGTATTAACCACACGTACTTGTGGTGAATAAGAAAATAAACATGCTCTGTTTAACACGTAGGTGGCTTTCGCAACCAATATCATCCATCATGATGTTTTTTTAGAAGTTAGATCGCGTAAATATATTAATGTGTCGTTAAAACCCACCACCACTAAAGCCAGATTTGTGGAGATGTCCACCTATTTCGTTCCGTATACAGTGAGCGAAAAATTATTTGATCCCCTGCTGATTTTGTACGTTTACCTACTGACAAAGAAATGATCAGTCTATAATTTTAATGGTTGGTTTATTTGAACAGTGAGAGACAGAATAACAACAACAAAATCCAGAAAAAGGCATGTCAAAAATGTTATAAATTGATTTGCATTTTGATGACGGAAATAAGTATTTGACCCCTCTGCAAAACATGACTTAGTACTTGGTGGAAAACCCTTGTTGGCAATCACAGAGGTCAGACGTTTCTTGGAGTTTGCCACCAGGTTTGCACACATCTCAGGAGTGATTTTGTCCCACTCCTCTTGGCAGATCTTCTCCAAGTCATTAAGGTTTCGAGGCTGACGTTTGGCAACTCGAACCTTCAGCTCCCTCCACAGATTTTCTATGGGATTAAGGCCTGGAGACTGGCTAGGCCACTCCAGGACCTTCATGTGCTTCTTCTTGAGCCACTCCTTTGTTGCCTTGGCCGTGTGTTTTGGGTCATTGTCATGCTGGAATACCCATCCACGACCCATTTTCAATGCCCTGGCTGAGGGAAGAAGGTTCCCACCCAAGATTTGACGGTACATTGCCCCGTCCATAGTCCCTTTGATGCGGTGAAGTTGTCCTGTCCACTTAGCAGAAAAACACCCCCAAAGCATAATGTTTCCACCTCCATGTTTGACGGTGGGAATGGTGTTCTTGGGGTCTTAGGCAGCATTCCTCCTCCTCCAAACACGGCGAGTTGAGTTGATGCCAAATAGCTCCATTTTGGTCTGACCACAACACTTTCACCCAGTTGTCCTCTGAATCATTCAGATGTTCATTGGCAAACTTCAGACGGGCATGTATATGTGCTTTCTTGAGCAAGGGGACCTTGCGGGCGCTGCAGGATTTCAGTCCTTCACGGCGTAGTGTGTTACCAATTGTTTTCTTGGTGACTATGGTTCCAGCTGCCTTGAGATCATTGACAAGATCCTCCCGTGTAGTTCTGGGCTGATTCCTCACCGTTCTCATGATCATTGCAACTCCACGAGGTGAGATCTTGCATGGAGCCCCAGGCCAAGGAAGATTGACAGTTCTTTTGTGTTTCTTAAAATTTGTGAATAATCGCACCAACTGTTGTCACC
Organism: Petromyzon marinus; assembly: GCF_048934315.1. NCBI lineage: Eukaryota > Metazoa > Chordata > Hyperoartia > Petromyzontiformes > Petromyzontidae > Petromyzon > Petromyzon marinus. Next base: position 1,586,449 of record NC_133689.1, on the reverse strand, counting down.
TTCTCACCAAGCTGCTTGGCAATGGTCTTGTAGCCCATTCCAGCCTTGTGTAGGTCTACACTCTTGTCCCTGACATCCTTGGAGAGCTCTTTGGTCTTGGCCATGGTGGAGAGTTTGTAATCTGATTGATTGATTGTTTCTGTGGACAGGTGTCTTTTATACAGGTAACAAGCTGAGATTAGGAGCACTCCTTTAAGAGTGTGCTCCTAATCTCAGCTCGTTACCTGTATAAAAGACACCTGGGAGCCAAAAATCTTTCTGATTGAGAGGGGGTCAAATACGTATTTCCCTCATTAAAAATGCTAATCAATTTATAACATTTTTGACATGCGTTTTTCTGTATTTTGTTGTTATTCTGTCTCTCACTGTTCAAATAAACCTACCATTAAAATTATAGACTGATTATTTCTTTGTCAGTGGGTAAACGTACAAAATCAGAAGGGGATCAAATACGTGTTCCCTCACTGTATAGAGGCGTAGATGTGGTAACCACACTTCTGGATGTTGCCTGATGAAGCTAGTTGTAATTACTGGCGAAACGTCGTACTCAGATTGTAAATGTTGTGGCTTGGCTCTCCAACACACCGGTGTGCTGTACTAGTGACGAATTGGCACGTTCTGTTTACGTGACAACCCTTACTAGTTGGCTGTGTCGAGTGGTGGAGGGTTTTAACGACACATTTATATATTGACGCGATCTAACCCAAAAAAACCTCTTATGGAAAACATGCTCTGATAATTACATATGCATTGTCTTTGGTTCTTTCGGTAAAGTCTACCAGACAGTCTCTCTTTCGGTAAAGTCTACCAGACAGTCTCGTCCCTTCACCTGATGAAGGCCGCTTGTGTTGTGGCCGAAACGTCGTGAGAATATTATTGTGTTATTTTATTTCATCAATTTTATTATTTTATTCTCATTCTACGTGACTTTACCGAAAGAACCAAAGAAGATGAATCATTGCAGTCACGAAAGCTTTAAATCGATACATATGCATTGTCTTTGAAACTGCTTGGCCTACACCAGAGACACGCTTCCAAATATGCAGCAGGCTCGGGCTCGAACCCACGGCCCTGCTCCATATCAGGCGAGCTCGTCAACATCTCCATGCCACCGTGACGTGTCGAGTTGTCGCTCATTGTGCGTCGCTGCCAACGCAGCCGCAGCGTCGTCAGAGCGAGGCGACGCCCCGCGGCGGCTGCCTCGGCTAAGACGGAGGGAGGCGGTGGCGGCTCGCCCCGCGTCGTCCCCCTTGGAAGCCTCCCCAGACGCGCGGTCGCCTCGCAGGGAGAGAGGGGGCAGAGGCCCCCAGAACTCGGCCCGAGGCCCACGCGCCACGGCGCCATGCGGGCGGAGCGCGTGGCGGAGTGAGTAATGTGCCGCGCCGCGAATCTCTTTCCAGGAGTGATCTCCCGTACAATATTTCATTAAAACGCCCGAGCACACAACGCTCACTCTCGCAATGCATGACGCGTCAACTGCCAGCGTGCGTTTGTGTACGTGTGTGTGTCCGTTCGCGCGTGCGTATGTATATGTATGTTTGTGTGTGGAGCGGTGGCGTAGCGCTACGACATCGGCGACTCGAGTTCGATTACCGCTCCCGGCTATCGCCGGCCGCGAAAATCTGAATCGGCTGTGTGCATCCCCCAGGTTGACTCAGCCTTAAATGAGCATCAGATGTGATGTGTAGACATCAGGTTTGGGAAGACAAAGAGGGCCGGGTGTGGTGGCTGACCACACCATCCCTTAATAGGTGCGCTGTTCCGACCTTAATAGGTTGCTCCCTTTAACGGCACTTGCCCCAACAGCTTATGTAGGCTACACGGGGGATCTGTGTCTTTGCATATGCACGTGCGCGGTGTGTAAATATCGCAACTAGGGAGACAAAGGCGGCCGGGCGCGGTGTTGGCCACCCACCCCCTCGTAGTGCCGAGCCGGCCTTCATAGGTGCTCGCTAACAGCACTTGCCCCAACAGTCTCTGGAGGCTACACGGGTGATCTTTGTCTTTGCGTGGCGCCGTTAGCTATTTTAGAACGACAAACGCAGCGCGTCAAGCTGCTGTTTATTATTTATGGGCGGGGAGGTGAATATCCATTTTGTGGGATGCCCTCTTTAATCTTTTACATTTCATAAAAATTCAGATTTTTTTTTAACCGTGCATTATTCTCGCGACGGATCATTAGGCGCAGGGACGTGTGGGTTGCGAGCACGCGCGCACTGGATGCGCGCTCCGGTTCAGCGTCGGTGGGTGCTCGCGTTCCTTATACCCATCATCATTTGCGGCCCATTGTCAATCCACTGCTGGATGAAGGCCTCCCTCCCCCTATTACCGTTGTCAGTGATGGGGGGATTCGTTTAATCACGCGTCATCGCGCTGCTCGGTGTGGGGGTTGGTGAAGGACATTCACCATCATGATCGTCAGATATGTTATCCACTGCTGGGTGAAAACCTTCCGAAAGCCACCGTTTCCACGTCTCACGTTTCACAACAACAATCTTTAATTTTCTAAAAGCGCATTTCACATCAAAATATCTTCAAGGGCTTTACAAAATAAATAAATATGGAGGTTATTCGTTATACTTCACCACGATGGGTCAATGCAGGTTGGTATAGGCGTGGTGGTGGGGGGGGGCTCACCGCTCTACAAAGCCGGCGACCCGAGTTCGATTCCCGCTCACGGCCAATACCAGTGATGGTTATCTGAAGCTGTCATGGGCTCCCCTAAGTCGACTCAGCCTTAAATGAGTACCTGGAGAGACAGAGGCGGTCGGGCGTGGTGCTGGCCACCCACCCCCTCGTGTACCGTTCCGGCCTTCATAGGTGCTCGCTAACAGCACTTGCCCCTACAGTCTGTTAAGGGCTATACGGGGATCTTTGTTTTTGCCTTTGGTGGGGATGGAGAGGGGGGGGGGGTACCTAGGACCGGTGCAGATATCACTCCCTACTGGTCGCAGATAAGTGTCGCCAAATCTACATGGAAAATCAATTCTGTCCATTAGACTCAGCGATTAAAGCCTTCTAGATGATCCACATTTTTCCAGACAAAAACTATTTAAAGTAGTACTGTAATAATGCCTGCTGATTGGCTCACCACTAGGCTAATAATACGGCTCTCAACAACTGGACATCTGTGGAAAAAAAAGAGCTTCATAGGTCATCGGATTCCTGCAGTAAAAATAAATATTCTGAAATATTCCGATTATGTTGTAGGCCCTCCTTGAGGCGCTCCGCTCCACATCGAGGTAACAGCTGAGGGACGCGAGCGCAGCCGTCGGGAAACGTCTCTCTTTCAATGACGACGGCAGCGTTCGTGACTTTGTCGCAGCTGAAGCTCGGGGAAAGAAAACAAAACATGCTTGAATAATTAGTGCCGTGAGTGATTTATGTTTGATGAATTTACCTTGAGTCGAATACATGCGATATTTTTGTTTTACATAGATAAAAACATAAATACGTTTGTGGACTTCATAACAACAATTGCAATATGTAACACACAGTTAGCTCCGCTCCACCTATTTGCCTTCGGCCCCTCGTAGCATCAACACGGCTCTGGGTTGTGACCAGAAAACCCGTGCTCGACCCGTGCCGCGCCAAACCAACCCGACGCTCTGCTGCCCGCATCCAACTCCTCCCGTTGCCTCTGTGGACGCCCAAGCGGCAGTCGACAAAGGCGCAAATTGATGCGGTCACAGGAGCCCCCCCCCCAACACCCCTCCCCGCAAAAAACCGAAGCCTTAGTAAAGCACATTCATAGTCGGAATTGATGAAGCCCATTTAGAAGGACGGAACATCCGCGCACCGGATTGCACAAGGAAGAAAGTAACAACATTCGCGAAGTATTTTTCATTTTTTCATTATTCCCGCGCCGATTTCCCCACGGAGAGCCACTCTTCACGCCGACGGCGGCGGAGGCACTCGCGGCTCGAGCGCCGTCGCGCTCACAGTGAGCCGAGGGGCGTCAGCGGGCCCACGTGGTCTCGGCTGCGCGCGTGCGCGTCTGTGCGCGCGTGCCTCCATAGAAGGCAATTACACATTAATGAGGCCCTACATAAATAACGGGCTTCTGAGTGTTGCCCCGTGCTAAGTGCGCGCGCGCGTGTGTGTGGATTTTCTCCCGGATACTCTTTCCCACCACTCCTTAAGAAGCACTTACAAAATGCATGCCCTTCTCAATACACCCTTGCCCATACACACACGCTAATGATCTACTCAATTCACCCATGCCCTGCTCAACACGTTCATGCCCATCTCACAACAGCACCCATGCCCTGCTCAACACGTTCACTTCCATCTCACAACAGCACCCATGCCCTGCTCAACACGTTCACTTCCATCTCACAACAGCACCCATGCCCTGCTCAACAGGTTCACTTCCATCTCACAACAGCACCCATGCCCTGCTCAACACGTTCACTTCCATCTCACAACAGCACCCATGCCCTGCTCAATACGTCCACGCTCTGCTCTGGACGGAGACCAGCAGAGTCGCGGTGGATCTGGCTGCTGGCCACGTGCCCCTGGAAGCTCTTCGTGCGGCACTGAGTGGTGGGTAGGGGACACGGAGCCCTGCTGCCGACACTCGGTGCGAGTTTGCCGCTGCTCTTCGCGACACACACAGACACAGGCGCGCGCGTTTACACAAACACAAAAACAAATACCCTCCCCCCCCCCCCCCCCCCCGTATAGCCTTCACAGACTGTTGGGGCAAGTGCTGTTAGCAAGTGGCACCGATTAAGGCCGGCACGGCACACGGGGGGTTGGGATGCCAGCACCACGCCCGGTCGCCTTTGTCTCCCCGGTGGCAATGTTTGCACATCGGCTACGTACGATGCGAAATAAATTCAACAAACATCGCACATGTAACTAACTTGAGGCTGGGTTGACCTAGAAGAGGCCCAGGACTGGTTCAGATAATCACCACTGGCGTTGGCCGTGAGTGGGAATCGAACTCGGAGGGCAGTTAGCGCCGAGACCAATGCGCCACCGCTCCCCACTGACTCACACGTACCCTGAGCGCTCCTACAAGCACACCCACTCCCTGATGCCCTATCTGGGTGAACCCAGATCCATTCCCGCCACGCCGTCCCCACCCCGCTTTGCGAAGTCCCCTGGCTTGGCCTCCGTCTCTGAGACAGTTCGCGTATTTAAAGTATCCGGGGTAATTGACAGCGAGACGCAAGCGACGAGAGACAGAGAGAGAGAGAGGTCACGTCACAGGGAACTCCCTCTCCCCTCTCGTGCGCGTACAATTGATGTTTTTTTTTGCTGCATTCTGGTAACCGCGTGAATAAAATTGAAAGATATAACGGTTACCAGCTTGCCGCAAGCACGGAGACCCCAGTGTTTAGTTTTAAGTGAGCGTCGTTGTCGTTCGTGCAAATTAGCATCGCAACCAGACGGTGAGCAAGCGGCGCCATCAACAATTTCCCAAGCTCTGCATTCCTCTATGCAGTGAGATGTTTTCAGCCGCCAAATGAGTGTTTATAAACAACATAAAGATGTCACCGCTGTCTATCAGTTGACACAATGCTGCAAGTTTCGTAAAAACCCCGATCACTCTCTGTCCACCCAGCAGTGTACATGGGGTACACCACAGTCAGTAACATCGGCGGGTGGGGTGTGGTGGGGTAAAGAGTGGGTAAGCACACCACTTCAAAGACATCTGGTCAACGTGGCAGAGCTCCATCTGGCGAAGGCTCTTTCACTGGTAATGGCTTGGCCGAAAACTTGCAGGGCTGCGCCTGCACCTTTTAACCGACAAACGAGGGCATTCAAGGCAGTCAAATTAATGTGGAAAGGGATATTAACAACAACAATAGCAGGAGAGCACCAGGCCCAGATGAACACAGAGAATCTGACCAGCGCGATGAGGGTACACGCGACAGGGTCAAGACAATCGACCTCTTCCGTGCGTGCAGCAGTTACGATCGCGGCCGGGAGTTAAGCGAGATGGGACACGAGGTGAGACACAACATGGGACACGAGATGGGACACGACATGAGACACGACATGAGACACGAGATGGGACACGAGATGGGACACGAGGTGGGACACGAGGTGAGACACGACATGAGACACGAGATGAGACACGACATGGGACACGAGAGGGGACACGAGGTGGGACACGAGGTGGGACACGAGGTGGGACACGACATGAGACACGAGGTGGGACACGAGGTGGGACACGAGGTGAGACACGAGGTGGGACACGAGGTGGGACACGACATGAGACACGAGGTGGGACACGAGGTGAGACACGAGGTGGGACACGAGGTGGGACACGAGGTGGGACACGAGGTGAGACACGAGGTGGGACACGAGGTGAGACACGAGGTGAGACACGACGTGAGACACGAGGTGAGACACGAGATGGGACACGAGATGGGACACGAGATGGGACACGAGATGAGACACGAGGTGAGACACGAGGTGGGACACGAGATGGGACACGAGGTGGGACACGAGGTGGGACACGAGATGGGACACGAGATGGGACACGAGGTGGGACACGAGGTGGGACACGAGGTGAGACACGAGGTGGGATACGACGTGAGACACAAGGTGAGACACGACATGGGACACGAGGTGAGACACGAGGTGGGACACGAGATGAATACCCGGTCAGGCTTGGTGCTCAGAGAGAGAGAGAGAAAAAAATCAAAAACAAAAATCAGGAATAAAAATGTCGTTTGCCCCTTGTGGGCGCGAAGAAAATGAGCAGCCCCGCCTGGCCACTCTCGCCACCAGACTCGAACTGACAAAGACTCTCGCGGGATTGGCTCCCGATTCGAGGCCCGGTAATGGGAAGGCGCCTCAATTGGTCCCCGGCGCCCCCGCGGGCTCACAGTGGCCGTCGCCGGGCAGGCGAGGAAATCCTTGGGTGGTCACGGTCCGTTAGGGTTTAGGGGTTCGAATCTGGGAAGACGCCAATGCATTCAAACCCGGTTTCCCATTTAACACGTGGGCTGCTTAATGCGTAGGCTTTCGCGGCGTATTTTATCCATCGTAAAAGTTACTAATTCAGCACACCGGTGTGCTGGAGAGCAAACCCACGACATTTACAATTTGAGTACCGTGGCGTTTCGCTGGTGATTACATTGACTGATTTGCCTGAATTGTGAAGAAGTCCTCGTCTTTCGCTTTTCCACGTCCAGGGAGTTGATACCGGCGGCCTGGGAACCCGATCTGACTGCGCAAGAAACAACCGTCACGTTTTCTTTGGTTCTTTCGGTAAAGTCACGTAGAATGAGAATAAAATAATAATACAATAAAATAACAATCAAATTCTCACGACGTTTCGGCCACAACACAAGTGGCCTTCTGTGTTGTGGCCGAAACGTCGTGAGAATTTTCTTGTGTCACTTTATTTTTTCATTATTTTATTCTCATTCTACGTGACTTTAGCGAAAGAACCAAAGAAGATGAATTCTTGCAGTCACGAAAGCTTTAAATCGAAATTGAACCGTCACGTTATGTTGGGCGTTTTCCACTCGATTTGGCTAAATCCCAACTGCGATACGTTTCCATTTCGGTTTGGTTAACATGTGACACTTTACAGAGCATAGATACACGCTATGACCCCGGCGTGACCGCAAATTGGTAATCGTGTGCTGGCTTCTTCTGGGGCTATTCTCTGTCCGCGTAAATGGGCAGAGAACGACGCAGGGTGATGCACTGGCTGTATAATGTCTCTGTCTCACGGCGTGACGCCGATAGCGCAAGGATAATTGTAATTTCTCGCGCGTGCATTGCCCATCGCTCTCTCAGAGTCCCATGGTGTTAGCTGCACCACCGCGTGTTAAGAACGGCCTCGGAAGATGACGTCACAGAACTACTTATTTCAAAACTCGTCGTATCTACACACTCGGGGCGTTCCTTTTATGTGCACGGTGGTCACCCGTCCCACCCACTAAGCAGGCTCGACCGGCTTAGCTGCTGATATCCGACGTGGTCAGGCACATTGTCACGGTGGGTTTGCGCGTTCCTCTCACGACGATAACGGGCCACTTGAGCCAAGAGGCGGACCCTCAAGTGCGAGACAAATTGGGGTTAAGGTAACGCCAATTACGCAACGGCCGGCCCCGATAGCGCAACGCGCGTGGCTAATTACGGGCGATGCCCGTCCATGCCACTCCCTGGAGGCCACCGGTGGCACTGCCGCGTTGACGAGGCGGCGCTAGGCAGCGTGACGCCACACAGCAGCGTGACGCCGCTTGGCGCCACGCTGCTGTAGTCGCGCTCCCAGTGCAGAGCCGAGAAGCAATGGAAGAGCCGCTGTCTCAAATGAAGGAAACAAGGAGCCGGATCGTGAAGTGCGGCTCTCTTGGTGTCACCACTGCCGTACGTCCGACTAGCGGCTGTGCTGTGCCGCGCGAGATTCGGCACGATGTCCGACGTTTCGCTCCACATCCTGACAGCGTCTTCAAGTTTCTGGGTAAATAATTGGTGGAGAGGGCTGAACCGGACCTGTTCGTATCGATTCCAGCTTTCAGTCTCCCGTAATTAAACCTGAGTTCTCAAGCGCAGTGAGTTCTCTCAGCCGGCTCGCCAATCACTCTACAGTACACACACAACCCCATCGTATAAAAGTAGAGGATTGACTTAATAAAAAATATCATAACTTTGGAAAATACCAATTTTGATGTACTAGTTGACAGACGGGTGATCACGTTGCAGGTCATATAAACGGCCGTGCCCTGATGTGTAAAAAGAGCACAGTGAAGTGCCTTCTCCGAGCTCCCGAAAGAAGCTCCCAACGCGTCGGAGCGAAACGTCGGGCACCACGAAGAACCAACACGCGGCACAAGCCGAGAGTAACATCGGAGAGTCGCGCGCTTCAATGACTCCCTGCTGCAAGTGGAAATGAACCCTATGGACCGTGCCTCGGAAGCTAATTGCTGATTAGCAGCCACAACACCGCGTGTTTGTATTTCCTTACAACACAAAAAAAAATACCCGGCGAGCCATCTTTCACAGTGGTGAGCTCTAATTAACTTTGCTAATGAACTGTTGAGAGTTAATGAACGTTGTGTCGAATCACTCTAGTGCGCGTCAGGGCGTCAGTGTTCCGCGTCCTCGAATCGCTTGAGATGGAGGGGGGGTGAAGGGGGGGTGGAGGGGGGGTGGAGGGGTGGATGAAGGGGGGGATCAAGGGGAAGCATGAAGGGGGGGATGGAGGGGGGATCAGGGGGGAGATCAGGGGGGGGGGAGGGGGGATGATGGGGGATGAAGGGGGGGGGGGCGTCCGATGTTCGGGCCCAGCGGTTGGGAGCAGGAGGAGGGGGAGGCGGCGATGGATTCCCCCCCAATTTTTTTTCCCTGCGTGTTGTAGTTGAGGCTCAAGAATTCGTGGGCAAGGGGTCCCCGGGACACAGGAATTGACGTTGGCTGAGCCGTGGAGCTCCGCGAAGGAAATCACGGCGGGATTTACAGGACACCTCCCTTTGTCCCGAAGCCTCTACATCACGGGGCCGATCCGACGTCCGCCCGAGCGAATCGCACCGCACCACGTTTCCAGGCGAAAATGTTTCACGTTTTACGGCAAAGCCCGGCCGTAAAACATTGGGCGATTTGTGTGCGTGGTTTTTAAAGTGCAGAGATCGCAACCGTGATGGATTGTGTTCTCGTAACCTGCCGTGGTGTCGCCTGGGAGCGGCAGAGCGTCAGATCCGGGCAGCTTGAACTCGGATCGCTCTCGGATGGGTGGTCTTCGTGCACCCAAAAAAACAGGAGACGATTTAAAAAAAAACCCCACTAAGATCTCGCGATGCTCTGTTGTACGCAGTGGTGTGCACGCACAAATAACAATACAACCAAACAATATAAAACTTCAACACATTTGTCAATCACACACTACTACTCTGAAGAAGAGCCGTTGCTTGAAACGTCACCTGATATATATTTAAAATGCTTGCATGTTAGGGCGGTGTTATTGATGTACTTGTTGAGTTGTTGCTGTTCATGGACAATACAGATGTGGGGTGGATCCATGGTCGTCCGGGCGGGGGTAAATTGTTATTGACAGAGAAAGTACATTAGGTATTTTTTTTGGTATGTAAAACAAAGCGCATTATTTTTTACACTCTTGACATCTCAGAATGACTGGCCCCTTGGCAAGTTTCTCGGTCAGTCTCTGCCTCTTGGTGCCGTCATCTGTCTGTGATGAAACCAAGCACCAGCGGGAGCCAATCGCTCGCAACAACGACTCCCGCACCATGTCAGCGGCCCTGGCACTAAAAGACAAAGATACCCCGTGTAGCCTTAACAGATTGTTGGGGCAAGCGCTGTTAGCGAGTAGCACCTATGAAGGCCGACACGGCACACGAGGGGGTGGGTTGCCAGCACCACGCCCGGTCGCTTTTGTCTCCGCCGAGTGGCGATGTTTACACACCGCACCAGGTACTCATTTAAGGCTGAGTTTACCAAGCGGAGGCCCAGGACCGGTTTTGGCAGTGAGCGGGAATCGAACTGGAGTCGCCGGGTATCGTAGCGCAACGCGCTAACCGCCGCTCCCCTCCGACACACACACACGCAGTGCAGCATTACGCTTCTCATCTGGCACGCTGTTCGTGTGACAGCTAAACGGGTGCGAGAGTGTGCGGTGGGGACCGCGCGAACGTGTGGTCTGAGACCGCCAAACGGTCTCGGCCCAAAATTCCTGCCCCATGGGGAGGGGAGCGAACCCTCACCCTGCACCTGTCCTGGGCAGCAGCTGACCCCTTACCCCCCTTAGCTCCCCTCCGCCAGCCAGAGCCACTGACGCCACCGACTCTCAGATTCCTCGGCTGTCCCAGTCGCCACCGCTCCCCCCCCCCCGTCAAAGAAGCCACCCCAACTCCGCAGTGCTCTCCGGTTGTTCGGCACGATGTCCGACGTTTCGTCCCACGTGCTGGGAGCTTCTTCATGAGCGTAATTGAATACAGCTCCCATGCTCGGTGTGTTGCCTATGATCTAATTCGCCCGGAACGGTCGCGATCTTATCGTCAGATCTGGGACGCTAAGCGGGGTTTGAGCCTGGAGAGTGCTTGGACGGACGTGCGCCGGACGTCACAGGCGTTACGGGCTGCTGTGCGGTGGCAGAGGGCAGTGAAGCAAACTACATTGTTGTACTGTACTCTGTTGTCACGTCTGCGTTCCCCGCCCTCATCAACCCGCACTGGCCGACGTGGCTGGACGTACGAACGAATCATCACCCCACGACCCGCACGGTCGAGCGAGCGGACGGGCCACTCGTCCACCAGTGGAGTGGCGAGCGCTCGGCGTTGCGAGCGCGGTGCTGAGTTAAAATTAAACAAATATCAGCGGCTGCGAGGCGTGCGCTCTGGGAGCTCGGCGGAGGTCAGGAATTCTACAAATACAAACGAACGACCCCCCCCCCGAACCTTGTGTTGTTGTTAACATTTAAATGGGAAAAACCGAGCGACTAGGGATGAAATTTGCATGTGCGCGGCGGTGGGGAGTGGTGGTGCAGCGGTTAGCGCGCTACACGACGCACTCTCCGAATAGCATGGTTGGCAACGTGCGGTGCGAAAGAAGTTCAACATACACGCAGGCCAGTCCCCCGGGTTCGATTCGTAATTGATTTTTGGGTTCGATCTTGCAATTAAAATACTGTGTCGCAAACCCTCCTCTACCCGACACAGCCAATTAATAAAGTCGTCACGTAAACGTGCCAATTCATGCCTGCTTTAGCACACCGGTATGTTGGGGAGAAATCCACAACATCACAATTTGGTAACATTGTTCAACATTGTATAACATTGTTGAACATTTAACGCAACCATGATGCTTTGAAGGAGTAATACATTGGCACGTGTGTCCACCACGTGACAACCGTAACGGGTGGACGGAGGGCTTATGACACGCATTTTTTTGCTCACGCGGTGTGGTCCACAAAAACGATGATGAATTCATCGCGAAGAGCTGCGTGTTGAATGCACTCGTTCTGTTGTAGTCCTTGGTGCTCATACGTTGTTCATTCGCTTCGTCTGAATGAAATCAACGACGCCAACCAACGCCAGCGGCAGCCGGCACCCAATACACCTCTAGCGAGAACGCGAGCTTCTCGCTACCTGGCGAAGCTCCCAGGGTGTTGAGCGAAACGTCGGACGCCGTGCCGACCCGAACCCGCATTGGAGAACTATAGAGCGAGGGGGAAAAAGTCGACATTAGGAGGAGCATCCTGCTGTGTCATTCAGTTCCTTGCGTCGTGAGCACCCAGTGCCTGGCACGGCGTGCACACTCGCACGGAGTCACCGTTGCAGACCAGACATTGCAGACCAGGAATCACAAAGGAACGAGCCAGGCGCAGCTACAACGACATTTGTGGTGTAAAATGTTGCGGCGAGGTATTTTACGATCACAAAAAGACGCCTTCTGATCACGAGCCATCGGCGTCACAACGCTCTCTCGGTGGCTTGCGCTGATGGTGCTGCTGATGGTGTCGATGATGATGATGATTTTGCGGTTGTGTCCCGGATTAACCCTTTAGAGCGCACGGCGGGCACCAGCAGAGCGCATAACACAAAGCCCGGGCATCAACAACAACAAAAAAAGAAGCAAATAAATAAATACGTTTCACGAAAAAAACGCTCCGCTCGGCACCTGCCTCCCTTCGCTTCCCGCGGGACGCGTTAGGTCCTGATGAGAAACGCGAAGTGATAATGGAACGCTGGGACCGCCGCAGTGATTGTATTAAGATGTCGCGGCGCTGTTAACCCCACTCCGCCTCCGGCGTGGAGACGGCGTCGCTCGCAGTCGCCGTTCCCGGCCACGGCCGCTCGCGGAGCAAATTGGGTTGCCACCTGTCACGTAACAACAAGAGCGGTGACGGCGGTGACGACAAAAAAAAACCGGGACACGTCATGCACGCGAAGAAGATGAATATCGAACGGCAGACAGCTGGATGCTGCGGTATTGTAACAGCTGGCGCGCTGGTCACCGGCTTGGTTCGATCTCCCGGCGCGGCACTCGAAGAATGGCGAAAGGTTCTTAAATTATCGCTCCCCTTCCCGGCTCCACCGCCTCTGTCTGCCCAGGGGTACAAAGACGTCCACCACTGTTCGCGGTTAGTCGATCGGCGCGTCACGTGCGGTGGGGTAAAGTGTGGGTGCGCCCTCTTCTTCCAAGATATTTCAGAATCTACGGCCGGTTTTTACCGAACAGGAACCAGTGACCGATTCCTCGTGGAATTTTAGTCGGAAGAGGTGGCCGTACTCTCACTTTGCCCCAACACGCGCGACCTTGCTCATAGACCATGAGGTACCGCTGGGTGGAGAGAGTTGATGGGGGGGGGGGGGGTGTAAGAAACTAGCGCTATTGTTTGAGCTTCCACGCCGGGAGATGGAATTGAACTGGGGGACTCTGCATTGCAAGTCCAGTGGCGCTGCTCGGCATTACGCCGCCTGTAATTGTGAGTTTATAACTAAATGTGTTGTGTTTATTACACGCGACATTTGTACACGTGCGGCAAACCCGTTAAACATTCGTTTTTTAGTTTGTGTGTTTGTTATATCGACGCTGTTGCCGGGAATGTTAAATAAAAAATAAAAAAAAACGATTTTAACCATCGTAGACTTTTTACGACCAAAACCCATCAGGCACGGCGCCCATTGCGGAAGGCGCGCTCCCTGTGATGCTGCGTCCTCGGCTGTCTGAGCCAATAAATCAGATGCTCCGGGTAACACTGTTGCAAGCAAAGACTCCAGAAGACAAACGGGCCCCGGATTGTTACTGAGAGATCAGCGGCCAGGCGGGGAAGGAGCTCAAGCCGCAGACGAGGGCTCTCTTGATGGACCATTTTCGTGAAGATGAAAAGAATAAATAGAAGCGAGGTTTTCCACGGCTAGACGCGGATTAGAGGATGAGCTCTCCATAGCTTCTGGGTCACTCTTCTTCTCCGCAATAAAAAAAAACCCCTACGGATAGGAGGATGAATATCTGCACTTCCAGAAAACCGCTTCGGAGTGCTTTTAACTCACGACTAAATGTGAATAATATGATGAATTTAACTACGATTCTAAATGTAGGGCTTACATTTTTTTTTAAGTCTAATTGGTTGTTTAAAACTTGCTGGTTATAAAAACTCCAGCGCTTAAAGAATTCGTCAAGGCGATGACTTCATCACGCGTGAAATCACCTCGCGGTGTCACACCTCAAGCGCCGTGGTGACATCTCGTCCAGCTGCGAACGTAGCGAGCGATCAAACACCTCCGAGGAGGCACGCGCGTCAATGAGTGCGAATCCACGCGCGCGCACGATTCTCCTTCCCCTCCGTCTTCGTCTTGCCGCCACTCTCACGACCGCTTTCACGCAACCCCCCCCCCCCCCCCTGTGCCGTTGCTCGCGACAGGTGACGGCCGTGGAGCGGCAGATTTTCGACTTCCTGGGCTACCAGTGGGCGCCCATCCTCGCCAACTTCCTGCACATCCTCATGCTCATCCTGGGCCTCTTCGGAGCGCTGCAGTACCGCCCACGCTACCTCACCGCGGTGAGAGTCGGGCACGTGTCGCAGACGAACGCCTCCTCGCTCACCCGCTCTGGGGACTTCATCGGGGCTGCAGCCCGGCGCGTTGGATCTTGAAGGCCCCCCCCCTAAATATATATTTACCGTGTCCCTGGTACCCCAACCCATGAGTCAATCCTACTCACTCCACACCCAACCCATCAGCCACCTACATATCAAACCTCACACACCAACCCATCCGACTATAATGTCTCACACCACACTCAGGACATCATCCGCTTTTTCTGCCATAAAACATCCAGCTCCCGCTTGCAGCTTCCACTCGACCACCGTCTTCTCGCTTCTCCTGCACGCCGCAACCAGGCGCGCCAGCTGAGCCCCCTCGCGTCACACGCACGGCGCGGTTCCGAAGGAGGTCGCAGGCTAAGATGCTCTCGGTGACGGGTAGACCCCCGCCTGCAGCCCATTCCACGTGGTCGGCCTCCCGAGTCCGTGGGGCCGTATGCCGCGGAGTGCCGGGCCATCTCCAGCCCGTGGGCCTTCGAGTAATTTCCACCGCTGCTCTAGCGGCTGCAGATATTTACGTGAACCGAATTGCGTGCAACGGCCACGAATTAAAACGCCGTCTCTTGCGCGAGCGAGTCGATGCCCCGTGGTACTGCTCAGTGTAAGAATCAATGTTCATCAGAGCATCGTCGCTCAACTGCGGTGAACCCGAGCCTCGAGCGCGCCACGCCGCGGCTGTCGCCCGTCAACTAGCAGCGTGCCGCCCATCCTGTGCGTTGACTCCTTGAGCAGCGGGGGGTGAGCCAGGTTCAGCGGGGAGTGAGCCAGGTTCAGCGGGGAGTGAGCCAGGTTCAGCGGGGAGTGAGCCAGGTTCAGCGGGGAGTGAGCCAGGTTCAGCGGGGAGTGAGCCAGGTTCAGCGGGGAGTGAGCCAGGTTCAGCGGGGAGTGAGCCAGGTTCAGCGGGGAGTGAGCCAGGTTCAGCGGGGAGTGAGCCAGGTTCAGCGGGGAGTGAGCCAGGTTCAGCGGGGAGTGAGCCAGGTTCAGCGGGGAGTGAGCCAGGTTCAGCGGGGAGTGAGCCAGGTTCAGCGGGGAGTGAGCCAGGTTCAGCGGGGAGTGAGCCAGGTTCAGCGGGGAGTGATCCAGGTTCAGCAGGGAGTGAGCCAGATTCAGCGGGGAGTGAGCCAGGTTCAGCGGGGAGTGAGCGAGGTTCAGCGGGGAGTGAGCCAGGTTCAGCGGGGAGTGAGCCAGGTTCAGCAGGGAGTGAGCCAGGTTCAGCGGGGAGTGAGCGAGGTTCAGCGGGGAGTGAGCGAGGCACACGGGAGAGGCGATAAAACGCCACTGCAGACATCGGCGAAGCAGCAGCCACGCCATTATCAGAGCACACACCCGTGCCCTGTCAACCTGCCCGTCACGTAAATCGCATTTTTCTTCTCCCGCTCTCACGCAGCCCTGGCTGATTGCGCCTCGCCGCCAATTTCCAGGCTTTTGAATGCCGCTCACTCAGAAGTGGTGGTCGCCGAGTAGCTCAGGCATCAGAGAGGCTGAACCAGCACCACTTAGACCCCTGGGTTCGAATCCGGATTTCAGCCGCTGGCCATGATTACTTCGGGTTCTTAGGTTTAGCGAGATGGTTGTCTCAGGCCAGTCACCAATGACTCACACAGAGACTCATAGACTCACACAGAGACCCAGTGACTCACCTATGATACATATAAAGGCGCCTCGATAACCATAGACTCACCTCGAGACCAATAGACTCACCTAGAGGATAGATTTACACAGAGACGAAAAGACTCTTACAGAAACCCACAGTCTCACACAGATACCCATAAACTCACATAGAGACCCATATAATCACCTAGAGACCAATAGACTCGCCTATAGAACTGTAGACACACAGAAACCCATATACTCACACGCAGAGACTCAAAAACTCCACAGAAGAAACCAATGTTGATTTGCTTGCCATGCTACACTTGCACGAGTGTGCATGAGTAATTACTTAAAGTTATATAACATATATTTACTTGGGACATTCCCTAATAAGGTGATGCACTGCTGCCCAATGAAATTTTCAGCATCGCATGACCTGATGCTAGCTGCACAATCTAAATAAAAATGGAAAGACAACTTAAAAGGTGACACACTGTGCACACACACACCTACACACGACAACAACCGTCATTCACCACTATCTGGCGGTGACGTCATCACAATACTTGTGCCAGGCTAGGTGCAAATTGATGCCACGTTGAAGTGTCAAAGGCTCACCGATAGGTCACAGGACTGACGATTCAGGTGCTATAGGTTACGGTCCACGTGACGCAAGTCAATAACACGTGGCCCACATGCTCCCACCCGTTTCCACACACGCATGTATTAAACTGTCGGTCTCTCTAGCAACGGAGTAACTATCGAGTGTGCAGGCGGTGCAACTGCACAGAAGCCCCCGTGCTGGAGGAGCCCAGGCGCCTGGCTATGAACAGGGGGGAGGAGGTATGGGCGGGTGGGTTGGGACATTTTATTATTGCACCTATAAGCCCACACCAACAACGCCCTGACACTTACTTAGCGGGGAATATCGCTCCAACACTCGCGGTGCTTTGTGTCACCCCTCTGAGTGTTCGCGAAGCTCAAGTCGTCAGACATCCTGTTCGCTTTGCCGTGGATTGGCTCCAATAGCGCAGCTCCGCGTGTGGATCTGTGGCGATGCGCCCTGCCGCTTTACTCTGAGCCCACCCGGCGGTCGCGACGCCCGCCCGAGGCCGCCACGAGTTGCTGCGCCCCGGCACGAAGCCCACGGTCCACGCACGAGACGGCGACTCCCCGCTGCACAGTACAGCACTCTGCTGCACACTGCAGCACTCTGCCGCACAGTGCAGCACTCTGCTGCACACTGCAGCACTCTGCTGCACGGTGCAGCACTCTGCTGCACAGTGCAGCACTCTGCTGCACTGTGCAGCGCTCTGCTGCACACTGCAGCACTCTGCTGCACGGTGCAGCGCTCTGCTGCACACTGCAGCACTCTGCTGCACAAGGGCGCAACGCTGCCGCACGATGCTGCACCCTGATGTACACTTATGCACACTGGCGCACTATGCTGCACACTGGCTAACCATGCTGCACCACGCTGCACTATGGGGCAGCGGTGGGTCTGATGGGACAGCGGTGGGTCCGATCCCGACTGTGACGCCTGCTGTATATTTGGAGATTGCATGTCTCCCTCTCTCTCTCTCCCTTGGTCGCGTGGATTATTTTCTCTGGACCCTCCAGTTTTCCCCTCCGCATTTGTAATTATCAACATCACGCGTTCACATTACTCGGCTGCTATAAATTCCCACGTGATGAAACGCCTTTTCGTCGAGCTATAATGTGTGTTCAGGCCGCTTCAGCAAAACAGTCACACAGCTCAGTTCGCTTGCATAGCTCATCGGGAGCGCAGTGCGCTCAACCGCTGCGCCACCGCTCCCCACGCGCCCGCACGCCACGCGCGCGTTCGAGACGCTGCAGGGGCGGCGCGCCCCGAGGCGCTCCTCGACGAGCGGGGGCGGCGGAGCCGTCGGTGGGAAGCTCGCGGCGTTTGTTGACGCCCGCGCGCGCTTCGCGAACTCCGTCCGCGACGTTCACAGCCAGATGCTTTCCATATGGCTCCATCAACGACGCATTTAACTTGAACTGTGTCTCGCTTTCCGCGGATTCGATGCGCGTTTTTCAATTTGCCCTCGTCGAGTAAGCACCGCCGCCAACACCACCACGACCGCTTGTGCACACGCGGCGGTGGTGGCGGTGGTGTGGGGGATGAGGCGCACAATTTGTGAGCGTCTCCATCGCCGTTATTGTGCCCCTCCCCCCCCCGCCGCCGCTCCATCGTGTGGCTGGGCATGAGATCAGCGCGTGACGAGCCGGACCGATAACCTCGCTAATCAGCAGCGACAGCAGCACTTTACCTTGACGTAGAGACAACACGTGTCGAGCAGCAGTCGTACGATTAGCGTGGTTGGCCTACGTACGGTGCGAAGGAAGTTTCAACATACATCCATACATTTCTAAATTAGCGATGAGAATATTTATTTTTGTCAACAAAGAGTTGGATGGAACTCAACGAGCGAGATGATGAACGCAACTGCGGCTCCACACACCGGCGAGCAAATGCGTGAGAGGAATTCCACGAGATCTGAACGAAGACGCAGGCTGAGATAATAATAAATAAAAACATGTTAACAAAGACCTCGGTGCGCTGATGAATACCAAACACGGTAGCTGCCGAAGCTGACCTCGACCTATCGGGGTGGTGCAAGTGCACCGCCCTCGCGGCGAAACGTAACAACTGTAAGGACCCTTCGACAAAATGTTTGACCTCTGCGGTGGATGGCGAACTCCACGGTCGAGTTCCACCGCGGTTCTCACCGTCGCCGCCTGCCGAGACCCAGGCCGGAGTCCAACTTTCGCTCGTCGACTCTGCACCGCACGGGGCACACGTGCGGCGCACCTCCGATACGCACGCTTGGCCACGTGCGGTGCGAGAGAAGTTCAAGGCGCGTGTGTAAAGACACGTGTGGTGTTTTTTTTAAGGAATCAATAAAAGCAAGCGATTGTCTCCTCGAGCCAGGGCGGGGTGACTGACGGCAGGGTGACAGCAGCCGTGCAGAGGAAAATAAACACACGCAAAGATCCCCCGGATAGCCTTAACAGACTGTTGGGGCAAGTGCTGTTAGCGAGCACCTATGAAGGCTTGAACGGTACACGATAGGGTGGGTAGCCAGCACCACGCCCGAGCGTCTTAGTCTCCCCAGTGGCAATGTTTACACACCGCACCAGGTACTCATTTGAGGCTGAGTCGACCTAGGGGAAGCCCGGGACCGGTTCAGAAAATCGTCACTGGTGTTGGCCGTGAGCGGGAATCGAACCCGGGTCGCCAGGTTCATAGCGCAGCGCAGCGCGCTAACCGCTACACTATCGCTCCCCACATACACACATACACACAGAGACACACACAGACATACACATAGAGACACACACAGACATACACACACATACACACATACACACACAGACATACACACACACAGACACACACACCTAAAACATACACATGATCGTTATCTTCCCCGCACCAATGTTGCGGAGGTAAAATAAATAGATTGGTGGAGATTGGGCAAATTATTCGGTTACATGCCCGTTCTACGCCCGCCTAAAATAATCCACATCCACCCAGCTGCTGCAAGGCTCACGATGCCTCCCTCCCCTTTCGCTCCTCCGTCCTCTCGTTCCTTCTTCATCTCCGAGACCGAGGAGTCTATTCCCTGCGCACAATCCGCCCTCATAGCGACTGCCTCTGCGACACCGCTTTAGCTGTTCGCAGCTCATTATAAAAGTAATTAAAACGTCATGTCCCATTCCGCTCAAATACAAAAACCAGGGGGGGTAGGGGTTGCCAGAAAAAAAGTATCCGTAATCCGGGGCAGCCATCTGCCCGAGCAGCGCCGCTACGGACCTCCCAGAGTCGGATATGCGAACACATTCTCTGTCTTCTACCCCGTGCATCATCGCGCTCCGCCCACGAGGATTGTATCCTCTCGATCTCTCCTCTATCTCTCACTTTATCTCTCACTCGATCTCTCACTCAATCTCTCACTCTCTATATCTCTCACTCTATCTCTCACTCTATCTCTCACTTTATCTCTCACTCGATCTCTCACTATATCTCTCACTCTCTATATCTCTCACTTTATCTCTTACTCGATCTCTCACTCAATCTCTCACTCTCACTATATCTCTCACTCTCTATATCTCCCACTCTATCTCTCACTCTCACTCTATCTCTCACTCAATCTTTCACTTTCTCTCTCACTCACTCTCACTCCATATCTTACTCACTCTATCTCTCACTCTCACTCTCCTCTATCTCTCACTTTATCTCTCACTCAATCTCTCACTCTCTATATCTCCCACTCCATATCTTACTCACTCTATCTCTCACTCTCCTCTATCTCTCACTTTATCTCTCACTCGATCTCTCACTATATCTCTCACTCTATATCTCTCACTTTATCTCTCACTCGATCTCTCACTCAATCTCTCACTCTCACTATATCTCTCACTCTCTATATCTCTCACTCTATCTCTCACTCTCACTATATCTCTCACTCAATCTCTCACTCTCTATATATCTCACTCTATCTCTCACTCTCACTATATCTCTCACTCAATCTCTCACTCTCTATATCTCTCACTCTCACTCTATCTCTCACTCAATCTTTCACTTTCCCTCTCACTCACTCTCTCACTCCATATCTTACTCACTCTATCTCTCACTCTCACTCTCCTCTATCTCTCACTCGATCTCTCACTCAATCTCTCACTCTCTATATCTCTCACTCTCACTCAATCTCTCACTCTCTATATCTCTCACTCTCACTCAATCTCTCACTTTATCTCTCACTCGATCCCTCACTCACTCTCTATATCTCTCACTCTCACTCGATCTCTCACTCTCGCTATATCTCTCACTCTCACTCAATCTCTCACTTTACTCTCACTCACTCACTCTCACTCCGTATCTTACTCACCCTATCTCTCACTCTCACTCGACTCTCGCTCAATCTCTCACTCTCACTCTATCTCTCACTCATTCTCTCACTTTATCTCGCACTCACTCTCACTCGCTATGTCACCCTCTCACTCAATATCTTACTCACTCTATCTCTCACTCTCTCTCACTCTCTCACTTTCTCTTTCACTCACTCTCACTCGCTATGTCACTCTCACACTCAATATCTTACTCACTATTTCTCACTCTCACTATCTCTCACTCACTTTATCTCTCACTCACTTTATCTCTCACTCGCTGTGTCACTCGCTATGTCACTCGCTATGTCACTCACTATGTCACTCGCTATGTCACTCACTATCTTTCACTCTTCTATGCCTCCTACGCCCGCCGCGCAGTTCACATTCGCGAGTTACAATTCGCCCGCCACCGTCCCCGGCTTGCATTTTTAATACGCAAATTGCTCGCCCGTCCTAATGCCACCTCGCATCGCGTGAAGGCTGCGTGCTTACTGAACCGTGCGTGATAAGCCTCCCGCTGGAGAAATACACCAATCTGTCGTCTTAACCCTTTACACACTCCGCCCGCCCGCTGCCACCATCGCAGGCAGATGCAGAGGATTAGCACCATAATTGTAATGGCGCGCATGTGTGTGTGTGTGTGTGCTGGCGGGGGAGTGGGGGGGGTCCTTCTCTCCTCTCTCGTCTATTGCACGGAGGCGAGAGGCAGGAGACGGCCGAGGCGGCTCTCAGTGCCGCGTCGCGGCGCCCTCGGCGTCTCGCTCCGAACGCGGCGCTCCACGAAGCCACTGCCCGGGCGGTGCCGGCCGGGCCCTTTGGTGGTTTCCCCAAGAAGATCTTCGTTTTGCCCTCCTCCTTTCCCCCCATCACCCCTCCACCCATTGCTTTCAACCAATACGGTTGTCGGCAACTTATATAACGAGAAGAGAGGTTTTTTTTCTCAAATTCGGTAACAAAAAGAAAAAAAAAACCTCAAAGTTTCAAGAGCCGCGTTGAACTTGGTGTGATATCACGTGTGATCACACATGTGATCTCACGTGTGATCTCACGTGTGATCACACGTCATCACGTGTGATCACGAGACGGCGGTGCTTGCTACACAGCGGTCACGAAGCGCACGCGGCCCCGGAGTCGCAGGTCGCAAACCCCTGAAGCAACACGATCCTCGCGAGGCCACAGCGGAGATGACGACGAGAGGTCGAGAACGGGCTGCTGTGGTCTAGGCCGGCAGGGAGTTATTGCGCCTCCTGAGCATCACAAGATGCTCAGGAGGCTGGGTCATCCAGCTGCCCGCCGTCTCACTCCCTCGCCCCGTTGTGTGTGTGTGGGGACACACACACACCGTTGTGTGAGTGTGTGTGTGTGGGGACACACAGCGTTGTGTGGGGACACACAGCGTTGTGTTTGTGTGTACACACCGTCGTCTCCAACGGTGTGTACACACACAGTCGCAGACGACGAGAACCCTAGAGTTCGAATCCAGTGGCAGGCGCCTTTGCCGCTTGCAGCAGTGTTCCGCTGTTCCCATGACACGAGACCCGAGTGTGCAGCAGGGGATGGACTCTCTCCTTCACGCGCTCTGCTCCGTGTCGGCCCTGTGGGCCCACCTCCCCCGCGATCTCTCCGCCGTGTCCGCCGTGCGCTCCATCACCTCCATGATATTTTTTTGATCGCACCACGCGGAACCGGGGGACCCCCCCCCCACCGCCCCTTGTCGTCTCGTCCCCCGGCTCCCGCCGCCCGAAGCGAGCCCGTCGAGTCCGCGGGGGTCCCCTCGATCCACCCGGCCCCGAAACCCGGCCGTGACCTCGACCCGAAGGGGTCGCCTCTGCTCGCTCGCGATGGCGAGGAGTGACTCCGAGACGCTGAGCAGCAGCAGCAGCAGGAGGATGAACGCTGCTGGGTCGGCGTTGTTACCGCCGCTGCGTCAGCGCCACAGGAACGAACGGAGTCGTCGCTTTAAAGTCGAACCGCAGCCCAATCCGACAAATTCACCTCTCACTGGCGCCCGCCCGCGACATCGTAGGGGCACGCAAACTGTGCCGGCGACTGCCTGAAGCTGCCGGCCACACAAGGCCGTGCTTTTAGATCTAGCGGCGTGTTAAGGTGGGGGACTGTGTCATGTGTGTGGTGCTGTGTGAGCAGTGTACTGCGTGTGTAGTACATCATGTGTGTGGTGCTGTGTTAGCAGTGTACTGCGTGTGTAGTACATCATGTGTGTGGTGCTGTGTTAGCAGTGTACTGCGTGTGTAGTACATCATGTGTGTGGTGCTGTTTTAGCAGTGTACTGCGTGTGTAGTACATCATGTGTGTGGTGCTGTTTTAGCAGTGTACTGCGTGTGTAGTACATCATGTGTGTGGTGCTGTGAGAGGAGTGTACTGCGTGTGTAGTACATCATGTGTGTGGTGCTGTGTTAGCAGTGTATTGCGTGTGTAGTACATCATGTGTGTGGTGCTGTGTGAGCAGTGTACTGCGTGTGTAGTACATCATGTGTGTGGTGCTGTGTGAGCAGTGTACTGCGTGTATAGTACATCATGTGTGTGGTGCTGTGTTAGCAGTGTACTGCGTGTGTAGTACATCATGTGTGTGGTGCTGTGTTAGCAGTGTACTGCGTGTGTAGTACATCATGTGTGTGGTGCTGTGTGAGCAGTGTACTGCGTGTGTAGTACATCATGTGTGTGGTGCTGTGAGAGGAGTGTACTGCGTGTGTAGTACATCATGTGTGTGGTGCTGTGTGAGCAGTGTACTGCGTGTGTAGTACATCATGTGTGTGGTGCTGTGTGAGCAGTGTACTGCGTGTGTAGTACATCATGTGTGTGGTGCTGTGTGAGCAGTGTACTGCGTGTGTAGTACATCATGTGTGTGGTGCTGTGTTAGCAGTGTACTGCGTGTGTAGTACATCATGTGTGTGGTGCTGTGTTAGCAGTGTACTGCGTGTGTAGTACATCATGTGTGTGGTGCTGTGTTAGCAGTGTACTGCGTGTGTAGTACATCATGTGTGTGGTGCTGTTTTAGCAGTGTACTGCGTGTGTAGTACATCATGTGTGTGGTGCTGTGTGAGCAGTGTACTGCGTGTGTAGTACATCATGTGTGTGGTGCTGTTTTAGCAGTGTACTGCGTGTGTAGTACATCATGTGTGTGGTGCTGTTTTAGCAGTGTACTGCGTGTGTAGTACATCATGTGTGTGGTGCTGTGAGAGGAGTGTACTGCGTGTGTAGTACATCATGTGTGTGGTGCTGTGTTAGCAGTGTACTGCGTGTGTAGTACATCATGTGTGTGGTGCTGTGTGAGCAGTGTACTGCGTGTGTAGTACATCATGTGTGTGGTGCTGTGTTGTACTGCGTGTGTAGTACATCATGTGTGTGGTGCTGTGTGAGCAGTGTACTGCGTGTGTAGTACATCATGTGTGTGGTGCTGTGTTAGCAGTGTACTGCGTGTGTAGTACATCATGTGTGTGGTGCTGTGTTAGCAGTGTACTGCGTGTGTAGTACATCATGTGTGTGGTGCTGTGTGAGCAGTGTACTGCGTGTGTAGTACATCATGTGTGTGGTGCTGTGTTGTACTGCGTGTGTAGTACATCATGTGTGTGGTGCTGTGTGAGCAGTGTACTGCGTGTGTAGTACATCATGTGTGTGGTGCTGTGTGAGCAGTGTACTGCGTGTGTAGTACATCATGTGTGTGGTGCTGTGTGAGCAGTGTACTGCGTGTGTAGTACATCATGTGTGTGGTGCTGTGTTAGTGTACTGCGTGTGTAGTACATCATGTGTGTGGTGCTGAGTGCAACATGCACAAAATGAAGTGCAGTACACACAGTGCAGTACACAGTGCAGTACACAGTGCAGTACACACACCGTGCAGTACACACACAGTGCAGTACACAGTGCAGTACACAGTGCAGTACACGGTGCAGTACACGGTGCAGTACACACACCGTGCAGTACACAGTGCAGTACACACACAGTGCAGTACACACACAGTGCAGTACACAGTGCAGTACACACAGTGCAGTACACAGTGCAGTACACGGTGCAGTACACACACAGTGCAGTACACACACAGTGCAGTACACACACCGTGCAGTACACACACACTGCAGTACAAACACACTGCAGTACACAGTGCAGTACACACACCGTGCAGTACACAGTGCAGTACACGGTGGTGTGCTGTGCGTGCCGTGTGTGCTGTGCGTGCAGTACGCCGTGTGGATGGTGCTGTGGGTCTCGTGGAACGTCTTCCTCGTCTGCTTCTACCTTGAAGTCGGAGGCCTGTCCAAGGTGCGTCGCTCTCGGCCCCCTTTGTCTCTCTCACAGCGCGCGATTTGCTTCGCGCTGCCCTGACACCGGAGGGATTAATTTGATGTTTTCTCATAATTCATAAAATCGCAGCAAACCTGACCGATCATCTGGAAAATCTGCAAGCTGCCGGGTTTTTTTTTTTTAGAAATGCGCGTTTTACCAAAGACTGATTGAATTTGTGTCCGCGGTTATTGATGTGGCCGTTGCTTAAGTTGTTTTTAAATTTACTTTAACTTTATTAATCGAACGTGCCACACGGAGATATATGTTGTGGATGTTTAACTGGCACAGAACCACGGCGCAAAACACACACTACTTACCAAGAACCATCACCACGGCGCCCGTGCCAGGCAAGGTGCACACACCTGGACACTCGTAGCGCAGTGCTTCAAGCTCGGTGCCTTGGGGGCTCCGACCAGTGATGGAAATTCCACATTTCTATGGTAGAGGCACAGTTGTTTCCCCGTAGAACAACCGCTCTTTATGCACAGCCACGGCCCTGCTGCCAACCCATCTTTGTACGAGGGCCTCCCCACGCCTTGCTGGTCGTGGGGAGCTATTTGATGACGCCGAGGTGACGCGAGTCAATTGAACGGGCAAGTGAGTGCGCGCTGGTGACGGCGGAGAGAATATAGTTGCGGGAGCATAGACGTACGGTACAACGGCGGGCTTATCAGCACTGCCGTCTGCTGGCGCCAACGAAGCGTGCGGCAACGCACGGCGGTCGCCCATCCAAAGCGCTCTCCAGGCCCCCAGCCGCTCATCTCCCGCGATGAGATGGGGCGCAGCGCATGGCGGCGGTTTGTTGTTCTGTGTCGGCTGCGCGCTGGCGCGGCGGCTCACAGCACGGAGCGAGTGGCTGAAATCCCGCGCCTGCCGGGCAGTGTCGACAACTCGTCCATCGGTAGGTCGCGCGTCTGGGTATCCTCACGTCTTCTAAGGTGTCTGGGCAGTGTGGAAGAGTAGGCCAAAATCCCCACGAGAGGCGCACTCTCTAGAGCTCCCTCTAGCTGAGGTCCTTCCACCAGCAGTGGCTTGAGTGAGCAATTTCAGGGCTGCGCCTTTGTCCGACACGCACAGAGAGTCCTTAATACGCTGGGGAGGGTGGAAGGGCTTGGGTGGTGGATGACATAAAAGGGAATTAATTGAATCTTTCTAATTATTAATACTTACAACAAATCTGACTGATCCTCTGGAAAATTGGCAAGCTGTCAGGCTGATTTTTTTGTGAACCCATATCACCGATACTAATTTCATCTGCGTCCTGTGCATATTGATGTTACACGGTGGTGCTGGTGGTGGTGGGGGTGGTGGTGGAGGATGAGGTGGTGTTTTTTTTTTCATTAATGTTATTTATCAAGCGTGACAGACAGACAAAGTCAAGACACGGCGACGCGGTTACTCTCACATCACGCTACGAAAACACGAAAGCACGCCCCAAGACAAAGATCCTCCGTATAGCCTTCAACAGACTATTGGGGCAAGTGCTGTTAGCGAACATCGAGGAAGGCCGGCACGACATACCAGGTGGATTGTGGTCAGCACCACGCCTGACCGCCTTTGTCTCCCTAGCGGCGATGTTTACACACCGCACCAGGTACTCATTTGAGATTGAGACGACCTAACGGAGGCGCAGGACCAGTTCAGAAAATCGTCACCGGTGTTGGTGGCCGTGAGCGGGAATGGAACTCTGATTGCCGTGGTTGGCAGCACAGCGGAGCGCTAAACGCCACACTGCGCCACACACGCAGCGCCACGCACCGGCACCTCACCACGCGTGCCAATCCACTTTGCCAGGACCCGTGCCAGCATGGGGCGGTGGGTGACGCAGCACGGCGAGAGGAAGAGCGCCCGCCGCTCGTGGCAGAGGTTCGGAGTTCGAACTCAGCAGGGCGGTAGCCATCCAACACGAAGCGCCGTTCGCTTCGCAGCGTTAAAGATCCCATCCAATGACTTCATTCGAGTGAGCCGATTTTGAAAAATGACCCAGTCGGGATTAGGCATAGCAGCAGCAATGATCGCCCCCTCCCCCCCTCTACTGGCAGACGAATGCCCGCTAGCAGGTGGGGTGCTGAGTCGCTTTGTGCCGCACAGGGACAGCTGCCCACTGGACGTGCCCTTTCAAAGGCGTTCGGGACGCGATGCCGTTCACTCGATCGCGCGTCGAGCGCTCTGAGTGAGAGACGCCCCGGAGTACAGGAAGGCGGCGGCGCTGTCGAAACCAACCGGCGATCATCGTGATGGTGATCGTCAACATGATGAGTGATCGTGATGGTGATCGTCATTTTGATGTATGCTGCCCACGGGGAACAGAACCAATACCAGAGCAGGGGAAATATAACAATTAAATATAACAATGAAATATAACAATTAAATATAACAATGAAATATAACAATGAAATATAACAAGTGTGTTTTGTTTATCACAGAGCTACCAAACGCCCTGGGATGGCCGGGCAGTCCCGGCCTCAACGCTGTTGTGTTGAGGGCGTAGTCAGAGCGCAATCATGGTGTGGGGAGGGTGTTGGTGAGGGTGTGGTGAGGGTGTGGGTGAGGCTGTGGTGAGAGGCTGTGGTTGTTATCTCGGCCCTCGCAACCGTCCTTGTTGTTGTTGCAGCATCTGAATGTCGCCATTACCTCATCTCCCCCCCCCTCTCTCAGCCTCTCTATGTATTATTTATTAGTATTATTATTACTACTACTACTACGCTCGTTTACCCGGGAGTGTCTCACCGAGTCTCATGACTCTCTTGCAGGCGGGTCCTGCCAGGTGTCCGCAGTAGTCGGGGTTGGTTATTCCCATTGAATAATTTTGCGGGATTTAAACATTTTTTTCGAATTTGGACTACGACGCCGCCGGAACACGGTGGCCTGCAAACGATATCACGGGATCTTTAATGTCCACCGGCACGTACTAGTCTTATTATTATTATCATCATCACGAGAGTTAATACACCCAGAGTAATAATCATTGTGGCCGCTGGAATCGAACCGTGAACCTTCGGCAACAAGCGGCGAACGCGCCCCGGCAGCACCGCCTGCGTCTCCAACCTCCGTATCGATAGTTTTAGATCGGAGGCTCCTCCCCGCGTCTCCATCCTCCGTGTCGAGAGTTTCAGGTCGGAGCCTCCTCGCCGCCCTGCACCGTACTCGTGGATCACTCTCGCTTGGGTTACAAGGGGTTAATTGAGGAACAAAGTAGCACAACATGATTTGTATTAAAGTATGCAGATTCCCCCCCCCCCCCACCCGCAGGGGGGATGATTTTCTAAGGAAAGAGACGGAGGCAGGTTCAGTAATTGCGTTCTGGATCACCGATTCCGAACAAGAAAACGCGGCGAGATGGGTTCCTCGCCGCGCGCTACACTCACGGACACACGCACGCACGCGCGCGCATCGGTGGAACAAACAAAAAAACACACCAAAACCAACTTGGTATAAAAATATAGAATGACGAGAGAGCGCACGGTGGGCAACGAGGCGTGCAACGTTCCCCACGTGGCACCGTGCGTGGCGCAGCGCCAGAGCGAGCGGGCCAGCGAGCGGGCGGTCGCGGAGGCACCGAACGCCACAACGCCCGCGGCCACCCGGAGTCTTCGTCTCGATTAGACGCCGCTGCCACAGTCGGTGGCGCTGTCACGATTCGGCGCACCGGACCTGCAGACCCACAGCCCGCCGGGCTCGACTGTAATCTCCCGGCGCGACAAATGGGGCAAGGTTCTCAGAACCCCCAACCCACAATTCACAAAGCACCCTTGCGCCCCTGTCCAAGCCAGCAGTGCGAGTGGGTGAACCGCGGTGAGTCTATCGGCAGGTCGCGTGCGGCGGGGTAAAGTGTGGGTACTGTCACCTCTTCAAAAACGATGAGGCCAGCATGGAAGAGTAGACCAAAATACCCTGTGGTGCGGCTCTCCCGACTGGAGACGCTTGCGCTCGCAGTGGGATGAGCGAGCAACTGCAGCCCTACCACGAGGGCGTCGCGGGGGCGAGATGTTAACTACCTCGCCTGGTGTGCAGGAGGTCGTGGGTTCGATCCCGACCCAAACGCCTGCTGTATACTTGCGTGTCCACGCGACCATTCAGAAATACGCGTTTCGAGTATTTGGCTGCTATAAATGTCCACGTGACGAAGCACTTCTTTTCGCTATCATTTGTGGCCAGGTAGCTTCTGAAAAAGAGGCTATATATCTCAGTGGGCTGGTAAATAAATACAATAGTTTCGTTTGGGGCTGCACGTGTACCACGCGCCGGAGAATTGTATGAGAATACAAACTGGTTGTAAATTTGTTTTCGTATTGGGGGCATTCAATGATGAACCGCCCCCTCCAGCCACCGGTACGCGGCAGAGTGCAGGGGGGGGGGGGGGGCGCGCCGTGGTCTCGAGCCGAGGGACAGAGTCTGGGCAAGCTTCGCTACCCAAGCCGAAGTTTAGGGCCCCCAAGCAGCTCCAAGGAGCACTCGATTCACGCAGCAATCGGGGTGAACCAAATACCAGTTCACATTCAAAAGTCAATTGACATAAACAGCGGATGAATCTCCCTAATCGCGTGTTGTCTGTAGCAAGTTCTCTCATTTAACTTCATCCCTGTCTCTTTTCGGCATCTCTCTCTCTCCACTGCCGCTGGGCCGCGCCGTCTGCTCGTCATCACCGCTCACGGGGGGCCTCATGTGCGATGATATTTTTTCACCTCCGCGAGGGAGGAGGAGATGGAGGGAGGGGGGGCGTCGGTTTGCGTCATCGGTCTCGCCGATGTCTTTGTCGAAGACGAGCAGACGCCCCCTGATTTATGGAACCCCCGCGACTTTTTATACGTTTAACGTTTCATTACGATTTAAAGCTTTCGTGATTGCAGTGATTCATGTTCTTGGTTATTTCGGTAAAGTCACGTAGAAGGGAAACAAGAAAGTAATAACAATAAATTTAAAACCGCCACTTTTTTCAAATTTTCTTGCTGTGGTTTTCACACCTGATGATGATTGCTTGTGTTGCAGTCTAAACGTCGTGATAATTTTATTGCTTCATATTTTTATTATTTTATTGTTTCGCTTCTACGTGACTTTACCGAAAGAACCAAGAATATGTTTCATTACGAGTGAAAAATCCGTCGTAATCTCCGAGTCCATTTGTTTTCCCGAATCCTCTGCGCTGCGTAATTCCACTTTATCTCGTTTAACACTTTCTGCGGAGACCCACCAGAGTGCGCGGATTAAGCAGCGCGGGGCTCCTTTTGAATTCCCCACGGCTCTGCACTTGTTTTTCCTTGAGCCGCCTTCTCACCGACGGTCGAGGCATTCTCGAGCACCCTCCTCATTCGCCGCTGATACGAACATCGATGAATGGGTGTCATCATCATTAACTGCTACGGTCAATCCACTACTGGATGAAGACCTCCCCAATCCTCCGCCATCTCTCACGCTCCTGCGATATAATTAAAGTCAACGACAAAGATTCCACCGTATAGCCTAAATAGACGTTTGGGGCAAGTGCTGTTAGCGAGCACCTATGAAGGCCGAAACTACAACGCAAAGGGGCTTTGTGGCCAGCACAACGCCCGGCCGTTTTGGTAATCCGCCTAGCACCTGCACGCGAGAGATAATTCCATTGCTCCATCTCCTCGGAGACCATCCTCTCGGACGCGTTGCGTTCCTTCCTGTTTGACTGCCACGCTGTCGCCACGAGTCTCGCCCATCAGCTGCCACCGATTCCGAGCCACGTGCCGGCGATGATGGCACGGGACCGGCTGTCGCGGCCAGCGCAGGGGTTAACGCGGCAGCGGTTGCAGCCGCCGCCCCCCATTGGCAATGGGATTTATCGGAGGGGCTAGCCACGTGAGAAGACTCTAACTCACCGGCAAGTAGCCGGCTTCCGGCCTGCCGCCTCGTAAATAGAGACATCGCGGCCCTGTTCAGCCGAGCGGGAAATGAAAGCGGCCGTCGCACCTGAACGGTCGCCCCCTCCACCCACCACCGTCTTGCTCCTCTCGACCCACACTGCCCCCCACCCACCCACCGGCATCCCCTGCCCCCGTGGCTCAACGCCTCAACCCCCACCTCTCGCGCCGAGCGAGGTGCAGCTTCCTCGATCTCTCCCCGAGTCTTCCCGGCCCAGCGGCCCTCGCGTCGCTCGCGATTCATCTCCGGGTGTAACGGCACGCGTCCAGCAGTGGAGTGGTCAAAGGGCTTCAGATTCGAACGGTCGTGAGTTCAGATCAGAGTCTGAGGTCTCATCGGACCATCGTTATTCTTGCCTCGACTTTTTTAGAGGTCAACAGTGGTTGTAATATGGGGTGGACTATCCCCCTGTCACCGGAATGTAGAATTCCCCACCACCGGTAGAAAATTCGGCTCCATCGAAGCGTGGAGATACATCGACGCTCGACTTGACCAGACAAAGGACAGCGAGATGAAACAATGATCAGTAAACTCTCTGCGTGATAATTTTCGCGGGCCTAACCTGGAGCGGTAATGGGGGGAGGGGTGATGAATGCCGATACAATGGGATGAATCATTGCACGCCCTCAATCGTCTCACTCGAACCCTCGAACTCGGAGAACATGACCGGCTAATTCCAAAATGCGGACGTCGGTGTCAAAGAGCGGAGAGATCACTGGAGTGGAAGGCGATGGCGGTGATGGCAACAATTAACACGATGGTACAACTCGTGGTAATTACATAATTTGGCGGAACACGACCAGGCGCGTATAATAGGCCCCGCATAACGCGCCCCGTCTGTTAATAAACGACGGACGAAAGAGGAAGAAAAATCTAATTATAATGCACGGCTTATCAAATTAAATTAAACGAGGCCGTATCATTTGTTATGATTATTATTAATTAGACATTAAATAAATGTCAAGCCGCATTGAAAGCTCTCGGAAGATGAATTACTTTTGTTCGGAGCCTTGCAATTACGCCCATGCGTGGCGCTTGGCTGCTTCTCGCGAGGGAACGAGCGGGAGAGAGAGCGGGATGGAGAGAGAGAGAGCGGGATGGAGAGAGAGCGGGAGAGAGAGAGCGGGATGGAGAGAGAGAGCGGGATGGAGAGAGAGCGGGAGAGAGAGAGCGGGATGGAGAGAGCGCGAGAGAGAGAGCGGGAGAGAGAGCGGGAGTGTTTAAATCGGGTTGTTGGCACGTCGACACCGGTTTAAGAGTCGCTGCTACCCGCAATCTCGTTCGTCTCACAAAAGACGCGTTGTTAATTCTGGCAACCCTTCTCGGCACACTTGGCCTCCAGGTGGCCATTCATTTTGGACAAGTGTTTAATTTCGCTAAGCAGCTCCCAAGCTGTTTTGACAGCGCTTGTAATTCACAAAGATCGCTCGCTGGGTCCTAGCCAGGCGACTGCAGACATCATGCGTGTGTGCGTGTGTTCGTGTGTGTGTTCGTGTGTGCGTGTGTTCGTGTGTGCGTGTGTTCGTGTGTGCGTGTGTTCGTGTGTTCGTGTGTGCGTGTGTGCGTGTGTTCGTGTGTTCGTGTGTGCGTTGTGTTCGTGTATGCGTGTGTTCGTGTGTGCGTGTGTTCGTGTGTGCGTGCGTATCCGAGCGCGGGGAGCGGTGAAGTGGTAGTTAGCGCCCTGTGCTACGAACCCGGCGACCCGAGTTCGATTCCCGCTCACGGCCACCAACAACGGTGAAGATTTTCTCACCCATTCCTGGGCCTCCACTAGGTTGACTCAGCCGCAAATGAGTACAATCTGAATCTGTAATTGACGCGAAAAGTCCACCAGAGAAGAATAGTCCAGGCCGGAAAACTAACCACGAGCTTCACACCAGTCACTAACACGTGATCAAAGCACACAGCCTTTGTGCATGATGTAAAAAAGCACCAAAAGTTCCTGCACAAAGGCTCTGTACTTTATAAACGTGTTTGTGTCGTGTTTGGAGCTCGTGGCGGACAACCACAACAACCACTCTGCACGTTCGTCGGTAACGCTGCCCCTAAAGAGGCAAAATGCCGGTTGAGGGTTAACTCAGCCCAATCATCGTCTCTCCGGCGTCGATAAAACGAGAACCACTGTGGCTTCGCAGGGCTGTGGACGGGAGATGAGCGCCGATGCTTCGGCGCTCGTTTGAGTCGGAAACCACTTTAACTGTGACAGACGACAGGAAAGTCGGAGCGGCACAAGGTGTGCGTTTGGCAGTGGCGATTCTTCGTGCGGTGAAGAAGCGCCACTTGCCCCTTGTGTGTCGCAGATGTTTGTTATTCTTCCTCCATTCTTCCTCCATTCTTCCTTCATTCTTCCTCCATTCTTCCTCCATTCTTCCTCCATTCTTCCTCCATTCTTCCTTCATTCTTCCTCCATTCTTCCTTCATTCTTCCTCCATTCTTCCTTCATTCTTCCTCCATTCTTCCTCCATTCTTCCTCCATTCTTCCTTCATTCTTCCTTCATTCTTCCTCCATTCTTCCTCCATTCTTCCTCCATTCTTCCTCCATTCTTCCTCCATTCTTCCTTCATTCTTCCTTCATTCGCTGCTCACGTCTAGTCGTGGCCTCCCAACTATTGTATTCCGTCTCGCTGCTGCCTACAGCAGCTGCTTACTGGATACTCTATTAAAAGAGCTTCATAGCTCATCGGATTTTTCCAGTATAAATATTCAGATTCAGCCGTCTCTTCTGCATGGAGCCTCCGCTTGCCCCCCCCCCCTCCCCCCACCGCAGCGAACCTTCCCCATCTCTCATCGGTCGTGTCCGACTTTCTATGCAGCTATACGGGACAGCTTTGTCTTTGCGCGCGAGCAGGACAGCGACACGCTGACCTTCCACGCGTCCATCCACCGCTCGTGGTGGAGAGAGAACGGGCCCGGCTGCCGCGTGACCCCGGCCGAGCCGCCGCCAGGCCGTGCCACTGCTGGCCTGGCCTACATCTCCGTGCCCGGGTGCCTCCTGCAGTACCAGCACCTCGAGGTCATCCACTCGTCCACCCAGCTCCTCATCGCCGTGAGTGACCGCTCGCTTGCTCGCTCGTTCACCCCTTCTCGCTCGCCCCTGTGGCTCACCCCTCGCTCACCCCCTCTCACTCAAAACCTGCTCGGTGAGCATAGATCAGGAAGGGCACAGAAGTGCAGTACAACAATTATTGATCTTGCCGCACTGCCCTCTGCTGCTCACCACGCGGCGCAAGTGATCTGACATCGACACCTGACCTTGAGCGACAGCTGTGGCGTCGTGAACGCAGTGATCAACGCAGGACGATTGCCATGACCAGGGGCATCACTGCCTCCTCCTCTGCCGGTCGCCGGTCAGCCAATAGGCACGCGGCCCTCACGGTATCCCTAACCCTGACCTCCAACCTCTGAGCCGAAGGTTCCCAAACGTTTACTTGTCACGTGCCCTCCCTACCAGGCATGTCAACTGTCCACGTGCGCTGCCATCATTTAGCTTTTGTAATTAATGTAATGGTTGAAAACATTCACTGTAATGATGTACACGTAATTAACACCTAGGACGTGTTAACACCGAAGACGATGTCATCTCAACATGCTGGGTGGCTGTGCTGCACGTGGGTGTAATCCCGCACTGTGGAGGCAGTGAGGGTTGGTGAATTGCCGCACAAATACGCCACCTCCTGGCTTGCCAGGATGTGATGGCAGTAGAGCAAGTGGATTAATCTCCATCCGTATTCCATCCGTACGGAGATTCAATGTACCGTCCATCACGCGCGGTGGTCTCTCCCCGCGTGTATGAACAACTATTATTAACGGAGTTGGCCACACATCCCAATGTAGGACCACATAACTTTGGCGATTGGTGACGCCGGTTCTGTCTGCCTTCCTGCTCGTCTCCGAATCAACGAAAACTATAAAAACTAAAATCAATAGATTAACAAACAAAATAACAACGCTACCACTGCCGTTGCGCGAATGGTCTGCCCCCACATATGCCTTGCCTGGCGCGTACCCGAGACCCTGGGTTGAGAACCGTTGCTCTAACCCTTTGAACTCTGTCCCTGAGTGGAGAGAGAGAGAGATGATCATGATGGCGCTGCGTTTTATTTCAGTCGCGTCACGGGAAAGCGCCTCTAAAACTGGCGAGGAGTCACAGAGAGGGAGAGAGGGAGAGAGGGAGGACAAAATCTGTCCCTTCACCGATTGCGCGCCCTCGCAGCAGACTTACAAGAGGCACCAATTTACAAATACAGCGCCGGGCCCAATTTCGAAGGGAAACGGTGCAGCGACGTGCGAGTGCGCCGAGGCCATCAAACGCGGCAACGCTCCAGAACCTCTCCCCCCCACCCCGAGGGAGCCGCACCAATTTGTGGCTGTCTCGCCAGGGGCCTGAACCCAGGGATCGAGAGGGAGAGAGAGGCGGCAGCTCGATAGCTTGACACCGGAATTATCCCCAGAGCCGGCAGAGGCAAGCTAAAAATTTTTGTTTGTTTGTAATAGTTTCGGTTTATTTATTTTTTAAACAACATATTTATTTATTTACTTACTGCGTCGCGTCGTGGGGGAGGGGGGGCGGTGGGCGGGGTGGTGCAAATGCGGCCGTTAGGTTTATGGCCGATGATTTCATTTCGCTGGGGGCTTGGGAGAATTTTACGTTTTGATTTCGAATCAATTGT
Source organism: Petromyzon marinus (assembly GCF_048934315.1). Classification (NCBI taxonomy): domain Eukaryota; kingdom Metazoa; phylum Chordata; class Hyperoartia; order Petromyzontiformes; family Petromyzontidae; genus Petromyzon; species Petromyzon marinus. The sequence goes on along the minus strand of NC_133689.1, from coordinate 1,550,548 downwards.
GAATTATCCATGATTGATTCTGAACGCTTTGGGACGGGGGGTGGGGGCTGGAGGTGGGGGGGTTGGTGGTCGATGTCAATAAAATCGCGAGTGAAAATCCGGTGAATTCCAAACGAAGGGGCAACGTTGAAACGTCAACCCGACTGCTACAACCACCACCGCGAAAACTCGACGCGCAATGCGCAGCCAATGGACTCCAGTTATTTTAGAATAATAATTCAGTTATTAATAATAATTATTAAGCCCTCAGACGCGCGCTGCTTATTACAGTGGACTCCGCGTGTGCGCGTTCAGTGGCTTCTAATAAAACAACGGCGCATCGACAAATCCAACAAAAAAATACCCTCGCGTGCACGACCACACACAAAGACAGATGTCCCCCGTATAGCCTTTTCAGGCTGTTGAGGCAAGTGCTGTTTTACGTCACACCTATGATGGCCGGCATCACACACGACGGTGTGTTGTGACTTAGCACCACGCCTGGCCGCTTTTGTCTCCCCAGTGGCGATGTTTCCACACCGCACCAGGCACTCATTTCAAGCTGAGTTGACCTAGGGCAGGCCCAGGACCGGTTCAAATATTCGTCACTGACCTTGGCCGTAAGCGCAGAATCGAACGATCTCGGATCGGCTGTTACATAGCGCAGTGCTCTAACCACTGCGCTACCGCTCCCCCGCCCCCCCCCCCACACACGTGCTGTGCATTAAGGGGAGCTGATGCCACGAAGATGAATGTGATAGATCCAGGGCTTAAGTCCAGCCGGGTCTGTCCGGGTGCGTGACCCGGAAGTTGTCTCACACCCGACACACCACATCAAGTATTACCCTCGCTGTGGCTGCGGCTACCGGTCATGTGCCACCGGCTCCACTTTTACCAGCGATCTGGAAAAAAAAACATTGAGTGAGAAATTACGCCCGCATGTAGTTGTGGTTTTGACATTTTAAATCTCATCAGCAGGGTCAGGCTTGTTAAACAATGGTAATGAGAGCCAAAGGGTCAAAACCATTCCAGAGTTTGATTGCTTAAGCAAATGGTGCTGCTGGATAATATTGGTCTGGAAAGCCAATATGCCAATTGACTAAACATTTAATTTACGTGTGGAGACAGAACGCAGTTCAGAAGATATAAATTCTGCCCATAACGCTCCACAATAACACGTAACAAGTTGGCATACAATATTGCCTGTTTTGTGGGGATCAGAGACCTATAATTTATATGAAGTGCTCTTGCCAATGACATCTGCTAAGACGGAAGCATTTTTTTAAACAAGCCCCGATTCTGCTGATGAGACCCAGAATGTCAAACGGGTCCAGAATTGTCTTCCTAAATGATACTGCCGGATAATATGGGTCAGTAAATCCAATTTCTCGACGGACTTAAAACATAAAACATTCTACTGCTTCAGCATTTGCTCATCATGCTTCGCGGCGGCGCATCGCGGCGTTGTGTGAGCGGGGTAGCAGCTCTGGAGCTGCACTCGTCCTCGTCGTCCAGTGCGGCCACGAGACGTTGGGCAGGGGGCCGGGCAGAGCGCGCCGCGTCTCCTCTCCCGCCACCGTTCCACCCATCAGCCGCGGACGGCGCTGGGAACGTGGGACCCGGCGGCAGGGGGGGGTGATATTAGTCGCAGTGCAGAGGCGACGATCGCGGCGGGCACGGCGACTCGGTGACGGCTGCTCGCGCGGTCGCGCGCGCGCCTGCCGAACGACAAAAACAAATTTAAACCCGAAATTCACACTTTTGAGGCAACAGTGTGGGCGCTCAATCGGGTAAGCGAAGAGAGGTACTGTTAGTTTATCCAGGTGCCCCACCCCCCCTCCCCCCTTACCTCCACCCCCAACCCAAGGGAAATGCTGTTGGAAAGAAATTGGCACGGCCTTCACTGCCCTTCATTTTGCAGAGGTGGAGACGCAGGGGCTACAGATGCCCCACCGAGGCCTGCGGTTTGATGGCGGAGTGCACCGATGGCCTCGGGCAGGTGGTGCAGCGAAGTGGTCCAGAGCGGGAGGAGGAGGAGGGTTTGGGTAGCTTGGGGGGGGGAGGCAGACGGGCGGGGAGGAGGGAGAGTGGGAGCGGGCACGGTGGAGTGGAGGAGGAGGCTTCCTCGTGTGGACGAGAGCCAACGAGTACGAAATGAAACCAGGGTGCGGCTGCTGAGGGCGACAACGTGAGCAGCGATCGTGAAATGCGCCCCAAACAAACAAACAGAAAGAGGCGTCGAATGGACGTGGCTGACGCCGCCGAGCCTCGTGATTTGGTGGCACAGCGCAGGTCACGCCGGAGCCCCTGGCCGGTGACCTCCGACGGAGCAGCTCTCGTTGCTGCTGCTGCTGCAGCAGTACGCACGCTGTCTCCTTGGCGTCTCCGCCACATCGTCTAATAATCTCATGGTGGTTAATTAATAATACGACTTAATAACATGAGAATTAATCATGATTCATAAAATTCAAAATTATGGAACACAAAAAGCTGGAGAGTGCGCAAAAAAATATTTGACGTTTGGAATTACATTGCGTGACAGAGGAGCGTGGCTCGGGCAGGACGCGTCATGGCTGTCAGGGTTGACGGCCGAGGGTGAAGGATGTTTGATGGGAGCGGCAGCCAAGGGATGGAACTCATCCGTGCGTGGAGATGGACCAATGGAATCAGCTCGCGTGTGATGGTGCTTGTGGGATCATTAGACGGCAGGGCCATGAGAATTGGCCGTGGCTTGGGGAAGCCTTTATCCAGCAGTGGATTGATCATGGCTGATGGCGATGATGAAAGTTAGACGCCATTCACTCTATTCCTTCTATTATTTTTGTCACGCAATAATCTGACATTGTTGTTGTTATTTATACGTGACTTTACCGAAAAAAAAACAAAGATTAATTCCTGCAGTCACGAAAGCTTCGAACCAAGTTTATTGTTGTTGTGATTGTTGTTTTCATTGTTCTTGTGATTGTTGCTGTGATTAATGTGATTTTTGTTATTGGTGTTATTGTTGTTGTGGTCAGCCTGTAACTCCCCACTGCCGACCAAAGCCCTCCCATATTTTCATCCGCGCCTCCCTCTCTTTGGCCGGTCGTCCGCCTCTGTGATGTCGTCTCTCTCCTCCTGCTGCTGCTATCTCCTCCGCGCTGTCTCTCCCTCTCTGCTTCTCCTCCCCGTCTCTCGCTCTCTCCGCTCCGTGGTTAATTGTCTCCCGTCTTCTCTCAGCGACGTCTCTCTGAGCCGTAATTGGGCCGTGCGGGACAGAACGCTGCAGTTTGAGTTACTTCCACGGCTAATGGCACTTGAGCGCGTTCCATCGCGCGCTGTCGTGCTCAGAGTACATGAGGAGACTCAGCTCTCAAAGTGCTCATTAGTCAACGCGTATATTTTATCGCTTGTTTTATTTATGTGGTTATTGTTAAAGCGGCAGATGCCCCAACGCAACCAAACTGCGCAATGCACGCTTAATGCACTTTCAGGGTGCGATTGATTTCCCCGGTAATCCAGAGGTCGCCCGTTCGATCCGATCCGATTTCCCGGCGCGGCAATTGCAATAACGGGGGCAGATTTCTTAAAATCCCTCCCCTCCCCTCCTCGTCTGTTCACCCAGCAGCATCAATAGGTAGGTCGCAGTCAGTCAATCGGGAGGTCGTGTATGGTGGGGTAAAGTGTGGGTACTGCCACCTCTTAGATTGAACAGCACGCAAGGGTGTGCTCATACGTCGTAGGAAGGCGTGATTCCACACCCCCAATGAGCACGGTTGGCTGCGTACGGTGTGATAGAAGTTCAACATAAAGTACATACATATATTCCCATCATGCCTTGCATGCGTGTCATGTGACCGCCACAATGCTGTCAGCCTTGTCGCCCGCCTCCTCCAAGGCATCTGTCAAGCAGCGAACATTTTAGGCCAAAATGTATGTACGTGTATGTTGTATGTATGTTGTATGTGTGTTATATGTTAAACCCCTCTCTCACCGTACGTAGCCAACCGCGCTAATCGTAGGTGCGGGGGAAAGACAACAATCTAAAGAGAACAACAAGAAGTGCAATGCTTTTGGGGAGGTCCTCGTGGAGGCCCTACCGCCAACAATAAATTGTAGGGGCTGCGCCTTTACCCTTTACCGCCATTGATTTTTCTCTTCGGATTTTGATGCTTAAGGCGTATGGATATTTAACAGCACATGGAAATTGGGGTCATTGATATTTAAACACACGTTAGGATATCGAACACGAGTATTGATTTCCACTGCATTATATGTTTGCTGTGCCGTGTCATATTCCTTAAAGGGTTTAATGGGAACAGTCCCATACCAGATCACTTTCGGAAATCAAAACGCGAGGAGGACCGAATGGGTCGCAGGTCAGAGCGCTGAGACGGCACTGCTGAGACTCTGGGTTCGAGTCCACATTTTAGCCGCCTGTGATTAAGCGGGGTCTGTGAGTTAATGATCTCACTAAATTAAATCATGACATGGAATTTGGATCTGCACTCAATTTGTATAAAGAATCTAACTCTCAGAGAAATACTAATGTAAAAAGTTGCACAGTCACGTGACGAATACGAATCTAAGTGGTGGAGCAGGCGGAGAAATGCTGCCCCTTAACGTGCTTCGCATACGTTAGTTGAAGAGATCTCAGAAGTAACTCTACAATATTCGCTTCCGTGGGTCATTCTCTACAACACGACGAGTTGCGCTTGCCGTTCGAGAGTTCCGAACGGGCTCTCTCGTGACCACGTGACACCGACAGCGCAAGCGAGGTGCACGGTGGTGTGGGGGTGGTGAGGGGGGTTGGGGTGGGTGGAAATTGTGGCAACAAAAACATCTACCAAAAATATTTCCCCCACCCCCCCCCAAAAAAAATTGAAAATCAAAACGCAATATAACAGTTACCTGCGGGCATTTCGTATTTTGATCTCATTTAATTATTCATAGGTTCATTAGCTTGCGACGAGGCTCCCAGAGGCGAGGGATTTCCATAAGTTGAGCCCGACGTTACGGGCGTCGCTCCCTTTCCGCGTGGCCCTGCGCTGGAGTCGCGCTCCTCGGGATGCGCTCCGCGCGAATCAATGCGTTCCGTGGAGAGGCACTCAGCAAGCGAGCCGCCCGGATTTGAGAGGCCCGCAAAGTCACATCGCAAGGACAATTTAGATTACATTTTCGAAAATGTGGACGTGCGCACGTGTGTGTGGTGTGTGTGATCTGTGTGTCTGTGCACTGCATTTTATAGACGTAAGCTGTGCCATTAAGCAAGGTATTAGAAGGCCAGGATGTGGCTCGGTTGAGGAGGCAGCGAGGCTGCCAATTGTGAGATTGTGAATAGAAATCCCATAGCCACAGTTGACTTAGTCTTGTACCTACAACCACCATCACCATTATCATCATAACCACCACTACCCCAGCACCATCATAAGCATCACCAGAGCAACCACACTCATCCCGTCACCGTCTCCACGATCCACTGCTCCGCACCACGGCCTGCGTCTCCAGCACGCATCACTGCCATCACCTTCACCACCACCACCACCATCGTCATCACCACCACCACAATCACCACCATCACCATCGTCACGACTATAACGAGCACCATCGCCGCCATAAACTTCACAATGACCATTGCTACCATCATCATAACCAATGACATCATCATCATCATCGTTACCGCCACCATCATTGTAACCATCGTCACCATTGCGTCATTGTGTCCCTGCTCGGCTTGTCACGCAGCCGTACGGACGCCGCTGCCGCCGCTGCCGGGCAGCTGTCAGGGCAAAGCCGCGCTTGCTCGTCCACTAAACGGGTCTTCTTTCCTCTGCGCGGTCATTGGGGCAACGCTCTCGTCCATTTGGGACGCGGCGGGGGACGCGACGGGGACGCGACGGGGACGCGACGGGGACGACTCCGTTCATAGCGCGCCGCGTCACGCAGGGCTCGACGGACGGGCGCGACGCTTCTCTCGACCCCGGGCTGGAGAGCGTCAGGAGGATGACTGCGCCTGGATGTGGGGATATCTTTCCTCGACAAATTTCGGCAAAAATGTGAAGTGGCACACGCGCGCTCCCACGAGGGCCCTTCTCGCACGCCGCCTACCGCCCCCCCCCCCCACAAACCAAGTCACGCACGCACACTCTGAGCCGCACGCAACATTGCCACGCGGTGATGGAAGGCATTCAATACTTTCAGGAATAAAATAACTCCTTCGCAGCCTCCTCAGATAAGCCCGAGCTCGTGTCGTTCTCGCTCAAAATTACCCGGGGGAGTGAAGGCACAGAGAGAAAAAGAAATGTCATTAAGGATGTGAAGCGTTTTCTCTTGCCTCTTTTTTTAACCTCCACAGTGAATACGCGAGTGAAATTTGAATACATTTTGGTTAGATGAAAGAAACTGCCCGGTGGCTCAGGGGGCCAGAGACGTTGAGCCGAGCACCGCTGAGGGCCCTGGGTTCGAATCCAGGTGTCACCCGCACAACTCCGAATACACCGGGACCTCGAGTGCAGCCAGCTGCTGGCCTCAGCCCGGCCAGTGATTGACTGAACAATAAACCCATCGCATTACATTTCGCCCTGCGCGGAATTTGGCTAAATTCCAGTTCTGAGAATGAAATATCTGTTTAACCGTTACGCGACGAACACTAATCTCATATGGCAGCAGCGGGGTGGGATATGTTACGGCCCTCTACTGAGTGTGGACGTCCCTTGGCTCGTCTCCTTGGGCCGTACTCCAAACGCGAAGGGTCGCAGTGCTCGGGGCGAGAGATCCGAACGAGTTCGCCATCTCATCACGAGGCGCCGTGATGAGATGGCAAACTTGCAATCGGGATACAACTTGGGGCAGAATGAGAAAACGTTTAGAACGAGGAGACCTAGCCGGGTGGTAAGGTGGCTAGAGGATCGTAAATCTTTGCCGGAGGCTGGCTCAGGTTACCCACTGCCAGGCTCCCCACTCCCAGGCTGCCCTCTCCCAGGCTGCCCACTCCCAGGCTGCCCACTCCCAGGCTCCCCACTCCCAGGCTGCCCACTCCCAGGCTGCCCTCTCCCAGGCTCCCCACTCCCAGGCTCCCCACTCCCAGGCTGCCCACTGCCAGGCTGCCCACTCCCAGGCTGCCCACTCTCAGGCTCCCCACTCTCAGGCTTCCCACTCTCAGGCTGCCCACGCCCAGGCTGCTCTCTCCCAGGCTCCCCACTCCCAGGCTGCCCACTCCCAGGCTCCCCACTCTCAGGCTCCCCACTCCCAGGCTGTCCACTCCCAGGCTGCCCACTCTCAGGCTGCCCACTGCCAGGCTGCTCACTGCCAGGCTGCCCACTCCCAGGCTGCCCACTGCCAGGCTCCCCACTCTCAGGCTCCCCACTCTCAGGCTGCCCACTCCCAGGTTGCTCTCTCCCAGGCTCCCCACTCTCAGGCTCCCCACTCTCAGGCTGCCCACTCCCAGGCTCCCCACTCCCAGGCTCCCCACTCTCAGGCTCCCCACTCTCAGGCTGCCCACTCCCAGGCTGCTCTCTCCCAGGCTCCCCACTCTCAGGCTCCCCACTCTCAGGCTGCCCACTCCCAGGCTCCCCACTCCCAGGCTCCCCACTCTCAGGCTCCCCACTCTCAGGCTCCCCACTCTCAGGCTGCCCACTCTCACGCTGCCCACTGCCAGGCTCCCCACTCCCAGGCTCCCCACTCCCAGGCTCCCCACTCCCAGGCTCCCCACTCTCAGGCTCCCCACTCTCAGGCTGCCCACTCTCAGGCTGCCCACTGCCAGGCTGCCCACTGCCAGGCTGCCCACTCCCAGGCTCCCCACTCTCAGGCTCCCCACTCTCACGCTGCCCACTCCCAGGCTCCCCACTCCCAGGCTGCCCACTGCCAGGCTCCCCACTCCCAGGCTTCCCACTCCCAGGCTGCCCTCTCCCAGGCTGCCCACTCCCAGGCTGCTCTCTCCCAGGCTCCCCACTCCCAGGCTGCCCACTCCCAGGCTCCCCACTCTCAGGCTCCCCACTCCCAGGCTGTCCACTCCCAGGCTGCCCACTCTCAGGCTGCCCACTGCCAGGCTGCTCACTGCCAGGCTGCCCACTCCCAGGCTGCCCACTGCCAGGCTCCCCACTCTCAGGCTCCCCACTCTCAGGCTGCCCACTCCCAGGCTGCTCTCTCCCAGGCTCCCCACTCTCAGGCTCCCCACTCTCAGGCTGCCCACTCCCAGGCTCCCCACTCCCAGGCTCCCCACTCTCAGGCTCCCCACTCTCAGGCTCCCCACTCTCAGGCTGCCCACTCTCACGCTGCCCACTGCCAGGCTCCCCACTCCCAGGCTCCCCACTCCCAGGCTCCCCACTCCCAGGCTCCCCACTCTCAGGCTCCCCACTCTCAGGCTGCCCACTCTCAGGCTGCCCACTGCCAGGCTGCCCACTGCCAGGCTGCCCACTCCCAGGCTCCCCACTCTCAGGCTCCCCACTCTCACGCTGCCCACTCCCAGGCTCCCCACTCCCAGGCTGCCCACTGCCAGGCTCCCCACTCCCAGGCTTCCCACTCCCAGGCTGCCCTCTCCCAGGCTCCCCACTCCCAGGCTCCCCACTCTCAGGCTGCCCACTGCCAGGCTGCCCACTCCCAGGCTGCCCTCTCCCAGGCTCCCCACTCCCAGGCTCCCCACTCCCAGGCTCCCCACTCCCAGGCTCCCCACTCTCAGGCTGCCCACTCCCAGGCTGCCCACTGCCAGGCTCCCCACTCTCAGGCTGCCCACTGCCAGGCTGCCCACTCCCAGGCTGCCCTCTCCCAGGCTCCCCACTCCCAGGCTCCCCACTCCCAGGCTCCCCACTCTCAGGCTGCCCACTGCCAGGCTGCCCACTGCCAGGCTCCCCACTCTCACGCTGCCCACTCCCAGGCTGCCCACTCCCAGGATCCCCACTCTCAGGCTCCCCACTCTCAGGCTGCCCTCTCCCAGGCTCCCCACTCTCAGGCTGCCCACTCCCAGGCTCCCCACTCTCACGCTGCCCACTCCCAGGCTGCCCACTCCCAGGCTCCCAACTCTCAGGCTCCCCACTCTCAGGCTGCCCACTCCCAGGCTGCTCTCTCCCAGGCTCCCCACTCCCAGGCTGCCCACTCCCAGGCTCCCCACTCTCAGGCTCCCCACTCCCAGGCTGTCCACTCCCAGGCTGCCCACTCTCAGGCTGCCCACTGCCAGGCTGCTCACTGCCAGGCTGCCCACTCCCAGGCTGCCCACTGCCAGGCTCCCCACTCTCAGGCTCCCCACTCTCAGGCTGCCCACTCCCAGGCTGCTCTCTCCCAGGCTCCCCACTCTCAGGCTCCCCACTCTCAGGCTGCCCACTCCCAGGCTCCCCACTCCCAGGCTCCCCACTCTCAGGCTCCCCACTCTCAGGCTCCCCACTCTCAGGCTGCCCACTCTCACGCTGCCCACTGCCAGGCTCCCCACTCCCAGGCTCCCCACTCCCAGGCTCCCCACTCCCAGGCTCCCCACTCTCAGGCTCCCCACTCTCAGGCTGCCCACTCTCAGGCTGCCCACTGCCAGGCTGCCCACTGCCAGGCTGCCCACTCCCAGGCTCCCCACTCTCAGGCTCCCCACTCTCACGCTGCCCACTCCCAGGCTCCCCACTCCCAGGCTGCCCACTGCCAGGCTCCCCACTCCCAGGCTTCCCACTCCCAGGCTGCCCTCTCCCAGGCTCCCCACTCCCAGGCTGCCCACTCCCAGGCTGCCCACTGCCAGGCTGCCCACTGCCAGGCTCCCCACTCTCACGCTGCCCACTCCCAGGCTGCCCACTCCCAGGATCCCCACTCTCAGGCTCCCCACTCTCAGGCTGCCCTCTCCCAGGCTCCCCACTCTCAGGCTGCCCACTCCCAGGCTCCCCACTCTCAGGCTGCCCACTGCCAGGCTGCCCACTCTCACGCTGCCCACTCCCAGGCTCCCCACTCCCAGGCGCCCCACTCCCAGGCTCCCCACTCTCAGGCTCCCCACTCTCACGCTGCCCACTCCCAGGCTGCCCACTTCCAGGCTCCCCACTCCCAGGCTCCCCACTCTCAGGCTGCCCACTGCCAGGCTGCCCACTGTCAGGCTGCCCACTGCCAGGCTGCCCACTCTCACGCTGCCCACTCTCAGGCTGCCCTCTCCCAGGCTCCCCACTCCCAGGCTGCCCACTCCCAGGCTGCCCTCTCCCAGGCTCCCCACTGCCAGGCTGCCCACTGCCAGGCTCCCCATTCCCAGGCTCCCCACTCCCAGGCTCCCCACTCTCAGGCTCCCCACTCTCAGGCTGCCCACTCTCAGGCTGCCCACTGCCAGGCTGCCCACTCCCAGGCTGCCCACTCCGAGGCTGCCCACTCCCAGGCTCCCAACTCTCAGGCTCCCCACTCTCAGGCTGCCCACTCCCAGGCTGCTCTCTCCCAGGCTCCCCACTCCCAGGCTGCCCACTCCCAGGCTCCCCACTCTCAGGCTCCCCACTCCCAGGCTGTCCACTCCCAGGCTGCCCACTCTCAGGCTGCCCACTGCCAGGCTGCTCACTGCCAGGCTGCCCACTCCCAGGCTGCCCACTGCCAGGCTCCCCACTCTCAGGCTCCCCACTCTCAGGCTGCCCACTCCCAGGCTGCTCTCTCCCAGGCTCCCCACTCTCAGGCTCCCCACTCTCAGGCTGCCCACTCCCAGGCTCCCCACTCCCAGGCTCCCCACTCTCAGGCTCCCCACTCTCAGGCTCCCCACTCTCAGGCTGCCCACTCTCACGCTGCCCACTGCCAGGCTCCCCACTCCCAGGCTCCCCACTCCCAGGCTCCCCACTCCCAGGCTCCCCACTCTCAGGCTCCCCACTCTCAGGCTGCCCACTCTCAGGCTGCCCACTGCCAGGCTGCCCACTGCCAGGCTGCCCACTCCCAGGCTCCCCACTCTCAGGCTCCCCACTCTCACGCTGCCCACTCCCAGGCTCCCCACTCCCAGGCTGCCCACTGCCAGGCTCCCCACTCCCAGGCTTCCCACTCCCAGGCTGCCCTCTCCCAGGCTCCCCACTCCCAGGCTGCCCACTCCCAGGCTGCCCACTGCCAGGCTGCCCACTGCCAGGCTCCCCACTCTCACGCTGCCCACTCCCAGGCTGCCCACTCCCAGGATCCCCACTCTCAGGCTCCCCACTCTCAGGCTGCCCTCTCCCAGGCTCCCCACTCTCAGGCTGCCCACTCACAGGCTCCCCACTCTCAGGCTGCCCACTGCCAGGCGTCCCACTCTCACGCTGCCCACTCCCAGGCTCCCCACTCCCAGGCGCCCCACTCCCAGGCTCCCCACTCTCAGGCTCCCCACTCTCACGCTGCCCACTCCCAGGCTGCCCACTTCCAGGCTCCCCACTCCCAGGCTCCCCACTCTCAGGCTGCCCACTCTCAGGCTGCCCACTGCCAGGCTGCCCACTGTCAGGCTGCCCACTGCCAGGCTGCCCACTCTCACGCTGCCCACTCTCAGGCTGCCCTCTCCCAGGCTCCCCACTCCCAGGCTGCCCACTCCCAGGCTGCCCTCTCCCAGGCTCCCCACTGCCAGGCTGCCCACTGCCAGGCTCCCCATTCCCAGGCTCCCCACTCCCAGGCTCCCCACTCTCAGGCTCCCCACTCTCAGGCTGCCCACTCTCAGGCTGCCCACTGCCAGGCTGCCCACTCCCAGGCTGCCCACTCCGAGGCTGCCCACTGCCAGGCTGCCCACTCTCACGCTGCCCACTGCCAGGCTGCCCACTCCCAGGCTGCCCACTGCCAGGCTGCCCACTGCCACGCTGCTCACTGCCAGGCTGCCCACTCCCAGGCTCCCCACTCCCAGGCTGCCCACTCCCAGGCTGCCCACTGCCACGCTCCCCACTCCCAGGCTGCCCACTGCCAGGCTGCTCATTGCCAGGCTGCCCACTCCCAGGCTGCCCACTGCCAGGCTGCCCACTCCCAGGCTGCCCACTCCCAGGCTCCCCACTCCCAGGCTGCCCACTGCCAGGCTGCCCACTGCCAGGCTGCCCACTCCCAGGCTGCCCACTGCCAGGCTGCCCACTCCCAGGCTGCCCACTCCCAGGCTGCCCACTGCCAGGCTTCCCACTCCCAGGTTGCTCACTTTCAGGCTCCCCACTCCCAGGCTGCCCACTCCCAGGCTGCCCACTCTCACGCTGCCCACTCCCAGGCTGCTCGTTATGGAGCTGCTGGTGTCCTGTTGCCTGCATCTAGCGGCTAAATCGTTTTGCGATCGGCTCGTGCCACCTCGCCTGATCTCGTCAAGGAGCACAAACCATCACCACGCGAACTCCGGTGGTCATCCGCGCAGCGGCGACTTTTGGGGAGCCATTTGAGAAAGACAGGGGTCACCGCATCGCGCGCTTTCAGATGCGCTTCCTTCCGATATTAGGGAGCCAATGGAGCTATGCACTTTTAAATGTTGATTGAAATTGTATTTCTTTAGAACTGCTTTTTGTGTTCGGGTTGTTCTTCCCTCGCACCTCCGATTAGCGCGGTTGGCTACGTACGGTGCGAAATAAGTTCAACATACAAACATACGTACAGTACGATTGAAAGCAGAAAGTTTAATTTTACTAACTGAGGCTCAATGACCCATCTGGCTCTACGTTCAAATTGGGATCGTGTGCGTCGACCCTGCCATGGAAATTCGGGTTCATGGTTCAAGTGGATTTTATGCAAGCAGGTGGTGGGGGAACTCGAGAGAGACGAGGATGGAGGAGTCTCATTTGCAAGAGTGTCCTGGGTCACGAAATCGACAGAAAAAACAAACACAATAAAGTACGTTACAGCAATGAAGCAATCAGAAATCGGAACGGAAAAAAACTACGCAAAACAATAACTGTACAATGCGAGACATTGAAAATGTTGCACAAACATAAGTTTATTTTTAAATCCGAGTTAAAGCTTACATTTAGACTTTACACAGATATAGGGTGACGATGCTAAATTAGGTGGAGTTAATAATAAGCACGGCTTTGTTTGTTCACCGTCTGGGGTTGAAAAAGACGAGTCTCACGTTGTTCGAAGCCACCAGTGCTTGTCCTATGGATGTAATGTGACCACTAATAGGAATGTGGAATTTCCACCGCTATATGAGGAGGTGCAGACAGGAGGCGACCACAATCCCTTACTCATTTGAGGCCGACATCAATTTGACGTTTTGTACTAAAGAGTGAGAGAAGCTGCCGTGATGCAATGGTCAGCACAATGCGCTAAACAGTCCAGAGGTCGCAAGTTCGTTCTCCCGGCGCGGCAGCTATATCATCGGGCACTCCCCAAAGCCGCTGTTCCTTCCAACAGCAATGACCTGAGCAAACAATTACACGGCCGCACATTTACCTGCGATGCGTGTTATCATCATCATTATTATTATTATCTCGGGCGGCCAATGGACTCGAACCGCAAAAAAAAACCTCGTCTGCAACAATCGCGCCACCACCGCTGGGCCACATCACCGCGCCGTGCCGCGAAACGCTCAGAGACGCCGGGGAGACACCGGCGAGACGCGGGAACGAGGCGAGGTGGCCGCGTGCGCGTCAGCCCAGCGCCCTCATTTGCAGGCGAATCGCGCAGCTGTCGAGTCCCCGGCACGGCCACCACCGCGCGCGCCAACGTCTCGCTGGCAGCGGCTCCGAGCCGGTGCCTCGCGTCGCCCCCCCCGCGTGATTAATTGAGATGCGGACGGGGCACGCCGAGTGTGCCATCCGTCTCCACGCCGATCCGGCTAATTGCCTCAACAACTGAATAATGCATTTACTTGTTACCACCGCCGCCGCCGATGCCACCACCACTGCCGCCGCTGCCGGAGCGGCGTGCCAACAGCGCCCACGCGCACTCCCTCGATGTGGGTACTCGAGAGCGTTTCCGCGGGTGGGTACGTGGCTGTGTCATTTGTCATAAATTGTGAGTTGAGTGGCACAGAGCGCCGCTGCTTTGTAGAACTCGACATTGCACTAAGGGCGTCTCGTAACTCTTTTGTGATATTGGAGCGCGCCGCGTGTTCGACGCGGCACGCGACCGGTAATGCGCGCGGCTTTTACGACGCTCAATAAAAACGTGCGCATTGACCTAAAATAATAAGCACTTAGCAGGATTTTAAAACGGGGTCCAATCCACTACTTACTTTCCGAGACTGACGCCAGAAAGAAAAAAAACCACGCACATGCCCAAGGTCCGCATCCCAGACTGTAGGTCAACGGCCCATCATCCACCCCCCCCCCCCCCCCCAGTGTTTGCTAAAACGAGTACCAATTTGTGGGAAGGTCAGCAATAGTTGAATTACGCGCTGGCCGGAGTCTGCTGCAGGATTGTGGAGTTTCCACCGTTAGCTCAAGGCCGCTGACATTTCCCTGCCCCTGTGTACGGACAACTGCAATTTTGCATTTCAACAGTCAAGGTACAAATTTGCCAAATTAGAAAATTAACATTCAATTACTCAACTGAGAGACCAGACGCATCAGTCCATCGCCTACTGCCGGCAGACTCGTGCCCCGGGTTACTCTTGCAAATGTGACTCAGTCTGGACTCTTGAGTTCTGTCGTGGTTCAACAAAACACCACTTGAATCTGAAACATCACAGTCCGTACATTCAACCGCACGCTTGCAGCCGTGAACCAGGGCGGCAGGGTGGTGACACAACAAGAATGGTCTGGGGTTCGTTTCCCGACTCGGGCGCCTTGCTATGTGGAGTTTGTATGTTCTACCCCTGTTCTGCAAAGCGTGAGTGATGAGTGAGCGAGTGTCGGGTGAGTGTTGGGAGCGAGTGTGTGGAGTTTTCCCCCAGTTCTGCATGGGTTATAGTTTCCTCCGGGTTCTCCGGGGTTTCTTCCATTTCTAAAGTATCACACACAATGGAACTGGCACTGGTGGCAACAATATTTGCAAATGCTTTAAAACAATCCCTGCAAATTCACTCCATTGTGTTTACACGTGGCGACATAGCACCCTTCTGCAAGAACCTGGAGCCTCTTGTAAAGGAGTGAGGCTAATTATCCTGGGGTGATCGGGATGTTGTCATTGTGCGGCTCTCAGACGATGGAACAACGCTTTTCTCTTTGCTAATAAGACAATCAGAGTCATTAGAGCTGTAATTTAAGTCTGTCTTGAAATCTCACCTCTTTAAATTTGCCTTCATCCCCCGTCGAGTTCCGTCCGTTTACCCTGCAGGTTCTGTTCATGTCCTGCTTTCCATTCACGGTGGTACTCCAATACAAAATGAAAATAAGAATTGTTGTTGTTTCTACAGGCTAAACAAGCAAAGTACAAATCATCATAATCTTAATCATCAAGGGTGCACTTCACAACCGCTGTCTGTGTCGCCCACAGCTGGTCGGCTTCGTCTACGCGTGCTACGTCATCAGCGTCTTCACGGAGGAGGAGGACAGCTGTGAGTGAGCACGTGCCACGTGGCGCGCCCTCGACACCGCGAAATGTCTGGGCTGGCTTAAATGTGTTTTTGTTGTGTGTGTTATTAATTATTGGAATTAATTAATATCTTTTGTTTCTATAAATATGAATCATTAATACAGGTTTTGTTTTGGCTTAGATCGCGTAAATATAAATGTATCGTTAAACCCGACACCACCCGACACAGGCGATTAGTAAGGTTTGTCACGTAAACAGAACATGCCAATTCGTTACGAGTACAGCACACCGGTGTATCGGAGAGTAAACCCGCAACATTTATAATTCGATTACGACGTTTCGTCAGTAATTATAACTAGCATCATCAGGCGACAGCCAGATTTGTGGAGAAATCCTCCTCCTATTTCGTTCTTAA
The DNA here is from genome assembly GCF_048934315.1 of Petromyzon marinus. Lineage (NCBI taxonomy): Eukaryota > Metazoa > Chordata > Hyperoartia > Petromyzontiformes > Petromyzontidae > Petromyzon > Petromyzon marinus. Next base: position 1,534,851 of record NC_133689.1, on the reverse strand, counting down.
ATAGAGAAATACATGCGATGTCATCACCTGTGAGCCAATCAGATACGAAGGCCAGAGCGAGGGGGGTGCGGTAATGCATGCATATAAATTACAATGTATATCAATTACCGGTTGGGTTATTCATGAACGTGAATGTAGAAAATTAAAGTGCGAGAATCAGAGAGCGCGTAACGTCGCCACGATCACAGCGCACGGAAGGGAGGGACGCGTCCGACGGCACTGGTTCACCGCCCGCTCTGCCCGCCGTGCTCTGAGTCCTGTGACTGAGTTTGCTCCCTGGCCACGGCTCACATCAGTGGCGAGTGATATCGAATCCGGTCCTGGGTCCCTCCCCCTCCGACCCCCACCCGCACGGACCAGCTAATGGCGCAGTGCGCTCAGACACCCACCACGACGCCCTCACTCAGTTTTTCATTTTTTCTTCATTAATTTGGTATAGCCCTGTGAGCCATTCGGCTCTTGAATCGGGTGCAACCGCAACAAACAAAAACATGAACAAGAAAACATCTTAAAGTGACTATGCGCAAACAGAAAAATCCAGGAAAAAACTGCAAAAAATTTCCAGAAAAAGCACTGTACACCAACGCTGTGTGCAAAAATCTCAGTGGGATGCAAGTCAAACAACAACAACAACCACAAGACAACTTAGATTAAAGCCATCAGTGTAACGCCGTACTACAACAAACAAACATGGCCAAACCAAAAAAGTTTTCGAAATCACAATAATAAAGCCATAAAAGCAATGTAACAGTGATCATAGGAACTGTGACCGAAATTTCACAATAAACGACATGAACAACATGTACCACCAAACCCTGTTGCCAAAGCTGGCTGCATGAATCACTCCACAACAGCAGGAGCATCAGTCGGAGTATCAAAAATTTTCAATGCACCTTTAAAGATCAGCACACTAAATCAAAACACAAGATCATACTTTGCAGCGGTCATCCAGAGCGAAACATTTGATTTTAGGCCATTGAATAACAGTGGCAGCTAGGGGTGTGCAACTCCTCTAGAGCAGTTTTGAGTGAAGATCTCATAGGTAGTGATTCAAGTTGCAGTTTATTGGCAATATCATTCCAGACCCTGGGGGCATCAATAGCAAAGGCCCTTCCTCCAGTATTTGTGCGGCAATAGGGAATGTGAAGCTGGTAAATGAGCGAAGACCTTAGGTCACATTTGTTCTTCGAAACAGAGAGGAGATCCAGCAGGTAGTCTGCGGGGGGGCGGGGGGGCGAGGCCGTCATCCAGCAGCGGATTGACGGAAATCTCCGCCCGATTGCCGCGCAGCCAAAGCTGAGGTCCGAGCTGCAGCGGGAGCTTGGGCGCCACGTGCGCTGTCGACGACTGTCGAGTCCTCTGGGCTTGACCTTTGCCCTGCGCGCGGTGTGCACAGCAGCAGCGGCACGCCCGATGAATGCCACGCGGCCCAGCCGCGGATCATAAGGCGGCGGTGACGCCTCGACGGGGCCGCGCAAGCGCGAGCCGAAGTTTGCTTGGCCCAGTCGCTCTGCCGCACTCGCCCGTTTCCTAAACCCCGCGTGGTTACATCGCAACCCCCACGCTCACCCTCCCGCATTGTGACAGCGGCGTCGAGTCGCGACCGTGCGCGATTCACCCCACGCTGTGCCCGATGTCACCGCATCTCGCACGCCAAGCGGGGTGGGTGAAGCCCTCTGCTGTCCACCACGTTACACCCCCCCCCCCGTCCCCCAGCCACCACCGCCTACAGCGACGACCTCCTGCGGCAGGCACGGAGACCGCCCAACGCAGCGCTATCCAGGCTCAAGCCGCTTGGCTTCAGACAGCTGAACAGATTGGGGCGCATTACGGGTGACGCGGTCGTTGTGTTTCACTACTGTGCGGGTTTTCGTCTTTGCGCTGCATCACTCGCGGATGTCTGTCTATTCCCCCCAACCCCCCACCCCCATCTCCTCCTCCTCTACCCCCTACAGTCGATTTCATCGGTGGATTTGACCCCTACCCAACCACGTACCAGGTCCCCCAGAAACCCGCGCACATGCAGCTGCAGCCCATGTACACGTGAGTACTGCACCGCTGCACGGAGGCAGAGGCGAAGCCCTGCAACCGCTCGCACGTGTCCCCGCAGAGGGATCATAACTCAGCACATTTTGTCAATAGCACCGTGGCCTTAAAAACAAAAGCAATATATAATAGGCGACGTTTCTGGCAATGACCCTTCTTCAGAACACATGGAGCGAGGCCAGAGAGGTAGAGGAGTAAAGTAGTTTAGCCTCCACTTCCACGCTGGCTGAGTACCCACACTTTACCCCACCACACGCGGCCTGCAGCTGCACTGATTGCTCTGCACCGGTGTACACTGCTGGGGGTTGGGCAGAGGGCTGGGACGATGTCATCGACTCGTCCCATCGCTCTCAGTGCTGCGTCGCGCGGTCCACTCGAACCGGCGACCTCTGGACTACAAGTTCACTCTGTCCTGCCCATTGCACCGCGACAGCGTTACCTGGACGAGAAGTTCACAGGAAACGCGCTTTATCGGCCAGATCGGGAAGTTTGGTTGGACCTCCCGTAGCGCTCGTGCCAGGCTAGGTGCACGTAAAGGCCACGTGAAGTGTCGAGCGCCCGCTGGCAGGAGGTCACGGGACAGACCTAGGTACCACGGGTTGACTGACTGAGATGACTGAGATGACCGGCCAGACACACAACATACACAATGAGCCGCAATCGAGCTCAGAGTCCACGAGCCGTGTTTAGAATGCATGAAGCGAACTCGCTCCACATCACCCAATGTTTTGCTCTCACTCATCTTGAGACCAGCCTTAGCTATGCTGTATAACTCTCACGTAAAAAAATATCATCCGCATTGCCTTAACAGAGTGTATGGAGCAAGTGTTGTTAGCGAGCGCCTATTGAAGGCCGGTACGGCACACGAGGTGGTAGGCGGCCAGCACCACGTCCGACCTTGCCCCATACTTTCTCTCCCTAATGGCGATGTTTATGCATCGCACGAGTTTCTTATTTGAGGTTGAGTGGACCTAGGGGAGGTCCAGGACTGGTTTAGATAATAATCACAGGCGATGGTCGCTGGTTTTGTAGCGCCGCGCGCTAACCACTACACTACCGCTCCCCACTATCACGTAACACACTTGCACAAACATACACACACGCCCTGAAGAGCCTAAAAAACGCTCGTAATAACACTCCTATAAACACGTGGTGGCGGGTGTGACTTTGAGCGGTGGTTTCCGCTATAACGTTTTTATTGTTGACTGTCAGGAAAGGTTTTTATTGTTGACTGTCCATCCTTTAGCCACCACTCCGTCACTGATGTCTCCAACTTGCGAATTTAAGCCTTTGAATCGGTGCTTATCACTTGTCGCACAATTTGGATCAGAAATATAAACGTGGACATCAGACAAATTTAATCGGGGGGATTAACAAAAAAAAACAGTGCGCAAAAAAGAATGGAGAGCTGCATTCTTGGAATTACACAAAGCGACATCAATATGCGTCTAGCTTGCGTATGTCCTCATCTAATCCGCGTGCTCCTCTTTCTGTCTTCAGCGCAAATTCCACGCAGTCACCACTCTGTGCTTGTCTGTGCAATGTTCACCCCTTTTGTGCCGTGTCCCTCGTCAATGTGGATGCTTGCGATTCATTGCCGCGTCCCAAGTTCCCCGTAGCATCAACAAAGCGCGCGCGAAGTCCATTTGTCAAAAGCAACGTTCCGTGATGCCAACACGCGAAATGATTTCTCTCTTTTCCTTCCCCCCCCACCCCTACGTCTTTCTCTTCCGTCTCCTTGAAAGGACAAAATAACAACACGCGCGAGTGACGGCCGAGCGGAGCAACAGAGACAAATCATCAGCTCGGGGGGGGGGGGGGGGAGCTGGGCAACAAACCAAGATCCTCACCAACGATTTGAGAGAGCGAGAGAGAGTGGCGAGAGAGAGATAGTTGTTTTCTTCTTCTTCTGTGTGTGTACAAAAAACGAATATCCCACTTCCAAGCACTTGCAAGCACGTGGACGTTTTGTCAAAACGAGCAAGAATTTATTTGCGGCGGTTCACGGCAGCCGCAGCAGCGGCGGCGGCGGCAAGCGGCTCAAAGAAAGAGAGACATAGAGAAAACAAAAACACGTCGAGAGAGTAGCCAGACGGGCAATAACAACGGCGGTAGCGGCGAGGAGTCTTGGCTCGGAGCCACGAGAAGTAGGCGGCGGCTGCTGGCGGCTGGACGCGGCTTCGGCGCCCGCCCGCCCGCCCGCCCGCCCGCGCCCCCGGGGCGGCGCGGGGGGTGGAAGCGCCACGGACGCCCCTCGCGCAGAGACGCCACGCGGAGTCGACCACCGCCCTCTGCAGACGCCCTCCCGCATGGCCCGGACCAGCCCGCGCGCGTGGGGCTGGGTGTTGGGAGTTGTTTTTGTTTTGGGGCCGTTCGTCCATCTCCTCGCGCGGTTCTCCGATGTGCGCCGTCGGCACGAATTCACCGACGTTTCGCTGCACGTGCCGGCGAAGAGCTTCTTCAGTAACGAGCCAGCAACATCGGCGCGCTGCGTGCGTGTGTGCGCGTGGCTTCGTCGATGAGAAAATATAAAGCAACAGCAAAATGTCATCGCCACTCAAGCCAAGTGGCAGGAATCCGTCGGAGCTCAACCCGAACGTGCTGTTGGCGGTCCTGATGGAATCAGCGGTGGAAACTCCACATTCCTAGGGCAAGTGCCAGTCGAGCCCCGCGTTCATCATGGTGCCCGCTATCAGCGTGTCGCTGCCCAGCTGATGGAGGGGGAGCGACCTTCGTTGTATATAAGTGGCGGCGTCGTTGTTTTGCTGTGTGCGTGTAAACCTCCGGTCACTCATCCCGTGGTTTAATTTCTTCGCGTTCGATAGTAACTTTTGATAATTACATGACAAAGTGTCCTTTTCAACCGTAATGATATAGCCTGAGTGATTACATACAATATGCAATACGGTATATATATACATTTAAATGCATATTATATGTACTGCAGTTAATTGTATACATATTTATGTGTTCGTCAAAGTCTTTATTTTATTTTGTCCTTCGTAACGACGTAGCGCCTATTAACTTTGTACATCTCATGGTAGGCTTCACAATTGTAATGGCCGATTATTTAAATTAACTCTCCTGTATGGGATTCAATAAGATAACCTTCAATAAGATAACCTTCAAATGTTACTGTATAATATTTTAGGAGCGCTGCCACAGTGGTGACCGTGCTGGACTTGCGACCCAGAGGTCGCCGGTTCGATTAAACCTCCCGGCGCGCCAGTGGAAGCGTCAGCGCGCCCTCTGCCTACCCAGTAGCAGCAGCAGCAGCACGCATTGGCACGTCACAATGAGTCGATCGGCAGGTCGCGTGGGTGGGGTAAAGTGTGGGTACCCCCACCTAGGAGTCTTCCCTATGGTCAGGGCGACCGCCCCGGGTCCCGCGCTTTTGGAAGGGGGGGGGGGGTTAGGATCCCGCTTCGAAGTCACGGTGTCAGATGTAATACTTCTGGTTTAGTTTGAAGGCGTTGGGAGCCCCCGCCTCCCGCTACGGAGGGCCCTAGTCGCCACCTCGTCCCAGATGTTTGGCCAGCGAGCAAGACGACGACAAATACCCTCTTGAGCTCCCTGAGGCCCCTCCGCCGGCAGTGGCGTGAGCGAGCAGTTGCGGGGCTACTGCACCTTCAATGAGTGCGATATGTGAATGGGGTCAATGTTACGGGATTACGTAAAGTTGGTGCTTCCGAAGCATCGTGCTAATCCCACCACCGCCGCCGTGAATAGCCAGCGACGCTGTTGCGCAAACTTTGCAAACTCGCTCGAGGTCTCCGCGTTGACGCCACCAACCGGAACGGCTCCGATTTGCCACCACGCTGCCCGTCAGACAGGCGGGTGGGGGGGTCCACGGGTTTTCATTCACTCACTCAACACCTACGCTGTTTATCTGCGGGCGTTTGCTACCGGACGATGAGCCATAACCAAATTGCAACGCAGTGATCATCACCACCTCCCAGGCCGTGTCCAGGTGACCCGCAAGGAGCCTGGTCTCACGAGACCTCGGGCAAGCTGAGCGGGATTTGTGGCTGGGCTTTTGTGGTCGTGCCGCGGACTGGCACGGGGCTGCTGCGTCGTGGGCACCCACAGGGGAGTGCACGGGAAAGCCATTGTTGTACTGAACTGCTATGCGGTCCGTAACAACTTCCCACCGCGTATGCTCCTCCCCGTCTTCACCAATCGCTTTGACCAGCGTGGCGAAGTATGGTCAAATAACCCAACGCAACCCGCGCAGCGTGGGGAGGCCCTCATCCAGCAGTGGATTAACACAAAGGCGATTAAGTGTACAGTACCCATAGACGCGCAGCAGTACATGTACAGTACAGTCCGTTATGCCAACACGTTGCTGGATGAAGGCCTCCCCATTGATTGTTGGATATTTGACCATACTTGATCATGCCGGTCGGTGCGCGTGTGAAGGTGGTGGGGAGTGCAGAACGGCGACGGCTTTTCCTGCACTGCCCTCTGCTGCCTACGAGGCCTAGTGCTCCCGTCTTTTGTACGCAGCCGGCACCCATCCCAGCGCTGTGCAGGCTCCACGCTGCTGAGATTACGCGATCTGACGGCATCGGGTGTCTTCTGGCTGCTGTGGTCATGGGCTAGCATCAGTATGGGGCGCCGCGGAGGCGAGATGTCATCTCTCTCGCCTGCTATGCAGGAGGTCGTGGGTTCGATCCCAAACCTTGACGCCTGTATATTTGGAGTTTGCATGTTCTCCCCGTGGTCGCGTGGATTTTTCTCCGTGTCCTTCGTTTTTTTCCTCCCCACATTTAAAAACGCGCGTTTAGAGTATTTGGCTGCTATGAATTTCCACGCGATAAGCCACTTCACTTATGGCCAGGTGGCTTCTGAAAAAGAGCTACATAGTTCTCGGTGGGGCCTTACCTGGTAAATTAAAAAAACCCAGTTTTATAGAATGCATTTCTCGTTGCCGGTAAACGTGCCCAGTTGTCGGTGCAGCGGCAGAGCCTCTCGCGGAGAGAGGGCGAGCGGCCACACACAGCCGACCTCGCCGGCACTGACAGCATGCGGCACTGACAGCATCGCTGGGGCAATTCGTCACGCGTCGATCATCAGCTCCGCCAAGGCGGCCCGGGCCATCATTAGCTGCCCCACAACCCTGGGAGGCAACTTTTACCGAGTTGATGGCTCAATTACAACGGCAGCTGCCACCGGCTGACTTCGCTCGAGACCAATTGTGAGAATGTGAGAAACAGGCCCACCGTGTAACCGATGTCACAGCCATAAACGTTTAGATAACTCGCGACTTAGATTGCGACGAGAATAATGACCGTCTATAAACTACCGGGCACAGTGGTGAGGATACGGTGGTTAGCGCACCGCGCTATGAACCAGGCGAGCCGAGTTCGAGTCCCAGCCACAGCTCACATAAGTGGCGAGCGGTCCGGGCCTCTCAACCTTTCACCAAGCCGCACTGACCAGTGTGGTGAAGTATGGTCAAAAAAACAATCCCCATCATGGCGCGAGGAGGCCTTCACCCATGGGCGGATTGAGAATGGCAGCAATTATGTATTTCTTTCGTATCTTTCCAACGACCGCGTAAGCGGAGCCCTTTCCGCTGGATTAATAACCCGATACTCAACAGGCGTGAGATTTTAGGTGCTGAAACGCAAGTTGGTCGACATTTGGTCAGCCGGCCTCCCTCCGTTCGGTGGCCTCGACCAGCGGTGCAACGCTCACCGACACCCGACACGCGCAGTCGCCGTGGCTTTGAGGCCCCCCTTTTTAAAGCCCCTGTGAATTTGATACGTAATAAACTCGATGTTTTACCATCCCTCACGAGCCTCGTTTATCAACGCGGCTCGCGGACTCGGAAGCAGGTGACCGTGGGCCAGGTGTGGCCGCGCTGACCCCATGGAGGGGAGGTGGGGGGGGGGGTGAGGTCCCAAGCACGAATTTCGTGGGCCCTCTTTTGGCTCGCACGGGCCCACTGAGGTGGCAGCAGAGACGTCGACGAAGGACACTGATGGAGCGAGATGAGAGAAATGTAGGCAATACTGTGCAGAGATGTCGTGAGATGTGGAAAGTAGAGATGCAGGCAGGATATCGATGTGAGATATCAATTGGAGTTCTCTGTTAATTGCAATGTTATGTTGATTAGGATACAAATTGGTGGCGATGATTTGAACCACCGTTTCCCCATGCATCCCGAGGCACTTGAGCTACCCGGGACCCTAACATCTCTTGCTGGGTCTACCCGTGCCGAGCGCTGCCACAGCTTTTGCTTTGGCAAATCATCAGTGCACACACCGGCGTCACACTTCACGCGCACACAACACACACTCATTGACGTGACCAAACATCCCGATGCAGGACTCTCTTCAGCGAAGATCAGCAGCAGCATCATCAGCAGCTATGATCAATCCACTGCTGGATGCAAGCCTCTCCAAGCTATCGCCATCTCTCACGAGCCTGTGATGTAACAATCCACCCAGCACCTGCAAATGGGCCAAATTAATTAACAGAGCGTCTTCCTTCGTGACAGCCTTGCCCTATACATTTTTTCACATTTACCAAATGCACTATGTTATTATTATTACTATGGTTACAAGCGGTGATTTGATGTACGATGACACACAAGCACGTATTGACTCATGATAATTATCAGCAGCGGCGGCAGATTCGGTTGTCTCGATGTTTTTTTTCCACGATTGTTTTTATTTCGATGACAACAGCACAACCACAAGGACGGCCCACAAGCACGACGGGTGGGGTCAATGCGCCTGGCGCGCACTGGGCCGTCCCCGCGACCCACTGCTCCGCACCACGGCCTGCGTCTCCCGCACGCATCCCCACCATCACCGCCACCATCACCTTCACCACCATCGCCATCACCACCACCACCATCACCTTAACCACCATTATCACCATCGTCATTACCACCACCATTACCACCACCATCATCACCACCTTTACCATCATCACCATCGTCATCACCATCACCACCACTACCACCACCACCACCATTACCACTACCACCACCACCACTACCACCACCACCACTACCACCACCATCACCACCACCACCATCACCACCACCACCACTACCACCACCACCACCATCACCACCATCACCACCACCACCACCCCAATCCACGTGCCGGCGGCCACAACCACGTGGTGTTGTGCCGCTCCTGTCTAGAACCCGACGCCGATGTGCAGGGTGCGGCACAAACACAGCGCAGGTTGACGCAGCGGCGCTGTGACACCGGCCGGCCTAATGGGTTGCCACCTGTCCCTGGTCTTTCCAGGATTGTCCTCTCGTTGAGGAGGTCGGTACCATCCTGGGAAATCAGTCAGTCCGCGCGGGACATGAAAAGTCCGAGCCCTCCCCCCTTCCGGCACTGTGAGATATTCCATTTAGCCGGTTTCCTCCCTTCGCTAAACACACGCCATGAAATCGGTGTCTGCCAATCACCCCGATGGAGCGCGCACCCTCACTGTGGCTTTCCTGGGTGCATGAGTAATCGTCACCAATTATGTTACATTCCCAAGACACGTCGCGGTTTCGTCGCGCCTCGGAGGTGGCGACCCTCGTGGCCACCGAGCCGCTGCTCACGGAGGCAGAGGTTCGGTGCCCCGTTATACTTTCCCGGCAATGCCGCATTAAGCTTCATTACTAACAAACGAATAATCGCAAAAAACGATCAGCGCGACGCAATGCGGACTTGTACGGCAGCGTCGATATGCGACCGCCTCTCAAAGCGCCGTACAGGCCACAGGGGGCAATGTTTATTTTACAGATACAAGCAGCGGATAAAAGGACGGTCTTGAGGCTGGACTTGAACAGAGGCACGCAGTGGACAGCACAGATGGCTTGGGGAATGGGAGTTCTATACCACGCGGGCAGCAACCTCCGTTTGCAACACGGTGGCTTACTAAGATTGCGAACTATGCCACGTGGATTTTCAGCATGATATGCGAATCAGGATCAGTATCTCGCAATGTGTGTGCGTATGCTGAACTTCTTTCGCACCGTACGTAGCCAACCGTGCATGCGATCGTGTGCTCCCTTCCCCCTCTCCCGCCTCGGAAGGAGTTCATTATTAAAACGATTCATTCTGGAATGAAGGGGGGCCGCCACAGCGACGCATTGGTCAGCAACACTGGACTTGCAACGCAGAGCTCGCCGGATCGATTCAATCTCCCGGCGTGGCAGCTGAGACAACGGTGCAAACGTCTTAAATCCCCCCCCCCCCCCCCCACCACCGCTCACCCAGCAGTACAAATGGGTAACCCCGCAGCTAATCTATGATTGGCCGGTCACATGTGGCGGGGTAAAGTGTGGGTAGTCCTACCTCTTCCAAGACGTCTGGAAAGCATAGAAAAGCAGGCCCTCTAGAGCGTCCTGTGGTGGAGGCTCTTCTGCTAGCAGTAGAGTAAACAAGAAATTACAGGGCTGCCCCTCTACCTCGGACAAAAGCGCGTATCAACATTGTGGTGTTTTTTTTGTAAAAACAATTAACATTAACGCCACCCATCGGTGCCACCTATGGCTTCTGAGCACTCGATAAATGTCGCGGCAATGACCCCTTTGTGTAGGGGTCATTTCCACGACACACAAAGAGCCCCCCCCCCTCATTCCCCCCTTCGATTGCCGATGTCCGGAGTGGAACTGAAGATCAGACAAGGGGCGAAGCGTTTACAAAGCAAAGCACTGCTCACTTTGCCCAAGATAAACATTATCTCCACACACACACACGCCACACACACACGCCACACGTAAACACGTGCCTTTTGTGCAAGAAACAGTCACTGACGGCAGGACGAATGGTGAAACTTAACATCGGTCGCAGACGATCACCGTGTGTGCATCTGATCGTGGTTGTCACAGAGTCATGGCCGTGCCAGAGGGAAGGTTGTCGCCCTTGGACCACGCCGCTCTCAGATGCGCTGTTTGGCGCGACGTCCGACTTTTTCACTCCAAGTACTGCAAGCCTTCTTCAGGAACCAGGAAATGCACTGGTTCACGAATAAGGGCCCAAGCACGTGGTACGAAACATCGGACATCGATGCACGAGGAGGAGGAGGAGGATGGGGGGGATTGAGAGCGACTGTAGCGTAATCACACACGAAACAAATGGCGTCACTCAAAAATTAATGCCCCGTGCGTGACGCTCACGGACGTGGCTGTTGCAGCCGACGACGGTGATGCATCATTTGTGGGATGCGCCATTTACCATGCGGTGGAGAGGTGGGGGGGGGGGGGCAGTTTGAGAATCAACCGCCCTCGGAACTGCCACGGCAAGCAACCTGAACTGCTTTGGAAAACTCGGGGACACGCCAGTGGCACGGCTCAGATGCACGACGCACGACGATCAGTTCCCGGGTTCTCCCCAGCACACCAACCGTCGGCTTGGCCAATCTACGGCCGTCAGGCGGCCCCCTCCGCTCGGCGTCGTCCCCGCGGGGGGGGGGGGGGGGGAGCGGAGCGTCCCTCGCGAGCGTTCTTGTTTCGTCAAACGGACCCGGCTGGACAAGTCGGCTCCACCGGCGTCGTGGACGGAGGTGGTGGAGCTCCGGGTGGAGGTGGTTGGGCCTCGACGCCGGTCCTCGGTACCCGATCGCCGCAGCCCGGGGGGGGGGGGGGGCGGGGGGGACGCGGATCACTTCCAAAGCCTGCGCCTTGAGAGGTAAAGAAGAGGTGAAGAAGAGGTGAAAGAGAGGTAAAGAGAAGCGTTGCGGGGGCTTGCTTGGGCCACCTGGTGCTGCAGAGTGGGTCCCCTGTGCCCGTTCTGTGGCTCCAGAGCTGGGCCCTCTGCTGACTTTGAGCAATCGATTACTCTGCCGATTAGCCGTTTGGTTACTCAACGAACCGGACAACACGAAACACCGCTGTACGGGAGGTGAAGGGCAGGGCTTGATGTGGTGTACCCACTGATACTGCTGGGCGTGTGTACAGGGGCGGCGGAGGGGATTTAAGAAACCTGCCCCGTCGTTTCATCTGCTGCGCCTGGACATGGAGTCGACCGGGCGACCTCTGGATTGCAAGTTTAGTGGGCTCACCATTTCACCATGGCAACTCACCCAATACGGAATAGAACACAGACATTAGTAACGAGACATGGGTGGTTTTTAAATCGGGCACCTGAGCTCACTCACTTTCAATTCCCTATTTGCTTCATTGCTGTTACTTTATTTTTTTGTTTGACCGTTGTCATTTTGACGACCCGGGTGACCCTCGCAAATGAGTCTCATGTCCCGGTCTCGTGAGTACTCACCCTGCTTACACCAAAATCAACTCGACTCCAGGGTCAGGGCAGCCTCACTGGATCTCAGGCATCGCTGCAATTTCATTTACAATTCATTGGGGAAGCTTTCTCGCAGTTCTGGTCCCTACCTGCCTATTTCCTTTTAGATTTGAAGTTTTCGTGACTGCAAGGATCCATACTCTTTGGGTGGTCCTCAGCAAAACTGATTATGTGGGCCAATTTATTAAATCCACGTGCGGTGACGGAAGAGATAAATAGGCAGAGATCGATATGAAGTGAGATGCGAAAAAGATGTAGGTAAAACATTAAAGATGTATTGGGATGAGAGTATTTGTATAAACAAGAGATGCAGTGAAACGAGAGATGCAGACCAGGGATGAGGGTTGACTTTTATATATTAATTAGCTTGATATATTTGATAAGTTTTTCATTCGAGCTGAAATGTTATACCCCGCTATTTTTTTATATTCACGAACCCCTTCAGCTGCTTGGGGCTCCATGCACTATAGCACGGTTTGCTTTGTTGCGTTTTCACGCGCGTCTGCAAACGCGAAGCCGGCGACAAATAAAAGCATTTTCTGGTTTTCGTTCCGAGGATTGCTCCCCCTGACCTCGGCGCTAATGCGGAGAGAGACACCGTGCACGTCAGAGCGCGTTTGGGGGGACATCAAAAGACCCTTCGTAATCTTCCCATCGAGATGCCCCATGCGGTCGAACGAAAAAAACACGCGTGAAATGTAAACAAAGCCACCCGTTGCGTTCATTCTTCCGGCTACTTAAATGACCGCGATGAATTATTCCGCACGACATCTCCCGTGCAAGACGCGCGGCTGCGTCATCATTGGCGGAGTCACATGGGTGTAAACGTTCAAGGGCAATTCCCCAATCTAAATTCTCGAAAACAGATATTGGCATGTGTCACACCCACGTGCAGGTTTACCCCATACCTGAAATCGGACCCGACACGATTCGTAGTCTTTCAAACAATGTCGATCAAAGAGTGGCGTAACGTTTATGTTGATGCACGTTATGCAACTTCGTCGATGCGTCTCAAGGAAGATTGTATGTTTTATCTGTGTGTATTACCTACTGTGACGTGGATCAGAAACACGGACAAAGAGGATTGAACAAAACACGAAAAGTAATGAAGCACGGAAAGACGCATGCTCGGAACCACACTGGGAGATTGAAGGATTGGACGACGTGAACAAGTTTGAGACGTCATACCTACTGAAGAAAAGTATCTGTACGCAACGTTCCATTCTGTATCTCTGCATGAAGATACAACTAAGGTGCAGTCCATCGACTCTATTGGCTTTAGAAAGCAATATTATCTAGCAGCGTTTGTTGAAGCAAGAAAACTGTACCGGTTTTGATAAGTCGGGTTTCGTCAGCAGTGTCACGCCTATCACATTAAATGCTGCTGAGTCGCCACGTGCTATTGGCAAGCGCACTTCGTCTAAACAACGGGGCCCTGCTCAACAAAATAAACAGGGTTTGTATACAAACGCATGCGCTGCTGCGGACAATGAGGAGTAAAAGCAGAGCCAAGTACAACTCTGTTCTGTATCTCCACGTGTAAATAAACACATTTTCTAGTCCATCGGCTTGAATTTTTTGGTCGTGAAACGACCCTTGTCTGACAACTGGGGGTGACTGACAACAGAGCTCATACTGTGCAGGGCAAAGTGACTCCTGCTGCTCAAACGAACATTGAGGCATTGATGCTCATCCCCTGTTGGCAGCCCTGAGCCAGTGGTGGAAATTCCACGTTCCTATGGCGGGGGGGGCGGTGCTTGTCAATCCACAGAACCACTATTGACTTCCAAACAACATGCGGTATTAATTTGTATCGACCGCGGAGGGTTGATGGGCTGCGTCAACCCCCAATCAGGATTTGAACTCGCGACCTTCCCGATTGCGAGGCCGCTCGCTCTCCCTCTGACCTCGTGTAACCACCACCACCACCACCCTGGCAGTGGTTCTTCATTTCAAGGCCCGCGGGCCACTGGCGGCCCCTGGTGGCCTTTAATGCGACCCCCGAAAATGCACAACAAGTGAAAACACCCCATCATTATCGTGCTGCTGTCAAACCCCCAATGGTTTCCAATGTCGTGGCGGCCCTCACACTGGTGACGTCTTATCGGCGAAAGCGGCCCCACCTCTGAAAACGAGCTAAGAACCCTGCCCCAAGGCCAAGCGCCCCGTGCCACTCACCCCGACTTGGGCACGGCCCCGCTGGCCACGGGCCGCACTTCGTGGAGCAGCAGCCGGTTCTCCTGCACCACCTCCTCGTCCTCTTGCTGCTGCTGATGATGATACTGCTGCTGGTGCTCCGCCGTCATCACCTCACCACCATCATCATCGCCGCCGCCACGGCCCCGTGCGGCCGCCGCGGCCACCAGAAGACTCCCCGACAGCGCGGCGCCTCCGGCGGCGAACAGCAGCGCGCCCGCCAGCTTGGAGCCCTCCAGAATGCGGTTGAAACGCGCCGCGCTCGGGTCGACCAGCAGCACGTCGCTCACGCCGCCCGGGCCGCCGCCGCCGCCGTTGCCGACCGCCTCGAGGCGAGCCGGGGCGAGGTAGGCGGTCAGCATGACCGCGGCCCCCGTCAGCATGCCGAGCAGGCCACATGCGAACCACGCCTGCGCACACGCGGCGCAAGGGGGGCCAAGCAACGGGCGCTCGGCACAGGTACGGGGGCCGCCGCCAGCGGGAGGAGTCAACTGCGCTCTCGGCACGGGGAGATGCGGCAATCGCTCCGGAGGGGGTTGGGGGGGGATGCCCCCCGCCCTCCCCCGCCCCCCGGCTCCCCACCCCCCCCCCCCAATATTTTGATTTATCTTGCACGGTCGCCCCCCAGGCTACGAGATACCGCGGCTCCGCTTGCCGAATGCAAACGCTCACGGTCTCGAACATTTAACGCTGTAAAAGGCGCCGCGTCTTCGCAAAATGCAGCCACTAAACAGCTCCGTAGTACTTATTTGCAATATTACGTTACTGCTGTAATGAGATAAAAACATAAAACGTGGAACGTAAATGAAATCATGTTCATAAAAATACATTTGAACCTCCATTTAAATACGTGTTTTTGTTCTTTTAGACTGTTGTTGAAAACAAATCTCGCGGTGGTTGTCAGGGGTGGGGCTGGCAAGGCACCCGTGCCTGCCGCACGCTCGTTACGCCCCTGGTCACCTCTGAGGTCGCTACATAGAGGCTGGGGACTTGGTGGCCCTGGGAGGAGTATCCTGCACAGCAGGCACGTGGACGTAGGCACGAGATGCTTAGCTGTAACCGCGTGTGAAATGGAATTTAACATCAGCGCGTGGGTTGTTTTATCATTCGTAAATATCTGTTTGTCTTTGGCGTTAGGCCCGCGCAATGATCCCGCCCGCTCCTGCCACCCGACACAGCCAAGTGACATCGTCGCATGGCGTTGTGTACAGGAGCTTCACGGCGCGCCAGGGATGATTGTGTCAGCTCGCACGGTTGGAATCGAGCGGCCCACCCTGGTAATCAGTGCGGGTGTAGGAACCGGGGCGATATCACTGCGCGCAGTCGGCTTCACCAGCGGACGTTTGAGAGACCCGTGAAGACGTCATGATCCGAATTTTTAAAATTAAACCGCACAATTACTCGTTTGGGATGATACATTATACAATATTGTGCAGGGCAATTGTCGTGCGCCTACTGTAAGGACGTGAAAGGTGCCTCCTTGAAAACTCACGAAACTCCTGGGTAAACAAACGCCAATAATGACAATGTGTCTGCCGATTTTTTTTTGTACAGAACACAAAAATGTCCCTGATTTGTTGCGGCACCCCTGTGTGTGTGCCCTGCCCCTTTGGGATGTTTTGTAACGGGAAGACAGAAGAGGTTTTGTTAGCTCATTAAACATCCCCTGGTGAGGTTGAGCCGGCAGCAGACTTAAGTCGAAATGATCGCGGGTCCGTCTGCGCCACTCTAACGCGATCCGACACACTCGGGTTGAACTGTAAAATCTGTCTGGCTCGTTTGGCAAGACATCGAGGCATGGAACCAGTGTGTTTATTTCCGATTTAACGAGGCCGATTAATGAAATGTGTGTACATGTCCTGATATTTAATTACACGACTTGATGTGATGATTTCATATTTTTTTACATATCCATCTGTCTGCACGACTTTGGAATTCTCTCCCACGTTATTATAACCTTTCTGAACTCTTATCTATAACAAGTTTAACAGTGCTGTTTGTTGCTGGCCGCTTGGCATTTTCGGGCCATTGGGCCTCCTGTGCTTAGCAAATATGATACGAAAATATAACAATTCCGGCTCCATACATAAACCACAATTATGTTATCACAGAATAACAAATCCATATAATCACAGAGCCAAACTGGGACCCGTTCAGCTATTGATATTTTGAGAGTAAAGCAAGCAATGGTATTGCATTTTTTCAAGGCCAATATGAAATAAACCCTTCAAAATACAACATTCTAATAACTATTCACGTCAGCATCCCTCAAGTGTCCCATTATTTTTTGCTGTGCAGTGGAATACTCAACTAAAAACCAATCCCTATTTTTCTCGGAAGAAGGGTCATTACCATTGTCCCAAATATTGGGATTTTTTACAACAGTTTCATATCTCACTGGGTCGCTCGCAGACTGAAGTAGGTGACACGTGACTAGCAGACAAAGCCATAGTGAGATTTATACTGGATGTGATGTGCTTCATACAGAAATACTTTCCGGACAGACCCAGCTGAAATTAAGCTCTGGAAATTGGGCAACGTGATTGACACATGACGTTAAGTTCGTGTTTGCACAGCACAGCCAATTCTTTGTTTTTAATTTTTTTCCATGAAATAATAATTGCAGTTTTGTGTTAATAAACGTTCTCTACTGGTCTATGATCGTTTACTGAGTGTCTCGTTCACTTTTCTCTATCCCAATAGGCTCTGTTTATGCCATGAACATTGTTTGGAAAATCAGTCGTGTCCGGACCAGCGGTGGTGGTTGCTGGGCTTTCAATTTATAAACTCCGAGTGAGATGACAGAAGAGATAGAGACTCGCAGGCGAGGTGAGATGAATTTGGACAACACTGGAGATAGTGAAATGAGAGAAGAGGAATGGCGGTGAGACCAAAATGTGATGGTACGAGAGAGGGAAAGATCTCGACTCGAGACAGAGCTGTAGAAACCTAATTATGAATCGCAGATGTAGCATGCTGATGAAGGAAGAGACAAGCTAGAGGTGGGCGAGATTGATTGCTGTTCAAGTTAATTCACTTATCATGTTCATCGGTCTGCGATGGCGCTTTGAGTGGCACAGTTGTGCCAGAAAGACGCCACGTGTCTCAGCAAAAAGGAAAAAAAAAACTAAAATTTAGCTTGACGTTCACAAATAGTTTTCATTGTTTTGGTTGCGCATCCAGGAGCCCTTGATCTGCTTGGGGCTCCTGCGCTTTTGCCGAGTCTTGCTTGTGCACGCGGGCGCTACCGGCGAGCAGCGGCACCTTGCACGCCGTGGAGGCGCCGGCGGCTGCCTGCGCGCCGCGCCGCCCGCCCGGCCGCAGCAGCGTCTCCTCGTCCGGCTCCGAGCGGCAGCCCTGGTAGAAGTGGTCCAGGTAGGAGCGCACGCCGAACGGCGTGGCCGCCCCCCGCCGGAACCCGCAGTCCTGGCACGCCATGCCGCTCGCCTGTGGAGGGACGCGGGTCAAGGGGTCGCGAGGCACCGAGGGTGGACGTAGGGGTACGGTTTGACGAGCGCAGCGCGACCCCCGCAGCTGCCTATGGGCAGGGCCGTCCATGGGGCTGGGGGGGGGGGGGGTTAGGGGGAAATCCCACCACCCCGTGACGTCGAAGGGCAGGCAACCCCCCAAAACGCGGGGCTCGGGCGGTCGCCTTCTGCAGGCTGGCGTGCACGGTAGTCGCCCATCCATGTTGGTGGTGCACTCGGGGGACGTATAGACGTTGCTCCATTGCCCCCTGGCTGACAACCTATATCCACAGCAACCTACAGCACCTGTTTTATGCACGTGTGGGAATCAATAGCAGTATTTACATGTACATGTGTGTGCATATGATATGGCCACGTGACATTTATGATAGTGGAGGTGAACTAGACGGAGTAAAAACAGACGAGGCCGCATTAACGAGACGAGCAAACGGACTCTTGATACGCGTTGTGGAAATGTGTTGCCTTAATAAAATGGGTCGATCATGGCATGCCTGGAGCTAAGGCCATTTGTGGTAGGCCATCTGTACGGAAGGGGGGTGGGGGGCGTGCCCCCTACTGAAGAGTCGTGACCTACACTGAAGGTGAAGCTAAGATGGTACTTCAGCCAATGCCATGGTCTGCCACCGCACCTCGCCATCGCTTCCTTCGGACAGATTTCGCAGCAGTTGCAGTCAACTGGTGTCACTTGCAGGGCTGTACACCGAATCTGTGGTTATAAATGTCGCCCCCCCCACCCCCCCATACTAAACGGTGCTGCCCAATTTTCTGTGCTGGAATCGACACTTCTTGAAAGAGGCAGCTTGCAGCCTGTCATTTCAAGTTGTAGGTGACTCGTTCGTGTGGCCGATTGGGGACTCCTCCGAGCACCGGGTCGTCACTGCTGCACGATCGCCGGCGAGGCTGCGCGACTTCAAACGCCGCCAAATGACGGAGCACAGTCAACCCCGCTGAAGCAACTGCGGTGGCATTCTAGATTTGAAGCTTTCGTGACTGCAAGAACTTTACCGAATAAAACCAAAGAGTATGCGGTGGCATTCTGATCGTTCAATTAGACACCGCTGCACTCATTGACCGGCCCGATCAGGTCTTCTGCCTCGCACGCCACTGCAAGGGCCACACAGGTGAGAACGTTGATCCATCCACGCGTAATCGACATGAGGGATTAAGTTGATCATCTCCCACCTCGACTCCTCGTGTACGGACGAGTGAATCGCAACTTTAATCATCAATGTGCAGGTTTTAAAGCCACCCGACGTGCGTCAGGTGAGACTAAATGAAAACGAATTTCTCTAAAACTGATTTGTGTGATTAGTTTGTTGTCCTTCCTCCGCACCTCCGATTAGCACGGTTGGCTCCGTACGGTGCGAAAGAAGTTCAACAAACATACAATTAATTGCTGCTTCTGCTGCTGCTCCGGCCTCCGGTCAATTTGTGAAGTAGCCGGTGGATCACGATGTTCTCTACGCTTTGGTCAGGGTCTCTGCATGTGCCGTTTCAGGTTTCCCTCGATTTTCCACTTGTGAAGCTGGTAACCGGATCCGGTGTGGTGGTGGCGGTGGTTACGATGGCGTGTGTCGTGCGCGTTCGATTGAGTCACGGGCATCACGTTGTTTGTTTTTTCTTCTTCCGGAGAATCCCGGTACCAGTTGATTCACTGGTGGGATCCGATGTCGGCCGTTGGTTCGAGACGTCGCTGTTCACCCGGAGTTGTCTCGCAGCGTTCATCGTCGATGTCGATCGTGGGCTGACGAGGACCTTCCCCGCCGATCTGCAAGGAAGGACTTGCGGGACGGGACGATGGCAACTCGCGATGTTTACGTGTCGATTCGTCCCCGCCCCGCTCCACCCCCCAGCGATTTGAAGAATTGTAACGAGAAGGCGTGTCGCTCTGCTGTCTCGTGCTTTGCCGTTGCGTTTGCGTTGTTTCTCGTTTTGTCTTCCGTGTCGATTGTTCGCGTGATTTTCAGCATCACCATATCACCATCAGCAGTGAAAAATCCGCTGCTGTATGAAGGCCCTCGCAGGCCGTCGTCATCTCTCACGACCTAACAATCCGCCCAGCACCTGCACATGGCTACACCTCGGCAGTAGGCGTCCACCCGTGTGCGTCTTCCCTCCGTTGGCTGTCACTCCACTGTCAGCCACCACCATCATCCATTCTAGCGGCGTGCTCTGCCCAAGCCGACATTTATGAAATATTTTCACAAATTATACGAGCGCATTATTTGCATAAATCGTTTATGATTTATCGTCGCGCATACACACACACACCGATGCATGTATTACGAATACCAATAATCAATTATAATCATTTTTGAATGTATGCGTTGTTACGCCGCGCCGCATGGCAATGAGGCGTGGCGGGGTGCGAGCAGGGTGGGTCAGCCTGGAGGTGAGGACCCGTGATAGAAATGGGCCATTCGTGACCACGGCGTTGTCTCCGATAAACACGCTCAGGCCCCAGGTAACGGTTCTTGTCACCTGCGGATGGGCTTTGGCATAAACAACATCACACAGCGTGGCGAATTAGAAAAATTGAGAGTACATTGTTTGTGTGGGCAATGATCGTCCGTGCCTTCGGAAAAGCTGTAATCGGTAATGAATAAAGAAGCCTGGAGTCTGGAGGTCACTGCGTGACAGAGAGTGGGGGAGGGAGGGGGGCAGGGAGAGGGGCCAAGGGTCAGGTCTGGGGTGGGTGTATTGCATTCACCTTCACATCACAGTCATCCCAGAAAGCTAGACGCAACAGGATCGTACGCACACAGAGATGTGCTTTAATGAACTGGGCGACACACTATCAAGATCCAACTTCTGTGTTGTATGACAGACATAAAACGATTTAGCCGTGTACTGTATTAGTAGTAGTAGCAGGCAATGTTCAGCCACTCGTACAAGCTCTCCACATAACCCCTTCCACCGTATGTTCTACTCCAATGGGGTGTTTTCCGCACGCTCTGACAACAGAGCAATGCAGGAATTGCACAAAACGAAATCGCGTGGTTCCCTGCGTACCGGCATAACTCCATGTCATCCATGTTCCTGGACCACCGCAGCTCAAGAAGAAACGTTAAAACACCCTCAGTCCACGATGTGGTCATTCAACAACAACAACAAATATCACCGCTGTAATTAACCACGTCTTCAACTCGCGTCACTGTCGGCGCGAGTACTCCGCCGCTGTCGCGGAGAGGCACTCCTCGTCACCCGAACGAGCACCGCGCAGTTCAGACCCCGCATCGTCACCGCGTATTGGCAGTAAGGAATCGCCCGACGGCTACATTGGTCATGGGTCTGCGCCTCGCTGGTTTACTTCGCGCGAGGCGCGATGTCGCCGGGGACATTGGCAGAGCGTGCCTCTCTGCCGCACGTTGCACTTCCCCGGGGTGTGTATATATAATTGGCTCGCTCGAGTGGAGAAGCACACGTTACGAAATTATTCCCGTGAACCTACTAAGTACACATTCGTTCGTAACGAGGCTTGTGCAACTCTCTCCCCGCTTGTAAAGGAGCTAAGCGCGTTCAAGGTGTAGCCCTGCAATTATTCGCTGACACCCCTGCTGGCGGAAGGGCCTAAGCTAGAGGGCGCTTTCACGGTATTTTATTTTAACTCTTCCACGCTGGACAGAAGACGCCTTGGGAGAGGCGGGGATACCCACACATTTCGCCACCGCACGCGACGTACCGATCGACTAACTTCTGCACAGGACTCATACTGCTGTGTGGACTGACGTGGAGAAATTTAATAAACTTGACCACTTGGTTTAGATCAAATGTAAGCGGCGACCTCCAGATTGTAAGTGTAGCGCACTAACCATTAAACCACGGCAGCTTCTTTAAATTACTTTACACTCTGTGGGTTTCACGGATCCCAATGGGATCGCATTTCTAGACGCTGTTGGTAGTTTGGGGGAGGAGGGGGTGATAGTGGGTTTAGTACACATGGTGGTGGAAGGGCTCTCAAACGTTTAACATCAGATGCCCCTAAATCCGTGGAAAAGTTACGAACAGAATGAACGCCCCGTCAACAACAGCCACCCCACCGGGGCGATGGTGATGATGGTGGTAGTGATGGTGGTAGTGATGGTGGTGGTGATGATGGTGGGGAGACGTGCGGGAGTGTCTCCTTGCCTGCTCACAGCGCTGTCCGAGGTGCTGAAATCCGTCGCACCGTCAGCACCTGCAGCAGCAGCCCCAGCGACAGCACGGAGGAGCCTCTCAGCACGGAGTAGCCTCTCATCTCTCTACACAACACATAAGCGCACACCTTCGTTCTGTCTCCCCGCGGGAATAAATAACTACGTCTTATCAGCCTATGTATTGAATTTCCAGACCGATATTCTCTAGAAAGCACTTATGTAAGCAACCAAAACTCTGGACCTGGTTTCGACAAATCTGGGTCTCACCAGGAGAGTCCGTCATAAATCAACAAAAGCTGCTGGATTGACAGATGTAATTACCAAGAGCGCTGCATTGAAATTACAGGGCGATGCAAGCTACACCGTGGATTGAGCACAAGCGAGGGAGAACGAAGCAGATGTGACTGTGCGGCTACCGGCCATGCAAGGCTGCGCACACACACACATACACTCGCACAGGCGCTCGCACTCGCCCGCGAAGGCACAAGGCGCTTTAAATAATCCGTGTCGCCTCGCTCCTCATTGACGCCACAGTGACGTAGCGAGTACGCGAGCAGGGGGCGCTCAGAGCTCCGCCAGCCCCGATGAAGTCTCGCCGAACCGACGCGCTGCATCCTAATGCAGCTAAGCACGCAAGACAAAGATGATAAAGATCCCCCGTGTAGCCTTAACAGACTGTTGGGGCAAGTGCTGTTAGCGAGCACCTATGAAGGCCGACGCGGCAACATGAGGGGGTCGGTGGCCAGCAATTACCACGCCTGGCTGCCTTTGTCTCCCCAGTGGCGATGTTTTTACACACCGTACCAGGTACTCGTTTGAGACCGAGTCGATCTAGGGGGGAACCAAGGACTGGATCAGATAGTCGTCAGCTGTTGCTGAACACAGGCTCAAAAACGCCAAGCAGTCAGCAACGAACAGCACTTTAACGTTGCACAATATGAGAGTGAATAGGCTTCTTGAACGGAGTAAGGTTATACGAACCTGAGAAAAGAGACGTGGATGCGAGGGAATTCCAAAGGTGAGCTGTGCGAGGGGAGAAGCAGAAATAGAAGCATTGTGACCTTCGGTGTAGTGAGGAGTGAGTGGGTGAGTGAGCGGGTGATGTGACCTGTAGTTTGGTGAGTGAGTGGCTAATGTGACTTCCAGTATGGATGTGTGGTGGGTGAGTGAGTGGGTGATGTGACCTGCAGTGTGGTGAGTGAATGGTTGTTGTGACCTGCAGTGTGGTGAGTGGAGAGGTAAGTGAGTGGATGATGTGACTTGCATTGTGGATGTGGGTTTCAAGAAGTGTTTTCTCCAATTTCCTCCCACATTCCTCGTACCAAATATGGAAATTGCCAGCATACTATCCCAATGGCAGCAGGACCCTCCTGATAAAAATATATATTATTGAGATTTTCCTGGGTAAACATTCGGCATTATTATTCTTACATGCAACGCGTGTTTGGCATAAAGCCTAATTTCACATCGACGCGGCCATATTGTGCGAGTGACTCACAGCCCCAGCATTGATTGACGAGCGAGGCTGGCTGTTGCTTCTGCTGCTGTCTGATTGGCGGATGTGGGCCCACAGTGACACAGAGACCCACTGCTATTACCGTGCAGAGCGAGTCCAGTAAGCAGGATTCAATCCGCCTCCACGTGCCACCCACGCGTAGCAGGCGACGCGAACACCGAGGGGAGGACGGACGGGCGAGTAGGAGGAGGGGTCAGTTTAACACGGAGCAGGCTTTCATATTCTTTTGGTCTTTCGGTAAAGTCACGTGGATAGGTTCAAATTACTAAAAAAAAATACATAAACAAACAATTAATTTGAACCTATCGACGTGACTTTACCGAAAGACCCAAAGAATATTAATTCCTGCAGTCACGAAAGCTTTAAGTCAAGACGTAGCAGGCTTTCGCGACCAATATTATTCATAATAAAGGTTGTTGTGTTAGATCCCGTGAGTATAAATGAGTCATAACTCTCCACCACCCGACACAGCCAGTAAGGTTGGTCACGTAAACAACAACGCGCCAATTAGTTACTACTTCAGCCCACCGATGTGTTGGAGAGTAAATCCACAACAGGAGTGCCTGCGATGGTGCAAGTGTCGTATGTGCTCCAGAATCCGGGGTCGCGAGTTATTGTACGGCTTGTTTTAGTTCCCTTTTAATGAGGCGACTCATGCGCACGCATTGCGATCCTTGTCAATCCACTGCTGGACGAGGGCCTCTTCGCGCTGTCGTACGATATGATGGGGGGGGGGGGGGGGGAGTTATTCGACGATGCATACTTCACGAAGTGTTGTTATAAGCGGATGAACGCAGCGGAAATGATGACAGTGATACTGACGGACGGCTAATATTCAATGGATGGACGGTGAATGTATGAATGTAGAGGAGTGATTGTGACGACGATGATATGAGATGATGATGACGGCTGATTATGACTGATGATGGATGACTGATTATCGTATAATTGATTATAATGTATTCATCAATAATACATGACTGAGTAACGTTTAATGATGATCATGATGGTGACGATGATGATGATGATGACGGTGGCGTATCGGCGGGTAGGCTTGTTTGGACTGATCATTGTAACCTTTTCGCAGCATTACGCGCTTCAGGCGCTCGCAATTATCGTGACCGAAGATGCCTCGGAGACCATTCACGATCGATCCCAATCGATATGATTTATCCACGGTTTAGTCCTGGAAGGTCCTGAGCAAGAGAGACTGGAGGTCAAGTCACCTCTCCCGGCAAATATCCTTCCAATCTCAGCCAGCGTTGCCACCTGGCCTGGTTTTTCCTGGACCGTAAACTTGTTGATGCAGTCGTCCTCCTCGGAAAAACGCTGCGCATTGTTATTCATCTCCCCGCGAATTGTTCAGCTGTTGTAACACGGGTTAAGCGAGCGCCAACGCCACTAATGCATTGTCCTAATTAACACCACATTCCGATAACGCGCAGCTCTATCCTGATGGGTGCCTCGGCTCAATTTGCGCGAGCGGCAAAGTTATATTTGGTCCTCGCTGGATGACGTCGCTCAAAAACGCGGTCATTAAACACGCGATGGCAAAAATATTCATCAACGCACCGACACGTGCGAGACAGAAGTACGCGCCGAGACGATTGGAGACGCAGGCTTGCTCGGAGTCACATCAAGAGACGGAGAGAGGAGCACGTGCATTGGAGGACACGCGCGCAACGTCGTACTCGAATTGTAAATGTTGTGGGTTTACTCTCCAACACACCCGTGTGCTGAACTCGTAACTAATCGTCATTTTTGTTTACGTGACAAACCTTAACAATTGGCTGTGTCGGGTGTTGGCGGGTTTAACAACTCATTTATATGCACGCGATCTAACCCAAACACCTCGATGATTGGAGACATGAAGCTAATTGTTAGGAAAAGTGAGTGGGCAGGAGACGTCGTTGGAAGTGATGATGGTGGTCAAGAATAGTGAGCGAGTGGCAGCAGAGGATTGAAAATCGGCAAAGAGGTCGCCCACCGAAGAGATGGAACGATGAAATCCGCTCGCGTGCAGGCAGGGTGCTCGGTGATCTTTATATCGCAGCACTGAGGGATGATGGCAACAGCTTCGAGCGGGGGGGGGGGGGGTTATCTAGCCGTGGATATGTCGTGATGACGATGACGTGCACGCCGATCGGGCCCTGTGGGTGCTTTGTGCTTTGACGTAATTGCGTAGTAAGCGGCGCTGCTATTTTAGTACTTGGCGAATGACGCGGATTCTGTGACTAAGCCTCAGGAGCGAGAGGGAGATAAACTTGGGCGTGTTAAGACTAATTGTTGTTGTTTTACAAACTCTGCAGTGTTCTGGCCTTCAGAGTTCCTGCTTCCACTGACTGCAGCGTTACTCTGGCCTTCGTCTCGTCGAGAGAGCGTGAGGAGGGCAGTCTTCCTCATCCTCCGAGTGGACTAAATCAGCCCAACATTGAGTTCGCTCTCGAGTTGTTCATTCGCCCCCGAACCCTCACGCGCCTACCCCCGCCCTCCACCCCCCCAAATTATCCTCTCAGCCAATCGGTATACTTGGTAATGCCGTTTATATAATGCACTAATATATTAGGCACTTCTATATTAGACATTTAACGTGTCTTTGTTCTGCCTCAGTGCACTGCATACTCTGATGACGCCTCTAGACGATGCGAGCCTAAGTCTTCATCCACATTCATAGTTAACTCCTTGACTTTATATATATAAAAAAAACGTATTCGTTGACGAATAACTCCCGTCACTGATTGTGTTGAGCAAAAGTCGCACTCGGCGACACCGACTTACGTGACAGGTGGCTACGGCGGCGTGTTGGGGAGGAGGCCTTCTTCCAGCAGTGGATCGATCGCTGCAGATGATGATGATAACGATGACCAAAACACCCACTCTTCCCACGGACGCACGCATTTTGCCCAATTTGTCCCCCCCCCTCGAAAACGACGAAGATTGTCGGATGTGACGAGCCGGGGACCAGGAATAAGAATTTAGGGAAGTAAAAATGTAATCTGAGAGGGGCCCAATTGTCCCGTGAATAAGCCCACTTTCGAGAAGGCTCGCTTCCAGAGCCGGGATCCCTTCCAGTCTTTCCACGTTGCCGTCGGCGTCTGAGTGGAGCCTGCACAAAACTAATTGAGTCATAAACGCATAATTAGGTGCACTGCTTTCTACACCCTGTCTTTGGAAATTACCAGAAATTGGCTGCACCTGGCAATGAAGCTCAAACAGCTTGGAGCTCAATGTATTGGCCACGCTTGTAGCCGGAGTGGGGTATTTACATCCCACGGGCCGTGTGCGACCCGCGACTTCATGCCACACGGCCCCACAGCCACGTGAGACCTACCACGTCGATACGGCCTGCAAACGAGACGCTTATCCATCGTTGTCACCATTCTCCCCGCACTACTAATTAGGTCTATGGCTTCCCCAACCCGCAATGGGCAGCGTGGTGAAGTATGGTTCAACATTTTACTTTGACCCTCATCCAGCAGCGGAATGTCAAAAAGGGCTACACAGGTACGAAAATCGCGAGTGTGGCACTCCGTAGCTCAGCATCCAACAAAGGCCATTTGGGGGGGGGGGGGGGGAGTAAAAAAACCGAAACAAATTGTGACATTTATAAAATCATGTGGGGGAAAGGCCAGCCCTTATCAGGCCACAGTGCACGTGCACCTGAGTGGAGCCCCTGTGATTAACAAAAGGAAATATATAAATGCACGAAATAAAATGAGAGAATAAATAAATACGTCTAAAACGTGAGGGTGGGTAGGGAGGACGGTGAGTCATCGACTCGCACAAAATGTCAGAGGGGTCTCGCGCACAGCACCGGACGGAGCTGCAGTCACGCACGCGCAGGGCGCAGTGAGTGAGCTGCATCAGATATTACTCTGAACCAAGCAAAGGCATCGGGGTCCCAAGCGGTTCAAGGGGATCCCACATTACTTTAACATGTATGTGCTGTATACTGTATACGGATGCACCAAATATCAGCCCGCATTCAGATCGCGCTAAACACAACGAGGAAATCCCGCCCCTAACTCCACCCCCTCTGTTTCTCATCTCGAGCTCCGAATGGATTCGGATCCCTTTGTCTGTCTCTCTCATTCCCCTCCGCTTCATCTCTAATTTCTCGTCTCTCTACGCTTTGTCCACATGTCCCGGGGTCTCGCCACATCTCTGTCTCTCGTCTCGTTATCTTCTCTCGGCTCAGTCGGAATGATTGTAAATTGAAACGGGGGGTGGGAGAGACCCCATAGGCGGAGTTTTACTTCTATATTTGGGGGCGGGAGGGGGTCGCTTTGTCCCTCACATCAGGACTCTCGGGTGCAAATTGATAAAGGTGTCCAGTTTGGGGGGGGGGGGGTGGCACAGGGGGGCAACGACCCTCTGTGCCCCCCCCCCGGCCAAACTACGCCCATGGGAGACCCTCAAACAGAATTTCTGCTTCGAGCCCCCCCACCCCATAATTGGGCCAGCACCTCCGATCAGCACGGTTGGCTACGTACGGTGGGAAAGAAGTTAAACGCACAGTCCACGCAGCAGGGCCACCACCACGGCCCTCCAGCGTTGTTTTGGTGGCTCCTCGTGCTGCGTGATGCTGCGCCAATGCGATCTTGATTTAAACTCCTACGGAGCAGTCTCCAACACGAAGAAGGGCCGTACTGCTTTTGTGAGAGATGGGGAATTATAGCCACATCGGGGTACAATTGGGGTGGGAGGGGGGGAAGATACAACAACAAAAAACGTGCCAGTGTGGCTTGAAGGAGGCAGGGCGGCAGTATGCCAACACTTAATTTGTCACGCGGAGGGCATGGAGAATTGATCCCAGAGAGCGCGCCGCTTCAATTGGCCCCCATCTGCATGGAGCGGTTAATGAGCAGGCGGTGGCCACTGTCTGGCGGCCAGTCGCCTTCCTTGCCTCGCCACTGCTGGTCGTTTGCCATTGGTGATTGTCTGGTGTCAGTGATGGGGGGGGTCACTCACGTCGGCTCAAAGCCACGCAGCACCGCCACCAGCAATCTGCGGCAGGTTTCTGTCTTCGCTGCGCTCTCGGCTTGTCTGTGCCGCGCCGCGTCCGGCAATGTGGCCAGCGAGTCTCTTCCGCGCGTGCTCGCTCGAACCGGCAACCGAAATGGGCCAGAATTTGGCTGCCGAAGAAGCTCCCAGCAGGTGGAGCGCAACGTCCGACATCGTGGAGCCGAGGCGGATTACAATATACAAAGACAAAGACCCCCCGTATAGCCTGGACAGACTTTTGGGGCAAGTGATGTTAGCGAGCACATATGATATCCGGCACGGCACACAAGGGGGTTGGTGGCCAACATCAGGCCCGACCGCCTTTGTTTCCCCAGTGGCGATGTTTACACTGATTTGAGGCTGAGTCGACCACGGGTGGCTCAGGACCGGTTCAGATAATCCTCACTGGTGTTGGCCGTGAGCGAGAATCGAGCTCGGGTCGCTGGATTTGTAGCGCAGCGTAGCGCTGACCGCGACACCACCGCTCCCCACATGACAATATATACACACACACACACAGACAACACATTTGTGTCTGTGTGTGTGTGCGAACGTTCACCGTTAAGGGAGCGCTGTCGCAGTGATTAGTGCACTGCGCTCCGAACCCACCCACCCGAGTTCGATTCCAGACCACGACGGTCTTGGGCATTCCTGAGGTCTTCTCAGCCTTATATGAATAACTATTATTGCATAATCTTAGTTTGTTCGGTAAAGTCACGTTGAAGGGAAACAACAAAAAAATAAAATATATATACAACAAAACAACAAAAAAATAAAATATATATAAAATAATATTTTATATAAAATAATATTTTATATATATTTTATTTTTTTGTTGTTTCCCTTCAACGTGACTTTACCGAAAAAACTAAGAATATGAATTACTGCAGTCACGAAAGCTTTAAATCAAAACTATTATTGCGTTTTGTCTAAACATCGGCACCGGGGAGACAAAGGTGACCGGGCGTGCACCGTTCTGACCACATCACCCGCTCGTGCGGCGTGCGTGATAAAACTGCCGTCACAAACAGCACTTGCCCCGGTCGCCTGCGCGAGCTACACGGGAGATGCTTGCCTTTGCTGTGCCGCGTGTATGACTCATGCAGCCCCGTCTGGCCATACGTGCAGAGCGAGCCTTGATGGAACGAGCCACCGGGGTCGACACGCCACATACGTCCACGGCCATTAGCAGATGTAAGCATTGTGTCTAGAGGCACAAGCATGCGTTGAGAGCGTGCTAGACTGGCAAGCTGAACGTTCTGGCATACTGCTGCTGCTGCAGCCGTTGCTAAGTGTGCGTTGGAACATAGATGTGGGAGCATAGAAATACGATGCAACAATTGGCTGTTTCTGCACTGCCCTCTGCTGCCCACCGCGTGGCACGGTCCACGCAGCTGGCCTGTGACAACCTGGCGGCAGGACGTGGTGGTCACCCATCCAAGCACGATCCAAGCGCAATCCTGCTGAGCTTCCGAGACGGGATGGGACGCACTGAGCAAATGTCGCCGACTGACAGGCGGGAGCGGTACAGAGCTGAAGAGATCACTGTGCGCCGGTTTTCATTATTATTAGAATTCATCAGCACGGTATGGCCACCAATACTCACTTAAAGCAGTGAGCATGGGTGAACTGTGAGTTAAAGGGAATGGATACATAACATTGATCCAGAAGGACACGATATTATATTGTTATTTAGTGAAACGGACCCTTGTCTGTGTCACAGTTATGTTACGCGTAAACTATCCCCCACGGCCCCTCCCCCTCGATCCCTACAGCCCAGCCTGAACCGGTGGAACAGAGCCACCGACGTTTTAAACCGTTCATTATTTTGTATAGACTTTAGATACGAGTCCTGTACTTAACCCACATAAAGCCATCGCGTGCGTCCGCAGCTGGCAGGCAGCTAAACGTCGTGAACACGATTCGGGCGATGCCGTCGGAGCGCAGCGTGCCAAGAAGAGCCCGCGGTAATGACTGCACCCATATGCTCGCATTAAGAAGACAAAGGCAGAGATTCCAATTCAATGGGTGTACAGCGATCGTATCGCAAGGTTACGGCGTCGTGTGTGGGCGAAGAAGCAACGTGGATAGCCGCTCGCCGCTGGTCGTGGTAGTGTGGGCTCACGGTCTCTTCCCTCTATGTAAAATACGTACGTAAAATAAAAAATTTAGATACATAAAATAGAGCAAACGCAGAACTCTGTTCTCTGTCTACAAATACAGTCCAGTCAGCCTGTCGGCCTTTCAGACCAATATCATGAATCAAGCAGCATTTGTTAAAGCGAGTAAATTCTGGACCAGTGTCGATGTTATGGGTCTCATCAGCAGAGCAGTCATTCTCAACTCAGTGGAAAAAGGCACTCCGATGTGCACGGTCATGCTGAAAGGACGCCAAGCGATGTCGCCAGCAGTGTACAATACATTCCAAATCCGACCGTCACGTATATCCGCCCTGCACCAATTAACTGCCCATTTCTTGGTGCAGTATTTGTGAACACGTTCGACCTGAACACGTATCCACCTACACCTCGCTCCCAATTGATTCGGATATGTACAAGACCTTATACTCTACGCACGAAATCTGAACATCCTACGAAACATCCTCACGAGGGGAGGAGGCCACTTCGTGACATCGTTGCGGCCGCATGAATAAACTCTGGTTGTATCTGGGATGAACGTGCCAGCACACTGCCGAGCACTGCTATACCCTGCTCCGTGGAGTAAATAAGCGAGGGATGAATGAGGGCATGCATTGATGGCCAAGTTAATGGATCGCATAGCGGATGAGTGGGGTGATGGATGGATGGGTGGGAGTATGGTCAGATTAAATACTTAGAACGAAAAAAACGACTTTTGCATAATTAATATTACCGTATTATCCAGATCAAGACGCACCAAAAATATATGCGCCAGAGCCAACACGTGTTAAATTTATGCAGAGATGTGTTTATTTTATTGTCGTCCGTGAAAACTTTACAAGACGAAGTTGAATCGACAGCCCTGCCGTGGCGTGCGTATTGCAGGTGTCTGTGATCCACAGAACCCCCCAAAATACAAACACCATTACTGCTCATCATTTAATCATGTGTGACCTCCACAACCTCCTTCCACTCTCCCTCCTGCTGCTGCTGCTCCTCCTCCGACGCGTCCCACTGCTCATCCCGTTGCCCTTCCTCGTCCCGCCCGTCCGTGTCCCCAGCCTGCCACGTGCCGGTGGCACCGAGATTGCGGTGTTGCTGCGGGGCGGTGGACGGGAGGTAAATGACGGGCCCATCCCAGGCCACCGGCTTCGATTCCCACTCTCGCCGCCTTGCGACAGGAACACTGAGGAGAAGCAGTGTGGATTTGCCCGTGGAAAATTGGGAGAAAAAATCACGAGCGATTTTGAGAATAGTTTTGCATGGCCTTATATATAACGTCACAATATGCAGATAAAATACAATTTAC
This sequence comes from Petromyzon marinus, assembly GCF_048934315.1. NCBI lineage: Eukaryota > Metazoa > Chordata > Hyperoartia > Petromyzontiformes > Petromyzontidae > Petromyzon > Petromyzon marinus. Next base: position 1,502,747 of record NC_133689.1, on the reverse strand, counting down.
AATACAATATGGATTTTTAGAGCCTTTTGGCGACGTGGTGGGCAGTGTAGCAAAATCCGATGTTGTACAATACTTCTATGTGCACAACTATCACCAGTCCGCACGGAGCAGCGTGGTTAAGTTTGATCGGTTTACCATCCCCCTGGACCCGAACGGCGTGGGGAGGCCCTCATCCAGCAGTGGATTGACCAAATGGGCTGTACGTTTGCACATGTATAGTCACAAAACACTCGTATAGACGCAATGCAATTTACAATATGAATGTATGCAGCATAGCAGCCGCATCTCAAGAAACCGTACGACATAGTGGGGGCAATGTGCATTGTGGAAACAGGAGATGGGCATATCGTTCAAGAGGCGAGGCAATCTGTGGCAGATTACTTTTCAGATCATTGCCGCTTAAGTGATCGTTGGTGGAGGTTGATTGAAAGAAAGGAAAGCCTCACTCGGGAATTACATTTCATGTTCGCCAATCAGAGAAAATTGTAAACACTGCAATTAAAATAGTAATCAGCTAACAAAAACAAAACAACCTCACACTTCTAATTATATTCAGACACACTGTAAACATCCATTAGTAGACACAGAATGTTATCAGTATTTGCAAACAGACCTCCTTTATGTGTTTCCACACGTAAATTTACATATTTTAGTTATCGGCTATTAGCTTTGCTGACTTTCACAAAAATAAGAATGTTTATATAATTGATTACCGATCATGCATCACATAAACGTGTCACGAGTTTGTGTACAGTATTGCTTTTTTGCGTTGAACATGTTTCTTTTGGTAAAAACATCTGACAACCCAGCAGCATTGATGAACAAACCTGACTGCTGATGAGACCCAGAAGACCAAAGCCGGTCTCAGCGTGTGCAGGCTGCTGGGTCACATCTGTCTCAACGACAACAAATCTCGCCCGTGTTGCTTACTGGCACGAGTATATATTTATATACTTTATTTTATGCCCTTTAATTTATCTGTGTGTCGCGTGTGATGGGGTAAGGTATGTGTGTGTACCTTCATCTCTTCCAAAAGGTCTGGCCAGGATGGAATAGTAAGGCCAAAGTTATACCTCCAAAGGGCCCCTTAACCAGCATTGTGGCGTGTGAGCAAGCCATGGCAGAGCTGCACCTATAACTCTGCATGCCCAGTGGCCAATGTTGTTCCGAATCACCCGGGATCCACCCAATCTCGTCGGATCTGATCTCAGACGATGAGCAGATTCAGCCTGGGATCGTGTTTGGATGGGCAACCACTCCAAACAGGTTATGTGCGGCGACTTTCTGGTCAGCAGAGGGCAGTGCAGCAAGACAATCGAGCACGTTTAAAAAGACGCTGTTGTTCTGTGCTTCAATGTCCGAACGTGTGTGTGCTCCCTACCATGCTCAACTCGCACTGATCAGCCTCGTCGAGCGTGGTAATATATGCCCCCATAATCACCACGACCCGCACGGCATGGAGAGGCCCTCATTCAGCGGCGGATTGACAAAGGGGCCGTACAAACACAAAGCCAACAAAATGGAATGTCCCAATATCATGATTATGTCCTACTGCGAAGTGAACACGGAATTTGAATATTTCATTACAGTTTCGAAAATTAGAGTGGTGCATTTACACTGCAGACATCTGAATCCAAAGCACGTGGATGAAACACTGGCCTCAGCATTTCCACCAATAAAGCACAATTATTATTTTTTGTTCTCCAGGTTGAGCTGTGTGTTAAGCATTTCTTCCTTTATCACGCAAAACCACTGCAGGTATCTCCAGGAGTTGAATCCCCACAGCGGTGATTGGAAAAAAAAATCTGCGGGGCGCCTGAGAAAATGTATGCGTGGCCATCTAAGTTAATTCTGCACGGCTGGTTTACCGTGTAACGTCCACACGTACATAGCGACAACGCATTCACATCTGTGGGTGGTGTGTACGTGAATCCATGCGGACGTCTCACCCATCATCAGCGCCGCTGGGAACGGCTTCTAATGCCTGCTCAGGGCCTGTCTGCATGGAGAGGGCACCGAGATCGACTTTGTCGCACCAGCCGCTGATCTTCTCACCGTGGCCCAAGCGGGGCTGCTCTGTACGGGGAGACGACACGTGTCGAACGCTCTCTCCTCTACGGCTTCAACAAATCCCAATCCACAATCTCCAGGTGATGCGACATGCCACTGCCAGACTTCACACCGGTATCCGTAAATGCGAACACATCACGCCGATACGCCAATCGCTCCACTCGCTCCCAAATCTAACCCTGCATCGAATTCAAGACCACACTCACCGTCTTTAAAATCGTAAATACCTGCCTCTCTCGTCCCATTGCACTCTGCTTCCCGCCATGCACTCTCCAACCTCTCATTCAGCAGTAAATTAATACAAGTGCAGTACACGTATATATATATTGGCTTCTGAATCAATATACACATCGCATTGCATGTGTGGTAGCGCGTTTGCCGCTTGTTGCAGATTTCACGGTTCAAGCCCAGCGGTTAACACTGGGACATTGCCCCATACTGGCAGATTAATTGCCGCTCGCAATGCGGTGCTGCGTACACCTCCTGCCGCACTGGGTCAGCTGCCACTGGGGGTACCCTTGGCGAGATCGCAGCAGGATGCTGTAATTGGTTGAGATGAGATGTGAGTTGCCGTGGCGTTCAAGCAAGCCCCCTGCATACTGCAAATCCTTATCCTTTACACGATACCAAGTAAACAGAAAAACCCACTGGACTTGGCGGTGACTGCATCGCGAGGCCTCCGGGACGAGTATTCTCTACCGCGCACCGGCGGCTGGGCCTGCAGGACGGCCGTGGGCGGCTTCCCCGCCAGGACCCGGCTCAGAGCGGCGATCAGCTGTGGGGAGTGCTTGCAGGCGGCGTGACGCCCAGGGCCCAGGAGGCTGGCCCACGCGTCAGCGCTCTCGCCGCCCAGCGGACCATCTTGCACAGTCACGATCTTGCCAAGCTGGGAGCCGGGGCACGAGATGAGAATTCTGTTCCTTCCCCTCGCTCTCTCCATCCTGAGCTCCCCCCGGCTTGGAGCCTAATGCAGTGGGGACGAAGGGATCGCTGTCATCCCGAGTTAGCTCTTGTTTTTTTTAATCGCAAGATTCACTTTAATTCCCCCCTTATAGACACAGAACTGAGCCGAAACAACAATAAAACCCGCCGTCATAACAATGACATGTGACCCGTCCGTTCATCAACTCACAAGCCGGGTTTTCTGTTGTAAAGCGCGTGTGTAGTTTACCTGCCTCGTTGGCTCAGCGGCAGAGCGAACGGGTCGCAATTGTAAGGTTGCCAGTTCATATCCCTCCGGGGCCGATACAATTAATACCACTTGGTGGGTAAGCACAAACAGTGGTTGTGCTATGGATATACTCGTCACTCGTCATAGGAATATGTAATTTCCACCGTTACATCTGGGCTGAAAAACAAATTAGCGCCGCCTTAATGCACACTTGAGCAGGACATCACTTTGGCGTATGCAAGCGCTGGGCGGATTGTCACACTGGCAAGACTGCCGAAGACCACGAGAGATGGCTTGGAGAGGTCTTTGTCCGGCAATGGATTTGATCATAGCCGAGGCTGATGACAAAGAGGTGAGAGCCCTTTACAAGCAGGTCAAAGCCCTTTGAGGCAAGTCTTATTTTTGGAAAGCTGCGGAGGGAGGGCACGTTGACGACAACAGGGGACGCTAAATGCCCACGGGTCGTGAGATTGGCATCTCATTCTCACACAGGTGGTAGCCTCATCAATCAATGTCAACTCAAGGCCTATAACTCAACCCCGGAGATGGCCCTCTGAGATTCATTATCTCTTACACCGGGACGATATGGGATTCTGTAGATACATAATAACATAATTGCTATTTTATATTTTGAAGGTCGTTTCAAAATTTGTGGGTTTGGTTGATAACATTGACGATGATGATGACCAAGTGTATTCCTGGGTTGTTTTATTCGTTTTAGTATTGTTCGTGGTGTTTACTTAATGTAAAATTCCAGTTAATCGTGGTTTAACTACGTAATGGTTAGCACACTGGAATTAGTCCAGAGGTCATCGGTTTAACATGACCTCCCGTTACGGAAGTGGCAATGTTGGGCATATTTCTCCGCCTCTTTTTTATCGAAAATTCGACCACGATCGCGTATGGTGTGACGCGACCCCAGACGAGCGTGTGGAGAAGTAGGCTAAAATAGAATTAAAAAAACCTCTCGGTCTCCCTCAAGTGCAGGCCCTTTCGCCAAGAGCGGCGTCATTTAATGTTTGTGAGATGAGGCGTAGTTACGATAAAGTATCACGAAAAAAACATGGTTAGATGCCACGAAGTAGGTGGCAATGCCTTAACCATATGTGTTGTAAAGACCACAAGGGTCTCTTCCGTCCTTATCAAGGGGAGTGCTAACCTTCTCTCCTTTCATACAACACAAACCTTACGGTATGCACAGCAGACTATTTATACCACCCATGTACGGGAGTGCTCTTCGCTATGGGCACCCTTTATTTAGCTAATGCTTAAATGCAATATTCATATACGTATAAACAAATACATGTAGACATGCTGTATTTATAATTATAGTCTATGGTTTATAAATGTTATTAAAAGTCACCAGTAACTTAAAACTAAATGCATTACTTCAACTGTAAGCGACTCCATCATTATCATAAGTCATACGTAGGCGGAAATGGTACAGCCAATCAGATGTCCGTTCTACGGTCACGTGGACAACACAGCCCACCCCGCACGCTCGCTCGAAGCAGCGGTGCCGCGGCTTAACATTCACACGAAGCTCCCGCCAATATTAACACAAAATAAACGAATAAAAACATAAAACTGCCAATGAATCTCCTCAGATACTCACCCAGTCGTTCTTGTCAGGGCCGCCTGCTTCGTTTATACAAGGCTTCGGCTGCCCAGTTCTGCAAATAGCAAAACACAAAATCCAACTCCCGCCTGTATCCTCTTCACGCTTATTCGCAATTTAAAATCGCAATAAAATAACAAAATTCCGCATCAAGAACAAAGCAGGCGGCTAAAAAGCACCGCCGCCGCCTCTGGCGAGGCGGTGTTTCTATGCAACGCGGGTAATTATTACTGAAGGTGGAATTAAAAGACCCCCCCCTGTGGAGATAGAGCGACACATCGCGGGGCAACTGACAGAGTCACCATGGCAACATCACTTGACACTTCACTATTAAAGACACTGCTACAGTACTCTCGACACAGCGATACGTGCTTTTGGTGGGTTTAACAGCGAGTTCCAGCAGTTACAACTACAATGCAACAATACATTACGTTGCATTTAGCGACTTTAATAAGTCCCCGGGGGTCATTTAACAATAATCACAAACGTACAAATCAGGCCGCAATTAAATTTTGATTTAAAGCTTTCGTGACTGCAGTGATTCATATTCTTGGTTCTTTCGGTAAAGTCGCATTGAAGGGAAACAATAAAATAATAAAATATATGTGAGAAATGTATTGTTTTATATGTTTTTTTAAATTATTTTATTGTTTCCTTTCAACGTGACTTTACCGAAAGAACAGGCTGCAATTGTTAAACTAAGCGTTTAGGAAGGGAAAACCTGCTAGGTTAAACTGGGGACCCACGGCCCTATTATCCACAACTCCTATTATCCACCAGATTCATCCTAATAGTATATTTTCACGGAAAACAAAAAGGAGACGTGCTTATTTGACGGGACATTGATCGTAATTAATCACTCAGAAGTGGTGTCCAGTACTAACGCATTCATACTCTTCGGTTTGTTTCGGTAAAGTCACGTAGGTAAAAAAAATATATATAAAATTAAAATAAATGATAACAACTAAATTTATTTTTATTTTATTTTTTACCTCCGTGACTTTACCGAAAAAACCCAAAGAGTGTGAATCCTTGCAGTCACGAAAGCTTCAAATCTATAATTAATGCATTCATCTTAATATCCGTCTTTTTTACACGGATAAGAGGGGTGCAGACAACGAACCCTCTTATCCACATTTGTGAACAGATACGAGGAGATATTTTCTCAGACAGGTACAGATAATGGGATCCGTCAACTAACACAGGAGTTTATATGTTTACGCGATCTAGCCCCAAAAAACCCGTATTACGGATGATACTGGTCGCGAAAGCCTACGTGTTAAACTAATACAAGAGTTATGCTGTAAATAAATACTATACACTTAATACCGATTAAGAAGGTGTCATTTCAAAAATCGAGTCTCATGACCTGATTTTTAAAAAACATTGATGCATTCTGAGCCACTGATTTTCTTGGGTCAACGAGTTCCATCGTAGGGGGGGCCTTGAGCACAAAGGAGTCCTCCACAAGGGACAACCAGTCGGACTGGAGTCGAGCATCTGTGGGATGAAGATTATTGTTAAAGACAGGGGACAAGTACAGTTTTGAAAGAAAATAATTTCGAGTTCGTTTTGTCAATCCACGTGGTGCTTTTAATGTGTATAGTTATAAGTACCTCAGTACAGGAGTTCTCGAGCGTGGCCCATATTATTATTGGATTATGATCCCAGAATTATAAAGAAACACACAACATGTTCGTCAATCTTCTTTGAGAATAAGAAGAAGGATCCTCTTGTGGAGCCACTCAAAACCATCACCTTACCCTACATTGCAGGGGTCACTAAAAAGATCTCCAAAATCCTGAATAAACACAAGATCCAGGTCCGATTCAACACAGTACACAAAATCCGTGATTTAGTTCCATCTGTAAAAGATGCTCTTCCAGACATACAGTACCCGGGCGTTTACAAACTAAAGTGCCTCTGTGGTAGTAGCTACATTGGAGAAACCAAAAGACATATCTCGGACCGCATCCGCGAACATAAAGCAGACTTGAAACACGGTAAGACGAACTCCTCGGCCGTGGCAGATCACTGTTACAATTCAGTGGGCTCACATGACATTGACTTCTCCAAGACGGAGGTTCTTTGCAAACCAACTGGCTACCATGAGAGATTCGTTCATGAGGCCATTCACATATACAAGCACAGAGACAATTTCAACCGAGAAGATGGATTCAGGCTTAGTAACCACTGGAAAGATGTGTTAAATCATTTCTGTTCTTAATTAATTGTAATTTTACGATGACCTTCAGACCGCAGCTCTTTCGCCAGCATTGCCTCTTAATACCTCTCACACCACGGTTAATGGTATGGTTTACAACATGGAGTATACTAGGGCTTCGCAGCTGTCTCTCTCCCCCTCCTCTGTTCCGACCATGGACGAACTCGTCCGTCTGAACGGGGCCCGTAGCTATCCGTGGTACGGAAATTTGAGGGTAAGAATCCACCCATTTTTTCGCCATATAGCATTGTGATATATAACGACTTATGGTTGGTAGCTTAGCTGATTGGAGAATATAGAGTTTATTGATAACATGAAGGTAATTTATATTTTAGCTTTTATTGGTTCACTATATAGTACTGTGAATAGCTCAGATGTGTAGTCATTTCTGTGACCAGTCACCAGCAAATCACCCAGTTATTTCAATGCTAAATTCGCCTAGTTATTTCAATGCTAAATTCTCCTGTTTTGATTTGTACTAGGTGCCTCGGTGAATGTGTATGCTCTGACTTCGACGTAACTATTTCTGTGGCAGTTACAAGCGAATGCCTTAATTTAGCTATTTCAATGCTAAATTCTATGCTGGTTCCTTTTAACAATGGGTGCCTCTGCGGATGTGTATGCTTTAACTTTTAACATAGCTATTTCTGTGACCAGTCACAAGCTAATCATTCAGCCTTTTCAATGCTAAATTTTATGCTAATTCCTTCGCCAAGGCTCTTTGTTCCTCTCACACAGCTTAAAAGCCGTGATCTGAACGTGGCTCTCTCACTCCAGCGCTGTCCTACCAGACAGTCTCGCTCCCTTCACCTGATGATGGCCGCTTGTGTTGTGGCCGAAACGTCGTGAGAATATTATTGTGTTATTTTATTTTATCAATTTATTATTTTATTCTCATTCTACGTGACTTTACCGAAAGAACCAAAGAAGATGAATCATTGCAGTCACGAAAGCTTTAAATCGAAATGTTCGTCAATAACACTGTGGCCTTCAACGTAACAACATATCATAGGCCACGTGGTGGGACATACGTGCTTCTTCATAGCACATAGAGGGCATTACTTTGAATATTATGGTGTTTTTACATCTTCAATGAGAATCATTTTATTTTCCATATCATATTTTCACGTGACTGTTTTGACTCATCAACTCACATTGGCCATCATGGCGAAGTTATGGTTCAACAAACCCTGTGACCGGCATGGCATTGAGAAGCCATCATCCAGCAGTAGATTGACAAAAGGCCATGAATTTTGATTTAAAGCTTTCGTGACTGCAAGGATTCATCTTCTTTGGTTCTTTCGGTAAAGTCACGTAGAATGAGAATAAAATAATAAAATAAAACAATAAAATTATCACGGCGTTTCGGCCACAACACAAGCGGCCTTCTTCAGATGAAGGAACAAAATACTGTCGGGACGACAGAGCTCCAATGCCTCTGTTGATGTGTAGGCTTTGACTTTAACATAGCTATTTTTGTGACCAGTCACAAGCTAAATCCCTCAGCTATTTCAATGATAAATTCTCCTTTTTTATATGTTAACCCCTTTGTCAAGGTGCCTCTCTTCTCTCAACCAGCGTAAAAGACGCTACGAATCTTAGCAGCGTTCATTGGAGCTCTGTCGTCCCGACAGTCACAAGCTAATCCCTCAGCTATTCAATGCTAAGTTCTCCCGTTTGATTTGTACTAGGTGCCTCTGTGGATGTGTAGGCTTTGACTTTAACATAGCTATTTCTGTGACCAGTCACAAGCTAAATTCCTCATCTATTTCAATGATAAATTCTCCTGTTTGATATGTTAACCCCTTTGTCAAGGTGCCTCTCTTCTCTCAACCAGCTTAAAAGACGCTACGAATCTTAGCAGCGTTCATTGGAGCTCTGTCGTCCCGACAGTTTTTTGTTCCTTCACCTGAAGAAGGCCGCTTGTGTTGTGGCCGAAACGTCGTGAGAATTGTATTGTTTTATTTTATTACTTTATTCTAATTCTACGTGACTTTACCGAAAGAACCAAAGAAGAAAAAGGCCATAAGTTGTGTTGTGTTTGCTCATTCTTGTTTTTTATGATAGAGTACTCGTAACCTTCAAAATACAATTGCATTTCCTCAGCACGTCTACATACAATGCACAATTGGCACCTAATTATTTCCCAGCTTCAGCCCATGCTGAATTAGAAGCATTCAGCAACTTACCGACCCGGAGGCCCAGTCAATATCAGTCTAAATCTGTCGGTCGCCCTTCACTTAAAGTTGCATGGAAAATAAAAGAAAAACGTTCCAGGCAAGTAAGTGCGGTGCTCAGTAAAGCTGTGAAGCAATTAACTGTGGCCTATCACCCCAATAAGCACAATTTGCAATGCAATAGTACTTTGTCAATCCACTACTGAACAAAGGAGTAAATATTTAAGCTACAAGCCTTGTCTCTGACCAAATCACCCGTAATGCACCCGATTTCATCACACATCGGAAGCCAAGCAGGTTTGAAACTGGATAGTGATTGGATGTTGTAGACAGCAGAGGGCAGTTAAAGAAAATCCAGAGTTTTACTGTAGTTCTTTGTTCACATCTATGCTCCACGCCTTCACATACAGTCACCGACCTGTCCACATACTGTGGGGAGACCCTCATCCGTACACGTACCCTAACCTTGGTCTACAATTCTTCACGGACAGCAAAAAAAGGTGTTCTGAAACGGTGCGCAAACCTAAATGAACACGGTCGGAATTGTGAACACAGTTGCAAACACGTAACCGTACGGCCATTTACCAAAACGCGCCGGTTGCACGTGTTGTAAGACGATCACAGAACTGCGGTGTGTTTTGGGGATGGTGCACCGCGCGTTGTTCGAAATTGCGTCCAACATTTTGCTCTGCTCTTCAGGAACTGAAGAAGCTCCCCAGCATACGGAGCGAAACATTGGACATGCTCCCAAACGATGCGCGGTACAACCCCACAAGACACATCGCAGAGAGTGATACAGCACTACGGCAAAACAAGAACAACAACAACACTAAAGCAGTCGTGTAAAACGACTTTTGTTGGCAGTACCTAAAGCCGCCCTTTGCAGATTCCTGAACCAGTTGAGTAACACCCAGGGCAGCTACAAAGCCCTTTTAGCGGGGACAGTTTAATGACGCCCTTCTGCGATCGGGGAGCGGCGCGCATAAATGTTAATGATCCATCTGGCACGCAGACCCTCAGATGCCCCGCTAAATTACCATGCTTATTGCAGAGGGGAAGCCTTCGCAGCTGGCAAGAGCACAGCAGGGGGGGGCTGGTGGGGGGGGGGTTTAAAATGTCCAGCAGTTTAGCCAAACGTAATTATTGCGGCATCATTGGCGAAAAAATATTTAAGGTCAAGCGATGTGTGGCAGATAAGGATTCGAAAAAGTGACATTTATGGCTTTAGAGTGTGTCATCTTTGAACTTTGACAATTATGCTGTCGGTTCAATGCCTGCTGCTGCCAGGATTAAGATGCCTAGATTTGTATAATTTGATGTTTTCGTGGTTTCAACAAAACGGGACTTTCAATCCAGAGGTCAGTGGTTCGATCTTCCGGAATGACAGTCGAAACGGTCCAAATGTCTTAAATGTACCCCTCCTCTCCGAGCTTCTGTCCACCCCGCAGGAGTAATTAGTTCATCAAAGTTCGCCGATCGATTGACAGGTTGAGTGTGGTGCGGTAAAGTGTGGGTACTCCCATCTCTTCCAAAATGTCTGGTCACTGTGGAACGACATTAGTGCAGGGCACTACATGAATTTGGAACTCGTTCCCATCGTCTCTTTTACCAGCTTCCTATAATGTTAATAATTATTGGAATCCTTTGTTTAGCCACTTCATCCATAAATTTTACTTTTGCTTAGACACGTGGCGCCTTTTCTGACGAAAGAATATGCCATCCAAAGCGCCATGTGGTGATGGGGGTTGGGTATTTCACTCCACAGTACTGTACTTCACCACGCTGGTGAGTGTGAGTTACTGCAGCGTGGGGACCAGTGGAAGGATCAGCTATCACCTGCCGCTGATGTTAGCCATGCCTAAGAATTTAACTCAGGTCACCGGGTTCATAGCGCAGAAAGCAGTGTGCGAACCATTGCACCTCCTCGCCAGTTTTCTACAACATTGCTCAATGAAAGCAACGAGTTATTTGTTATTTGCTCGCTTAGTGTCAGTGCTCTCCATTGCTGACCGCTTTGCATTGGAAACCTTTGAGTCTGTGCTCAGCAGCTGTGCTCATCATATAAAACACATAGAGACATGACGAGGTCATGAAGCAGCGTGTGTAGGGATTCATTTCTCATTGGATATCTTCCAGGGCCTCACAAACCCCAAACGAAAACACTTTGCCAAGCTCAGTCCCGGACAGCTCCAAGTGAGATAAAGAAGGTAAGCCCCTCGTGTGTGCAAACAAAGCTGTAACAGCAGTGGTTGGGGCCTGAGAACATATCTGCGTTACTGAAAAGTTGCCAAGTTACTATCGGCAGATCTCGGTTTGACCGTACACTCAGTTGATGGAAAAAAACGGGCGAATTAATTCAAGTGCCCTTACACTCTTGGATCTGCGGGGCTTACACGTTATAATTTTAGAAAATCCTACAGTTGGTTTATCCACATCAAAGTGTTTTACCAAAGAAAAAAGTAGGCCATTGCTCTCAGTTACACAACTGTGGCATTATTACCTTGGTCGTAAATACATCAGATATAGTCGACAGCAGTTTGAGGTCACTGGGGGGTTAATTGCCTGGCGGATAATAAAGCAGCCGCACTCTGAGAGAGCTGTCCCTTGGTACAAAAAGAGGAAAAAAACCCCAGCACGAGAAATTTACACGAGTTTATTCTTTTACAATGCTTTTAGCAACATTGAGATGGAAAGACATTGTCCTTAAGAGTATTTCATTTGTGAATATATCGTGTTCATTTTATCGTCGGCAATTATTTTTTCTTTACAAATTGTGCACAATTGCCCCTGAACGCAAACTTCATTATCTGATCTGAAATGAACCCCCTGTTACAAGTGAACATTGTGAAATAGGAATGGTTTCTCATTTCTCCTTCCACATTACAATTTGAATGAGGGCAGCTAATGTTTAATTGACTACTTATCTCTCTGTAAATTCACTGCTGGAAGAAGGCCTCCCCACTCCGATTGGGTCATGGAGTGGCTGTTTGACCATACTTCATCACGCTGGTCAGTCCACTCAAGGCCTGTTCACATATCGCTCGCGACTGACGTTAGCCCCGGTTAGAAATCAAACAGAAGTTGTCGCAGTGCGATACAAATTGCACCATCACTCTACCCCCATTTCACATCAACTACTAATTTTGTCTCCTAGACTACACATCGTATATCATGACTATAAATATATAGCTTCCACTTTCTTATAGACAAAACGATAGGTACGTCCACAGAATACGGCACTGTATAGGTTTATCAAATTGTGATATTATCTTTCAACATGCAAATGGCTCTACCACTGAAATGCGTTTTTGCGGGAAGCAAGCATCTGCGGAGTGCGCAGCACGTTATAAAGTTAGCTGCGGGGCATACCAAGAGAATTGTGAGATCAGTGAAGCAAATTAAAAATAAACAGATGCCATATCTCGCATGCCATGACCCAAATTCCCATCCAGCTAAATCCTCCGCAGGGAAAAATGGCATTTAGTCAATATGGAAGGCCGTCTTTATGACGCAGGGAATGTGTGCCAGTAGTTTGCACGCACACGCGTGTACTGTTTTGTTCCCGCATGCAGCAGGGGCAGTCCATGTTTTTTTATTATTGCAGCCACATCCCCAGTGGGATGGGTTAGGAGGGTACGTTTTAGGAGTGCCCTCCACATAACCTCTCCTACTGATTGACCGTAAAATTGCAAACCCTACTCCAACCACGGTTATCCAAGGACAGCACAGGAGTTGATTTCATGGTAGCAGTGCGATGGTGTCTGTCACTTTAAGCCGTTTAACCGCAGATTTTCATTAGAGGCACGAGTGAAGTGATGTAATAATGCGTGGGTTTACATCTAATTTAAGAGATATTTGTTTTCATTCATATTTGTGTATTATTTTAACTCGGTGTTTGTAATATTTCACTTTTTTGCAAAAGTATTTTTTTTTGCCCACGTCTGCCCTTGAAATATACTCTATGTCTCAATGAGTTCTCACCTGGTTTGAAATCAAGTTAACTAACGAAGCAGTCGACGATTGTTTAAAATACATTTATTGGGTGTTTTGTAAAAAAAAAAAGCTTCCACACCACCACATCCCAAAATGTATATTTTTTTACAAGCTGACCAAAATTGAGCTAAGTTGTCGCCTATGTTAAGACTCTTTCACAGAAGCACAAATTAAGTACTCTCGAAGCCCAGTCAGAGCCTTCTCAAAATCGGAAAGTGCGTGGTCTCACCATCGCGCGAAACCTAGGGGGCGAGATATCCGCACCCTGGTGCCAGGCTCACGGCAAACGGCGAGCGCCAGAGCACGCGGTGGCACGGGAGATCGCGGCTCCCAGACGTGGCACCCAGCCGCCACGGGTGGAGCAAGCCCAAGTGCTTCTCAACACTTTTGGTATGACGCTGCCCACCCCCACCGGTCAAGACCACTGCACCCCCCCCCCGCCGCGCTCCCACCCACCCACACAAATACTTTAAGTTGCGTACGGTTTCCATGTGTTTTGTCGCTGGAACGTGGCGCTGACCTCCCCCCCCCCGAGCACATTCAAAATATCCTCCTGCACGGTATCCATGCCGCAGCCTGTACTCCCCCACCCCCCTCCCTGGGGGGTTGTGAACTGCTGAGCAAGCCCATTGGGGGCCCTAAATGTACATTTTTTTGTACCCTCCCCCCCCCCCATGTTCATGCTTTATCCACCCCCTAACAAAGTGCTCTTCGCATTCACTCACAACCTAAAATTATAATGCAACACAATACGTACTATGAACACTCCTATTTAAAATAAAAAAAAATCTACGTTAAATAAGCTATATGGTACTTGGGAAGTAAATACCAATACAATACATACACGATCCTGAGCCAATAATAATAATAGCTGTATTAATCGTAATAATAATTTTAAATTCCTGTCATTTAGGAGACCCGCGAGCTGCTAAGGGACACCCCAGCATAAGTGTCTGCTCTCGCCTTGTCTTGCCTCCCAGCATTACACTCAGTTCTCCCACCTCCTGGCCTAGCTTCAAACATGCACTCAGTGCGCTATTTATTTTAACGTGGAACACACAATTCGGGCACTGTCAACGTGGCCCAAAGTGTGCAAACGATTCTAGGTGTGTCACTTCCCATATTTCTTCCAAACTGCTTCATCATCGTAATCAGCCAGCCATGATCGATCCACTGCTGGATGAAGGCCTCCCCAAGCCGTCGCCAAGACTCACGATGCTGCAACGCAACGATCCACGCAGCACGTGCACTTGAGCCGAGCAGCTTCACCTGATGAACTCACTGTTTGTATGCGATGTACCGAACCGATTTTTAATGCACATGTCCAGCCCGTCTTTGTCACTCGACTGCTGCACAAGGCGCGCCGCACGCCGTGCGAGTCATGGGATTTACTTGACCATACTTCACCACTTTGCCAGTGTGGGCTGGTGACGGTGGGAAGCATGGATTTGGGCGCGCAGTACAATACAATGAGTTAATATTTAATTTCCGCTGCTTACAATGCAGCCCCGCAGCAGACTACACCACCAATCACCCATCCAAGCACTATCCAGACAATATCCAGGCTAAAACCTGATGTTACACGTATTTGAAAACGTGTATATCTGTGGCACTATACGTGCCAATTTAACAATGTTAGCAGGATACGGGTTATAAATGGAAAGTTTTTAATATAAATTTGTATTCCATCCTTCCTCGTGATAAATACAGCACGGAGTAGATTTTGTAAGTTTTTTTTCAAATCACCAGAGCACGAACTTTCTCAGCTCCTTCGTAAATCCCCCTCACCCACTTCGCTTTAATTAAACGTCGTAGGCCGTCTCCCACCGCTGTGCTTGCCGATTTCTTTACTTTAGGGCGAGATAGCTCGAGTCCAACCTTGCTGACACGCACACATATTGACGTTGTTCGGTGAGCCAAGCTTCTTGAGAGCGACCGCTGTGTGGGCCTGTTCACGCTGTTACCGTACGTGTCTTGGTAGCATCGTAACCAGCACGTGCTGGAAGCACAAAAACAATTACGCAACCACACAAAACAACAGCGGCCCTTCTGGGGGAGCTGAATAAAATCTGAAAAGGTAGAAAATATCGCGAGTCGCATCAAACAAAAATAAGTGTTTGCTCTACACGGGCTAGAGGGACCTAGGTGCCAGGCTACGCATTGCTGAGAAGGCGCACGACACGGCCCCTATTCGCTTCACTGCGCCAGGGTCGATGCCGCCGGTGTCGCCTCTCATATCCGGGATGTACGTTGCGACTCGTCGAGAGTGGGTGGCTGGAATTCTCCTCCGCTGCTCGCTGTGCCCCTGTCCGACTGTCTCTAGGTCGTGCCACGCAATGGACAAAGATCCCCCGTACAGCCTTAAACAGGCTGTTGGGTGCTCACGCCACGATACACTTCGAAGCAGCCAAGGGTAACGGGCATCCGCACAGCGCCCGCTGTGATTCTTGTCCTCGGCGTAACGGAACGGGGATGATCCCCGTTAAAGCAAATATCATCGACAAATCTCAGTTCTACGGATTATGAAATGCTCCGGAAAGTAACACGCGCCTCAAACGTGTGCCCGATATCAATAAAGTCATATAAATATGGACTCACACAGATAATGGATTGGAGTTGAACCTCCATCTTATGCTTGGAATACAGGAGTAATTCGTATGTCGTAATCGGGTTATTTCTGCGACTAAACTTTAAAAATACTGCAATCTCCTTTATGTACACAAATAAATCTTCACCGAGTCTCAAGACGTTTTCAGGAGGGTCCTGCCACACTGGGATGTTCGACCAATTCCACCAGAGAGCGTCTGGTTTCATATGGGAGGAAAGCAGAGACCCTTGAGCAAACCCAGATAACCAGACTCAACCTTGCTTGGCTTACACGATCCGACACACCCCGGGTGATTTGGTCAATCGGGCATGGTGCATTTGCCTCTGCTGCACACTACAGGGAAACTGAAATGACTCTATGGAAAGATATGACTGCTTAGCAGAGGCACGTAGTTTCAGTTATGAGAACCACCGACCTAAATGACGGCAACTAAATTAGAATAATAACACACAAACCCGACGAGAAAATGTCACCGGTTTTCCATTAGTAACTCTAGCACTGCATTTAAATTCCCTGGTGTACGGTGAAGATCAATGCATGAACCGGAGGCCATGGCGTTTCTAAAGCGCGTGCACCTCTCAAATTTCACAAAGACCTCCTTCCCCTCTTGGGAGCCAAGGCTCGCTTTCCTTAGGTCCCCCATTTTCAGGAAATGCACCGATTCCCGGGAAGATTGTGAAAGCGCACAGCATCGCCCTGCCACAAAATCACCCGCAATGCGATCTCGTCAGATTATTGAAGCTAAGCGGGTATAGCGCCTGGGGTCGGTGACATTTGCCATCGCGTTGTTCGCAATAAATTAACTTCATATAATGATAATTAACAGCTAATAATGCTGCATACATTGTAAAAGCCTGCTAAAGGCAGCATAACAAAAATACATTGTTGTACCGTACAATACTCCAGCCTCTATGCTCTCCTCCTTCATCAACACGTTCCAAGAGCCGTAGCCCCCATCACTGTCATCAGTCATGGTCACTCCTGCCTTGTAATAATCCACAAAAAAAGACAAATGTCCCGTTTAACCTGTAACGGACTGTTGGGCCAAGTGCTGTTAGCGAGCACCTGTGACAGCCGGCACGGCGCACGAGGGGGAGGGTGGCCAGCATCACGCCCTGTGTATTTGTAGATATGCACCTCCGATTTGCACGGTTGGCTACGTACAGTGCGAAAGAAGTTCAACGTACAATACATACGTGTCGAGGTTATCGCTCCATCTCAACAGAGGACGTGCTCACAGACCAGTTTCCATTCCTTGGCTGCAACTCCACTCGTCTCGGCCATCGCTTGCAGAGCCGTGCCGTGCCCCAACCCGCGTGACTATTAAGAGTGTTTGTCGTTCACCTCCATACGTCCTCTCGTCCATGTGCTCCGTCTCTCGCGCATCGCTCCGTGACTCGTTGGACACTTCTTTTTATTATTGTTCTATACTGTTTAGTAATTTACCACGTTTCTTAACCGTTATATGTCATGACAGGCAGTTTGCGTCGATTAAAAACGTCATTGTTAGGCAAATGTGTGCGTGACTTTTCACTATCAAGCATTTTTTCCCCAAAAGGACTGTAAACCTGCTCCTCAATGTATTATCTAACATCGATTTATGATTGTGCGAAATGTTCTATTTATCTTGTGACGACGCAGTTATTATTCAGATTTTTATTTGCTTTCATCGCTAAACAAATTTTTATTCTATTATTTTTGTCATTTTGGTGACCCAGGGTTACTCTTGCAATTGAGGCTCCCGATCTCTTGAATGGCCACCTGATACCAACAAATTACACTTCGTCCGCCTCTGTATTTCATCAACTTCTGGTTCGCTTTCAATACCTATTTTAGGAACACACACATATTCGATTGTGCTTGCTTTCCAGTCGCAGCCTTGCCAAGAACGCAACAAAATAAATGGCTCAACTGGAACGCATTCACGGCGGCATGCATTGGGTTCATTTCGGATCGCGATTTTGCGTCCGAATTGTTTGCACTGGTTTCTTCGGTCCAATACTCCGTGGAACAGGCTTTTGTAATCCGCTGCAGATGCCACTCACACGTACAGCACGGCGCGAAATTTAATACCAGTCAGCTGTGGCTATACCCAGACGGAAACCGCTTAGACAATACAGAACGTCGCATATCCGACGTTCACGTTCGACGACTTACTCATTAACCGCCCTCGCCCAATGAGCAACTGCGTGTGACTTTCACGCTCAGTGGGTCTTAGTCTCGCGTACACTCGCTCACTTCTAAAGTGCACTCAAGCATCTTCCCCGTGTCTACTCATTTCCCGATACTTTCACTTCAGCGTAGATGTACTGTGCAAGGCGTCCTTCACCAGTGGATCTCAAGAGCGCCGCGCGTGGCGAGAAGGAACCGGGGAGAGAAAGATTAAAGAGACCAGACAGTGAATTAGAGAGTGAAGGTGTGATTAAAAATGTCGGGTCTTCAGCCAGGGACGCGTAAGTGTCCATCAAGGGCCGGGAACTCCGAAGGAAGGGCGCGGTGCGAACACAAGCGCGGTGCTCACCACCCCAGGCATTCAGATATGCGACGCCGTCCTGCACACGCATTACCCCATCTGCATTTATAGTACAATTTACATCGATAAATTGGAGGGGGGGGGGGGGTACCGTTTAGTCATTATATAGCAAAACAAAGTTTTAGCCCGATGCAAGTTGTGTAACGCAGCCATAAGGATCGATTAAAAGTCCTTATACCCATTGTAGCCTGGCATATCCGATCCGAGCCAGCGCAGTGCATCTCATAGGACAAGACATCTGAATCTGGCTCGGGGCCAAGCAGGGCCAGGGACGGGGTTAATTATTTCTATAATTGTGACGTCAGTCGACAAAACTACAAGAACCTCGCGTCACCTACATGTGACTCGACTCGTTTGTTCTGCGTGACGTTGACAGCACATCTCGGCCTCTGCAGTGGAAAAAAAAATACGTACCATGTCGTGAGCCGCGCCGGGCGGCCATGGAAATGGGGGGGGGAAAGAGGTATTCCTCTCGACCCACCGTCTGTACAAGTCCAACACAGTCGCACACGAACGCTCGTCGGAGCCACCTCTTCTGGCTGCACCTGCGGCAAGGGATTTATAAACCCCGGAGCGGAACACCACATCGTCGCGGGATTCTGGATATTTACCACGGTCCTGGTTCGCATTATCAGCACCGCATTCCACGCGGCAGCTGGGCAGGCTGCAGCGGACGAGCTCGCCGCTGGTTGGTATGTGCAGGTGCGCTCGGTCTCCGTGTTCCGAGAACAATAAGCAATCGCCCAGAGCAGAGGACATATATCACAATCGTGCACACCGTTAATAAGGATTGCTGAATGCACTCAGTAGGTCTTGGGACTTAGCAGCGCGCTGGACTTGCGATGATGCCAGGTCGCCAGGTTGATTTCATTCCCCGGCGCTGCAGTTGCAACGATGGGGGGGGGGGGCGAGTTTCTCAATCCCCATCACCGCCTCCGTCCACCCAGCAGCATGAACGGATTCACCACAATTTAAAGGCGTGGGCTTTCGCGACCAATATTATTAATAAAGTCATTTTTCGGTTAGATCGCGTAAATGTTAACGTGTTGTACATCCACTTCCACCCGACACGTGAAATCAGTAAGGTTTGTCACTTGAACAAAACGTGACAATTTGTTACTACTTAAGCACGTGTGTTGCCGTAATCGGTAAATCGCCTGATGATGATGCGGGTAGCAATGACCAGCGAAACTCCGGAATTGTGAACGCTGTGGGTTTACTAACACACACCGGTTAGCCAATCAGCTCTCGACAGCTGCCTCGAGTGGAGGCCCCTCTACGACATGAGCGAGCAGTTTCATGGCTGCACCTTTACCGACTCCATCTTTTGGCTGTCCGCCTGATGATGCTGGTTGTAATAACTGGCGAAACGTCGTACTCGAATTGTAAATGTTGTGGGCTTTACTCTCCAACAGACCGGCGTGCTGTATTAGTAAGAAATTGGCATGTTTTGTTTACGTGACAAACCTTACTTAATGGTCGTGTCGGGTGTAACGACGCGTATATATTCACGTGATTTAACACAAGCACCTATATTATGCGGCAACGACATCGGCGAGCAGTTTCATGGCTGCACCTTCTTTTGTACTGTACATGACTGGCCCTGTTCGGCCTCTGCATGGGCAACTTACCAATTATTTAGATTGACCAATATGTAGTCACGTTCACCTTCGCGCAGTGCCGCTTACATCACATACACCGTATACACACATGGGGTCGTCACAACATTGAGGCACTCAGTTTATGGTATTTATAAGTGAATGTACAATATTGAACAATCCATGACATCAATAAAGCAGAGATGTGGTTGAAAAAAATCACACAGCCCTTAACACTGGGAATATGTAAATATCTGTACACAACCTTGAATGCAAATGGAACAAAGATACGGTACTGTTCATGTACTTCCCCCAAAGTCAAGGAGTCATCTCAGTCTACTCAATGGGCTCGTTCATTTCAGCTAGTGGCCCCGAGTGGTATAGCCAAATTCACATGGCCAGTGGTGGCGCTGGACAGAAAGAAACGAAGCATACGTTGCGTGCCCCAAGTAGCTCAAGGGGATGGCCCGGGGCGAATGAAAACGTACGGATGCACCAAACATCAGCTCACATTGAAACCTAAATATGCTAAACATAGCGAGCTTACGTGACTTTACCGAAAAAAACACAGAGTATGAATCCTTGCAGTCACGAAAGCTTCAAATCTAGACTAGCGAGCTTATTAACATAGCCATATCGTCTCGCTAACCGCGACCTCATCTGCCTCTCCCTTCTCCTCTCATTTCTACCGCATCCCTACGTTTGCTTACATTTCTCAGATCTCGATACAACGCCGTCTCTCGTCTAGAACTCCCCCGTCATCTCACTCGGGGGGTGGCGGTCGCCCCGCTTAAGACACATTCTGCTCGGGGCCCGCAATGGGCCAGCGTCACCAGTGGTCGGATCCTCCATCACACGAGGGACAGATGTGCAACCACAGACTCCACACACAGCAAAAGGCGATGAAGGTTAACGACCCTGTTTCAGTAATGCTCAGTCAATCCCACATCGTGACGAGAGATGGACCATTGTTTAGGACGCTTCACGTGCAAGCCCTCTAGGCGGCAGATGACAATTCATACTTTTATGCTCCCGATGCTCTCCTGCCCCCATGAACCAACACGCACTGACCAGCGTGGGGAAGTATGGTCAAATATACGACAGATCCAGGGAGGCCCCAGTCCAGCTGTCGAATGCAAACTCAGGTTGTGTGTAACGTCAAAGTCATTTACGGACTGTTGGGACAAGTGCCGTTAGCGAACACCTATTAAATTTCGATTTAAAGCTTTCGTGACTGCAATGATTCATCTTCTTTGGTTCTTTCGGTAAAGTCACGTAGAATGAGAATAAAATAATAAATTGATAAAATAAAATAACACAATAATATTGAGAATATTATTGTGTTATTGTGTTATTTTATTTTATCAATTTATTATTTTATTCTCATTCTACGTGACTTTACCGAAAGAACCAAAGAAAACACCTATTAAGGCAGATACAGCGCACGAATAGGGTTTGGTGTGTTCCACACCATACCCGTACGCCTTTGCCTCCCCCGTGTTGATCTTCACACACACACCATATACTCATTTAAGTCTCAGTAGACCTCGGAGAGGTGCAGGTCCAGATCAGAAAACTAGCACTGATTGTATCCACTGTAAGTGGTTACCATATATATACATAACTACAATTGCTTAAAACGTAAAATCAACACGATTGTAAATGATTTAGCGTAGATTTCGATATGCAAATATCCAAAACATATAGACTTGGTATATATTTCAAAAATGTTGAATCTCTACCCAATGAAAAGCAATTCGACTTTACGGGCGCATTCAAAATAAACCACTCGACTTTTGTAACTGTTTAAAGACGCGCACATGAGCGAATCATCTTAGATAACTACAATGGATACTGACGTTGTCCAGTAACCTGGACTCGAACCCAGGTCGGCTGGTTCGGAGCACAGTGCGCTTACAACCACGCTACCGCTCTAGATACAAATACAAAACCCCCCGTATAGCCTCAACAGACTGAAGGGGCAAGTGCTGTTAGCGATTTGCTCCTTAGAAGGCCGGAACGCCACACGAGGGGGTGGGTGGCCAGCACCACGCCCGACCGCCTTTGTCTCCCCAGTGGCGATGTTTACACACCGCACCAGGTACTCATTTGAGGCCGAGTCGATCTAGGGGTTGCCGGGTTCGTAGCGCAACGCGCCAACCGCTACACCACACACAAAAGATAAAGCTCCCCCATGCAGCGTTTTCGTGATGCTGGGACAAGTGCTGTTAAGCGAGCACCTATGAAGGCCGGCACGGCGTACGAGGCGGTGTGGCCAGCACACACAGACGGACGTGCCCACACATTGGTGGGACGACTCAGTACGTGAACACGAGGCTGGAGAAGCTGGACTCGAGCCAGGGAGAGCCGGAGAGGATCTCGTTCATCTCGGGAGAGCGCAAGTCGGGGAAGTCAAAGTGAGACGCACTACTGCCCTCGCTCAACGAGTCCACGTCTCGGTCCAGCGAGCCCAGCAACTGCACGTCTCGTCCCATCTCCTCGTCTTCATCCTCCTCCTTCTCCTCCTCCTCCTCCATAACTTTCTCCTTGTCCAGCTCGTACCAGCTGCTGCCCGCGTAGCCACGGCTCCTGCCCGACATGAGCGCAGCTCCATCCCCTTCATCACCACGAGGGTCTTCCTCCATTCTGGCGCCGTCGTGCCTCGCCGCCTGCTCGCAGAGTCCGGAGCCTCCTCCCGACGCTGGCCTCTGCGGCCTGGACCTCGTGGTGTCCCGACTGCGGCTGCTCCCAGTGGAGTCGCTCGCGCGCCTCGCATCGTCCGGCAGACGCCCGTGGGCCACAGCGCGCTTCCTCGCTCCGCCTCCTGCCGCCGCCGCGGCTGCCGCTGCCTTTGCTCTCGCGGCAGAGGACGGCGGCGGCGGCCCAGAATGGTGACGAGGTTGGTGTGGAGGAAGGCGTTGAGATGACGACGATGGAGGTAGCTGTGTAGCGGGAGGCTGAGCCTTGACCCGCTTGCGTGGTCGGTATTTGTAGTCGGGGTGGTCGGCCATGTGCTGAGCGCGAAGCCGCTCCGCCTCGCGAACGAAGGGCTTCTTCTCCGCGTCTCCCAGCAGCCTCCAGAGGCGTCCGAGCCGCCTGGAGATCTCGGCGTTGTGCATCTCGGGAGAGAGCTCCATCAGCCGCCGCCTCTCGATCTGAGCCCACACCATGAACGCGTTCATGGGCCTCTTTATGTGCCCCGTGAGACGCGGTGGCGGCGGCGCGATGCTGCCGGTTGCCGTGGTGGTGGCGGCGGTGCACGCGGCTTGAGAAGGCCGCCTCATCGTGGATCGCCCGCTGCCTCCGAGATGGCGCTGGTGGCGTTGGAGCTGCGGGTGCCGAGTCCCGCCAAGAACGCGAGACGCCGGTCCCGCACACGTGCGCGCCGCTTATATATACTGGGGGTGACGTCACGACCTAGGGGTGAGGGTGGGGCGGAGTGGGAGGGGCGGGGCTAGGGTAATTTTCTTAAGCGGCAGTGTAAAAGACTTCCCCTGGCACCCCCATCGACTCCTCCCCACCCCCGTAGACTCCCCCCCACCCCCATAGACTCCCCCCCACCCCCATAGACCCCCCCCCACCCCCATAGACTCCCCCCCCACCCCCATCGACTCCCCCCCCCACCCCCATAGACTCCCCCCCCCACCCCCATAGACTCCCCCCCACCCCCATAGACTCCCCCCCCATCGACTCCCCCCCCCACCCCCATAGACTCCCCCCCACCCCCATAGACTCCCCCCCACCCCCATCGACTCCCCCCCCACCCCCATAGACTCCCCCCCACCCCCATAGACTCCCCCCCCCCCCATCGACTCCCCCCCCACCCCCATAGACTCCCCCCCACCCCCATAGACTCCCCCCCCACCCCCATCGACTCCCCCCCCCCACCCCCATAGACTCCCCCCCACCCCCATAGACTCCCCCCCACCCCCATAGACTCCCCCCCCCCCCACCCACATAGACTCCCCCCACCCCCATAGACTCCCCCTAGCACCCCCATCGACTCCCCCCCCACCCCCATAGACTCCCCCCCCACCCCCATAGACTCCCCCCACCCCCATAGACTCCCCCCCCCACCCTCATAGACTCCCCCCCACCCCCATCGACTCCCCCCCACCCCCATAGACTCCCCCCCCACCCCCATAGACTCCCCCCCCACCCTCATAGACTCCCACCCCCATAGACTCCCCCCCCACCCCCATAGACTCCCCCCCCACCCACATAGACCCCCCCCCCACCCACATAGACTCCCCCCCACCCCCATAGACTCCCACCCCCATAGACCCCCCCCCCACCCCCATAGACTCCCCCCCCCCCACTCCCATCGACTCCCCCCCCACCCCCATAGACTCCCCCCCCCACCCCCATAGACTCCCCCCCCACCCCCATAGACCCCCCCACCCCCATAGACTCCCCCCCCCACTCCCATCGACTCCCCCCCCCCACCCCCATAGACTCCCCCCCCCCACTCCCATCGACTCCCCCCCCACCCCCATAGACTCCCCCCCCCACCCCCATAGACTCCCCCCCCACCCCCATAGACTCCCCCCCCACCCCCATAGACTCCCCCCCCACCCCCCCCCCCCCCAAGGCAGCTGGACCGAGGGGGTGCCGGGTGCTCACGTTATCTCGTAAGAGGGAGAGGTCACGTTATCTCGTAAGAGGGAGAGGTCACGTTATCTCGTAAGAGGGAGAGGTCACGTTAAATCGTAAGAGGGAGAGGTCACGTTATCTCGTAAGAGGTTCAAACGGCACACGACAAAACAGTCCCACAAATTTTGCTAAACCCATCGACAGTTCCCTTGAAGAGCTACCCCATTGTGGTCCTCTCGTCTTACGCAGGGCCACGTTGCATTTCTTCAGGGACTGCTGATGGTTTTTGCATACTGCGCAAAGACCGAATGCTTTTTTGTACACGTTACTGCTGTGTGTTATTTGATACTTATGGTTTTTTCAGTCTGCGTTGTTTCTTCTTCTATTATGATGGGTATTTCTCGTAATTTACTGATTCCATTACTTTATTTCATACGGCTCCGGGCCACATAGTCGTACTAATCGGATACTGAGGGGGATATATTTTCGACTTATAATCGAGGGCTTTGCACCTTGGTATTTGAAACTGCG
The DNA here is from genome assembly GCF_048934315.1 of Petromyzon marinus. Lineage (NCBI taxonomy): Eukaryota > Metazoa > Chordata > Hyperoartia > Petromyzontiformes > Petromyzontidae > Petromyzon > Petromyzon marinus. Next base: position 1,477,631 of record NC_133689.1, on the reverse strand, counting down.
GTTCGACCTCCGGTATGAATCGGTCGCTTTCCCTTGTTAAAGGCTGATACAGCTAACCTATTCACAACTTAGTGGGGGTGTCATGATGCATCCGATTAATTGGATAATGATTTTAAGGTCGTAGTGCATAAATACAATTGTGTGTGTGTGAAAATGGATATACTGTATATTGTATTAATTTAATGTCCACGTAATCTCTGCGGCCACTAGAGCCCGCTATACTCGACTGGATGTTAATTGATTAATTAATAGATAGCATTGAGATCTTTAATGGATACAATTGGTGTATTCGTTGATATCGTATGCCCTTTCAAATATTTACTTACATAGCATATGTACTCGTAGCATCACGTGGCGCACACACTCATACAACACACACTCATAGCTTATATATAGATGGCCCTATCATCATGTAGAGAGGACACAATCATAGCTTATACACTCACCAGATGCATTTCAGCAGCACCCAAGCGCATTTGAGAGTCACCGCTTCCTGTAATAACCGAGAGGATTTTCAAATGCCCAAGACACTTCCACCAAATGTGTAGTGGACCTTTTTTTAATAAAGAGATGACAGTGCCTATGTAGTCAGTACTTGGCTGGGTGGCATTCCGATTGGAGTGCTTGACTCAAGAGGCGGTTAGAAGGGGGGGGGGTCGCCCTCTCCCTGTTGAGACCCTGGATACTGGTATTTTATTGATATTGATAAGCAAATATACCCACGAACATGTTTTACTATGAATCCAGGGCCCTATTCAGAAAGCTTGGAATTTCTGGACCGCCGTCTCCCCCCCCCCCTCCTCACGCCCACGCCTCTTGCTGAGTTTTTAGATCTGGCCCTGGCATAGAAAGAAGAACTTCATCGAGGAGCGGATCGACAAATGTCTGTAAATAAATTCGAATTAAAACTCTCAGTCGACGTGGTGTTTGTCTGCGGTTCCCTCGCTGGTGCACAACTCGAAATAACAAAAAAAGAAGCGAGGGATTGAGGAGTCATCCTTGCTGGAGCCTCAGCCATAGCCAAACGAGGGGGGGCAGAGATGAGCCACCGCCTTGCCATCTGCTCCGAGGGCAACCGGCAGCAGCAAGCACTTCGCTTGGCTGCTGCCTGCGCGCGTCGCCGGCTCTGAACAGCCAGAGCCGTGATCACGCCCGCCAGCGAGGACCACGCGGCACGCCCGCTTACAAATTGACTCCCTAGGGATCTCCAAGCCAAATGTGTTTTTTAAATTTTCTTTTTCTTTGTATCTGTGCTTCTCCCACTCTCGTTCGGCATATGGTGGCTGCGAGTTTGTATCTTCATTAACGGGACATTATTATTATTACTCATCTTACAATTTGCGTTTTTAAATACCAAGCAGATGCATGCGTCGTGGTTGCATTTAAATGACACCACAAGGGGGAATCTGAGACTTAGTTTTGGCGATCATTATAGAGATAGGGGGTAACTGTTTCAGGAGCGTAGTGGTGGCATCGTGGTTTGCAGACTGCAGCTGTAAAACCGGCGACTGGAGTTCGATTCATAGGCATAATTGACATCAGTTTCGAGTGATTTGGACCAGTCCTAAGTCTGTCCCCCCCCTCCTTCACCAAACCACACTGTAGTGAAGTATTGTCAACACTCGTCAACGACCGAAATACCGGGGGAGGCCTTCGCCAGCGGACTGACAAATGGCTGTCATTTCTCTTTAATTATTCACTGCCATCTCATGCAGAAACTCAACTCATTCGTCAATAGCACTGTTTCCCTCAAAAGTAAACAATATAATAGCCCGTCTTCATAGCAGAGAGATAGAGAAGCCTGAGAGACAGAGTGAGCAATAGTTTGAGACTGCACGATACACAGTTTTAAATGTGGCATCTCATAAAGGACCAGGGCAGCAGTGGAACATCGGTGGTTAGGGTATGTTATCCTACAATCAGAGGATGCAAAGCATTCAAGTGGACAGAGACTCGGTAACCCCAAATATATCCCAGTCCAACCAATTATCTATACCTGTATGATGGCAGCGCGAATTATTTTCTTTCAAGATACATTAGTTTGCCTTTCTGTGCCCTAGGCAATGAACCACCAGAGTCCTGCGTGAATCTTTTGTTTCCAAAGCATCGCGCCCGGCTTTTCCAAACTCCATTAATCTTGGTTTCAGGTAGGACGGTACACCCTGTTCTCTTGTACCTAACAGTGCAGTGCACGTTTAGTGGTGCCCTCTCTTGAGCACCGGCCTCTGCATACCCACACGAACAGATGTGTCCAGACCATGGCACCTCCGTCACAAGGCAAGTGCCTCTACCACAACCTATTTAACATTGTCCAACCTGGTGAAGTATGGTCAAATAACCCCGCATGGTGTAGGAGAGGCCCTCTTATCCAGCAGTGGATTTACAAAAGGCCTACACATGTATATACAAGTTGATCATTTTATAGGCCACGTGTTTTTTAATCCTGCCCCACCTGTCCCCTTAGCACAGCGCTCTTCATTGCAAGGCCCGCGGGCCACTGGCGGGCCCTGGTGGCCTTTAGTGCGGCCCCCTGACGTGCGGCCCCCGACAATACACAGCACGTGACAACACTCAATCATGCTATAAACCGAATGATTTCAGATGTGTGGCAGCCCTCAAACTGATGTCTTATAGGCGAAAGTGGAACATTGGTGAAGAACATAATAAAGGTTTTTGGGTTAGATCGCGTTTATTTATAAATGTGTCGTAACCCTCCACCACCCGACACGGCCAATCAGCAAAAAAAGTGTCACGTTGACAAAAGACAAATAATTCACTACTTTTGTCAACGTGACACTTTTTTTGCTGATTGGCCGTGTCGGGTGGTGGAGGGTTACGACACATTTATAAATAAACGCGATCTAACCCAAAAACCTTTATTATGAATAATATTGGTCGCGAAAGCCTACGTGTTAAATTGGTGAAGAACATTGACTCAAAGGTATGAATGGGGACACCACAGTTAATGGACCGACAGGTCCCGTGCCATAGGGTGCAGTGTGAGTACTGCAGGGCTGCACTTTCATCATTTTGTAGGCGACAATAGATAGAAGAATGGTAAAAAAAATTAACGGGTATGGAAATTAGTGCTGTGTTTTTGTAACCTATTGAACGGATCCGTTGGTGCAAGCGGCCTAGAGTGACACGCCATTCAGCTGTTTGGATTGTGTCATTCTCCACTGGCCGCCCTCGCACATGCTCCAAATGCACACGTGTGCGAAGTAAAAACAGCCGGGGTATGACGAGCACACACGAAGCCAAGGGGTGAACGGTTGGGACCGGGATCGCAGCCACCATGGGTGTCATGGGTGTACGGACACCTCCAACGTTTTAGATATGGCTTAAGATTGTTAGACGTCCACCCAGAAATACGCCACGGACGTCTGGCCAGCGTGAATGAGGAGGCCAACATCCCTCTACGTCACGCAACAAACATTACTCTCAGTGGCAGAGCAGGTGGGAAAGTGTTGCGTTTGACTGGAAGGGATCTCAGAGGTAGCTCTATGATATCCACTGCTGCGGGACATTTTTTTTCCGCACGACGGGATACGTCCTGTTGTGCTAGAGAGCCGAATTTAAACTGCGTCTATTGACATGACGCCGACAGCACAGTCGGGATGACATTTGGGGAAAATTACGAGGAAAAAAAGCTATTCCGAAAAAAACAAGATATTTTGATATATTTTTTTGGCAGGAAAAAAATGTGGCTTTCCACTCTCGCACCGCAGCTGCGAGCCCGTCTTACGTTCCCCACACGAGTCACGAGACCGCGCGAGCAGCCCCGCTCGTCACACCAAACAAGCCCGCTCATTGATACCAACCCAGAGCCGGGTGGCCTCAACGACAAACAACTCCAAAAGGGCAACGGAGCCGCGGCGGCGGCTGCTGCTGCTCCGCTCGCAATCACCACACGGCGCCTTTTTAGCTCAGCGGTCGTGTCACACGATGCGCCCCGAGCCGTGAGTCACACACGAGCGTTGGTTCGGCCATCCCCGGGCATCTTAGCCTCGCGAACACCACAAGGGAACAACAAGGGAACAACAAGGGAACAACAATGGGACAACAATGGAACAACAAGGGAACGGCAAGAGAACAAGGGAACGACAAGGGAACAACAATGGAACAACAATTAAACACCAATGGAACAAGGGAACAACAAGGGAACAACTAGGGAACAACAAGGGAACAACAAGGGAACAACAAGGGAACAACAATGGAACAAGGGAACAACAATGGGACAACAATGGAACAATAAGGGAACGGCAAGGGAACGACAAGGGAACAACAATGGAGCAACAATGGAACAAGGGAACAACAATGGGACAACAATGGAACAATAAGGGAACGGCAAGGGAACAAGGGAACAATAATGTAACAACAATGGAACAAGGGAACAACAAGGGAACAACAAGGGGACAACAAGGGAACAACAAAGGAACAACAAGGCAACAACAAGGGTTTTATACTGTGCTGGGGGTGATGCGGGGACTGTCCGGGCAGCAGCAGTGAGGCTACGCGATGTGGGGGAGGGGGCAGCACTGGGTTGAACTCGGGACCGCTTTTGTTGCTTCGTTGAATCATTTCATGGCCCCGCTCCGATGTGTTTGAGGGTTGTGCCGGTGTCTTTTTTTCGCGGGACGTGATGACCCGACGTTTCGCGCCTCGCTCCGGGAGCTTCTTCCAGAACAGAACGCACACTAAGAGCGATGGAGACAGACACACGGAGACAAATGCAGACGATGGTGAACAAACATGCAACGGGTTAGAAAGAGACGGACACGGAGAGACGGAGACATGGAGTGACACGCAAAGAGACAGATAAACTCATTGAGAGAGAGGCATATACAGAGAGACACAGACAGACACACAGACAGAGACGGCCCCCAGCAGGTGCAACGAAACGTCGGGCATCATCTAAAAAAAGCGGCCAAACAATCCGAAAACACACGCGTGGTGGACACCTATGCAGTGGTTATGTGAGGGCACAGTCTCTGCGGAGTCAGCCATCAAAGGAAGAGGAGATGAGTGATGCGAAGGAGGAGTTGGGACACGGGACCAGCGCGTGGTCTAAACACACAGAGCAGCCGTTGTGTCTTTAGAGTGAACAGCTCGCGCTGTGCAAGCTGTTCACAAGCAGTTCCGGGAAATCTGAGTAATAATATAAAACAAGCGCACGCCTTGCAGTCACCAGCACTCGCGTGCGAGCTGCTTGATGCTCACAGAGCCTCGGCAGCACTGAGTGCGGTCCTGTGCCAGCAGACGTGGGGAAGAGTAGGCCAAGGGACGGAAACAGATACACGCACAGGCACACAGAGACACAGACAAGCACAGATAAACGTAGAGACATGGAGAGACACAAAGACACACAGGTAAATGGAGAAGAGACAGTTTTAGACAGACATGAAGCAAACACAGCGAAAAACAGGCACACATAGCTACAGAGAGACGGTAAAACGATATAAAATTTAGGCAGACAGACATATACAGGTAGAGACACAAAGGGGCGTAAATAATGATCTATGTGCCTTTAGAATTCGCAGTAAAAACACAGAGACAGACACAGCAAGACGGAGCGAAACACAGCGACATACATAAAGACAACAACAAGGAAACACAGAGCAGACGTAGTGACAGACACAGCAACATCGAGACACACGTGGAATGTCGAACGCCCTTATCATCCTCGCAGCAACGGCTTTTGGCTCGCCATCGAACAAAGGCGATCAATGCATCGCGCGCTTTCAGGTGCGCTTCTGCGGCCGTCTGGAACGCTCTTCCTTCCGCTATTAGGAAGCCTCTTTTACATAATCTAGATTTACAAACTCATTTATTTATAACTGCTTCGTGCATTTCGTGTGTTGTCCTTCACACCGCACCTCCGATCAGCGTGGTTGGCTACGTACGGCGCAAAAGAAGTTAAACATTCATACAGACGCCGGCAGCGCGTCATGCACATGCGTCTGTGGAGCTCAACACACACACACACCCAGTGATTCTTCTTCATGTGAGCCACGCTCCCACTCGAGGGAGACATCATATGGGCATCATCATCAGCAGCAGCAATGGACAGCCAATGCTGCCCGCTCTACCCGCTGCCAGATACAACACAAGCCTTCAAACGAACGCTGGTGCATGAATAAATGAAACTGTGGCAGCCGGTGGTGAGTTTTGGGGGTGGATTGCTCGGTCCCTGTGCTTCCAGATGGCGCGAGGCTATCGCATTCAGCAGGGCCATCTGCCTCCCTGGCAGACGCCTGCTGAGCTTCGCGCGGTACATCTGTGGGGCTGGATGAACGAGGGTTGCCACCCCTAAGGTGCAAAACAAAAGCGCGGCTTATCATGGAAAGAAGTCGGGCTTAATTTATCAGGGAATATTGGATTGTATACCCCCTTCTCTTTTCCCCTGGCTCTCACCCCCCTCCCGCCCCCGCCCTGACCTTATTCTCCAGGGGGAATATTTTTTCGAGATCAGCCCCCGACTGCTCCAGCTGAAATTGAGCACTGGGAAGTAGAATATCTAAAAAGTACGGGAAAATGGTAGTGCTTTGTGTTATGCGTTGCCGTGAGTGGTGCGTTCTTATTATTATCACTACACAAATTACAAAAGTCGGGACATTACTTAACCGGGACTTGTAATTACCTGGGAAGTGGCCCAGTATATCCAGGACAAATATCGTAGTCTTCAGATAATAAGGCGTACCAGAACGTGTGCCCGGTGTCAATACAGTTACAAAAATGTGTTCTGACGCACACGTGCACGCAGTTCCCGGATCCTATGTCGCACCCTCAACTTTTGATTTACAATAAAAAGAGGCAGCGCAGCGCGTCACAATCCATAAATAATAATCATATATAGCCTGAGCAAGAGGGCGATCCTGGGAAAACCAGGACAGGTGGCAACCCTACGCTGTGCGCCAGCCGGCGGGGGTCCCTGTGGGGAACCCAGGATTCACGAGACAATTACCGCGCCGGGTGACGCTGCTGCCGCATGCGTGTGCCCTCAATGCAGCCAATAGATAGCCCAGAGGAGAAATAATGCACGAGGCTCCTAAAGTGGTGATAAACTCTGCACCGCAGAAACTATTAGAGGGATTGATTTTGTGTGGTGTGCCGAGGTTGCTGTGTGTGTGGGTGTGTTTTAAAGGACAAGAAGAGTGATATTACCCTGAATGATTTGCACTCTAAAAGGGGTCAAGAGGTCTCTCGTTTCATGGATGGAGCGGGTGGGGGGGGGTGTGGCAGTGACTCCTATCTCGTGTTGCTCTGTCAATCCACTGCTGGATGAAGGCTCCCCGAGTCGTTTTCAGTTATGGGGACTGTTGAACATACCTGCCGGTGCGGTTTGGTGAAGGAGGTGGCCGTGACCGCGGCTCACATATCTCTCGCCACTCGCGGCATTTATTTTCTGATTATTAAAAAAAAATACCCAGAAAAATCCCTTGTAATGAAACGTGTACAAAATACGTTACAATCGACAATGTATGCAGCCTCCGTTATATGCGCTGTCAAATACATTTATATATACAGAGTCAGGAACAGAGACGAGATATTTTAGTCGTGGCCATGAATTGAACTCAGGCGGAGGCGTTTAGAAGTAGTGCGCCAACCACTGCGTCACAGTTCCCTACAAAATGTTTACTGTCATTGAAAATGTATGGACGATGCCGTTTGGATGGATCGAGTGATGGCATAACGATGAACTGGCATTTAACGTGTGGCATCGCGTCCTGTTACACGCCAGGTGAACTGCACGTCTCGGCATCGGTCCATTCTGCTGACAAACTGCGCGTATATTTGGTACTTCCATCAGTAGATGGCACGGGTGTTTGCTGGCTGGCGCGTTTCAGTTACCTACGCGCTCATTTGTAAGATGTGTCATCGCCTAATTGCGCGGCTCGAAAGGTTCAAGCCATTAGCCTATTGTGCAAAAACGAAAGGGAATTCCAAAACTGGGGTCTTCACAGCCAAGTGCAGTGTTTGCGCACCTGCAATGCGATCGTTTAAATAAAGCCTCGCTTGGCACATGGTTTGGCACGAGCTAAAAGGTGGCAGCGTTTCAAAAATCCTCCATAGACTCGACCCTACTCACCTCTCATCTCACTCTACTCCCCTGCACGCATTCTCCTACCTATCCACTGTCATCTCACTCTGCTCCCCTGTACGCACTCTGTTCCAGTAATTAAGAATGTCTCGACTGACGCCCTCAGTCAATATTCTCCCAGTGAGGTGGCTCATTCGCCGAAGGTGGCTGTATTGTCTGGAACTCCCTTCCCACAGTCATCCGTGCTGTAGACTCCCTGCCCCTATACAAGTCCAGGTTCAAGATCTTCTTCCTCTTCTCCTCAGCCTATCACCGACTGCCTCCTATAAAACACGCCCACTATTTCTGCAAAGCCTCATGGGATCCGGTCACATTTCAACGCTATCTAAATCCACATTATAGTCTATTGTATCGAGAAGGGTACACATTGAAGAGAGCCAAGCTAGCTCTGTAGACTGTGTAAGTATTCACGAATGACTATTGCCGTTGTGAGTGTAAACCCATCGTGTGGGTGGTGGGGGTTTCTCCTGCTACTCGAGTTTCCATACAAATGCTAAACACCCATTGATGGAGTGAGCCAAACATCCCAATGTAGCAGCACTCTCCTGACAATGAGCCTTGAGACTCGGCGAGGACTCCCTGGATGAAGGATGCCTGGTGGGATGGGGATGGTTTAGTTTTATTTCTATGTTTAGGGGTAATTTGTTTGCCTTTCCTGTACTTTACACTGTTATCGTGTTCTTGTATTGTTTGTTGTTGTAATGTTCTTACCCGTCCTTACTGGAGATCTGTGAAAAAAAGAGAGCTTCATAGCTCATCGGATTCCTCCGTTATAAAATACTGCACTGTAAAGATTCTGATTCTGGCCACGGCTTCTCTTCAACCACGTGGACCCCTGAAAACCGAAGAGAGGGCGTGGTCTGACAGAAGGGGGCGTGGTCTGGTAGTAGGGGGGGCGGAACTTGACGGGGGTGTGGTCTAGCGGAGGGGGCGTGGTCTGGTAGAGGAGGCGTAGTTTGCCAGAGAGTTATTTTCAACCGCGCTCTCAGTCGCCGTCGCCGCCTGTTCCTGCGGCCTGTTGTCGTCCACCTTCTTCGCTCACTCCTCGCTCTCTCCGCGCGTCCGCCCTCTCCGTTGTCCACCCCTCTCGGCCTCTGCGCCGCGGGGGGAGATGAAGAGGAAGCGGCCCAGCGCGGCCGGGGGGAGCGGCGCCGCCAAGAAGGTGCGGCCCGCGCTACCAGGGCCTCGCGCAGGCCTCGCTCTGCATTTCATAGTCTGCATAAGCAAGGGCCGACGTGTGTCATCTAAGGGTTTATAATTATACTTTTCACAACGTATCATCGTTAGCCACGCTCTATCGACTGCTGGATGACACAGGTCGTACCGCGCGCTAAGTTTACCGGAGTCTGTATAGGTCCCCGAAGAGTGGTTGCAACCGCCTATGCTCGTGTGAATTATGGTTTTAAATTTCATATTGCACAACTTATAAGAATTGTGTTACGTGTGCGCTGTTTATCAACGCAAATAAAATAACATTTTCAAATACCTGTCCGTTAGCCTAGTGGAATGTTGTCGGACCCAATGCCCTTCCAGCGGTGGAGGGACGGGTGGCTGTACAATAGGAAACACGAGATGTGTGATGGCTATTTCCCGACAAGATATCAGGCAACAGCAACCCGGCTACATTGAAGAGGCCAGACTGCCGATGACACTCGGATACATCGAAACCAATCCAGGGAATTTTTACTGCTGATGATGATGGTGGCGATAATAATGGTCGGATGAAGTCGTCTACAAGTCTCCCACATGACAAGGGGATGCCTTCATCAATCCAGCAGTGGATAAATGATGGCAGATTAGATGGAAGGATTCACTGATTGGAAGGTTTTGTAATAACATTAAAAGCGTTTATCTTTTTCAGAAAAGTTCTGCATTTGACATTTTGGCCATTTTCAGTGATGATTGGCTTCTTGTGGGAGGCGACTGGAGTGCCCATAGAATATCCACGAGTGGGGAACACGGTCAAATGTCCACATAGCTGATCCACCAACCCTTGCCTTCCTTCACAGCATCGTATCACATGCGTGTTGAACCATATCTCGAGAAATCAATCCAGTTCCAATATTTATCATAGTTTTATTTTCCCAGTGTTGCAAATTCATTGTTTCAAGATAATTTTAGTTTTTATTGTGGTGGAGCAGGTGGTGCTGGGGTTAGTGCTACTGATACAAATCCAGTGACTCGTGCTTGATTGCTGGCCACGACTGACATGAGTGCGAGTGATGTGTGAACCCGGCGTGGGTATCCCCTCGCCAGCGTAGTGAAGTGCGGTCAAACAGCACTCGTGACCCTGCACAGCGTGTGGAGGAGGTCGTCATCTCGCAGTTGATTGATAAAGCACTGTAAAATGTTTTGCTGTGACCTACAGTGGATTTACATTGTAAAATATGCCAAGTTGCAAGACAGCTTTCAAAGTGAACATTGTCACATTCATTATGCGTTAGTGTCACACTCTCTGGTTTTAGACGCTTCTGTGCACATTGTTTCCACGTTAATGAGGGTACAGACGGTTCAGTTGATTAAATGAGTAGAGTCAGCCTTGAGAGCGAGAGAGTTCTTAACATTTGAGTGGTTCCAAAATAACTTCACCTGGTATGCCAATTTTAAAATACATTATTCATCAGTCCACTCCTGAAGCCTTTCCCTGGCTTACCAAACTTGACAGGAATGTATGAGAAGCATTGCTGATCAACGTCCCCATCATACGAGAGAAGAGGATGCACTCAACTTTGGTATTGTGTGACCGCAGAGTTTGGTGGTCCAGGTGACGAATGGGCTCAGGAGCAGAGTGGGCTCGTGGATCCAGGGGATTTTCCGGCCGGACAATGACAGCGAGTCGAGGGTCACTTGGAGCGATGACAGTGGCTCCTCCTGCGAGGAGGCGGAGGAGAAGCCGGCCTCTTGGGGCGACTCCCTCGTGCTCGACCCACCCTCCTCCAGCAGGGGTAGCAGCAGCAGCCCCACTCGTACGTACTGCACAGCGCCCCCGCCCCGGCTCGGGCAGAAGTGGACTTGACTATTTAAATGTGTTTAATGTGATTTGTTTTAAATTAGTATTATACCACCTGAGCATCGCATATCTTCCACGATCGAATAACCGCCCGCGCCCACGCTAGTGTTTGTGCATTGTGTAACTTTTACAAATCCGAATTTGCCAATTGGATGACCTCAATAATTGGGTGCGTTGGAAATTGTTCGGCCCTCACACCAACATGTGATAACTAAGAGTGGGCTCAATACTCTTTGGTTCTATTCGGTAAAGTCACGTAGGTAAAAAATAAAACAACAAAAATCACGACGTTTCGGCCACAACACAAGCGGCCTTCATCAGGTGAAGGGACCAGACTGTCTCGAGACAGCGCTGGAGTGAAACACAGCCAAGCTTAAGTGTGATTTTTGTTGTTTTATTTTTTACCTACGTGACTTTACCGAATAGAACCATGGAGTATGGATCCTTGCAGTCACGAAAGCTTCAAATCTAGAAGTGGGCTCAATGTTTTGCCAGCTTTTATTCGACCGGATTAAGAGAATGACTACAAAAAATCCACAGACTGAGACTTAAAACAAAATTCCACAAGACTATGACTGAAATAAAACACGCTTGGTAAATTTACACTGGTTCTACGTGTTACAGAAACAAATGCCCTCGGCGCCAGCTCGACTGCTGAACACAGGGCGCCTCTTGGCAACGACCGTCCTGAACATCGGTCCTTCAGAGAGGGGTTCGCTTTTAGGGGCCCCGCATCCCCAGCTAAGGCACTCCTACAGAAGCCTCCCCCTGCCAGGCCGTGCAAAGACGTTGCGACGCAGTACGAGGAGGATGACGACATGTCTTCTACGAGCGGCTTCTCGTCGCGCCACTCTGACAGAGGTATCACTGGTACGCCAACAGGATGCTGGGGGGAAGAGCGAACTTAATTTTGTTGCACAAGCACATACGAATGAAACTTTAGTGTTACGTTTTGTTGTTGTTAGGAACTTATCTGAGAGGAAATCGGCCACATTTAGCAAAGGGTTTCCTAAAACTTTCACACAAATCCGTCGCCTGGGCTTTGGTGCCTTGACAACTGAGGAGCGCATTAATCTTCCCTCTTGATGATGTCAACACTCACCGTGTGTCGTCATCTCATTGTGCAGCTTGAAACAACGTCACTAATTATACATCCGAGGACAAACGTATATTAGAAAGCGTGACTGCCCCATGCGGCTTCTGGGTAGTTCAAATGCGGCTCAACGGAGAGAGATTATTTTTTTACTTTCAGCTTTGACTTTAGTTGGAACGGGAAAAATCTGTGGAAGTGGGAGCAGCCCAGGGGACTTGTTCCTGGCAGCACAGCCAAGAAATGAGTACTGTGTGGTCAGGAAGTGTGGCCACCCCTCATAGAGTTTTGCTTTTTGTCCCATCACAGACACAGTCATGTCATGGACCCTCAAGTGTGAGGAGGCCCAGAGGCCTGGACACAGCAATACGAGTACCAGCGACATGAGCAGAAGGAAAGACTCTGCTGCGGTTCACTTGGTAAGTTACGCTGGGCTTCAGAGAAATTGAAGCTGTGCTTTTAAATGTTCTTGTGTGTCAAGTTGAAGCCATATCAGTGTGCGATGCTCGCTCGCCTCTAGGCTGCACTGCTTGAAGTTGATAACCGCAACTGACACGAAAATTGCCGTTGTATTCACTGTCTTGCATTCAGGGGTTTGTTCACTAATGAAGCCTGATGCTGAATACACAATAAGTTTTAGTATGGTTCGTGTTTGATGCTGAAATGAGGCCAATACCGCTTGTAGCGATCTGCTTAGACGACGCAAGCGTTAATGAGAGAAGAAACATCAAGCAGACTTTTATTGTTTTCGACAATAACACATTCAGTGTAGCCCCAATGATGTTTACTTTGAATTCCAAAATATTGTACCGAGGCCTGGTTACATTATCATTGACTGATGTTTTTGCACAAGGAGTAAAAATTATATTTTGCATTCTGGATTCTTCCGTCGCTTCAACAGACGAGTGAACAGCCAGCTAATGTTAATATTGAATTCTGTTTTTTATATGCGTTCTCACATGGGAGGCGAATCCCATCTGAGACTTATTTTGCAAAATGTAATGTTTAATGAGACAAGCCTCCTCAGGCTTACCCTTCTCATTTTGTTTCGCAAGTGACCATGAACGTTCTCACCTCCTGCCCCAGCGGTACCCACGTACACGAGTGCATTTGCTACCTTCCACAAGTTTGCTTTGGTTACTGAGAGGTAAACTGCCGCGGTGGTCGCTTCTAGAGTTCGAAGAGACTGGCAAACGAATGCTTGGATAAGCAGAACGTGTCGTACAAGCGGACTCGTGTCGCCTACGACAACCCGGCACCTGCATTTTCATCGGCCTGCGCTCCACCAGAGCTTTTCAAAGTGAGCTGACATCACCCCCTGCCAATACTGTGACTTCACTCTTAATTGCTGGTGAAGCTACATGTTTATAAAGTCATAATAATAATGATGATGTACAACTCTGTCAATCCACTGCTGGATGATTGCATCCTTCATGCTGTGTCGGTCATGAGGGTTGGCGGACTACTTCACCACACTGGACAGTGTGGATTTGCGAAGGTGGGGAGCGATTAATGTTATTTGTAATCTGCCTGTTTGGAGGCAATCGTGTGTTGTATACATACAGTCCTTTTGATTTAAAGCGTTCGTGACTGCAGGGATTCTTATTCTTGGTTCTTTCGGTAAAGTCACGTAGAAGGGAAACAATAAAAATATAAAACAATAAAATTATCACGACGTTTCGACTGCAACACAAGCAATCATCATCAGGTGTGAAAACACAACAAGAAAATTTGAAAAAGTGGCGTTTTTTTAACGTTAGCACCACGGATAGCGATTTGACAGTTTGTTCAGATGGACGAGTCCATCTATGTTCGGAAAAGAGGAGGTGGAAGACGAAAAATAATGGATGCGGTCTGAAAGCCACCTTAAGCGTGATCAATCAGTTAAGACCCGAAATGGTTGATCAAATCCTTCCAATGATTGCTAAGCCAGAATCCATCTTCTCGGTTGAAATTCTCTGTATATATGGATAGCCTCATGAACGAATCTCTCATGGTAGCCAGATGGCTTGCAAAGAACCTCTGTCTTGGAGAAGTCAATGTCATGTGAACCTACTGAATTATAACAGTGATCTGCCACGGCCGAGGTGTTGGTCCTACCGTGTTTCAGGTCTGCTTTGTGTTCACGAATGCGGTCCGAGACATGTCGTTTGGTTTCTCCAATGTAACTACTACCACAGAGGCAACTTAGTTCGTAGACGCCAGGGTACTGTATGTCCGGAATCTTTTACAGACGGAACCAGGACACGGATTTTATGTAATGTGTTTATTATTTTATTGTTTCCCTTCTACGTGACTTTACCGAAAGAACCAAGAATATACAGTCCTTTGTTAATCCGCTCTTGGATAAGGGCCTCCGCACACCATGTGGGTCATGGCGTTCATGTCACCATACTTCACCATGCTGGCCCATGCGGGTTTGTGACTGTGGGGAGCATAGATGTAGGAGCACAGAGGTACAGTACAACAATAGATTTCGCCGCACTGCCCTCTGTTGCCCAAAGCATAGGCCCTGAGCAGCCCCACAACACCAGTTACACACTTGTTAGTCGCTCAACCAAGCACTACCTAGGCTACTTAGCTGTAAAGATCTGATGAGATCAGGCACATTCCAGGTGTGTTAGCAATTTACATATACCCTCGACTTTTTAATTGCTTGTACACCGTGCCTCTCACTGAATGTGTAGTTGTACTATAATCAGTCGAGGGATAATCTGCATGAGCGGACTTGCGCCTTGGGGCGTTTATTATTTAGCATTGATTTGTGTTTGTGTAGCATTTTCAATTTCTAATGTGACACAGTTATTTTGTCCTGATTTCTATTTGCTTTGTTGCTGCACTCGATTTGTTTTTTTTATTGCTTTTGTCATCTTTGTGACCCAGGTCATTCATGCAAATGAGGTTCATCCTGGTTTCTTGAGTTCTCACCTAGTAAAGCAAATTACCTTGAGCCCTGAAACTACAGGTAACACTTCCTAACATTCATGTAATTCCTTGTTGCTGAGTAAGGTGGAGACAGGGTATGCGGTTAGGGAGGGCGTTATGATAATTGTGACTCGTGGCTTGACACGGACTCATGTTGCCTTCTACTTCAGGCTTCCTCCGAGCGTCCCGGCCGGACCGAGGCCGCACCCTGTGACGTGGCCCAGCAGGCCGTGCGGAAGATCCTCCGTTCCCTGGAGACCATGTCCTCCCCTCTCGCCGTGAGCACTCCGCTCCTGTCCTACTGCTTTCCAGACTAGCGCAGTGTTTTCCCTGCGAGGGATGTCTACAGTAGGATATGCACTATGTATGGCGTGTCCTCGAAGCAATGTTCGGGGTTTTTATTATTTAAAAAGCAATGTGAGCAATGTCAAAAGTTGTAAATGGACTCAATCGGATCTTGATGGCTATACCGTAGTTTTTTTTAAAACAGCAGATATGCTTGGGGGCACCTGGGCCATAATGTATGCCAGTATTTCGAGGACAGCATATAAGACCCTTATACAGCGTATAAGACCCTTATACGCCATATAAAACAATACTGTTGTATTGTAAACTCATATTGGGTGTTGGTCAGTGTGTAGAGTAAACACTGATTTGTGACTGCCAAACCACATACTTTTAATGCTTTGCACAAAGCTGTGCTGCGTATACCAGTGCATTCTAATGAGCAGCATGCTCTTGGTGTCGTGCGTGCTCGCCTACGCAAGGTCTCGTTCACCAACACCTTTTGGGCCCTGTGTGAAGTGACAGTCTAAGAATGGCGTGCTGCTGCGTGAACTTGTAAGCGTGTATTGTTTGTTTTTTTGTACTACACGTAGGACGCTAAGAAGATTCCACTGATGGCGTCGTGCATCGAGGTGAGATATAGATACTTTAAAAGTTTTTGTCTCCGTTGTGCACTTCGCGTTCTTCATAACCATCCGCGGTTTGTTTAGCTCTGATTTTCCGCTATGAGATAGTGTTTTATTTTTTTGGCAGATGAAGAATGACAGAAAGCATCAATCAGAAACAGCCCCTGCTTTCTCGTCTCCCTTGAAACGCCTGCGGGTATGTAACGAGGTCAGATGGTTTGGTGCATACATGAATTCTAATGCGTGCTCACTGCAGTTGATAGGCTTTGACAGCAATTCCCTCGTGTAGAAAGGGAATATTCTCAAAGTTTTTTGGGGGTAACATTTTGTACCGGGAACATCTTTGACACGACGTATTTCCTTCGTTGTGCGGTGCAGCAGAAGGTGTGTGTGTTTTAGACGGATAGCGAGTGTCCAAAATTGGCGCTCAAATCAATCTAGCGCCTGGACCCTTGCCCTTGATATAGTGGGTTCTCTGAGCCTGCCGTGAATTCCCTTTGTGTTTCTCAGTGGGAAATTATGATTAAATGTGCTGGTAATGTGCTTTTGTACCCGGTTGCATGTGCGAAGAAGGTGCTTATACACGCAGTGACTGGAACTAAAACTCGATGTAGTGTAGTGTGTGTGAAAATCCTGACCTCTCTGTGCTAGTTCACACGGAAATTTTCCAATTTGCTTTTCTCATTTGGTTCTGTCTGGCTGATGGTGGCTCTTCATAACTGAAAATTTAAAAAAAAAATTTCAATAAATATGGAGGTATATATCTTACACTTGTTTACATCTCATATCACACTTGTGAATAATCTTGTATCTTATATCTAAATTTTGTAACGTTCTTCTTGTAATCTACATGTGGCTGTTCCATTTTAATAAATGTTTTTTTTTTATTCTCAATGAAACTTTTTAAAATAATTTATTTTGGTTTAATTATGGCTGATGGCAATGTTAAGTATAAGGAGAGGGTTTGCATTTAGTGGATGCTTAAATGCCCCAGGATCTCGGAGAATCTTGCATCACATCAGTCATTCCATTGCCCACCTCCAGTTTTCTCTCATTTAGACCTCGGGGGACCCTTTCATGACGGCTGATTGTGCGCCACACAAGGTGACGCAGCACCGGCCTGCAAGTGGGCATTAGTCCGTCAGCACGGGGGCTACGTTCGCTCTTTTCGCTATTCCAATCAAGTTATTTCATCGCGTTACTTGCGAAACAGATTGCCGGCGTCTCGTGCTCGCCCACGGAGCACAGAGGGACGTGCCTTAAAGGCCTGCCACCGATCGAAACTTCCGGTGAAACTCGGAGGGAACGCGGTGCAAAGCGAACCCCTAAGCACAGCCCTCACGCCAGCACGTCCTCCATGGTGGGTGTTGGATCAAAGCGTCTTCCCCGGTTAAACACTTGTATGCATGACAACTTCATTAGTTTGGCTATGTCGGGCGGTGCACGGTCTTACAATAGAAGTTTAGCCAGATCATTACCGTGGCTTCTAACCCAACAATAAATTATGAATCATAATATTGGCTATTGACCAGTAGAGCATCCCTAATTACACATCCCTGTCGTGTGGCTTCAGCCGGGGACGAGGTCCGCGTCCTCCCCCGGCACGTTGGGCCGGTACTGCCGCCCGCCACTCGACCGAGCAGAGATACCTGTGGCACGCGGCGAGCGAAGGGTGGCGGCGCGCGAGCCCTCCCAGCAGGTGTGATGCTTCACCCCAACGTTGGTGTAGGGGGGTAAACATTGCCCTTCAGGGGATTCTTGTCACGCAACAGCATCGATGTTCTCTCAGTCTGTAGCATCCTGGTGAGGTGTTCCCATTCAGCAGGGGATGCAAAAGAATTTCAACATACATACACGCATGTCCCTTCGATGTTTAGCTGCATAATGCGCAGCGATGGCACAATCGGTTTATCTTTGCCCTGGTGAGGGCCTCTCACAGTTTTCCCATTGCATTTCTGAGGCTCACGGTTGGCGGTCATGTCGAGTTGCTCGTAAGCAGTCAAATAATGTAGTATATTATTGTTATTATTACACTTGTTTACCCAGGAAACTTCACTGAGCCTCATGACTTACTCAGGCGGGTCCTACCAGGTGTTCGCAGTAGGAGGCGATGTTGCTATTTGTAATCCCAAATGAGTTATTTGCAGGTCGTTTTGCACCATTGGTATGTTTGGCCAATAGTTACATTGTGTGGTTTTAATAGTTCTCACTGTGATCAACCGGTGTCTTACAATGACACGCTCTCACCAACCTTTCCAACGGATGTTTAAACTTCTGTCATCTTAGACGACAGTCAAAAGTCCACCTTTGGTGGTTGCGGAAGCAAGGGCTGAGAAGGAAGAGCAGAGTGAGCGTGTGAAGAGGACGCCGGAGCGGAGGAGCAGTGGTCACTTCACCGCATTTCTGGCAGACGACGTGAATGACCTTGACGACATCGAGGTTGGTGTTTGACGCGTCTGTGGTGCGGAGGCTCGGTCGGGATGCTTGGTTGGCAAATTACCTTTTATCAACGAGCGAGGAGGCGTAGACATCACTGCGAGTGTATTTACACAGCTTGTCTGCATTCATGCAATGTGTACGACTGCAGATTAACATCGCCTGTGAAAAAAGCAATTTCGTGATAGCCTCGCGCCGTAAGAATGGGGTGTGGAATGCAAAATGTACCAATGATGTGGTTTGATTATATAAGCGTATTGAATCATTGCCGCATCTCCCATGCACTCCCTTGTGGCTGCTGGGATGTCTAAAGCAGAAGAGATTTTTTTTGACGGACAGTTGTGTGCAGGCGGCATATTGCCTGCTTATTTATTTTGTTGCTTAAATTCTCCACAGTGACGCGAATAATTATTTTGTGATTATATAATATGTGTGTTTTCTGCATTGTTTGTTTTTTCGTTAGTCACAATGTGCTCTTTTAAAAACCTTCACAGTTAACAAAAAAGGGGGGAAAACGCCTCCAGTTCTAAAGTAGCTTTAGTTTCAAGGCTGAAACGCGGGGTAGTGGGGAACACGCGGCCTGCGACTTCATTCCACACGGCACGCAAAAAGCCGACCACTTCAAAACTGCCCACAAACGAATACCGCCCCTCCGATTAGCACGGTTGGCTAAATACGGTGCGAAATATCTTCAACATACATCTTAGCCGCATGGCTACTTGGGAACTGCGACCCAACATCACCGGCGTTCTTACTCGGAGCAAAGCAGGCTCCCGGCGTCGCACTTGCGCTGTTAAGGTACGAGCCCTGATTATTTTTAGTGATATTGCCGGGTAACAGTCAGGCGT
Organism: Petromyzon marinus; assembly: GCF_048934315.1. Lineage (NCBI taxonomy): Eukaryota > Metazoa > Chordata > Hyperoartia > Petromyzontiformes > Petromyzontidae > Petromyzon > Petromyzon marinus. Next base: position 1,458,310 of record NC_133689.1, on the reverse strand, counting down.
GCGTTAACGTCTGGCCCACCAGCGGGGTTTGAAAGTGCGATTTGGCCCCATCTCGGTAGGCAGACAGTTCCGCACTCCCGGCGTGAGGGAGGATTCTCTCGAGTTGTGTGCGAGGTTTTTTTCTTCTGATTATCCATTCTGTGTCCCCCTTGAACAGATGGAACCACCTTCCAACTCCCAAGCATTTAAAAATATTGACAAAGGTGAGTCATTTCACACAGGAGCGAGCGACCAATCAGACATAGATCTTGCAAATACTAATTTAACAAAGATGCGTTTCGTGAAAATGTTTGTTCGAGTAATCTTGATGTTTTTAATATGATATATCTTTCATTATTGCATTACTTTGTTTACACGAATAAATGTATATTTAACTCAATGCATTTCTTTCTTTTGCACATACAGTACAATCTTACATATCTGACCATGGCATATTTGCTCTGGCCAAGTAACCACCCAAACGCATTGCAGTATTTGTGCATGGTATAACTGTTCACTTATCCGCCTATACCCCAGTGCATGGCGAGTTTGATGCGACATGTTGTACTCTTAATGACAAATATTTATTTCGGGGTTTACATGTTGAGACCAGTGCTGTCAACGGTGGTACATGTACATTGTAATAGATGATGACGACGATGTTGATAATCCTTCCTGGCCAGGTTACATGTCCGGCTCGTCTTCCACCACCTCCTCGTCATCCTCAACGCCCACCAAGGGCCTGGTGACCAACGCTTCGGCCTCGACCCTCGTGCCGGCCAGTGTGAGTGTGGACCCCCCCCGTGTCCGCTAGAGGAGCGGGTTCCTCACGGAGGTTAACATTTGTGGAATGCGCGGAGGTAGGTTTGTGCTCGTAAGTGCCCCGAGAAGAGATCCGCAGCGATGCCGCTGAGAGAGTTGGGGACCGCGATCGGAGAGGGAGTGTGGTTGGCATGGGCCCTGGTGCAAGGAATTAAATGTGGGGGAGCCCCCCTTTCTACTTTGTAGCCGAGTGCCTGGGCTCCTCCGGCCTGTGGGTCCTGGAACAGTTGCACGCCCTGCAACGCTTAATTGCTACTGCACTCGTTCGTAGCGTTGTTTTAAAAAAAAAAATAAGCTCACATTTTTTTGGGAAATCGATCGTTAGAGCTGTATTACTGTTATTGAAGTTATGGAACCCGTAATGTCACTTTGTCGAAAGAATGGGTTGATGTAATCAGGGAGAGGAGGCTGCTATGGAGGTGTCATGTGTGCAGGATGGATGGAAGGCAGTTTACCTACACATGCATTTGAGACCCCTGGCTTCCATTAAAGCCAGATGGTGGAATACTGTAAAAGCAGGGTGGGCAGGGTGTAGCAGCATAAGCAGTAACGGCTGTGGTGACCTCTTGAATTTGCCGGCTGTGAGATGTGGTGATCGACACGCGTTAGAATAACGTTCTGTCTCCTGAAGAGATCTCCAACTTCCTCAAGAATCTCGGAAGACGCCGCCACCAGTGGAGCGGAAGGAGACCCTTTCTGCCCTCCCGCCGACGAGTCGAAGGGCAAGTCCTCGTTTTCAAGCGAGAGCAGGGCCGCCAGCACCTGGGAGTGCGACACGTGCCTTGTGTGGAACTCCGGGCGGCGTCTGCGCTGCGCCGCGTGCGATGTGCCGCTGCCCAGCGTGCTGGCGCTTCGCTCCATGCTGGTGCCGCGCCCGTCCGGCAGAGACGCGTCCGAAAAAAAGGCGGGCGCCGCGGGGCAGGGCTCGGACGATCGGCCTGATGGCCCGTCACCACCTGGCAGCACAGGTGAGAAGGGTTTGGAATTTAGTTAAACATATTAAATAAGGGAAGTCTCGAGATCTCTTCTCACGGGGGTCCTGTATTGGGATGCTTGGTACCCCAGTAAACCCACGTGTCCTACGAATATGAATCCATAAATCTTATTTCTTTCAGGGCTGGACAGCAACACAGAAGGGGATACAACCAGCGTGGAGGTGGCAAACGACGCGGCTCAGGTGGAAGTGAACAGCCCGGCGGGTCCTCCCACAATTCCACCAAGCTCGCTCGCATCCCAAACGCTGGCGCCACAGCCGGGGCTCCCCGCAGGCAGCGGTGACATCGATGCCGACACGGCTGGGAGCTCGGCAGCTTCTCAGACGAAGGCTTCCGAGATCGTCGTGCCCGGCGCCAGCAAGGCCGCTCCAGATGGCGCCGTGCCCACATCTGTAACCATCGGTCATACGTCCGAACCACCAAACACCGCACCGACGGCAGGGTATTGTTTCGGAAGCAAACCAATCACGTCAGCGGCTGCCGGAATGTCATTCCAGTTCGGAATCGGCGGTGGCGGCCAACAACCCCAGCCCCCCGCGGCTGTGTCAGGTCTCACAGGGGTGGCGTCCGCACCGATGCCGGGATCGGGCCAAGTGCTGGACCAGCAGGGGGACGTGGTCGGGAAGCAGTCGCTAGATGCCGCGTCTGCGGCGGAGAAGCAAACGCCACAGTTCTCGTTTGGATCCTCGGCGAGCGGCTTCAAGATCGACTTCTCCGGGCTGCAGCAGCAGGGCCTGGGCTTGAGCACGGCATTCCGATTCGGAGAGGCCGCCATTGGTAAAGATTGTACGGGTGGGTTGGCGATTGCCGTGTCTGTTCTCTGGTACAGTGCGCTATGCAACTCGGATTTGTATAGGGTTGAAATGCGACTGCATCTCAAGGCACTTTACAGAAACGACGTGCAGAGGCAGTCGGTTATATCTATATATTTACATCCGGAGAGATCTATTTACGATACGAGCAGCTAAAACGAATTATGCCGTTGCTTTAGTTATTCCATATTTTACCGTCGCAATACTAGCGTGATTTTCTTTGTAACTCATGAGCAATGTACATTAAGCTCATTAACTTTATTGCTTTTTTTTGCTTTTTTTCCCAACTGGAATTTCAGATGGGCCCCTTAGCAATCCTCCTCCAGCATCCAACACAGCCGCCCAGCCTGGCAGCACCGGTGTAGCCAGCAGCAGCAGTGACACGAAGCCCAATACTACCGACGGGCACCAGCTGGCACAGAACTCGGTCGCGTCCAGCATCAACTTGCCCGGCGTCGCTCTCATGACAAACCCCTCCTCGCTTATTGATACTAGCTCCGCAGGAATCACAGCCGCTGCCGCCACCAGCAGATCGAACACCAGCACGGCCGCCCCCGCTTCGTCCTATTCCTCGCCGATGCCGGGGCTGCACGCCGCGTCCGCCACCTGTACCGTGCCAGCGCCCGCTGCCCCTGGCGCAAGCAGCGGGATTTCGGCAGCCGCTCCGACTTCCTCCGCCTTCTTCACATTCGAATCCTTCACTCGGGCCAATGGCAAGACGGACGCAGCGACGGCGGTGAGCGGCACCAACTCCGCCCCCAGCACCACGGCTGGCTCCCTTTTCACCTTCGCCAACACGGCCACCGCAAACTCAAGCGGTGGCGCAGCGGCCGCGCCGTCGTTTGTCGTCATTGGAAACCCGCTGGGCACACTTGGCGGCTCCGGCTTAAACCCCACGTTCAGCGCCGCTAGCTCCGCTGCGAACACCGTCAACAAACTCTCCTTCGCCTTCGGGAATCCCGCTTTGCCGACAACCAGCAGCACGGCGGTTGTCGCGCCGACGGTGGCGTTTGGCGGATTGGCGAACGGGGCTTCGGCTTCCGCGGAACCCGAATCGAGCGTTTCCGTCGCGGCTGCGGCAAGCGGCACGGGCAACCCTTTCGTGTTCGGCGTGGCGTCGTCCAGCGGCAGCGCCGCAGGGACCACCGTGCCCAACTTCACGTTCGGCAAAAGTACCGCCGGCGCCCCTCTCCCGGCCTCCACCGCGGCTGGGAGCGCCCTCTCAGGAAATGGAGGCAACGCAGCCGCTCCCACCTTAACGTTTGGGCAAACGGCCCCACCTGTTGCCGCGCCAAGCGTCGCCGCGTCGCCGTTTACGTTTAAAGGCGGCGCCGCGAACGCCGTCGCCACGACCGCGGCGCCACTCTTCAACTTCGGAGCCATCCGTACATCGGGCAACCTGGCGACGACCAACCCGTCGATATTCACGTTCGGGAGCGGCAGCAGCGCCGTGAAAACCAGCACGACCATCGCGCAGGCGCCCATCTTCTCGTTCGGCAACGTGACGTCCGCAGCCACCGCGGCGCTCTCCACAAACGCGCCTCCGCAGGGCGCCGCCGGCGTCACGATCCAGCCGTTCCAGTTCGGGGCGACCGCCACGACCGCCGGGACCAGCGCCGGTGCGAACGGTGGCAACTTTGCTTTCGGTGGCGCACCTTCTGGCGCCGCCCCAGCTCCGACGTTTGCCAAACCAGAAGCGCCGACCTCGGTCTTCAAGTTCGGAGCTTCTGGTGCTGCCAACAGCGGAGGAACGCAACCGGCTGGGTTCGCGTTTGGCACGACCGCGCCGTCAGCTGTCGCCACTCCACCAACCGTGCCGGCGCTGTCCTTTGGGCTGCAGGGTGGCAGCAAGCCAGAAGTGGCAGCTGGATTTTCATTCGGAGCTGCCGCTCCGGCTCCCGCACCTGCCCCAACTGCCGTGCCGCTGTTCAACTTCACAAATGCCGAAAGCAACAACGGCAACAACAATGCCGGTTTGTATTCCGTTGCCTGTCACTGTTGAGAAGAGGTGCAGCCACTTTGTCAAAGTTGGAGATGCCCCACTAGCGAATGGATCCCAGTGGTTAATGAGCAGATGACAGATGGAGGTGTATTAACAAAAAATATATATGCGCTGTCCGCTGTCCAGAGAACGTTAAATATCTCTGTTCGAATTTAGCAAGAAATTGTGGCGACTTCATGCTGCAAATTTGAAAATAACTCCCAAATTGCTTCCTTGGGTAAAACCACGTAGAAACACCGCCCCCTCCTGGCAGACTATACCCTTCACTGAAACTTGGTGCCCTTATGGTAGCCTTGTGCTATGCGAATGGCGTAAGTAACATATGCACTGAATTGTGATTACTTTTATTTCAGGATTTAGGTTTCCGTCCAACACCAATCCTGCAGCCTTCGGTGCTCAGCCCAGCAGTCAGCCAGGTTTCGGACAAACAGGCAATCCGGCGCCTGTGTTTGGATGCTCACCCAACCCCTCGCCAGTATTCGGGCAAGCGGCCAATCAGACGCCAGCCTTTGGGCAGGCAACCAATCACGGGCTGGCTTTTGGACAGCAGGCCAACCAAGCTGCCATGTTTGGGCAAGCGACTAATCAGGCGTCAGCTTTTGGTGCTGCTGTGTCTGCGTTCAGCCAGACAGCCAATCAAAATGCAGCATTCGCGTCGCAGTTTGGACAGGCGACCAATCCACCCCCTGCCTTCAATGCTACTCCTCCCACCAACAACGGTATATATAAAAAATAACCTTTCTCTGAATGTTATCATATAGTTTCCTTTTTAATGCTTTACAACTAAGGTTTAAAGGATAATGTGCAAGTCCTGTCTGTCTATCTGTAATGGAGGGGGGGATGACACTTGTAAAGATGATCCAATGCTATTCAGGACTGGAGAAAGCCAGCCATGTTGACCAAAGGGTTGCCCTGTGCCTCGTGACGTCATCCCTTTTACGTGGCTTGAATCGTAACATTATTGCTAATTAAATACAAACGCACGTTGGAAAGCGCTAAGAGTCCACGAATCTGCGTGATTTTCCTTAGCTTTTGTATGACAAAATGAATGTGTCTTAAAGTGAATACGTATCAACTCTGAATGCAAAGTACAGTAAAGCCTTGTTATTTCGTTATTTGATCATTTGGAATTGGGGATGATTCGGCACGGCTGCGCTTTTGGCGTATATACGATGTATTAGTAATTCGCAATGAGGCGGATTGCCGTACGGAATGGTCTAATTTCGGCACACACGTGGAGCGACGCCGCACGCCGCAACCAGAACGACGACTCCGTCTAGTGGCGGCGTGCGTGGCGAGCGTTAGTGCAGACCCGTTGCTTTGGACGTTACCTTGTTTATGCAGTCTGTGCAAGCTAACCCTCTCAGAAATGTCGTCTACACCTACATCAATAAGTTGATAGGGACTCAAATATTAATTCCTAAGTCTGCGAGACAATTCCAAAGTTTTGGATAGAATTGATGCAGGTATGTCAGTGCGTATAGTGTGTGAAGAGTTTGGAAAATAAATTTGGAAAACATGTTTTGGCAGGAGGCACTGGGGGGAGTACCATTGTACATAATTCAGAATATTGGATAATCCGGCAAGGCCAAAGCCCCATATGTGGCGAATTAACAAGGGTTTACTCTAAATACAATGCCACGTTTCCACACATGTTTCTGCTGGTATAGACCCACATTTTAAGAATATCTTCTGACGATAGTCTTCCGCAACCAATAATGCAAACTCACCGGTGGAGCTGTGCACAGTCGGTGGGTTCCAGTTTAACCCGGGCTCCAACCCAAACGTTTCCTTTGCGAGCGTGTCCTCAGGCTCGTCTCCATTTGCGTTTGGAGCGAACCAGCCCACGCCGCAGCCCTTCCCTGCCTCGAGTCGTCCCACGTTCACTATCGGGTACGCCAGCACTCCGCTATCTGTCCCCTCTACACACAAGTTACGACTATTATCGTCATACTCACAATCAATGGGATGATAGTCTGTGGCTATCCACTGCACATTTTGTATTTAATTTCCACTTACCTTTGTTTTGTGCCAATGCTCAAGGAGTGAGCACATCTTTCTGGCACCAGTATTTTATGTCGTTGTCAAGCCTTCCTCTCTTTCTTCCATTCTTCCCGAACAATACACTTTAAATGTTGCTGTTGTTGTCCACCCTACATATGTGTCCAAATAGTGCCAGGTATTACTATCATTATTATTAGCACACTCGTTTACCCCGGTTAAACCTCACAGAGTCTCAAGACCTTTTTTTTCAAGAGTCTCCTGTGAATTTTCAAAGTAGGGGGGCCCATTGATGTATGTATGTTTAACTTCTTTTGCACCGTACGTAGCCACCCATGATAATCGGAGGTGTGATTGTTGCTGCTGTGTGTGACCCCTATTGAGTAATTTGTAGGTCATTTTTCAACATTGGGATGTTTTAGCAAATACCAGTTTGTGTTTTTTTAGCTATGCGAGGGATTTGGAGAACCTGGAGGAAACTCCTGCAGAACAGGGAGAGAACATACAAACGCCACACAGTAATTTGTCAGAGTGGGGAATTGCACTTGGACGCTTCATACTGTAAGGCACAAGTTTCACTCCTGTGTTACCCAAGTTGATTAAAATAATGTAATTAATTTATCGAGGAAATAAACACTGACGAAGTCTCAATACTTTTTCAGCAGGGTTCTGCCAGAGTATATTTGGCCCATTTAATTTTGAGGACTGCATAGGTTTTTGTGGTTGTCCTGTCAAGCTCTCTGACCTGCATTCAGGTTGAGCCGCTTGTTGTTTGGCATGATGTCTGAGGTTTCGCTTCACATACTGAAAGATTCTTAAGTTCCGGACAGCATTTGAAGAATACATTAACTTTTGTCACTGCAAGGGCACTGCAAGGGCATATTGTAGTGACAGGAGCGACTGATGTGTGTGTGCGAAGATGTGGTTGTCCGCCAAACGTATTTGACAGCTCTTAGTAACGAGAATGTTTCCCACCGCTTAACTGAAGTAAAACTGGTGTGTACAAGTGTCCCATATGCCTTCCTGGGTGTGTGTGTTTGTGTTTGTGTCGGGTGGGGGGGGTAAGTTCGCGCACTGCGCTACAAACCTGGCGATCCGAGTTCAATTCCCACGCACAGCCAAAATCAGTGATGAATATCTGAGCTGGTCCTGGGTCTCCCCTAGGTCGACTCTGCCTCTATTTATAACTTGATGCGGTGTGTAAACATCAGTTTCAGGAAGACAAAGGGCGGCCAGGCATGGCTCTGGCCACACCACCTCTTCACGTGCCACGTTCAATTTCATAGGATCTTGCTCACAGCGAATCCACCTGACGTTTTGTGTTCAGCCTTGCAGAGGGGGATGGGGAATTGCTGTACTTGTACGTGTGCGTATTTACTCCACAGCTCGGCAGGCAGCAACCGGGGAAACCCCCACCGGCGGATACGCACGGCGCGGCGCAGGCGAGATCAGAACGAGCCGGCGCACTTCCACTGAGTACGCTGCACATCTCTTTGGCTTCACCGTATTTTAACACGGATGATGATCGAGCTTATTTGCTATTCGCTCCGTTCTTGTAGTGCACGGCTTCCACAAAGGCGCTGCGTGTGTTTTTTTTCACAGACACATGTTGTCTTGCCAGTAGGATGCGAAGTTGCTTTGTACGATCCCAATTGAGTAGCTTGCGGGGTCATTTATTTAAATCGGGCAAATTTGGACCACGTTAATGACACACAGTGGCCTTCTCTTTTCGAATTCCATCAGGGGATCTTTAACATCCGCTGCGTATATTCACATGGTTAATACACCTGCTGTAAACCTCTGGAACAAGTGGCAAATGCGCTGCGGCTGGGCCACGTCGCCACATCACCTGGGCTATGTCACCACCTCCGTGTTTTTGACCACTTATTCACGTGCGTGATTGCGGCATGATTTTCACGCACGCTGTTGCCATGGCTGGATTGTCCCTCTTTTCAGGCCCGCCCAGAGTGGGAGGGAGGGAGGAGGAGGGGAGCAAAGGGGAAATTTTACACAGCATTTCATTAAAGAAGGGCCCCACAATGGGCCTGTTTGTACCGCTTATGAACTAGGAGGCCTCATGTGGGATTCTGCCCCGGGCCTCGAGACCCAGGCCTCTAGAACCTCTGGACAGCCCTGCCTTTTCTTTTTTCTTTTTTTTTTCTATATTCCAAATCTATTTGCCGTTGTGGATATTTTAAAATGTTTATGTGCTCTTTACGTGTTAGCCATGTATGTGTCACAAGGCACTCTGGGATCACCTTTGCAAATGAGATGTTCCTTCTCGGGGGTTATACAGGTAAGTTTTAATAATAATTATCTATTTTATAGAGCAATCTAATAGAGGCCTTCATTCAGCAGTGGGTTGATAAGGTGCTGTAAATTATTAGTTTTATAAATTTATCGTAATTTGGTGACTGCAATATAGTTCTAACAGTCATTGAGAAATAATTATTGTTTTTCTTGGTGTGTAGGTCTGCACCTGGGATGAGACATGCAGGTATTGGTGTCACGCACGCTTGCTCCGGACTGAAGTTCCATCGGTCAGTCGCTCCTCAATCCCATTCGAGAGGCTGAACAGCGCTCCTGCAAGCAACTGCTAGGATGCAAGGTTGTACCTGGAGTGAAGTTGCATGTCAGGAATGGAGAATGGAATGGATAGCTTCTGCAGGCGACGACAAAGAGACTTCACTCTGTAGCCGACAGGCACACAAGGTGCAACGGTGCGCGTTTCGAACATGCTTTGGAAAGAAAGGGGCCTCGTCATGAATCTCTGGCTTTCTGCTTTGAGGTTTGAGTCCTTTAATAGGAGCGTTCAAAGGCTAATGTGTTGAAAGGTAACAAACCAGCGAGCGTTAGGCTGAGATGGTTTTAGAACGCTAGGTTTAAGATGAATGGGAATACTATTAATTGAAATTCTTAAAATATATTAGCTTTACTTGAGCTGATGTCGGCTATTTAGCGCGATGTATTATAAGGCCAATGTAAGTAACATGCAGTGTGTATGCATGGTCAGTCTGATATTTTTCAACTTTTTCCATATGCCAGCTCATGAATTTCCACATTGTACATTGAGATAAGTGTAACTCAACTCATCTGTTATTACATAGCTTAGTCAATTGGCCTGTTCTCTTGTTTTAATTTGAAATTGGTTTGTTTGCCACAAATCTATGTTGGCTAATTTAAAATCGTTAATGACCTTTTTAACGTGTAAGAAAGAATTTCACAAATAGTTGCCTAGAGCTGGCAGAGGTGAGGGGTACTAAGATCGTCATATTTTCGTGGATATTGTACAATTTAATGTTCCAACTTTAAATGTTAATATATTGCGATGTAACTCGCTTAAGTGGCTGTTCTGATAATAATAATAAGAATAATTTGTCCATTTAATTATATTGCTGAATTAACAGAAAATGAACTGAAATGGACAGATTTGCACTTGGTGTTTTTGGCGGGCAAAAGCCGGACGTTGAAAGTATTGGCTGAGGAAATGCTGCCGCTTTCTGCGATGCAGGGGACAGTTGCTGCTGTGCTGGCCAAGTTAAACATTGGGCAGAGGATTCTAGAGAGTTGTTGAAACGTTTAGGTTGCCGAGCCAGGACACAAGGAGAACAAATAGATCTGGAATGGAGTTGTGATGAATATGAGGTCATGTGAACTCTCTGACAGTGTGATCCTTGAGAATGCATTCAATGTTAAGCCATAACTTTTTGGCCTGCGGTCTGCACAGTGAGTGTTGTGGCTCATGGTCGCAGCACAGGTAAAGCATGTCCTTAGAATCGTTGCCAAAAATAATAACACATCTTTAGGAACACTGCAAAAGAAAAGCCCTGGGTTTGGGTAAATCACTATTTATTGGTGTGTTTGTAAGAGGTACGATATTCACATTGGATTTGATCGGCTGTTGTTTTCAACAAAGACGCTGTGTATAGTTTACATTTAAAACGTACATGTGTGAAGATTGTAACACGCATTTAGGTTGAGCCGACTGTGGAGTGAAGGGCAGGACATTTGTAAGTAAGAACTTAACTCCTCTGGCTTACTGACGTGTAGCTGCAGTACGCATTGGCACCTTAAGTTCGCATTGAAGTCGATTGCACATTGTTGTCACCTAGTTTTACACAATACCGTATTTGATATCTTCCGATGGGATCCAAAAAAAAATTAATGTTTAAAAAACGATTTACTGTGCGCAATGTGCAGCTAAGAGAATTGCGTTTTGGTATTTGCGAGTGGGTCGGTCGACTGTTTTTGCTCCGTCTCTGGATTTGGCCAAAGTGAACTTCTGCCACCCAGTGGCGACCAGGGTTTGGTTTACTTCACAAGCAGCACAACCGGGGGTATTTGGCAATAGGAATCACATGTGCCATTGGCTTGTTACGTGTACGCTACACTACTTACTGCCTATTGGAACACCACCGGCTGAGAGGCATCCAGGTTGCCAGGTCACTGCAGGTGTTACAGCTTGCTTCGTTTAGCTTTAGTTTTTGGCTTGGTTTGCGTTTGAGTACTCCTAACGACATGTTGTGCTGTTGTATTTACTATAAGGTGAATGTGCGTGACGGTGCATCGCTGCATATTACTTGTTCTCGTGACTGCTGGCAGAAGGGCTTCCGTGAACAGCTGCTCTCGAGAGGCCTTCTAGAGGCCCCCTCTGGAGGGTAGTGGGATAGTGTGTCTAACGCTGTTGTTTTCTTCAGCGGTTCAAACCACAATTTAGTCTTCGGCAATGCGTAGTTAATGAGCAAGCTGACAAACGTGTCGTTTGCAATTAAATTTGTAAAGTATTAGTGTATTACACGTGAGACGCGAGCGTGTTTAGTGACGCTGGTTCGGTAATTCACTGCAAGGAAGACGTGAAAAGTGAATGGTCAACGTGGATGCACGATTACAGGCAGTGCCATGATGTTGGTGTCGTTGGTATTTGGTCACCACGCATGTAATCATTCATCCCCTCTCCCCTTCTGTCTCTCACGTCTTCTGTTATTTGTGCTGCCGTATCTCGCATGGCCTGTCTCACTCTTCTCAACCCGTTAGCCTAAAGAAACACACACTGCCTACATTTGCATTAATCATTAACGATGTATTCTCACATGCACAATTTGTTGCATGCGTAATCGATTTTAATTCATGATTCAGTGAATCATTCAAGTTAAAAGTGCTTTCTTGCTTACTTGGGCATTGAGACAGTGCTTATCTCCTGTTTACAGCCATGAGCCGTTGGTGGGAATTCCACACTTCTATGGCCGGGTGCGAGTCTATCCATAGGACAGCCCGTGTTGACTTCCCCACAAAACGGTACTCATTTTATCGACTCCAAAATTCAAGTAATTACTCGGGCTGCTTCTGACTCATTGTGCAACTGACTATAACTCAACTGCTGATGCCCTGGTAATTATTTTTTTCTAGATGATGAACCGAGTTCATCCCCAACCAGGATTTCATCTCACAGTCTCGCGATTGCGAGCTGCCACTGAACCATCATTGCACACGAGGCATCCCAGTATCCAATCGGAGTGAGGATTTGCGATATCAGCGTGGTCTTGTGGAACTTATTGCTTCACGTGCCTCTCGGCGATACGCATTGCGACATACATTAGCAATTCACAATATATTTTTTTATTGATGAGATTGCGTTAAGGGTCGAAGTGCATTGGATAGGGTGGTGAGATTGCTCTGTCGGTCCAAAGTGTGTCCATAAGCAACGTTGCCAGGCTCTGTCTACAGTGTAAGTGGGCTGCTGGAATCGGGAGCCATATGGATTTCAACAACGTCATCATCTGATCAATCTCATCAGATCTCGTTAGCCGAGTAGATGCGAGGCTGGATAGTGCTTGGGGTTGGGGGAACTGCCATGCACAGTAAGGTTGACATAGGTGGCTGTGGGACCACATGGTGGACAGTACAACAATGTTGAGGGAAGTCAAGAAAATACGTTGTGCTGTACTTCTGTGCTCCCGCATCTATGCTCCCCACCTTCACCAATTAGCGCGATCAAATAACCTCCGTGACCGGCACGGCTCTCATCCAGCAGTGGATTGATAAAGGGCTGCACATAGAGATGTATGTCGTCCAAGGAAGAATGAGGGAATTCGTGTAGGTCATTCATAGTTGTTTCTTATTCCAGCTTGGTTTTTTAAAATAGTTTTCTTCTTGTTTCAGTGTGTGTGTGTGTGTGTGTTGAACACTGCTTCTGTCATTAAATTAGCCATTATTGCTTTGACACTGCCACGTGGGTGTCTTAGGCAAGGCAGGCACAGGCTTGTGATGGCACCTCAAGGGATGGTGACCCGACAGAATATGGTAAGGTGGAAGAGACATGGTAATCCTACCGTCCATTTTGCAAAATATAATTTTGATCTCGCTTATCCGTGTTAATTTAATTTATTAGATATTTTATTTGCTGACCATGTGAAATGACAAATTCGTTACTTAAATTTGTAAGCAAAGAGCCATTGTCCATTAAATTAGTGCTTTGAAAAATGTTTTTTTAGCAATTTATGGCATTGGCGATTACATGCTGTCATTTTTTCTATTCAATGGAATTAATAGTTTCCTGTGCACATATCGGCAGGAGTGTGCATAAGCGTTTCAGATTGTAAAATTTGCAAGGAAAAGAAGACGTGGCCAGCTCATGTTGAGTGAACTGCAGTTGACAAGCTTAGTCACAGCAGAGCACAAAAACAAGTCAACAGCAAATGTGAAATACAATTACAAAGTTACAGGAAACTAACATCGCGGTAACCATCACATCGGGAGTTCTCGCAGCGCGAAAAATTCTATCACGCTAAGCCCAATTGGGTACCGATTAGACACATTCACGCACAGAGTGAACTTGGGTGAAGGGTTGCGGGCCTACGATTGCTGAAGGCAGTTGCAGGGCTGCTCTGTCGGGCAGCCGTGCCCGTTGGTAACAGGGTTCTTGCACGACGTGCTTTGTGGTTTGCGATGGATAGCTTCTGGGTCGAGTCCTTCCCCCTCCGCTGCATGCCAGCGTGGCGCAATCACCGCGGCCGCTTTAGGAGGGTGCAAGGTGTAAGTAGCCCTTATCGTCGTACGTGAACTGCGTGTACAATTACATAACCGCGTCGAGCTTATTTCCGTGCTGGTGAATGTTGCCGATTGACTTGAATTTTTTCGAATGAACTCTATAATACAAGTGATAGCTCTGAAGGGTGGGGGGGGGGGTGGGAGTGTGGCTCGGTTGGAAGTTGTTCGTCAGAACTTGTTTGTGTTCCCGAGGTGCAGAAAGTGCACTGTTGATGGATTGCCAGGCCTAATGCAAGGCAGAATGTAAATATTGAGCGTCACATTGCAATAATTTGATCGCGATAATAAACGATACACACTGATACCACCAACTCCAGCGTTCGCTGCATGCTTGTGGAAAGAACACTGATTATGCAATTACCTGCGGCATTTTAAGTCTGCAGGTCTTTGTTCTGCGCTGGTCCATTTTTTTTGTTAAGTGTTGCATAAGGCGTGAACCGTTCACAACTCGTGGTGTAGCTTATTAACCAGTGTGTGCAAGGTATTCATAAAGTAAGGTCCCTGGTTTACTACAAGGCCCGGAGCTCTGGATTAATGTTGAGTGTGTGTTGGGTGTGCAAGACAATTCCTTTGCAGGTATTGTCTACCTTGCCACCATTCCCAACCATAACCACAATTAGGGTAGAGCCGGGCCATTATCGGATTACTGTATTATATCGAGATGACTATAGTAATTTGAATACTCTTCCTATTATTGGTTCAATTTATTCGACCAATCGGATAACACGAAAGAGTTGGAGGAAAAAAAAGTGTCACCCCTGCGAACGCCTCCCCTCACGTGCCGCTGGTCGGGAGGTGATGAGCAGGGCTTGGTGACATCAGCTCCATCACGCCGGGCGTGGCTTGTAGGGGGTTTCCTGCCTTCAGGAGGTGGCTGTGGGGGGCGGCCGCCATTTTTAAAGGGGTCCAAGCGTTCAACCATAAAAAATGCACAAGATTGAAATTTTGGCTAATCGACTAAATCGACTAATTGTCCCAGGAAATCCAAAGGGATGTGCATTTCGATGAAGTAAAAGTGGATGATACTTTATGAATGCCTTTGCTTGTGTTTTTTTTGTATTGTTACCTAAAAACAAAGTATTATTTTCATGTTTGATAGGGGCAGCAATACTGCAGAGGGAATTTGATAGTTTATGAATTACAGTCATAATAATCATCATCATTCCTTAACATTTGTGATGGTGGTGGTGTCAAGGTTAAACCTTAGGCTCGTTGTAAATATGAGTGGAATGACTGTCTTCCAAGGTCCACGTTACCACTGCAAAATTGCTAACTCTACCTCAAAGCGTTGCTTGCTGTAGTGTTTAATCTGACGGGGCTCAAATTGGGCGTGAGCACTGAGGCATTACTCCTGATCCGTGGGTAATGTTTCGGTTATAAAATGTGGTTAATTGTGCATTACTAGAATTGTATCTTCATGTACATTGTGTGTGTGTATACTGGGGTATTCGATCTTCGCGAAAAGCTCTTGCCCCAACTGCCTGTGTGGGCTTCACCGGATTCTTTGTCTTTGTGCATGAGTGGAGTCGTGGCATAGTGGTTGTTAGCGCCCTGTGCGGTGATTTTCCGAACCCGTCATGGGCCTCTCCCCTATGTCGACTAAGCCTTAAATGAGTAACAATTGCAATCTTTAATCGTTAGCACTGGGGGAGACCGAGCCGGAAAGGCGTAGTGCTGTCAACACCGCCGCCTCGCCTGTCCTGGTCTTAACAGGCGCTCGCTAACAGCACTTGCCCCGACATCCTGTTTGGCTATATGGGGGATCTTTGCGTATAATACACACACACATTGTACGTTTACACATTTACTTGTGTATGGGAGGGGCTCTCAAAATGTTTTGAGAATGTGCTACTAACATTGTGCGGACTTACTCGAAACCACTTGATTTTTTTTATTCAGTCCTTACATTATTGCACTTATTACACGATTGTTACATAATATTGGAGTCAAAATTCCTTAACGTAAGATCAATGAGACCAATGTTATTGTCATTCTCAAGGTGTTTTGATTGCCTGTATTATCTAGATGTATATTTCCCTTGTAATGGTTAAGAGAATGTTTAATGGTATTACTTTTATTTTATTATAATTTCTTTTTATATATTTTAAAATATGTTTCGTAATTTGTCTATGCAGTCCTTCTTATTCAACGTTGCCAAACACCGCTGGCGTTAAATGCTCGGGAGGAGAGGTGAACGAATTAGGGCACTCGCGTAAATTTCTACAGTCGGAGCAAACATTTTCAACGTTTAAGAAAGGTGGTATTTATTTTTGTACTCTGCTAAATGGACGGCCGCTGGTGGATTTGGATAAAGAAAACGTTTGCTCGCTGGCGATGCGATTAGCGTGCCCCGAGGCAGGAAAACAAGACGGCTTGTGCGTACTGCGCGCGTGTGTGGCCTTGCGAGACTACAGTCGAGCCTTCGTGCATCCGCCCCTCGGCGCGCTCTCGCGATGTCGTCGTCGTACCGGAGAGAGCGAGCGAGAGAGAGAAACAAAACTGTCGCGAATCTTCCTCTCATTACTTGTTTGTGGGGTCATTTTGTCACCAAAACAAAGCGGGGTGGGAGAGGTTAAGAGTTGTGTTTTTAATAAGTTTACATGACTTATCGTAATGTATTTGTTGTATTAATCTCATTAAATACAGGATAGAAGACACACGCAATTTTGACGTTTGATTTCTTTAATATCTTTTGTTGGTGCAGTGGTACAAGTGTGCATTTTTAGTTTGAGGCAGGTCTACGAGGTCAAAAGAAAGAATGTGCATTGTCCAAGCTCCGTTACGCCTGTGAAACCGTGGCTCTGCTCCTCGTGCCTGTCGGCGGTGTCAAGTGGAGTTCAGAGTGACGTTAAGAGTGACGTTACGTTTCGATGTCCAGTCGAGAGCATCGGGGGGACGCAGGGTGAATTTCAGAGGGACGGTTTGGTCACTCAACGCTCCGAAACAAGACGGGAGATTTCAGTGCCAATTTTATGTTTTTGTTTTTAAAATCGTCACCGCTCGTCCAAGAAACCTCGGACCGCACGCTTGGCTGACCTCTGCCAAGTCCACACCAAGCCGTGGGCACGTCACGACGCCCTGTTCCCCACTGTCCCCGGCACCTCTGAGTCGACTAATTGCCGCTGTTCATTGTCCTGGTTTCTATTACATAATTTGTAAAAAAAAAATTACAAGTCGGTATCGCAGCCACAGTTGTGATTCATAATTGGCCACGTGTATACTTCACTTATTTGTACTTCCTGCAATTTATTCTGACTGACTGGATCTTTGTCCTAAAGATGCTTGGCGCAGTTTCAAGCGAAACGTCTGATTCTAATTGCTAAATTTGGTTTTGAGAATTGCTCATCAATTTACAGCTTCGCTTGTACATGTTTGCTACATTAACCAAATCCATATATAAATTACCCAAAATATAAGTAGTCTATTTTCACGCGTTACGACTTGATGCGTGTATCGTGAGCGTAAGAATCGATTTCAAGCGACGAATCATCGAGACGGTGAGTCGTGGTTGCGTGCCTACGGTACGGTAATCTCGTGTCAAATTATTTTGTGACGTGCTTTCAGTAGCGTGCAATCGCCAACACAAATTCGGTACGCTCGTCAATAGAAGGGACACTGCCCAAAATTACGCCTTATATTGATATGCATTTCTGCTCTCAGGCAGTGTTATTGACGAATGCGGTCTTGTTGTTAATCTCTACTCCTGGTTGCGGGGCGATCCGGACGAGCGCTACTTGGGCGTGATGAGGTGGACGACTTCAATGATGTAGTCCAGGCCCCATCTTTCAGCACGGTCAGCCATGGACTCCTTGTCCGATTCCAGGAGTTCCACATCGCATCGCTCCCCTGCACGCCGCAGGGGAGCCACACCACGTCGGGTCCCCACCGTCGCCCGCCACGTTAGTGTGCCGCGTGGTAAGGAGCTATGCGCTTTGTCAGGTGGCAAGCGAGCAGGAGCTTCATCGCCCACAAATATACTCGCTGGAAGACTGAAGTAGGGTGGCACGTGCCTAATAGCCACAGCCATATCCAGTGGTATACTGGATGTGGTGTGTCAGGTGCAGACATTTTCCCGGGTCACAGACCCAGCTAAAATTATTAAGTCTCGGATGTGTCCATTTTTAGAGACTCGGGATTGATGTGTGGATACTTTAGCGCTCTCCAATTTGCGTTCGTCCTCAGAATTAAAGTATTTAATTGGCAATTATAACGTTACCTTCTCAGTCACAAAATGAGATATTACAAGGCACGGAACCTGTGACATCGTGAGATGACATCACACGATGAGGTCACGGGAAGGCAAGGCATCTGGTGTGTGAAGTCATTACCTTTGTTTACCGATTATCGCTCTTTTTTACCGCTAGGTTTTGGATAACCCTTTAATAAATTTGCCAGTTTTTTTATAGGGTAATTCCCCAATATTAAACCAACAGTTTAAATTTATCTTGGATCATATTTACGAGCTTCATCATGACCCTGCGTTAGACGGAGCTACTGCATTCCCGCATCCAACCTTGGTTGGAAAAGCATTGAGAAACGCTTAATGATTTAAGGCGAGACAAAAGTGGTTTTCACGTGCTGCCTTCATAACTAATTTAAATGACTCCGTCAGTGCCGCGTTATTTTCACGGTCCATCAAACTGCGTCGCGTCAGTGTTCGCCGCGTGCGTACAAGCGCGGCTGCTTGCCCTTTACTTCACAGCGTGCATTATTCATGGTAGTCTTACCGTAGAGAGCTCGTATTTCACTTTCAGGCACGTAATGGGGTGGTCCTACAAACACGGAGACAGCGGTGACCTCGTTATTGTGCAATTACACACTGGCCGTGCTAACAAATTACATTTGTGCAGTTTTACCACCTTCTGAATTTGTGCTTCTGTAATCGACACTTTTTTTTGTGAACTTCACTTTGGGCGTAACGTAAATGTCAGGGGTGTTATGGTGCATTCTGCGCTTATTGCCAGGGGATCCGTTTGCAAAGCGTGGCACCTCTGCCCCACGTCTCGCGTCCGATGCGCCGATCGCGTTTACCGAGTGCGTTGCTTGGGCCTCTGGCATCGTGCGTTCATTCTGAGACCTTGGTTAAAGTGGATCAGCAGTTTCTCCCTACCTTCAAAGATCCTCCCAGGTTAGGAAATTAGACAAATTAATCTAAAATAAAATAAAACTAAATCAAATCCCGACGTGTTGGAGGCAACACAAGCTTCCGTCTTCAGGTGGAAACAGTCACAGCAAGATAGCTGCAGTTTTATTTTAATTTTATTTTATCTACGTGATTTTACCGAAAAAACCAAAGAGTATGCATCCTTGCAGTCACGAAAGCTTCAAATCTAGAAATGAATTAATCTAAATTAGATTTTTTTTATATCTTTCCATATCGTGTATAGCTTTAACCAAAACGCTTAGAACGCACGTGATCTCACCAAATCTTGGAAGTTAAGCAGAATTGACCCTGCATAGCGTGTGGCGACTACCCAGAAAGCAGTGTGGCAAAATACTACATGATACTGTTATATGCTGCCTGTGTTTAACCAGCATTGTAAAAGAATGGTCAAACCAGAACGGCATCGGGAGAACCTCATCCGTAG
Source organism: Petromyzon marinus (assembly GCF_048934315.1). NCBI lineage: Eukaryota > Metazoa > Chordata > Hyperoartia > Petromyzontiformes > Petromyzontidae > Petromyzon > Petromyzon marinus. Next base: position 1,439,064 of record NC_133689.1, on the reverse strand, counting down.
TTGTCCTTCCCCCGCACCTCCGATTATCATGGTTGGTTCCGTACGATGCAAAATAAATTCAAGGTACATGTACACATTGACACAACGGCTGTATATGTACATCCTGCACTCGGTCCAACTTCCTGCCAACGCGGAGAGATTCCGATGTGAACGTGAGCTCTGTGCCGAGCTGTTTGGGTGCTCACCCTTGAAGGTGAGGTCATTGTAGTTGAAGGTGTCCAGAAGATATCGGCAGCCCGGTGCCATGAGGTCGGTCATGATAGCTGCAAACCTGCAGGTTCGGCAAATGGCATGTTCACAAATATCACTTAATAACAATGTGGTGATGTATTATTATTATCAGACTGAAGACGGTCGCTCGTGTTGAGATCGAAACGTCGTGATCTATACATGTTCTACCCACGTGACTTTACCGAAAGAACCAAAGAGTATGGATTATTCCTGCAGTCACGAAAGCTTCAAATCAAGATTTATATTCTTCTCGTTTTTTCTGCTCGTTTACCCAGAAAAGCCTCGCCGAGTCCCTAGGCACTTTTTCAGAAGGTTCCTGACAAGTTTTCTCAGTAGGGGACAAGGTCGCTCTGTAATCCCCATTGAGTAATTGGCAAGTAATTGCTCAGCATTGGGATGTTTGACCAATATCCGTTACGTATTACTTGTACAGCGATACCTTCACTTTCGTCCACTTGGCTTTCGTCGCTTCGCTGTTTCGGCCGTTCTCAACTATAACCACATTTCAAATTTCGTCCCCGTGGCTTTCCACTGTCGTCGGATTTCATCCCAAACTTCCCACGACGTTTGTGCCACACGCCGTCTTTTTCGTTCAGTCTTTGAATAGAAGTCGTGCAGTGAGCATCTCTTATATTTGTGTTTATTCATATATTATTAATACTGTACTTTTTTCTGTGATTAGACTGTGAACAATTCATAGTTATTTTTGTGATAACAGTATATAATTCTAGTGTTCATAGTTATTTTCGTGATTATAAAACGTGTGTACAGTATTCATTTTATGAATCTAGATTCCCCCTAAATCACCAATATATTCATCGTCTACTTATGCAAGAATACAAATATTTCAGGGTATCATAATGTTTATTTATTTAGGCTTTGTTTATTTTTCTTTCTGTTTATTTAGGTTTCGCACACGTGTTATATCGTTACTGTAGTTATTTGCATGTACATTTTTATATTGTAGTTATCTACTCTAGTTATCTGCAAGTACGTTTTTCGCTGGCCAAAATAAATTTGCTAGCTAAATAAAGGCTCTGCTTTGACATTCGTCCATTTTTGATATTCGTCCATGCTCTGGTCCCTAACCAGACGAAATTTCAAGGTATTCCTGTATGTGTTTTGAGCTGTTGGAAGAAACCAGAAAATCCCATGCATAAACTATTAAATTATAAAAACTAGCAAACATTTTTTTTTACTTTACCAGGTAAGGCCCAATGAGCTATATCGCTCTTTTTAAAAAGCCACCTGGCCACAAATGAAGTTGCTTATCACGTGGACATGTATAGCAGCCAAATACTCTAAAACGCGTGTTTCTAACCGTGGAGGGAAAAACCGGACAAAAATCCACGCGACCACGGAGAGAGACATAAAAATTACAAATATCCAGGTATCCGGGTAGGGATCGAACCCACGACCTCCTGTACACCAGGCGAGGTAGTTAACATCTCCTCGCCACCGTGGCGTCCAACCTCGGCTGTGGCAGACGCAGGCCGCGGTGCCTCACCGCTCGCGGTCGCTCGCGTTGATGGCGACGAGTCCCCCGCGGTCCCACATCGCGTCGAACCGACCGGCAACCGCACTGCAACAACAATAACAACAACAACAATAACACACAGACACCCCGTGTGGTCTCAATGCGCTGCTGGGGCAAGTGCGGTGAGCGAATAGCACCGATGAAGGCCGGAACGGCATACGAGAGGGGGTGGCGTGGCCAGAATCACGGCCGGCCGCCTTTGTTTCCTCAGCGTTGATGTTGAACGTCGTGCCAGGTGCTCATTTAAGGCTGAGTCGAACTAGGGGAGGCCGAGGACCGGTTCATATATCCATTACCGATGTTGACTTTGAGTCGGGCTCGTAGCGCAGTGCGCTCCCCATCCATGCGCACAAGGAAAAAGATCCCCCATGTATCCTTCACAAACTTTTGGGCCAAGTGTTATTCTCGAGCACCTTTGAAGGCGGCACGGCGCACGATGGGGTGGAGCGGGCGAACGGCATGCCTGGCTGCCTTTGCACAGACGCGCGCACAGAGGCGCACGCCCCAAGTGTCCTCTCGCCATCCCCGCGTGCAAATGTAACACCTCCGCCGTGAGTTAACGCGCGCGGACGCGGCCAGCGCTGGGAGACGAAACGACGTGTCTCTGACCGAATTCGCGAGCACAAATCAGATTTGAAACACGGCAGAACGAATTCTTCTGCCGTAGCTGATCATTGTTTCAACGCTGTGGGTGATCACGATATAATTTTCTCCGATACCAAGGTCCTTTGCAAACCGACAGGTTATCATCAGAGATTTATCCACGAGGCGATTCAGATTTACAAACACAGACACAATTTCAACCGAGAAGATGGTTTCAAATTAAGCAACCATTGGAAAGATGTTCTAAATCGAACCAAACATTAAACTAATTTCAATGGTACAGTATATTTATTTCAAATAGTGGCACTCCAAACTTCCAAGGTCGTGATTTTTGTTGTTTTATTTTTTACCTACATGACTTACCTAATAGAACCAATGAGTATGGATCCTTGCAGGTACGAAAGCTTCAAATCTAAATTTCAATTGTACAGTATATTTATTCTAGTAGTGGTATTCCAAACTCCCAAGGTGGTGTATTATCATCTTGTGCTAATTCCAAGCTTTGTCAGTGGTGCGTTTCATGCTAATTTCCTTTGTCAGGGCGTTTGCCGTTTGCCCCCTCACAGCTTAAAGGGAGGCGACCAGCGCTTGGCTTTCTTCACTCCAACGCTGTCCGCTGGACAGGTTGGTCCCTTCACCTGATGAAGGCCGCTTGTGTTGTGGCCGAAACGTCGTGATTTTTGTTGTTTTAATTTTTTACCTACGTGACTTTGCCAAATAGAACCAAAGAGTATAATAATAGGTTTGACCCTTTCTGGCAATTAAACAGTTGTGTTAAGATGTTAAAACACCAAACAGAAACCTTTTGCAAGTAATCATGTCTGCATTAACCACATATATTCGTGGCGAACATGAAAATAAAACATGCTCTGATAGTATATTCATCGTCTTCGAAACTGTCTCCACCAGAGACAGCTTTCTTTAGAGCCTCGTCTCAAGGGAGGTACCATGATTGTTGCAGCTCACCCCGAGCTCTCAATGTCCTGCTGATAGTGCATTGCGTTTGTGATGTTCGCCTTTTGGCGTCCTCTAATGCAGACGTGATTCCTTGCAAATGTTTTATTGCCAGAAAGGGTAAAACCTATTATTAAATAGACTGAGCATGGCTGACGATCGATGGCGATGATGTGTATGCAATGACAACTCCCCATCCCAGGTTGGCAGCAGAATTGGCAAAGTGACCTCAGTTTTTTTCAGTTTATTTTGGTATAGCCCTGTGAGCCATTCGGCTCTTGAATCGGGTGCAACCACAACAAACAAAAAACAAAAACACGAACAATAAAACATCTTAAAGTGAATCTAGATTTGAAGCTTTCGTGACTGCAAGGATTCATACTCTTTGTTTTTTTTCGGTCTTGCTGTGACTGTTCCACCTGAAGACGGAAGCTTGTGTTGCCTCCGAAACGTCGTGATTTAATTGTTTTCTTTGATTTTTATTTTACCTACGTGACTTTACCGGAAAAAAAAAACAAAGAGTATCTTAAAGTGACTATGTGACTGTGCAAACAGAAAATCCATGGAAAAAAACCAGCAAAATATTCCTGAAAAAAGCACCGTACACCAACGCTGTGTGCAAAAAAATCCCATAACGACGACGCGCCAAGCGAACCCGAGCACCTTGTAAAGTTGAAGAAGTCACACCTGTACACCGACATCTTGCCGTCCAGACTCTGTGACAACGATAAAGGTCGGGGAAGGGTTAAACACCGAGCGCTTGAGCGGCGACTCCCGCCGTCGCCTGCAGATGCAGGGACGTAGAGCTGCTCCTTACCGGCATGCGAACAGGCCTCGCGGGCAACCAGCCTTACCGAAAACGCACGCACAAAACTCCATCGCTGATGCGTCAGAGTTTACATTTGTAAACGCGCGCGCTCAAATCACAAACACGGCGTTGCGATGGTTAATACATTTCATTCTCTGACATGAATTGTAACAAATAGCTGTGCTATAAAACCCGGCGACCTGACTTCGATCCCTTGGCTGTGGCTGACGTCAGTGGAAAGCGATACCAGAACCGGACCTGCCCTTCACTGACCCGCAATGACCAACGTGACATGAAGTCCGATTAGCACGGTTGGATGCGTGAGGGGCAAAAGAAGTTAAACATGCACGTAGTCGCGGGCAGCCGGTTCCCGACACCTCCCCGAGTGAGGAGCGGGTGGCGGAATCACCTGGAAGAGTTCCCCGTCGGGTAGAGACGGCACCGTTTGCCTCCGAAACTCCACGTTCTGCTCCGAGAAAAACTCGACGATGGCGGATTCCACCCCCTCCACTCCGACCACCTCGTGGCCCAAGTCTGCGAGCCTGAGTACCCGGGAGGTTTGTTAGAAGAGCAGCAATCGGGTGAATCCTCTGATTTTGTAATAAAATACATATTTCTTCTCGGCACGACGCAGCTAAGTGGAACTGCGCCAGCGCGCTCGGACTCACCACTTCATGTCCACGGCTTTGCCGCACAGGGGCAGGAAGACGCGCAGCTTGGCCCGGCCGCTGCGCATCGCGTCCAGGTACTTGATGAGCTTCCTGCAGCGAGCACAACACAGGCCGTGAGCCGTCAAGGCTGCTGCGACACGGAGCTCCCCTTAAGAGACACCGCTGCTCTCAATGGGATGTTGCCCGGTTAAGTTATCTGTGTTCACTGCCTTTTGTGTTGAGTTTGCTGTTTTTCCCCGAATCTCCGATTAGGGTGGTAGGCTACGTACGGTGCGAATGAAGTTCACCGTACATCTAGTGTTGGGGTCTAAGAGTGTGCGGAGGACAGTTGTAGCTGCCCCATAGCCTCCTGTGGGTGGTGCAGTTGCCACCAGGGATTAATTTTAACCAGGTCCGTACTATGAAAAATAATATTAAAAATACTATTAATATGAAAATTATTAATAGTACTAAAACTATAAAAAGACACCTCGCTATACATATTATCTTGGCATTTTATTATTACGTACAAAAGCGGATTACTTTTCGTGCTCCCGAGCACAGGAGGATTTTGAGCAGTGTTAAGAACACGACAGCCGTCCCTTATTTTGCGTCACAAAGCAGCGACGAGAACGACAAAAAACCCAGGGGGACGTGAAGCCCCGGCCCTCACTCGTGGACGTTGGGGTCGTGGAAGCCAATCTGCCTGCGCTGCCAGGCGCCCTGCCAGTAGGGAAGGCTGCAGTCCTTCTCCTCCGCGCGCGAGTCCGTACCGCCGTTGTCACCGCCACCGCTGCTCATGGCTCCTGCAAGCAAGGAGGGCCACGGAGAACGCTGACGGGGCGGGAGGGGCTGTCCCCCTGGTCTCTAGACGGGCCCCCATGCGAGATGCGGCCTCTCCGCTGTGGCCCAGGAGAGAGATCGTCAGCCCCAGGCGCTGCTCATTGGTCGACGACTCGAAGCAGTCGAACCATTGTCGTAGCAAACATAAGCACAGTCCCAGTGGATAAGTTGACATACGTTATTTATCTCTGCACATTTTTTTTTAACACATCCCATCAGCCGCACGGCCACCTCTCTGGGTGAGCAGTTTTTTCAGCAACACTGGCTAAACACAACACTGGGCCGGTTTATACATTCAGTATATCTCACTAGCAGAGTCAAGCTTTACTAAAAGCAATGCTGGCGAACTTGCCCAGATGCTTATGGGAAAGTTGCGTACTGTCAAGCGTTATTTATTTAGACTGTTCATACGTCGTTAGTAACTGGGGTTGTATCATCCTATCCTCTGCTGCCCTCTTGAGTGGCGATTGATGAGCACTCACTGCTGCGCCACACGTGACTCGGCACACGTGGGCTGCCGCTATACCGCGGTTCACGATTCGACGATAATCGCGATACCAATTTCCCATTAATGTATATCCCCAGGCGCGGCTGTTGGACCAGTGGGCAAGGGGAGAGGGGGGTACATGAATGGCACAATGGAATATTGCAATTATTCAACAAAGCAGCGTCGTAAGAACAAGACATGATGTGAACGATACTCATTAACATGATCAAGGCGCGTTTCCTCCGTGCATCACCACGTACGGAGATCATGAAGAGAACCTGCGGGGTAAACGTCCCGTTTAAAGAGGCGAGTTTTCAAGATAGGACTTAAATATGTCTAACGACTCTGTCTTGTTAGCAAGGGGGCCAAGCGTTGTTCCAAAACTTAGGAGCTGCACTGCCGAAATCCCGATGAGCCCCAGCTTCAGAGCCTTGACCTCGGGAGCCCCTGGAGGTCAAGGCGATCGTTTGAAAGTCAACACGTTTGGAGCAACGGCGCTTAGCAAGCGATGAAGATGCACGGCGAATAATTTCTGCAGCGAAACAAACAGTCGGCACCCTGCACGCGACGCCGCCTACAGCTCTCGTCACGTCGCCAAATCGCCCGACGGCGATGTGAGACACCGGCCTGGGCCCGACACGTGGTGGCGAAGCGCAGCGCGATCACGGTCAGTCGCTCGAATCTGCTTTCCACGCAACAGCTGTCAACCCGTACGGTTTACCCCGTATTCTTCTTGTACGGGGACAATGAGTTTTCAGGCCCATTCGCCGTACAGCTGTTTCAACCCATCTGATCCAAAAAAAAACTTATGGATATTGGGCGCGAAAGTCTACGTGTTAAGCCGTTGTGATGGGACTGTAGGATGAACGTTGCGATTTTTAAGAGCACGGGGAGACTAATACGGTCTGAATTGGTCTTCTAATAAGGTAGAGCACTGACTGACAAGGGGTTGACAGCTATGATGACGATAAAAGTCCACCCCGACCCTTTCACTAATTCGCCTATACCACCAATCCCTGTACCATCTTGTTTTGTGACCTGCAGTGTGGTGAGTGAACAGTGTGGTGAGTGGGTGGGTGAGTAGGTGGGTGGATCAGTGAGTGGGTGAGTGAGTGGGTGGGTGAGTGAGTGGGTGAGTCTGAGTGATTGTGTGAGTGGGTGATGGTGGGTGAGTGTGTGGGTGAGTGAGTGGATGAGTGTGAGTGAGTGGGTGAGTGTGAGTCAGTGGGTGAGTGTGGGTGAGTGGGTGAGTGGGTGAGTGTGAGTGAGTGGGTGAGTGTGTGGGTGAGTGTGGGTGAGTGCGAGTGAGTGGGTGAGTGTGAGTGAGTGGGTGAGTGTGGGTTAGTGTGGGTGAGTGGGTGAGTGTGAGTGGGTGAGTGCGAATGAGTGGGTGAGTCTGTGTGAGTGTGGGTGAGTGGGTGAGTGTGAGTGAGTGGGTGAGTGTGAGTGAGTGGTGAGTGAGTGGATGAGTGTGAGTGAGTGGGTGAGTGTGAGTCAGTGGGTGAGTGTGAGTCAGTGGGTGAGTGGGTGAGTGTGAGTGAGTGGATGAGTGTGAGTGAGTGGGTGAGTGCGAATGAGTGGGTGAGTGTGGGTTAGTGTGGGTGAGTGTGAGTGAGTGGGTGAGTGTGAGTCAGTGGGTGAGTGTGAGTGTAGGTGAGTGAGTGGGTGAGTGTGAGTGAGTGGGTGAGTGTGTGGATGAGTGTGGGTTAGTGTGGGTGAGTGCGAGTGAGTGGGTGAGTGCGAGTGAGTGGGTGAGTCTGTGTGAGTGGGTGAGTGTGAGTGAGTGAGAGTGAGTGGATGAGTGTGAGTGAGTGGGTGAGTGAGTGGATGAGTGTGGGTGAGTGGGTGAGTGTGAGTCAGTGGGTGAGTGTGAGTGAGTGGGTGGGTGAGTGAGTGGATGAGTGTGAGTGAGTGGGTGAGTGCGAGTGAGTGGGTGAGTGTGGGTTAGTGTGGGTGAGTGTGAGTGAGTGGGTGAGTGCGAGTGAGTGGGTGAGTGTGAGTGAGTGAGAGTGTGTGGGTGAGTGTGAGTGAGTGGATGAATGTGGGTGAGTGTGGGTTAGTGTGGGTGAGTGGGTGAGTGTGAGTGAGTGGGTGAGTGCGAGTGAGTGGGTGAGTGTGTGTGGGTGAGTGTGAGTGAGTGAGAGTGAGTGGGTGAGTGTGAGTGAGTGGGTGAGTGAGTGGATGAGTGTGGGTGAGTGGGTGAGTGTGAGTGAGTGGGTGGGTGAGTGAGTGGATGAGTGTGAGTGAGTGGGTGAGTGCGAGTGAGTGGGTGAGTGTGGGTTAGTGTGGGTGAGTGTGAGTGAGTGGGTGAGTGCGAGTGAGTGGGTGAGTGTGAGTGAGTGAGAGTGTGTGGGTGAGTGTGAGTGAGTGGATGAATGTGGGTGAGTGTGGGTTAGTGTGGGTGAGTGGGTGAGTGTGAGTGAGTGGGTGAGTGCGAGTGAGTGGGTGAGTGTGTGTGGGTGAGTGTGAGTGAGTGAGAGTGAGTGGGTGAGTGTGAGTGAGTGGGTGAGTGTGAGTGAGTGTGTGAGTGAGTGGGTGAGTGTGGGTAAGTGTGGGTGAGTGCGAGTGAGTGAGTGGGTGAGTGTGGGTGAGTGGGTGAGTGAGTGGGTGAGTGTGGGTTAGTGTGGGTGAGTGGGTGAGTGCGAGTAAGTGGGTGAGTGAGTGTGAGTGTGGGTGAGTGGGTGAGTGAGTGGGTGAGTGTGGGTGAGTGAGTGAGTGTGGGTGAGTGGGTGAGTGTGTGGGTGAGTGAGTGGGTGAGTGTGAGTGTGTGGGTGAGTGCGAGTGAGTGGGTGAGTGGGTGAGTGCGAGTGAGTGGGTGAGTGTGTGTAAGTGTGGGTGAGTGGGTGAGTGTGAGTGAGTGAGAATGTGTGTAAGTGTGGGTGAGTGGGTGAGTGTGAGTGAGTGAGAGTGTGTGTAAGTAAGTGGGTGAGTGTGAGTGAGTGAGTGTGTAGGTGAGTGTGAGTGGGTGAGTGCGAGTGAGTGGGTGAGTGTGTGTAAGTGTGGGTGAGTGGGTGAGTGTGAGTGAGTGAGAGTGTGTAGGTGAGTGAGTGTGTGGGTGAGTGTGAGTGAGTGAGAGTGAGTGGGTGAGTGAGTCTGTGTGTGTGGGTGAGTGGGTGAGTGTGAGTGAGTGTGTAGGTGAGTGTGTGTGTGAGTGTGGGTGAGTGGGTGAGTGTGAGTGAGGGTGAGTGGGTGAGTGTGAGTGAGTGAGTGGGTGAGTGTGAGTGTGTAGGTGAGTGAGTGTGTGGGTGAGTGTGAGTGAGTGTGTAGGTGAGTGAGTGTGTGGGTGAGTGGGTGAGTGGGTGAGTGTGAGTGAGTGTGGGTGAGTGGGTGAGTGTGAGTGAGTCTGTGTGTGTGAGCGTGGGTGAGTGGGTGAGTGTGAGTGAGTGTGTAGGTGAGTGTGTGAGTGAGTGTGTGGGTGAGTGTGAGTGTGGGTGAGTGTGAGTGAGTGTGTAAGTGAGTGAGGGTGAGTGTGAGTGAGTGGGTGAGTGTGTAAGTGAGTGGGTGAGTGTGTAAGTGAGTGAGTGTGTGGGTGAGTGGGTGAGTGTGAGTGTGGGTGAGTGTGAGTGAGTGTGAGTGAGTGTGTAAGTGAGTGTGAGTGAGTGTGAGTGAGTGTGTAAGTGAGTGTGAGTGAGTGTGAGTGAGTGAGTGTGTAAGTGAGTGAGTGTGTGGGTGAGTGGGTGAGTGTGAGTGAGTGTGTAGGTGAGTGAGTGTGTGGGTGAGTGGGTGAGTGAGTGTGAGTGAGTGAGTGTGTGGGTGAGTGTGTGTGAGTGAGTGTGTAGGTGAGTGTGTGGGTGAGTGTGAGTGAGTGTGTAAGTGAGTGAGTGTGTGAGTGAGTGTGTGGGTGAGTGAGTGAGTGTGTGGGTGAGTGGGTGAGTGTGAGTGTGGGTGAGTGTGAGTGAGTGTGAGTGAGTGTGTAAGTGAGTGTGAGTGAGTGAGTGTGTAAGTGAGTGAGTGTGTGGGTGAGTGGGTGAGTGTGAGTGAGTGTGTAGGTGAGTGAGTGTGTGGGTGAGTGGGTGAGTGAGTGTGAGTGAGTGTGTAAGTGAGTGAGTGTGTGGGTGAGTGTGTGGGTGAGTGAGTGAGTGTGTGGGTGAGTGGGTGAGTGGGTGAGTGTGAGTGTGGGTGAGTGTGCGTGAGTGTGAGTGAGTGTGTAAGTGAGTGAGTGTGAGTGAGTGAGTGTGTAAGTGAGTGAGTGTGTGAGTGAGTGTGTAGGTGAGTGAGTGTGTGGGTGAGTGGGTGAGTGAGTGTGAGTGAGTGTGTAAGTGAGTGAGTGTGTGGGTGAGTGTGTGTGAGTGAGTGTGTAGGTGAGTGTGTGGGTGAGTGTGAGTGAGTGGGTGAGTGTGTAAGTGAGTGAGTGTGTAAGTGAGTGAGTGTGTGAGTGAGTGTGTGGGTGAGTGAGTGAGTGTGTGGGTGAGTGGGTGAGTGTGAGTGTGGGTGAGTGTGAGTGAGTGTGAGTGAGTGTGTAAGTGAGTGTGAGTGAGTGTGAGTGAGTGAGTGTGTAAGTGAGTGAGTGTGTGGGTGAGTGTGAGTGAGTGTGTAGGTGAGTGAGTCTGTGGGTGAGTGGGTGAGTGAGTGTGAGTGAGTGTGTAAGTGAGTGAGTGTGGGTGAGTGTGTGGGTGAGTGAGTGAGTGTGTGGGTGAGTGGGTGAGTGGGTGAGTGTGGGTGAGTGTGAGTGAGTGTGAGTGAGTGTGTGAGTGTGAGTGAGTGAGTGTGTAAGTGAGTGAGTGTGTGGGTGAGTGGGTGAGTGTGAGTGAGTGTGTAGGTGAGTGAGTGTGTGGGTGAGTGGGTGAGTGAGTGTGAGTGAGTGTGTAAGTGAGTGAGTGTGTGAGTGAGTTTGTGTGAGTGAGTGTGTAGGTGAGTGTGTGGGTGAGTGTGAGTGAGTGGGTGAGTGTGTAAGTGAGTGAGTGTGTAAGTGAGTGAGTGTGTGAGTGAGTGTGTGGGTGAGTGAGTGAGTGTGTGGGTGAGTGGGTGAGTGTGAGTGTGGGTGAGTGTGAGTGAGTGTGTAAGTGAGTGAGTGTGAGTGAGTGAGTGTGTAAGTGAGTAAGTGAGTGAGTGTGTGGGTGAGTGTGAGTGAGTGTGTAGGTGGGTGAGTGTGAGTGAGTGTGTAGGTGGGTGAGTGTGTGGGTGAGTGGGTGAGTGAGTGTGAGTGAGTGTGTAAGTGAGTGAGTGTGTGGGTGAGTGTGTGGGTGAGTGAGTGAGTGTGTGGGTGGGTGAGTGGGTGAGTGTGGGTGAGTGTGAGTGAGTGTGAGTGAGTGTGTAAGTGAGTGTGAGTGAGTGTGAGTGAGTGAGTGTGTAAGTGAGTGAGTGTGTGGGTGAGTGGGTGAGTGTGAGTGAGTGTGTAGGTGAGTGAGTGTGTGGGTGAGTGGGTGAGTGAGTGTGAGTGAGTGTGTAAGTGAGTGAGTGTGTGGGTGAGTGTGTGTGAGTGAGTGTGTAGGTGAGTGTGTGGGTGAGTGTGAGTGAGTGGGTGAGTGTGTAAGTGAGTGAGTGTGTAAGTGAGTGAGTGTGTGAATGAGTGTGTGGGTGAGTGCAATTGTTCGCTCACGCCACCGCTGGCGCAAGCGCCTCCACACGAGAGCCCCGCTCGAGGCTACCTTGGCCTACTCTTCCACGCTGGCCAGACCTCCGGGTAGAGGCGCGAGCCCCCACACTTAACCCACTCCGCGCGCCACGCGGCCATTCGACTAAAACTGCTGCGTGGACTTGGCGCGTGCGTGAGAGGATTGAAGACAGTTTCCGCGCCGGGAGATGGAGTCGAACCGGCGCGCTCGGGATTTGAAGCCCGCTCGAGGTGACCCACCTGCTCGCGTCCTGATGTGCTGGGGCAAGAATTGAGAGCGTAGCGAGAGAAAGGCAGTCGGGGCTTTTCCTCTTTCGTTTTCTCTCCCTCTCTCTTAATCTCTCTATTTAGAGAGTCCAATGGGGGACTCTGGGCACGTCACCCGCTACCCAATCAGCGCGTGGGAGGGCTGCCAGGGCTGCCCAGTATCGAGAGGCTCTCGGTGGGAGGGCAGCGTGGAGGTGCGGCCGTGGTGTAAGTGGAGAGAACGCTTCGACTCGCGACCCAGAGGTCGTCGGGTTCGATCTCCCTGCGCGGCAGCTAGATCGCCCCGCCTCTGGCCACCCAGCAGAAACGAAGGGGTTCGCCACCAATTCCACTCGATGGGCATGTGGCGTGCTAGCCGCTGGGGTCTAATGCGGGCACTGCCACCGCTTCTCAGACAGCTGCCCAGCGTGGGAAGCAGGGCAGGCCAACAACACATGGACGAGGGGGAGTTGGCTGGAGTGGAGGCGCTTTTGCCAGCAGTGGCATGAGCGAGCTGTTGCAGGTCTGCGCCTTTGCCTCTTGTGCAGAGGAGTGGCAAAGGGGGTGCATTGCTACAAACTAGATTTGGTGCTTTCGTGACTGCAGGAATTAATCTTTGTTTTTTCGGTAAAGTCACGTAGAAATAAGAAACTTTACCGAAAAAAAACAAAGGTGTATTGCTACAGTTTCGCGGTTGTGTCCAGCACTGGAAAGACAAAGGCGGCCGGGCGTGTTGTTGGCCACCCACCTCCTCGTGTCCCGTGCCGGCCTTCATAGGTGCTCGCTACCAGCACTTACCCCGACAGCATGTGAAGGCTACACGGGGGACCTTTGTCTTCATACAGACACGCGGTTGTGTTGAGGAGCTCTCCCCTGTGTTTTGGGTCGTACCGCGCGTGTTGTTCGGCATGACGTTCCGACGTTTCGCGCCACGTGCGCGGGAGCTTCTTCAGGAACAGAGAGCAATGTTGATCCGGGCGACAGAGCGGGGCACTTACAACCATGAAGACGGCCAGCGAGTCGACGCGTACCCAACAAGACGCAGCGCCGCCAGCGCTTCGTTTGTCGATATTCAACCACAACGCTGCGAGTCGGGATGATTATGGGCGTGAGGCACTATACTAGCACGAGAGTACCCTGCAACGCCACGGTTACCCGCCAGTATCCGCAGTACAACGTCGGCGAGATGGACGCGGAGTGCCAAAGATGATTTTGGGAACGGTCTGAACGAGGAGCCGTGCGCGGCAGGAGCAGCACATTGCGGGAGCCGCTGTGTCCGGGACAGATACAAACAGCGGAACCCCCCGCGGTGTGCACGGCCCTTGATAATTATTCAGCAGCGATGGCTCGCCGCGCTCATTCCACGCCCGTGCCACGCCAGCCCGAGGCACAGCGCGCAGATGGATTGCAAGCGATGTACATTGGTTCACCAGCCCTTAACAATGCAGGCTCGCGCGGGCTCTACGAAGGGGGCATTGTTAAGTTTGTGCACTCGGTAACGGTGCTGTGCAAACTCTCCATTCACCGTGACTTTCGTGGGTCAAGAGCAGAGGGCGCGCGTTGAATGCTTAACAGCCCGTGCAGGTTGTGTTTGTGAGCAGTGGGGAAGAGTGGAGTGAGTGATCGTTTGGGCGGGGGTCGAATCACAGACTTCAAAGTCTGTTGTTGTTGTTGTTTTAACTCGGCGGTGGCCGGCTCAAAGGTCAGAGACGTTGAGCCGGAATCCCGGAGTGCCTGGGTTCGAATCCGGGTTTCAGCCAGTTGTGATTGAACCGGGCCTCAAGCGTAGCGAGTTGATGGCCTCAGCCCGGTCACCAATTACTGCACAAAAACACGTCGGAGTAAATTTGGCTCTGTGCGTAATTTGGCGAAATTCAGCTCTGAAAATTTAAAAGTATCGCCTTGTCAGTGTTGCTCCTCGCTTCTATGTGGAGCAGAAGGCACTTGAATGGATCTCAGGAGTAGCTCTGCGATATCCACTTCAGTGGGCTGTTCTCTAACTCGTGGTGGGTTGCCCTGCTCGGCCAGACCTGAAAGGGTGAATTGGGATAAACATTTGGGGAAACTTTAGACAAGTTGTGTTTATATAATTTGCCTATCTCTTGTTGCATCACAGAAAAAAGCTTTTTGCTGGTAAACCAATCCCAACACTCCGTATAAAGCCAGCAGACAAACAGTGTTCCAGCCGGCAAAACATTTAATGTGGGGTTTGTGTTTTGGAACTGGAATGTATTTAAATACGTAGATTTAATACGTAGATTCATCCATTCTCACATTTGGTAATGGACTGGTTCCACGGGTCCACTAGGATTAGGATTTGCACCGATGTCTAAACAAAAGAGATGTCGTGGAATTAAAGAAAGGATGAGACAATAGCGAGATATCGTCCGGCGAGAGAAGACAGACTAATTGGTGTTAATGTAAATTCTCTTGTGACGTTTATTAGGCGTTGATCCCGAGCTGCGGGTCTAACGAAGCCTGCTTGGCTTTGCTTTGCTTTTGCCTTGTGCCGCCACCGGGCCTGTCGCTCAGCAGGGCTTGAGGTGCTCGTGGTGCTGGAAGATGATGTCCATGACTTTCTGCAGAACGCCCGCCGGGGTGTCGGACGCGTCGATGGGAATGCAGCGCGGCTCCCGCATGCGCCGGTAGGCCTCTTCCACCCTGCGCGCAGCGGCGGCGACACGGCAGACCACGGTCAGCCACCGGGAGAACGAACGCTCGCAACGCGCCGTCGAGAGAGCCGGTGCGGGACGCACCGACGGGAGGGGAGCGACGGACCGGCGGGAGAGACGGGCGACCGAGTGGCCGCCGAGGGAGGGGATGCACCCGCCGGGAGGACCCTCGGCGCGGGGATGGAGCGATGACATCACGGCGAGGTCAGCTCGCGAGCAGGAGATGGATGGTAGCGGTAACTGGAGCGTGGTCGATGGCCTACGGCGTGGGAGTGCCTTCATCCAGCAGTGGATAAACAATGGCCGATGTTGATGATGTTGAATCGTGGTGCAGTGTGTTATGCACATTGCAGTAACTGCTAGTGCCACGTTACGATGCTGTGGACTGCATTGGCCTCGTTGGTGGGAGATGGAGCGATGAAATCAGCCGGTGCGCAGGCGCTCACTGGATTACTACGGGGCCGCGAGCGATGGGCTTGACGGGGATGCCCTGCATCCAGCAGTGGATCGATAACGACGACGAACAAAACAATTCGGAGCGAAATTCCAAGCGCCCGCGCTGGTTGGGCGCGACCCACCGCTCCCTGAAGGCGGCGTCCTCCTGCAGGCGCCTCTCCTCCCGCGTGATGTCCTCGCCGCGGCCCAGCAGCCGGCGCTGGCGCTCCGCGGGGCTCAGCGTGAGCATCACCGCCACGCTGGGCGCCAGCAGGTCCCACGGCCAGCGGTACACGGGGTGTCCCTCGGGAGGCAGGGCGCCCACGGGCACGCCGCCGCCGCCGCTATCCTCCGTGGCCACGGCGTAGGCTGCCGTGCTGTGCCAGAACCTGTCAGGGCAAAAACAAAGACAAAGATCCCCCGCGTAGCCTTCACGGACTGTTGGGGCAAGTGCTGTTAGCGAGGAGCACCGTCGAAGGTCGGCACGGTGCAACCACACGGTCGGGTTGGCCGACGCGAATGCCCTGACGTCTGTGTCTCTCCCCAACGTTGATGTTTACACACCGCCCCGGGTACTCGTTTGAGGCCGAGTCGAGCGAGACGACGCCCCAGGATAGGTTCAAGATGTTCCTCGCCAATGTTGGTGGCTGGGGTCGACGGACTCGTTCAGCGGGGTGAGCTCACCACCGCACGCCCCCCCGCTCCCGAGCAAAACCACAAACGGTGACACCGACACAACAACAACGTGGCACACCTGTACGGAGCGTGTTACAGCTGGTGGTCTGCGGTGGCTGGCACAGCGCGAGGAGCCAGAGAGACCACAACGAGAAGAAAACTGGGTGATTGTATGCACCTTGAACTTCTTTCGCACCGGACGTAGCCAAACCGTGCTAATTGGGGGTGCGGTGGAAGGGCAACACACTGAACACAATAAGTAGTTCTCGAGAAATGAGGTGTGCAGGGTGCTGACGTGTTCTGGGGTCAGAGGCAGCAACTGGGAGGCATTCTAAATTCATAACCGTCGCCTATTACGTAAATTCTATTTTCAGGCATTATTATTCACCAAATAGTGTGTTTAATTCATGGAACAATGACGGGTGGCAGTGTTCGTTTCCCTGCCCCTGTGGAGAGAGATAATGCAGTACCGTATGTGTGTGACCATGCAGTACCATATGTGTGTGTTGTGACCACTTAGGTCTACACGAGCCCGGATAGCTCAGTCGGTAGAGCATCAGACTTTTAATCTGAGGGTCCAGGGTTCAAGTCCCTGTTCGGGCGCTAGCTTTTTTTAAATACCTTTTTATATTTTTAATGCGTTCCTCAACTGTTTTAAAACTCTCCTGCGGCAGCACTCAATGCTGTTTAAAAGTAACTACCTGGGATTCTCCACGTTCCTAGGTGAGTTCTTAAATCTATAAAAATGTTCTTATATAACCGGCTTGTCCTGCCAATTAAAAAAAAGGATTTGTCATGGTGACTCGGAGAGGCTTTAAGAGGCAAATATTGCAAACTGAGCTCGGCTAATTAGGTTGAGAGGTTGTCGTGAGACCCTCCACCACCCAGCACAGCCAAACAAATGAAATTCGTCGCGCGGTGTGCAAGCATTCCACACGCCAGTGATCATTGTTTCTTAAGTTGTTTCTCAATGGTGGTTGTGAGAATTTCCCTTCAACTCACCGGCGCTTGAGCTCAAACAACGGAAATCGGCGCATTAGACCCTCGTGCAAGTGACGCATTCACTCTGGTCCGGCCGACGCAGCGTGCCATGGGGTTACCTGTCTAGGACGACGGGGCCCTTGCGGGCCGCCTGGGACGCCTGGCCGTCGAGGATGTAGTTGCGGAGGCAGTAGTAGGCTCGCCGGATGAAGTTCGGCTGGTTGACGAAGAGCGGCAGGTACGAGTCCAGGTGGTCGGCCGGCAGAGGCAGGAGGGTGGCGCCGAGGCTCCGCTGCAAACCTCGCGTCACCGTCGATTTGCCTGTGTTGGAAAATAAGGCGAGGGTTCTTTGTTGTTGTTGCTGCTGCTGCTGCGGTGGCACTCGCCATGGACGCAGCGGCGACCCGAAGCGACGCCGCCCGGCGCGGGGTGGCGGGTGAAGGTTGCGAGCAGCTGACGGGGTCCACGTGGGTCAAACCTGTTGCGTCCAGACCCTCGAGCACCACGATGGGGTGCAGAGACGAGGAGGCGGAGGCGGCCATGCCGCTGCCGCGATCCGCGCTCACCTTCCTCCACTCCTCACTCAGCTTCAGCAGCTCCGCCGCCTCGGGCAGGAACTCCACACACTGCAAGAGCGCGGTACACTCACCGTGAGCGAGGGCGCGGTTTTTGCCGTAGTCCTAACCCTAACCCAGCCCAAACCCAGACGTAGCCCAGCCCGCACCTCCTCCATGACGGCTCGCGCCTCCTCGTAGCGATGGAACACGGGGTAGGTGTCGCCGCTCAGGAAGGCCGGGTGGAGCGGCGGGGCCTCCGCGGGGACCACCGTGCCGCCCGTGAGGCCGCCGCCGCCGCCTCCGCGCTGCACCGTCTGCCGCACGCAGCCGTCGGCCAGCGCCTCGTAGCGACACACCTGCCACTCCGCGTCGCTGTCCGCGCTCATTTCTGCGGAGGAGACGGCGGGAGGTGCGGCGACGAGTTAAATGGATCACTTAGATCGGTGATGGGCGGCCCAGGCGACGTCGGTGGGCCATGCGAGCGGCCCTCCTCCACCCCAGTGGGCCGCAAGCTTCACACCGCGCCCGTGCGCTCACCGTGACCCCCGCGCGTGACCCTGGACGCACTGAGACCACGCAACCACGAGGGACTGCACGGAACGCATGCGGCACACGGGCAGCAGGTTTCCCACCACTGGCGTAGATTGTCGAGAGCTCTCCGATTTGCGGTTTAAGTTCCCTCGTGTGCCGTGCCAGCCTCTGTAGGTGCTTGCTAACAGCACGCGGCCCGACAGTCTTGATAAATATTACATGGGGGATATTTGTCTTTGTACCTTTTATCAACGTGTCCACGTGTTCATCGCAGGACACCAGGTATCCCGTGCGCAGGTGAGCTCCAGGTGCTCCCGGCTGCCTGCGAGTGTCAATGTGATTCAGTGTGATCAGGTGAGAACTCGAGAGAGCGGGACCGGAGTCCCACGAGGTCACGAAAATAAAATAAAGTACAGCAAATAAGCAATTAGAAATCAGAGCAAAAAACAACCTCGTCTTACGTGATACATCTAAAATATTGCTCAAACGCAAATCAACGTTCATAGATAGATTCCCCATAGCCAATGTTTGCTCAGGCAGATTATGTTGAGACTGATCACAGTACAATTTCAGAATAAGGTACAGCAACGTTAAACAGAGTTAGGGTGACGATTGCACTCGTATGTAAAGAGACAAAGACACGAGTCAAAAGCAAATTGAATAAGATTGTGGCGATATAATTTTTCACGATACGGTAATCTTATCGCGACATATAATCACCTTAACTCTGCGACTATTTCATGACGCTGACCTTCCTCAAAAAGCTTAAAGGTCGTGATCTGAGCTTGGCTTTTTTCACTCCAGCGCTGTCCTCCAGACAGTCTCGTCCCTTCACCTGATGAAGGCCGCTTGTGTTGTGGCCGAAACGTCGTGATTTTTGTTATATATATTTTTTTACCTACGTGACTTTACCCAATAGAACCAAAGAGTATTTCATGTGCGATCGTCTCGGTTTGTTTGTGCCCTGACGTACCGCACCAAGAAGATTCAACTACGAGCAGGGATCGCTTTGGTAGCTCGACGCACGCGACATCGTCAACACGACGCTGCCACGAGGCTTCGCATGCCTGTGACGTCACAATGAGTATGAAGCCGACACCACGCAGATCGACAAGCCGTCCATCTAAGCGCGTTTTACAACACGGACAATTCGATTCGTACTAAAAGAGACAAGCAGACGATTCACGTCTCCACAAATACAGTACGTTAGTGTTATTTTACACATCCCTACACGACGGCCTTTCTGGCAGTGCAGTCTTTCAGCTCTATTGGTTCGATATAAACAAACTCTGGACCAGCTTAAAAATATATATATATAGATTTTTAATTATTATTATTGTTATCAGAACCGTTTAATCATTGTTATTACATATGAAAAACATGCATTTCAAATAGAACCAGCGACGATAATTTTGCGATGTATCCTGATACGATGCAGTTATCGCGGATCCTCATCGTACGATGCACTCGAGCTCTCGCCACGACCCCCGTCAGCCCCGTCACCTGTGGGCCATGAAGGCGAGGAGGCTGCTGCCGCGTGACCGCAGGAGCAGCAGCAGCCTGTCCTCCAACTCGGCGAGGAGACGGGCCGCGCCAACCCGCGACCTCCCGGCGATACTCACGGAGACGGAGCCGTGAAACACGGAGCGTGCCTCGGCCGGCAGGGCCCCCGCGTGGAGCCCCCCACGGGGCTCCGAGGCCACGGGCAGCACCGTGAAGTGGAAGGGCTCCTTTAGGGGGGCTCCGGCCACGCAAAAGGCCCAGGCGAGATGCCCGGGGGCGCCCTGAGGGTCGTCTTGGGCCATCAGAATTCTGGCAACGGCAGCAGTACCAGCAGCAGTATCAGCAGTAGTACCAGCAGCAGTACCAGCAGCAGTATCAGCAGCAGTATCATCAGCAAGAGTAGTATGAGCCGAGGAGGTGCTCGTTGGGAAATCTGGAGAATCTTGTTTGGGGAGAAATAAAATAAAATCAACTTGTCTGGAGAAACTAAATCTCCAGCCGCCTGCACCTCGAAGTTTCGCAGGACCGCGTGGAACGGTCGGTGGCTCGTTGCAGCGCGCTCTGGGTGAGCGCGTGGCAGCTCTGGCTGATAATGAAGGTTGTGCCCAAGGGTGGATGTTTGCACGGATGTTTGTGTTGATGTTTGTGTGGATGTTTGCGTGGATGTTTGCGTGGATGTTTGCGTGGATGTTTGCGGGGATGTTTGTGTGGATGGTGTGCGGGGTTGTTTGTGTGGATGTTTGCGTGGATGTTTGTGGGGTTGTTTGCGTGGATGTTTGCGGGGTTGTTTGCGTGGATGTTTGCGTGGATGTTTGCGGGGTTGTTTGTGTGGATGTTTGCGTGGATGTTTGCGTGGATGTTTGCGGGGTTGTTTGTGTGGATGTTTGTGGGGTTGTTTGCGGGGTTGTTTGCGTGGATGTTTGTGTGGATGTTTGCGTGGATGTTTGCGGGGTTGTTTGTGTGGATGTTTGTGGGGTTGTTTGCGGGGTTGTTTGCGTGGATGTTTGCGGGGTTGTTTGTGTGGATGTTTGTGGGGTTGTTTGTGTGGATGTTTGTGGGGTTGTTTGCGTGGATGTTTGTGGGGTTGTTTGTGTGGATGTTTGTGGGGTTGTTTGTGTGGATGTTTGTGTGGATGTTTGCGTGGATGTTTGCGGGGTTGTTTGTGTGGATGTTTGTGGGGTTGTTTGCGGGGTTGTTTGCGTGGATGTTTGCGGGGTTGTTTGTGTGGATGTTTGTGGGGTTGTTTGCGTGGATGTTTGTGGGGTTGTTTGTGTGGATGTTTGCGGGGTTGTTTGTGTGGATGTTTGTGTGGATGTTTGCGTGGATGTTTGTGGGGTTGTTTGTGTGGATGTTTGCGTGGATGTTTGTGGGGTTGTTTGTGTGGATGTTTGCGTGGATGTTTGTGGGGTTGTTTGTGTGGATGTTTGCGTGGATGTTTGTGGGGTTGTTTGTGTGGATGTTTGCGTGGATGTTTGCGTGGATGTTTGCGGGGATGTTTGTGGGGATGTTTGTGCGATTTAGCGTCTTTGCGGCTTACCTATTTCGACACAAAATTCGCTCTATGCGGTTCGAATTCAATCATATGCGGTTACGCGGTCGGGTGTGAGACAAACTTGTGTGTGTACTATTGTGTATTGTGTGTACTATGTGTGTACTATGTATGTACTATGCGTGTATTGTGTGTACTATGTGTGTACTGTGTGTATTGTGTGTGATATGTGTGTACTCTGTGTGATATGTGTGTATTGTGTGTACTATGTGTGCACTATGTGTGTACTATATGTGTATTGTGTGTACTATGTGTGTACTATGCGTGTACTATGCGTGTATTGTGTGTGATATGTGTGTACTATGTGTGAAAAGGGTGTATTGTGTGTGATATGTGTGTACTATGTGTGTATTGTGTGTGATATGTGTGTACTATGTGTGTACTATGTGTGTATTGTGTGTACTATGTGTGTATTGTGTGTACTATGTGTGTACTATGTGTGTATTGCGTTTGATATGTGTGTACTATGTGTGTATTGTGTGTGATATATGTGTACTATGTGTGTACTATGTGTGTATTGTGTGTACTATGTGTGTACTATGTGTGTATTGTGTGTACTATGTGTGTACTATGTATGTACTATGTGTGTATTGTGTGTACTATGTGTGTACTATGCGTGTACTATGCGTGTATTGTGTGTGATATGTGTGTACTATGTGTGTACTATATGTGTATTGTGTGTGATATGTGTGTACTATGTGTGTACTATGTGTGTATTGTGTGTCCTATGTGTGTGCTGGGTGCGTACTGTGTTTACTATGTGTGTACTATGTGTACTATGTGTGTACTATGTGTGTACTATGTGTGTATTGTGTGTACTATGTGTGTACTATGCGTGTACTATGTGTGTATTGTGTGTGATATGTGTGTACTATGCGTGTATTGTGTGTACTATGTGTGTACTATGTGTGTATTGTGTGTACTATGTGTGTACTATGTGTGTACTATGTATGTCCTATGTGTGTGCTGGGTACGTACTGTGTTTACTATGTGTGTACTATGTGTGTATTGTATGTACTATGCGTGTACTATGTGTGTATTGTGTGTGATATGTGTGTACTCTGTGTGATATGTGTGTATTGTGTGTACTATGTGTGTACTATGTGTGTATTGTGTGAACTATGTGTGTACTATGCGTGTACTATGCGTGTATTGTGTGTGATATGTGTGTACTATGTGTGATAAGGGTGTATTGTGTGTGATATGTGTGTACTATGTGTGTATTGTGTGTGATATGTGTGTACTATGTGTGAACTATGTGTGTATTGTGTGTACTATGCGTGTACTATGCGTGTATTGTGTGTGATATGTGTGTACTATGTGTGTACTATGTGTGTATTGTGTGTGATATGTGTGTACTATGTGTGTACTATGTATGTATTGTGTGTGATATGTGTGTACTGTGTGTGTACTATGTATGTATTGTGTGTGATATGTGTGTACTATGCGTGTATTGTGCGTGATATGTGTGTACTATGTGTGTATTATGTGTGTACTATGTGTGTACTATGTGTGTATTGTGTGTACTATGTGTGTACTATGTGTGCATTGTGTTTGATATGTGTGTACTATGTGTGTATTGTGTGTGATATGTGTGTACTATGTGTGTACTATGTGTGTATTGTGTGTACTATGTGTGTACTATGTGTGTATTGTGTGTATTGTGTGTACTATGTGTGTACTATGTATGTACTATGTGTGTATTGTGTGTGATATGTGTGTACTGTGTGTGTACTATGTATGTACTATGTGTGTATTGTGTGTGATATGTGTGTACTATGTGTGTACTATGTGTGTATTGTATGTCCTATGTGTGTGCTGAGTGCGTACTGTGTTTACTATGTGTGTACTATGTGTGTACTATGTGTATTGTGTGTACTATGTGTGTACTATGTGTGATATGTGTGTATTGTGTGTACTATGTATGTACTATGTGTGTATTGTGTGTACTATGTGTGTACTATGCGTGTACTATGCGTGTATTGTGTGTGATATGTGTGTACTATGTGTGTACTATATGTGTATTGTGTGATATGTGTGTACTATGTGTGTACTATGTATGTACTATGTGTGTATTGTGTGTGATATGTGTGTACTATGTGTGTACTATGTGTGTATTGTGTGTGATATGTGTGTACTATGTATGTATTGTGTTTGATATGTGTGTACTATGTGTGTATTGTGTGTGATATGTGTGTACTATGTATGTATTGTGTGTGATATGTGTGTACTATGTGTGTACTATGCGTGTATTGTGCGTGATATGTGTGTACTATGTGTGTACAATGTGTGTATTGTGTGTATTGTGTGTACTATGTTTGTACTATGTATGTACTATGTGTGTATTGTGTGTACTATGTGTGTACTATGTGTGTACTATGTGTGTATTGTATGTCCTATGTGTGTGCTGGGTGCGTACTGTGTTTACTATGTGTGTACTATGTGTGTATTGTGTGTACTATGTGTGTACTATGTGTGTACTATGTGTCTATTGTGTGTGATATGTGTGTACTATGCGTGTATTGTGTGTACTATGTGTGTACTATACGTGTATTGTGTGTACTGTGTACTATGTGTGTACTATACGTGTATTGTGTGTGATATGTGTGTACTATGCGTGTATTGTGTGTACTATGTGTGTACTATGCGTGTACTATGTGTGTATTGTGTGTGATATGTGTGTACTCTGTGTGATATGTGTGTATTGTGTGTACTATGTGTGTACTATGTGTGTATTGTGTGTACTATGTGTGTACTATGTGTGATAAGGGTGTATTGTGTGTGATATGTGTGTACTATGTGTGTATTGTGTGTGATATGTGTGTACTATGTGTGAACTATGTGTGTATTGTGTATAATATGCGTGTACTATGCGTGTATTGTGCGTGATATGTGTGTACTATGTGTGTACTATGTGTGTATTGTGTGTGATATGTGTGTACTATGTGTGTACTATGTATGTATTGTGTGTGATATGTGTGTACTGTGTGTGTACTATGTATGTATTGTGTGTGATATGTGTGTACTGTGTGTACTATCTGTGTATTGTGTATACTATGTGTGTACTATGTGTGTACTATGTGTGTATTGTGTATACTATGTGTGTACTATGTATGTACTTTGTATGTATTGTGTATACTATGTGTGTACTATGTATGTACTATGTGTGTATTGTGTATACTATGTGTGTACTATGTATGTACTATGTATGTATTGTGTATACTATGTGTGTACTATGTATGTACTATGCGTGTATTGTGTGTGATATGTGTGTACTATGTGTGTACTATGTGTGTATTGTGTATACTATGTGTGTACTATGTATGTACTATGTATGTATTGTGTGTACTATGTATGTACCATGTATATACTATGTGTGTGCTGGGTGCGTACTGTGTGTACTATGTGTGTATTGTGTGTGATATGTGTGTACTATGTGTGTACTATGTGTGTATTGTGTATACTATGTGTGTACTATGTATGTACTATGTATGTATTGTGTGTACTATGTATGTACCATGTATATACTATGTGTGTGCTGGGTGCGTACTGTGTTTACTGAATGCGCTACTCGGCAGGCAGCTGTCACCTCGTGCGGTTTCGCTTTGTGCGCCTTTTTTTGTACGACTACCGCATAAAGCGAGGGGGACCTGTACACATACTGTGTAAATACTGCATAAACTATCGGTGTGCGTACATGTAAAATACAGCAATAATGCATCACAGCTCTAGGCTTTAGCGTAATCTCCAGATTCTAAGATGCACTTCCTCTTCCGCCCTGTATTTTTAAACAAACGTGTTAGTGAGGGTCGCGTATCGCACACCGTGTCCACCCAAACTTTTTCACCCCGTGTTCTTGTACAGGGATAGTGAGTTTTCAGGTCCATACGGGGCGTACAGACGTTTCAATACGGGCACAAATGTTGTAGTCTATTTGTTTATTCCTTGTGATGGGACTTTGTAGGATGAACGTTGAGATTTATAAGGGCACGGGGTGACCAATAAGGTCTGATTTGGTCTCTAATAGGTAGGGCACTGATAAGGGTTGACAGGTTTGTAGTAGTGTATAGTGTGGTGCATAGTGTAGTGTATAGGATGAACGTTGAGATTTATAAGGGCACGGGGTGACCAATAAGGTCTGATTTGGTCTCTAATAGGTAGGGCACTGATAAGGGTTGACAGGTTTGTAGTAGTGTATAGTGTGGTGCATAGTGTAGTGTATAGGATGAACGTTGATATTTATAAGGGCACGGGGTGACCAATAAGGTCTGAATTGGTCTGTAATAAAGTAGGGCACTGATAAGGGGTTGACAGGTTTGGTCTTGTAATCAGGAGAATGCGGTAACTTGACACTCGACGAATATAAAGTTCTCACGAAAGCGTTCACCCGACTCCCCCTGGCCACTCGCGTGTGAACACTCACCAGCCACTCACCACAGACGGCGTCAACTTCTACCCTGGCAGTCTCTACATTGTCATACAGTGGGAAAAAAGTATTTGATCCCCTGCTGATTTTGTACGTTTGCCCACTGACAAAGAAATGATCAGTCTATAATTTTAATGGTAGGTTTATTTGAACAGTGAGAGACAGAATAACAACAACAAAATTCAGAAAAACACATGTCAAAAATGTTATATATTGATTTGCATTTTAATGAGGGAAATAAGTATTTGACCCCCTCTCAATCAGAAAGATTTCTGGCTCCCAGGTGTCTTTTATACAGGTAACGAGCTGAGATTAGGAGCACACTCTTAAAGCGAGTGCTCCTAATCTCAGCTTGTTACTTGTATAAAAGACATCCGTCCACAGAAGCAATCAATCAATCAGATTCCAAACTCTCCGTGTTTGGAGGAGGAGGAGGAATGCTGCCTATGACCCCAAGAACACCATCCCCACCGTCATACATGGAGGTGGAAACATTATGCTTTTGGGGTGTTTTTCTGCTTAGGGGACAGGACAACTTCACCGCATCAAAGGGATGATGGACGGGGCCATGTACCGTCAAATCTTGGGTGAGAACCTCCTTCCCTCAGCCAGGGCATTGAAAATGGGTCATGGATGGGTATTCCAGCATGACAATGACCCAAAACACACGGCCAAGGCAACAAAGGAGTGGCTCAAGAAGAAGCACATTAAGGTCCTGGAGTGGCCTAGCCAGTTTCCAGACCTTAATCCCATATAAAATCTGTGGAGGGAGCTGAAGGTTCGAGTTGCCAAACGTCAGCCTCGAAACCTTAATGACTTGGAGAAGATCTGCAAAGAGGAGTTGGACAAAATCCCTACTGAGATGTGTGCAAACCTGGTGGCCAACTAAAAGAAACCTCTGACCTCTGTGATTGCCAACAAAGGTTTTGCCACCAAGTACTAAGTCATGTTTTGCAGAGGGGTCAAATACGCATTTCCCTCATTAAGATGCAAATCAATTTATAACATTTTTGAAATGCGTTTTTCTGGATTTTTTTGTTGTTATTCTGTCTCTCACTGTTCAAATAAACATACCATTATAATTATAGACTGATCATTTCTATGTCAGTGGGCAAACGTACAAAATCAGCAGGGGATCAAATACTTTTTTCCCTCACTGTAGAACACGGCGCGGACGGCACGTAACATCTACTTACATCGCCACTATATTTGCTTTACTTGTGGAGACATCAGCACTGGGAAGACAAAGGCGGCCGGACGTGTTGTTGGCCACCTCTCCCGTGCCCTTCCAGCCTGCATAGGTGCTCGCTGACAGCACTTTCCCGATTAGCACGGTTGGTTACGTACGGTGCGAAATAAGTTCAACATAAAAAGTCTGTCCAAGGCTATACGGGGGGATATTTGCTGAGACGCGATGCCATGTCCGCTGTACGTTGTAGTACAACTCACCCGATACTCACCGCTCCATTAACCCCTGGCACAGCCGACATCACTCACCTGGCACACCCCAACACGTGGCACACTCACCTAACCACACTCACCTAACCACACTCACCTAACCACACTCACCTAACCACACTCACCTAACCACACTCAGCCCAAATTTTGATTTAAAGCTTTCGTGACTGCAGTAATTCATATTCTTAGTTCTTTCGGTAAAGTCACGTTGAAGGGAAACAACAAAATAATAAAATATATATAAAACACTCAGCCCGTCACCTGGCACTCACCTAACCACACTCACCTAACCACACTCACCTAACCACACTCACCTAACCACACTCACCTAACCACACTCACCTAACCACTCACCTAACCACACTCACCTAACCACACTCACCTAACCACACTCACCTAACCACACTCACCTAACCACTCACCTAACCACACTCACCTAACCACACTCACCTAACCACACTCACCTAACCACACTCACCTAGCCACACTCACCTAACCACACTCACCTAACCACACTCACCTAACCACACTCACCTAACCACTCACCTAACCACACTCACCTAACCACACTCACCTAACCACACTCACCTAACCACACTCACCTAGCCACACTCACCTAACCACACTCACCTAACCACACTCACCTATCCACACTCACCTAACCACTCACCTAACCACACTCACCTAACCACACTCACCTAACCACACTCAGTCCGTCACCTGGCACTCAACACTCACCCGGCACTCACCTGGCGACATTCATCAGCCAGCCACAAATATAGAGATCCCCGTATAGCCTTAACAGACTGTAAGGGCAAGTGCTGTTAGCGAACTGCACCTTTGGAGGCCGGAACGCAACACGAGGGGGTGGGTGGGCAGCACCACGCCCGACCGCCTTTGTCTCCCCAGTGGCGATGTTTACACACCGCGCCAGGCACCCATTTGAGGCTGAGTCGACCTAGGGGAGGCCCAGGACCGGTTCAGATAATCGTCACTGTTATTGGCCGTGAACGGGAATCGAACTCCACTGCCGCTCCCCACGACGCTCAGCCCTCGCCTGGCACTCAGCACTCACCTGCCAGCACTCACCAGCAGTGCCACACTCACCAGCAGTGCCACACTCACCAGCAGTGCCACACTCACCAGCAGTGCCACACTCACCAGCAGTGCCACACTCACCAGCAGTGCCACACTCACCAGCCGTGCCACACTCACCAGCCGTGCCACACTCACCAGCAGTGCCACACTCACCTGCCGTGCCACACTCACCTGCCGTGCCACACTCACCTGACAGCACTCACCAGCAGTGCCACACTCACCAGCAGTGCCACACTCACCAGCCGTACCACACTCACCTGACATCACTCACCTGACATCACTCACCTGACGTCACTCACCAGCCGTGCCACACTCACCTGACATCACTCACCAGCCGTGCCACACTCACCAGCAGTGCCACACTCACCAGCCGTACCACACTCACCTGACATCACTCACCTGACATCACTCACCTGACGTCACTCACCTGACATCACTCACCAGCCGTGCCTCACTCACCTTACATCACTCACCTGACGTCACTCACCTGACATCACTCACCAGCCGTGCCTCACTCACCTGACATCACTCACCTGACGTTACTCACCTGACATCACTCACCTGACATCACTCACCTGACATCACTCACCAGCCGTGCCACACTCACCTGACATCACTCACCAGCCGTGCCTCACTCACCTGACATCACTCACCTGACATCACTCACCTGACGTCACTCACCTGACATCACTCACCAGCCGTGCCACACTCACCTGACATCACTCACCTGACATCACTCACCTGACGTCACTCACCTGACATCACTCACCAGCCGTGCCACACTCACCTGACATCACTCACCTGACGTCACTCACCTGACATCACTCACCTGACGTCACTCACCTGACATCACTCACCAGCCGTGCCTCACTCACCTGACATCAGTCACCTGACGTCACTCACCTGACATCAGTCACCAGCCGTGCCTCACTCACCTGACATCACTCACCTGACGTCACTCACCTGACATCACTCACCTGACATCACTCACCAGCCGTGCCTCACTCACCTGACATCACTCACCTGACGTCACTCACCTGACATCACTCACCTGCCGTGCTGCCGCCTGTCGTGCCCGCTCGTTCTCTGCCTCCTCGGCCCCGCCGCCTCCGCATTGTGGAGATTCCTCCGTCAGCGCGTCCTGCGTGGTGGTGGTGGCGGGGGGTGGTGGTGGCGGGGGGCGGTCGCTGGCTTTCGGGTTTCGGCTTTCGGGGTGGGAGCGGGGCTATCGGGGGGAGGGGTTGGGAGGGGCTGCTGTTGAGGCAACATGCCAGCAGCGTGTGCGGTCTGGTTATTGATTAAACCACCCGTACCACCACCACCACGCGTGGTCGTTCCTGGAATCGATGCGTGCCCCTCCATCTCGACGGCATCGCCTCCGGCGACGTCACTGCGCGGAAGAGAAGGAGGGGGCCCCTCACTCGGGAAACCAGCAGCGCGTGCTTTTGAAAGGGAAGGGTTGGTGGATCACACCGACATTTGTAAGCCCCCCCTTGCCCCCCTCCCTCCCCAGCTGCGTACTGACCTGCTGCATGGTGGCCGTGGTCAAGAGGTGGCAGTCCAACGAGTCGGTTCGTCAAGCCGCCGATGTGGAACTCTTGCCAACAGGGTGGACGAGTGGTTAAAACTCGTGCAACAAGATCAATGGGTTCGATTCCTGACTCGGGTGCCTTTGCTGCGTGGAGTTTTGTTTGTGCTGACCGTGTTTTGCTGAGCGTGGAGGGCAGGGCGCATAGACGTTTCATGGAGCACAGTACAATACAAGGCATTGTGCTGCACCGCCGCCGCAAGGCACTCACCACTGATGTTGGCCGGGAATCAAAAATGAAAGTCGGGTTGTGGAGTTCATAGCGCAGCGTGGAACACTGCTCCACTTCTCCCTGTATGATCAATACAACAAAATCCCCGCCATATGAATGCTCACGGAGTCTCAACACGTCTCGTTAAAGAGGGTGCTGCTACATGGGGAGGTTTGCTACATGAGACCAACGGTGGCTAGGAGATATTAACTACCTCGCCTGGTATACAGGAGGCCGTGGGTTCTATCCCGACCATGACGCCTGCTGCTGTATATTTGGAGTTTGCGTGTCTCTCCCCGTGGTCGAGTGGATTTTTCTCCGGGTCCTCCGGTTTTTCCCTCGACATTTAGAATCAACATCACGCGTGTATATTATTTGGCTGCTTTCCACTTCCACGTGACAAGCCACTTCGTTGAGCGATCTTTTGTGGCCAAAACGCTTCTGAAAACGAGCTACACAGCTCAGTGGGCCTTACCTGGTAAAATAAAAAAAACAGTGAAAGGTTTGGCCATTGTCATTAATCAGAGTCGCGTGTCTCCTTGTGGGAAGACCCCGCAGAACCCGGGAGAAAACCCAACCACGCATGCGAAGGGGGGTAAGCACTCAAAACTCCGCACAGATGGATTCGAGAAATGTCTACATAGCAACTCATGTATGTGTGTGTGTTGAAGCCAAACGTGCTAATCGTGACCCCAACTAGACACGTGCTGGCCACCTGACGGTCCGTGCACATTAAGGGTTCTGAAAACAACTCGTGTCGTGGAAGTTTATGGTACTTTACCGCCGTATTCATAAAAAAAACACACAGCTTTTTTATTACAAATACACAAACCAACGGTTCCTAGCAACGATCCTTCTTGACGGAGAAGCGGTTCATTTCGAGTGTGCTAACCGTCATGGGAATGTGGAATTTCCACCACCGACGGTGAAAAAAATCAACGCTCGCACGGTCGTTTTGAGCTCTGACGGACACCGCTACTTGATGACTTTCTGTCGTGATGTACGAAGCGGGTGACGAGGTGTAGTGTACAACCGGCGGGTGACGAGGTGTATTGTACAACCCGCGGGTGGCTAGGTGTAGTGTACAACCGGCGGGTGACGAGGTGTATTGTACAACCCGCGGGTGGCTAGGTGTAGTGTACAACCCGCGGGTGACGAGGTGTAGTGTACAACCCGCGGGTGACGAGGTGTAGTGTACAACCCGCGGGTGACGAGGTGTATTGTACAACCCGCGGGTGGCTAGGTGTAGTGTACAACCGGCGGGTGACGAGGTGTAGTGTACAACCCGCGGGTGACGAGGTGTAGTGTACAACCGGCGGGTGACGAGGTGTAGTGACCAGGTACACTCTACAAGGAGTGGATGTTCACGATAATTGGATGGGGGGGGGAGTGGTCAGTCACGTGGTCAGTCACGGCTCGGGCGCGGCACGCGCGGCAGGGCAAGCCCCTTCCTGGAACCCACGCAGCCGCGGTGTCACAACAACGACACAACAACAACAACAATGACGACCCAACAACAACAACCGCCGTTCACCACTAAGTGTCGGTGACGTCACCACGACGCTTGTGCCAGGCTACGTGCCGCTTTGAGGCCACGTGAAGTGCCGAAGTCTCGCAGCCACCCAGGTGCCGTGGGAAAAAAACCGAAGGACCCGGAGAAAAATCCACGCGACCACGGCGTCAGAGGCACGCAAACTCCAAATATACAGCAGCAGCAGGCATCGTCAGGGTCGGGATCGAACCCACGACCTCCTACATACAAGGCGAGATAGTTAACATCTCCCAGCCACATTGGCGCCCGAATAAAATTACGAGCCGTGTGAAATGAAGTCGCGAGTCGCATCGAGCCTCCCGGCGATCATCGCACGCGAGCGCTTGCGTCATCGCGTGGGCTTCATGACAAGGGCTGCGTCAGGGAAGGAGGAAGATTCGGGGGGGGGGGGGGCTGTGAACAGACGTGGGGGGGGGGGTTAGAAACACGCAAGTTCTCGTCAGGGCGGCGTGACGAGACGGGGCGGGGGGGGGTCCCTGTGTGTTTGTGTGGTTACGGCGTTACAGCTCGCTGTGCCGCACGCACGCACGGCCACGCTGCTATATATATACACACACACAGGCGTCTGTCGATGGTGATCGGGGCGAGACACAGCTGGGGGAAGTTGTCGTCTGCGCTCCAGCTCACTGCACGCCGGATTGCGCCACGCTTAGCAGTCGGCGGTGCCAGGAGGAGTACGGAGAAAAATAAAAACAAAGATGTTGGAGTTCATCGTGACCCTGTGCAAGTCCAGCGTCCTCCTCCTCCTCAACCTCGTGTCGCTCCTGCGCCACTTCGTGGTGATGGTGGTCACCCCTCCACTCGGCAGCCACCCGCACGCCAAGTGCCCTCCGGACCTTCGAGGTGATCGTCAGATCGCCGACTTACCAGGTGAGGAGACGTGGTGATGGCGATATCCGTGAGGTTATTGTCGCGAGTGCCCTGATAAGGGCTTATCTCCCCCCCCCGCCTTCACCAAGCCGTGCTGACCAGCGTGGTGAAGTATGGCACGGGAAGTTTCGTTCGCCCACCTGGGCACACACGCCCGTGAGAGAATAGTCGTGCAGTCGCCTCCCTATCACTCTTCCATGGCTTCTACCATGGCTGCTATTCCCGTGAACGTCACTCATTGATTCCTCAGCCCCACGTTGAGGACTCTTACTGTGTGTCAACCAGCACCCTGCGTGTCACGACACCTCACCCACACATTAAACCACCCACCCACTCACGCACTCACCCACACACTCACTCACACACTTACCCACTCACGCATTCATCCACCCACTCGCGCACACATTCATCCATCCACCCACTCACGCACTCACTCACACACTCACCCATTTACCCACACATTAATCCAGCCACCCACCCAATCACGCACTCACACACTCACTCACCCACTCACCCACACACTCACTCACCCACTCACACATTCATCCACCCACCCACTCACGCACTCACCCACACACTCACTCACACACTTACCCACTCACACATTCATCTACCCACTCACACACTCACACAATCACCCACTCATTCACCCACCCACCCACTCACGCACTCACTCACAAACTCACTCACCCACTCACATTAATCTACCCACTCACACACTCACTCACACTATCACCCACTCATTCACCCACCCACCGACACACTCACACAATCACACATCCACCCATTCACACACCTACTCATACAACCCACTCACACGAGGGGTTGGGTAGCCAGCACCAATCACGGCCGTGTTTGTCTCTCCAGTGCTGTTTACACACCGCACCATGTACTAATTTAAAGCTGAGTCGATCTAGGGGAGGGTCAGGAGCGGTTTATATATTTGCCACTGTTATTGGAAGTGAGCGGGAATTGAAATCGGGTTGCCTGGTTCGTAGCGCAGAGCGCTCACCACTGACAACAGCCGCCATTCAACACAAAGTGGCGGTGACATCACCGTGGCATTTGTGCCAGGCTAAGTGCACATCGAGGCAACGTGACGTGTCGAAGGCTCGCTGACAGGCCACCGGGCAGACCCCGTTGGTTGAATTCCTGAGCTGTTTACCAGATGCACCGACTGTGTACGAACCATCGTGCCACTTAGGCAGATCTTGTTGACACCGCTGGTACTGATCATCACCCGTAAGTCGCTGGCACCTCCCTATTAGCCACGGTTGGCTACGTGCGGTACCAAATATGTTCAACATGCAGGGCATGGACATACATTGAATACTGAACAGCTGAGAAAAAGGTAGCATGGCCATGCTAAATGTCCGACGAGTCAAACAAATGTGTTGATTTTACAACGTAAATATATCTGTTTGATGACTTTATATATATAAAATCCGTGCAACACTATATGCGATACGTTGTTCGGCCCTTCCCTCCTATAAGCTTCGAAGGCCCTCACAGCGTCCACGCGGCCCTGCACGCCCCCCCCCCCCCCCCTCCTACCGCCGTGTGGCCTGCAGACGGAGAGGGCCCTGCCTTGTGGCCTGCAGACGGAGAGGGCCCTGCCGACCCGAGCTCCATCCCGCTGGGCGCACCCGTGGTGCCCACCAGCGTGAACTACCACTTCACGCGCGCCTGCAACTATAAGTGCGGCTTCTGCTTTCACACGGCCAAGACGTCCTTCATGCTGCCGCTGGAGGAGGCCAAGAGGGGGCTCACGATGTTGCGGGACGCGGGTGAGAGAGGGGAAACATGGAGGGGGGGGGGGGTCACGATAACTCTTGACAAAGACGGTCCGATGTGTGACGATGCCATTATACATTAATTTTGTTGTTTAAAGTTGCCTTGCTGTCAGGGACTCGCCCTGGAGCAAACCGACCAAATTAATCAGAAGGTTGCTCAAAACTCGGGAGGAGGAGGAGGTTCGCCGTCGGCGTTTTGCGCGTGAGCAGTGAAGGCGCGGCCACCTTCCGTCACACTCCGTTCCCAATGACCTCGCCATGACGCGTGACATCACCTAGCCGTGCGACTTGAAGCATCAACATCGTTGCCGCGAGCTAAGATGACAACCGTCGCGCGAATGTCACCACCTCGGCTGGCAAAGCCTCGACAAAAAAAAACCGAAATCAACGGCATGGATCGAAGCGCTTCCGTGGACAAGAACGCTCCGTCGGACGCGGTGGAAGGGTGCCTGCCCGCGTGCTCACGCGTCATTTTCCATCCTCGTTCCCCAGGCATGGTGAAGATCAACTTCTCCGGCGGGGAGCCCTTCCTGCCGGAGCGCGGCCGCTACCTGGGCGAGATGGTGACGCACTGCAAGCGCCAGCTGCGCTTGCCCAGCGTCAGCATCGTCAGCAACGGCAGCCTCATCACCGAGCGGTGGCTCGCCACCTACGGTACCTGCCGCGGGGCACCCGGAATATAAATATTTATTCATACCGGAGGAATCCGATGAGCGATGATGCCCTTTTTTCCACAGGTGTCCACCGAGCCGCACCCGTTGCCAATGTCCCTGGCGGCGGTGACATTTTGGTGGCATAAATCGTGGGTACTGCCACCTCTTCAGAGACGTGTGTCCGGCACGTATAGCAACGAGCCCCACGGGGCAGCCGGGGCAGCAAGGGCAGCACCGACTATTTCCCCGGGGCATCTACCAAGGGAGGGCCAGTGTTCGTTGGCAAGAGACATCTTAAGTGATCTTTCCCCTTAGTTTGGGGTGTAACCCAGTGGGTGAGACCTCAGGGGCAGAGTTTAACTTCGGGGACTTTCTGCACCTTTGCCACAAAGCACTTCACCCGCGAGTCCGTGGCGGTGTCGGCAAAAGCACGCGACTATTATTACGGCTCTTATCGCAATCGTGACTTCTCCACTGTTGGCTTGTCGCGGCGCGCGCAGGCGAGCACGTGGACATCCTGGCGGTGTCGTGCGACAGCTTCGACGAGGACACGAACCGGCAGATCGGGCGCGGCGCCGGGCGGCGGAACCACGTGGAGACGATGCGACGCGTGCGCGACTGGTGCTTGGCGTACAAGATCGCGTTCAAGATCAACACCGTGGTCAACAGCTACAACGTGCACGAGGACCTCGCCGACTACATCACGGAACTCAGGCCCGTGCGCTGGAAGGTGCCGCGCCCGAGTTGCCCGCATGCAGCGCGACCAGGCCGACCGCTGCCACCACCACCACCACCACCGCCACCACCACCGCCGCCAGCAAAGATCCCCTGTAGAGACTGAACAGACTGTTGGGTCAAAAGCTGTTAGCGAGAACCTATGAAGGCCGGCATGGCATGCCAGGGGGTGGTGGCCAACACTACGCCCGGCCGCATTTGTCTCCCCAGTGCTGATGCTTACACACCGCACTAGGTACTAATTTGAGGCTGAGTCACCCTAGGGCCGATTTAGCACAGGGGTTTAAGGGGATGCATCCTGGGGGGCTCGGATTTTGAGGGACCCCCAATGATAGGTAAAAGGAAATCATATGATTAATCTGGTAATTAAACACATTAGCATTACTGTGTGAGTATTACCAGTAGCTATGAGCCAAATAGTTATTTCTTAAACGACCTTTGTTAGTTTTCACCTTGAATTCGTTTTACAGTTCGTTAAATCACGTAAAATAAACCCGACAAGTGAAATGAGCCATGTGAATAAAAATATGGGCGCTGGGCATCATCACCTCCGGGTGGTGGGGAGACAGCAAGCCGAAAGGAATTGGACGAACTGGACACAAAGAGCGCCCCCCCCCCCACAACTCAAACAGCCCCGGGCCCCCGACGTAACTTGATCCGGTGCTGTGGCTCTCTGCCATCCCTGCCCGTGGGCCCAGGTGTTCCAGTGTCTGCTCATCGACGGAGAGAACAGCGGCAAGGAAAGCCTGCGCCAGGTGCAGCCCTTCCTCATCGCCGACCGCGACTTCCAGAGCTTCCTGGAGCGGCACCGCCACGTGAGCTGCCTCGTCCCCGAGTCCAACGAGAAGGTGCCACCACCTCGCGCGAGCCGTGGGGCGCATAATGGCCGTGTCGGAGTCACTGAGCCGCCGCTGTTGACAGCCTGAGTTGCAACCCGCGTTGATTGTCCCGTATCATCTCTGTTGTCCTTACCCCCGCATCTCCGATGAGCACGGTTGTTAAACGTACGGTGCGAGAGAAGTTCAACGTACATTCGCTCTTAGTCACGAACGAGTCGGGCTAGAACATGACGTCGTAGGCATCGTCAGGCGGAGGTGGCTACGCTGCTGCTGCTGCTGCTGCACGTGGCTGCCTGTAACCCCGCACTGTGGAGGAGGCAGCAGCAGCAGCAGCGAGGCTTGGTGGATCACCGCACACACACACAGATGTTGTGACCTTCGGGGTCGCTGTACCCTGGTTCGCCAGAAGATGGCGGTACAGCAAATGGATCCATCTCCATCTGTTCCATCTGCGCGGGTAGAGTGTCCTCCCTCGCATGCGTGTGTTTTTCTCCGGGCACTCCAGAGCCCTCCCATATGCATGAACGCTCATTAATTCGCCGATAACACCTTCGTATATAGAGGGCCGCAAGACTTGGGAAGCGACGGCACCGGCCCGTTGCCTGGCCGCTGCCTTCCCGCTCGTCTGTGCCCCCCCCCCCCCCCCGAGAGTTCCAAGTTGTACACCCTCGCTATCGTCCATAGGCAATTACCTTCATAGTCAGTATGGACACAGAGAGAGATGTCCCGCATGCCGTCTGTGTGGCAGCATCGGTGGAACGAGAATTTAGAGGACGCCTGAGGAGGTTTGTCTGGTCGCCCATCTTATTTATTTATTTAGCGAACGCAAAGTCCCTAAGCTAAGCGGTTGCTTCCA
Organism: Petromyzon marinus; assembly: GCF_048934315.1. Classification (NCBI taxonomy): domain Eukaryota; kingdom Metazoa; phylum Chordata; class Hyperoartia; order Petromyzontiformes; family Petromyzontidae; genus Petromyzon; species Petromyzon marinus. The sequence continues at coordinate 1,402,169 of NC_133689.1, read as the reverse complement.
GTCATGCTGCGTTGAGGGTGAGGGAGGCCTCCACTGAGACCTGGGGAGTTTGAAACCAGCGGCGTGTTGTGGTGGGGTCGTAGTGAGGTGCTTATTTGCCAGGTCCAGGGGAGCCTGGCGCAGCCGGGACTGGAGTCGCGTGAGCGGACGCGGGCAGCGTGTCTACGTGCCAGCGCGGTAATCGGAAGCGATTTGTGTCTTTACAGATGCGGGACTCGTACCTCATTCTGGATGAATACGTAAGTGGCCGGAGATGAGATGGTCTAAAAGCGCGTGGCTCCTAGCGAGCGTTGTGGGTGATGAGTGTGGACGAGGCGTATCGGGGATGCTCAGTCGCATCGGTTCAGCCGCACGCTCGTCTCTGTGGTGGTGGGAGGTGGGGGGGGGGTAGAAGGGGGGCAGCCGCAGTCATCGTCACGCTCGATGATGTCACCCCGCTCACGATCATCGTTGAATAAAACAAAATCCTCTTTGTCGATGAATATTTGTTGTCACCAATCTCTCTTTGGTTCTTTCGCTAAAGTCACGTAGAAAGAAAATAAATTAAATAATAGCATACGACGTTTCGATTGCAACACAAACAATCGTCATCAGGTAGAACTTCAAATATGAGAGAGAGACAAAACACAGACACGGAGACACACAGACAGACACACAAGCAGAGAGAGAGAGAGAGACAACACATCTTAGCGTGGAGGAGACACACATTCTCTCCCTCTCGCTCTCACACAGATGCGCTTCCTGAACTGCACGGGCGGTGCCAAGGAGCCCACGTGCTCCGTGCTGGACGTGGGCGTGGAGAGCGCCATCCAGCACAGCGGCTTCGACGAGCGCATGTTCCTCCAGCGGGGCGGCAAGTACGTGTGGAGCAAGGCCGACATGCGGCTCGAGTGGTGAGCGCGTCGCCCCCGCGTGGCCTCGCCGGCCAGCCCGGCCCAGCGCTCTTCGGCGCCGCTGGTAACCGCCGCCGCCGCCGTCTCCTCGCTCCGCCTGCCACGGCGCACGGCCCCGTGGCCAGGTAGCGACGCTTCACCCGCCACGCGGTGATGGGCAGCAGCGGCGCCGCCGTCCTCACCGCCGTTATCGTCGCCGGTCCCGCGACGCGTCCGGCCGGAACGCGCGGGAGGACCCCGCTGTCGCGTGCTCAGAGAGCAACATTAACCGCGTAGAAATTCAGTGTCCGTGTGCGGGGTTAAATGTGCCCATAACGAAACCGCGAACCGTTAATTGGGTCGATTGCAAATTTGACACTTGCGAGACAGAACCGTGGATGGTTTGAGAAGGGCTGGCCTTCGATGTTGATGCACCGTGCACCCGTGCGGGGGCGCTGTAGTCGGTGGAGCCTTGTGCGGGTCCGTGGCACGTGGACACGCGGATCCGCTTGTCCACCCGGACGATCAGTTGTGTCACTTTGTTTGCGGTCAAGTTGGGCGACTTCGAGAGCAATTTTGTCACCCGTCTCAGTCATCACTTATTTTTCAGTGAGAAGTGGAGATGAGTGAAGGTGCGGGTACGGGAGACATGTTCAGGAGTTCACTGTCCAGCAGAGGGCATCCTCCTCCTAATCGCTCTTTCATTGAGGCCGTGTGATCATTATTTGGATGCATTTAAACTCAACTTTTTTTTAACCAGGTAAGGCCCACTGAGCTATAATATAGCTCTTTTTTCAGAAGCGACCTGGCCACAAATTATAGTTCAACGAAGTTGGCTTATCATAATGCGCACATTTATGGCAGTCAAATACTCTAAACGCGTGGTGATGTTGATTCTAAATGTGGAGAGAAACACCGAAAGACGCGGAGAAAAATCCACTTGATCACGGGGAGAGAGACACGTAGACTCCAAATATTCAGCAGGCGTCAGGGTCGGGATCAAACCCACAACCTCATGCATACCAGGCGAGGTAGTTAACATCTCTCCACTGTGGCCAGTCTCTCGCCACCGTTTGTGTCGGTAAGATCCTCCACCACCCGACGCAACCAAACAAATTGAAGCGCCGCTCCAATTATAATAATTATTTGAGCTCAAGCAGTTGTCACAGTTGTCACAACGGAACGTAGCACCAACGGCACATGTGACGTTTGGCTTGGAGCTGCGTCAAGCATCATCAGGACAGGTGTCAGAAGTCGTAAATCTTCCGCGTTAGCCTGTTAAAGTATTATTATTTTTTTATAGCGTTCCGCCTCGCAAGTTTGTAAACCGAATTACTCTCGCGAAACTTGCGTGTATGTTGGCCCTTGCCAGTGTAAACCATTGAACAAGCGTTAAAGTTTACTTAGCTTACAAACTACATATGACAGCAGGAACAAAAAATCTATACGATGGACATTATCATATTTATGTAAATATTTTAGTTGGGCTGCATGCCACATGTATTTTGGTTCATGCCATTATAGATTGTTGTGTTGTATTGTCATTCTATCAATGGATCAGCATGTTAATGTTCTGTACATCTATATATATAAAAGGGAAATTTGTGAATGTGTGTCTGCTCAAAATGTTTAGCGTACTTCCCGACATGCAACAAACTTTGAATTTGTCATGTGGGTACTTTGCAGACTGTACACCATGGAAAAATTATAAAATAGACTTTTGTATTTTCCTTGGCCGGGTGGGGGGCGCAATAATGCATTTATATTGCACGGCAAGTGAGCTGTGACGTCACATCTGTCATGTGACCCGTGTGCGGAAGCGTAACGGAGTGTGCCTGCTCATGTCACCCCCCCCCCTCAACCCTCCGCGGGTAAAGTGAAATACAAATGTGTTGCAGGTCGAAGGCGTTCTTCGCGCAGCATTGCTTTACTATTTGAGTCGTTTACTGCCGTACGCACCCTGAAAGTTGTGTGGTGTGTCTGCAGCAAGCGCGTGTATGTGTACCAATGGACGCGCGCGTGTGTGGGGGGAGCGGTAGTGTAGTGGTTAGCGCTACGCTGCGCTACGAACCCGGCGACCAGAGTTTGATTCCCGCTCACGGCCACCACCGGTGGCTCAGCCTCAAACGAGTAACTGGTGTGGTGTGTGAACATCGCCACTGGGGGGACAAAGGCGGCCGGGCGTGGTGAATCCAAGTCCTGGGTGAATCCAAGTCCCGGGCGAAGCCGGGTAGTAAAGCTAGTAGTAGAGACGCGCAGTACCGAGTTTCTTAAATCCCCACCCCGCTCCGACACGCCGGTCGGTGGCATGCGGACACGCGGGTCGGTGACACGCGGACACGCGGGTCGGTGGCACGCGGACACGCGGGTCCGTGGCACGCGGACACGCGGGTCCGTGGCATGCGGACACGCGGGTCCGTGGCACGCAGACACGCGGGTCCGTGGCACGCAGACACGCGGGTCCGTGGCACGCAGACACGCGGGTCCGTGGCACGCAGACACGCGGGTCCGTGGCACGCAGACACGCGGGTCCGTGGCACGCAGACACGCGGGTCCGTGGCACGCAGACACGCGGGTCCGTGGCACGCAGACACGCGGGTCGGTGGCACGCAGACACGCGGGTCGGTGGCACACAGACACGCGGGTCCGTGGCACGCGGACACGCGGGTCCGTGGCACGCGGACACGCTTGTCCACCCGGACGATCAGTTGCGTAACTTTATTTGCGATCAAGTTGGGCGACTTCGAGAGAAATTTCGTCACCGGTCTCAGTCATCACGTATCTTTTATTTGGTGGTGAGGGGTGGAGACGAGTGACGGTGTGGGGTGCGGGAGACATGTTCAAGAGTTGGGTCGTCCAGCAGAGGGCAGTCTCCCTCCGTGAGCGGTGATCCTACACGAAACAAAACACGACACGAAACAAAACACGGGCAGCTGCCACGTCCATGATTTATTTGCTCAACAAATATTTCTAGGTCGATAACACAATATCTGTTTGTGGCAAGTCACGATTGGACTCGCCTCTGCCATAGGAATGTGGAATTTTCACCGCTGGGCTCAGGTCTGTCGCGATAGGGTTGAGCACCGACTCGAGCGAGGGGTGTGGAAGCGCGGCCGCAAGAGGCCCGCCGTGTCCGTGGGCCGCCACGCGATCCCAAGCCGTCACTGCACGCAGCATAGCCGCACTCATTGGGCACTAGTGGGCGTCAATTGTACGCCTTTAAAACGGCACTGTTTTATCTTAATCCGTCGCTCAGTCGCTCCTGTCACTGCAATGACCCTTTGCCGTGGCCGATCTGTGGAAGAGTAGGCCCAGATAACTTCGAGAGCGGTCTCCAGAGCTTCCTCTAGTGGAAGCCCTTCCACCAGCAGTGGCGTGGGCGAACAATTGCAGGGCTGCGCCTTTACCTCTTTATCACAGAGTAGGTGTGGCCACCTGTTTTCCCATTGTTCTGGAGGCGTTTGTCCTGACCAGGTGCGTCTCTCTCTCTCACGCTCTCTGCGTGTGTTGGTATGCCAGTGGTTTGCAAACTGCTCAAATTCATGCTCCGGCAAACCTGGGTTCGACTCCCCGCCACGGCTAACATCATTGGCCACTATCTGAATCGGTCACGGGCTTTCCCAAGGTTAACTCGGCCTCAAATGAGTAAGTTCATGGTGAGGTGTGTACACAATTCTGGGGAAACAGGCGGCTCTGGCCACGGTAACCCCCTCGTGTGATGCATCAATCTTAATTGGGGCTTGCTACCAGCCCTTAACCCAACAATCCATACTTTTACACGGGGACATTTGTCTTGGTTTTACGATGGGAGTGGTTTGCAAAATGCACTATTCTATTCTTGGGTATGATGGCAATGTGGTTCAGGAGCTAAATGCCAATACCGAGGGCTGATAGCCACGACGAGAGGGCTTCAAGGAGGGAGTTCGCGTAATCGTGCTGCACTGTTCCGGTTAAACCTGGGTTCGACACCTGGTGGAGATCCGAACCTGTGCTTGGCAGTAACCCTTAGATCGACTCAGCCTTAAATGAGCACATTGTGCGGTGTGCGTACCCATCAGCATCAGTGATGTATCAACAGGTCCTAGGCCAATACTGCCCCCTTAATCACCCCACACTGACCAGCACGGTGAAGTATGGTCAAACAGCCCGCAGGAACGACACGGCGTGGGTAAGGCAAGCCTTCATCCAACAGTGGATTGACAAAGAGGCTGTTAAATATAATTAAAGTTTTATCTATTTGAGTGTTCACAATGTGACTTCATTGTAATCAGCAATTTATCTATCCACTTGTGGATGAACGCCTCTGCAAGCCGTTGCTGTAAACGCATTTGGCAAGCCTCCGAGTGAGAATAATGAGGCTTGTTTATTTGTGCGAGTGTGGCCATCATTACTACTGCAACAATCCATGTCCGCGGGGCAAGTGTGTTCCTTGCAAGAGAAACGCACGCGAAATGTACGCCGATCCGTTGTATGATTTTGAAACGAGGTTCACATCTTACTTTTGTAAACAGCAGAGCTCATAAGCATTGCCCACGGCCGATTAGCATAAAATGCGGCCGCAGCAACAGCATCGGTCAAAATTATGGAAATGTTCACCTCGGCTGCATAGACCTCGTCGTAGACCTCCTCGCTCAATGGAACTTAGCGGAGGAGCAGTCTAAGAGAAGTACTGGGGACATGTAGAACGATTCGCCTCTGTTGCACGGATAGCTGGGAATGATAAAGACTAATCAGTGATGAAGAATAATCAGTGTTTATTCTTGTACTCTACATGTAGTCTTATGACAGATAGCGTATATATTTAAAAAAAATGCATCCATCCAAACAGTTTTCCTTTTTAAACTCAAAGCAGTGATGCTTGAGATCGAGTCTCAATGAGAATTGGGACAATGTCGCAGCCCAGCGGTTGCCAAATTCTCTGCTCGTTGTTGCAGAGATCCCGCGGTTCGATTCCAGCGCCCGCCCTGGTCAATGCCGCGCTTGCATTGACCGTATAAATAGTACGCGCCATCTGCTGCACAGTGGGCGTTAAAGATTCCGTGACGTCATTCGCAAGAGTGGGTCATTCTATGCCACAGTCTTGTTCTAAATTTGCCAAATGTTATGAATTACACACCGCAAATTTACTGAATTGGAATGTACAACACACGAATCAGGACCCTCCTGAAAAAGAGTCATTAAACTCAGTGAGGCTTTCCTGGGTAAACAAGCGTGGCAATAACAAATTATTAACCCAGTGGGATGATGCACTTCACTGAGCTCTTGAGAGTTGTATTAACTGATATTAATTTCCACGTGGAACTAGGAAACCGTGTTAGGCTTGAGTCTTGACCGAATGCCTTGGGAGTCCGGGTACAATGTGTCACTGTGCGCGTGGTGCGTGAAGTGGCTGACGAAGGCTGCGACGTGGAACTGATCTTTAGCCAAGAGCCGGGGGCGGGGCGGGGTCAATCTCAGTAGAAAGTTCGCCTCTTGACGCTGACCACGGCACTGATGAAGTAGAGAAGAGTCGTGTAAAATGAGATCACCTGCACACAGGAGAGAACACATTAATGCCATCATCATTTCATCAAGTGCCCCATCGGCAATAGACGCCGATAACCAGGGCCGCCGATAGCACCTGACGTCAATATATGAACCACCCACGCGTCCCACGCTACCCAGCACCTGCAGTTCAACCCAGAGGAAAGCGCCCTGAAGACGCTCCTCTCCTTCACTCCACATGCTCTGGACACATCCCTAGTGGACTTCTTAAGAGAATGCGGTCGACTTGGCCAACGTCAATAGATTTTTGTTTTTAACTGAGACCTCCAACAAGCAAAACAAAACTATCTTCATCATCAAACCTCGTCACCAATCACGGTTCATACACTCTCCTATGTCGTGTTGCTCCATGCGCGAGGCATCCGGAAACACCCACGCAGGAGTGTGATCTATAACACTGCCTTGAGCAAGCAGTGTGCAGGGCTGCACCTTTTGCCTATTTTTCTAGACATTATTCATTCAGCGCAGCCACAGACGTGTTTAGCTCTCATCTTATGCATCCCCCCGTGTTAATTCAAGTCCAAGAGGACGTGCATCTGTGCAGATTTGCCCGCGCCTCTGCTATGAAATATTCATCATACTCACATTGCAAGCGCTCTATCTGGGTCAGAATCCGCAAGCCAAGAAAGATGTACCTGACATTTCTTGCTCACATGAGCAGACGCAGTACTAACCTCCTGCTCACAGTCCTGAGCCAATGGTGGGAATACCACGTTCCTATGGCGGGGGCCGAGTCTACCCATTGTTGATGTCAACCTATGTTGGTACTAATTGTATCGACCCCCAGAGGGAGATGATGGGCTGAGTCAACCACCCAAGCCGCTCGCTCTACCGCTGGACATAGTGGACATGTGTGAAAAAGAGCTTCATAGCTCATTGGATTTCTCCTGCAGTCTAAATAAAGAATCTGAGCCGGTTAACCGTTTGCATGCAAGGACATATCTCTTATGTCCACGGGAATGCCTCGCTGAATGTCCAGACTCATCTTCCCTGGCACCGTTTAGACAATGTTACGTTGTGAATATTATACCCACGTCCCGTGCCATTAAAATATACAATACCCACTGAAACAGTATCCAGAGATTATACAGAACTCCAAGGTGTATTCCAAAGCATTCAGCCGTCTCCCCTCGATCTCAATGGACTTTGTATCAAATCCATTAACGCTCTCTCCACCTCTGTGTGACACGGAGCCATCGCTTTCACAATATTCAATCAGCTTTTGAGATGAAAGTCAGAGGGGTCATCGGAATCAGTGGGGCATCTGTAAATGGATCGCCCTATGTGTGTATGTATTACTTCAAAGGTGCTCACTAAAATCACTTGCCCCAGCAATCTGTTAAAGGCTACACGGGGGATTTTGTCTTTGTCTCATTCTTTGACATTTTGAAATAGTGCGTCATGCCCTTAACATCACATAGTCCGACACATTCCACCGTTTTGCGTGTGTCTCTGTTTATTTTAATAAAAACTTTTCTTTGTTAGGAACGATTTCAGACCTTTCCGAGGGCATTACATTTTAACGAAAAAAGTACTCAAATAAATAAAAAATCGAGCATCCGTTGTCTTCTTCTTCTCTGACCAAAAGCGAGCAGGCCGAGCGTTGCGCATTGGCGACATCCCGTGCCAACATTCCCACGTGTGCACCGTGAGACTGTAAGCCCTCCCGACTCCTCTCCTGCCCTGGAGGATGCGAGCTACGGCCCAACGCGTCGCTGTGTGTATATATATTACCCCGAAGCCGTCACGAGCCTCATTGTGATGTACAAATGCAAAGTTATCCCTCTCCGTGTGCGTGCGAGCTATTTTAGAACGCCGGCAACCGGTAAATCGCGCCTTTGGCGGTTTATCTTCAGTGGCGGCGGGACACGCTTCCCCTTCCTCGACCAATCTCGCGGAATCGCTTTATTCACGTGGCGGCGTACGTGAGTGATCCAGCGTGTTGCAAGCTAAGGGGTTGGTGGGTCACACAGAGATCAAGGCGCCCTCGTCTCACTCCAGTTGCTCGCTCACAGGCGGTCAGTTGCCTCCGTATCAATCTTCTATCGCTACGACTGCCCATGAACTTCACTCGTTGATTCCTCCGCCCACGTTGAGGAAACGGTCTACCATACACTGTGTCGTCTCCTCCACCACACTGTGTCCACTCACCACACTGCAGGTCACAAAAACACTCACCCACCCACTCACCCACTCATCTACTCACCCACTCATTCTCCCACTCACTCAGCCACTCACTCAGCCACTCATTCACCCACTCACTCACCCACTCACTCACCCACCCACCCACTCACCCACTCAATCACCCACTCACTCACCCACTCATTCACCCACTCACCCACCCACTCACCCACTCACCTACTCACCCACCCACTCACCCACTCACCCACTCACCCACCCACTCAATCACCCACTCACCACACTGCAAGTCACTTCACTTCTCTTTCTGCTTCTTTCCTCGCACTGCGCCAGTTTGTAATTCCCTTCCAGCGTTTTTTTACCCCAAGCTGTTATAATAAAAAAAATTACCTTTCTCAATTCAAACTCAGGTTAACTGTACATTTTACAACTATGATGGTGCTTTTTGTTGCTGACAGTGTGACGTTGTGGGCCTTCGGGCCTGGTTCTCTGGCAATCCCAGGCTACATTGTTGACTTGCAGTCTACGGGTGTCCAGATTTTCTGCTTTCTTTCCATGCCCAAACCACCAGTGACAATTGAATTGGCCAAACATCGCCCCGTTATTCTTTCAACCGCCGCGCCATACGATCGAATCGAAACAGCGAGAAGTCAGAGAGGTTTTCACATCCGACTGCGGTGATGCTCGCCGGCAGCACTGCGCTCGCACGCACGCACGCGCCCACGGTCGCGCGCGTGCGGGCCCCACCGAGGCGGCGATGTTGAGATTGTAGACGATGGCGGAGTACGACTCGACGTCGTTGAAGACCATCAGGTTGGCCTGCAGCACGGAGGCACCGAAGAACAGGAAGGTTGCCACAATGTAGAAGACGGCGTCCTGGGAATTGAACACGGACACTTCTCACTTTTCCTACGAATATTTAGGGGTTTTTTTTTTGCTCTAGACATTTATCCCAATTAACCGCGGGCAGTTGAACCCCAGATTTGAACCGAGGATCTCATTGTTGGTGGCTCAGAGCAGTCGGCCACTTCGCTTTCGGAAAACCTAGTTTGGTCAGTCGCATCGCAATGCCACCGCTCGCTCAGGACAGCGCGACTATGGCCACTCCTCCCCCTCCCAGCATTGTGAGGCAGTCGTCTTCCTGAGACGTGTCGTGGTTTCTATGTATTTATATCAGAGGTGACAATCACCCATTCAGCCACTCACCCTGCCGTGTACCTATCTACCCAGCCACCCAGCTACCCAACTACCAAAGCAGCCACCCGGTTACCCAACCACCCATCCAGCTACCCACCCAGCTACCAACCACCCACCCAGCTACCCAATCAACCACCCAGCCATCCACGCAGCCACTCGCCCAACTACCCACCCAGCTGCCACCCGCCCAGATGCCTCTCCCAACTACCCAGCCATCTGGGCGACGCACCAGGAAGGACCAGGGCAGCTGGGCGCGCTCGGGCACACGCGTCGCGTAGAGCAGCAGCTGCACGAGGGAGGCGACGAAGAGGAACACCGGCACGAACATGCAGAAGCCCTGGTACGCGTGGAAGGCGCGCGGCAGCCGCGAGGCGGCGAGCAGCGCCCACACCACGGCGCAGCACAGCTGCGCGGCAAACACACGCAAGGTAAAGGTCACCCGTACAGTCGCTGCAGGGTGGTTCGGGCAAGTGCTGCTGGTCAGCGACGGCGAGGGCCGGCACGGCACGCACCTATAAACTACACCTTTTTAAATTATTATTTTACCAGGTAAGGCCCACTGAGCTGTACTGATTTTTTCAGAAACGACCTGACCACAAATGATAGCTCAACGAAGTGGCTTATCACGTGGAAATTTATAGCAGCAATATATTACGAATGCGCGTTTCTAAATGTGGAGAGAAAACCCGGAGGATCAGGAGAAAAATCCACGCGATCACGGGGAGAGAAAGACGAGCAAACTCCAAATATACAGGTGCCAGGGTTGAACCTACGACCCCTGTGTACCAGGCAGCACCCTATGTGTCCAACACCCAGTGCTGGCTTTGCACACAATGCCAGGTACTAATTTGAAAGCCGAGTCGATCAAGGGGAGGCCCAAAACCGGTTCAATTATCTGCCACTGATGTTCGCCGTGAGCTCGGACCACTGGGTCCATAGCACGATGCGTCCACCACGACAAAAAAAACAACATCCGCTATTTACCGCAAAATTGAAAGTAACGTCAATAGGGCGCTTATGCTAGGCTCGGTTCACTTAAGACCACGTGTGAAGCATCAAATACTCGCTGGCAAGAGGTCACAGGACAGGCCGGGCGTTGCGGGTTGACTGAGATGACTGACAGATGCACCACCTGTGCCCTCCCCACTGTGTCATCCCTCTGTGCTTTATGCGCCCTGAATGTTGTTGTGAGCGTCGCTCTGCGTCTGCATCTGCCGGCGTGTGTCAGAGATGCACGTAGAGACTTGTGTAGTCATTTAATCATTCCAAATAATGATGATGATGTTGATGCTGGTAATAACGATGATGATCACGATGTAATAAACTTCCATGGATATATTATTTCTCTATACCAGGAGTTAACGAAATGCTGGTGAATGATGGTGGTGATGATGAGACGGTGATGCTGATGCTGTTACAAGCTTTCGCAGAAGTCATTTATATTTTTCTATGCCAAACGTTAATGAAATACTGGTAAATGTGGCCAGAGTGCAGGTTATGCTGGGCTCAGTGATTGATTTCCCATAAGCTGATAGACTGCAGAGCCATTAATTTTGTCTGGTGCTCAAATCGAGATATGTCTCTCAAGAATAGAGCATTGCCGAAAAGACCGAGGAAGCAAATTTAGAAGTGGGAGAGCAGAGCGTCTATTGGATTTAATTAAAAAATGTTTGCTCCCTGATATTGGGGTCCTGCAAAACTTTTTATGTGGCTTAGGCAAAAGCGGTTTGAGTGAAACCGAGCGAGCGAACGGCGAGTTGCCGCCCTCCGTTACGCTTTTGATGAAATTTCGTTTGGCAAACGCCAGGAAAGTAATCACAAATAAACGATAGCGGAAGCCTTTTGGACAACTCGGGGCAGTGAATACATCTCAGCAACGTGCTTTAATGGCAAAGGCGCAGCCATGCAATTGCTTATTCACTGCACTGCTGGGGCAAGGGACTGCTAGACGGAGCTTTTGAGAGCCGACCCCAGACGGTACTTGGCCTACTCTTCCATAGTGGGCAGGTGTATTGGAAGAGATAGGCCTACCCGCGAATTGCCATCACCGAGCTGTCCTCTACCCGTTCGGGTGGACGGAGGTGAAGATTTCAGAAACTTGCCCCAGTGTTTGAACTACGGCGCCCAGGAGCTGGGAGTCGAACCGGCGAACTCCGCATTGCAAGTCCAGTGCGCTGCGAACCATTTTACACCGCCTGTGGCAGCAGCCCTCAATAGTTATTATTTAATTAAAATTTAGCTCGTTCAGACATCCAAACGAAGGAGCGGTCACGATGAGCCACGAGGCTGGCTTCGTGTGCTCATGGATGCGTCGGCAAATCACAGCGATTCCATGAACCTGACACCGCCGCCATGTGAAAGGATCCCGTCTGGTGGATCTTTCCATAATGAATGTGTCGTTAAACTCGCCACCACCCGACACAGCACACTGGTGTGCTGAAGTAGTAACTCATTTTCAGGTTGTGTTTACGTGACAAGCCTTACTAATTGGCTGTGTCGGGTGGTGGTGGGTTTAACGACACAATTATATGCACGCGATCTAACCCCACTAAAACCCTCTTGTCGATAATATCGGTCGCCAAAGCCCTACTACGACCACCACTACGTGTTACACCGGTGGCTCTTTATCCCGTGTTTATTTCCGTCTCTCTCACCGGCGGCCGTGGCCACGCGGCCCCGGCATGGAGCCGCGCGCGTTGCGTCAACAACCCCGAGCCTCTGCGCCACAGGACGGGGTGTGGGGGGTGAAGGCCTCGAAGGCACAGCTCACGATTTCCAGTAAGATGAGGAGGCCAGTCTTGCTCGTGAACACCTTTTGACCCAGCGGCAGCCACGGAACGTAGCCGGGCGGCTGCCTCTTGGGTGACGTTTCGTGATCCATGGCCGAGCGCCTGAGCGAGTTGAACTCCCACCTGAGCCTCGTCGCCCGCGGTCTCCTCACTCGCTTGCGCCGCGCTCGGCCTTCTTAAGCTCCGTGTGCCTGGGCGGTGCCCCGATCGACGCTAATGTCATAATTGGAAGGTGACACTCTGAGATGCGCTCATCAGCTCCCAGATTAGAAGTGTCTTCATTGCTCCCTGTGTGTGTCAGAGGCGACGATTCTGACGCTGGGATTAATGAGTTAGCCAGCAGGGGTGTCATCTTGCTGCACGCGGCGCCGTCTCAACGCGTGTCTCAATATTCTCAGTGTTTTACTCTGTCGACGTCTGCGTCTTTGTGTTGTATGTTCAACATATTTCGCACCGTACGTAGCCAACCGTGTGAATCGGAGGTGCGTGGGAAGGACAATAAACTAAAACACTAAAAGCGTTTCAATCTAAGTGCATCGCTAATGTCGGAAGAGCGTTCCAGACGGCCGCAGAAGCGCATCTAAAAGCGCGCGAGGCGGTGACCACCGTCTTTGTTCGATGGTTCGCAGCCAAAAGCCGCGGCTTCTTGACGAGATAGCGAGGTATTGTGGTTCATTTGAGGCAAGCACTTTGTGTGTCATGAGTGCAACCTCATACAAGTCTGCCTGTCCGTTCTCCATGCCAAAGTGTCTGCCTCGCTGTGCATTTACTCCTCTCAATCTCATCCTTTGTCTCTGTGCCCATGTGTGTGTCTGTCTCTGTGTGTTTATGTCTGTGTATGTCTGTGTGTGGCTGTCTCTGTGTGTTTCTGTCTGTGTATGTCTGTGTGTCTGTCTCTGTGTCTCTGTGTGTGTCTGTCTCTGTGTGTGTCTGTCTCTGTGCGTTTATGTCTGTGTATGTCTGTGTGTGGCTGTCTCTGTGTCTCTGTGTGTGTCTGTCTCTGTGTCTCTGTGTGTGTCTGTGTGTCTGTCTCTGTGTGTTTCTGTCTGTGTATGTCTGTGTGTGGCTGTCTCTGTGTCTCTGTGTGTGTCTGTCTCTCTGTGTGTGTCTGTCTCTGTGTGTTTCTGTCTGTGTATGTCTGTGTGTGGCTGTCTCTGTGTGTCTCTGTGTGTGTCTGTCTCTGTGTCTGTCTCTGTGTCTCTGTGTGTGTCTGTCTCTGTGTGTGTCTGTCTCTGTGCGTTTATGTCTGTGTATGTCTGTGTGTGGCTGTCTCTGTGTCTCTGTGTGTGTCTGTCTCTGTGTCTCTGTGTGTGTCTGTGTGTCTGTCTCTGTGTGTTTCTGTCTGTGTATGTCTGTGTGTGGCTGTCTCTGTGTCTCTGTGTGTGTCTGTCTCTGTGTCTCTGTGTGTGTCTGTCTCTGTGTGTTTCTGTCTGTGTATGTCTGTGTGTGGCTGTCTCTGTGTGTCTCTGTGTGTGTCTGTCTCTGTGTCTCTGTGTGTGTCTGTCTCTGTGTGTTTATATCTGTCTGTGTATGTCTGTGTGTCTGTCTCTGTGTTTCTGTCTCTGTCTGTCTCTTTGTATATGTGTGTGTCTGTCTCTGTGTCTCTGTGTGTCTCTGTCTCTGTGTGTCTCTGTATCTGTGTCTATGTGTGTGTCTGTCTCTGTGTCTCTGTGTGTGTCTGTCTCTGTGTGTATCTGTCTCTGTGTCTCTGTGTGTCTCTGTCTCTGTCTCTTTGTATGTGTGTGTGTGTCTCTGTGTGTCTCTGTGTGTGTCTGTCTCTTTGTATATTTGTGTGTGTGTTTGTCTCTGTGTGTCTCTGTGTGTGTCTGTCTCTTTGTATATGTGTGTGTCTGTGTGTTTGTCTCTGTGTGTCTCTGTGTGTATCTGTATCTGTGTGTCTGTCTTTTTGTCTCGTTTTTTGTAGTATGTATCCAGCTGCCTCTGTGCTGGATACAACCACATTTACAAATGTAATTTGTAACTTTGTTCCTTACACATGTTTTGTAATTTCAATTTGAATGTACAGTTTTATTGAGAGACTGCTGTGTCGTGTCTTGGCGTGGTCTAAACTGTTTTTGTTTTGCTGCCTTGGTGTTGAAAAATCGGCAGGAATTGATTAACTTATTCAATTTGCATTTATATTACACTAGCTGTAGTACCCGGCTTCGCCCGGGACTTGGATCTACCACGCCCGGCCGCTTTTGTCTCCCCAGTGGCGATGTTCACATACCACAGCAGTTACTCGTTTTGAGGCTTAGTCGATGTAGGGGAGGCCCAGGACCGGTTAAAATAATCGTCACCGGTGGTGGCCGTGAGCGGGAATCGAACTCGGGTCGCCGGGTTCGGAGCACAGCGTAGCGCTAACCACTACACTACAATGCGTTACGCTTCCACATGCGCGGGTCACGTGACAGATTTGACGTCACAGCTGACGTGCCGTGCAAAAAAATCCATGCATTACTGAGCCTCCCCCACCAAAAAAAACCGAAAGTGTATTTTTATAATGTTTGCATGGTGTACCGTCTGGAAAGTACCCACATGGCAAATTTAAAGTTTGTTGCATGTCGGGAAGTACGCTAAACATTTTGAACAGACACATATTTACAACTTTGCCTTTTATATCGTGACTAATTTATCGGTGCTTTCGCAGTGTTTGTTGTTGTAAACTTTCTGACCCGCCCGACTGGACGTCAGTGAAAGACAAAAAAAAAACCTTCATAGCTTATCGGATTCTTCCAGTCTCAAATAAAGATTCCGAGTCTGTATCTCTCCGCTGCATCTCTGCATCTCTACATTACTATCCATCTCCGCGTCTCTTCGTTTCTGTCTGCGCCAACCCCCTGTGTCTGCACTGGGTTTCACTTCGCCTTGAGACGGCTCCTGCGAATGTTGCTCATTAAGCTAAGCCTTCCGCCGGGACGGACGTTTTGTTAAATGGGCCCATGCACGTGCACAGGGAGGCATAACAGCCGATGTCTGGGTGCTAATGAGCCCGCATTTCTCTCCCACTGCGAGCCAGCGAAGAAGGAGCGACGTGAACCCGCTAATGGCTCCCGTGTGTGACCGTGGCAGGAAGCAACCTGCGCTCCCGCAGGTAAACGTGCAGCCCTGCAAATTGCTCGGTCAGAGCCACTGCTGGCAGAACGGCCTTCACTCCCTCTCTCGACTGACACTCGGCCTGCTCTTTCATGCTAGCCAGACACTTTAATTCACCATACGTGACCTGTCAATCGACTGTCGTGTTGGGATTTATACTCCTGGGTCAACAGACGTGGGGTGAGAGGGTGGGCTGGGATTAAAACAAATGTTCCCCTTACTTCACCTGCCGAACGCGACGGGAGATGGAATCGAACCGCGCCGCGGTAGTGAACGCGACAGTGAGCAGCGGTTCTCATTGTCATGCGGCTGTTCGTGCTGGGACGGTGGTGGTAATGGTGGAGGCGGGGTTGGTAGTGGCGGTGGTAGTGGTGGCGGTGTTGGTTGTGGTAGTGGCTTTGGTAGTAGTGGTGGCGGCGGTGATGTGGTGGCGGCGGTGTTGGTCGTGGTGGCGGAGTTGGGTTTTTTTAAGCTCCAAGTTGTGGCCACGGAAGTGAGAAGCGGAGAGGATGAGAGGCTGCCACAGAAGTTTCCCCCTGGGACTTGAGGCGAGGCAGAGCGGAGGACACAAATAGCCGCTGGTCAATTTCCGGCAGAACATTCGCAAACCGGCGCCCATGATTAAATATATTGGGGCTGCATTCCTTGAACAATCGTAGCGGTAAAATAATCCAGTCACATGCTCGCGTTCACGGGGCATTTCTTTATTACGTTAACTTGTGTGACGGTAATACGCGGACTTATTTTGATTTCACATCCCATATTTTAATGTGGTCTTACTGCAATGTGATGTCGCCATACGGGTTACATTAGGCTACGAATTGCATTCATTTATCCTATACAAATACAGCAGGCCGTGTATTACATTTACTGATTATTGTTTTTTTTTTGCGTAACTCGAGCGAGGCTACTACAGCAACATACATGCCTATTAAAGCAGACAAGGCGTACATTTCATTTGCAGCTGTACAGATTCCTATCGCGTCAGCAGCGGCCGCGATCACACGCGGTGCCTTTTCGGTTCGGAGCGACGGCGAAATCTTCGCAGCAGCACGAGGTCACGACCCGGGATGTGAACTTGGCGTGGTGATTGTGAGTTGCGAGTATAACGGTCACCCAAAGTGCCCCCCCCCACCGCCGCTCCTCCAATTTCTTTATTTAAAAGATTTCACGGAGTATAATTAATTCACGATTTCCGTTCTCACCGTGATCCCCGTGCTCTTGTAACTAATAACCCCACGATTACACTAATTGCAATAGCGAACAAACCAAAAACTTCAACTAAGAATATCCATGGCATTGCTTTACTCGCTGTATATTCTGCCCATCAACGACACAGCGTGGCCGTCGACATAACGTGGGGGGTGGAGGGGGGGGGTATCCCGTGAGCCCACATTCTAACGAGCTGGTAGAGAAGACGACAAACTGAAATGAGAAAAGATGGAAATCGCTGTCCCAAAGCTCAAAAGTGGAACAGCCGCCGGGTCAAGGCCACGCACCGCACAGGACCGCTTGAGTTCGGCACCGCGCAGCGACGATTTCCGTCGCCATGGCGTCGTGGGTCCTGGTTCTGGAATTGGCTTACGAACTTCAGCGGTTTCGGTGATGGGTTGTTATTTTTCCTCCAAATTTTAGACGCGTAAAATTTGTTTTAAAATATATTTTTCGTATCGTTTGCAATGCGAAATCAAGCTGGATATGGGCTAAATCGGTCTTTGTGGAAACAGCGGAAGGGGTTTATTGGAGAGCGCTGGCGTGAGCGAGATGCTGCGGGGCCTCATCCACCCCTCGAGGGAGGGGATGAGACCGCGGTGAATCCCGCTCCGGAATTAGAGCCGATGTCGAGGCAGCGCCGCGCTAAATCCATCGATTGATGGAACGGCGACGCCACGCCTGGCCCGGACCCCCCCCGCTGCACCCCCACCGAACGCTCGCTCGCCATCCTCGTGCGGTCGCAATTTCTATTCATTTTATTTTGGTCACAATCTTAGCCTCGTCGGCGACAACCCGACAACCTGGCATCTGCGCTGAGGCCTTGCCTGCCGACTGGTCATTCTCTGAGCCGACGAGCTGGTGTGAGAGGCACGCAAACCACCCCACCACTGCTCCCCGAAGACGGTCAGCTGTGAGCTGAGTAGTGAGCCCAGCAAATAAGAAATGTAAGCGTGCAGCCAATTACCACGCGTGGTCTTCCGCGGTGCCCTGCGCCCTCCCGTAACGTGACCGAGAAGGTCTGAGTCTGCGTCTTCACACAGACTCGGCTCACGCCGTCTCGTCACGGTCTCGCTACGGTCAGTGCTGGGCAGCACGCACGCGCGTTCAACTTCTTTCGCACCGTACGTAGCCAACCGCGCTAATCGCAGGTGCGGGGGAAGGACAACAGAGTGGGGAAGGGGGGACAACAGAGTGAGGGGGGGGGGACATCAAACTGCAGTCGTGGGGGTTCGGGTTTCCGTTCAATCAAAGTCACCGTTGTCTCAAAAAACACAAAACAAACATTCCCGTCACTAATTCTCTCGTGGAAATTAAGACCGGCGGCAGGCGAGAGAGAGAGAGCGGGCGAGCGTGGCAGGGGGGTTCCGCAGCGAGCGAGTGACGGCCGCCCAGAGAAGCGTGGTTGCTCCTTCAGTTGAAGCGCAGCCGGCGGACGCTGATGACGGCGCTGATGCCGTAGAGGAGCGTGACGAGGTGGGCGAACAACTGCGGACGACAGCGCAACGCGGCGTGACGCAAACGCTCGCCACTTGAGGGGACGGGTGGAGGTCAACCGTGTCCATCCCCGGGGCTTCTGTCCCCCCCCCCTCTTTCTCTCTCACATTATTATTTATAGCTTCATCATTTCCCCCACCCACCCTTCCCCATTGTATCCCACTTGTACGATCATCTCGTGTCATGAAACATTTCGGCAGAAGACACCTGACGACCGGCTCAAATAATTAGGCCCCTTGTGTTGCCTTGCCTCGAATAATAGGTAGCAGCAGCAGCAACAACAACATCTGCAGCGATTTTACAGTCATGCGGTGTCTAAATGCAACGGCATACCCAAGACGCGTTTCATAAATGAAAACAACAACAACAGCAGCGCGATGTGAAAGTAGAAGTGTGGGTGGGAACCCAGTTTCGGCGAATCGCGCCAGTTCTTGCCACCACCCTCTGGGTGGGTTAAAGCCGCGGCTGTTTCCACGCTACGGTTTTGTGGTCTCGTTGGGAAGGGGGGAAAAAAACACCAAAAACCTAATTCCGTGTCATGTGCATGGCTCAAAGGGTCAAATTGTATATTTCCGCAAACGACCGTAAAAAATAGGGCACGTTATTTGTGGCCGGATAGAATTGAGGTCAGACAAATGGGATCATCATCAGCAGCAGCCATGGTCAATCCACTGCTGGATGAAGACCTCCCCGAACCGTCACCATCTCACCATCCTGAGATAACAGTCCAGCCAGCTCCATCACTGTCCGTGAGCAGCGTCCATCCATTCCCGCCGTGACATCTCCAGCCTGCAGGCCACTTTAGCTTTTCCTCCCAGTTTGAATGATGCCATTAGCCCGAGTATGCTCTTTAAGCCACGTCTTCCTCCTCTTCCTGTCGCTCAATTTTAAGTCTCCACATCTCTGACGTTCGAAAACTATCCCTTATCATCATTATCATTATCAGCCTTGGTCAGTCCTGTTGCTGGATCAAGCCTAATTTAACCGATCCATTAGCTGGGTCATGCTGTCAACTCCTTCAGCACCACAATATTGATCATTTCCATTTGACGACTTAACCCTTGTTCCCGCTGCTGGTTAGAGCGGTCCGTGAACCGTACTGCTTAGGTTTTCGAGGTTGTACAGGGTTGTACCACGCGTCATTTGGCGTGATGTCCGACGTTTCGCTCCTCGTCCTTGGAGCTTCTTCAGGTACGGAAGAAGCTTTCAACGCGCGGAGCGAAACGTCGGGACGACACGCCGAATGACACGCGGTACAACCCGAGAGCACAACAGCGAGCGCTCCTTGACGTTTAAAGGAAGGCGCCGTAGCCATATTTCTCTGCCGGCGAGCGGACTTCAGCCCGCAGGAGCAGGATAGGAAATCTGTAACACGTTGACGCAGCGCGAGCATCCTTCGGGATTGACGGGGGAGAGCCAGGCCGTGGAGCCCAATTATGGAAGGGGTCGTCCCAGAGCCCAACACAACAAAAAGCCAAGCGGCGGCTCCCACGTGAGCATGGGCCCTTCAATGACTGCCGTCTTTAAATATGTAAAAGCTAAAGGCGGAGCCCTGCAATTGATCGCTCGCGCCACTGCTGGCGGAAGGGGCCTCCTCTCTCGAGAGCTGCAGAGAGCCCCCCTCTGGGGGGTATTTTTTGGCCTACTCCTCCACGCTGGGCAGGCATCTTGTAAGCGGTGGGCGTGCTCACACTTTACCCTCACTCCACCACGCAGTGCAACGTTTCCCACCCCCCCCCACCCCCCCAAAAAAAACATGTGAGCGGGCTTTTATTTTTGTAATTATCTCGACCTCGTTAAATAAAGAAAAAAAAACATCAAACGTGGAGAGCGCACGAACGTGCGTAGCTCAACTCCTCATTCTCCTCATTCTGGCCAGACGTACAAACACTCGCGTGCTTCACAAGCGCCTCCCATCCCAGCTCATTACTGGCAGCCCTGCGCCCCCCAGGGAAAGGGGCAGTCTGGGGGTGTGTGTGTGGGGGGGGGGGGGGGGGCTCTCATGATCCACGTACTTTAAACAATACGCCGGCAAATTATTTGATATCGCGTGAAAGATTAAAAAAACATCGGCCGCTGCCACCGTGGTGTGGCGGTCAGCGCGCTGGATTTGTAATTCCATCGGTTCGCCGGTTACATTCCATTTCCCGGCGCGACAGCTGCTGAAACAACGGGGAACGGTTCTTAAAACCTCTGTCCCGCCAGCAGCGCACTGGGGTACCACCACAGTTCGTCGATGGGCAGGTTTGTGCGCGTGGTGGAGGAGCGGCCGAAGACATTTTCTCATTAAGCGCACTCTCTCGAGTTCCCTTCGGCGGAGGCCCTTCCGCCAGCAGTGGCGTGAGCGAGAAATTTCAGGGCTGCGCCTTTACCGTTGTTACTGTCGAGAACCTCTAGAGTTAGCGCCCAGTCAGCCTCCCCGACATCGCGTCAGTCATGGCGACTGTTTGACCATACTTCACCACGAGTGTCAGTCCGCTTAAAGTGAGAGGTGCTGCAGGACCGGTTCGGACAGCGCTCGCCGTTCATTGCGGCCGTGGCCGGGAATCGAACTTAGGTGCCCGGGTTTACAGCAGAGGCGGATCCGGCGGGAGGGGGAGGGCGGTGACTGCGCCGCCCACATGAGATCTAGAACATTCTATTTGTATTTTCCATAGCAAATACACTGAATGAATTTTCTTACGTAGAGGCTCGATTTACAAAGCTTCATTTTCAGGGTTTCTACATCTGGCCCGGTGTGTATGTCTGTGTTGTCTCTGAGGCACGGGCTAGAGAAGAGATGGGCTGATGTGGTACAGCAGGATGTGGAGCTGAGTGGACTTGCCATTGACCGGTACCAGGGTGTCAAGATCGGCCCCTGCGGAGGAGGAGGCTCGTCAAGGACGCTGCTACTCGGCATTTGGAGGCAGTCGCCCTCCAGCAATAGCGGAGGGCAGAGGAAGCGACCCTCACGTCAACGAGCGGAGCGCCGGGCACATTGAACGCGGCGAGTTGGCACCGTGGGGAGATTAGTCGGTCACGTCAGGCAGCCAACCCGTGGCACCTGCTGGATCTGTCCCGTGGCTTGCCAGCGGAGATCCTTCCTCGCTTCACGTGGTGGCCTCAAGGTGCACCTAGCCTGGCACGAGCGCCACGGTGACGTCACCGCCACGTCGTGGCGAGTGGCGGCTTCTGCTGCTGCTGTTGTCTCTGTATCCGCGTGCTTCGATCCCGGCCGATATGAAGGCTCCGGCGCCTGGGTTCGTAATCCCGCACGGCGATCCCGCGGAACGCCTCGGGACGCGATGAATAAATCAACAAACACCGACGACGACTGCTGCTGCGCATTGACCCGGCCAGCCCGAGCCAACGCGTACACACACAGCCCGAGTGACTAACAGACAGCAGGCGCCTGTAGAGAGACGAGACACACAGCCCGAGTGACTAACAGGCAGCAGGTGCCTGTAGAGAGACGAGACACACAGCCCGAGTGACTAACAGACAGCAGGTGCCTGTAGAGAGACGAGACACACAGCCCGAGTGACTAACAGGCAGCAGGTGCCTGTAGTGAGACGAGACACACAGCCCGAGTGATTAACAGGCAGACCTGCTGCCTGTAGCGAGACGAGACACACAGCCCGAGTGACTAACAGGCAGCAGGTGCCTGTAGAGAGACGAGGCACACAGCCCCAGTGACTAACAGGCAGCAGGTGCCTGTAGGGAGACGAGAAACACAGCCCGAGTGACTAACAGGCAGACAGCAGGTGCCTGTAGAGAGACGAGACACACGGCCCCAGTGACTAACAGGCAGCAGGTGCCTGTAGAGAGACGAGACACACAGCCCGAGTGACTAACAGGCAGGAGGTGCCTGTAGAGAGACGAGACACACATCCCGAGTGACTAACAGGCAGCAGGTGCCTGTAGAGAGACGAGACACACAGCCCGAGTGACTAACAGGCAGCAGGTGCCTGTAGAGAGACGACACACACAGCCCGAGTGACTAACAGACAGCAGGTGCCTGTAGAGAGACGAGACACACAGCCCGAGTGACTAACAGACAGCAGGTGCCTGTAGAGAGACGAGACACACAGCCCGAATGACTAACAGGCAGCAGGTGCCTGTAGAGAGACGAGACACACAGCCCGAGTGACTAACAGGCAGCAGGTGCCTGTAGAGAGACGAGACACACAGCCCGAGTGACTAACAGACAGCAGGTGCCTGTAGAGAGACGAGACACACAGCCCGAGTCACTAACAGACAGCAGGTGCCTGTAGAGAGACGAGACACAAAGCCCGAGTGACTAACAGACAGCAGGTGCCTGTAGAGAGACGAGACACACAGCCCGAGTGACTAACAGGCAGCAGGTGCCTGTAGAGAGACGAGACACACAGCCCGAGTGACTATCAGGCAGCTGGTGCCTGTAGTGAGACGAGACACACAGCCCCAGTGACTAACAGGCAGCTGGTGCCTGTAGTGAGACGAGACACACAGCCCCAGTGACTAACAGGCAGCAGCTGCCTGTAGAGAGACGAGACACACAGCCCGAGTGACTAACAGGCAGGAGGTGCCTGTAGGGAGACGAGACACACAGCCCGAGTGACTAACAGACAGCAGGTGCCTGTAGAGAGACGAGACACACAGCCCGAGTGACTAACAGGCAGCAGGTGCCTGTAGTGAGACGAGACACACAGCCCGAGTGACTACCAGACAGCAGGTGCCTGTAGAGAGACGAGACACACAGCCCCAGTGACTATCAGGCAGCAGGTGCCTGTAGTGAGATGAGACACACAGCCCCAGTGACTAACAGGCAGACCTGCTGCCTGTAGCGAGACGAGACACACAGCCCGAGTGACTAACAGGCAGCAGGTGCCTGTAGAGAGACGAGACACACAGCCCGAGTGACTAACAGGCAGCAGGTGCCTGTAGAGAGACGAGACACACAGCCCGAGTGACTAACAGGCAGCAGGTGCCTGTAGAGAGACGAGACACACAGCCCGAGTGACTAACAGGCAGCAGGTGCCTGTAGAGAGACGAGACACACAGCCCGAGTGACTAACAGGCAGCAGGTGCCTGTAGAGAGACGAGACTCACAGCCCGAGTGACTAACAGGCAGCAGGTGCCTGTAGAGAGACGAGACACACAGCCCGAGTGACTAACAGTCAGCAGGTGCCTGTAGGGAGACGAGACTCACAGCCCGAGTGACTAACAGGCAGCTGGTGCCTGTAGAGAGACGGGACACACAGCCCGAGTGACTACCAGACAGCAGGTGCCTGTAGAGAGACGAGACACACAGCCCCAGTGACTAACAGGCAGCAGGTGCCTGTAGTGAGACGAGACACACAGCCCGAGTGACTAACAGACAGCAGGTGCCTGTAGAGAGACGAGACACACAGCCCGAGTGACTAACAGGCAGCAGGTGCCTGTAGTGAGACGAGACACACAGCCCGAGTGACTAACAGGCAGCAGGTGTCTGTAGAGAGACGAGACACACAGCCCGAGTGACTAACAGGCAGACCTGCTGCCTGTAGCGAGACGAGACTCACAGCCCGAGTGACTAACAGGCAGCAGGTGCCTGTAGAGAGACGGGACACACAGCCCGAGTGACTAACAGGCAGCAGGTGCCTGTAGCGAGACGAGACACACAGCCCGAGTGACTAACAGACAGCAGGTGCCTGTAGTGAGACGAGACACACAGCCCGAGTGACTAACAGGCAGCAGGTGCCTGTAGAGAGACGAGACACACAGCCCCAGTGACTAACAGGCAGCAGGTGCCTGTAGCGAGACGAGACACACATCCCCAGTGACTAACAGGCTGCAGGTGTCTGTAGAGAGACGAGACACACAGCCCGAGTGACTAACAGGCAGCAGGTGCCTGTAGTGAGACGAGACACACAGCCCGAGTGACTAACAGACAGCAGGTGCCTGTAGAGAGACGAGACACACAGCCCGAGTGACTATCAAGCAGCAGATGCCTGTAGTGAGACGACACGCAGAGCTGATTCGGCTGAACAGGGCTCTCGCTCGGTTGTCTATCCGCAGTTCATCTTCTGAACACGTGTTTAAGTGACACCGCATTGCATGTACGTATGTTGGACTTCTTTCGCACCGTACGTAGCCAACCGTGCTAACCGGAGGTGCGGGAAATGCACCATTGGCAGTGGTGGATTTGTATTATTTTTGACTTCATGAACCGAGGAAAGCCTCAGTGAGTCTAAAGGTTCAGTTTCACGAGCGTGCTGCTAGTGTTGTCGTCGTATGGGGGTCGATGTTGTGACTGCTGCTGCTGTGTAACCCCGATGGTTTAACTTGCAGGCAATTGTTCAGCATTGTGATGTTTGGTTAATACCAGTTACATTTAATGATTGTTTTTTTTCCTAAGCACAAACTCAACACATGTGTAAACAACAATATCCTACAAAGGAAAAATAAAACGCGTTTTGTTGACATATGCGACGACGAAGGGCCATTTCGCGCGGTTGGCTACGTACGGTGCGAAAGAAGTTCAACATACATTTTGCTCGAAACGGTGAGTCGTGTTTGTGTTATCATTTTAGGGCCGTGTTCAGCCTGACTAGCGAGTTCAGTTTTATTGTTCGCTCACAGGGGGAGGGAGGTTGCCGGTACAGTACAGATAATGTCCACCCCACCCAGGGCGACTCATCAACGTCTCTCTGACAACTTTTGACGCCAGTGTTCTCACTACTAAGTGTGAACACTCACACAAAAAACCCCCACAAAGATTGCAAAACATGGGGTGGGGGAGGGCGGATAATTTAAACGAATTGTTGCGGTCTACAGACGGTGTTTAGGTTCCAGAAGGGCGGGGGGCTATTTTTGTGGAGAGAGATGAGCAAATCTCCCTTGATTGTTGAGTCCCTGCCCTCGGCGCCACGCGTGTCCACGCACGCTTCTCCCTCCCATTCCTCTCTCTCCTCCTCTGTCACCGGTTACATATTTAATTCATAAAGGCTGTTGGCGTCACGGTTGCAGCATCAGCGCAGGACCTCCGCTCGTCTTATAGACCGCGTGCTTCCAGGTCCCTTGAGATGCCCACAAAGCTTCAAATGCCAGGGATATATTGATCTGCTTAATGCGCTCCGCCAACGATGTCATCGTTGGCGGCTGTAGTCACTGTGCATGGGCGAGCGGAGCAGGACCGATTCGCTCACATCGACGGCATTCGTCGTACTCTTTGGTTCTATTCGGTAAAGTCACGTTGGTAAAAAAATAAAACAACAAAACTCACGACGTTTCGGCCACAACACAAGCGGCCTTCATCAACGCTGTCCTCGTGACAGTACGGCCCATTCACCTGATGAAGGCCACTTGTGTTGTGGCCGAAACGTCGTGATTTTTGTTGTTTCATTTTTTACCTACGTGACTTTACCGAATAGAACCAAAGAGTATGGATCCTTGCAGTCACGAAAGCTTCAAATCTGGCATTCGTCGTGTTCATTCGTCGTGTTGATGGCGACACGGAGCCACGTGGCGGGGGGGAGCACCGCCAGAAGGGGGCTGCCCTCTCCCCCCCACAAGGAGAAACCCCACGAACTGTCCCTCTGCCGAAGCCCTCTCGTTATGGCCGGCAGCAGCAGATCTCCACATTGCCATCGAGCTCCTGAACGTATTGCCAAACGGAAGTAAACGAAGCTAGAGATACACAGAGACGCATCGAGATAGATAGAGACACGGAGAACCCATAGACACCCGTAGAGATACATAGAGAGACACATTGTATCGAAATAGATACATCGAGACACAGAGATACACTATAAACTCATTTAGATACCTATAAAGATACACAAGCCACGGTCGTGTGAATCCATCTGTGTGCAGCTTTGAGTGGTATCCCCCGTATATGCGTCGGGTTTCTGCAGATACTCGTGCCAAAGAGGAGGATCGAGAAGGAATGGTGTTGTCCACACACCCAAGACATGACCTTCCTGAAATAGAGTCTCAAGACTCAGAGAGGCATCCCCGTGGAACACTTAGCGTGGCAGTGTTGGCTGGTGTATTTCACTCGGTCACATTGAAGGGAGGGGCGAAGGCTTGAGCAGAAGGCCTATGTCCAGCAGTAGATAGGTCATGCCTGGTGATGATTAATAATT
This sequence comes from Petromyzon marinus, assembly GCF_048934315.1. Lineage (NCBI taxonomy): Eukaryota > Metazoa > Chordata > Hyperoartia > Petromyzontiformes > Petromyzontidae > Petromyzon > Petromyzon marinus. Next base: position 1,375,736 of record NC_133689.1, on the reverse strand, counting down.
GTTTTTTTTTATTTTGAACGTCATCTGTACGAACATTGTCTTTGTAGGGAACAAAAAGGCTTAAGAGTTTTTTTTATTATTGGCTAAAAGGTCTGGGCAGGTGAGGACACGGGTTTGAACTTTTAAGCAATGTATTTTTTTACTACTGAGAGATAAAAGGAAAACCCACTCCTCTCTCAAGTCGCCTTCAAAAGGAATTCACCAATGGTCACTAATAATTTGTTTCCCTTTAGCGGAGGAGCTGCCATCACCCAGGATGACGGTGCTTGTGAGAAGTCATCAGTCATGATCAGTCTCGGGACAGCTGCCATTCACCGCCGCGTGCTCGCACGAGGCGCGATGTTTGTGCGATGGTCGTGGCGGTGTTCTCGTGCGAGAGTCACCGGGAGGCCGTGCCCAGTCATTCAGCGTCGCTGTGCGTGCGTGCGTGGCCACCGAGGCGGCACGCGTGTTCAGATATTTTTTTTAAAATGTTAAAGGCGCAGCCCTGCAATTGCTGCCGGCCTGGATGGCCTCCACTCTACTGTGACCGCCCGTCGTCACGTGCCACATCCCGCTTTACCTTCTTTAGAGCAGTGTTTTTTTTATACACAACTGGCGTGCTTGCGTGCGGGGATGGAATTCCTTTCCAGCTCAGACCCCGCCTGCTTGCCCTTCGCCACATATATAACCTCCTTGTTGTTGTAGCTGCTCTCTCGCTGTGTTCTTCCTCGTTCAGCAGTTCCACTGCTGGATTATTTTTTCCGCCTGAGGACGACCGCTTGTGATGCGATCGAAACGTCGTGATTTCTCATTTTTTATTTTATTTTATTTTTCTACCTACGTGACTTTACCGAAAGAACCAAAGAGTATGGATTCCTGTGGTCACGAAAGCTTCAAATCAAGATTGAACAGTTTTTTGTGTTTAGTTTGTTGTCCTTCCCCCGCACCTCCGATGAACACGGTTGGCTACGCACGGTGCAAAAGAAGTTCAACATACATACACAAAGATGCATAATGATTGGTGATGATAATGATGATGAAACACGGAAACATCAGTCGATCCACACTCACCACGGCCGCGACGCTTAGCCCGTAGATGTAGTTGTCCATGATGACGAGCATGTCCTGTTTGCCCAGCAGGACGCAGAGGTTTGCCAGCAGCACGGCGGCGCTCAGGTACATGGAGAAGGCAAGTATGTTGTAGACGCACTCCTGGGAGAGGGGGCGACATGAACACCGTCTCTGTGCCGTCTCTCGGATATTCGTCGTTTTCTTGGCTTTTGTTTGGTGAGCAGGTCGTTACGCCGCCTGTATTATGACGTTTGATGATCAATCCATTAAGAAATATATACATTGATACTGTACACACGTGTGAATAAAATTCTGTTTTCAAAAATGCAACTTGTTTTTTTTGTGAGTGGGCATGACCTGGCACTCAGAAGTGGAATCGGCCAAAAATCCCAACGTAGGGTCCCTCCTGAACAATGTACTCAAGACTCAGGTGAGGATTTCCTGGATACATGCAGGGCGTTATTTAAACATCAAAGTAATTGTGTTTCTTCAGTTGTATTTCGACATATGTGGATCTAGCAACTTCCAATGGGGGGGGGGGGGTCCTGATTCTAATTCGGGCCCTACATTAATAATAATTAGTATACAAACATTCAATATTTTTGCCTCTGGAAAAAAATCAATAAAACACCAATCTGTGGATTCTTAAGGTGGGGTGGGGTGGGGGGGGGGGGTCGATCATCCCCCCCAATGCCCCGCCCCCTATTGGATGTGCCGCACTGGCGAGGCGTCTTGAGGCACGCGGCGTCTCACAGCCGCCTCGCGGCTCAATGGGCACGACCTGGGGGCAGGAGGGAACGGGGGGGGGGTTTGGGTCCCCATCATGGAACTCGGCGCACGGCAGGAGCCCCGTGCGGCCCGTGTCTGTGGGGACGGCGCCACAACCACCGCTCCGCGTTTTGCTTATCGCCCGCCGCAGATGTTCCTCCGGTAGAGACGCAGCGGCGGTTATCACTTGCATTCAAATTGCCCACGTGGGGTGGTGAAGAGGGATTGTCTATTCATTCGTCGGTTTAAATGGATTATTGCGCTCAAGATAACACACGCCAAAATATGTTAATCACACGTGGCGCAGTGGTTAGCGCATATGGCTATGAACCCTGTCACCTGAGTTCGATCCATGGCCACGGCTGAAACCAGTGGCGAGTGGTTTTCGAACCAGCCCAGGGCACCTGCCTTCATCACACGCACCGACCAGCGTGGTGAAGTATGGTCAAACAACCCTGTTGACCAAAAGGCATGGAGGGAGGCCTTCATCCAACAGTGGAGTGACTGGGGGTTTGTACCCCAATGTAAATAGGCATTACTGGACTACTTGCACGCGGTCTGGTACATTTGGTGAGATCAGCCACTCTCCGTGGCAATCCGAGATGCGTCGCGGACACTTTTCACGAGGAACGTGGGGAGGGCACTTTTTTCCGAGCTTGGTTTTGTAATCAATAAATTAAAACTATTTCGCGTCAAAACCCCATGAGCACAGAATCACGTGGAGCAGATGATGAGGGAGGAGTGCGATTGGAGGCGACCCTCAAATTGAATAATGAGGTTTTACACACGATTCATATTTTTGGATGCATCACGAAATAACAGCGAAATAAAAAAAACCTGCAGGCTTTTTAATAAAATTGCTCGCCGCATGATTCCGGGGTGGGGTAGGGGCATTATCCACCCTGCTCGAGCACGGACACTCGACGATTCCCATTCCACTGCGCCTCTGGCCTTTTAATTACCTCCGAAAAATAAACAGGAAGCCAGCACCGAGGGCTTTCTGAACGTTTGTGAAATCGCAGGGAGCCGGACGATGCGATGCGAGCGGTGACGGAACGGCGCTCGCCGACGACGAACGCCGCCGCCCTCTCCGCTGGCGTCGCGTGGCGCTCCTCCGGGCCTCGTGGCGGACGGGGCTCGAGGACTGCTCGCTGAAGTGGCCCTCGCTTAACTCCCGCACGATCGTCGCCCCTCTTGTCATATTTTAGACGCCAGCTCCTTCTTCTTCATCTTCTTCTTCTTCTCCTTCTTCTTCTTCCTCTTGTTGTTGTTGTTCTTTCTTCACCCCTCCCCTCTCCGCTGGCATTTTTCGCTCGTAGCCAAAATGCCAGCGGAGAGTGGCGGGCGGCGGAGCAGCGTGCGCGCTCCTGGCGTCGCCGCCGCCACTCCGCCGTCTCCCCGCGTGCCTCTGACGTCAAGCCGAGACCTCGATCGTCGCGAGATCGCGAAATGTGAGCGCGGTGCTCGTTATTGCCGCTTTGGTGGGGTGGGCTGCTGGTGGTAGGGTGGGCTGCTGCTGGTGGGGTGGGCTGGTGGTGGTGGGGTGGGCTGCTGGTGGTGGGGTGGGCTGGTGGTGGTGAGGTGGGCTGCTGGTGGTGGGGTGGGCTGCTGGTGGTGGGGTGGGCTGCTGCTGGTGGGGTGGGCTGCTGCTGGTGGGGTGGGCTGCTGCTGCTGGTGGTGGTGGGGAAGGGAATGATCGCCGTCATCGCAACTCGGGGCGAAGGTGTGATGAGGCCCTCACGCTCTATGTTGCGCTGCTGTCTCTGCCCACACGCGGACGGCTGTTGCCGTCAGAGCCCGCGCAGCCAGCCCTGACCTTTCTCGGGCAGGAATTCGATGCCTCTCACATGTCCCATCTTTACTGCGTTTACTTTGTGGACATATCGGCACACGGGGATGAGGTTAATTTGTGGCCTGACACAATGAATTGAAACAAAAAAAACCCACAATGAATGCGAAGTATATTGAGACAGGGATGCTACCGTGATGTCATGGTTGTAATCGCACAGGACTTGCAATCTCCCGGCGCGGCAGTTAACACAATGGGGCCAGTTTCTTAAGCCGCCTCTGTCCACCCAGCACTATAAATGATTTGCACCACAGTGATGGGTCGACAGGTCGCGTGTGGTGGGGTGAAGTGTGGGTATGCCCACCTCTTACAAGACGATTGACCAGTGTGGAAAGACGAGGCCACATACCCTCGAGAGACCTTCTCCGAGCTCTGTCCAGTTTCAGCCCATCCACCAGCAGCGATGTGAGCAGAGAATTGCGGGGCTGCATCTTTACCCGCTGCACATCCTCTGCACCGCGTGTTGAATTTGTCTTCGTGGTTTCGCGAGATGCACCGCGCGTTCAACTGAACGATACTTTTTCATGTCTCAAAGTGATCACTCGCTCGAGATGTCAACCACAACTGTGCACTTCATTTTTCTAACAATTTAGTAAAAGTTCATAAAATGTAACACGAGTTATTTTTGTTATTTTGTTGGATGTTTTATTTCAGTTGAGAATTGTGCGCTATTTAGTTGGTGTGGAGGAGTGGCTTTGAACGCGGAGTTCACTTCTGGTTCACGCTGCGGGTGAATCGCCCGTAACAATACGCGCCGCCCGCTTCACAGTGGACGGTAAAGATCCCGCCGCGTTATTTAAAGTGAGACGGCCGTTGTGCGCCGAAGCAACGCTACAAACTTTGCCAAATTCGATCAATGACACCGCAGTTTCTCCAAATGGGGGTTACAGTGCGCACATCGCCCCCTCTCCTCCCCTCCCCCTACTGGCAGACGCTCGTCCGCTTGCAGGCCTGGTGCTGAGTCGCATCGTGCCGCACAGGGGCAGCTGCCACCAGGGGCTAATCGGAGGTGGCAGCTACCACCTCCGATGAGCACGGTTGACTACGTAGGGTGCAAAAGAAGTTCAGCAAACATAGAGGGGAGTGCCCTTAAAACGTGCGAGATGAGATGCCGATGTAAGGCCACTTCGAGTTGCTGATACCTCGAAGCAAGCGTCGTATAATTGCATTGTTATCGGTGACAATTATTCTTGGCACTATTATAACAACAACAATAACAATGATCGCTCACCATGAGTAGCCAGGGCAGGTCGAGGGACTCGGGCACGCTCGTCCCGTAGAGGAAGAACTGCACGATGGAGCAGAAGCAGAAAGTGACGGCGACGAACATCACCCAACCCTGGTGGAGGTTTTGGGTCATCCCCGTGGCCGCCACCAGGATCCACACGAGGGCTCCCAGCGTCTGCGGGCCGAGGAGCCCCACGGGAGAGGGAGAAAGCGAGGCACCGCTGGTCGCGAACGCTTCAAACATTCACAATTGTCAAGCAACAGGCGGTTCATTTCATTGTCGCGCGAGATTTAATATTCGTTCAAACCGCACAATATGTTGGCATAAACCTCCCTCCAAGTAATTTATTCCTATAGAATCTCAACAGGATTCTCACTCTTGGCGCACGGTATAAAGCCAGTTTAACACGTAGTATGATTTCGCGACCAATATTATCCATAAATATTTTGGGGGGTCTTTGTTGTGGGGAGTGATGTCAAGGTGATTATCATCAGACACGTTATGATTCATACATTAACATGCTGATACATTCACTGCATTGTTTGTCCAAGAATATATTTGTAATGATTTATGCAAATTATGTAATTATTTTTGTAATTACTCCTTTTTGCTTCCTCTGGTCTAACACTGGTTTGGACTCGGCCCTAAAGAAGGCAATGCCATATATTACCAGAGCGTGTTTGTTTTGTTTGCATGTTCACCACAAGTACCGTGTGTGGTTAATGCGGACACGATTCCTTGCCAAAGGTTTCTCTTTGGTGTCTGAACATCTTCACGCAAACCGTTTTATTGACAGAAAGGGTAAAACCTATTCTTATACTTTGATAGCGGCAAGAAAGGTCCCATGTTGAATGTAATGATTATTTTCTCGTATTTAGGCAAGAGGGATAGGGCAGTGTGAGTGGTGGCGCAGTGGTTAGCGCGCTGCTCTACAAAACTGGCCACCTGAATGCGACTCTATGTCACGACTCAGATCAGTGGCGAGTCACGTGTGAACCTGTAACCCGTCCCCCCTGTCGTTCACCAACATGCAACGGCCAGCGTGGCCAAGTATGATAAAAAAAACATCCTCACAGCAGATACGGTATGGGAGGGCGTTAATACAGCAGTGGATTGATGCGTGGCTGTGCATGCGGAGCTCTTGGTATATTTATGGTCACGGAGTGAACATTATGGGACAAACACGACAGAGCGTACGAGACCGGCGCTACACACGGGACAGAATCATGACAACCGCGATTCTTGAATTATGACGATTCATTGAAGCACTGTGGGGGAGTAGGTGATTCTACTAGGCGCCTGTGGGAAAAAATAATCTCGATAGCTCATCGGATTCCTCCAGCATGAATATATTTTCTGATTCTGAATCCATCACAAGCGTCATGGCTATTGACCACACCAAATCGACCACGGTTTGATTCCCCGGTTACCAACCTCATCCGTTCGTTTATATTTGTTTTGTGTGACGGCGGTTCCAGGAGGAGGGCACGCGCGTCCTGCTACGTCAGGCGCGGGCAGAATGTGGGCCAGGGTGAGGGCACTCGCTGCTGGCTCGCGGCGCTCCCTCGAGGCTGCTGCTTTACGCATTCGGGACGCGTCCCCTCTGCAGGCACGGGCTGGGGTGATGTGGTGCCCTGGCATGCGCGCGCGTGCGCGAGTGTGCGGTGGCTCTATGGATAGTGCAGGGGAGTGTCACTCGCTGGACGTGGCACGCGCTGCGCCTGCTACGAGCTGACAGGGTTTCCCGATGAAGTAAACATAGCGTGGGGTCTTCCTGGCCACTGTGTGTTCGTAATTATAATTGTGATTACGTTTTTTTTTTTCCGGATGGCCTACCCTGTTTCAAATAACCTCACGGGATCTTGGACGTCCACTGTGAAGCGGAGCGCGTGAAGTATTCTCACGATTAAAACTAAAAACGTTACTTTTTATTTTACCAGGTAAGGCCCACTGAGCTATGTGGCTCTTTTTCAGATTCGACCTGGCCACAAATTATAGCTCAACGAAGTGGCTTATTACGTGGATATTTATAGCAGCCAAATACTCTAAACGCGTACTGACTCTAAATGTGGAGGGAAAAACCGGAGGAGCCGGAGAAAAATACACGCGACCACGGGGAGAGAGACAACCAAACTCCAAATATACAGGCATCGGGTCGAACCCACGACCTGCTGTATACCAGGCGAGGTAGTTAACATTTCGCCATCGATGTTAATACAAGCGCAATGTTAGCCAGGGCGGCGAGCACGCGACCGCCCGGCGATGTCCCGTCACGACAACAACATTCCAAACAAACGCTGTGGAGGCTGTCGCGGTTGTGCTGTACGGCTCCCTGATGCGCTTCCGGCTTGGAAGGTGGGACAGTCTTTATCTAACTGACTCATGACTTCAAGGTATAATCTTGCAGTTTAATCCCCCTGGAGAGAAAAAAAATGGTAATTAGAAGAAGAATTCTACTCGCACTGTGACCAACGTGGGAGGCCAAATGTCTCAGCGCCCGTGCCCTCATCGCGATCGCTGGCTGCCGGGTGCCGCCCCGGCGCTCCGAGGGGGCTTTGTCTCGCACTGTGGGCATGGTCCCGGCAAATGCGAACGCCTCCGGCTGTTGTTGTTCGGCCGTCGTGACCTCGAGACGCCGTCCGCGTGTCCTTTCCCGCAACCTCCGATTAAATAACGATTTTGGCTACGTACGGTGCGAAAGAGGTTCAACACACGCTTGAAATGTGCACTACACGAGTACAGTGTTCAGTGTCAATCCACTGCTGGATGAGGGACTCCGCTAGAGCGTGCGGGCCGTGGCACGGGCGATCTGGTCATACTCTTTGGTTCTATTGGGTAAAGTCACGTAGGTGAAAATGAAATAACAAAAAATCACGACGTTTCGGGCGCAACACAAGCGTCCGTCATCAGGTGGAACAATCACAGCAGGAAACAACTGCTGAAGTGGATCGAAGGACTCCCGTAATACGAGGTTATATAAGTAAGAGAGAGGGGGAGCGGAGTGCTGCCAGATGAAGAGCAGCTAGAAAAAGGATCAAAGGGCAAACGGAGAAGCAAAAGCAAAAGGGGAGATGCGGATATGAAGGCAATACCATAAAGCATTTAAGTTTTACCTGGTTAATAACATCCTTCCAATGATTGCTCAATTTATATCCATCTTCTCGGTTGAAGTTATGTCTATGTTTATATATCTGGATGGCTTCATGAACAAACCTTTGATAGTAGCCCGAAGGTTTGCAGAGCACCTTGGTCTCGGGAAAAAAATAATATCATGAGAGCCCACAGCGTTGTAGCAATGGTCAGCCACGGAGGAGAACTTCAAAACTAGATTAGTTGTATTTGTATGTGTTTTGTTTACCTGTCGTGTACTTTGCACTTCGTTGTTGTAACGTCCTTACCCGCCCTGACTGGACATGTGTGAAATATAGTGAGCTCTGCAGCTCATCGGATTCCTCCAGCATAAATAAGGATTCTGATACATCGCAGGTGACGTTTCGGGCAATGGCGCTTCTTCATGAGACAGATAGATAAAGTGGATAATCGGAATTGGTAAACCGCAAGTAACATTGGATATTTATTTATTTTCATATTTATGAGGCTCTCTATTCCTGGATTCTCCCTTGAGATGGAAACGTCTCGTCTATGCTATCCAGGGCGTCAAGTAACACGTACACAGGTCAAACATACCGATGCAAATATTGTACACACATTAAACAATCTCCCATAGTCAATTGTATCAAGCTTGTATTCAGAATTATAATATTTATACTGGAATAATCCGATGAGGATCTGGTCATACTTCAGCACGCTGGTCAGTGCGGTTTTGTGAAAGCGGTCAGAACAGATGCGGAAACATAGAAGCAAAGTCCAACGATAGATGTTGCTGTACTGCCCTCTGCTTAATCACCACGGTGGCACCGCTTACGCAGCAGCCTATAACAACCAGGCATACCATGAAATACCCATCGTGCTTGGAAGGATATTTCGGGATGTTTGTGAATCTCCTTTCAATAACAACATGATTCATATAAATATATGATGACTTGATTTGAAGCTTTCGTGACTGCAAAAATACTCGTTGGTTCTTTCGGTAAAGTCACGTGACTGATGATGCATATATAGTTTACATGAATCATACACGTATATATGAACCATCGGCCACGCTCCATCCACTGCTGTTGTTTGAAGTCATCCCCAAGCTGTCAGCGTCTCTCGCTGCCCTGCGTTGCGGCGAAGTAAAAAAAAAACCCTTGGCTTAGCCACGGCCCTGGCAGTGACGTTCGCCACCAATAATTTCCCAGACAGTGCCCTAAAGGCACAAGGTCTCTTAAACATCATTTTTAGAAATGACATTCCAATTATAGTTGTTTCTCTCTCTCTCATATACATACAATTAATTCCGTATTCTGTGGTTAATACATCGATGAATGTGAATGTCGGTGACTTTTTCGCGGAATATTTCCGTCGAGGAAGCGCATTGATCTCTGGCTCGCTCCCCCTCCCCTTGATTGGCGATGGCTCTTGACCTGCACGGGCACCGTGCCGTACACTGCCAACCTCTCTCGCGATTAGATCACCCCCCCACCTCCCCTTACGCCGCCCCCCCCAACCCCACTCCCTCCCACGTGAAACTTGTAAACAAACATCGTGGAAGAAGCTAGAACATTCTGATATCGAACAAAATTAAAACACTCGCCAGCAGCGGCGGCGATGTCAAAAATGTCCCTCTCGGAGCTGCCGCGTGGCCACGTGGGGTTTGGTGCTCGATACCGCACGCGCAGTTTCCATGCTGTTTGGAAATTAAATTCAAAATCCTTATTTTTAGTTTTTTTTTTAAACGCAGGATGTGTTTGTTTTACGTTTCGCACAAGGCAGAGCAATCCCAAGTCGCCGCGTGTGAAGTGCAGCGCGTTGTGCACATTCCCTGCGGCCCGAGACGAAATTTGTATTCTGTCTCTCTCAGACATCTCTGTATTTCATTGTTGCGCGTGATTCAGCAGCAGCAGCAACAAGAATATGATCAGGAGCTAAGTGGCAATGTCGAGGTCTGCTGGCCACAACAAGAGAGCCTCAGCTGAGGGAGAGTTCGTGCAGTTTTTGCTGTTCCCTCCTCCGCTGAAGGAACGCGGACCACAGTGGGGTGACTTTAGGTCCATAGTTTGGGTTGCATGCATCTTCACGCACCTCTACGGGTCTCTGTGTATGTCTATACATCTCTGTGTATCTGTATGGGCTTACTATATGGTCCGCAGTTTGGGTTGCATGGCCACAAGCGCACGACCTTGGCTCGTCTTTAGTTTCCCGTTCACGGTGTGGATGCTGGTCACGCCACCAGTGCCTTCGAGGAGGACGGCAGCCCCCTCCTGCTAGCGGCGACTCCAAATGCCAGCGCGGCGTTCTTCGTTGCAAAGGGCTCGCGGGTCACTGGCGGCCCCTGGTTGCCTTTTGGTGCGGCGCCCTGACGTGCGGCCCCCCACAATGCACGACACGTGACCCCCCCCCCCACCACATCATCATCGTCGTGGTGCTGCTGTCAAACCCCCATTGGTTTCAGCTGCGTGGCCGTCCTCACACTGACGACGACTTAGCGACGACAATGCCCTCCATCCCCTTCTGAAAAGGAGTGAAGAGCCCTGTTTGTGTGTCGCCTTCATCTGGGATGAAATGGACGCGTCGCGTGATTGAGTGCCCTCGTGAGAGTAACGCCATGAGGGTAACGCCACGAGAGTAACGCCGTGAGAGTAACGCCGTGAGGGTAACGCCGTGAGGGTAACGCCGTGAGAGTAACGCCGTGAGAGTAACTCCGTGAGGGTAACTCCGCAATAACAATAACAAAAAACTGCACAAACGGCGCGACTACTCCGCACGGGCACGCATCTTCTACCACGTGGGTGAGAAAGTAAGGAAAATTAAGATGGCTTGAGATCTCTCCGTGTCTCCTCGGCCAATTGATTCACGCTCGAGACTCCGCGAGATGGGATCCAGTGACATGCAAACAATTTGGAGCCCCAGACACGCTACGGGGTAATAGCTGCTGCCACGTCCTCACATGGCTCAGTTTCCATTAGCTAGCTGGGTGTCAGGGCAGAGTTAATGCCATTGCCACGTATGACTATGTTGAACTTCTTTCGCACTGTACGTAGCCAACCGTGCTAACTGGAGGCACAGGGAAAAGGCAGCACCAGCACTATCAGTTCCAAACATCAGCGCCACCATCACCACCACCACTATTAACTACTGCTACCAATTCGACTAATATCACTGCGCACTACCAACGCCACCAACTTGCCCAATATTACCACCCACCACTAACTCCACCATCATCTTCCCTATCTCCACCATTAACCACCACCACCTCCAATATCACCACTACCGGTATAGCTATCATCACTACTGTCATCATCACCACCAAAGACCCCCCGTAATGTCTTATAATCGTGATCAGTTCACAGAACAGGTTGGTTCTCCTCTGCGGGACTCTCCTTTGTGCTGTGTTTGTAGGTTTCTAGGCCTGTGCTCAGCAACTATGGTTTACAACAATCACTATGACTAGCACTACCTATTACCACCGAAATCATTTCCACCACCATGACTGCCATTATCGTCACCAAAGACAAAGATCCACCGTATATCATTATTATACCTTTGGGGCAAGTGCTGTTAGCGAGTAGCACCTATGAAGGCTGGAACGGCACACGAGGGGGTGCGTGGCCAGCACCATGCCCGGCCGCCTTTGTCTCCATAGTGGCCGTGTTTAAACATTGCACCAGGTACTCATTTGAGGCCTAGTCGACCTAGGGGAGGGCCAGGACCGGTTCAGATAATCTTCACTGGTATTGGCCGTGAGCCGGGACCGAACTTAGTTTTCCGGATTCATAGCGCAGGGCACTAACCACTCCACTACCGCTCCCCACCATTATCTTCACCACCACCACACACCACCTGCATTAAATACTTGGGGCCCAGAACACCAGCGCCTCCTGCACCTCCACCATCACCACCACCAGGCGCTCGAGTGCTGGTGCACCACAGCACATGGACGATGCACGTTCACTTACCACCTCTGCTATGATGATGTTTCCACTGAGCCTCCAGAAGACCTTGGAGCCCAGCGGCAGCGTGGCCGAGATGGGCTGCATGTAAATGTTCTGCGATTCGGACGTCATCTTTGCCCGCTGTGAGTCACACAGCCGGTCAGGCGACGAGCAGAGAGGGTCCCGTCCGACTCGACGCTGGGGTTCACGCGGAGCTTTGCGGTGTCGCGGGAAGCGACGGGGGACGGAGCGTGCGAGCTCGCGAGAACGGGGAGCGCACTCAGGAAACGATGAGCGAGAGGTGCGTCGCGGAACGGTGGAACATGCCTCCGCCTCTCCCTGCGGCTCGGGGCAAGACTCCGAGCTCGCCGGCGACACTCGTGCGACCGGCCGCTCAAGTCGCCGGCGTGCGTAATGCGCATTCCATCGGGCGTCGACACCACCAGCGCCGGCGACGTCGCTCGGTTAAATATCGCCGGGCGGGCGTTGTGGCGTTGTTCAGCCAGGCGCGGTGCGTGCCTGTGGCACACCTGTGTGGCTCGGCGGGCAGGTGAACGCAGCTGCACCTTGCTGCGGTTGACACACACGTGGCTGATAATACTTGGGCGCGAGAGGGATGGGCCGCCCTTCCCTAGCGATTGTGTTTACTCGGGGACGCGGAGACCAAAGATGCCCCAGGGCGTTGTCGAATCCTGGGCACGCAAAGCAGCTCGGCCATCATTGTGTGCGCGTGCGTGTTTTCAGTTTTCAGTTTCATTTATTTGGTATAGCCCTGTGAGCCATTCGGCTCTTGAATGTGTGGGCAGCGACAGTGCAGTGGTTATTACACCGAGCTGTGAAGCCGGCCACACGAGATCGATTCCCGTTCAAGGTTCAACTTCAGTGGCGAATATCTGAGCCGGCCCTGGGGCCTCCCCTTCCTCGACTCAGTCTTTAATGAGAATCTGGTACGATGTGCGATGAATAAACGCTGCCTGACCGTAAACAAGAGTCCACGCAGGACTGCAACCTCGTCGCTATTGCTCGGAGCTATGCGAGCCTCTCGCCGAGCGCCCGATACGACGCACTCGGGGTCAGCTGCTCGCGGTGGTGGTGACCTCGTAACGTGCGGTTGACGTGTTTTCATCGTCACGTGGAACGCTCTGTCAGACAAATTCAGGCGCAATGAGCTCAGCCACGTGAGGCGAAACCTGAAGAGGCGGTCCATGTCCACGGCGCGACGAGACGGCACTGCTGCTGCAGCGCATGAGAGATGCTGTTCGCGTGATGTTGGGTTTCTTAAATGGTTTTTTACACGTAAACATCAGCGGTGAGGAGAGATAAAGGTGGCCGTGCCTGGGGCTCGCCACACACCACCTGCTCGCTTGCCGTGCCGGCCTTTATAGGAGCTTGCTACCAGCACTCACCCCAACAGGTTGCATGGGGGATCAGCGTGTGTGTGTGGCTCACCTGGGGAGTGGCAGTGCAATGGTTAGCGCGCTGCGTGACGAACCTAGCGACTTGAGTTTGATTCCCGCTCACTGCCAACAACAGTGATGATTATCTGAACCAGCATTGGGCCTCTCCTAGGTCGACACAACCTCAAATGAGTACCTGGTGTGACGTGTAAACTTCGTCGCTAGGGAGACAAAAACGGTCGGGCGTGGTTCTGGCCAGCCACCCCCTTGTGTACCGTCCCGGCCTTCCTAAGCGCTCGCTAACAACAGTCTGTTAACAGACTGTTGTTAGGGGTTTTTTGTCTTTGCGTGAAGATGATCGCGTGTCGTAGTTGTCCTCTTTTGTGTGTGCTCGTTATTGTGCTGTTTTGACTGCCCGTGTCAACAGCAACGGCTTTCCATCTCAGCACTGGGGAGTTCAGAATTCACAATTAGTGGGCGCGCTGCTGTTGTGACGTTTGTTGTTTTTGTTTGCCACTAACGATGGAGCGACGCTGTCACAACAAAACGAGCGTAAACATCCTAATAATTGGCCAACGCTAATGATGAAGACTCGCGAGCGATTTTTTTTTATTTGTGAAGTGACATTGCCACTGGGCTGGGGGGACCGCTCACTCACTCACTCTCTCTCTCTCGAGGGGGAATGCTGAATCTGGCTTCAGCTTGGGGCGCCTGAAAGAGAATTTCACATTTAAGAATTTTAAGTCGTCCAATGAGGTTTCTGCCACTCATTGTCTCCGCTGCTGCGGTCCAGACAGCGAAGGGGAGCTGAATGCGCATTAGTTGCACACGTATGGCTTTCGCGAAAAATACTATTGAATGTACATCGTCAGCGCGTTACGGAGGGAGGAACCCGCCCAGCCGCCCCCGACTGCCCCGAACAATGAGTTAGCTCCAAGTGCAGGCTTGGTCACCAATCTCGAAGGGTGGCCCACATTGTACCACCACTGTCCAATTCCATAATTGTTCATCGTTTCAGACGATGGGTTTCTGAGTCTATGGGTGTCCAGTGTGCGTTTATGGGTTTCAGTGTAAGTCTATGGGTCTCTGTGTAAGTGTTATGGTCTCTTAGTGTGTTGGTCAGTGAGAGTCTATAGGTCTCTATGTAAGCCTATGGGTCTTTGTGTAAGTGTTTTGGTCTCTTAGTGTGTTGGTCAGTGAGAGTCTATAGGTCTCTATGTAAGTCTATGGGTCTCTGTGTAAGTGTTTTGGTCTCTTAGTGTGTTGGTCAGTGAGAGTCTATAGGTCTCTATGTAAGTCTATGGGTCTCTGTGTAAGTGTTTTGATCTCTTAGTTGTGTTGGTCAGTGAGAGTCTATAAGTCTCTATGTAAGTCTATGGGTCTCTGTGTAAGTGTTTTGGTCTCTTAGTGTGTTGTTCAGTGGGAATCTATAGGTCTCTATGTAAGTCTATGTGTCTCTATGTAAGTGTTTTGATTCTCTGAGGCTATGGGTGTCAATGTGAGTCTGTGGATACCCGTGTACGTCTATTAATTCACCGGGCTACCCCTGAAGCCATCTGCTGGCTCACTCTTCAACCTCGACCCTGCTGATCAACTCACCCCCCTCCCCCTCTGCCTAACGAAAGAGGAAGAAGGCTTCCCCTGCTCTTCTGAGCGAGTACAGCCTCGAAACATACGCAACAGGTCTCCGCGTGTGCAAACGGGACGTCATTTGGGTTTGAAAGGCAATATGCGGGTGGACCAGACGATCGGGAAATTAGAGAGGCACACACCCAACGGCGAAATGCGAAGGCGTCTTGTGAAGCCCGCCTAGCCGTGCCAAGGCGAGCTTGCTGGCGGAGGATCATTGCCACTGTGGACGTGTGTGTAGGCAGCAGTTGTGTTTTTTTTTTAAATGTTTACTTGTCTGTGTTATGCATGTGCGTGTCGCGCGTGATGCTGGCCACCCACCCCCACCTAGAAGGCTTTCTAGGTGCTACTCGCGAACAGCACTTGTGCCAACAGTCTGGGAAGGCTATAAGGGGGATCTTTGTCTTTGTGGCTGTGCGTGTGTGCGTGGGGAGTGGTAGCCTCGCGTTCAGCGTGCCGCGCCACGAACCCACCGAGCTGAGCGATACCTGTGACGATTATCTGAATCGGTCCTGGGCGTCATCCCGAGGTCGACTCAGCGTCAGAATAAGTACCTGGTGTGATGTGGAAAAAACATCGACCCTGGGGAGACAAATGCGGTCGGGCGTGGTGCTAGCCATCTAATCCGCTCGTGTGCCGTGCAGGTTTTCACAGGTGCTTGTCTGACAGCACTTGCCCCAACAGTCAGTGTGAGCTACACAGGGGATCTTTGTCTTTGTGCGTGTACGTGCCGGTGCGGTGTTGTGTAATTAGTTTGTGCGAAGCGTTAACTCAATACCAGTCGATGTTGTCGTCGGCTGGTGCGAGTGTCACAATGCACCTGGGATTTATAAGCCCCTTTTGAAATGATTAATGACAAGCACCATATGGATTATGACCGGGTCTTAAATATAGCTTTTCATAATAATTTTCATATATATTCTCATTTAACCCTTTTTCATGCATGAATTATTAAGAGCGAAACTAAAATTCGGTGTTTCGGGTTTAATTTGAAATTTGGAGTAAAAGGAAAAACCGCGGACGTGTTCAAAGCGTTTAATTTAAATGGTAGCGGTCCACCCCGGCGGTCGTAAGGCCTCGCAGGGTGAAAACTCTCATCGCAAGTCGACGATTGATAATTTGCCAAACATCCCCCAAATCTAGGATTACAGATCTCGGGAAAGTTGTTGGTGCGCCTTCTCTGGCTGGCGTCCCGGACCCACGTCTGTGGATTTCCGCGCCTCTGTGCGAAAGCCGTGCGCGTCATCAATTATGCAGCATTGTGCGATTCAATTTGCATAAATTACAAAACGCGAAAATATAAATTCATTACTTATTTACTGTCGCGGTCTGGGATAGCGGACTTGATGCATGACAGTGTAAAACTATCAGCATTGTTCTATCGTTGTTATTCGTGATAATGTATGTGCATGTTAAATAATACCTTCTGCGTTTGATCTAAAACTGGCTTGTGCCGTCATTTATTATGCATCTGTAAACGTATTGCATTTTCTTCTGACCTTTTCTCAGGAGCTGGGATTCATTTGACGATAGCTCTGCATGTGGAATTCATCTTGAAAAAAACCGAGATGCAGCTAAGCCAGATTAAACAAGCAACGCAGAGTGCGGTTGGCTGAGTGGGGTAGGTGAAGTTAGGTGAGTGAGGGTAGGGGAGTGGGGCTCGGTGAGTGGGGCTCGGTGAGTGGGGTTAGGTAAGTGGGGCTGGGTGAGTGAGGTTAGGTGAGTTGAGGTATGTGAGTGGGGTAAGCTGAGTGAGATTAGGTGAGTGGCGTTATGTGAGTGGGGCTAGGTCAGTGGGGCTAGATGAGTGGGGCTTGGTGAGTGGGGCGAGGTCAGTGAGGCGAGGTCAGTGAGGCTTGCTTAGTGGGTTAGGTGAGTGGGGCCAGGTGAGTGAGGTTAGGTGGGTTGGGGTAGGTGAGCCAGCATTTTATGGGTTTTACAATTACTTTTTACGGCTCATGATACTTTCATTCGATTGGCGCATTTAAGCATCAGTTACTTATGCTTTATGCAAATAATATACTATTGAAATTATAATTAATGTAACATTTACACTGGTGGGCTGCACAGAACTAGACAAACATGACCACGGAATATTAAAAAAGTGCAAACGAGATGGCAAAACGAGAGAGAAAACGACCCTTGAATCAAAGCGTCGTCGTGCATCGTGCCAATTCATGGAGTACTCCTGGAGGAGAACCGTTAATCATTAACCACACAAGCCATGTTAGTGGGTCCACTGGTGGGCTCAGCGGTGCGGGGTAAGGAGCGCGGATGATGAATGGTGGATGCGTGCCGATATCTCTGCGCACGCTTCGTCCAGTGGCAGCGTGAGCCTCCCGGTAGCGCCGGGGAGTCGCGTGCCGCCCGGTTTCATAGCGCAAGTGGCCAAACCACTGGGCCATCGTCCCATCAAACAAAACAACAAAAAAGCACCGGATAAATTTAGATTCTTTGGGTCTTAAATTTCGCTGGGGGCGCCTTGTGATCAGCTTGGGCCTAGTAGAGGAGGGCCAGTGGGATTATCAGTGTCCACAAACCGTCCTCACAAGACCCGCACTGGAAACACGCCCGTGGTTGGTGTTGGTGTAATGAATTAATCGTATGCAGCTGCACGTGATTAAACCGGGTTCTCAAGCCCAGTCACCAATGATTCGCCCCCCCCAAAAAACACCCCATCACATCAACTTTGGCTTGTTACGAAATTTGGCTAAAATTCCAGCACCGAGGATTAAACAGGCAGGTTTAACTGCCTCGCGACCACCATTTCTTAGTGGCAGAGCACGTGGAGCACGTGCAGCAGTGCGGCGGCCCTCGTGTGACTAACCTGACGGAACGTCAGAAGTACGTCTGTGATGTCAATTTGAGTGGGCTGTTCTATAACACGGGGTAATGCACTGCTCGACACACACACACTTTAGAATGGGCACTTCGTCTCTTGACCTGACACAAATAGCTCATCCATCCATGAGCGTCTGCTCAGGGTTCGGAGGTCAATGGTCAGCTCATGCTGACACTTCCTCTGGGCACAAGCCCTCTGCGATCCCCGTGCTGGCGTGGGTCCACGCCTCGATGTCACCGCCCGCCCGCCCGCCACCGCTACATCCGTCTTTGTCTTCTTCCTCTTGCCCGTCTGCCTTCGATTTTCCAAGCAGCGGGACGTGTACGGTGGGTGGGCTCGCCGTGAGCCTCGTGCCACACGTTCACAGCGTGTTCCATCTTGTCCCGCCCCCCCATCAAATGACCAATTGTAACGATCTGAGGAAACACGCCCAAGAAAAATGTGGTCAGAACAAAAATACCGAGAAGAGATGATGACAGTCTGGCATCTGCGGCGAGAGGAGGACTCCACGAATGTCCTCGCAAGCAAACGAGGAACTCCACGTGGAGGTGGAGAACTCCAAACCTCAGGCTTGCGGGGATCTCTTCCACCGGACGTAAATGATCTCCATCGGCTGAGATGTGAGGAAATGAGTAAAGGTTCACGGGTCGGGCGCGAGATTGGCGAGACCGTCACGCCGCTGAGAAACGTGAAAACATTCCACGGTTGTTGCTGTTTGAAATAACAATAGTAATGATGACGATAACACAACAAACGTATCGTGGTATGCCTCACTGAACCTGCCCTTTGGCTATCCCACAGCGGCCCCGCCACAGCAGAAATGCAGCAGCGTGGTAAAACACGGAGTAGCGTGGTAAAACACGGAGTAGCGTGGTAAAACACGGAATAGCGTGGTAAAACACGCAGCAGCGTGGTAAAACACGGAGTAGCGTGGTAAAACACGGAGTAGCGTGGTAAAACACGGAATAGCGTGGTAAAACACGGAGTAGCGTGGTAAAACACGGAGTAGCGTGGTAAAACACGGAGTAGCGTGGTAATACACGGGGTAGCGTGGTAAAACACGGAGTAGCGTGGTAAAACACGCAGCAGCGTGGTAAAACACGGAGTAGCGTGGTAAAACACGGAGTAGCGTGGTAAAACACGGAGTAGCGTGGTAAAACACGCGGCTCTCTCGTTTCAGGTGAATAAAGTAGCCGCGTCGCTGCGCGGTTTCTTTACAGAAGCCAACACGCCCCACATCCGAGTGGCTAAATACACTAAAACCCACCGCAGACAGGCCCCGCACAGAAACACATAAATCAGAGCGGTTCGTCTTGAAAGCTCCTCCTTTTGACCGTGCGGATGTAATGAGGCTGCCGTCCCCTCCGCTGTCAGTGGCTGTGGTTACAAAACAATTGCTGCTGTAGCAAACGACTCGGTGTGAGATTCCGCGGTTTTCCCATCGTAACCCTCGTCGCCTCTGTTGGATGCCGCTCCTTTGTGCGTGGAACACCGCGCACCTTATGTTCCCCTGGGCACTTGTTGCAAAGGGAATCTGGATTTTTCTTTTGTAACAACCTACACCCGAACAGATGGAAATGAACAGGAAACAGTGGAAAGTTGTGTCTCCACGTTGAGAAGTCTGCAAACTCCAGGAGGTGACTGGCTGAGCCAACCTCCGACTGGGATTTAACCAAGTTCAATGTCCTTGATTTTACCAGGGAAGCCTCGATACATCTCAAGACTCTGTTTTCCAGGAAGATCGCGCATTTACGCGTTCGACACATTTCCATCAATGAGTGTTTCTCGTTTTGCACGCGTGTTGCTGCGAGGCTCATTCCTGCCAGTGGTGTGGATTGTGGTGTGGTCATACCGAACGGTTGAGAACCACTGATTTTACAATTGTTCAAAGTTTATATGCCCCCCCCCGCCCACAAACAAGGTCACGCGAGAGTGCTGCCTCTGCATCTCGAAGCGGGGCTGCTGCTTTAGTCTGCGGACGCTGGCGTGCGGAGAGAGTCGCGGGGCACCGCCCGCCGGTCGTGCCTTCCGGAGGCGTCTCGCGTCGATCGATCACCGCCCTCGCAGAAGCTGCGAACACGGCCGCGGACGTTTGCGCGCAGCTCTCCACCCTCTCGCTGAGGAATGAGACCGCGGTCCCGGTGGTGGCATCCATGAGATTTGATCGCTGGGGGAAGGAAGGCGGGGAATGAAAAAAAAACCCTCACAGACCCCAGACTCGCCGGTCCGATGACTGGTAATTGTTTGAGCCACCTCTGAATCCTCCGGGTCTCGATGGACGCTTGGGAACTTCGGGGGCTACAACGAGCGGCGCTACCTACTTCAAGGGATCTCAGATGTAGTTCTGTGATATCCGCTTCCATGCACCCTTCCCTAATACAGACTTACGAATGGATTTTTCATCTCATGGCATGACACCAACAGCACGTTCGGCATAACATTGTGGGAAAAGACGAACACAACAAAGCACGTCGTCACGTTAGATTGTTAAATGCAATCTCGTGTCTTGAAAAAAAAAACCCACACGGGTCTGTTTACTCGAGGATGTGCGGTGAGCGTTCGTGTTTTAGCAGCAGCAGCAGCCTCCTCTCTCGGTTGCACGAGTTGTGGTGGTTGTCTCTCTACCTCTTAACGATTTCATTAACATTGCACGTGGAAGTGACCCCGTGGTACTCGGCTGGTGTGTGGGCAGCGGAGGACAACAGTCACCCGGTGCATTTGCCGCAACTGCCGCTGCCGTCTCTCTCTCAGCTCGGCAGAATCTCCTCTCCACCGCAACCCCCCCCCCCCCCCCATGTTTACGCTGCATTAGGGATGGAATTTTAATGGAGCGAGTGCATTAAGTGCTATAGAGATATATTTTTTTAATGAAGAGTTCCGTAAACTGCGCTTACATTATTCATCCATTTCATGTCCATTTTAAGGAACGGTCGTGTTCGAGATGGCAGAGGGTTGCGAGACGCCCGTGTTTGGAGACTGCCTTCTCGGGCCACCGTGCAGCTTTCTCGTTTTGACCAAAACACATTCTCCTGCGGAGGGAGGAGCTGGTAGGGACGTTGGATTGCTCGGTCAATGGACAGGGTCAACGGCGGCGTGGTATATTCCGCAAATATGCCCGACTGTGAGGGCGGGCACAAGCCGGCGTGAGTAGGTTAAACGTTGAGTTATATAAGGGCACCACGGGGTGACCAGCCCCTCCCCACCCAGCCCCACCCCTCCCACCCCCCACTCTGCCCCACCCTCCCCACCCAGCCCCTCCTCACCCAGCCCTACCCAGCCCCTCCCCACCCTCCCCACCCAGCCCTACCCTCCCCACCCTCCCCTCTCCACCAAGCCCCACCCCTCCCATTTTTTGATGCACGACGGACGGACACAATAATCCCCTGTGGGCCGGTGTAACCAGAGGTTCCTACCAGTATAAATAGTTGGCACAGTAGAGGGCACAGATGGTGCATCTGCCAGTCCTCTCGGTCGGTCAAACCACAGCACCTGGGCCTCTCTCGTGACCTCCTCCTGTCAGCAGCGAGCCTTCGACACTTCACGTGGCATCAAAGTGCACCTGGCCTGGCACAAGCGCCGTGGTGACGTCCCCGCCACTTAGTGTTGAATTTTGTTGTCAATGCAGTGGTGGAGCCTGCGAATTGAGGGCCCAAAGTGAAAATATCGCCCCCCAACCCCCTCTCCAATGATCAACTCCTTGTGAGATGAGAGAAGAGAGCAACTACAGTTGAGCTAGAGATGTGAGAGGAGATGGAGACAAGACACAGAGATGGAGTGAGATGAGAGGAGATGGAGACATGAGACAGAGATGAAGTGAGATGAGAGATGGAGACATGAGACAGAGATGAAGTGAGATGAGAGGAGAGATGGAGACATGAGACAGAGATGAAGTGAGATGAGAGAGGAGATGGAGACAAGAGACAGATATGGAGTGAGATGAGACAGGAGATGGAGACATGAGACAGAGATGAAGTGAGATGAGAGGAGATGGAGACATGAGACAGAAATGAAGTGAGATGAGAGGAGATGGAGACATGAGACAGAGATGAAGTGAGATGAGAGGAGAGATGGAGACATGAGACAGAGATGAAGTGAGATGAGAGGAGATGGAGACATGAGACAGAGATGAAGTGAGATGAGAGAGGAGAGATGGAGACATGACACAGAGATGAAGTGAGATGAGAGAGGAGATGGAGACATGAGACAGAGATGGAGTGAGATGAGAGAGGAGATGCAGACAAGAGACAGATATGGAGTGAGATGAGAGGAGAGATGGAGACAAGAGACAGAGATGAAGTGAGATGAGAGAGGAGATGCAGACATAAGACAGAGATGGAGTGAGATGAGAGGAGAGATGGAGACAAGAGACAGAGATGAAGTGAGATGAGAGAGGAGATGCAGACATAATACAGAGATTAAGTGAGATGAGAGAGGAGATGGAGACAAGAGACAGAGATGAAGTGAGATGAGAGAGGAGATGCAGACATGAGACATAGATGAAGAGAGATGAGAGGAGATGGAGACATGATACAGAGATGAAGTGAGATGAGAGAGGAGATGCAGACATGAGACAGAGATGAAGTGAGATGAGAGAGGAGATGGAGACAAGAGACAGAGATGAAGTGAGATGAGAGAGGAGATGCAGACATGAGACAGAGATGAAGTGAGATGATAGAGGAGATGGAGACAAGAGACAGAGATGAAGTGAGATGAGAGGAGATGGAGACATGAGACAGAGATGAAGTGAGATGAGTGGAGATGGAGACAGAGATGGAGTGAGATGAGAGGAGAGATGGAGACATGAGACAGAGATGAAGTGAGATGAGAGGAGAGATGGAGACATGACACAGAGATGGAGTGAGATGACAGAGGAGATGGAGACATGAGACAGAGATGGAGTGAGATGAGAGATGGAGACATGACACAGAGATGGAGTGAGATGAGAGAGGAGATGGAGACTTGACACAGAGATGGAGTGAGATGAGAGGAGAGATGCAGACAAGACAGAGATGAAGTGAAATGAGAGGAGAATGAGACATGATACAGAGATGAAGTGAGATGAGAGAGGAGATGGAGACATGAGACAGAGATGGAGTGAGAGGAACGGATGAGACACTTGTAATTAAATGTGAGAGATGTTGATTTGAAGCTTTCGTGACTGCAGGAATCCATACTCTTTGGTTCTTTCGGTAAAGTGACGTAGATATAAAATAAAATAAATCACGACGTTTCGGTCGCAACACAAACGTCCATCCCCACCTGATGATGGACGCTTGTGTTGCGCCCGAAACGTCGTAATTTATTTTATTTCATACCTACATGACTTTACCCAAAGAACCAAACCGTAGAGAACGTGAGAGATTTAATTTTGATTTAAAGCTTTCGTGACTGCAGTAATTCATATTCTTAGTTTTTTCGGTAAAGTCACGTTGAAGAGAAACAACAGAATAACAAAATATATATAAAACAATAAAAAATTCTCACGACGTTTCGACCATAACTCAAACGGTCATCATCAGGTGTGTCGGTTTGCATAAATTTATTTTAAAACCGCATATTTATTTATTTATTTATATAAAAAATACCGTTTGCGTCACGCGCAACGATTGGCAGTTTGCCCAGGACTAGTCCATCTATTTTTTGAAAAGAGGAGGGGGGAGACGAATTTTTTATGTATGCTGTCTGAAAGCCACTGTAAGCGTGAACAATCAATCAAGAACTGAAATGATTTATCAAATCTTTCCAATGATTGCTAAGATAGAATCCATCTTCTCGGTTGAAATTGTCTCTGTGCTTGTATATGTGGATAGCCTCATGAACGAATCTCTCATGAAGCCAGATGGCTTACAAAGAACCTCCGTCTTGGAAAAGTCAATGGCATGTGAGCCTACTGAATTAGAACAATGATCTGCTACGGCCGAGGTGTTGGTCCTACCGTGTTTAAGGTCTGCTTTATGTTCACGAATGCGGTCCGAGATATGGCGTTTGGTTTCTCCAATGTAACTACTACCACAGAGGCAACTTAGTTTGTAGACACCAGGGTATTGTATGTCCGGAATCACATCTTTTACAGACGGAACCAGATCACGGATTTTATGTAATGTGTTGAAACGGACCTGGATCTTGTGTTTATTCAAGATTTTGGAGATCTTTTTTGTGATCCCAGCAATGTAGGGTAAAGTGATGGTTTTGAAAGGCTCCTCAAGAGGGTTCTTCTTCATGGTTTGAGTGATAGCTTTGCGGATTGTATAGTCGGAGTAACCATTAGCCCTAAGAGCTTGGTGTACGTGCTTGAGTTCACTGCTTATGTGTTCCTGGTCGGATATGCATTGGGCTCTATGATACAGAGTCTTGATGAGAGAATTCTTCTGTGATGGATGGTGGTGGGAATCCGGTTTCAGATAAGCATCCGTATGGGTAGCTTTCCTGTAGACAGAGTGGCTCATTGAACCATCAGGTCTCTTTTTAATTAGGACATCCAAAAAAGGTATCTTGCCATCTATTTCGACTTCCATGGTAAATCTGATGGCTGGGTGTATGGAATTGATGTGGTCGAAGAATTGGTCTAGAGCAGGCCGGCCATGTGGCCAGATGACAAAAGTGTCATCCACGTACCTCTTCCATAAGGTTGGGCGCAGAGTGGCAGTCTGGATGGCGTCAGTCTCAAATTTCTCCATGAAAATGTTAGCTATAACTGGAGAAAGGGGGGAGCCCATTGGGGTGCCCTCAGTTTGTTTGTAGAAAGTTCCATTCCAAGTGAAGTATGTATTGGTTAAACAGTGTCTCACCAGGGGGGGTACCTCAGTGTTTAGTCCTTGATGAACCAAGTCTTCAATGATTGCAATGGTGTCAGGTACAGGAACCTTGGTGAATAAGGAAACTACATCAAAACTGACAAGCAGGTCGTCTGGGGACAGGGAAATACCCTTGATTGTTGATACCAGGTGAGTAAAATTTTGTACCGCAGAGGTGGTCTTTCCAGTGAAAGGACGCAGGATTTCAGACAAAAAACGAGCTAGTTTGTAGGTAGGGGAGCTGATAGTAGAGACTATGGGACGAAGAGGTGTATCAACTTTATGTATTTTTGGTAAGCCGTATAATCTTGGTGGCCTGGCAGCAGAAGGTTTCAACGAAAACTGTTTAGATTGATCAATTAATGCGGTTGAATCAGAAATTATTTTGTTGGTTTGTGTGACGAGGCTGTTGGTGGGATCTCTTATTAATACAACAACAAAATTAAAGAATTACTCGACGATGGTAGTTATACAAAAATAAAAAGAGATCCCACCAACAGCCTCGTCACACAAACCAACAAAATAATTTCTGATTCAACCGCATTAATTGATCAATCTAAACAGTTTTCGTTGAAACCTTCTGCTGCCAGGCCACCAAGATTATACGGCTTACCAAAAATACATAAAGTTGATACACCTCTTCGTCCCATAGTCTCTACTATCAGCTCCCCTACCTACAAACTAGCTCGTTTTTTGTCTGAAATCCTGCGTCCTTTCACTGGAAAGACCACCTCTGCGGTACAAAATTCTACTCACCTGGTATCAACAATCAAGGGTATTTCCCTGTCCCCAGACGACCTGCTTGTCAGTTTTGATGTAGTTTCCTTATTCACCAAGGTTCCTGTACCTGACACCATTGCAATCATTGAAGACTTGGTTCATCAAGGACTAAACACTGAGGTACCCCCCCTGGTGAGACACTGTTTAACCAATACATACTTCACTTGGAATGGAACTTTCTACAAACAAACTGAGGGCACCCCAATGGGCTCCCCCCTTTCTCCAGTTATAGCTAACATTTTCATGGAGAAATTTGAGACTGACGCCATCCAGACTGCCACTCTGCGCCCAACCTTATGGAAGAGGTACGTGGATGACACTTTTGTCATCTGGCCACATGGCCGGCCTGCTCTAGACCAATTCTTCGACCACATCAATTCCATACACCCAGCCATCAGATTTACCATGGAAGTCGAAATAGATGGCAAGATACCTTTTTTGGATGTCCTAATTAAAAAGAGACCTGATGGTTCAATGAGCCACTCTGTCTACAGGAAAGCTACCCATACGGATGCTTATCTGAAACCGGATTCCCACCACCATCCATCACAGAAGAATTCTCTCATCAAGACTCTGTATCATAGAGCCCAATGCATATCCGACCAGGAACACATAAGCAGTGAACTCAAGCACGTACACCAAGCTCTTAGGGCTAATGGTTACTCCGACTATACAATCCGCAAAGCTATCACTCAAACCATGAAGAAGAACCCTCTTGAGGAGCCTTTCAAAACCATCACTTTACCCTACATTGCTGGGATCACAAAAAAGATCTCCAAAATCTTGAATAAACACAAGATCCAGGTCCGTTTCAACACATTACATAAAATCCGTGATCTGGTTCCGTCTGTAAAAGATGTGATTCCGGACATACAATACCCTGGTGTCTACAAACTAAGTTGCCTCTGTGGTAGTAGTTACATTGGAGAAACCAAACGCCATATCTCGAACCGCATTCGTGAACATAAAGCAGACCTTAAACACGGTAGGACCAACACCTCGGCCGTAGCAGATCATTGTTCTAATTCAGTAGGCTCACATGCCATTGACTTTTCCAAGACGGAGGTTCTTTGTAAGCCATCTGGCTTCCATGAGAGATTCGTTCATGAGGCTATCCACATATACAAGCACAGAGACAATTTCAACCGAGAAGATGGATTCTATCTTAGCAATCATTGGAAAGATTTGATAAATCATTTCAGTTCTTGATTGATTGTTCACGCTTACAGTGGCTTTCAGACAGCATACATAAAAAATTCGTCTCCCCCCTCCTCTTTTCAAAAAATAGATGGACTAGTCCTGGGCAAACTGCCAATCGTTGCGCGTGACGCAAACGTTTTTTTTTATATATATAAATAAATATGCCGTTTTAAAATAAATTTATGCAAACCGACACACCTGATGATGACCGTTTGAGTTATGGTCGAAACGTCGTGATAATTTTTTATTGTTTTATATATATTTTGTTATTCTGTTGTTTCTCTTCAACGTGACTTTACCGAAAAAACTAAGAATATAACGTGAGAGATGTTGATGAGAAAATGGAAAAGCGATGCCAGTCAATATAGAGATGAGATTAATTGAAAAAAAGCCAACAGATTCATGAAGATCGCAGCCTTAGAAGGGTAACACAGCAACTCGAGCGCATGGGAGATGGAGACCGCCTCTTATACCACGGGACCTGCTCGGAATGAAACGCAAACCTGCCAACCCCTGATCAGTGCCCTACCTTATTACATACAAATTCAGACCGTATTTATCACCCTGTGCTCTTATAAATCTCAACGTTCATCCTCCAAAGTCCCACCACAATGGAGAAACACAAATAGACTACAACATTTGTGCCCGTATTGTGAACGGCTGTACGCTCCGTATGGACCTGAACCTCAATTTGCCTGTGCAAGGACACGGGGTTAAACCCAATGGGCTAACAGCTATGGAAACGTAAAACATGCTTCCTGATTAACATTTAAAAATTTGACACGTGAATCGTTACCAAAAGGTCAATTGTTTATTTTTTTACCTTACCCAGCTTATTATTTTCACGAGGAATTGAATTGTTCAATTATTTCGTTCATAAATTTTAAAAAGCTATTTATTAATATATCTCATCATTTATGCGTGACGTCACAGCCCGCTTTCTGATTGGTCCGTCCCGCTCAGTGGGCGTGTCCTCTCGGGACGACATACAACACGAACCCGGCACCGGTAAACTTCCCTCCGCTGCTTACATTTATCAAACATTTAATAATCGCATTGTAAAATATCAACATTCATGTGTAAAATATCAACATTCATGTGCCCAACGACTTGCAACGCTGTTCCTTTAATAACCGCGCGCGTTTTGTATCGTTTTGACGTTGGCGGCTTTAATTCAAGCGGGAGCGGCTCCTTCGCACTCCGTCTAAAGGCTTCTGGCCTAGCCGCTTTAACAACTGTAACAACGATAACAAAGTCTACACTGTTTCATTTTTATTACGGTCCTATTAGACGCCGCACACTGACGGATTAAACGAAAATAAACCCCGAGAAAACGTCACTTATCGCCGAATGTTAGACATGTCATTCGGTATGCGCCGGAGACTTTGAAAGCTAAGCAAGCGTTGAGCCTGGTTATATGGATAGCGGAGTTGTTTCGGCCGCGTGGTGGACAACAGAGGGAGCTGCAGCAACAACAACAACATTAACTTGGACTGTACTCGTATGCTCCCCACATTCACCAACTCGCAGTGACCAGAGTGGTGAAGTATGGTTAAACAAATAACACCCACGATCTGCCACGGCGTTAGGAGGAGACCCTCATCCAGCAGTCGTTTGGCCGGGGGCTGTATACGCATGACCTGTCCGTGTTACCAAGGCTGGACTGAGCTCGCCATGATAACGTGGAATTTAGACCGCTGGCTCAGCCTTCCAATGCTAATTTGAGAGGTGAGACGTCTCGAATGTGCATTCCTCCACGTGGGCAGTCATCAGCCGTGATCAATCCACTGCTGGATGAAGGCCTCCCCAAGTCTTCGCCAACCCCCAGGGGTCTGCGACGCAACAATCCATCTCTGCTCCTCCACACGAGGCTGATTGAATCCTTCCGCCAACCTGCGATGGACGTCCATCTCGGCCGTGTTGTTTCCTTTGGCTGCCACGCCATCGTTTGTCTCCACCACCTTTATTTAATCTCTTTTCGAGAAGACTTATTCGACACAAACCCACTTGGCAGGAAATATGACGCCCCTAGCTTTTGCATGGTCTTTATATAAGCCGCGAGTTCCATTTCTGCCTCTGTGTAACTCCAATCGTTCACTTTTCCATACTTTTCTTTGTGCACCTTACAGCTTTTGTTCCATTTTTTTGTCAGTGTTCATGTTTGTGATCCAGGTGTCAGCAGTAGGTATGGTACATTTGTTCTGGACAAAGGAATGTGTAATTGTCTTGGGGCTTGACGTGAGGAATGCATGAAACAGCCCTTTTCAACAAACCTACAACAAGCAGTGTAAAGTAGTTTTGTCAATTCACTGCTGCACGAAGACCTCTGTGTTGGTCATACTTCTCCACGCTGGTCGGTGCAGGTTTGGTTGAGTCGGGAAGGGTGCAGGACTAATTCATATATATCTCGCACTAATGTTTACCGGTTCGATTTCTACACTAATCGGATAACCACAAAACTAGTTGTAAAATAAAGTATCTTTCCACATGTGCCACTGGACTGGAGGTGATGGACAAGGGTTGGGGTGATTTCTTTAGCATCATCAGTCATGAAAAGTTGGCATGGGGGACACCTTGACTAAGATGCAAGACATCTAATGGCCATGAGATTGACTTTTTTTATTATTATTAAGTAAACGTGCAGTATTTCTTCAGTGAAAGTTACAACCACTAGCATGATGCCTTTGTGTTGCAGATTTCCAAAATACATTTGTAGCCATGGCGATTGACTGGTATGGCTTTGGATTTGGCTCCTTGGTGATTGCTGGTGGGGTTCTTGGCTACAAGAGGAAGGGTATGTATGATCTACACTCGCTGCGTGATTAACCCAAACGTTTGATACCCGACCACGGCTAATGTCAGTGGCGTGTTATATTGGAACTGGTTGCCAAACCGCATTGACCAGCGTATTGATTTATAGCTGCCGCTCTATTCATGTCAATATGAAGTACGGACAAAAAACCTCCCATGACTATGTATGAGGAAGCATTACCCCAGGGATGGATTGATAAGGAGCTGCAATGTTAATTTTGTTTAAATGTACTGAACACCTAGCAGTGGAGAGACAGTGGTAGAAAATGATGGCGAGCTATTTCAGTCGAGTTGTCAATGTATGACACGTGAACATCAGTCTGCTGTATTATATCCGAGTACATCTTTTTGTGCTTTGAATATTAAATCTAAGATGTCTGCTTGTTTTGGCTCATGTCTTGTCGATTTTTACAGATTTTTTGTACACCAAGGCTTTATGAATAATGGTAATACTGTACCTTCAGTCACATTTAATTATACATGAATACATAAATATGTAATTTCAAATACCATATTAAATATTTAATGTTCTTTATCTTCGTAATTTTATAGTCTGTAATGTTCAAAATTGACACGTGCCTTGAGATGGCAATTAAAGAAAGAACAATGTAAGACCCAGTTATTAGCTTAGTATTAAATATGAATCACAAATTGACAACGAAATGAGTGCACATTTAAGTTGTTAACCCATTCAGATTTGCAATCGCATTTTTAAAGCCCATATCTCCTGAAATCTACGATATTTGCCATTTCCTTCAGTGCCAATTTCCTCTTGGGTGATGGAGCAGAATACAATCCGCTGTGGAGATGAAATTGATGAAATCACCTTTTGTGCAGCCGCTGCTCGCTGAATTGTTACACTGCAGGGCCATGAGAGATGGAGATGACTTGGGGAGCGGGCTCATCCAGCAGTGGATTGAACATAGCCGATAATGGAGTTTTCCATGTCTGTTTTCAGGCTCATTTCCGTCCCTGATTTCCGGCTTGATCTTCGGACTGCTGCTGGAGTTCGGTGCATTCCAGCTCTCCTTTGACCCGAACAATATTCTGCTATCTTTAGGTACGTTTAATTTCCTCTACAGTGGGCAAAGTCTACACGCTTGTGTGTGTGCGCACGTGTAAGTGACCGTTTCGTCACCGTGTGTTCTTGGCAGTGGACACTTTCCATTAGCCGGCGTATTTCACATTCTTCCTGCTATGTAAATGTATTTCAAAGTTTAAAGACATGCACAGAAAACTTTATCCAACCTACTAAAATGAGCACGTTGGGCAGTGATGTGGCCCAGCTGCAATGGGTTTTCCGCTTGTTGTCGAGGTTCATTGTTTGAAGCCGGAAAGCCACCCTGGACAAAACTGTTGGTGTGTTAACTGTAGAATACGTGCCACCTGCTTCACAGTGGGCATTAAAGATCCCTTGACATCATTCTAAAAGAGTGCGCCGGTGTCATTATCCACATTTTACAAATTTGAAAAGTTATCCACTAATTTCTGAATGGGAATTGCACTTAACAACATTGCCCCCTATAGGCAGACTATATATTATTGTGAGACTTAGTGTCTTCGTGGTAGTCCTGTGCTGTAATAATTACACGAATAGCAAATCTACGCAGTAATTTTTATAAAAATTTCCATGTACTCTTGATGTGGAACTCAGAACTCCACGTGATCATGGTTTCTTGTGCCAACTGCTTTATTGTCAGCATAACGATGCACGTGATCGGGATGTGAAAGGTGATTTAAAAATGTCTTTATAAAATATCTCAAAGAGGTTTTGTCGCACCCTTTGAGAACTATTTAAAAATTACTTTCTTTAATATCAAAGAGTATAGTTTTTACATAAAGACTTAAGGGTGTTGCCTTTAAATATGCAATGGAAGATAGTTAAATAACACGTTTTTTTCATACCTGGGTGGATTGATGATAAAGGAGTTAGCGCATTGCGACAAACCGGGCCACCTGAGTTAAATTCCTTTCGACAGCTTACATCTGTGGCGAGTGATAACTGATCTGGTTCTGTGCTCTGGGCTTCCTCCTATTCCTTCACCAACCCCCAGTGAGCAGTGCGGTGTTGTCTGGTCAAACAAACTCCATAACCAATATGGTGTCGGGAGGCCTCCATTCAGCAGTGGACTGACAAAGGAATATACAATTTTGTAATGTTATAGTTCTACATGGTGTCTTGTACATATGGAACACTTGTCTGTGACATTAGGACTCCCGAGTAGATATTTAGACAAAGCTTAAGCCCATAAACCTTTAATACACAGGAGCTCCATGAGATACATTTTTCTCAGCCAGTTAATTGTTTTGTAGCTGATAAATGTCAACGTGACACCAACGTAGAAATCTTTGTAGAAATGTTGTTGGTCAGCATTTCTGCATAAATGTCATTGCCTGAGAGCAAAGGAGCTCTGTGTTTGACACAATTTTAGGAAGCTTATTGCAAAGTTACATTCCTAATCCACTTCTTGAAGCCCTTGACACGAGCAGTGACAGTAGCCATGTGGGGTTATGGAAGCCCTAAGGGTGGGTTATTGCACAGCACCGCTTTATTTGCTGCCCTCGGTGACCTAAGCAGTAATGGACCATCTGCGCAAATCTAAAGGCATGATGCCGGTGGAGGTGAGAGCTTTGGCTGTGATGGGGAACGCTCGTGTAGTTAAGACGCATGCGTTATATAGCCCTACAGAACAGAACACGATTGAATTCACCCCATGCACCCGGGAGGTGATTGTACCCCCCCCCCCCCGCCGTGTGCTTGCTTGTGATCCGTATAGACGACCTCTGTAAGCAGCCACCTAATGTGTGGGCCTGTTTGCTTGTACTCTGAGAGCCATCGCCACAGAAACTCATTACCCTCT
Source organism: Petromyzon marinus (assembly GCF_048934315.1). NCBI lineage: Eukaryota > Metazoa > Chordata > Hyperoartia > Petromyzontiformes > Petromyzontidae > Petromyzon > Petromyzon marinus. Next base: position 1,343,490 of record NC_133689.1, on the reverse strand, counting down.
GGCTTTGCAGACCCTGGTGTCAGCATGTTTGTGTTTCATTAGATTTGGTGTTGTGTTTGAAAGTTTGCATTCTGGCATATACTGTACAGTATGTCTACACGTGTGTACATGTATATGATTAAACAGTATGATTGCAATCTTAGGAGTGCCCATATATGGTTTGAGTGAACTATGGAGTACGTATTAAACAGCTCTTCCCTGTGTTGTGATTGTTTTTTCAGTTGTGCTCAAGATAAATATATTATACGAATGTGGAGAAAATATAGTTTGTCATAAATTGAACAAAAAAATCCCCAAAATATTGATTTAAACAATAACATCTTCCATCGTTGCTTCCACTGAATTGGCAAGCAGTGGAATTGTGATTGATGTCTGCTCTTGGCTTTGCTTCTCCCCGTGGAATTACATGTCAAATAAAACCTGAAGCGAGAGTGTGGCGTGTGGCGTGTGGGTTGTCCACGGGGCTGAGCATCTCTTCAGGTCAAAGTTCAGCTTGGGTTACAGCCCCGGGGTAATAAAGGATCGTTGTGTGTGGCACCTTTGGTTCGCCTGCCAATGATTGTGCAAAGAAACTTCGATTGAGTCTTGAGCTATGCTTACACACCCATTATTTCGTTAGTTTCTTACCAGGTAAGGCCAACTGAGCTATGTAACTCTTTTTCAGAGCAACCTGGCCACAAATGATTGCTTAACTTTAAACGAAACCACACCTGATCTGTGTTTGGTCAATCTTGGCTTGTTTCTTGTCCCAGTCATCGAATCACCATTGCATTTGGTATTCACCCAATTCTTTTGGGTTATAGGCTTTCACGAAGGAGGTACTTTTTCACAGACATGGTCTGCAGTATTTTCGGAAGTCAGCAATGTTGCTATTGGTAATCCAAATTGAGTCATTCGCCGATAGAATTAAAAACGTGTCAAATTTGGACCATGACTTCGTCACACAATGGCTTACTTATTTCAGCTGACGTAATGGGATCTGTAACGTCCACTGTGAAGCGGACGGTGAATAGTATTTCGTGGTTAATTCACCTGCGGGACCTCGACAGCAAGTTGCAAATGAGCTAGCACAGCACCGTGTCACCTCCCCAGCGTTCTTGCCGCGTGGACCCACTTCCTCCTCTCCGTCCCTTGGTTTCCCTTAGCTGCCGCAGGGCAGTTATCGTAATTTATTTTTTTGCAAGGTTTAATGCAATCCCGGACGAGCTTTACGCTATCTCAAGCTAAAATCTATAATTTTTTTGTAGTTTTCTGCACTGTTTCTTTTTTAAATGATGAATACACAACCCTGAATTCGACCTACTTTGAGACACACCGACTGTGTGACATCACGACTGTTTCTAAGGGCAACCCGGGTAAAAGCAAATAGCTCATCCTGGAAAGTGAGCCATGTAGCCCAGTGCTACATGACCTAGTTGCACATGGCTAGGCTTGGCAAGGCTGCAATGGGAAACTGGGCTGTGCCCACCTGCCCAGTTAGCAATCGGGGGCCGGACTGCCATTAAGTGGTTGTGATAACACGGCAGCAGATTTAGCCGAGCTCACCGAGGTATGAGGGTGTCCAGTGTGTTATATGAAACAGCGGAAACATACCATTTTTCACACAACAAAGAGAGCTAGGTTAATGGACCCTGCACAGACTGCAAGGGAAGCCCTGTGTAGTGCCTCGTTGTGGAGACATTCCTCTGCCACGGTATGTTGTTGTGCAGCACCATACCTCTTACAGGCAACCACAATTATTTCTAAATCTTTTAATCCAAATGGTTATTGCTGCCACCTGTTTTTACGGCGTTGTGGCGTATGTAAGCCATCCTATTATTTACTAAATTTCCTGTTTAAACAACACGTACACCACGAAGCATTTCTCGCCAAAAAATAGATATAGTGATGTAAACGTGAACAGAGTTGCTGAGATTCGGTGCGATAGCCGTCGTCAATTGCGCACGACATCTGCCAAGTGGTGGTGACGTCGGCACGGTGCCGGTGCAAGGCTTGGTGTACTGCGACGCTCAACAGAGCAGTTCAGACACATTGGCACGATTCCCTAGAACAGACCTGTACATAGCGAGGTGTGCGGGCGCTTTCACATGCACGTGTGTACGTAAATTGCGTGGACAGGTATATGTACGCAATGACCGCATTGACTGACGGGTGTGTGCAGTTGTGTCAGTGGTGCTGGGCTTGGTGATGGGAATACGCTTCCAAAAGTCGGGCAAGGTTATGCCCGCCGGACTGGTTGCTCTTCTCAGGTAAAGCACTCGGCACGCACGTCACTTTGCTCACCAAGCCTGGCGTGCACCATCTCCCCCGGTAGGACAGAATTGCGCAGGTGCACAGTGCATGACCCAGATACGCAAGCTTGCAGAGCTCATTCATTTTCATCAGAAGCAATTTTGCTCTCGGGCTATTTTGCCAACGAGCACAATTTGCAACCGCAACGTTTCCCAAATTGCTTATGCGAGAGGCATATCCGCGACAGGGTAATTGAAGAGTCCATGCCGACTGTTATTTAATGGCATTTGGAGTGGTTGCACACTCCCTGTTAATTTTCATATCACGATGTAAATATGTAAACACAATTAAGCTTTGCACGCTTTAATTACGCGCGCTGAGCGAAGCCGCTGCAGAGAATTGGCGCTGGCTGTCTTGTGGCGCTCCTGCCTTCCGCCATCAGAGCCCCGTGAGAGTCACCGGCTAATGCATCTCCGAGAGCGGCTCTCCGTACCGCGTCTAGCGGCCTTAGGAGCAGATGGGACGGCAGGGTGGTGGCGCAGTTGTAACACTTGTGCCTCGCAGCAAGAAGGGTCTGGGTTCAATTCCCGACTCGGACGCCTTGCTGTCCAAAATTGTTATGTTCTCCCCCTGTTCTGTTTTGGCTTCCTCGAATCCCCATTGCTAACTGGTATTGGCTAAAAGAGTCTTGAAACTCAGCGAGGCTTTCCTGTTTAAACAATCATAATAATCATATGTTAATATAAAAAATGCAAGGAAAGCCAGCAGGGGTAGTGAATGTGTCACAAAGGCATCTCGGCAGCTGTTGGTTAATTTATGCATCGCTCTGGGTGCGTGCGTACGCTTAATCGTCGAGAGAAAGCAGACTGTGGAAGAGTAACGTTGTGCCGCATGCAATGCTTATGCGAGCGCCGAGGGCTTCCAAAGTGCGTATTGCTCTTAACGCGCAAAAATATACAGTGCATTCGCACACTCACACCGCGACGTAATAAAGTATGTTCTTGAATATTAAAATTAAATGCGATTGTTTATAACAGCACTGAATCCAAGCATTCAGTGGTAAACAGAACACAAGCACAATGGCATGTCCCTAATGCGTGAACTGTCTGTTGAGAGTATGAATTTTCCCGTCTTGTTGCTTAGCATTTTGAACCTCGGACGACTGGTGCTCAGACTGCTGTGACGCCCGTTTGCCTGCCGTGGCGGCGGCGTCTTTACGCCCGCTCTTGGTGAGCGCTTCTCGTCGGTAATGACTCGTGCAGACGCCAAGACGACAGGTCGCTCGCTGCGAGTGTAAGTTGCGATCGGATTGGCGTGTGCGTCACTGACGAACGTGAAGATATTAACCCTTGAGATTTTTAAGAGATTCTAAAGAGGGCAGATGAAATTATATATTTGTTTTGTCCTATCCTCACTTTCACGTCAATAATTTCCATGTTTAAACACCCAGCCCGTTGTGGGTTTGTGATGGGGTTGATTACTTAAGTGTATGGCGTGCCTGAGCTCTGAAGCAGCGAAGCCACCGTACGTGACGAGTCGCGTGTTGCTGCTGCTGCTGTTTGCTTGCGTTCAATTTAAAACGAGCGCTCTGTGCCGTCTCAGAAATTGCTTCACGCGACTGCTTTTTTTGGAAGCCGATTTGTGCGGATCCCATGGAATACCAGCGGCTCGCTCCTGCATGGAGTGTTTAAGCCGACTGCTGTGGCGATAACAAAAAACACCCATTTAGGGAATGATTTTCAGCCAGAAAAGTAAAAAAATTACCTCAAGTATGGAACTCTGCCAGCCGCATTGCAGGATTATAGCTTTGTAGTTTGGCTCTCAAGCGCTGCACTTCAGACTTTCAAAGTGTCAAATTTGTATGCTGGATAATTACCCTATTGAAGTTATTGTTGCCAATGTGTAAATTATGTACTGGGGTAGTGGGTGTCTTCTTAAACATACACAATGCCTGTAAATTTAAATCTTTTCACCCAATGTTTTTCCAATTGTGTTATTGGCGTCACAGCACGAGACCAATAATCCATTTAGAAATTTCACATCAGTTCAGCCCCGCGTGTTAGAAAACAGCCTCTTGAAGCAGACATTGTAGAAAGATCCCTTAAAGTGACCTCTGGTCCACACAGAGACAGCACATTCACACCCGTCCTGCTTCGGGTGTAGCAGGACGGGTGTCACCTGACAGTCAAACAGATATTTTTCATTCTCAGAACAAAATGTAGTCAAATAAGTGCTAAATTACTTTAAAATAAGATATTTTTGTAGTGCGACTATATTGGTAACCAATTTCTGAGTTCCTCACTTCACTACTCTTGAGTCCGCAGCAGTTTCCTGGGCTCGAACCCAGGCTCTCATCATTGTCAGCTCAGCGCTCTGACTTCTGACCATCGACCCACTAGATTAGAGAACCCGGTTTTTGAACCTTGGGCTTCTGCCGAGCGGAACTTTGGTATCCTTAACAAAGACCTCCACAGCATTATGTGGACGTAGTTCCAAAACGAAGATCTTCCATGAGGCCACGTGAGAAACATTGTGCAGAACAGCAGTGCACGATCGGCATCACTTCCCATGGCTCCCGCAGAGAGCTTGAGTTCGCGCGAGCGCAAGTATGTTTCAAATTACCGTCTCCCATGCTCAATTTGCTTTACTCTGGTATTGCTTTGTCTTCAGTGAAGCCCTGAAATCCTGGATTTAACCACCGCTGTTTCACAACCTGCTCATCACACGTATTTAAAGTGTGAAGCACATTCAGAAGTGCTCTGTTTAATGCGCCAAAGTAACAAAGAGAACCAACTCACGGCCAAGTGAAAAGTCCTGGCATTTTTATTTGCTTGCGCCTCTTTGTACATATTGGCCGCAGCACCTACAGATGCTCATCGAGTCCCTTTCCAGTCATCGCCACCAGCCATGATCAATCCACTGCTGGGTGCAGGCCCCTCTCCAAGCCGTCACGATCTCACTGCCATCACGGTACCACTTGGCAATTCAAATGGCAGGTAGCGTATCGGTTGCGTCTTGCCTGGTGTGGCCGACTGTCACTGGCCGCGTGCTCTTTAAGCTGTGTCGAAGGCTCTAGCCCTACGCACGGCGTTTGCCTTCGTGTCAAATCGACGCAGCTCAGGAGATCACCGCGAGTCATTTTACGTGGATCCTAAAAAAACCCGCAGGCAATTTGCGAACGAAGCTGGTGTTATTTGGGATGAAGGTTGTGTTTTTTCGTCTGCGCTGTACTGCCGTTGTGGAGCTTTGTCAGGGTAAACGCCGAGACAACTTGTATCGTGTAACGACCCGCGGGCACAGGAGCGTGCAGGCTTGATGGCAGGAGCAACACTGGGGCCCCGCACCGTGACGGCGGCTGGCAATGCGTATCACAACTCGTTGGCACGTTGCCGAAGTGTCGTACGTAGAGAAAATACACTCGTCTATAATTTAGTAATGCGGTCTCATGAGAGCGCTCTAATAAGCTGAGATGCCATTAAAAGGCGTCGAACACATCCTTAGGGAGATTAGCAGGCATCATGTAAAATGGCATGAGCACAAATCTCTGTTGATGCTCAATGCAGGGGTGCAGATGCGTACAGTTCTTGCACCGTTTCATTCCGAAAAATGTAACCCGCACTGCTTCAGGTGGATGTGAATAATATTTTGAATTTTACGATTTGTTGGTGTGTTTTTTACTAAAAGAGCACAATTCCTGGTTCGGGTGATTTCAAGAAGGAATCGCATTCAATGTTTTTTTTTCACATTTGGAGAAGCGTTGCGTTTCAGCGTAAGTTGATAATACGTAGGGCGTGTTGCTAAAGCTGCGTTGAGTGCACGTCCCGCTTGAATTGTGATTGCTTCGCGTCTGCTGCATTGTACGCTTTGATCTGTTTTATAAGACATGCACGCGGTAATATACAGAAAAAATGCGATTGATGTTCAATAATCCCTTGTGAAGTGCCACAAGCAAGAAATCTCGGAAAATAAATTCAAACTCCATTTCTCCACAAGTGTGTTTGACTTTGAGGCGAGGTGATTTTATGCACATAATAAATTATCTTGCAGTGCACGGGTGCATCTGTGGGGTGCAGCCTGGAGGTAGTGTCTCTGATGAAACGAGACCGAATGTCAAGCCAGCTGTTTGAACTCAGAATGTCGGCTTTCATGCCTCTCCGCCCCTGCCGCTGCATCTGCAGCCGGCCCACGCACGTGCAGCCCTCGGTAGACTCACTTCTGGCTGGGTGCCTCCCCACGCCTGCATGTGTTGTGGGGGGTTATTTTGCTCCGCTTCATGGTGATCGCTGCGGGTTTAGGAGGGTGGGGGAGCATTTACGTGGGGGCAGGGGAAGTGCAGTGCGATGGATTTTGATCCGCTGCCCTCTGCTGCCTGCAACATAACCTCGCAGCAGTAGCAGCAGTCGATACCGGCTGTTGTGCGTGGCGATCGCCCATTCAAACACGACACAGACTCAAACCTGCTTAGCTTCGGAAGAAGTATGACGAGATCGGGTGCGTTGCGGATGATTTTGACCGAGGCTTATATTGTGATGCAATTGCACATTAAGCTGCGAGTGTATTTATGTATTCTTGGTTCTTCGGTAAAGTCACGTAGAAGGGAAACAATAAAATTCTAAAAATATAAAATAATAAAATTATCACGACGTTTCGACTGCAACACAAGCAATCATCATCACCACCATCCATCTCAGAAGAATTCCCTCATCAAGACTCTGCACCATAGAGCCCAATGCATATCCGACCAGGAACACATAGCCAGTGAACTCAAGCACGTACACCAAGCTCTTAAGGCTAATGGTTATTCTGATTACACAATCCGCAAAGCTATCACTCCAACCATGAAGAAGGACCCTCTTGAGGAGCCTTTCAAAACCATCACTTTACCCTTCATTGCGGGGATCACAAAAAAGATCTCCAAAATCTTGAATAAACACAAGATCCAGGTCCGATTCAACACATTACATAAAATTTGTGATCTGGTTCCGTCTGTAAAAGATGTGATTCCGGACATACAGTACCCTGGCGTCTACAAACTAAGTTGCCTCTGTGGTAGTAGTTACATTGGAGAAACCAAACGACATGTCTCGGACCGCATTCGTGAACACAAAGCAGACCTGAAACACGGTTGGACCAACACCTCGGCCGTGGCAGATCACTTATAATTCAGTAGGTTCACATGACATTGACTTCTCCAAGACAGAGGTTCTTTGCAAGCCATCTGGCTACCATGAGAGATTCGTTCATGAGGCTATCCACATATACAAACACAGAGACAATTTCAACCGAGAAGATGGCTTCTGGCTTAGCAATCATTGGAAGGATTTGATCAACCATTTCGGGTCTTAATTGATTGATCATGCTTAAGGTGGCTTTCAGACCGCATCCATTATTTTTCGTCTCCCCCCTCCTCTTTTCCGAACATAAATGGACTCGTCCATCTGAACAAACTGTCAAATCGCTCTCCGTGGTGCTAACGTTAAAAAACTGCCACTTTTTTCAAATTTTCTTGTGGTTTTCACAACTGATGATGATTGCTTGTGTTGCAGACGAAACGTCGTGAGAATTTTATTGTTTTATATTTTTATTATTTTATTGTTTCCCTTCTACGTGACTTTACGGAAAGAACCAAGAATATGAATCCCTGCAGTCACGAAAGCTTTAAATAAATTTTTTTTTATTTATGTACTGTATGTTGAACTTCGTTCGCACCGTACGTAGTCAACCGTGCTCATCAGAGGTGCGAGTGGCATTTAATCATGCTTACGTAAAGTCGACTACGTCCTTTATAACAAAACGTATTGTTTTTTGTGTTTACTCTTGAAATTAAACATCTCTCATAACATTTGCTCGCATTAAATTTTGCCATAACGGTTTTTATCCGTAAAATAAAATGGTCAGATGGAGCCCCGTTGTCTTAATATCAACGAAATAAAATGATTGCTTTCAACATTATTTTGCATTTAAGTTTTACAAAAAAATTATTCATACCAGCCAGGATCTATCCACTGCTGGATGAGGTCTTCCCAGGCCGTCACGATCTCATGGTCTCGCGAGGCAGCAATCCATCGATCTGTTCATGAGTAGACCTTATTTTTCCGTCACTGGTGGGTGCCCTCTCCGCTGTATTTTCTCATTTGGCTGCCACTCCACCGTCAGTCTTGACCACCGCCCAGCATTCGTCTTTGTGATGTTTCCTGCCCAAGCCCACTTTTATCAAGTAAATACGAGGTCTTTAACTTGCCCACGTGCAGTCTTGTAATTACATTTACTGGAAGAGGAAATAATTCATATTGATCTTCAATCGTGCTTAAGAATCCACCCCACCTCTGTTGGGTACACGGCAGTCGCTCAGCAGGTCGCACATGTGGGTAAGCCCACCCCTTCCAAGACGTCTGGCCAGCGTGGAGGAGTCAGCCAAAATATCCTCCCATGAGGGGGGGGGGGGGGCTCCATAGAGCTCCCTCTCCTGGAGGCCCCTGCTGTCAGCAGTGGCGTGAGAAAATCATTGCAGGGCTGCACCTTTTTACGAATGCCATTTGACAATTTGGCATGCGCGACGTGTGTGCTTACCAGGTGTCGGCGCCCGACGCGATTCATTTTGTTTCACTTGGCAAATAAAACAGCGGGCGCGGCGGGTGCGCCAACACGCCGTGAGGTGCCTTCAGAGCCGCCGCCTTCGATGAAGACAAATTGGCGCTCTGAGCCGCCCTCGAACTCCCTCAGCCGCAGCCGCTGGCTGGTTTTTGAGAGCGAGGGCCCCCATTGTCCCCGGAGACCACGGGGGTTGGGACGCAGTCTTTTTTGTGGCAGGGATGTTAAAGCAACCGCCACTCGCTTTGCCAACTCAAGAGTGCTTGTGTGCTTGCCAATTTTTACTGTTATTTAGCGCTGCGTTTTTGTTGTGTAATTGTTATTTACCAGCGGCATTTTTTGGCTGGAATCTTTTCCATCTGTGTTTGTGTGGAGCGATAGCACAGTGGTTAGCACACTGCAATTATGAACCAGGCCACTTGAGTTCGATTCCTGGCCACGGCTAACATCATCAGTTAGTATTATCTGAACCTGTCCTGGTTCTGCCCTCGTTCGACATGGTTACATATTAGTACGATGTGTAATTATCGCTGGGGAGACAAAGGCGGCCGGGCGTGGTGCTGGCCACTCCACCCCCTCGTGTGCCGTTCCGGCCTTCATAGGTGCTCGCAAAAAGCACTTGCCCCGCTAATAACAACGTGTGGACTCTACTGGGGGAAATATTGCTGTGGCCATACAAAATCTAAGCCCAATATGGTGACTCACAATTTTAAATAAACGAGCCGAGGTTTGATTGTTCATAATGAAAACATTCCATCATGCGCACAGCACTCAAATGCCAGAACAAGGGCACATTTAGTCGGCAGTACAACAAATCGACGAGTGCTTCGTGTAGTTTATGCGTTTTCTCTGGGCGCTCCACTCTCCTCTGACACACGCAAAAGACACTCGTGAGAACGCAACAAAGTGATCGTTCCGTGCAGCGGCCCTTGGTCGGAAAATAAAGAACCGATATTAAAATTCACATGCCACCTTGTCGACGTTCTGCTCACAAGAGGGGACAGACGGCTCCCACGGCTCGTTGAGAAACTGCGAATATAGAAAAGCTAAATTGCAACGTTAGTCAAAGATTTAAATTAATGCATCTCGGCGAATCTCGAAACTATATCCCCGCGAGGTTAACACGTGTTCAGCCCTCCCATCACATTCTCCGCATTCTCGAAAACGCAACAGGCAATCGCGGGGTTTGGGGTGGGAGGTAAGAGACGTCTTGGTGATTCGCATTCATTTAAATGAAGGCAATTAGGGCGTTACATAAGAGCAAATTAGGAATTGTGAAATTTGAAGGTGGCTTCCACGGTGAACCAAACATCCGTTAACCTCTGTTGTTGTTGCTCCCACTCGATGAAGCTGTTCTTGCGAAAGGTTCTCCTCTCTCTCGGGAGTAGGCAGCGTGCCGCGCGCACGCCGACAGCGCCTCGTTTGTCTCGTGAACGTCTCATGGCTCACGGGGAGCGCCAGAATTGGTTAATCGTCCCTCTCGGCGACGGTCTTGGGGGAAGGGGGCAGGTGGAGGGAGGTTTTCATCCAGCAGTGGATGGATCATGGCTTACGATGATGGTGATGATTATCGGGACACGAGTGCTTGGGGAAGAGACGCGTGGACACGTTGATCCAGCCAAGGTGCTGAGTGGTAGGCGCCGATTTGTAACTCGTTTTTTTTACGGCGTGTCTCCGTGATTCACGCCACGGGGGGTTCATTAGCGATGGTGGCCGTCTCCAGGGGTTTAGTCGCAGCCGCCGCCGCCACTGCCGTCGCCGCTCGCTGCACAACTCGGACGCCCTGGGCTCCCCCACGCCGCCGTTCAGTGCTCGGTGATCATCCCGAGCGCGTGCGTCTCGAGACGGGGATCTTCGCCAAATGATTCGCCTCTTGCGCGACTGCGGAAAATTCCAGGACGCGCCACGGTGGCAGCGCGGGAGTTCTACTGGGGCGGGCAGGCGGATCCCCGCTGCCCAGCGATGACCTTGTCCCACGGCGCACGCTCGCACACCGTTGTACACAGACCGAAATAATGAAATTGAAGTGTCAAGTAAATGAATAATGCGCCTTTGATCATGAGCGCCTCGTCGAGAAAGGCCATATATATGCAGGGTGACCGGCTTATCTTATATTGAATCAATGCTGCTGATATACTGTATGAAGTAGACATTGCTTGTTTATTTTGTTATATGTATATCCCAGTTATTAATGACTTTGCATATTCTTATCAAAAGGTGATTGACTATTGAGGATTCAGGCTTTGCCTAGAAACAGGTTAGTAGGCCTCAAGCATTTAATTTGGTTACCCAACTAAGGTGTTTAATAACTTAACAATTGCAGAGATCGTTAGGTGGCCAATCTTCAGTCACCCCTAAATCTGTTAGTGCATTTTTAACTAATTTGAGAATTCTCACGCCGCAGGCTTCGTCTAATAACAGGTTAGTAGGCCTCAGCCCTAAAGATTTAAACTTTAATTCAGTTCTCCATTTAAGGTATTTAATAACTTAACCATTTTCCAGAGGTCCTTCGATGGGAAATTATCAGTCACCTCTTAATCTATAAGTATTTTAAAAACTAAATTGAGGATCAATTATCTTGCCGCAGGCTTCACCTAGTACGAGATTAGTAGGCCTAAATGTATAAACTTAAAATGTGTTTACTCATAGGTGTTTAATAACGTAACAATTTTTACCGAGATCCATAAATTGCAGATTATATGTCACCCCTTAATCTATAAGTAATTTTGTTAAATGTAATTTGGGGATTAATTATCTTATTCTTGTCTCTTTTGGTAAAGTCACGTTGAAGGGAAACAATAAAATAATAAAAAAATATAAAACAATAAAAATTCTTACGACGTTTCGACCATAACACAAACGGTCGTCATCAGGTGTGTCGGTTTGCATTAATTTATTTATTTTAAAACGGTGTGTTTATTTAAAAAACGTCAGCGCCACACGCAGCGATTTGGCAGTTTATTTAGAAGGACTAGTCCATCTATGTTCTGAAAGGAGGAGGGGGGGAGACGAAAAAAATAATGTATGCTGTCTGAAAGCCACTGTAAGCGTGAACAATCAATTAAGACCTGAAATGGTTTATCAAATCTTTCCAATGATTGCTAAGCCAGAATCCATCTTCTCGGTTGAAATTGTCTCTGTGCTTTTATATGTGGATAGCCTCATGAACGAATCTCTCATGGTAGCCAGATGGCTTACAAAGAACCTCTGTCTTGGAAAAGTCAATGTCGTGTGAGCCTACTGAATTATAACAATGATCTGCCACGGCCGAGGTGTTGGTCCTACCGTGTTTAAGGTCTGCTTTGTGTTCACGGATGCGGTCCGAGACATGGCGTTTGGTTTCTCCAATGTAACTACTACCACAGAGGCAACTTAGTTTGTAGACACCAGGGTACTGTATGTCCGGAATCACATCTTTTACAGACGGAACCAGATCACGGATTTTATGTAATGTGTTGAAACGGACCTGAATCTTGTGTTTATTCAAGATTTTGGAGATCTTTTTTGTGATCCCCGCAATGTAGGGAAAAGTGATGGTTTTGAAAGGCTCCTCAAGAGGGTCCTTCTTCATGGTTTGAGTGATAGCTTTGCGGATTGTATAGTCGGAGTAACCATTAATGATCTTATTCATATTCTTAGCTCTTTCGGTAAAGTCACGTTGAAGGGAAACAATAAAATAATAAAAAATATAAAACAATAAAAATTCTCACGACGTTTCGACCATAACACAAACGGTCGTCATCAGGTGTGTCGGTTTGCATTAATTTATTTATTTTTGAACGGTGTATTTATAAAAAACGTCAGCGCCACACGCAGCGATTTGGCAGTTTATTTAGAAGGACTAGTCCATCTATGTTCTGAAAAGAGGAGGGGGGAGACGAAAAATCAATGTATGCTGTCTGAAAACCACTGTAAGCGTGAACAATCAATTAAGACCTGAAATGGTTTATCAAATCTTTCCAATGATTGCTAAGCCAGAATCCATCTTCTCGGTTGAAATTGTCTCTGTGCTTGTATAAGTGGATAGCCTCATGAACGAATCTCTCATGGTAGCCAGATGGCTTACAAAGAAGTCTTGGAAAAGTCAATGTCATGTGAGCCTACTGAATTATAACAATGATCTGCCACGGCCGAGGTGTTGGTCCTACCGTGTTTAAGGTCTGCTTTGTGTTCACGAATGCGGTCCGAGACATGGCGTTTGGTTTCTCCAATGTAACTACTACCACAGAGGCAACTTAGTTTGTAGACACCAGGGTACTGTATGTCCGGAATCACATCTTTTACAGACGGAACCAGATCACGGATTTTATGTAATGTGTTGAAACGAACCTGGATCTTGTGTTTATTCAAGATTTTGGAGATCTTTTTGTGATCCCTGCAATGTAGGGTAAAGTGATGGTTTTGAAAGGCTCCTCAAGAGGGCCCTTCTTCATGGTTTGAGTGATAGCTTTGCGGATTGTATAGTCGGAGTAACCATTCGCCATAAGAGCTTGGTGTACGTGCTTGAGTTCACTGCCTATGTGTTCCTGGTCCGATATGCATTGGGCTCTATCATACAGAGTCTTGATGAGAGAATTCTTCTGTGATGGATGGTGGTGGGAATCCGGTTTCAGATAAGCATCCGTATGGGTAGCTTTCCTGTAGACAGAGTGGCTCATTGAACCATCAGGTCTCTTTTTTATTAGAACATCCAAAAAAGGTAGCTTGCCATCCTTTTCAACTTCCATGGTAAATCTGATGGCTGGGTGTATGGAATTGATGTGGTCGAAGAATTGGTCTAGAGCAGGCCGGCCATGTGGCCGGATGACAAAAGTGTCATCCACGTACCTCTTCCATAAGGTTGGGCGCAGAGTGGCAGTCTGGATGGCGTCAGTCTCAAATTTCTTCATGAAAATGTTAGCTATAACCCGAGATAGGGGGGAGCCCATTGGGGTGCCCTCAGTTTGTTTGTAGAAAGTTCCATTCCAAGTGAAGTATGTATTGGTTAAACAGTGTCTCACCAGGGGGGGTACCTCAGCGTTTAGTCCTCGATGAACCAAGTCTTCAATGATTTCGATGGTGTCAAGGAACAGGAACCTTGGTGAATAAGGAAACTACATCAAAACTGACAAGCAGGTCGTCTGGGGACAGGGAAATACCCTTGATTGTCGATACCAGGTGAGTATAATTTTGTACCGCAGAGGTGGTTTTTCCAGTGAAAGGACGCAGGATTTCAGACAAAAAACGAGCCAGTTTGTAGGTGGGGGAGTTGATAGTAGAGACGATGGGACGAAGGGGTGTATCTACTTTATGTATTTTTGGTAAGCCGTATAATCTTGGTGGCCTGGCAGCAGAAGGTTTCATTGAAAACTGTTTAGATTGATCAATGAATGCGGTTGAATCAGAAATTATTTTGTTGGTTTGTGTGACGAGGCTGTTGGTGGGATCTCTTTTTATTTTTGTATAACTACCATCGTCGAGTAATTCTTTAATTTTGTTGTTGTATTCTATTTTATCCATGATGACAGTAGCATTGCCCTTGTCACCTGAGAGGACTACAATATCATCCCTCTTTTTTAATTTATATAATTCAAAACGCTCATCTTTGCTGAGGTTGCTAGCTGGCGTCTTAGCGTTTTTGAGGGTTGCAGCGTTTTTGAGGGTTGCAGCGATTTCAGATCTTGCTACGTCTGCAGCGATGTGACCCAGGCCCCTGAGAGCAACGTCTACTTGGGCAATTATATCATTAACTCGTATGTGTTTAGGTGTGACTGCAAAGTTTAGACCTTTAGCTAAAACGGATTTCAGACCATTGGAAATAGAACTGTTACTGCGATTAATTACGACTTTGTTAACGTCTAACTTTTTGGTGTGTGGGTCCGGTCTTTTGTTGAAGAGGGGGTTAAATTTGGAAATCAGGTTGTCCTTACATTTGGTCGACATAGTAGCAGCTGAAGAGGCAGTCATATTGTCTACATGTTCCCAATCCGATGTGGACATTGTTGCCATCAATGATAAGTGTGATTTGTAGAGTGTCTTGTCTAACTGATCTAGTTCAGTGCGTATAAGTCAGATTTTTTCTGAGATAAGAGCTAAGCTATTTTTGAAAATAATTCGTTTCACATTAGAAGAAGTTACAGCAGCAGAGGTCAGTGTAAATGCGATTGGTATTACCCCAGAGTCGCGGCATCTCTTCAGAAAGGTGAGAGACTCGATCAGCTGAGCCTTCTTATCCCGGAGTTTGTTGAAGGATCTTAAAGTTATGTGGACACCCTCCCCGTAGAGGCGGTTAAATTTTGATTTAAAGCTTTCGTGACTGCAGTAATTCATATTATTAGTTCTTTCGGTAAAGTCACGTTGAAGGGAAACAAAATAATAAAATATATATAAAACAATAAAAATTCTCACGACGTTTCGACCATAACACAAACGGTCGTCATCATGTGTGTCGGTTTGCCTTAACGTGACTTTACCGAAAGAGCTAAGAATATGAATTACTGCAGTCACGAAAGCTTTAAATCATTAATTATCTGTCATGTTATCGTGGTTCGAGCTGTTCATAAATGTTGCAGAGGTAAAGGTGCAGTCCTGCAACTGCCGGCTCATGCCGCCACGAAAGGAAGCTCTCGAAAGCCTGATGAGATCTTCCTCAAGACATGGCCCAGGCCGAGTTAATAGTATGACGGACCACAAGCTGTGTCCCTGCCAAGGCGGCATTGCCACGGACCCCAAACTGTGTTCCTGCCAAGGCAACATTGCCACGGACCCCAAGCTGTGTTCCTGCCTGGGCAGCATTGTCGTGGGCCCCAACCTGTGTTCCTGCAAGGCAACATTGCCACGAACCCCAAGCTGTGTTCCTGCCAAGGCAACATTGCCACGGACTCCAAGCTGTGTTCCTGCCTAGGCAACATTGACACGGACCCTAAGCTGTGTTCCTGCCAAGGCAACATTGCGACGGACCCCAAGCTATGTTCCTGGAAAACTTCACGGAGATCGTCAAGACGGCCAAGGGTCGTGAATGAAGAGTCCCCTGTGTGAGCTTCAGTGGGGCCGTCTGGTCGGGCAGTAGAGACACGAGAGGCCAAGAAACAACATTCCAGTCGTGGGCTGAGCTCAAGGAGGGCTAGCTCGAGCACCATCCTGCGGCGGGGAAAGGAGGTGGTGCAAGCGGTTCAGCCGAGCCCACAACAGCCAAAAATCTGCTGTCCCTGTCTGGGGGGGGGGGAGGTGCTGTTCAACCCTAGCACATGGGCGAGAAGCCGTGCGTGTGTGACGAGTGCGGCAATACGTTTTCTCGCGCTCGGCCTACAAGTATATATTTTTTTTCTTTTCCGCTTGTGTTAATCTGTGTTTACCCCGGATATTTTAGAGATGGCAATTCTCCTGCTGTGTGTCCTACTGCTGTCCCTCCCGGCCATATCTAGTGCCACACTCAACTCTACAAGCAGCTACCCTCGTTACTTTGCATCCATACTTGTTGCACGATTTGCCACTACACCTGCTAATGAAACAGCTCAGACACTTCTACACTCCATCATTGTATCCTTTTAAACCCTATCTTTGTCCCATTACTTCTCCAGCACTCCTTCCAAACTTCATTCTGCTCCTAAAAATAACACCATCTGCGAGCTACTGCTATTCGTCCAAAGTTTGCCGCTCTTCATCCTTTCACAGCAAATACTAAAGGAGGTGGAATTGCCATCTATGTTCGTAATACTATTGCATGTTCACTAGCTCACTCCTTGTTTAAAAAATGTTGCTTTGAAGGTCTGGCTCTCAAAATAACTCTCCCAAATAACAGATATTGGTAGTGTGCTGCTATCGACCGCCTAGTGGCAAGGATGTTGAAGCTGCATCTGCACTGAGAGAGCTTTTTGGGGGCCTCCCTAAAGGTGAAATAGTTTTAGTGGGTGATCTAAATTGGAATTGGCTAAACCCGCCGGCCGTGGCCACAAATTTTGCAGATGAATTTCATCTGTTTCAATTAATAAATGTCCCCACAAGACCCAACCTAAAAAATCCGGGACAGTCATCTCTGCTTGACGTCCTATTGACAAATGCCCCTCACAATTTCACACTGACTGGTGTTCTGGGTAATAACCTTAGTGATCACTCCTTCATTTTTGGTGTGAGATCATCAGCCAGACCCAAAGCCCCCCCTAAATTGGTTGAGAAGCACTCTATGAGACACTTCAGCACTCAGGCATTTACTAATGATGTGCTTCACTCGGATATTGACAAGGTCTGTGATATCCCCAACCTGACTACGGCTTGGGAGACCTTCAGATACACGTTTCTCCAAATTCTTAACAAACATGCTCCGTTGGTTAGATTTTAAACTAAAGGTAACCGCCCATCATGGTTTGATCTTTTGATTACAAAGCTCATGAAAACTAGGGACAAGGCTTGGGCATGTGGTCAGAAAAGTAATTTGGTCAATGACTGGCTAGAATAAAGGATTTTAAGGAACAGATGCGTCAGAAAAATACGGCATGCAAAAAATGCCTACTTTTCCTCCACTGTCCTGGAATCACATGGAAATGCCAGGATTTTCTGGAAAACAATCAAATGTATCGAAAAGGCATCAAAAACAGACAATCTGCCCTTTGAGCTTAACCGAAATGGGGAATATTTTTCAGATCTCAAAAAAATAGTTGACATTTTTAACCTTCATTTTTCTGAAGCTGGTAATCTTTTTGATAATGTATTGGGAGTCACCCCTGCTCATGCAAATTCCTACACCCCTGTCCAAACATTAAACGAATTTAGTTTCCAGCCAATCCACGAAAGTAATGTTCTGAAACAACTGTCCTACCTCAAAGGGTCCTCCTCTAGCAGAGCAGATAGTATTCCCGTCTTTGCTCTACTAACTGTTGGTCACCTAATATACACACCTATAGCCCATATTTTCAACCTGTCCATCAAAGAAGCATCAGTTCCTCTCGAATGGAAACATTCCTATGTCCGTCCACTTCACAAAGGGGGCCCTAAAGATGATCCAAATAACTACCATCCTATCTCAATTTTGTACCCGTTGATGAAAATTTTTGAAAAATTATTGACCTGCCAAATTAGCAGTTTTCTGTCCACCAACAATCTACATCTAAAACAATCTGGGTTCCGAAAAAAATACAGCACCACATCTGCGGCATTAGACTCTCTGAATCATATTTAAAGTAGCCTTGATAATAAGCAGTACTGTGCCTGTCTTTTTCTAGACCTGTCCAAAGCTTTTGATACAGTAGACCACAACACCCTGCTTAGTAAACTAAGTTGCCTCGGTTTTTCTGAAAACGCAGTAAAATGGTTACAAAATTACCTCTTTTCTCGCACCCAAGCTGTATTCATAGATGGTTGGAGGTCAAACAGTGTTAAAATAACAAAAGGGGTTTCACAGGGTTCCATCCTCGGCCCCCTTTTGTTCTCTCTTTATGTCAATGACTTCGGCACTGACCTGGATCATTCCAGGGTAAATCTTTTTGCAGATGACACGATACTGATTACTGCTGGCCGCTCTCCGGATGACGTTATTGCTAAGCTACAGGGTGATTTCAACAAACTACAACATCAGCTAGTTGCTCTTAAACTAGTCCTGAATACCTCCAAAACCAAGGTGCTATGTTTCTCACCAGCACTAAAGCACGAAGTTATTTTTCCCCAATTACATTCCTTAAATAATTATCAAATAGAGCAAGTTAAGATCCATAAGTATCTTGGGGTCATCCTGGATTCAAAACTGAATTTTTAAGATCACATTGATTTTATTGGTTAAAAAGACAAAAATAAAAATTGGTTTTCTGTATCGACACAAGCACTGCTTCCCCTCAATGTTCCGTTTGGAATTGATATAAGCTACCATACTGCCTCTACTTTACTACTGTGACATCGTGTATAAATCAGCCCCAAGTACTGTATTGAAGAAGCTTGATTCCATCTATCACTCGGCCTTAAGATTTAAATTGAACTGCCCATATAGGACTCACCACTGTGATCTCTACATTGGGTCAAACTTAACATATCTTAATGTTCGACCGCTTGTGCACCAGACCTTATTTATTCACGATGTACTTACAAAAAAATCCGCAGACTACCTGCTGGATCTCCTCTCTATTTCAATGACCAAATTTAACCTCAGGTCTTCGCTCATTTACCAGCTTCACATTCCCTATTGCCGTACAAAAACTGGAGGAACTTGAATCACTACCAATGAGATCTTCTCTCAAAACTGTTTTAGAGGAGTTGTACACCCCTAGCTGCCACTGCTATTCATTGGCGTAAAATAAAATAAAATGTTTAGCTCCGGATGACGCTGCAAAGTATTATCTGTATTTTGATTTAGCGTGTTGATCTTAAAGATGCATTGAAAAATTTGATACCCCGACTGATGCTTCTGTTGTTGTGGAGTAACTCATGAAGCCAGCTATGGCTCTAGGATTTGGTGTTGCATGTTATTTATGTAGTTTATTGTAAAAATTCGGTCACATTCCCTGTGATCACTGTTACGTTGCAATTATAACTTTATTTTTTGGCGATTTGGAAAGCGCTTTTGGTTTGGACATGTTTGTTTTGTTGTAGTACGGAGTTAGACTGATGGCCTTGATCTAAGTTTTCTTGTGGTTGTTGTTGTTTGACTTGCATCCCACTGGGATTTTTTGCACACAGCGTTGGTGTACGGTGCTTTTTTCAGGAATATTTTGCTGTTTTTTTCATGGATTTTCTGTTTGCACCGTCAAATAGTCACTTTAAGATGTTTTCTTGTTCATGTTTTTGTTTTTTGTGCTTGCACCCGATTCAAGAGCCGAATGGCTCACAGGGCTATACCAAAATAAATAAACTGAAACTGATAACTGAGAGGAAGTCCACACTCCCCAGTACGTGCTGTCAAATGTCTTTCTGGGAATTCAACCCTAGGGCGATTTATGATCGTTCTCCAACTCGGGTTCAAAGTGTCCATGCGGCTCTTCTGCCCGCCCGTCTGAAACCGTGGTGGGGGGGGGGACATGATATCTCTCGTAACGACGATCGAATATGAACGGAACTCCAGTGTCAAGTTGTGTTGCTGTTAGCGACTGATCCAAGAGGAGCCGGGCCACACTGCTCACAGCGGTGCCCTCGCCGGGCCGTCAGAGCCACAAACGGTGCCCGTCCTCTCGCCGCGGCCTTCTGCATCCCTGCCACAAACGCTGCCGTTTCCCTAGCTAAAGACGCGCACTTCTGAGGACAGTGCTGGGCACCGTCACAGAAGACGTGCGTGCGCCCGACTCTTCGTGCTTGTTGCGACGTGCGCGCCAAGGCTTCGTTGCATTCCGCCAACGCGACGTATCTGCGTGTTTTCTACTCGGCAGAAGAATATCGCCCCTTGGTAGGCGAATTTGAAAGCGCACCCCCCCATTAGTCACGTTCGTTTTGTTTGTGTTCGCATTTAATGATCTTGCCAGAGGTGCCCGGTTCTTCTGGGAGACGGGGAGCTGATGGGATTAGCGGGGATGAAAGCCCAACAACTCGCTTGGACATACCTCCAGCGCCTGACGGGATAAATAATCAAGATGGAGATAGGCTCTTGGCTATGAAGAAGGGCTCGTAATGTCGCATACTCTGTTTTCCCTTTGTGCTTAGGCAAGTGCTGTTGACCGTTGCGTTGAGATGTTGTTTGTGTTTGTGCACCACGGCCTATCGCCCAGGCCAGGTGGCGGCTCTGCGGTCTCGTGAGCGACTCGCAATCTGAAGGTTGTGAGTTCAAATCCGGGTGGTGGATAACACGGAGTGTCTCTTGGTTGGGGGAAGTCAACAGTGGTTGTCCTATGGACAGACTCGTCTATGTCATAGCAATGTGGAATTTCCACCCGCCGGTTCAGAGCAAGAAACGGGAGGTGAGCACCCACCAATGCTTTCTGGTGCTCGTACGAGCGAGAAGACGTCGCGCTGGCTTTGACCACGGCCAGTGCAGGGTCACGGGTCTCGTGCACACGGCACGCCGCTGCTGGTTTTGTTCCGCAGGGTTTTGGAGGCTGATGCCCTTTGTTGTTTTGTCAGCGAGGAGTGATAGCCGTGAACAGCAGCGGCAGGTGGAGGCAGCGGATGTGAGTGGGATAGACAATGAGACGGGCGGAGAGAGAGAGAGGGGGGAAAACAAACGCTGAGAGCAATGCTAACGTCAATCAGATTGTGGACAATACAACGTCGCATATCCGACCGTCACAATATGGCAACCTTACGACCCGCACCCAGTGTGAGTGGTTCGTTGTGCATGGTCATTCCCAGCAGATATTCACATATCCGCCTAGTTGGGTCGGAGACGTGACGTTCGCCGTGCATTGAAGCTGTGGTGCGTCTATTGCGTGGTGTTGCCACATGGCTGCCCAGCGCAAACAGACAAAGATCCCCCGTACAGGCTACCCAGGCTGTTGGGGCAAGGGCGCACACAATGCACAGTACAGACACAGGCACTGTATGCATGTGTAGATGCACACAGCACAGAGACCACAAACATGTGCACACAGGCATACACACAACACACAGAGACAAAGGTATCCTGTATAGCCTACACAGGCTATTGAGGCAAGTGCTGTTAGTGAGCCCGCGTGAAGGCGGTCTGGCCTACGCCACACGGAGCTGGCTTTTCCTGCGCCAGTACTCACGTTTACACACCGCACCAGGTCCTCATTTAAGGATGAGTCGACCTAGGTGACTCAGGACCGGTTCAGATACCATTGATGTTTAGCATTGGCCAGGGATCTAACTGAGGAAGTTTGTAGTAGCGGAGTGCGCTGACCATGATGCTGCCGCTCCCCACACAGACACGTGTGGCGTTAACCACGAAGACAACGCCCCCCCCCCCCCCCCCCCCCGTATAGCCTTAACAGACTGTTGGGGAAATAACCTATGTAGGCCGGCACGACCATCACCAAGCCTGACCGCCTTTGTCTCCCGAGTGGCGATATTTACACACCGCACCAGGTACTAATTTAAGGCTGAGTCGACCTAGGGGAGGCCCAGGACCGGGTGCAGATAATCGTCACTGGTGAGCGGGTCGCCGAGTTTCGTAGCGCAGTGCGCTACCGCTCCCCACACCGAGCCACGCGTGGCGTTACAGCACACACTGACACTCACTCAGAGGCGGTCTCATCTGCTCCAACACTGGCATCTCGCCAGAGGAGCACGCGAAGCAGCATTTCTCTTTTCATGAAACGTTCCATTTGCTACGGATACAATGTTAATAAACCCCCTCCTTAAATGCCGCACGCGTGCATCTGTGTCAGCGTACACACCAAGCCTGTTGACCCCTCGGCTGCTGTCCAGCGCGCGTCAGGCTCCCAAATTGTATGTCCCCGCGTCAGAATGTGTAATTGGACAGAGCGGTGGCGCAATGGTGAGAGCACTGCGCTACGAACCCGGTGACGCGAGTTCGATTTCCGCTCACAGCCAACACCAGTGACGATTATCTGAACCGGTCTTGGGCCTCCCCTAGGTCGATTCAGCCTCAAATGAGTACCTGGTGCCAGTGTGTGTAGTAAACATCGCCACGGGGGAGACAAAGGCGGCCAGGCGTGGGGCTGGCCACCCACCCCCTCGTGTGCCGTGCAGACCTTCATAGGTGCTACTCGCTAATAGCACTTGCCCCTACAGTCTGGTCAAGGCTATACGGGGGATCTTTGTCTGTTGAGATGCATGACGCACGGGGTGGTGCAGGCCGATTGGCTGCCGTGGCTGTCGCTTGTGGCACTCGCGCGCACGCGGCACGGCACGCCTCGCGGTGCACGGTGCGGCGTGCAGTGGTGCAGCGTGTGGTGTGCAGCGTTTGGTGTGCAGCGTGTGGTGTGCTGCGTGCAGCGTGTGGTGTGCAGCGTGTGGCGTGCAGTGTGCATTGTGTGGTGTGCAGCGTGTGGTGTGCTGCGTGCAGCGTGTGGTGTGCAGCGTGTGGTGTGCTGCGTGCAGCGTGTGGTGTGCAGCGTGTGGTGTGCTGCGTGTGGTGTGCTGTGTGCAGCGTATGGTGTGCAGCGTGTGGTGTGCTGCGTGCAGCGTGTGGTGTGCAGCGTGTGGTGTGCTGCGTGTGGTGTGCTGCGTGCAGCGTATGGTGTGCAGCGTGTGGTGTGCTGCGTGCAGCGTATGGTGTGCAGCGTGTGGTGTGCTGCGTGCAGCGTGTGGTGTGCAGCGTGTGGTGTGCTGCGTGCAGCGTGTGGTGTGCAGCGTGTGGTGTGCTGCGTGCAGCGTGTGGGGTGCAGCGTGTTGGGTGCAGTGTGCATTGTGTGGTTTGCAGTGTGCAGCGTGTGGAGTGCAGCGTGTAATCTGCAGTGTGTGGCGTGCAGTGTGCATTGTGTGGTGTGCAGTGTGTGGCGTGCAGTGTGCATTGTGTGGTGTGCAGTGTGCGGTGCAACTCAAGGTTCGATGCGTATCGTGGTGCAGTGTGGTTGTACGGTGCAGTGTGTGGGGTGCGGTGTACCGTGCAGTGTACGGTGCAGGGTGCGGTGTGAGAGTGGATCGCGCTTTGTTTACCGCTGCATTCGTTTGACGCGGCGTGAAGGAACGATCCATAAGCTCATTCGTCTGGGTAAAGTGACAGTTAATAAAGAATCAAAGCTTTCGTGACTGCATAAATTACTCATTGTTTTTTTCGGTAAGGTCACGTATGTAGAAATACCATAAGAATGACGATAGACGATAGACAAAATACGTACAAGTACATTCTATTCACTTACGTCTTTCTTTCTCCTGTTAAATATTGGCTGTAGACAACCGTCCTTTGTTAAAGTTTGAGCTCATTCATCTGACAATAGCGGAGTGATGGAGCTTGAGATGGGGTTTAATGATCGTTAGCAGCATGCCATTGTTCCTTTGTTTCCTGAAAATCCAATAATGATCTTCCAAGGTGGCAGGGTGATTCAGGGGTCAGGTCGTCGAGATGGCATCTCTGAGACCATGGAATCTGGGCAGCCACACGTGGTAAAATCAGGATTTCAAGTGTAGTGATTTGATAATCTCACTCCGATCACTCATGAACGGACACACAAAATGACCATTATAAATTCTTTTTTTGCATAATGTGGCTTAAAGTCCATCTCCGCAAAGTAAAATATTTGTGATGCAACGATGAGTGAGAATGTGTAAGCCGAGAGTGCGAGGAAGGGTAGAGGGCGAGAGGACCACTCGAATGTTCTGTTTGGGAGAAGTCCCGTGGACGATCTCTGTGACACGAGAACCATCGCTCGGTAAGAGTTCTGGTTGCCATGGTTCCCATGGTACGATCCCAATAGCACAATTGGAACAGAATCACGCAAAGCAAACTCTAACATTCGTTTCAACTGTTCAGTTCGCTTGTATAGTTCGAAAGCTTTGGAATTGCAAGCTTTAAACCTTTCATGCGCGAAGTTCGGTCACCAGTGTAGATATTTTTTTGCCATTGCCTGCGACTTCATGCGACTCAACAATGAGTGCGGCGCTGCATCGATGTCTTTACTCCTCTCCTCGCAGTCTCAAGTCCCCGTTGGGCCTCGCCACGAGCCCAAAAGGGCCCCTCCAGACGACCAAACCCAGGACGGCGCCGTGGCATTCGGCAATGTGTCCCCACGTCCTGTAGCTCCCCGAGTTGAGGTGTTCTACAAACGATTTCAAGAGCGCGGCACCATACAAATTTATGACCCGGATTGTCCAAAACAAATGCAGCGTTCTCGGAACGCAGTGTGCCGCCAGTGTGCACCCGGGAAGGAGGGAATGCGGTGGATTCCTTCACTATAGATGTGCGTTTCTGGTTTTATGTGCTCATAAATGTTTAATGCCGCGAGCTGTGCTCTGGTGTATTTTTACGAGAGGCTTAGCAGCGTTCAGAAAACAATGTCAACGTCAAATAACCTCCCCGCGCAAATCAGCAAGAGGGAACGGATCTCATCTCTCGTCTCTTCTCACGGCCCTGAGCCAGTGATGCCAAATCCCTATTCGGCGATAAAGCCGCTTTCTTCTGGCCATAACGCATTCAGCCGTTGACTTCCTTGCACAGTTAAAGCCACCACACTGCGGTGTCTGGCCAGGCGGGATGGTACTTTGAAAAAAAAAAGCAGTATTTTTATTCCCAAACTAAAATGTTTTGGCCACGTTCCTGACTACCCGAGTAATGGGCGGGGCCACCTGTGTAGTGGGCGTAGTTATCTGAGTTATGGGCGGTGCTACCTGCATAGTGGGTGGGGCTACCTGCGTAGTGGGCGGGGTTACCAGCGCAGTGGACGGGGTTACCTGTGTAGTGGGCGGGGCTACCTGAGTCTTGAGCAGAGCCAATGTCTGGTATGGAGGAGGTGGCCCACTCAATGTGTTTGCAGTGCTAGTGGTTGAGTGGGCGTGGCTGTTTAGAAGTGGGTGGGGCTGACTGACGGAGGGCTGCCAGCTCACCATGAGTCCTGGTTGAACCCTCACATAAATGTGGCAGCTTTAGACAAAGTGGCACTTAAGAGGATGATGGTGATGAGGATTTCAACTTGTGATTGCTCGGGTTACAATATCATCAATCTCACCTGTCATACACACACAGACACCGTGGCGATAAGGAGCAGCCTTGGCAGTGTGATCAATGCTGCAGCCTGCTACGTGTTCATCGATGTTGGTCAATTGAGCATGTTTATTATCCTGTTTATTATCTGGCAATAAAGCACACACTCTGCCAGTAAGGCTATTTCTGTCCAGACTGCGGCATTCCCGTGGGCCACGCGCAACCATTGCACACGCCGTGGGTTTGTACACACTCACGGGCGATTGGCAATCGTTACCGCTTCATGTGGTGGCATTTCGTTAGGCTCTGGCATGAACAGACTCAGTGCCGTCACCCAGGATGGCTGCTGGGGCGAACCTCACTGTGGAATTCCCGTCCCCGCCACGAACCTGACTGCCGTGCAGTAGCTGCATGACCTGTGGTGCGTCCATATGCAGTTGTGTTGGCCTGAAGCAGGGTCCCCACATCTCTCACCACCGTGAGACCGCTCAGGACATGGGTGGCAGGACGTTGTCTTTTCTCACCCAATCGTCCCACGATTGTACGGGTTCGACTGCTGGGATCTCATCTCTCCATGAGTTTCTACTCCGTGTCTCTTCTTCCATCACAGCCACTCTCGTATCTCACGCCACTGCATCCTCCCATTCCTCCCTCTGCTCCCTCTGCCTTGCACCGGTGGCATCTCCATAGCCTCTCTAATCTATGGGTCTCCATTCGACTCTATGGGGCTCTTTGTGAGCCTATGGGTTTCTGTGCGAGTCTATTTAGAGTATTTGGCTGCTATAAATGTCCACATGATAAGCCACTTCGTTGAGCTATCATTTGTGGCCAGATCGCTTCTGAAAAAGAGTTACATAGCTCAGCAGGCCTTATCTGGTAAAATAAAAATAGTTTATTTAAACAAATTATTTATAAATGTTTATTTAAAGCTTTCGTGACTGCAGAGATTCGCATTCTTGGTTCTTTCGGTAACGTCACGTAGAAGGGAAATAATAAAAGAATAAAAATATAAAACAATAAAATTATCAAGACGTTTCGACTGCAACACAAGCAATCATCAGGTGCTGTTTTCACAGCAAGAAAATTTGAAAAAAAATTCTTGCTGTGTTTTTCACACCTGATGATGATTTCTTGTGTTGCAGACGAAACGTCGTGAGAATTTTATTGTTTTATATTTTATTATTTGATTGCTTCCCTTCTACGTGACTTTACCGAAAGAACCAAGAATATGAATTATTTATAGTTTAATTTCAATAGCTTCTTTGGCTCATGACTTGAGATGCCCAGAGCACAATCGAGATAACGTTGGGAAAATAACGAGGGATTGGAACTGAACTTGAGAGTGGTTATTCAAAATACCCCCAACAAAAGTCTCCACGTAGAGCAATTATAATGTCTCACTTCTGCCAAATCTTCAAATACACAGTTATTCAGAAATTATCATGATTTTCAAAAACAAGGCCGTCCCCCTTGGGAGCTGAAAGAACAGCAAATGAGATTCATGCTCATTGGCAAGTCGGTTTATATTCTCCCAGCAGAAGCCTTTGAAATGTATAAATAAAACGCAGGCTCAGCAACAGTGTAATGAGGTCCTATTAACGTGATGTGTTGTTTTACGCACGTGCCTTGAGAATGGGTAAGAATCTAATTGGGGATTCCGCAGCGCCCTGGTCCACACTGGATGGTACGGATGTAGTTTTGTTTCTGCTGCTTAGAATCCCTCCCCACGTGGGGAAAAAAAATCACACAACGGTACAGCACTTACAATTCGAGTGATTATAGTCATTAAAACCTTCGCCCTCACGACTACGATTTATGCAGATGGAGAGTGGTGAGAGACGCGATCATGGAAAGTGATTTCAACTGAAATATGTTTTAAAATAATGATTCCGATGGGTTAAGCAGCTAATTATTACGCTTGGCTACCGAGGCATGGGAACTACTCATTAGCGGTGCAACTTCCGGCAGGAGCGTCGCCCTTTTTAAAGCAGAGGACGTTGCATGAATCTCCGAGATGGTCGCTGCGAGCGGCAGACGCGCCGAATATAGCGTGGGGAATCACGGAGGAGGTGGCTGAGAAAGATCGTCCTGCAGAGCTGCATTAGAGGCGTGAATGGTCGTTTGATGTCGAGGGACAGACATGCTGAGAAATCAGTGCGGCACTCTCCGTTAATGATACGGAGAGTATAAAGAGAGCCGTGCAAGGAACCGTGCGCGACCGAGCCGACACGCGGACGCACGCGCAGACTCCTTTGTTGCCAGGCCTCTGCAGAATCTTGCGTCGCCGACGGGAAGGGCTTTGCGTCTAACCTGAGGCTGCTACTGCGGGGCACAAAGGCGAAGCTTGCGATCTACGCGACACATGAACGCCGACAACGGCACCGTGATCACGCGGCGCCTCGCTTCCCCTTGGCTGACGCTGCCCTCCGGGTTCTCAGAGCTGGGGTACCTCGTGCGTGGATGAGCAGGAGGCCGAGGGGCAGCCAAAGCCTCGTGGCTGCAGCAGATCGACCGTGACTCTTGCGACTTGGGAAGAGAAAGGGGGCTCGCGTTGGAGCTTCGTCAACAGGGCCCCTAGGAAGGGGGCTCGCTTGGGAGCTTCGTCAGCAGGACCCCTAGGAAGGGGGCTCGCTTGGGAGCTTCGTCAGCAGGACCCCTAGGAAGGGGGCTCGCTTGGGAGCTTTGTAAGCGGGACCCCGAGGAAGGGGGCTCTCTTGGGAGCTTTGTCAGCAGGGACCCCTCGGAAGGGGGCACTCTTGGGAGCATTGTGAGCGGGACCCCTCGGAAGGGGGCACTCTTGGGAGCATTGTCAGCGGGACCCCTAGAAAGGGGGCTCTCTTGGGAGCTTTGTCAGCAGGGACCCCTCGGAAGGGGGCTCTCTTGGGAGCTTTGTCAGCAGGGACCCCGAGGAAGGGGGCTCGCTTTGGAGCTTTGTCAGCAGGGACCCCTAGGAAGGGGGCTCGCTTGGGAGTTTTGTCAGCGGGACCCCTAGGAAGGGGGCTTGTCTGCAGTCTAAGGAAGTCTTCGTAGTGTATTGACACAGGCCGGAATGTAGTGTTTATGCTCAGCGTGTAATTAGTAAGAATTCCGGATTAAGTGCTACATGAAAGTTAGGGTTACAAGCTTTACAAGTGCGTATTGTGTGAGGATTTAATAAACGCTCCCATATCGAGTGCTGAGCCGAGCGGTGTAAGTGGGGTAATTGTCGAGGCGGGGGTGCACGATGACATCGACGCGCCCGCCACATTTCACAGAAGATGACCAAAAATCACCGAGTACCGTACAACAATTCCACAAATTAAAATTCTCAGCGTTGCGTCGCTCCGTTGCTTCTTTGCGCACTTTTCAGTCATCCACTAATGAGCGCGATTCTTTACTGTCACGGCAGGGAGGGTATGCGTCCACAAATAAAAACACCACGTGCACTCCGCTTCTTTATTCGCCAGCTCTTTACAACGCTGTTTTTGTTTGGCTTAGTTCAATGTGTGCGATAAATAAAAACCAGCAGCAGTAGCCGTCATTCACCACTAAGTGACGGTAACATGACCAAAGCGTCTGTGCCAGGCTAGGTGCACTTTGAGGCCATGGGAAATGTGGAAGGCTCGTCGCCATGAGGTCAGTCGCGGGGCAGACCCAGGTGGTATGGGTTGACTGACTGAGATGACTGACAGATGCATCACCTGTGCTCCCCACTGTGCTCCCCACTGTGCAAACTCGCTGGGTTTTAGCCCACCCGGCACTGCGTTCGTTTATTTTACTAGAGCAAAATACCCCCCACCCCCACTGCTTGCGGGAGCGAATACGCATGCAGACCACCTGCGGTGTGTTTGAATGTGTGGAAGCATACGCACTACCTGCTGTGACATGATTCGCGTAACTTGGGTCAGTCACAAATAAAAATGGAAAATAATATGAAAAGCGCGCAACGAAGCGTCGAGAGGTTCATGCTTGGGATGTGCACATCGAGAGACGGGATTAGAGAACGCAGGCGGCATCAGAAGGGTCAGGAATAAGGCTGAGAGAGCTTGGGCAGGCCTCGTGGACAGAAGGGGCGACAGCCGGTAGTCAAGACGAATGACAGAGTGGCAGCTAAGGGATGGGATATGGACGGAAGCGTCCCCCCCGGGAGACGGAGCGGTGAAATCGGCTCGTGTGCATGTGCTAGGTGGATTATTACATCGCAGCAGTATTGCGAGAGGTGGCGGCGGTGGCGGCAGCGGCTTAGGGAGGTCTTCATCCAGCAGTGGATTGACCGTGGCTGACGACTACGACGATGGATGTGAACCGCTCTGCTGTAAGCTTCCACTAATGAAACCACAGCACATGCGGTTTGCATCTTTATTCATTATTCCTGCAAACGGGGCATTGCGTTGGTCTCGTGCATGTGTGGTGTGTGTGCGTCAATAACATTCCGTTCGCTGGTGATCGAGGCCAAACCCTTTGCATTGCCACGCGATATAAATTGTGGCATTTCAGCGCCCGACTACTGCGTTGGGCGGAGCTGTCAACATCGATGCAGTTGAGCGGGAGGTGTCGTTAGAGTTTCTCAGCCCCTGGCGGTCGGCGCAGCTGTTAGCGATTACCAAATGTTTCCACGAGAGGAGGAAAAAAACCAGCAAGCGGAGAAACGCGTGAACTCAGCAATGAGGAATGGGTTTGTGCCAGTGCAGTGATGACAGACAGCTGGAGGGTCGTTGAGTGGAGGCGCCTGAATGATGGCATTGGGAGGAGCTGCTCTAGACGGAGGTTGAACTCTCTCCCTCCAACCACCCCCCTCTCTACGAAGGTTTTCTCGGTTTCGCTGTGGCGGTAGCGCAGCTCTCCGATCTGGTTTTTGTGTCGCGTTGCTTCGACACGAAGTCCGACGTTTTTCTCCCGAGTGCTGGGAAGCACGTGGATGCTAAAACGTCAGATGTCGTCGCCGAAACGGCACGCGCGGCGAGAGCTGAAAAACACGCCGGGTAGCCCGCTCCCGTGTTCGACAGCCTCCTCCGTCCACGCGCTCGTCTGGGTTGAAAAATCGGTGAATGTGACGATGTGGCTTACGCTCCAGAGCGGATCACAGCGGCTGAGCGGGCGGCCTGTGGTCGCATCTGCGACACTAAAACTGCGCTGCTGCCACGTGGCGCACGCGTCTTGATTCTGTGCTTCTATTCTGAAGTCAGCAGCGAAGTCGACAGCCCTTGTAGGCCCCGACCCTTCCTCTGTAGGCCCCGACCCTTCCTCTGTAGGCCCTGACCCTTCGTCTGTAGGCCCCGACCCTTCCTCTGTAGGCCCCGACCCTTCCTCTGTAGGCCCTGACCCTTCGTCTGTAGGCCCCGACCCTTCCTCTGTAGGCCCCGACCCTTCCTCTGTAGGCCCTGACCCTTCGTCTGTAGGCCCCGACCCTTCCTCTGTAGGCCCCGACCCTTCGTCTGTAGGCCCCAACCCTTCCTATGTAGGCCCCGACCCTTCCTCTGTAGGCCCCGACCCTTCCTCTGTAGGCCCCGACCCTTCGTCTGTAGGCCCCGACCCTTCCTCTGTAGGCCCCGACCCTTCCTCTGTAGGCCCCGACCCTTCCTCTGTAGGCCCCGACCCTTCGTCTGTAGGCCTCGCCCCCTTCCTCTTCAGGCCTCGCGCCTTCCTCCGGATACAGTCCTGGGCTGTGGTGGGGGTCGTTGGTGGGATGGGGGGGGCCGCAGCTCCACGACGACCCTCACCGTTCCTCTTAAGCGCCGTGGTGAGCAGATGCCGCTGGCTCACTGTGAGAACGTGGGCCGATGTCTCTGGTATGGGACAGGGGTGGGGGCCGTTTCTCGCGAATTCTCTACCCATGTTTACGACACCAAATCCATATTTATCCTGCCTCTCTCGAGCACCTAAAGGTGCACTCGTTTGGAGTTTCTGCTGCTGCTGCCGCATCGCATCAGCGATGAATGTGAATCGATGTTGGTAGGAGAGGGCTTCCTTTTATTTACAATGTACAAAATGGAAACAAAAAAAACAGGCCTTGCGGTGCGCTGCCGGATAAAGAACTGTCGGCGCTTACGAAGAAGCGCTGTGGCTCACAGGGTGCGTAAAGATCGCCGTAAAGGTCGCATTTATTACGTGAACTAATGAAGCATGCGGCGATGAAAAGCATTCACTTTGGGCGACATGAATTATTCAGTGCCCACGAGATGCGATTACACGAGTTTATGTAATTATGCTCGATTACTGTTCACGTTTCGTAGCAAATAGCCTTAACCCTCTCACAGCGCAGCGCTGTCCGCTGACTCGAGTGGACACGGCGATACGCACTCTGGGGGGGGGGAGGGGGAAGAAAAACCCAAAACGTGAAGAGAATACAGTTTTAAGATGACGGACGTTTGCGCACGTGGATGCAGATGTTACTGTCACAGGTCATCGTTCAGCTGTTGGAAAAACAAACGCAAGCCACTCATCGGCAGCTGCGTCCGAACGGCTTTTAGCAGTGGCCTAGATATTGAGTGTGCAGACGGTGCAGCTGCACCGGGAGCCTACGGGGCGGAAAGGGCCCGTGTCAATCACGTTTTAAGCCACTGGGATGTTGGTGGAAAGGTTAATGTTGAACCCAACTGGTGCCATGTCGTCTCGTCAAGAGGAGCAGTTGGCTGAACAAAATGTCCAATTGTACCGAAATGTACAAACCTCCCACGGGAAACTTCACTTAAAAAAAATACAGATATCTAAACATGCACCGTCAAAACGGCTGTTACAATAATCGCAGTACAAAATTCCAAATCACAAAATGTGTCGCTAACGGCGCATTAGTGTAATGGCACCCCACTCAAATGCTGCGATCTCAAATACTGGCGGTCAAGATATACAAAAAATATGACGGTGGTAGTTACAAACATATCCTGTGTGATGCAGCGCCCAGTTTTAAGTTACAGGCCCCATGCACCGGAAACGTACAAAGTGTGTTACAAAGTATTGGCACTGCTTGAGTTGAGACGTATATATATAAACGCTATCTTCAGAATGTACATACATGGATTTTTTTCAGTCAAGTAAAATCTCTCATCAAAAGGTTAAAGGCATACCCCTGCAACTGCTCGCTCTCACCATTGCTGGCGGAAGGGCCTTTGCTCGAGGGAAAGTAGAAGAGCCCCCGCTGGAGGGAATTTTGGCCTACTCTTCCACGCTGGCCAGACGTCTCGGAAGAGGTGGGACTACCCACAATTTACCCCACCGTATGTGACTCGCCGATCGATCAACCGTGATGAACCCACGCGTAACGCTTTGGGGTGCACAGAGGCAGGGGGTATTTGCTTTAACCGCCACGCTGGGAGACCGATCGAAGTGGCGACCTCTGGGTCGCAAGTCCGCTGCGCTGACCCGTTGCACCGCGGCAACGTAGCGCGACCGTCTCGTCGTGGAGAGTCGACCGTCGGTGACCATCCGTCCGCCTTTAGAAATCCATTTCCAGCGAGCCGGGCACGTCGCAAGGGTCATCGTCGAAGCTGGAGTTGTGCGCGAACTTGGAGATCATGAGCAGCTTCTCCTTGTTCGTGTACTGAGCCTTGGGCTCGGGCACCGCCAGCCGGTCCACGGCGTCCACGCGCCCGCCGCCCTTCGTCCAGCGCGCGCAGTTTTTGGACGAGCCGTAGAAGTTCTTGCCGTGCCCCACCGTGATGGTCACCGTCTGCGACCTCCTGCCGAGGTCCGGAGACAGGTCCTGCTGGGCTGGCAGCAGGAGGTGTGCGGTGCCCGGGGCCTTGCTGGAGCACGCCGAGGAGGAGGAGGAGGCGGCGGCGGCGGCGGCGGCGTCGTTGTGAAGGCTCGCCATGTACGAGCGGGCTTCGTAGCTCTCGATCAGAGGGTCCTCGCCGACCGGCAGGGAGAGCGTGTTGGAGCATTGCAGTCTCGGGGCGGTCGGAAATTCAGGTCCTGCTATGGAGATCGCCTCGGGGTCGGCCCCCTCCAGCTTGTCGGCACCCGCTTCCGGCTCCTCCGGGTCGTCGATGACGCAGTTGTTGAGTTTGATGATGGGCAGCGACAGGGTGGTGATGGAGGACGAGAGGCTGGACTTGCCGTGGAATATCTCCAGTTTCTCGGAGGGCTTGCTCTTGAACGGGCTGCCGAGACACATCTCGGAGATGATGAGCAGCGACGTGGATAGCATGGTGTTGAAGGGCGCTTGGAGAAACTTAAAGTGATGCTGCGCCGCGACCTCGCGCTCCGAATCTTCCGACGAGCCCATCCCGCTCGCCGTCCAGGGGAACAGCATGTAGAAGTTTGGCGTGGGCTTCTCCGCCGGCTGCTCCTGGCTCTTCGTGTCCTGCTCGTAGCAGCTCGAGAAACTTCGGGACAGGTTGCTGGTGCTCACGCTCGTCTGGACGTGCGGCTTCTGCTCCGACAGCTGGATGTCCCTCAGCGTGATGCCCTTGATGTCTTTCTCCCGGTTTTCGTACAGCGCCGCGATGCCGCAGATGAACACGAAGATACCGATCCCCATGGTGAGCGGGCCCAGGATCTTGACGACGTAGAGGTAGAGCTGCTGATCCAGCAGGCCCACGACCTCGCTGCCTCTCGTCTGCCCCTCCAAGCCCGTGGTGTTGTCGTTGACGCCACCGCTGCCGTCTCCTCTGCTGCTGTTGCTGCTGCTGCTATTGATGCTGCTGCTGTTGTTGTTGCTGCTGCTGCTGTTGTTGTTGTTGCTCTCGGCCAGGAAGGAAGAGCCATTGGTGCTCGCCGTGTGGTCGTACTTGGGCCAGTAGCCGATGATGGTCACCGTGATGCCAATGAGCACGATGGTGACACCCAGCGTGGCGCAGCCGGTGGAGAAGAAGCAGGCCTCGATCCGGTGTCGAACCCGGACGGCCCTTTGTCTGAGCGGCAGCCTCACCGACTCGTACTTGCCGCCCTCGCTGTCGTAGCTGTGCGCGAGGTGATGAGACAGGCTGCTGCTGTTGTTGTTGTTCTGGCCGGGACAGCTCTCGGGCAGGAAGCCGCCAGCTGTTGACATGTTGCCTCAACGCAGCCTCTGCGGGACAGTCGCGTGCCACAAAGAAGAAGAAGCGAGAGAGATGTTTAAAGAGTCGCCGATTTTTTTTATAATTGACGAGTTGAACACAATGCATGCACTCACGAATACACAGATCCCCCGTATAGCCTTGACAGTGCTGTTAGCGAGCACGTCAACACAGGCACAACACACTCCGAACGCTGGCACCACGCCCGGCCACCTTTGTCTCCCAAGTGGTTGATGTTTACAGACCGCGGCCAGGTAGACTGTTGGCAGTGAGTTGAACTCGGGTCGCTGGGTTCGCTGCAGCGCTGTCTGCTAATCACTGCTCCACGGCTGCCCGTTATGAGTAACGAAAGACAAAGATCCCCCATGTAGTCTTAGCAGATTGTAGTGAGTGGCCAGCACCACGCCCGGCCGTCTTTGTCTCCCCAATGGCGATGTTTACACTCATTTACGGCTGAGTCGATCTAGGGGAGGCCCAGGACCAAGTTGTTGGCCGTGTGCGGGAATGGGAACTCGGGTCAAACACAAGTCCACACGCGGCAACACACATTCAGAACACACACGTGGCAACAAACACACAGACACAACACACTCCATCACACAGACCGACACGTCAACACACATTCAGAACACACACGCGGCAACAAACACACAGACACAACACACTCCATCACACAGACCGACACGTCAACACACATTCAGAACACACACGCGGCAACAAACACACAGACACACAGACACAAAGACACAAAGATCCCCCGTGTAGCCTTAACAGACTGTAGGGGCAAATGCTGTTAGCGAGCACCTATGAAGGCCGGATCGGTACACGAGGGGGTGGGTGGCCAGCACCACGCCCGACCGCCTTTGTCTCCCTAGTGGCAATGTTTACACACCGCATCAGGTACTCATTTGAGGCTGAGTCGACCTAGGGGAGGCCCGGGACAAGTTCAGATAATCGTCACCGGTGTTGGCCGTGAGCGGGAATCGAACTCGGGCTGCCGCGTTCATAGCGCAGCGCGCTAACCGCTACACTACCGCTCCCCACCACAGACACAACACACTCCATCACACAGACCGACACGTCAACACACATTCAGAACACACACGCGGCAACAAACACACATACACAACACACTCCATCACACAGACCGACACGGCAACACACAACAGACACCAACATAAAACACTCGCCACAAAGACAAAGACCCCCCGCATAGCCTGAACAGACTGTTGGGGTAAGTGCTCTTAGCGAGTAGCACCTATGAAGACCTCTACGGTAACACGATGGGGTGGGTGGCCAGCACAACGCCCTTCCGCCTTTGTCTCCCTAGTGGCGATGTTTACACACCGCACCAGGTACTCATTTGAGGCTGAGTCGACCTAGGGGAGGCCTAGGACTGGTTAATCTTCACCGATGTTGGCTGTGACCGGGAATCGAACTCGTCTCACCGGGGTTCATAGTGCAGTTCCCGAACCGCTGCGAGACCGCTCCAGCACACGCACACTCACACACTCACTATCACACTCGCACACTCACTCTCTCACACACACGCACACTCACACACTATCACACTCGCACACACACTATCACACTCGTACACACACTCTCACACACTCACTCGCACACTCACTCGCACACGCACACTCACACACTCACTCGCACACGCACACTCACACACACTCGCACACACTATCACACTCACACACTATCACACTCGCACACACACTATCACACTCGCACACACACTCGCACACACTCGCACACACACTCGCACACACACTCGCACACACACACACACACACTATCACACTCGCACACACACTCGCACACACACTATCACACTCGCACACACTCACACACACTATCACACTCGCACACACACACTCGCACACACACTATCACACTCGCACACACTCACACACACTCACTCGCACACACACTATCACACTCGCACATTCACACACACTCACACACACTATCACACTCGCACACACATTATCACACTCGCACACACTCACACACACTCACTCGCACACACACTATCACACTCGCACACTCACACACACTCGCACGCACACTCGCACACACACTATCACACTCGCACACACACTATCACACTCGCACACACACTCACTCGCACACACACTATCACACTCGCACACACACTATCACACTCGCACACACACTCGCACACACACTATCACACTCGCACACACTCACACACACTATCACACTCGCACACACACAGTCGCGCACACACTCACACACACAGTCGCGCACACACACACACAGTCGCGCACACACTCACACACACACAGTCGCGCACACACACACACAGTCGCGCACACACACTCACACACACACAGTCGCGCACACACTCACACACACACAGTCGCGCACACACTCACACACACACAGTCGCGCACACACTCACACACACAGTCGCGCACACACAGTCGCGCACACACTCACACACACAGTCACGCACTCACACACAGTCACACACACACAGTCGCGCACACACTCACACACACACAGTCGCGCACACACTCACACACACAGTCGCGCACACACTCACACACACAGTCGCGCACACACTCACACACACAGTCACGCACACACTCACACACAGTCACACACACAGTCACGCACACACTCACACGTGTACCGGCGCAGCAGCAGGTGGTGGCGGTGGTGATGGTGCCGGAGGCTGTCGTGGTCGCATCGCTGCTCTGTCCGCGCCTCCACGCCGCGCATCGCCCCGCGAGTCGTCGTCACTCAGCTCCCAGGGCCCCCCCACTCCCCCGGCTCCCCGCAACTCCCCTGCAGCACCCAGCCCCGTGGCCACACGGCTGCTCCAGCTCCCTGCTGCTAGCCCGTGCCCGGCATCCTGGCGCAGCAACGCGCCCAGAGGCGAGGGATCGGCGTCCGGCCGCCGGTACCCAGCACGGTCCGGCTGGGGCGAGGCGAGGGCGACCTCGCAGGGGAGACGCTCGGGTCGAGCGGGCAGGTGAGGGGAGACGCCGATGGAGGTTTCGCTGCGAGGGAGACGCGGGTGGGCGAGGAGACAATTGGCGAGGAGGAGGAGGAGGCGGCACTTACGCGGCGCGCTCGGCTGTCGAATGTGGCCCCTGCCAGAGGCGCGGAGAGGAGGAGGGAAGCGGAGGGAGGAGGAGAGGGCAGAGGAGAGAGGCGGGGAGAAAACGAGGCGAGGAGGGGCGCAGGTGAGGGGAGGGGGCAGATGGCGGGATGAGAGGCGAGCACGCGAGGGACGCAGGTGAGCAGCTGAGGGGCGGCGAGAGAGAGAGAGAGGTGAGGGGAGGGGAGGCAGGTGTCCTGGTGACGGGGATAGGTGAGGGGGTGAGAGAGGCGATGGAGGAGGAGGACTGCCGCTGCGGTTGGAACTGCGCTCCGTGTCCCGTGGCGCTCGAGTGATGCCGCTCACTGGCGCCAGCTCGCTTTGGTGATGCTGGTGTTGACGTTGTTGATGTTGCTGCTGTTGTTGATGTTGCTGCTGTTGTTGCTGTTGTTGATGTTGCTGCTGTTGTTGATGTTGCTGCTGTTGTTGATGTTGTTGATGTTGTTGCTGTTGTTGATGTTGCTGCTGTTGTTGTTGTTGCTGCTGCTGTTGTTGTTGCTGCTGCTGTTGCTGTTGTTGATGTTGCTGTTGTTGATGTTGCTGTTGTTGATGTTGCTGTTGTTGTTGATGTTGCTGCTGCTGCTATCAGCGGTGTGCCAACATTAGCACCGCGCGCCGTCACAATCCGCCTCCCCTCAGCCCTCGTGCCACTCCACTGCTGGATGAGGGCCTCCCCACACCTCGCGGGTCTTCACCCCCGCTGCATGTTGGTGCGCCTCGGTGGAGGTGGAGCGTGGACGTGAGAGCAGACCACAGTGCAATAGATGTTGCAGCGTCCTCTGCTGCCCACCGCATGGCCACACCGCAGCCTATAACACCTGTTATGCCTGGTATTGAGCACCTAGCCAAGCACCATCCAGGTTCAAATAACTGCTGAGCTTCCGAGGTCCGGCGAGATCGGGCGCGCATGCTCAAAGGGCGATTTAGCCCTCGATAATAAAACACTTAATACCATATTTTCCGGATTGTAAGACGCACCTTTTGGCCCTGTATTTTGCACAAGAGTTGGGGGTTCAACTCATAACCGGCTAGGTGTGTGTGTGTGCCCAGATTTATACTAGCTGCATGTACACCGGGCACAATGCCAGTGTGGAGAGCGTCTTACTTTCCTGAACAGCGTCGTATGACGCCGAGAATACGGGAATAACGAACGTGGTAGTATTATAATAATGATCATCATCATCATGATTAGCCTGGCGCTTGCACTGACTGGAAATAGCGAGTGCCACTTCTCTCGGCACAGTGAACAGGCGGTGAGCGTGACTGTGGGCTCAGCTCCCCAAGCAGAGCACCAACACAAATCCGACAGCCACGCACAACAACCACCCCTCATGACACAATCATCATCATCATCACCGTCGGACGTGGTCCATCCACTGCTGGATGGAGGCCTCCCCCACGCCGGCCCCCCATCGCTCGCAGGTCCCGCGATGCCACCCACAATCCACTGCACCACCGGAACGTAGATCTGGTTTTCATCGCTCCATCTCCGGAATACTTTCTCGGGCGTGTTTCTCCACCCCTTCACGATCCCTTCGAGGCATGGCGTGTCCGCCGCGGCCCAGTGGCACTTACTGTCCTCAAATAAATGTGACGTCTCCTGTGTGTGCGGCGCAGCGGTTAGCGCTACGCTGCGCTTCGAACCCGGTGGCCCGAGTTCGACTCCCGCTCACGGCTACCAACACCAGTGGCACGAGTAATTAAACCGGTCCGGGGCCTCCCCTAGGTCGACTCAGCCTCGAATGAGTACTTGGGTGGTGTGTAAACATCACCACTGGGGAGACAAAGGCGGCCGGGCGTGGTGTTGGCCACCCACCCCCTCGTGTGCCGTGGCGGCCTTCATAGGTGCTGCTCGCTAACAGCACTTGCCCCAACAGTCTGTTAGAGGCTATACGGGGGACCTTTGTCTTTGTTCTCTGATCGACGCCTTCTCTTCCTGTCTCAATGTCGTCACCAAGTCATCCGTAAAGCTCCCGAGTCTCGTCAGATCTCAGAAGCTAAGCGGTAACGGAGTCTGCTCACAGTTTTTACTCAGCCGTCAGTGAGTGCCTGATGCGGTCGGGCAATACAAAGGCGTCCCAGCGTGGTACATCATCTCAGCGTGCCCCATCCTGGCTTCAATAGGCGGTCACGAACAGCATTTCGCCCAGCAGCCAGCTCTTTGTGGGTTACCAGGAGTGTGACCGTGCAATTATTCATCGATCATCAATTATGTAGGTCCCAGATAGCAATCCAGTCAATTCAATTATATTGATCCACCATGATCAATCCACTGCTGGATGAAGGCCTCCCTCCCCACGCCGTGAGAGTTGTTTGGGCACACGAGAGTGAGATAATCGTGCGTGAAGACAAGGTCCCGCGCGATGGGCTCGCTCAGCCACTAGAGGCGCTGCAGGATTCACCCCTGATGTTCAAACTCGGGGAAATCGGTTTTATAAAATCGCAAATCTGCACCTCCAGATGTTCGGGGGATATCTGTTTAGTTTGCCCCTGCGTGTCTTTATTAACAACCCGAGTGCGTGTCAATTCCCCCGAGATGGCTCCATCGCTGCTCATATTGCCAGCGGCAAATGCCATGTGTGTCTCGTCGCAGGAATATAACGGTTGTCTTGCATTAGTACGGCTCCCCGCGTGGTCGTGGGGGGGGGGGGGGTATTTTGACCATACCTCACCGCGATCGTGAGTGCGGCTCGGTGAAGGCCGAGCGCATAGATGCAAAGCTTAGAAGTGCAGTACAACGATGGATTCTGCTGCACTGCCCTCTTTTGTCGTGGACCCGTAGTCGTTGCTGACAGCCTGCGTCTGCACGGTTGTCAGCACTGTCCAGGCTCAAGCTTGCTTGGTCTTCGAGATCTGACGAGATTGTGCGCCTTCCAGGTGACTCATTTGGTCATCGGCACCTACATCATCCATCGTGATCATCATCAGCCGTGAACAATCCACTGCTGGACGATCACCCTCACCCCAAGCAATCTCTATCACAACCCCGCCATGGGTAAATAATCCACCCTCGCACGCGCCACACGAACGGATTCCTTCGCTCCATCTCTCCTCGGCGGACGCCCTCCCAGGCGCGTTGCGCGCCCCCGACTGCCACTCCCCACACCCCATGGTTCTCGGCCACCTTCTCGCCGTGTCGCGCGCCCTCTGACCAGCCCCGCTCGCTGGCCTCCCACGCGTTCTGCCGTTCCAAAGCCACGCAGCCGGTCGGGCCGTGCCCTCCGCTGCGCTCGCTTCAGCAAGCACAACGGGCGAGTGCCCTGGACGCCGATCTCGAATCTACCAGCAGGGAATTATATTCGAATCTAGTTTGGGGGTGGGGGGGGGGTGATTATACATTAATAACCCTGGAATTCTAAAAAAAGAGAAACGATGTAAAATTGCATCAAGCTGCCAGGGGGCTGGGTGTGAGGGTGAAAAGTCGCGGATTATTGGCGAGGCGCGCAGGCGGTGGTGGGGGGTCTCACGACAGCATTCCAGCAGCAGCAGCGCGGTGTTTGTTCATCCTCGGTGTTTATTTATTCTCGGTGTTTGTTGGTTGGGCTCTGGGAGGTTATTTAAGGGCACGTTTGGGTCTGCGAAGGGAGACAGAAGCGTTGGGTATCGAGCGCGAGTGATCCAGTCATGATAATGATCTCTCCATCCAGACGTCACGACGAGCAGCGGCGGCGAGGCAGGAGGAGCCCCGTCCGTGTTAGAGCAGCGCGCGTTCAACGAAGCAGCCACAGTCCCAAAGAGGCCACTCCGTAAATTGCCTGCGAGCAGGCAGGCGAGGGGGAAGAGGCGAGGGAGAGTGATGGGAGCCGGCGGGCTCCTGCCATTACCGTCCATCTCACTCGTGGACATGCATCGACGTCGTAGCTCCATCTCCAGGGTGGTCGTCCTCGTGGACGCATTCGTGATGTAGAAATCCACGTTGGCAAAAAGCAGAGTCGCTGCTAAACAGAGTGCGTGCTTGCAGGACAGAGAGAGAATGTTCGGGTGGTGATATTGCCAAATGTGACCATTACAAACAGTAGCGCAAAGAGTTCAAATAGTTCCCCGGATGTTGTGCTCTGCCCACGTGCTTTTTAAAAGCATTGCGAAAGGCTCAAAGCGTAGCGACACCTTCCCAGTGGGCTACGGGACGTGTTCATTGTTGGTACGCGGAAGGCACAGATGGCCAGCAGGGTGGTGCTGACTCAAGGTCCAGCTGCTGTTGTACCACCGCCTTCGTGCCAGGCCCATATCCACGGCACACATCTTTGTTTGTGACTCAGTGACTAATGGTGGTCTACAACGTTTAAAACAAGCTGATATATGGCACATTTTCCTACTCAATCTTGGAAATGAGAAAATAATCATCATAATCCCAATATAAAAAAAAAAATCGAAATCCATTTTTATCTGATTTGTTCCCCCGCAAATGGTGATTGGTTCCACTCATGATTATGGTAGGGTCAGCCGACAGTTCTTACTTGCTTCAATTCTCACACTAAACATCGAGATATATAAAACTCGCCTTTTGCCCGTCCAAGGACGGGTGTATTGCAGTAAATCTGAAACTTGCAAGCGAAAAGCACAGACCTTTGACGTGATATTCATTGCATCCATTCGTGTGCAATTTGTAAGGGCGCGGTGACACAGAATTATTTCATTTCAAGGTTATAATCCCTTGTTCATCGTGACGTCCTTTTTACTTTGATGTCTCAACAGCGTTACGGAGGTCGCGTGACGTGAGGGTTCTGCCTTTGTAGTGAGGGTTGTAAGTTGACGCCCAGGAGGGGGGAGGAGGCGCCTCGCCCCCATGTGGAGTGACGTCAGCCGCTAATTATTAATGGGAGGGGGGGGTGTCCATTTGGAGGACGTCACCTTATAATGATTATTAATGAGGGGGGAGGGTGCTCCATATGGAGTGACATCACCTGTTCATGATTATTAATGGGGGTGGGGGGGTGCATGTGGCGGACGTAACCTGTTCATGATTATTAATGAGGGGGGCTGGTCGTTGTGGAGTGACGTCACAAGCGTTAAGGCATTCCTGGGTGATCATAGTAGGTATAGACCTATTGTTTGTAAACCAAATAATGTTTGTCCCATAGAGTCTGAAACTATAACCGACAGAAAGTTGATAACGTCCGCTACTGCTTACTAGCTACACATGAATCCACTGTACAAGTACCACATCTGGTTACAAGCATATTATTCAGTGTCAGACCTCCATCAGAAAATATGTATTGACAGCCTTGGTCAATCCACTGCTGGATTGAAGGCCTCTCCAATCTGCTGCCATCTCTCATGATTGTGTAATTCAAAGATCCCCCGTATAGCCATATCAGACTGAAAATTTAAGGAAATAAAACCATTGCTATATAGCCTTAACAAATAAAACCATTGTGATAGAGCCATAACATTCTGTTAAGCCGTAACATTCTGTTAACATCCTGTTAAGGCTGTATCACAATGGTTTTATTTTCTTAATTTGTCAAAATTCAAATTTTGAAATATTTCTCTACATCTGGATATGTAGGAAAGTGTGCTGCCTCGTGGGTGTATAAAGTCATTTGATTGAATCTCAGAATAAGTTCTGTAATACCCGCTTCAACAGGATGTTCTCTGACATGGGGTGATGCACGAATGGATACTTCATCTCACGACATGATTCCACTTGCCCAATTGTAATGACATGACGAGAAACTTGTCAGAACACCCGAGGATAGCCACTCATTGCATTCACAGTAACTCCACTGTCAATGTCCCTGTGAACTTCACTCATCGATTCCTCCACCCGTGTTGACGACACGGACTACCGGGCTCACTGATTCCTCGTCACCCATACCGTGTTCAACCACTGACATCGATTCTTGACTTTGAAATCTCCCCCCATCGTCATCGTCTCCTGTCCAAGCTCTTATAATAATAATGATGCTCAATTTAATATTTTAACGACGCATTTTAGGTCACCGCAAGGGTTTAACGATACATGTATACTTACGCGTTCTAACCCCCCCCCCCAAAAAAAAATCTGTATTATGGATGATATTGGTCACGAAAGCCAACGTGTTAAAATTGAGCAAGTTTACTCTCATCTCGTACAAATGCGATAGCGCCATTTGTCGCTAACCAATGGATGCGTTCGGCCCTTGGGCCCCCGTGGCTCGTGAGCGGTGTCAAATAAGAACGCGCGATGGTGGCCAGAGGCGAGGGGTTAACTGCCCGGGCCCACACAGCCGCCAGGCGTGGCCGCGTGTCCGCGTGTCGTCGTTGTGACGTCGAGCCGCGCTCGTCGTGCGTCACCCACCCCGCCTCGTGCGTGCCCAAAGCCTCCGTGCAGCAGCAGCAGCGGCGGTGGTGACGGCGGCGGGACCTTATCACCCTGCGAGCATCGACTCGCGCCACGGATATTAAAAAAAAACCTTGACATTCTGAGCGCGAGTAGGTCACCGCGCGCCGCTGTTGTAGGATAAAAACACCCACACAACACACACACACAAAACACACACACACAAACACACACAACCGCCCTGCAATAAGCGGTGACCCACCGCATCTCTCCGTCCCCAAGCGGGCCACCACCGCAATTTAATAATAACAACCCATAGCCGGTGGCCGCTGATAACGTCTGCAATATTGCCCCATGCATTACCAGGGCGCCGTGACATTTTGACATTTAAATTGTTTAAGTGCATGGCAGCTTCATTGCTGCGGGTGGCGAGTGTGGCGTCTTACAAAACGCCGGGGAAGGTGGCCGGGGTTATGTGGAATGGTGACCCCGGTGGCAGCGTCATTCACTGCGCAGTTTTCTAAAAGTAGAAGTAACGATCTCAAGGAGTCAGATTGTAGAAACAGATCGTAGAAACCGGTTGTACATCGGCGACGCACAGCACCCTGCGTTCATTCGCAAGCTTCAAATCGCCTCCCCCCCCCCCCTCGCAATTCGCGGGTACTTTATTTCAATCGCTCTGATTAGCATCGTGCATAGTCAATCACGCATTTGTGTCCCGCATGCTTGACCTTGGAAATTTCCAATTAACGCGTTTTTGATCAATTCACCGGCGTGTTCATCTATTCGGCTGTGCCGTCGCCGCCAGAGGGAGTGGGTTGTGAATCTGTGCCGACTGTGCCGCCCAGAGCTCACGGGGTGGCGGGTGGCATTGTTCCGGTGGGGAAGTGGGCTCTGAATTTTGAAGCCAATAAATCGAATGTCTTTTCCATAGTCAGCACCCCACATGTTGTGGGGTGGGGTGGGGGGGGTATTTACTGCACCATGCTGAACGGTATGAGCATATATTCACAGAACAGTACCGTACAACAATGCATTTGGCTGGACTGGCCTCTGCTGCTCACCACATAGCCTCCGATGACAAGCTGGTGACCCATCCAAGCACAATCCAGACGGAACGCTAAGGAAGCATTCCAGGTCTTACAAAATGCGTGTCTTAATCAAGTCAAATGGTACATGTTCATGTTATAAAATTATACGTGAATTCAGTCATGTATGTTTCATGGTAATTGTTGAACATGCAATGCAATTGCCTA
Source organism: Petromyzon marinus (assembly GCF_048934315.1). Classification (NCBI taxonomy): domain Eukaryota; kingdom Metazoa; phylum Chordata; class Hyperoartia; order Petromyzontiformes; family Petromyzontidae; genus Petromyzon; species Petromyzon marinus. The sequence goes on along the minus strand of NC_133689.1, from coordinate 1,298,582 downwards.
TGGGAGTTCATTATTCTGTATAGAGGTTCCTTGGATAGTAATAGCACACAGAGATATGACGTATCCACGTATAAACAGTTCCATGAATTCCAATTAATAAACTAAGTACCGTGCTTTATGTTAGAGCGGGGGTTGGAAACCCAAAATAACAAGAAGAGCCAGTTTATTTATTTATTTATGTATTTCAAAAGCCGCAATGCAATTTGAATGACGTCACGAAGCAGTCATAAAGAGCCGCATGCGGCTCCAGAGAGCACCATTGGGAACCAAAAGTAGGACACGTGTTTGGACCCCCACCCCCTCCACCCTTTCAATTAATAAAGTGCTGGCGAGATAACAAAAGACGTTTACACACGTTGGAGGTGGAGCAGTTATGAGAGATGTGGACAAGACATGTGGGGTGATGTGAGAAGAACAGCGACACAGATGAGCCAGTGATGTTGTGTCATGAGAGAGACAGGTGTGTTAGTGAGACGAGTGAAGAAGGCAGCCCTGGACGACGGAGACATGAGAGAGATTCATTAAATGTTTACGTACATTTTATTTGCATATCATTCGGATTCTTTTTTCCAAGCGGATATTTGGTACCGCTGTTTTCCATTAATCCAGGTCCCCTTGAGCCACTCGGGGCTTTGAGCATTTGCTTACTTTGCCGAATGTCACCAATGGGCCCTGTGGTGGCATGTATTGTTCGGCGCTTCTGAATCTGGAAGCAATACCATTAGCTCAGGAATCTTAAGAACATTTATCTTTGTTAGAGGGCAATATGTGTTCTTATCACAACTATTTAAAGTACAGTATGCACACCGTATGTGGTCAGTTATGAGGCAGCGATTATTGAGATGCTTGGAATTCCATCGAGAGAAAGGGGGACGACACGTTGAGCAGACAACACACGCAGGTCAAAGACATTATTCAAACTGTTAATAATAATAAAAAGTAACTGGGGCTTGGGCAGAACACGTCGCTACAAAGGACGATGATCGATGGTCGAGAATAATAACGGAGTGGCAGCCGAGGTGACGCATCCGAGAAGACGTCAACCGAGGGAGACGGAGCGATGAAATCAGTTTGGTGGAGTATTACATTGCCGGATCGTGGGGGATATCAATCAATCGCTTGCGGAGGCCTTCATCGAGCAGTGAATTGATGCTCATGGTAATGTCAACAACTGTATTGGTGCCGACAGAATCCCAACGTGTGCTATTTGACCCTATTGATGGGTTCAAACCATTGCCTTCACGAGCAATGTTTAATGGAATTCCAAGCATCTCAATAATCCTGCTTTGTGTGCGAAGGTTGGAGATCCCAAGGGCGATTGTTCTCCTGCCACGTGCGGGCTGAGATGACGCTCAGCTGCTGACCTCTAGCGGACATCCTGCGGCGCTTTCTCAGCCGGATTGCTGCCACTTGCCCAGGACATCAGCCGGAGTGCTCCCGATCATCTCCATGATCTCGTCGAGATCTCGCAAGCGAAGCAGGATTTTTTGGGGCCCGAAAAGTGCTTGGATGGGGTGACCATCATGCAGAGTAGATTTGCCATAGGACTGTCGGGCTAACGTGGTGGGCAGGGGCGGAGCCAGGATATTTGACTTTGGGGGGGCCGACTTCAATATTCTGAGATATCCAGTGCCACAAATATATAAAATCAATTTTATTGGATTTGAACGCGGAGTTTATTAATAGGTCGGAGCCGCTGATGTGGCTAATAAGTTCGATAAGTTCGAAAGGCTGCCGCTAAAGCAGCCTGCAGGGCAGCACAAGGTGGCAGCCTGCAGGGCAGCACGAGGTGTCAGCACGAGGTGTCAGCACGAGGTGTCAGCACGAGGTGTCAGCACGAGGTGTCAGCACGAGGTGTCAGCACGAGGTGTCAGCACGAGGTGTCAGCACGAGGTGTCAGCACGAGATGGCAGCCAGAATTTTGCAGCAGCCGGATATCTGGTTATCCCGATTACCGACTTTCCCAAAATTTCAGGGGGGGCTGAGCCCCCCCCCAGCCCCCCTGTGGCTCCGCCCCTGGTGGTGGGCCAGTCGAGGGTTGAGTTGCACTGCATTTATATGCTCCCCACCTTCACGAACCCACATTAACCAGCGTGGTGACGTGTGGCCAAGTCATCACAACGACCCTCGCGGTGTGGGGAAGCCCTCATCCAGCAGAGAATTGATGTCTACTGCTGGATGAGTAATTCGAATGACATTGTAGAGATTGTGTATTGTTTGTTCATGTTAATACAGCACTCATGTTAACACTCACGCTCGTGTGGAGAGGATTATACAAATAACTACAGCGATATTCATATTCTTAGTTCTTTCGGTAAAGTCACGTTGAAGGGAAACAACAAAATAATAAAATATATAAAACAATAAAAATTCTCACGACGTTTCGACCATAACACAAACGGTCGTCTTCAGGTGTGTCGGTTTGCATAAATTTATTTATTTTCAAACGGTGCATTTATTTATTTAAAAAAAACGTTAGCGCCACGCGCAGCGATTTGGCAGTTTATTTAGATGGACTAGTCCATCTATGTTCTGAAAAGAGGAGGGGGGAGACGATTTTTTTCATGTATGCTGTCTGAAAGCCACTGTAAGCGTGAACAATCAATTAAGACCTTAAATGGTTTATCAAATCTGTCCAATGATTGCTAAGCCAGAATCCATCTTCTCGGTTGAAATTGTCTCTGTGCTTGTATATGTGGATAGCCTCATGAACGAATCTCTCATGGTAGCCAGATGGCTTACAAAGAACCTCTATCTTGGAAAAGTCAATGTCATGTGAGCCTACTGAATTATAACAATGATCTGCCACGGCCGAGGTGTTGGTCCTACCGTGTTTAAGGTCTGCTTTGTGTTCACGAATGCGGTCCGAGACATGGCGTTTGGTTTCTCCAATGTAACTACTACCACAGAGGCAACTTAGTTTGTAGACACCAGGGTATTGTATGTCCGGAATCACATCTTTTACAGACGGAACCAGATCACGGATTTTATGTAATGTGTTGAAACGGACCTGGATCTTGTGTTTATTCAAGATTTTGGAGATCTTTTTTGTGATCCCCGCAATGTAGGGTAAAGTGATGGTTTTGAAAGGCTCCTCAAGAGGGTCCTTCTTCATGGTTTGAGTGATAGCTTTGCGGATTGTATAGTCGGAGTAACCATTAGCCTTAAGAGCTTGGTGTACGTGCTTGAGTTCACTGCCTATGTGTTCCTGGTCGGATATGCATTGGGCTCTATGATACAGAGTCTTGATGAGATAATTCTTCTGTGATGGATGGTGGTGGGAATCCGGTTTCAGATAAGCATCCGTATGGGTAGCTTTCCTGTAGACAGAGTGGCTCATTGAACCATCAGGTCTCTTTTTAATTAGGACATCCAAAAAAGGTAGCTTGCCATCTATTTCGACTTCCATGGTAAATCTGATGGCTGGGTGTATGGAATTGATGTGGTCGAAGAATTGGACTAGAGCAGGCCGGCCATGTGGCCAGATGACAAAAGTGTCATCCACGTACCTCTTCCATAAGGTTGGGCGCATAGTGGCAGTCTGGATGGCGTCAGTCTCAAATTTCTCCATGAAAATGTTAGCTATAACCGGAGATAGGGGGGAGCCCATTGGGGTGCCCTCAGTTTGTTTGTAGAAAGTTCCATTCCAAGTGAAGTATGTATTGGTTAAACAGTGTCTCACCAGGGGGGGGTACCTCAGTGTTTAGTCCTTGATGAACCAAGTCTTCAATGATTGCAATGGTGTCAGGTACAGGAACCTTGGTGAATAAGGAAACTACATCAAAACTGACAAGCAGGTCGTCTGGGGACTATACAATCCGCAAAGCTATCACTCAAACCATGAAGAAGGACCCTCTTGAGGAGCCTTTCAAAACCATCACTTTACCCTACATTGCGGGGATCACAAAAAAGATCTCCAAAATCTTGAATAAACACAAGATCCAGGTCCGTTTCAACACATTACATAAAATCCGTGATCTGGTTCCATCTGTAAAAGATGTGATTCCGGACATACAATACCCTGGTGTCTACAAACTAAGTTGCCTCTGTGGTAGTAGTTACATTGGAGAAACCAAACGCCATGTCTCGGACCGCATTCGTGAACACAAAGCAGACCTTAAACACGGTAGGACCAACACCTCGGCCGTGGCAGATCATTGTTATAATTCAGTAGGCTCACATGACATTGACTTTTCCAAGACAGAGGTTCTTTGTAAGCCATCTGGCTAACATGAGAGATTCGTTCATGAGGCTATCCACATATACAAGCACAGAGACAATTTCAACTGAGAAGATGGATTCTGGCTTAGCAATCATTGGAAAGATTTGATAAACCATTTCAGGTCTTAATTGATTGTTCACGCTTACAGTGGCTTTCAGACAGCATACATAAAAAAAATCGTCTCCCCCCTCCTCTTTTCAGAACATAGATGGACTAGTATGTACTAGTCCAAATAAACTGCCAAATCGCTGCGCGTGGCGCTAACGTTTTTTTAAAATAAATAAATGCACCGTTTAAAAATAAATAAATGTATGCAAACCGACACACCTGAAACGTCGTGAGAATTTTTATTGTTTTATATATTTTATTATTTTGTTGTTTCCCTTCAACGTGACTTTACCGAAAGAAGTAAGAATATGAATTACTGCAGTCACGAAAGCTTTAAATCAAAATTAAACTACAGCGATGTCAATTAACTACACCTTTATCATAAGCGGTCAGGAGGAGTAAGTAATATAGCAACTGTTATCGCCACATAACCGTACTCTATTTTTCATATAAATCAAACTACAACTCATGTTTTAATTACATTTGGCTGTAATAGCCGCAACAGCCAGTAAAACCTGCTCAAATATTGGTTTCCCCATTTATTTGGGGGAAACCAATATTTGATTACACCAGCGCTGCTCTACCGAGCACAGACGATAGCAGCAGTGCCATGTGGGTGACACGATCATCATTGCAATGGATATACATCGCGGCTTTGTTTTGGGTTGGGAGCCAATACCCACAAATACAATACTGGGTTAGGATCACCGTGACCCAGGTGCAAACATGAACCCAATCGGGCTTATTAGTAAAACAGCTCTACGGTGAAGAGCCTCGCTGAGCAAAACGAAAAACTTTTGAAGAAATCACGTTAACCTGCCCCAATTTCCATCCGCCACTCGGCGGCAGCAAGGGACCCCCTAAACGGGGGGCTGTGTGGACGTGCACCCAAAACAGCGGCTCTCGGGCTGGCTGGCTTGGTGGTGAAAAACGACGCATTGTCTCCGCATTGCGTTCTGCTCCCCTTCTTCCTTGCCTTGGTCACGGCACCGCGCGGAACGATGAGAAGGCGCACTCGGGCACCACCCCGCTGCCACGCGTTCACCAGAGGGAGCCCGCGCATTCGCAGTGGCCTACGTCGGTACCAATTTCTACTTTGTTAGGAGCAAGGGTGTTTCTGCTTTCATGCGCTTGTATCACAAGCTACCCTTCTTCCCCAGAGCACTGTATTGTCATGTGTTGCTTTTAACAGAAATGTGCTTATTATACACGGCATACTAATATCCAGCTTGTCTCGAATAATATATTAGGTTGCAACAGACTAGAGCGTTAAAACGAGGAGCGCAGTCAGGAGAAATGAACTGCCACGCATCCCCAACGAGGTCACCGACGCCGCCACTGCTGCATGCGTCACGCGCAACGTAACTTTCGGTTCCTTGCAAATTTTTACATATAACACTTCGATTTTAAGGAGCGTTCGGCATGTGGGAGACAAGGCAGGGAACGTCACTTTTCAGTGGCACTTTGAGAGCTCCGAAACGCGCTTTCGAATCTACTGCAGGCACTGTCTGCTTGAACGATGAGACGGCAACAGCACGTGGTGGAAGTCCAAAGAAACGACATGGGCGAGCAGCGCTGCCTTCCGAGGAACAAAACAACCTCTTGGGCACACACACACATTTGACATTTTCTCCGAACAATCATAATAAGGAATCAAGAGCATGTATTCCACGTGGAGGCGGTTTATTTATTTTTTATAATGAAGTATACAGCAAAGGGTGTAATTTACTTTAATACAAATCAATAATTATCTTCTTGGCAACAAGGAATTCCAAGATTGCAATATGCCTGGTTAAGTACTCCACACAGCTCTCATTAAGCAAGGTGGACATAGCATCAATTGTACAATAAATGTAATGCTGAAATGTGCACAGCACATGATGCTATGTTCTGTGTATCCTTGCAGTGGAGTTTGGCTAACCATCGAACAAAGACGGTCGCTGCATTGCGCGCTTTCACGGCCGTCTGGAGCGCTCTTCCTTCCAATAAGAGGATGCCACTGGATCTATGGACTTTTAAATCTAAATTAACCATTTTTTTTAGCACTGTTCTTATGTTTAGTTTGTTGTCCTTCCCCCGCACCTCCAGTGAGCAGGATTGGCTACGTACAGTGCAAAAGAAGTTCAACACACGTATGTACCGAAAAAAAAACACGTCATGGCCATTCACTCAAAAATGTCTGCGAGTTGTCAATTGGGCGAGTGAAAGGACTGACTTATAAAATCACAATTTCGTGACTTACTGGCACCTTACTATAATTTTAACCCTTCACAGGAACTAAGAGGGCACACATGACAGCTGAGAAAGAATTCATGCTTGTATGACCCTGCTGCCATCTATTGCAACCCTGGAGTCGTCATTTTTGAAGATTGTTCATTAACACAGCAACAAACCAAGCTCCTACGTAAATGATTGCCTTATGGGGGAAAAAAAAACAATTCACAAAAGCATGAGAGGCTCAATGCAGACAAATCAAACATCTATTAAAAATAAGCAGTTCACTATAAATGGATTACTACTTCATTCATACGAATGCCAGTGTTAACCTGTGAAGTGAAACGGTAAAAATGTTTTTGATAATAATAATTACAAACACCCCCTTTAACACCCCTTCAAAAATCCAATGTAAGAAACCCACAATTGTTTCTAATGTTTAGTGGCAGTGGGGCAGCTCGAGTTGGAGGCAGGTTTCGGGCAGGAGGGAGACCTCGACTTTGACCTTATCTGAGACGCGGAGCGAGACCGAGACCTCTGCCTCGACGGTGATGGCGACTTGGATTTGGAGAGAGGCTTCATCTTTTCCTCTTTCTTCGGAGATCTAGACCTAGAGCGAGACGGGCTGTCTTTCTTTCCCTCGGGAGACCTGGAACCAGAGCGAGACCTGGTGTTCTTTCTACACTTAGGAGATCCTGATCTGGAGCGAGATCTGCTGTCTCTCTTTCCCGCGGGAGACTTGGAGCGAGATCTGGCATTCTTCCCTCTCTTAGGAGACCGTGACCGAGAACGAGATCCGACTTTTTTCTTTCCCTTTAGAGACCTGGAACGAGACCTGCTGTTTTTCCTTCCTTTGGGAGACTTTGACCTAGAACTAGACCTCACGTTCTTCCTTGCTTTGGGAGATCTAGACTTCGAGCGAGACCTGGCAATCTTCCTTGCCTTAGGAGATACAGATCTGGAGCGAGACCTAGCATTTCTTCCTCTCTTGGGAGACCTGGAGCGAGACCTAACCTTCTTCCTTCCCTTGAGAGATCTAGACCTAGAGCGAGATCTACTGTTTTTCCTTCCCTTGGCAGACCTCGAGCGAGAACGAGACCTGATGTTCTTCCGTCCCCTGAGCGATCGAGACCTCGAGCGAGACTTGCTATTTTTCCTTCTCTTGGGAGACACAGACCTGGAGCGAGACCTGCTGTTTTTCCTTCCCTTGGGGGACCTTGACCGAGAATGGGACCTCGAGTATTTCCTGGTCTTTGGAGATGGAGACCTCGAGCGCGACCTGCTAAACTTCCTTCCCTTGACAGACGCGGACCTGGATCGGGACCTGGCGTTCTTCCCCCGCTTGGGAGATCTCGACCTCGAGCGAGAGCGCACATTCTTTGCGCGTCTAGGAGACCTCGACTTGGAGCGGGAACGCGATCGCCTGACCCTCTTGCGAGACCTGGACCTAGACCGAGATTTTGTTCGAGACCTGGATGCCGACCGCTTCCCGCCGTTCCTGCCGTTTGTTTTACCGACAGAGACAGAGCGGCTGCGCGAGCGACTTTTCTTTCTGCGAGACCGTGAATGGGACCTGCTGTCCCTGCCTCGTTTACGCTTTGCCGGTGAACGAGACCTGAAGGAAAAAAATAACATCACAACGCCGCACCCGATAGCCATTAGGTGGATTTTAACGTATTCTTACGTCTCGATGTATAAAAACATTTCTAAAGTGCATGCATTTAAATCTACTTACAGAAACTCCAACAGCGCTATTAGCAATTTGTAATGAAAATTTCTGGAAGTGTATCATTTACACTACGTAAAAACTTAAAAATGTATATCATCAAATATTCCACTATCAAGTTCTCCCAGCACGTTACCCACAAGGTGCATTACGATATTTCGTGCCTTGCGACGTTATCGTGCCCAACAATGCGTCGCAACATTGCACGTCACGCCCTGCGTGAACGCCAACTCGTCGTGCGGCTTGGACAAGGTACCCCCCCCCCTTGCGATCGTTAATTAAACGCGAGATTTTTTCTGATTTTTTTTTACCCTCAATTTGCTTTTGTGAAGCTGTTAACGATGCCGGCTGCAAGATCTGACCTGGATCGGCTGCGTGTGCGGCTGCGTCGTCTCGCCCTCCTGCCACTCCTGCTTCGCGACCGTTTTGCCCGGTTCAGCCTTCGGCGGCGGTTTCTCGAGCGTGACCTGCCCGATACGACCAACACCGGCTCAACACAACAACCCGCAGCACGTGCGCCATATTGCACGCAACGGAATATACGCACATCATGTCAATGAGTGGCGATAAAGTTTAAAGTTATTTTGTGACCGAGTAAAACAAACCTGCAGGAATTTATCCAGCAGTATATAGATCAATGCTGGTGATGACGATGAGAAACAGAGAGAAAAACTGTTCCAATGCTTTCATAAACACAAATATTCCTCGCCTGTCAGGCCCTTTACGATTAGCAGTAACCTGGGTAAGACTAGACCAGCTGGTACAGCAGAAACTCGATGTACGCACACCCCTTATCGCCCATGGGCCCGGAGCAGATATTTACTTGCCGGTACCACCTGAGGTGGCAAAACTGTTGTGGTTCCAATATCATTGTGACCAATTGCAGTGAATTACGTGATAACCATTTTAAATGACTGGGTAACCAAATAATTAACTCTTATGAGATATAAACACATCGCTACAACTCGAATCCTGCTACCTCGGTACAAATTTTCACTTTATTGGGAACAAGGCCATTTGTGCTTTCATGCGGCGCTTGCATCACAAGCTAGCCTTCTCCTTCCCCACACCACTGTACTGTAAGATAAAGCGTTTTTGCTTATAACGGAAATGTGCCTATCATACACGGCATACTAATATCCAGCTTCTTCCTGTATAACTATCAGATATTTTAGATTGTAACAGACTAGAGCGTTAAACAAGCCGCGCAGTCAGGATAAATGAACTGGCCCCGCATCCCCAGCTCGGAAACTGATGTTGCCAGTTGCTGTGTGCGTCACGTGCAAGTGTTCTGTCGTGTACTGAACTCCAAACCTCGATCGACTGCGGCGTTTAGCGCGTAGCGTCCGGTTGGAGCGCTCCTCCCTCAGCTTGAGCTTGCGGCCAAAGAGCTCCATGCCGTCCAGCTCGTCCAGAGCTCGCTTCATGTCCACAAACGTGCGGAACTCCACAAAGCCCTCATTGTCTCGCTCCACGTGCGCTTCGCCATACATCACCTCGCCAGCACGGCGCAGCGAGTCCTGCGGGAGAGTTGTCGGTGCGACCCGAGGGGATTGAGGCACGAGCTATCGTAACGTTTTATTTGAACGATACATCGACAAGATTTGGTAAAATTGGAAATAGATCTCCTAAAAAATATATACATATATGGGTATTTTTGCACCATAGAAATGATGGAAAGATTGATTACTGAGATCCAAAGACTGAATCGGGTCAGAAATTAGAATAGGAGTAAGAAGGCAAGAGTTGTGGTGCCTATCTCAGAGAGGATGAAACAAAGTCGACTCAAATGGCGAGGGCAAGTCGTAAGATGAGAGGAAACCCACATCGCAAAGGAAGGCGATGTTGAACATGGTAACACCAGAGCAGTGATCAAGAGGCAAGCCCTGGTAGAGGTGGTTCTTAGTGGTGATCTAAAATATGAAGGACTGTGGAGTTGACCTCGAGATGGCTCAGAACAAAAATGAGTGGAGAGGAGCAGGGAGACCCACATGAGTGGGCCAATTTACAGAACAGGGCATTTCTAAAGCTCATCAGAATTAACTACAATGCGTGACTCACAAAACAGGTCTATGTAACCTTCAAAAGCATCGAGGTCTATTCTATCATCCAGCGAAGTGCTTCACAAGAGAAAAACACAATTTGGCATAAAACCACTTTGAAAGTTATAATAAAATAGAATTGCATTGTACATATACAGCCCTTTTGCCTATCCACTGCTGGATGAGGCCCCGCCACGCCGTGTCGTGTAAGTTATTTTATCATACTTCACCATGACGGTCAGTGCATGATGGTGAAGGTGTTGGGCAACAGACGTTGCAGCATAGTACAATAAAACAAATTAATTCATTAAAACTGTCCTCTGCTGACGTGTTGGTTGCTGATCTAAGCAACTGCATAATGCAAAAAGAGAAATAAGAGGTAAAGATGCAGTCCTGCAAGTAGTTGCTCGTGCCACTGCTGGCAGAAGTGACTCCACGAGAGGCATGATTTAAGAAACTTGGCCAATGTTTCAACTGGGGCACCATGGAGACAAAACCAGTGGCCAATGGATTGCAAGCCAAGTCTGAAAACCATTACACCACGGCAACATCCGCACAATTACAAATGTTGCCAACGTAGATGTTGGTGAAGATTTTGCAATGGTTCAAGTCGAGCGATTACCTTCAGCTGTTCTGCATCGCAGCGGGTGGAGAGGTTCTCCACTACGAGCCGGTACTCGGTGCGGATGGGAGGCCTGTAGAGTCCGGAGCGTCCTCCGAAAATTGAAGAAGCACCTACGCCAAGTGGACGTAGATTACAAAGCGTCTCATTCATGCCAAACAGCAGACGCAGTTTAAAAATAGTAAATAAATATGTATGCGTGAAAAATAGCAATCATAGCAAGGTGCAAATACATTGTATGTAGTGTATAAAGCATGAGTTAGTTCAAAAATAGCTATATATAGTGGTTAAAAAAACTATTTTCTGTGCTGTTTTGATTATACAGTTTTGTTTGAGCAAATTATTGCAACTATTAATGATAAAGTTGGTTAATAAAATATTGTTCATCTTGTGAATGACACTGAAGATTTTTTATATTATTTTAAGCAACAGCAGAATTACTCAAACATAACCATGCATCTTGAAAATACAATATGGCATTATACTGTATGGAGAAAAGTCAGTGCAATTGATTCTATATAGCATACTAGACATGAATTACCGATACAAAACTGTGTGTGTGCATATTACACTTACGTCGTAAACAGCACAAAACAGTTTTAAGCTAATTCTACACAATTAACAATGTACTGTAATGAAGTATGTGAAAAAGCACGGAGTTCACCAAACCAGCCAGAAATGACACCTGGCTGTTCCTCACCAACCGGGTCTAAAGGCAAGTGAGGCCGCAGGAGGAGGCTTCCGCAAGGGCAGCCAAGGGCCATGGGAATGGAACGGGTAGGTTGGTACGGTACGGAGTGGATGGGTTGGTGCGGTTGGTTGGTTGGTTGGTAAGGTAAGGCCATGGCCATTGGAACAGGCATCTTAGAGATTCTTGATTCAAAACATTGACGACTTTGTTAAATCGGTGGTTAAGTTTAAAGAGAAAACATTCAGCAATTCATATAAAAAGCTCAAGAGCACGGGTAAATGCTTTAAGTAGAATGGATGGCAGGTTATGTAAGATCACATTAAAGCGACAATTAATCATTTGCAGTGTTTCCAAGGAACCACCACATGAATTTGGGTTAACTCAGATATAAATATTAACGAGGCAATAGACCAGTGTAAAAATATTTAGTCGTTACTTCTAAATAACAGATCCAATATTGAAATAACCCGTGGTCTTAAGAACATCAGAAACACTTTAAAATGCAAAACATACATTTTCATAAAAGATAACAAAGTACTGTGTAAGGCATTTGCAATATATATGTAATGTACATTTAAAAACAACCGCTCATCAACACAGTTCAGCAGTATAAACAATGTATTTTCAGTAGACTTTTAACTGCACTCGAGGAAAAACACTGGCGCGAGTCGTTTTCTCTACTCCAGGGCAGGAAGCGGTGAGTCTACCTCCCGGCCGCCCCCGGGCATGTTCCACCACCACCGGGTCCCCACACAGGTCGCGGCCGTTCAGCTCGTACACGGCACTATCCGCATCCCGGCCATCTTCAAGCTCCACAAATGCATACCTGAGAACAGCACACATCAGCCAATGAAGGACAGATACAGCAGCGTTCGCATCGATAAACACATGGGGTCGAGATACAATATTTCGGTCGAGGCTGGCCCAGAAACTGCGGGCATGAAAATAATTCTTAGGCACTATGATCTCGAAACCTCAGATGTATATTTTAACCATAACCTTCACAAATAATATGTCCGTAGAATTCAATAAATAAAACCCACGGAGGGCTTGTGATTGGATGAAAATTTGATTTATAATTTAAAACCAATCTGAAGGAACAGTATTCACTTCCAAATATTTTACCGACTCCAGTTGCGCTGAAAGTGATTCCAATTTCTTTCCATGGGCAATGCAAGTGTGCTATGTAATAGCATACAAACAATTGGATTGATAAATTTCACTGGATTAATTTGACGATAAATCATTACCAGTTAAAGTTTTTTCCACCTCAGCAAACCTTTACCGGTGGTGGCTCCTTCTGAATGTGCCCCAATGTCTGCAACTCTTCTGTCTTACCCTGTTCAGTCTAACCTCTTCATTTTGAAGACTCAAATAGCAAACTCCCTATCTGCCCTAGAGTCAACCAGTTGAAATTTGTGCGGCGTACATTTATACACATTGAAAATACAAACTTTCTTTATGCTCTGGATCAAGGGATAAAATAATCATGTTTTGTTTTCAGGCACCGCTATTAACTCCAGCACGAAAATATTCAAAAGCTATGGCCATAATGGCCCAGGCAGGGATAATCGGATCCCTCTGAAAACAGCAACCCGATTCAGCCGAGGCTTTATTTGAAATACGTATTGCAAGTTAGCGAATGTAAATGAAATCAATTGCATAGCATAGCCGAGCGCGCGAGTAACCGTTGCAAATAATGCACTTACAAGTCAAACTTACATGTTGCAATATTTTTTTACCTAAACATGAACACGTGTTTCACGAGGGCTGTCCAGCTTTGTTGGCAGTCCCGAAACCATCACATATGTAGATTCACATTATATATTAAGGCAGGACCAACATCAAAGGCTCGAGTTCCTTTGACGGTTTGACACCGCACGAATGTGGTCTGACAATGGGCAGCATTGACTTGACGGTGCTTTAGTTGCGTGGTGTACATCTCCGCTGGAGGTACAGAACCCGCGGTGGAAATTCCACATTATCACGGCCAAAACTCGGGCTACAATATCAATGTTCTCTCTGTGTTTCCGGGTTGTTAATGCGTGTTGTTCCGGCATCTTGATCGACGTTCGGCCCACGTGCAGAAAACACACTAAAGCTATACGGCACAGACGTGAAAATACCTCGTAACAATACAGTCGACCTTATTTACTTAGAAAAAAAAACCTCACCGAGCCAAGACTATTTTAAGGAGGGTCCTGTATTGAGTGAGATGTATGGACATTCATAGATGTGGGAGAAACCTGGATTACCAAGACCCCCACGAATAGGAGTGAATAACCTTCAAAGCTCTGCACGCAGATTCAAAAATCCATCGCTGTACTACCATTTCCTGGTCATTTCGCAGTCCGTGACTTCCGTTCATCAAGTAACACTTTATCCAATGTGGTGTATCAACCCCGAGTGATTGACGTATAGTGATATTATATTGGAAACGACCATGCACATGAAACACGGGGGAATTGTATAGCTTGTATAGCTTCAAAAGCCAAGTTCAGTACCGGATTATTTGCCGCGTACCAGAGGTTTCACCTCGACGCCCCATACGCGCCGACTGGCTCCATTAGATCATTCAATAGCAGAACAAGGAGTGAACGAACCACTATATCTTCTGGGTTATTTCGATAAAGTCACGTAGAATGGAGACTCAAGCGCTGTTTTCCGGACAGTCCTGTTTCTTCACCTGAGGAAGGCTACTTTGTGTTGTGGCCGAAACGTCGTGAGAATTTTATTATTTTTATTTTATCTCCATTCTACGTGACTTTACCGAAAGAAGCCAGAAGATGAATCCCTGCAGTCACGAAAGCTTTAAATCGAAATTGAACCACCATATCTCAGAGCATGCTTTTTGTTTGTATTTTCACAAGTATATGTGGTTAATGCAGACATGATTCCTTGCAAAAGGTTTCAGTTTGGTGTTTTAACATCTTAACACCTGTTTTATTGCCAGAAAGGGGAAAACCTATTCTGATATACATTTAAAAAATCTTTTGATACATTTGTAAGACACATTTCTGGACTCGCGTGAGGCCTAGCGGAACATGAAAAGCCTGCGGCGTATTTCCCAGCGCGGATAAGCGCGGAGCGAGCTTCTCGCGCGCCGATTGGACGAATTGCTGCACGGTCTCGCGGCCCAATTGGCTGTGCGCGGGCGCGTGCGGCGCGCAGACCAATGGGGCGAAGGCGCGTAATGGCGGTCGCCGATGTGAACTGGGGAATTGAAACTCACCCGTTCTTGAGGCTAATCTCAACGATCTTGCCGAAGCCTCTAAGGAAGCGCTCAATGTCCTTCTCGCTCGCCTTGTAGCTAAGCTTGCCCAGGTAAAGACGAGCCATCTCTAAGTGTTCTTTTTTTAACTGGCGGAGTTTTCGATCGAAACGCGGAGCGAGCGAGCGCCGCCGCCGCTGCTGCCACAAAGCGAGGGCCTCCCTCACTGCCGCATCCCCCGCGCGATACCGGCCGGTGACGTCACCCGCTAATTAACATAATCGCTGTTTGCACTTTCGCGATTATATCAACGCATATGACTTAAAATAGAAACATGTCTGGCGCAGCTACACCTCACCCTCTAGCGCTGCCAACATTACAAAAGTATACAATATTTTTTTTCATATTCCATGTTCATGTATAATACATGTTAATGTCTTACATTTGTGGCAGTATATGTTGAGTTTATGTTAATTTATGCGAGGGTCAGGGGCTCCTCGATCAGCTGGGGGGTCTGGGTGATGTGTGGTCTGGGTGATGTGGGTCTGTGTGGTCTGGGTGATGTGTGGTCTGGGTGATGTGTGGTCTGTGTGGTCTGGGTGATGTGTGGTCTGGGTGATGTGGGGTCTGTGTGGTCTGGGTGATGTGGGGTCTGGGTGATGTGTGGTCTGGGTGGTCTGGGTGATGTGTGGTCTGGGTGATGTGTGGTCTGGGTGATGTGGGGTCTGTGTGGTCTGGGTGATGTGGGGTCTGGGTGATGTGTGGTCTGGGTGGTCTGGGTGATGTGTGGTCTGGGTGATGTGTGGTCTGGGTGATGTGTGGTCTGGGTGATGTGTGGTCTGGGTGATGTGTGGTCTGGGTGATGTGGGGTCTGTGTGGTCTGGGTGATGTGGGGTCTGGGTGATGTGTGGTCTGGGTGATGTGTGGTCTGGGTGATGTGTGGTCTGTGTGGTCTGGGTGATGTGTGGTCTGGGTGATGCGGGGTCTGGGTGATGCGGGGTCTGGGTGATGTGGGGTCTGGGTGATGTGGGGTCTGGGTGATGTGGGGTCTGGGTGATGTGGGGTCTGGGTGATGTGTGGTCTGGGTGATGTGTGGTCTGTGTGGTCTGGGTGATGTGTGGTCTGGGTGATGCGGGGTCTGGGTGATGTGGGGTCTGGGTGATGTGTGGTCTGGGTGATGTGTGGTTTGGGTGGTCTGGGTGATGTGTGGTCTGGGTGATGTGTGGTCTGGGTGATGCGGGGTCTGGGTGATGCGGGGTCTGTGTGGTCTCGGTGATGTGTGGTCTGGGTGATGTGTGGTCCGGGTGATGTGGGGTCTGGGTGATGCGGGGTCTGGGTGATGCGGGGTCTGTGTGGTCTCGGTGATGTGGGGTCTGGGTGATGTGGGGTCTGGGTGATGTGTGGTCTGGGTGATGTGTGGTCTGGGTGATGTGGGGTCTGGGTGATGTGTGGTCTGGGTGATGTGGGGTCTGTGTGGTCTGGGTGATGTGTGGTCTGGGTGATGTGTGGTCTGGGTGATGTGGGGTCTGGGTGATGTGGGGTCTGGGTGATGTGGGGTCTGGGTGATGTGGGGTCTGGGTGATGTGGGGTCTGGGTGATGTGTGGTCTGGGTGATGTGGGGTCTGTGTGGTCTGGGTGATGTGTGGTCTGGGTGATGTGGGGTCTGGGTGATGTGGGGTCTGGGTGATGTGGGGTCTGGGTGATGTGGGGTCTGGGTGATGTGTGGTCTGGGTGGTATGGGTGATGTGTGGTCTGGGTGATGTGGGGTCTGTGTGGTCTGGGTGATGTGTGGTCTGGGTGATGTGGGGTCTGGGTGATGTGGGGTCTGGGTGATGTGGGGTCTGGGTGATGTGTGGTTTGGGTGGTCTGGGTGATGTGTGGTCTGGGTGATGTGTGGTCTGGGTGATGCGGGGTCTGGGTGATGTGTGGTCTGGGTGGTCTGGGTGCCGCAGGGTCTGGGTGGTCTGGGTGATGTGTGGTCTGAGTGGTCTGGGTGATGCGGGGTCTGGGTGATGTGGGGTCTGGGTGATGTGGGGTTTGGGTGATGTGGGGTCTGGGTGATGTGGGGTCTGGGTGATGTGGGGTCTGGGTGATGTGGGGTCTGGGTGATGTGGGGTTTGGGTGATGTGGGGTCTGGGTGATGTGGGGTCTGGGTGATGTGGGGTCTGGGTGGTCTGGGTGATGTGTGGTCTGGGTGATGTGTGGTCTGGGTGATGTGTGGTCTGGGTGATGCGGGGTCTGGGTGATGTGTGGTCTGGGTGGTCTGGGTGATGTGTGGTCTGGGTGGTCTGGGTGATGTGTGGTCTGGATGATGTGGGGTCTGGGTGGTCTGGGTGATGTGTGGTCTGGGTGATGTGTGGTCTAGGTGATGCGGGGTCTGGGTGATGTGTGGTCTGGATGATGTGTGGTCTGGGTGGTCTGGGTGATGTGTGGTCTGGGTGGTCTGGGTGATGTGTGGTCTGGATGATGTGTGGTCTGGGTGATGCGGGGTCTGGGTGATGTGTGGTCTGGGTGATGTGTGGTCTGGGTGGTCTGGGTGATGTGTGATCTGGGTGATGTGTGGTCTGGGTGATGCGGGGTCTGGGTGATGTGTGGTCTGGGTGATGTGTGGTCTGGGTGGTCTGGGTGATGTGTGGTCTGGGTGATGTGTGGTCTGGGTGGTCTGGGTGATGCGGGGTCTGGGTGATGTGTGGTCTGGGTGATGTGTGGTCTGGGTGATGTGTGGTCTGGGTGGTATGGGTGCCGCGGGGTCTGGGTGCTGTGGGGCTAACAGGAGACGCCCCTACACAGCTCCCTCTCCAGCTGCACTGCTTGTCGGGGACGTGCTCCCTTCGAGCAGAGCTCTTCACTCATTTTCAGAGGGGGAGCCACTTTCGCCGATAAGACGACATCAGTGCTAGGACCACCACACGTTTGAAACCATTGTGTTTAACAGCAGCACGACGATGGGGGGGGGGGGGGTGATCACATTGTTTGTGCATTGTCGGGGGCCGCACGAAAAGGCCACCAGGAGCCGCAGTGGCCCGCGGGCCTTGCGACGCCGAACACTGCCGGAGACTCCCGTAAGGTGAACTACTATGCAATACATCTAAGCACCCTACTTTACTCGCAGAATGCGCTGTCTTGTTTTGCCTATAACAATATCACTATAAATTATGGACCAACATAAACATTGTTTTGTTCTTCTTTTATGTATTCTTCACAATGCACATATCACATTTAAAAACTAGAACTGATATAACCTCGGTGAATAACATCGGAGTGTTCGTAATTTTCCATTGGTGGTGGTAACAGTCAAGGCAAGCAATTAATAAACAACAAGAGGTCCCCTTGAATCGGTAACAGCCCAGAGCCCCGCATATGAGCGGGTTAATGGTATTCATTCCCTTAATTTACTCGACTATTTAAGCGATTCAGGAATTCTAGACAAGACTCGTTTGAGAATGCGTTATTATACTCGCACTTCAATGCCAAATAAGTAGACAGTAGACTTTTGCAGATATAAAATACGGGGATTTATTCAACGCATCGATACTGTGTTTGTAAAATAGTAAATGTGTCTCATACGATCTCAGCATCTTAAGGGTAGGGTGCTTTAATTTGTATTCATTACAAAAGCGTTGTAGCAACAGGTGAGTCATCAAATTGCAGTGCTTGATAATTTCTTTAAATTTCGATTTAAATCTTTCGTGACTGCAGGGATTCATCTTCTTGGTTCTTTCGGTAAAGTCACGTGGAATGGAAATAAAATGATAAAGATAAAACATAATAAAATAAAATTCTCACGACGTTTCGGCCAAAACATAAGTAGCCTTCTTCAGGTGAAGGAACAGAACTGTCGGGACGGAGAAGGCTACTTATGTTGTGGCCGAAACGTCGTGAGGATTTTATTTAATTGTTTTATTATTTTATTTCCATTCTACGTGACTTTACCGAAATAACCAAGAAGATGAATTTCTTTCAAGTATTGTTGATTTCCGTGTGATTGTGACAACACTCAATAACAAAATGGCTTTTTGTATTTTGCACAGTTTTGCTCTAAATCACTATCAACATGGAAACGATCGTCATCCGTCATGATGTATGGCTTGAGCAAATTAAATGCACTTAAACCGCCACGATGCTGTCAATTTCACGTCCGCACAATTTTCTGTACACTTGTAAATTGGAAGCGACTACCACATGGCTTTTTAGCAGCTCCTTTGGGGTTGCATCAGTGTTGATTTGGTGCCAAATGTCCACTGCTTAAGATAGGGCCCTATCGCCTGTGATATCGCTGTGTGCCACACTAACAACTCCTTCAAAAATGAGAACAGGGTGAAAATACCAAAAAAAACCCACCTAGACCCTTTGCCAGTGGTGGTTGCCTTGGCCCTAATATTTTTTCGAGCACCGAGTTATGTGCAATTGAGGTCTTGAGTGTGTGGACAAAGAGAGGTGGTGTTTGAGGAGCCCGAAAAGTGTTCCTCTGCATTCCGTCAAGTTCCCCAAGATGTATTTTTTGTGAACCTGAATGGACGGAAGAACTGATGCTGACACGTTAAAACGTTCAGTCGTGAGCAGGTATAAACCGAGTCACCATGTCCAGCGCAGGCAAGAAGGCCACATCCTGGGTTGTCACCGAGTTCTCTCGCAAGTCAGCAATGGCTGTCTAACAATTGTTTAGATGCACCAAATTTATCAGGAGCAGTTATAATTCAGGAGCACATTTACTTTTAGTTTGGTTTTAAGGTTGCCACCTCTGAGGTACATAAACTTGGGACACATCACGGGAAGAAGAATATCTCAATACCAGATCAAGGGAATAACTACTTGTAAATGCATAGTCTTGAGTGGTGTATTCAAGTTAACCAAGTGATAGGTGAAGAGACCAGGTTAGTTTTAATTTGCAAGGGTGACTTGGGGTGTTAGTCTGCTAGTAGGTGGCGACGGTTGCTGTGTGTAATCCCAATTGAGTCGCTTGCGCAACTGACTAAAACCTGGACTGTTAATGTTCCGGGAAGATTGACCGATTTCTCAGAGCACCTACCTCAACAATTCAAGAAAGGTCTTAACACTCATCTATTATAGCGTTGATCTTGCTGTTTGTTGCTGGCTCTTTGAGGTTTTGGGCCTTTGCGTCCGTGCTCAGGAATTGTGTTAAAAGCAGCGGACGATCCTGAAAAACAAAACTCTTCAAATGTGCGCGTTCAAACAATAAAAAAAATAGATTTACAAGTTTTCCTAACGATGTAGAAATGTGATCAAACCTGCGCACCTTAATACAATGGGCATGTGTTGAGATTGGTCAGTTCGTTAAGAATGCAGTTCCATTGGGAATTTGCAGCATTGTAGCTTGTTGCATAGGTCAAGGTCAACCGACTTTGGTTGCATGGCTGCACAGCCACAGAGCGAGGCAACTCCATCCAAGTCTAATCGGACTCGGCAAGAGGGGGGAAACTATACGAATACACGTTCTTTGAAATAACACTGCGTACATACTTTTATGCTTTTAATACTGTTGTGATACACACGCTGACATGCGGCCAGTCTCACAAAACACCTTCGGTCAACATTTTTCTCAAGTTGCACGACTTGAAATGACGTAGGGAAACTTGCAATGTGTTTCATGCAACTGTACACTGATATCTTTCCGACTGATGCCACATTTTTATTTAGTGACGTTGAGGGGGACCTGTCCAATATCGACTGGCTGGAAATTAGTGATTGCATTTATATATATAACAAAAAAAAGTTGCATAGTTGGAAAAAAAATATATGTTTTTGATTTCAAATAAATTCACCAGAACACTTTAAAAGAGAGGTTCTTTGACAAAACATTACATTATCAGAGCTTATATTTTTGTTCATCTGAATTAAAAATCGAGAAGGCCCTGTCAGAATGTGTTCCGTCTGCAGTCGAGCTTTGGGCATTGTTAGTTCGAAGTTCATATGCAGTAACGGAGCCCACGTATTGCCTGGCCGACGTGATCAGCTCAGCCCTTTGATTACACTCAATCCACAAACATTGACTTCTGGGATTTAAAAAGTATTTTTAATACTGCACTTCTACAACTATTACACGTGGTACTGTCAGAAAGTGGTATCAGCAAACACATTGGCAGGAAGAGGTGAGAGGAGACAGCCATGAGGAAACCTTTCCCCAGCCGTCAAGCTATAAGACAAACTTTCATTTCACTTGAGAGAGAATGCCACGGCTCCCCGAAGCCTTTCACATGAGTGCACTGAGGTTTTTTAAACTCCAAGTGTAGTTTAAAAATAAACTGTCATTTTTTTATATTGTGCATTCGATGAACCACTGTGTAAATTCTGCTGCCTGGGAATACTCAAGACTGACTGGTTCAACGCACACTTACATGTAATAATATTGCCTCCCAAATAAACTTTAGAATGACAGGAAATTTTTCCAATTGTGCACTCCTGGCCTCAATACAGTACAGAATGTGTACTGCAGCTAAGTCTTGGCCCAGAGTTTGAGAAAAACTACGGTTGCCACAATGGAATCTTCCACGATACAATACAATATTGTATTGAGAGTTTTTATAGTCCTGGTTTTGTGATTTCATGTGTGTAAAGTACGCATAAAGATTGCGTAAAATTATTCAATATAAACCTGCCATAAGTCTTCTAATCGTTGCAACTTTACAAACTAAAATGCTTCATGACCAACTATTATCACGATAAAATTATACTTTCTAAACGTGTGATAGGACTATCGTGGACCTTAAATCGTACGATTTATCGGAGTACCGCAATATTGCAGCAGCCTTCGTGAGCCATTCTCTGATTCTGCTTAAGTGAAACGTGAGTTGTCGCAGCGTCCTGGAAAACGCGCAGCTCGCGGTGGAGCGACCGCACTCTCCGCGAGCATCTTCTGCGTTGCCCCCGCCGCCCTCCGCCCGCGCCGAGCCCAGCGGCGTCGGCGTCCTCACTGCGAGGGGCAGGCGAGCGGCTGCACCCCGCGGAGGCTGGCGGCCTTGGCGAGGTCCACGGGCAGCGTCTGCTGGGGCCTCACCAGCTGCAGGCCCCGCATGCAGCCCTGGAAGGGCGTCTTGCTGCTCAGCGCGAACTGCACCGAGCCGGCTGCAAGAGAAAGGCAGAGAATGGCGGCGTTCCACGCTCCCCGCCCCTCACGCGTGCCTCCCGCGTGCACGCTCGTTCTCTTGCCAAGCTACTCCTCGCTCAGGACTCGGCGACCACGCTACGTTAGGGAACAATACACATGGATGACACACACGCTACCCGCAGTCTATGTCAAGTAAGCAAAGCGCATATTCACAAGAGTCTAATTTGCACACGTTTTGCATTGTCTGTGTATTTGTTTTATCCTGGCCATGCCTCCCCTCCATTTAGCATCATCACTGGTCAGGATCTATCCACCACTGAATCAAGACATTCTTAAGCCGGTGCTAACTGCCTCAGTCTTGTGATAAAGTAATACATTTGGCTTCTGTACAGAAGATGATCTCTTCGCTCCATCTCTGCATCGTCTCAGGAGCATTCTCTCCTTTGGCTGCCACTTCATCCTTACCTTCGACCACCGGCCATATTCTGCTCCTGCCCAAACCCTCTTACTTTTCTTCATTACAATTGTCACCATCAGCCATGATCAATGCGCTGCTAAGTGAAAGACGTCCTCTTGGGAGTGAACTCTTGCCCCTTTGGCTGCCATTGCTTTGTTAGCCT
This sequence comes from Petromyzon marinus, assembly GCF_048934315.1. NCBI lineage: Eukaryota > Metazoa > Chordata > Hyperoartia > Petromyzontiformes > Petromyzontidae > Petromyzon > Petromyzon marinus. The sequence goes on along the minus strand of NC_133689.1, from coordinate 1,276,060 downwards.
CGACCACCGGCCACAATCCCTTCCAGTGACACTTCCTGCCCAAGCCCACGTACTTTTTTAACAGTCGAAATTACATTCTCCATAATCCTCGTGTTCCACTTCCCGTGAATCCAAGCACGCATCTCATCGCTCCGTGCTTCCTCATGTGAACGCGCATCGGGACCGTGCGGAGCGCGGGGGGCAGCGCCGTACCAGGGAAGCCGCCCAGGTAGACGGGCCGGTTGGTGTCGGCCGACGTGGAGGACTTCACCGGCGACTGCGCGGTGACCATCGCCCCGTCGACGCGCAGCTCCAGCTGGTGCTTGATCTTCTTGGCGCTGACGGCGTGCCAGCGCCCGTCGCACAGGGAGCCGCCCGCGCCCGGATCGTAGACGGCCGTGAACCGACCTGGTCCGTTATCGGCGCTGAACAACAGCTGTCGGGAACCGTGGTTAAAAGAGGGCATCTCAGTTATACCTTAATCCATATTATTTGTCCATTAATCCACCGATCTTTCTGTCAATTAGCAGGATGTTATCTCCCTCGCCTGATACCTGTTGTATATTTGGAATCGGAATGATCTCTGTCCGTGGTGGTCCTGTGGATTTTTCTCCGGGTCTTGCGCTTTTTCCCTCCATTTTTAGAAACATGTGCTTAGATTGTTTTTCTGTAACTATAATTTCCCACATATGATTATAAAGTCACTTCAATGAGCTATCACGTGTGGCCAGGTCTCCTCTGAAAAAGAGCTAAAAACCCAGTGGGCATTACCTGGTAACAAAAAAAATTTGGATTACCTCTCTTAATCGTCCATCCATCTATCAATCCATTCATCAATATATCCATCACCCTTCCATTCATGTGTGTCATCGCATTACTACTTAACCAGCTGTTACCGTGCCCATTATCAATATAAATTAAAACCAAAATGCGACTTAATATTGTTGTACACAGCCTACATGAATGATATTCGAACACAGTTAAAATAGTTTTCTTTAAAGTTCAGCGTTGTTCATGTGATTTTTGTTGCCACGTATTGAAATGTGTCCAACATCCAGATGCATTTTTATAATGAGTTTATCACCGTGCGTTGTGGTACACTAGGGTGGTGCCCTCGGGATTCCATGCGTACCTTGCCGTCCACAAGTTCCAGACCCACGGCGTCGCTCATTTTATTGTGGCTGATGCCGAGCAGGACCCCGTTGCTCTGCACGGAGCGGAACTCCAAAACGACTTCAAAGTCCGTGCCGACTTTATAGGCACTCTCGGCTGGAAGAGAGCACAGGAGGAATGGTCACATTGTAAAGAGTGACAATCCCACAGCAGGTGCGCACATTCACCCGAATTGAAACCTCCATCAGCCATGCAGGCGGTCGGGTGGCTCAGAGGTCGGAGTGCTGAGCCGGTGCCACTGAGTTCGATGTATGTACGTTGAACTTCTTTCGCACCATACGTAGCCAACCGTGGTAACTGTAGGTGCGAATCACTGCCCTAGAGTTGATGGTCTCGGCCTGGTTACCAATGACCGGACTAAAATAACACATCACAAACATTTGGTTTTGCACTTAGATTGGATAAGTTCCAGCTCTGAGAAGTATAACATCAATTTGACTGTCATGCAATAAAGATTACTCTCATATGCACAGCAGGTGGGACAGTGTTGGGTTATGTATGGAAAAGTGATCACTTGATGGGATCTCGGAAGTAACTCTGTGATATCCGCTTCCGTTGGCCGCTTTATAACACGAAGGGTTGCACTGCTCTGCTACAGATGTGACTGGATTCTTAGTCTCATGCAGTGATGCGGAGAGCAGAATTGGGAGAGAATTTGGGGTATACGGCCAAAGTAAATATATAGACTATGTCCATCAGCCATAGGGTGCCTGAAGGTCGAGGCATTGGCTTACCCAGCTGTGCATATCCAGTCCCGTCAAAATAAGAGCCCTCCTGTGGATTGACATAGCAAACTTCCACGCGGTAGCTGGAGGTCGGCTTGTCCATGTCCAGTTGTTTGCCGTTCATGACGAAGTTTTTGATGCAGCCTGGAATGCTGTAGGTCACCTGCATGGGCACAGACAAAGGGTGTTCATTCTTCAAACTCATATCTAAATTACATCTTTTGAGTTGTCAGATTTTTTAATGTGTACACCCCTATTTCGGATCTTATTTAGTTTCATCGTGTGTGCATTTCAAATTGTCATGTTAAGAAAACATTTTTTAAGTACAAAAGAAAAACATCGGAAAAATAACATTAAAAATGTAAACGTGTTTTTACACAAGGTATACCCAGGATAGCAATCATTTCAATTTAAGAATGTAATTTTTTTCAAATTTTCACAAAACTTGCGTCAAGTATGGTCGAAATTAATTAACCTGATATTCTTGACACCAGGATCACTACCTTACATTTTGCCTGGTCTGCATGTCTCAATGTGTTCTGCACACACTGACTGCGCCTGATGATCATACACTGAGGATAGATGAACTTTGAGAAGCCACTTGGGGACTGGGTGGTTGATATAATTGTCGAGGACTGTTTTTATTCTCAGATAATTTAAATTGAACCCATTTGTGTGGCCAATGACCAAACCACCCGAAATAGGGCCTAATTTAATCACATCTCAGAAGCTGAGCAGCTTTGAGCCTGAATAATGCTTGGCTGGGTGGTCATGATGCACACCAGGTGGTCATAGGGCTTCAAATTCATGTTAATTCGTTTAGCCATCCATAATACAGGTTTTTTGGGTTAGATCGCGTGACACATATAAATGTGTCATTAAACCCACCACCGATCAACAAAGCAAATTGGTAAGGTTTGTCACGGAAACAGAACATGCCACTAGTGCAGCACACCAGTGTGTTGAAGAGCAAAGCCACAACAAATAACACCTGTATTATGGATGATATTGGTCACAAAAGCCTACGTGTTAAATCGTTTAACCGTGTGAGAACCCAAAAGAGACCAGGAAAGCCCCATTGCACATGTGACCTGGATCACCAAATTGACAAATGCAAAATCAAATAAAGTACAGGAAGGAGGTTTGCGAGACCACGTTGTTGTTGTTGGCAGCAGAGGCCACAGCGGTGAATCCCGTTGTACCGCACGGCTACACTCCCACATCCCGCATTCACCAACCCGCGGCGACACCGGTGGGGGCGGCCTTACGTTGCCGATGCGGCGGAGGGTGTAGTTCTGGGGGACGCCGCCGACGTACATCATCCCCACCACGTCCAGAATGGTGGCGCTGGATGGGCCCTGCACCGTCACCCCGTGCGTCTTGTCCAGGGTGAGGGAAGCTCGCTCGTTCTTGCGGGTAATCCGCACCTGCGAATTAGAGACGGAACGTGTCGTTTAATCAAGTCAGTTCCTGGGGCGAAACGTCGGGCGTCGTGCCGAACAATGCGCGGAACGACGCGTTAACGCGTGGCACAGATACAAGGGCACGACCGCACAAAATTGCCTCCTGCTATACGTAGATTGTAAACATGGACATGAGACGGAGGGATGAGATCAACTCGAGTGCAGGTGCTGGGTGTCTCGTTCCATCGCGGGGCCGTGAGAGATGGCGACGGCTTGGGGGGGGGGGACAGTGGGGGCGGGGGGGGCGGTGGCACTCACGCTGTGCCACTTCCCGTCGTTGACGGTGCGTGGGATGTGCTTGGTGGACGCTCCCCGGCCCAGGTCAAAGCTGAAGTGCAGCTTCCCCTCCTTGATCTGCAGCGTGAAGAAGTCGGCGTGGTTGATGCGCGCCATATAGAACACCAGCCCGTTCTTCGCCAGCGTCCGCAGCTCCAGCGAGATCACCAACCTGCCGTCGGAGGGCCGGGGGTTTCAGGTCTCAAGTTCGTTTCGTGTAACCAGGCGAGAACTCAGGGGATCAGGGAGAGTCCCATTCGCAAGAGAGACGGAAATTGCCGAAATTTACAAAAGGCGTGTGTGGCATCCGTGGCGCGCGTGTGCACGCACTCCTTCTTGACGGTGGTGTCGTTGAACGCGAAGGCCGTGTGGCTGTTCCTCGAGACGCCGAACTGCTTGGCTCCGCCGAGCGTGACGGGCGACACGTGGGCCGCACACTGCCCCTGCGGGATCGCAGGCGCACGATCAATCCACTGTTAGATGAGGGCAGCCACTCATGGGCTGTGAACCATTCTGTGTGGACCTTTGCCGCCCCTACCGTAAGTTGGATTTTTCTCCAGTTACTTCGGTTTCCTCCAAAATATAAATGAATCCTCAATGGGATCGCAGGCGCACGATCAATCCACTGTTAGATGAGGGCAGCCACTCATGGGCTGTGAACCATTCTGTGTGGACCTTTGCCGCCCCTACCGTAAGTTGGATTTTTCTCCAGTTACTTCGGTTTCCTCCAAAATATAAATGAATCCTCAATGGAATTCTCCAAACATCCCCCAATTGCAGGGTCGTTTCTTACAAAATGTCTCGGAGGACTCATTGAGGCCTCCCTGCAAATATAAAATACATCACTGTTTATTATAGTGAGGACAGAAGCCTGGAGACGACCAGCTGAGTTACGCTTTACATGCTTTTGCTCCACGTGGGCACGAGCGCACAACGACGCTGACACCGGACTCGCTGGCCGTCGGCCCAAAGCGGCCAGAGGCCCTGCGAGACCCCAAAGGGGGGGACGCGCGACGTGCCGGGGGACTCACGGCGGCGGCGGTGACGGGCGGCGCGGCAGTGGCCACGGCCGCCGGCGGCACCACGGGCGGGGACGGTCGCCTGGCCGGGGGCCTCCTCCGCGGGGCGTCGGGCTCCGGGTGGCCGCCGGGAGCCGGGCCCCGGGTGGGACGAGCGCCGGCCACGGGGGGCGACGCCGTGACGCGCGGCGAGGACGGCAGCGGCTCCAGCTCGACCGACTTCTCGGCGCCGCGCGCGCCGCCCTCCTTGGGCTCGAAGCTCACGCACTTCCCGATGTCGGCCTTTTCGAACATCACTTGGTTAGCGAAGTCTGCCAGGCTGCGCAGGAGGAAGAGGAGCAGGGATATGGAGGGCGAGGTGTTTTTTGACAAGGACAACAACGAGCCCGCTGGGCACCGTGCCCACCCTGCGCCCACCCAACGTGCGACACGGCACACCGCGCAGGAGGCACGCTGCACACATCCCACACGCATTGTGGGGGCCACCAAACGGTGTCTGGGAGACTGGAGGCAAAATGCCGGATGATGCCCCATCTGAGACCCCTCTCGGCCTTTCGAAAAGCTGCTTTCTGAGGCCCCCTCATATAAGGGGCCCGGGACAAATATCCCACCTGCCTCCTGTCGCAGAGCCGGTTTAGCCCTCCTTTTGTAAAATGATTGCACGGAGCGCGTGCGATGGCGGTGGTGGCAGTGTTGATTAGACGCTTGATAGCGTGGTGGTGCAGGCGCGTGCGATCGTGGCGTTGCGGCGCGGTTGCACGGCGTAGCAGAGGCGGTGCGGCCGGGGGCGGCACTCACACAGAGTTGACGATGAGGTTGCGGATGCAGCCCTGGAAGGACTGGGTGGTCTTGAGGAGAGTGGGGGGCACGGACGGTGGGACGCCCCCCACGTACATCTTCTGCACACGCACGGACGCGGTGCTGGCAAACACCGTCTCCTCCGAGTTGTCCTCGTCCACCTGCACCTTGATGAAGCTGAGCAAGCCAACGTGAGGAGCGACAGGTGATCACGGGTGTCTATAGCTACCTGCACAGGGGCAGTCAGTTCCTGAACAAGCTCACAGCATGTGGAGCGAAACGTCGGACATTGTGCCGAACGGCACGCGGCACGACTAGAAAACACACCGCAGAGCTGCCTCTGATGTCTCTACAAGTAACCGCTAGTCCATTGTCTCAGCTTTCATCTATGATTTTGGCCTTGGGGATGTGGCGTCAGTCCTGATATTGTCCTGAGCCTAAAAGTCTCCTGGAGGGTCGGCGAGTTCGGACTGAGGTCACGGGAGTTTGGTGCCGAGCTCGGGAGGTGAGAGGCGATCTCGCTCACCCCTTGCGCCGCGAGACGGTGAGCGAGTGATCCTTCCCATCGTAGAAGATCCCGGCCGAGGGCTGCGCTGACACGAAGGCCTGGGAGCCGTCGGGCACTTGAACGTGGAACATGACACGCCCGTTGAGCAGCATCACGGCGTAGTGCGGCTACGGGAGACACGCGGTGTGGACTTATTTCAGACGATTAATTACATTTTACCACGCCCAGCACAGACACATCCAGTATGTGTGCGTGTTTTGTTGTGTGTGTGCGTGTGTCGTCATGTGCCGTCGTGTGTTGTTGTGTGCGTGCGGTCCTGTGTGTGTGCGTGGCATCGTGCGTGTGTGTGTGGCAGCGTGCCAGTAGAATTCAAAGCCCCATTTGGCTCTTGGTAAGGAAAGGGTTTCCCACCTCTTCTTATGAGTGATAATTAAGGCTAGTATGTTGGCATGGTAATTTTTCTATGTACTACATAATGTATATTTTTATTTTTTCCCGTCCATCCCGGCCCTCGTCCCCACACCGCTGTGAACCGCCGTGTGACGGCGAGACCCCCGCGGCGACGGCACCGCCGGTGTCCCCCCCTCTCCGCACTCACGGCGGTGGCCTGACGCCGCGGCCTGCCCACGCGCCCCGCGCCCAGGCCCAGCAGCAGTAGCCCCGTCTTGTTGAGGGTGCTGAAGGACAGCGACACGTCGGCGTCCACCCCCAGCGTCGCTGATTCCAACGAGGGCAGCTCCACGAAGCCCTTGTCCTGCAGGCTCACCGAGTGCGCCGCCTGGGCGAGGGGGGGGCGCGTTTGGGGGGGGGAGGGTGGGGTGGGTGGGGGGTAGGGGTACAGGCCGAGAGACCAGAGAGGAACACGTGGGTCACGTGGTCGAACGTTCTGACACGGGACGGCACTCGGAGCACGGGACAGAGTCAAGCCTGTGATTCTTTGTCACCAAATGTCAGCACCGATTAGCAACCTCCACTGACCAGCATGGTGGAGTACTGTCAAAGAATCCTTCCAGATCTTCATAAGTGCACACTAACAGCACTGTTAAAATCTATACGGGGATCTCTGTATATGTGAGTGATGACATCAGAAGTGAGATGAGATAGTGGCGTCGGAGGGCAGTGAGCAATGACTTTGTGAGGCATTTACAGACCGTGGCTGATGATGATAATGATGATGACAATGTCGAGATAGTAGACACAGTCCGTGCGGGGGAATGCAGTAAAGCAACGGGGCCCAGCAGCCGTTCCGTGTCCTCACGTCGAGCGCGCAGCCCTTGCGGATGCCCAGGGAATCCTGGCTGCTGAGCAGGCCGTGGAAGCTGCCCGCGATCTCCACGTCCCTCAAACAGCCCGCAAAGTTGCGGGAGGCCAGCTCCGACCTGCGCCACACGCACGGACACAACGAGCGGCTCGAAACCCGGGTCGTCGCGCTGCGGGTGGCCGTCGCGCTGCCCAGCGGCGGCACATTCGCCGCTTGCGGCGTGCACCCGACGGGCCGCCCTGGTTACGATTGTGGGTCGGTTATCGGTTGTTCGTCTGTTTCCCGCTGGATGTTCAAGATCCCGTGACGTCGTTTGAAAAAGTGTTGGCCACGCTTGCCGGCGTCACGGTCCAAATTCGCCACGTTTTATATTCCGCCCGCAAATCACTTATTTGGGAATCCACTTAGCAACGTTGCCCCCTGCTGGCAGAGCAATGCTCAGTTGCTGCCCGGTGCTCCGTTCATAGGGACAGTTTCCATCAGCGGGGGCCACCCCCCCGATAGATTTAGAACAGGGCACCTCGAGGCGCCCTGCACGGGAGGCGTGAATATCGAGCGATGGTGGCGACGGGAGGGAGAGACACGCGACACGGGGCCGGGGGTCCGCGCACGTGCCACCCCCGTGGCTTTCCCCGTCAGCGGGCCTCCCTCAGCGACAGGAGAGGGCTCGGCGGCTCAAAGCTGAGGCTGCTGCGTCACATGCGGTGGCTTTTAGCCATGCAGAGGCAGCCTGCGGCCTCGGGTGGCGGCACAGGAACGGTGTTAGCTGCAGAGGTTAAACCGCGACCGGCTGTGAAGGCGGCTGCCGCATGCTGTCCACGTTTGGCCGAGACAGTCCCGGTGCTTTGCAGAAGGCCCTGGTCCCGGTGCTTTGCAGAAGGCCCTGGTCCCGGTGTCCCGGAGCAGTTTGTGAAAGTTGGGATTTTGTGGGGGGCTTTCCGAGGAGTGGGCGCGGTGGTCAGTGGAATTGGCGACGTTTTGGGCATAGGCCCTTCTTCAGAGCAGAGAGCTAGGAAAGGGTCATTGCCTGAAATGTCGCCTATTATATTATTGCTTCTCTCCAGACAGTGTTATTGCCGAACGCGTGAGATTTTCGTTGCTCGAGGCTAGAAAGCGTGCTGCCAAGATGGCCGCAGCCAAAGAAGAAAGCACGGCTCGAGGAAGATGCGACAAGATCCGAGTGTCGGATCGTGGCGGCGTGAAGGATCGAGGTAGCGAAACGCGTTGGCAATCGAGTGTCGTGGCCGAGAGCAATCGGATGTCGTTACCTCACGCGCACACTGAGGCGAGCGCCGCGGTCCAAACGGAGACAAAAAAAACACAGTAACACAGATCGTGAGTATCGAGTCACAGCAAACAACCACGAACAACAGTGCACACAGCACATCGCGGAACGCACGCGACGGCGACGACGACCGAGGTCGGGTGAAATGCAGACGCCGGTCCATTTCCATTTGGCCGCTCATGTGACGGGGTGCCCAGGACCGCTTCGGATGTGACTCGCCACCGATGTCAGCCGTGACCGGGCATCGAACTCGGGTGATGCCAGGTTCACACGCGTAAGAATCGCAAGTGCAACAAATCGACGTTTTTTTTTTATTTGCACGTGATGGGTTCATTCCGTTCGCATCGCGGCACCCCTGCTACTAAACACTGCGGGCAGTCCCATCGGGGGGGAGGGGGGGGCACTTACTGTGTCACTGAGAAGTACGAAGGGGCTAGACAAATGGACGGCACGATCGTCGCGGACCTCGCTATCGTACGACGCATCGGAGTATCGCCCGGTCACGCACGCCGTGCTCCCCGCGACGCCGACGGGCCGTGGAGAGGGGGGCGAGGGGAGATCGGCGCTCACCTGGCGTTGTGGCCGCTGGGGATGCCACCGATGTAGAATTTGTCCTTGCTCTGGAGGTTGAGGCCGGTGGCGCCCCCGGGGGACGACCCGGCCACCTCCTCCGTCTGCTTGCTGTCGCGAATGTCCACGAGACGCAGCTTCCCTGGAGGGGGCGCACGGCCGGTGACGCACGCACGCACGCGTTCACGCGGTGCGTGCGTCCGCGCCGTGTCGAACTGTGCGGTGTCTCAACGTGCGGCCGGATCGACACACTGTATAGATTGGCGCGTACTGCCTCGTTCAGAGACGCGGTCATTCCCGAAAAGTATAGAGCAAAAACGGAAACGTGAGTAACGAAGCGTGGACAGACACGCGCTTGGAACTACACTGAGATCCAGAAAAAGGAACGCACGGCTCGCAGAACACGCGCAGGTGAAGGACTGACTATCCAGACTGTTCAAAAAAGTGAAGCAGGCTTGGGCAGGCCAAGTCATGGGGGGGGTGCGGGGCCCGGGTCAAATCGCACCGCGTGCCCCCCCCGACGCCTTCAAACTAAACTGGAAGGATCACATCTGACACCATGACGTAGACGCGTAAGGCCCCCCCTAGGGATGAATCTGGTGAGGAGGTGAAGGTGATGAGGTGAAGGCGAGGGTGAGGAGGTGATGAGCTGAAGGTGAGGGTGAGGAGGTGAGGGTGATGAGGTGAAGGCGAGGGTGAGGAGGTGAGGGGGATGAGGTGAAGGCGAGGGTGAGGAGGTGAGGGTGATGAGGTGAAGGCGAGGGTGAGGAGGTGAGGGTGATGAGGTGAAGGCGAGGGTGAGGAGGTGAGGGTGATGAGGTGAAGGCGAGGGTGAGGAGGTGAAGGTGATGAGGTGAAGGCGAGGGTGAGGAGGTGAGGGTGATGAGGTGAAGGCGAGGGTGATGAGGTGAAGGCGAGGGTGAGGAGGTGAGGGTGAGAATGCGAGTGTGGCGAGCCGTGGAGGAGGCACCGGCTTTGCCGTTGCGTCCGAAGTTGAGCGACTTCCAGGTGCCGTCGTTGTAGCGACGGCTCGTGCTGATGCGGCCCACGCCGCTGCCCAGGTCGTACATCACCCTCACGTGGCCGTCCACCAGCTCCACCGACAGGAAGTCTTTCTGCGGGCGGCAACGCGGCACGAGCGCTCGCTTAGCACGGTTGGCTACATACAGAGTCGCATCACGACGCGGCCGTGGCGGCGCTTCGCGTGCCGCCCCATGAACCCGGTGACCCGAGTTCCATTCTCCGCCAAGGATAATGTCGGTGGCGAGTCCTGTGTATGGGGCCCACAGACGTGGCTAGACGCGGTACAACGATGGATGTTGCCGTACTGCCCTCTGTTACACACCACACAGCCCCGCAGGCGCTGTGGCAGCATCCCCTGCGTGGTGGTCACAGGTAACCCATCCAAGCACTGGCCAGGCTCAATTCTGCTCGGCTTCCGAGATGTGACGAGATTGGGGAGCATTCCAGGTGATTTGGCCAAAGGCTTGCAACGTATATCATCATGAGTGGTGCACAGGTACAATAGCATGGAAGAGCACTTTAGGGCACAGCTCAAAATGGGCTACGGCCTGCAAGCAAAAGCCACCGGGCACTTGAATCGTCCACGCGAAATCAAGTCGAGCATTTGAGACGATTTAATCCGTGGAGCGCCGCTCGGCCGCCCGGCGCACCGTGTCCCTGGTGGCCGAGTAGAGGAGGAGGGCGTTAGCGGAGAAGGTGCGGAACTTGAAGACGAGCACGGTGGTGTTGACGTTCCAGCGCATGGGCCGCTGTGCCGCAGAGTACCCCTCGCCGTCAAACTGCACCGTGCCCTCGTCGTCTTTGGGCTGAGGGCTGAACACGCGCACACAAAGACAAAGATCCCCCGTAGAGCCTGAACAGACTGTTGGGGCAAGTGCTGTTAGCGAGCACCTATGAAGGCCGGCACGGCACACGAGGGGATGGGTGGCCAGCACCACGCCCGGCCGCCTTTGTCTCCCCAGTGGCGATGTTTACGCATCGCACCAGGTACTCACCGTTGTTGGCCGCGAGCGGGAATTGAACCCGGGTCGCCAGGTTCGTAGCGCGGAGTGCTAACCGCGACACCACCGCTCCCCACACGCACACACACATACACGTGCATACGTGTACACACGCACACACAGGGCAAAGACACAGATCCCACGTGAGCTGATTATGCAGCCACATCGATTAGGGGGGGCAACGCTTCTGAAGCCATCGACTAATTACATTGACAACCCAGTTTGGTCACAGGCGGCTGCCTGGCTTTGACCCAAGGTTCTCAGGGGGGGGTGGCTCAGCGCTCCGACCTCCGGCCAACCCGGCCTCCCCCCATCATCGCCTTGCACTCTGTTAGAGGCCTGGAGCCAGGGCTGTGGCGGCAGGGGTGCAGCTGCACTGTGGCCCCCTGCAAAATAGATGACAGACACACAGCTACTGTGCTATTGTGTATTGGTGTCGCCACCCTACGCGTAGTGCTGGCAAACCCTAAATAACGAACGTCTAATTAAACTGAACTAAAATCATTGCATCACATCTACGATTGAACACTGCGCCCACTGTTCGTGCGCCGCTGTGCATTTAAAAAAAAGCATCGTGAGCGGTGAACGTTCGGGAACCAGCGCATGGCACTGGCAGGAAGTCAAGGTCTCGGGATTGGCTGTCGAAATGTCCGGAGATGAAATCACGATAATCGGAGAAAAGCATCATCTTGGAGATCTCACCTCACACATAATTGTTCATGTGCATTCAAAGGTTCCGTAGTCGGCTTAATCAGGATCAACATTTCTGTGATTTTGTGCATCCTGGGGGTGTCCGGACTGCCACAGTGACCCCCACGGAGGCCTCACCTCACGATGCAGCCCGAGCAGTCGCCCCCCGTGCTGCGGAAGTTCCAGAGGCCGATGGACTTGCCGTCGAGGAACGCCTCCCCCATGCAGCCCGTGAAGGCGGTGAACTTGACCGTGTCGTGTTTCTACGGGGGAACGGAAGAGTCGAGCGAATGTTCACGGCGCCGTGGACGTGCGGCGGTCATCGCCGGGCCGTACACTCCACAACGTCGCCGCCTTGAGGCTCACTCAACGCCCAATGAGTCGTCTTTGTCGAACTTTCAGGGAATCGTCACGATTCAGGAACCCGATTCGGGAAGAGATTCTGTTTCGTCTCGTTAGTACGCATCCCAACCAAGGTTGAATGTGTATATACGCTACGCACGGTTAATTCGCGTATCGATTACTGAATATGAACAATGCTGTAGCATGAAGGTGTGTTGATGTTCGGTATTTAAATCAGCAAAATTTATCAAAAGAGGGACACAAATTGGAGCAAAAAAGACTTTGTGTGCGCAATATTATTTATAACTCGTTATTGTGCATGCGCGTGCACACGAGTACGTGCGTGCGTGAGTGCATGCGTACATGAGTGCGCGAGTGAGTGAGTGCGTGCGTGAGTGTGTGAGTGAGTGTGTGAGTGAGTGTGTGAGTGAGTGTGCGAGTGAATGTGACTGCCCGAGTGAGTGCGCGAGTGAGTGAGTGCGTGCGTCCTGCACAGATGCCATATTTTCTGTCCGTCTGCTACATCTCTGCTTTATTGACCTGGTCAAGGCCTATGATACCATCAGTAGGCCTGGGCTCTGGGTCGTTCTTCGTGCTTTTGGAGTACCTGACCCTCTGCTCACGATCATTAAGGACCTTCATGATGGTGAGCGGGCCCGGGTAAAACTACGTGGCCGGGAGTCAGAGCCATTCCCCGTACACCTTGGGGTGCGACAGGGATGTCCTCTGGCTCCCACATTATTTAACATCTATTTTGACCACGTAGTTCGTGAAGCCTTCAATAGCTGTACCGGGGGAATCTCCATATGGTACAGATATAATGGGAGGCTGATCGATGCCCGGGTGCGGTCAAGGGATGACTCCCTATTGGCCAACCAAGTTATGTATGCTGATGATTTGGTAATAGCTGCTCAGTCAGAGGAGGAGTTGGAGACGCTGCTGCTGAGACTGGAGCGTGCCACTAAGAGGTGGGGCCTTACCATCAGCCCCACCAAAACTAAGCACCTGCCTGGGTATTTTGTACCATCGGACACTCCACCCCCACAACTCCCAATCGGTGATGGGGCAGTTGTGGATAGAGTGGAGAGTTTCCCATACCTGGGTAGTGTGCTTATGACTGGCTCCAGTTTAACAGCAGAGGTCTCACTCCGAATCAGTCGAGCGGCAATATCTTTTCATCGGTTGCGTAACGCTGTGTGGAAGCTACCTGGTCTATCGCTCCGCACTAAGCTTCAGGTCTTCTCGGCCACGGTCATTCCCTCCCTTCTCTACGCTTGCGAAACGTGGACCCCCCTAATGGAACATCTTCGCCGGTTAGAAACATTTAGGCTGGCCTGCCTACGATCCATCCTGGGTTTAACCAGACTGGATTGTGTGAGAAGCTCACAAATCCTTGAAAGATCTGGGCAAGGTCCCATCGGTGAGCTCCTCCGACGGGCAAGGCTGCGATGGCTGGGTCATGTAGCCCGCATGCCCAGCCAACGCATGCCGAAACAGCTTTTGTTCGGCTGGATTGAGGGGGCTAAGCGGGCGCGGCACGGGCTAGAGAAGAGATGGAGTGATGTGGTACAGGAGGACGTGGAGCTGAGTGGACTTGCCGATGACTGGTACCAGCGGTGTCAAGATCGACCTCTGTGGAGGAGGCTCGTGAAGGATCCTACTGGGCAGTTGGAGGTAGTCGCCCTCCAACAACAACGGAGGGCGAAGGAGCGACGCTCACAACAACGAGCGGAGCGCCGGGTGGCTAAAGCACAGCAGGTTGGCACAGTAGGGGGCACAGGTGGTGCATCAGCCAGTGATCTCAGTCAGTCGACCCGTGGCACCTGGGTCTGCCCCGTGACCTCCTGCCAGCGGGCGTTCGACACTTCACGTGGCCTCAGGGTGCACATAGCCTGGCACAAGCGTCGTGGTGACGTCACCGCCACTTAGTGGCGAATGGCGGTTGTTGTTGTATGAGTGAGTGTGTGAGTGTGTGAGCGTGTGAGTGTGTGAGTGAATGTGACTGCCCGAGTGAGAGTGCGAGTGAGTGCGTGAGTGTGTGAGCGTGTGAGTGAGTGTATGTGACTGCACGAGTGAGAGTGCGAGTGAGTGCGTGAGTGTGTGAGCGTGTGAGTGAGTGTGCGAGTGAATGTGACTGCCCGAGTGAGAGTGCGAGTGAGTGAGTGCGTGCGTGAGTGTGTGAGCGTGTGAGTGTGCGAGTGAATGTGACTGCCCGAGTGAGAGTGCGAGTGAGTGCGTGAGTGTGTGAGCGTGTGAGTGAATGTGCGAGTGAATGTGACTGCTCGAGTGAGTGTGCGAGTGAGTGCGTGAGTGTGTGAGCGTGTGAGTGAGTGTATGTGACTGCACGAGTAAGTGTGCGAGTGAGTGCGTGAGTGTGTGAGCGTGTGAGTGAGTGTGCGAGTGAATGTGACTGCTCGAGTGAGTGTGCGAGTGAGTGAGTGTGTGCGTGAGTGTGTGAGTGAGTGTGCGAGTGAATGTGACTGCACGAGTAAGTGTGCGAGTGAGTGCGTGAGTGTGTGAGTGTGTGAGTGAGTGTGCGAGTGAATGTGACTGCCCGAGTGAGTGTGCGAGTGAGTGCGTGCCTCACCTTGACGGTGGTGCCGGCGAAGCCGCCCACGAACAGCTTGGCGTTGTTGTCCACGTCCAGGATGGTGTAGCCCTTGGGGGACTGCCCCGTCTGCTTAGTGGGCTCCCGGCCTCCCACCAGCGCCTTCACCGACAGCGAGCCGCTGATGCCGGATCTGGCCGAGACGCCGGTCGATGCAGCGGGGGGAGATGGGGAACAACAACAACAATTCACTTTCACTTCGCAAGAGGTAAAGGTGCAGCCCTGTAACTGCTTGCTCGCACCACTGCTGATGGAAGGGTCTTTACGAGAGGGATCGCTCGAGAGAGAGGCTGTCTTTGGCCTACTCTTCCACGCTAGCCAAACGTCTCGGAAGAGAAGGGAGTGTCCACGCTTAACCCCGCCACACGTGACCCACCGATCGACCGACCGCGGTTGTGTCAATCCATACTGCTGGGGGCACTGCGGTGTAGAATAGCAGTTCATGTAAAGTAACCGTTACATTTAATTTTATCTAAACACCGGCTGGGGGCTGCCCTCGAAGACGGGCACCACCTCACGTCGAGCGCATGGCCCGCTGTTAACATTTCCACTTTGGCGGAGCGTGCCCTTGCACGTTCACGTCGCGAAATGCCGCACCTCTCCGCGTCGATGCGGTACCACACGTTGTTGTGGATCTCCAGCTCCGGGTAGTCCACCTTGCCCACGCCCGAGCCCACGTCCCACTGGAACACGACGCGGCCGTGCCGCATCTCGATCGCCATGAAGTCCGTCTGCGCGCGGGGCAAGCGGGACAAAGATGCGCAACGCTGTCAGCCCCGCCCACTTTTACACAGCCACGCCCATCCACCCACTAGCACCACCCACTTCGTTCGAGGCATCTGGCTGGCTTTTATTGATGTTGACTCCACCCACTCTTCAGGTAGCCCCACCCACTATTCAGGTAGCCCCACCCACTGTTCAGGTAACCCCACCCACTGTTCAGGTAACCCCACCCACCACTCAAGTATCCCCACCCACTGTTCAGGTGACCCCACCCACTGTTCAGGTAAACCCACCCACTACTCAGGTCGCCCCACCCACTAATCAGATATCCCCATCCACTACTCAAATCCACATTTTGCCCCGCATCACAAGCCTTTCTGAAACCACAGGGAACGTCAAGACCATGTTAGGGCATTTGGCCGCTTAATGTGGGTGGGGCGCGCCGTGCCCTCACCGTGTTGGCGCTGGCCAGGTAGAAGAGCAGGTTGTCGGGCACGGTCGTCTTGACGTTGAGCGTCACCGTGTTGTACTTGCCCTTCTTGATGTCGGCGCGGTACGTTCGCACGCAGCTCCCGCCCGACGCCACCGACACTTTGATCTGCGAGCGGAGTCGAGGCGGCCAAACCGGCGTCAGCACTGGGGACGGCCGCGTGCACGGCCGGGCACAGCCTCTCACAGCTGTGGGCTCGGGGACACCGCCACAAACCCGACACGCACATCCACTCGCCACCGCTGGCGCAGCGTGGTCGGCGTGCGACGTGGTAGCCAGGAATGCGGTGGGCTACTCCGTCCGCTTACCCTGCCCCTCCACCACGTGGGTACCGGTGCAGTTGCACCGCCTGCGTACTCGATAGCTACGCCGCTGGCCACCCCCACGAGCTGCCACCAACTACCGATCGCTGCCACGGTCGTCTACGCGTTGTCACCTCCCACCGTGCACCACCACGTACAGCTATGAACCATCACGACTATCTACCATGAACATCTACACAGCCACCTACCTCCGTAGACAACCAGAGATGATCACACACATCTATCCACAGCCATCCGCCATAATCCACCCTTGTATGCAACCGTGAAGCTCCATGCATGTCACCTTCACCCATGGGTCACAAACAGGGCTACACTTCTCAATCGATATTTTCCAAAATGCTGCGGGGCTGGCTGGGAGTAGCGATCACCAGCGTTAGGCACTATCACGTGATTGCAAGGTACGCCTATCCATCAATATCTTATATTATAATTGTACCAAAAATACCTATAATCCAATGAGGACACGTTTATATCACGAGGGCAAAGCAAGGTAAAATGAATGTAGCTGGGTGCAAAATGAATCCCAGAGCAGTGATCCGGGCTGTTCGGGCCACAACCAATCGCGGACGGCCCAGTGGCCCAGGTGTGAGGGTCACGGCCACTCACCGAGGCGGCCTGCTTGCGGGCCTGGTTGATGAGGTTCTTGATCTGGGACAGGTTCTTGTTGAGGTTCGACTCCAGCACCTGGATGGGCTTGAGTTTCTCGAGGAGGCGGTTCACCTCGTCGTCCACGGCCTTTGCCTTGTCGGCCGCCTCGGCAACTGCGCAGGCCGCACCGGGCGCACGGTTACCGCGCGTCGACGGTGTCGCCATGGTTACCGCGCGTCGACGGTGTCGCCATGGTTACCGCGCGTCGACGTTTTCACCACGGTTACCGCGCGTCGACGGTGTCGCCAAGGTTACTGCGCGTCGATGGTGTCGCCAAGGCTACCGCGCGTCGACGCTGTCGCCATGGTTACCGCGCGTCGACGACGTCGCCACGGTTAGCGTCGACGACGTCGCCTACTAGCAGAGGCGAGCGTCGTTGCGACATCGTGTGTTACGAAGCGACGTCCATTCTCAGACAAATTTGGGGGCAGATGCTCGAAAGGAGGAGAGGTGGCCGAGCATGCAGCCACAACGCACGCCCCTTACGCAGGTCACAGCGAAGTGCACCGTGCAACTCATGCTCAGGCGAGGAGGGGGACGAGGAGGGGGAGGAGGGGAATGAGCGGGAGGAGGAGGGGGGAGAGGAGGGGGAGGAGGAGGTGCGATGGAACAGACACGAGGTACGTACTGATTCCTGGCGGGCATGGAAAGGAGACAGGAACCCAAACATGGAAAGGAGAAGAAGAGAGAAAAACGACATCAGTGGCTGTGAACGACGATCCACCGCAAGAAGCTCACGTGAGTGTGGTCAGCAGGGCACCGGATGGCGTGGGTCATTGAGGGTTAAAGTGAAGGTGAGGAAGGCCCCTGCACAAATGGGCAACGGGAGGGGCGGCGCTCATTTACACCGGCGGCCCTGAGCCAGTGCGAGAAATTCCACATTCCCATGGCGGAGACTCGTCTCTCCTTGGGCAGTCCGAATGTGTACATGCACACGGACAGCCCCTTGACGAGTCCACTCCTGGATGAGGGCCTCGTCACGCTGTGGGGGTCGTGGGGGTCATTGCTACTCTGGTGGTGGTGGTGGTACCTCCCAGGCTGGTCAATCCCCCCCCCCTCCCTTGTTTTCGTAGCCCCAGTGGCCGGGCCCCCTTCCTGCCCGCGGGACCTCGGCGCAGCTGCACCGCCTGCATACTCCATAGGTGACAGGGCCGGCCGGCAAAAACGGTTCGTGCCTCCGACTCAGCGGCCGCCCCGGTCAACACTGCGCCTGTGCTGTCCGCCGTATAAAAGAAGCGCCGCCGGCTCCTCCGCGGGGTGACGTCACAGATCCCCTTGGCGTGGAGCAGCTACAAGTTTATTAATGTATTTACAAACGATCGCCTGCACCGCGAAACCACCGCGGACTCTAGCCACCTGCGCGACGCCATCACCGCAGCCTGGCGCTCGCGCGAACGGGGCGGTCGCGAGAGCGCGGGGGTCACGTACTGTTCTTGCCGGAGTCGTTGATGAAGTCGTTGGTCTTGCGCGTGTCCTGGTTCAGCTTGTTGTAGTCCTCGTTGATTTTGGCCAGCTGCTTGTTCAGGTCCTTGGTCTCGGCGAGCAGCGCCCCGGCGGACTCGTTGGCCATCCGCGCCTTGTCCTTGGCCTGCACGATCTTCGCGCCGGTGTCTTCACAAACAGCCGCACGTCACGGTCATTTCCCGTTTACAGCCCAGAGTCAGCGGTGGGAATTCCACGTTCACATGGCGGGGGTCGAGTCTATCCATGGGAACACCGCCGTTGACTTCCCCACAGTGGTACTAGTTTAATGGAACCAAGAGAGATGATGGGGCGAGGTAAACCTCTCAAAACAGGGTTGGAACTCACAACCTTCCAATTGAGAGCCGCCTGCTCTACCGCTGAGCCACCGGGCCAGGTTCACAAACACATTGTAGACACTTGCACGCATGCTTGTAGGTATCTATGCATTGTACGTACATGTGGAATCCCGCTGTGAGCCCTCGGTAACAAATGTTTAACCCTTGACCCTTGATCGTTAGGGGCCCCCCTTCACGTGTGCGTCACGCGCGTGAAGACGCCAGCGCTCGGTGCCGCAGCGTGGTCGGCATGGGCCCCGGGTCCCCCTCCCCCGCTCCACCCCCACACCTCCACCGAGGCCCTGGTGCAGTTGCACCGCCCGCAGGCTGGATGGCGGAGCCGCCGCCCTGCCCCCTACTCACCGTTGGGAATCATGCGCAGCATCGCCACCGCGTCGTTCAGCCGCCTCTCCAGCTCCGTCTGCTCTCGGTTGCCTTTGGCGATGCGGTCGCTCACGCCGCCCGTTTGGTTCTTGAGGCCTGTGCAGACCGACGATCGTGGCTCGCGACGGCTCGCGACGACTCGCGACGGCTCGCGACGACGGCCAGCGCCGCTGGACTGGCGGTTCAACCGTCGCCGCATCGGTTCCATCTCCCGGCGCGGCGGTTGAATCGACGGCCCAAGTTTAATAAACCAAAACCAACCCCACGCGCCCCTGCGCCCCTCCTCTGTCCGGCCGCCAGTGCGAATGTGTGCAGCGCGGTTAATCGATCGGAGGGTGCCGTGTGCGGTGGGGTAAAGTGAGGGCACTCCCACTTCTTCCAAGACCAGCGTGGAAGAGTAGCAAAACTACCCTCTGTAGGGACTCTCCAGAGCTCCTGACAGCGGAGGCCCCCTTCTGCCAGCAATGGAAGTTTCGGGGCTGCGCTTTTACCCGCCAGCTGTGATTGTAACGCGCCAGGCGAGCGATGTCCGTACCGTCCACTTGCTTGCCCAGCTTCTTGGCTTCGTTGTTCAGGCCGAAGCTCTGCTGCAGGGAGCTCTTGGCAGCGTCCTTCAGGGACCCATCGAGACCCGGACCGGAGGCCTGGGCACAGCACGGGGACCACAGGGCACCAGAGTTGATCACGTGATGGAACAGGGTGAGCGAGTGGTGGCTGACAAATAGCCGTGTAGAATAATAATAATCATAATACAAATTCATTTTGCAATTTATTTGGCGAAATTGCTGCTACGAGAATACAAAATATTGGTTTGAGTGTTATTAGAAGAACATTACTGTTGGTGCAGAGGGGGTGGGAGGGTGATGGGGATAGAGCGGATGGGAGGGTGGTGTCCCCTCCTGTGTGTTTTATTTCAACAGAATCGTAGAGCACAGGCACAAAACGTTGTACGAGATTAAAGTTGTACGAGTTAACGCATTTCTTGATGCAGAGGTCACTTGAAGAGAACTCAGTGATAGCTCTGTAAAATATCCACATCCGTGGGTTCAGTTTGCATAACGCGGAGGGTCAAAAAGGATTCTTAGCCTCGTAACGACACTGGTAGTGGCACCACGAGCCGTGCCGCACCGCAGTGCTCACCCCTGCGGAGTCGGCTCGCTCCCCCACACGCCCACGCGCCCGCTCACCATGCGGTGGGCGTCATGTGCCACATCGCCCGCCTCCCGCGCCAGCCGCTCGGCCTCATCGATGTTGCCCTTGATCTTGGTGTAGGCCTTCACGGCCGCGGTGGCGTTGAACGACACGTTCTTCGCTTCCGCCAGGATCCTGTCGCGACGGAGGAGAGCGCAGAGGGGCTCGTGAGCAACGCCTAGGGCGAGCCGAGTGGCGAGACGATGAAGGTTCAGCGGCGGGGGTGGTGGGGGTGGTGGGGGTAGCGGGGGGGGGGGCTCTGCGTACCCGTCGAGGCGATTGGCCGCCTCCTGCAGATGTGCCGAGTGGTTGGCCGCTCGGTCGACGAGCAGCGGCAGGCCCCTGTCTCCGATTTCCCGCACCAGCGCGTCCACGTGCAGCTGGAGCCGCCCTGCCGCCGACTCCAGCTCGTCCTTCTGCTCGTCCAGTCGCTGCGCCGGTCGACACGGGGGGGCGGTGGGGGGGGCAGGAGAGTGACTCTCGAGTTACGGCGACGGAGCAGCCGCCCGAACTTAGAGAATAGATTCCCTATGTACAGTATTCTATTCGCCTCCCTCCCTCCTAACGTCCACATTTCATTCCACGTTGCCTGTGCTGGATTAAATACGGTGTAGTATCTGCTTATGGGTGTGCGAGTGACGTGTCGACACACAAGACAAAGATTTCCACCCTTGAATCCTTCAACAGATGGTTGGGACAAGTGTGCCGTGATTGAGCATCGAATGAAGACCGGCACAGCACACGAGGGGGGTGGGTGGCTAGCATCACGCCCCCGGCCACCTTTGTCTACCCAATGCTGTTTACACATACTACACCAGGTACTCATTTGAGGCTGAGTCAATCTAGGGGAGGCCCAGGATGGGTTCAGATAATCGTCACCGGTGTTGGCAGTGAGCGGGAATCGAACTCGGGTCGCCGGATTCGTAGCGCAGCGCGCTAACCACTACGCCACCGCTCCCCACATATACACGTACACACATGCACACACACGCACACACACACAGACGCACACACACACGTACACACACACACACGCGCACACACATGCACGCACACACACACACAGACGCACACACGCACGCACACACATGCTCACACACGTACGTCCAGTCCGTCCACGACGGCGTCGGCCTGCCCGCGGGCCGCCTCCACCATGCTCTGTCCATCCTGCAGGGCCTTGACGGCCTCCTTGCGGCCGTCCTCCACCAGCTTCCTCTTGCCCTGGCGAGACCATCCAGCAACAGCGTCACCCGGCAGCGATGAAGACCGGGCCCGTGACGGTGGTGGCGATGGTGGTGGCGATGGTGACGGTGATGGTGACGGTGGTGGCGATGGTGACGGTGGTGGCGATGGTGATGGTGGTGATATTGTTGTTGGTGCTGACACTGTGGAAGTTAATGGTAATGATGGTGATGCTGATAATACTACTACTACTGCTTGTGCGTATGATGACAACAATTACATAACGTCGTGATTTAATTTAGTTGTTTTCTTCTATTTAAAATTTTATTTTACCTACGTGACTTTACCGCAAAAACCAAAGAGTATAATTACATAACCACTAATGGGGATGACGATGCTCATGATGAGCTGTGACTAATGATGTAGATTTAACTTCTTTCGCACCGCACGGAGCCGACCGTGCTAATGATGACGATGCTATCCGCTGCTAATAATAGCGACGATTCTGCCGCTGCTTTTGTGACGACACTTCTGCAATCGCGATTATGACGACGACGATGACCCCCTCACGTCGAGCTGGCCGATCGTGCGGAGGTTCGCCTCCGAGAGCCGATCCGAGTCGCGGATCTTCCCCTGCGCCTGCGCCAGGAGGGACTCGGCGTCACGCAGGCGGTCGCCGTGCGCGCCGAGCGTCGCCTCCGCCTCGCTCGCTCGCTTCTGGTTCTCTCCGTGCGGCTCGGCGAACTCCTCCTGCACTCGCGCCAGCAGCTCCTCCGCCTCCCTGCACGCGGCGCCGCCCGGGGGAGGGGGGGACGGGCGCGACCTTTTGACCTCGCTTCGATATTAAATTCGTCTATCGACATCGCAACGGTGATTTTTTTTTGTCACGCCCGGGCTGGTGGTGGTGGTCGAGCCAAAGGAGGTGGTTGATGCAGGATAGAGGAGATGATGAGAGTGCTGGCCGTGGCGGTGGAGGCAGTGGGAATAATAATGGTGGCAAGTCTGGGCCACCCAAAGGTGGGGGCAAAGTGGGCAATTTGGCCTGGGGCCTCACAGAAAAGAGGGCCTCACTAAGGGCCTGCTTTCAGTGAATGGCGAATTCAGGGTGGGGCCTCCTCCAGCCCTCTCCGGGCGGCCCTGGATGGCAGCGGTGGTGTCGGTCGCGACGGTGGGGGCCGTCGGGTTGGGCGTGGGGGGCGGGGGTGGCGAGCCGCAGGCCTCACTTGAGCTCTCCACGCGCCGCGGCGAGCGGCTCCACCAGGCGGCGTGCGCGCATCTCCTGCAGCATGCGGCCAATGTCGGCCTTGATTTGCGGCAGGTTCCCCTCGGGGGAGCCGTCGTGCCCGCTGAGCACCGCGTTCAGCTGCCGCGCGTTCTCCACCAGCGCTGCGCCACACACGCACGCAACACGAGTGCCGCCCGTGAGTACGAGGCCGTGCGAACGAAGGCCACGGGGAAGGCCCCCGACGAGGCTCCCGCTCCTGAGAGCGGCTCGGGGGAAAGTTTACGCTCGCGATTACGCTTCTAATAGCTCCATGGGTCTTACCTGATAAAATACAAAGTTTAGTTTATGGCGCTGTAAGAATTGTTATTAAGCAGAGAGGGGCAGCCAGCATTGCCCAAGCTCTGTGGACCTATATGTAGATGTTGGCCAACTCTATTAATGAGTGAATTATTCATATGGGAGAAAACCGGATTACCCGGATAAAATCCATACGTGCGGGGGGGGGGGGGGGGGGAGAGGGGGGAAGGACAATCCACGTACGGATGGAAATGAACAACCCCCTTGCTGCTGCTGCCAAACGGACGACATGTGTAGATGTCTCCCTCACCCTCGGCGGCGGTGGCCGTTTTGCGGACGAAGGTGTCCACCTCCTGGGCGCGGGCGAGCGTGCGGTTCGTGTCCTTGTCCACCTGCTCCCCGTCCGCGTACACCTGCGTCGTCTGTGCGGGGAGGAGAGGGAATCAGGATTCACTATTGGTGCAAAATCAAGGGCTCTGACCAGTCATACAGATACGCCCGATCTCGTCACATCTCGAAAGCTAAGCAGGTTTGGAGAGAGCTTGGAAGGGCGACCACCACACACACGCGGGGTCTCATGGAGCGTGGCTCCGCTCGGTTTGGGCAGCAGAGGGCAGTGCCGCACAGTCCAACTGCTCTGCACCGGTCTTAGGAGCGTCCACGCGGATGCTCCCCAGCATTGCCAAACCCACCCTGACTAGCGTGGTGAAGTACGGTGAAAATAAACCCCCATGACCTGCACGGTACGGAGGGGCCCTGAACCAACAGTGGATTGAGAAACTCCTCTGGCAGGGAACAGGGCGATCCGGGAGCGGACGTCCGGGGCGTGACGGACAACCACACCCGGTGGTGGTGGCACCTGGAAAACCCTGCGGGAGGTGGCAATAGCACAAACCTCCGACTGTAACGCGCACGTTTTCACATTGCAATATTATGATTCAAAGATAATTTAACTCATCCATTATTATCGCTAAAGTTCACCGGTAAGTTAAAGAACAACTCTCATAAACATAGCAATTTGGTGATCGAGGTGAGCTGTAGCGCTACTAATTGACGCATCAACTGCTTGCACGCACGACAAATTAATGTGTTTGGCTGTGTCGGATGGTGGAGGGTCTCACGACACAAACTTGGCCAAATCATTACGGAGTGGCCAAACCCATGATTTCGAACCACTCCCGGACTCCGCTTTCCTGAGCGACGGCTCAAGAGCTCAAAAGAGCGGCGAGGACGGCGGGATATCGAGGCAAAACGCCGTCACTGTGCCGAGGCCCGCACACTCGGGAGCAGCGCGAGGTGGCCGTGCGTGCCGTGCGGCGCTGCGACGCGATTGCAGCCGGTGGACACGGGGGCCGGGCGAGGTGCACCCACCCGGTTGAGCAGCTGGTCCATCTCCGTGACGAGTCCGCCCAGATTTGTCTCGGCCACCGTGAGCAGCCGCGTGGGGTCTCTCTGCGGGGAGAGCTGGTGCTGCGGGGGACAAGACGGCGGCGGCGGCCGTGGCATCGTGAGCGAGACGGCCTCGCGCGCAGCGCGAGTACGGCACAACGTCGCGTGTCCGACTCGCTGGGGGGTGAAGGGCGCGGGCAGATACGCGATAGGGTCGTTCTCGCACGCACACGGACACGCACGCACCTTGAGCAGGTGTGTGGCATTCTCCATGGCGGTGAGGCGAGGGTACGGAGCCGGGATAGTCCCCGTCACGTTGACGGACATGAGCAGCTGCCCCATGGAGTCGAGGTCGCTGAGCAACACGCCGGTGCACTCGTCGTCGCACGCTGTGGGGGCAGCGCAACGCACGCACTGAGCAGGAGCACTTCGCGCTCATGCACTCGCGCTCACGATACACGCACGCAGCCCGTGGACCCTGAATGGCAACCGGGGTTTAAATTCATCCAGGTCTGTTCGGATCAGCGACCCACAAAATAGTTACCCACCCGGCATACCACATCAATCAAACCACCTCTTGCAATGGCTGTGACTGCCAGTCACGTGAAACCTCCACCAAACGAGTTTCTATACTACAGTCTATATTGTATACGAAAGCTACAGTCTATACAGTCCATACTACGGCGTGTACAGTCTATGGTCATACAGTTTCTAGTCTAAAGTCCACAGTTTAATTTCAGCTGGGCCTGTGTGATCGGTGATCAAGAAAATACGTCCACAGCCAGCACACCACGTCCAGTATAGCTCATGTGGCTAGGGCAATGGCTATTCGTAAGTTGCCCCCTGCTGCAGCGATCCAGATCGATGCTGAGTGAGAAACAAAGTCCCTGAGGGCACTGCTGGCTCCAAGACCACACAAGCACACACGCCTCATGCATGGGATGCAGAAACACAGCTATTAGGGTTTTTCACACAAACAAAACAGTTATGTTGCATGTGTTTTCTTTTGCTTCCTCCAAGTTATGGTGTGAGTTACAAAAAGTTGTAATCGTCAAACCAATCTGTCATCACATGCACAATCGCTAGCAGTAGGCATGTCACGTTCATTTGAGATCTAGCCAAATGATATGCGTTTTTTTATTTTACATAAAACTGACGTGAAGTTGGTTTTATAATTGGCCAATCAAGTCTTTTGAATGCAAGTTATTTTTGGCCGTAAGTTGGGCCTTTGGAACACAGTCCAAATGAGTTCTGGGCTCTGTAACGTCGCGGTGTCCCTCAAGTACACGGCAAGGCAAGCACACGGCGGAGACAC
The DNA here is from genome assembly GCF_048934315.1 of Petromyzon marinus. Taxonomy (NCBI): domain Eukaryota; kingdom Metazoa; phylum Chordata; class Hyperoartia; order Petromyzontiformes; family Petromyzontidae; genus Petromyzon; species Petromyzon marinus. The sequence goes on along the minus strand of NC_133689.1, from coordinate 1,250,373 downwards.
CGCACGGGGAAGGAGAAGACAGCGGAGGAGGTCCTGGAGGCCCTGGAGGCCCTGGAGGTCCTGGAGGCCCTGGAGGCCCTGGAAGCCCTGGTGGCCCTGGAAGCCCTGGGAGCCCTCTCTCTCTCTCTCCGTGGACGCTGCTCCTGTGGGCATCGCTCGCCCTCCTCACGACGAGATCCGCACGTCACCCGCGACGAGCGGAACCTAACGCGTTCATCGGCTGGGGCGAGCCCCTTGCCGCGGAGGAGTTGACGCTTCCCTGCCGGTGCCGACCCCTGGCCAGGCGGCTCCGTGGTAGAGAAAGCGGACCGCTAGCGGAAGGTTGTCAGTTCGCATCCTGGTTGGGGTTTCATTCGGCCCATATTCTATCCGGGGCCGATAAAGTGCGGACCGCTTTGTGAGGAAGTCAACAGTGGTTGTGATATGGATATGATACTGGACCTCTGTGACAAAGAGCTTTATAGCTCATCGCATTTCTCCGTTATAAATAAATATTCAGATTCTCAGAGGAGTGTGAATTTCCCACCACTGACTCAAGGCTGTGCACAGGAGATGCACACCGATGCCTAAATTCTGGTTTCAGTAGGAAGCCACTTTTAACTTTTTTTACTCACGCTTCAGCCAATGCAGTCAGCTTGCATTCTCGCAGCCACTCATAACAAGCGGCTTGCGCACGGCGCGATCCAGGCTCAAACCTGCTTGACCCCCGAGGTCTGACGAGATTGGGGGCATTGAGGCCACTCAGGAGACCCTTGCAGACATGCATCGAGGCTGTCTCGTCTTGGACTGTCTGCCCAACACCAACATGAAGGTTCATAAATACAGTAACATTGACAAACGTTGGAGCGTGCCCAGAACTGTGTGTCAATTCTACATGGCTGCTGGACCTTGTGGGCACGAGTTCGCGTCGCGAACAGCTTTACTCGGAGCCACAGGCGACTTGGGCCGAAAAACTCGTATCTCCCGTGGCACTGGGAACGGCCTGCTCGCGAGCCCGGCTTCACAACGGCGGCGTGGACACGGCGATTGGAGCGGCCGGGGAGTGTGGAAGGTGGGCGGGAGGGGGGGCGGTTAGTACGTACACAAGCAGCGGGAGGCCACGAGCACGTGGCGCGGCATGCACGAGTCACACAGGCGCCCCATCACGCCGGGCCGGCACGAGCACTGGCCCGTGCGGGGGTTGCACGGGTGGTGCGTGCTGCCTGCCACGTGGCACCCACACGGCTGGCAGGATCCGCCCGGAGACGTCGGGTCCCCGTAGAAGCCGGCGGCACACCTGCGCGGGGAGGGACGAGGTGAGCGAGGAGGACGGGGGAGGAGGAACATGTAAACGTGGCAAAGTGTGGCAAGTCGCCGTGTGGAAGGGAGGCCGACTGCCAGAGATGTCGGCGGCTGCCGTGATGTAACGCTTAACTGTTTAAGCAGTGGACAGACAGGGAGGCTGCCGTGCTGTGACGGTTAGCACACCGGTTCGCTTCCATCTCGCGGCAGGAAAGTTGAAGCTTTCGTGCAAGTCCCTTCAGTCTTCCCGCTTCTGGCCATGCGCCAGTTTAAACGTGCGCACCGTGGCATCGTCACGTGACACCGACGAAGAGGAAGAATTGTCACGCACGTGGCAAATGCACCTCGGTGGAGTTGCTCTGCACAACTTAAAGGAGCCTCTAGCAGCGGAACGGCTCTGGAAAGGGAAGGCAGCACACTACTGTTGCTGCTGCGACTGCTACTTGCTGTTACTGTTGCTACTGCTGCTTTTCGAGACACTCACTTCTCGCAGCGCGGGCCCTCGTACCCCTCGGCGCACGCGTCGCAGAAGTAGTCGCTCTGTCCCACGGTGACGCACGTGGGGCTGAAGCTGTCGACACGTAGGAGGACAGGGCACGTCAGCCACAGGCGACTTCACCAGCGCCACCACGCACGCCTCCACGCGCACACCGCACACGCCAGCAGCGTCGCGGGGTTGGTATGGGCCCCGCTGCAGGGAATGAGACGGGGCCACCCCCTGTCCTATTTCCACCACCCCCCCTGACACATGCTTACTCGATCCCTCCTTTAGCCGCCACTTCGTCGCTAGTCTCCGCCACCGGCCATCGTCCTGGCGACGAGGTGCCCTGCCTAGGCCCACGCACCGTCACTCGTGACCAAGGAGGCCTCTGACCGGCGGGTGTTCTCTACCCCGCGTGATCCTCTCGCTGCCTCTCAGTCTAACTCCGAGTGTGGGTCTCTCTCCACACTTATCTGCGTGTGAATTTACATGGTCTGGTCCACATACCATAGTAAGTAATATATATACATTTTATTTAGCTAAATTTGACATGCTGCTTTTCATTATGAATTTCACTGTTTCGGAAAGTTCAGTTCATAAATGTAAATCTTTGTTTCAAGCAGACTTCAGGGAGAATTGTGCTGTGGTTAGCACACGAAACTGCCAAGTAGAAGGGCGTGCGTTCGAATCTCAGCCGGGAGTCAACTGAGCTCATCATCCCTCTGAGGTCAATAAAACAAGAAGACCTCGGCATGGAAAAGTAAAAGGTAAAAACAACGAGCCTACCTTTACCCTACCTTTTACCTTACCACAATACAATCACTCGACCCTTACCTTTGACCCTTTAGCAAGCTAAGGTAAACGGCAAAAGGTCAAAAGCAACGGGCCTACCTTTACCCTACCTTTTACCCTTACCCCATACAAATTACCCAATTGCAGGATAATTACTGGGGTACTACACATGAAAAAGGTTTATAACAGGTAAATGCTAGGTAGAGCGCTTTATTCATATAGAATACTCTCAATGATTAGAATTATAAATGGAGGCCACGGACTGCGCCACGGAGCTTTTAGCGATAAACAAGGCACCGTATTTACCGGGTAATACTTCATGCTACCTTTACCCTACCGGGTAATTCTTCCGAGCTACCTTTACCCTACCGGGTAATTCTTCCGAGCTACCTTTACCCTACCCTTTGCCTTACCCCTTGGCATGTCGACACCTTTACCCTTTTACCCAGTAAAAAGGGTAAATTACCTTACCTTGCCGAGGCCTAAAAACAAGGAAGCCAAATAAGCGATTGTCGACGGAGACGGCATCTAAAACCCCAAGGGCACACGTGTGCCGCTCTCTGTCTCTGGTGTGATCTGGGAGACACTGCGTGTCAAAGCTCGGGGCTAGGGGTGGGTTTCGTGGGTGGGTCCGCTGCCAGACCGCTCTCTGTTTCGAAGGAGGAAGGGGCAGCGTCATTGCCAGATGTGTTCAGTTTTTATTAATTGTGCTCGTGCACCACTGCCAACCTCCGAATCTCGAAATCACTTTTGGGGCCATGTGGCCGGGTCGGGTGTTAGCGAGCAGTGACGGCGGTGCCAGCAGCGGTTACTTGTTGCCCGGATCCTGGGAGGGGCAGGCGCAGCGGCGGCAATCTCCCGGCGAGCCGCGCACCACGCCGTAAAACCCCGGCTGGCAGAGCTCGCAGTGCGCGCCCGCCGTGTTGTGCTGGCAGTTCTGCGGGAAGAGTGCGGGAGGGACCGGCGTCTCAGGTGGCCGTGGTTTCACTTTTCACGCTAAGACACGATATCAACGCTCACGATTTAATGGGATATAATTTTCGTTACGATACGATATCAATTTTCACGAAACTATATAAAATATTTTTTTTTTATTTAAAGCTTTCGTGACTGCAGGGATTCATATTCTTGGTTCTTTCGGTTAAGTCACGTAGAAGGGAAACAATAAAATAATAAAAATGTAAAACAATAAAATTCTCACGACGTTTCGACTGCAACACAAGCAATCATCTTTAGGTGTGAAAACCACAGCAAGAATTTTTTCTTGCTGTGGAATATATTAAATCAGTTTGGAATAAGGTGACAAACGCTAACGATGCCGATGGCGCTGGCTCGGTCCGTCAGCAGCAGCGTAAATTCTAGATAATAAGAATAATTATCCTGCAGTTAAACTCCTCTTGATCGTGATGAACCGGGAGGTGAACTTCACAGATCCCACCTGTGAGCTACCCAGTCCCCACCAGAGAGTAGTCCCTTGTGGGGCACCTCCAGCCTCCACAGTGCGCTAGCACCGCCGTTATAGCAGGGCCACGGGGGGAGGGAGCGTGAGGGGAGGGCGGGGGGGAGGGAGGGTGAGGGGAGGGAGCTGTCGGGGTGCTGGGGCTGGCGGGGTATAATTCTTGCTCACGACGTGCTCTTTACAGGTCCACTCGAGTTCCTTTTCAAAACACAAATCTTTCAAACGGCGGAAGGGCTCTATGTCGATGGTAATCCCGGAGATCCTGTACCATTCCCTACAGGAACAAATGCTGCGCCGGTATCCCTCGTAGAAACAATTATTGGCTGCCACGAGTTTCTGCCGCGGGCAGCGGGACACGTAACCCGGCTGCGTGGCGCAGCGGTAGAGCGGGCGGCTCGCAGACGGAGTTCAAACCCCGATCGGGGTCAACGCAGCCCTTCATCCCACTCCAGTGGGTAGAATTGGAACTTCTCTGCGGGCGCCGTTAACAGCGGTCTTGCCATGGAAGTAGTCACCCTCTGTCATTTACAGCTCGTTGTTTTATCCACTGCTGGATGAAGACCCCCCATGCTGGCTCAATCACAGGGATTGTTTGACCATACTTCACCACGTTTGGTCAGCGCGAGTATTTGAACGGAGGGCCCGGCACCGGTTCAAATATCGCTCGGAACTGCCGTTAGCCGTGGCCTGGGATTGAACCGAGCCCTCTGGGTTCATAGCGCGGTGCGCTAATAATTGGTCCGCCGGCTCACCCGTATCCACAATAGTAACGTGGAGTTTCCGTAACTGGCTCAAGAGTTGCATATCACGTTCACGTCACTTCCATTTTAATTAACCCCACGTCGGGGAGAGGGGACGAGGGGCCGCGTGACGGTGGCCGTGCGGTGCCGACCAGACATTTCCCCGTGTCGGCGTCGCAGCTGCCGGAGTGGCCGTGGCACTGGCACGCGACGCAGGGCGGCACGACGTGGTGCGGACGGGCGCCCCGCACCGTCAGCTCCATCCCGCTCTGCCGGAAGTACCCCTCCGAGCACTCCTACGGGGGCGGCGCGGGGGGAGCGCGGCAGGGTGAGGACACGGAGGGGGGCGGGAGCAGTCAGCAGGCACCGACGGTGGGGGGAGGGCGGCGAGCGGTGCAGCAGGAAGAGAGGAGGCAATAACAATAATTATTACATTTTATGAGGCATCGTTCATGCCAGCAGCATCCCGAGGTGACCGAGAGTGGCTCTTCTGAGGAGACGGGGGCGTGGGTGGGGGGGGCTCCGAGGGGTCGTTCGAGGGAATCGCTGGCGTGGAGTCCGCGAGAGTTTTTAATGTTTCGTCATTTTTTTTCTCCGCATAAACAGTCTGGCTGCTGAGCAGGGGTCACGTCGGGTGAAGTAAACTAAAGTGAGCACTCTCCCCGTGTGCTGTCCGCGCGACCTGTGCGTGCGATATCCCGCAGCTGTCCCGCAGATGGTGGATGTTGGAAATGGAAAGAACGCACTTTTGTTAATTTCGCGCGAATCACGCAGGCGTGCTCATCACGCTGCACGTGCACATGGCAGTGATGCGTGTAGTGTGGTTGAGATTAAAGTCAAAGATGCATGCGCATAAACTACACACGCCAATACCTACAAGAGACAGAGATCCCACGTGCAGTTCACTTATTCTGTTGCAGCAACTATTAGCAAGCACCTACTAAGGACTGCATGGTGCATAAAGGGGTGGTGTTGCCAGGACCACGGCCGGCCGCCTTTGTCTCTCTAATGGGCGACACATACACACACACACTGTCCTACGTGAGCGTGCCGCACGTCTCTGGTACCTGGCAGGACAGCCCTGAGTAGCCCGTGGGACAGACGCATCTCTCGATCTGCCGGGCTCGCTCGCTCAGCGAATTCCCGTTCTCCGCCACTCCGACCTCCAGAGCAATGCCCGAGATCCTGCAGAATCACCGCGGCGGACAAAATCCCCGTGAGAGAACGCACATCCGGACACCTGGAGCGGCGGCAGGGCGGCGGGGGTTCGAGGGCAGCACTGGAGCGTGACGGACGGCGCCAGATTCTGTTTCGTTGTTAGCTCACTGATCCAGGAGAGCCACACACCGAGTCGTCGCGGGACTTTCAGTCGGCGGATGTTCATTACAGACGTGGGAGGAAAGTGGATAACCCAAGGAAAAACGCCCGCACGCAAGGAGGCAACGCTCTATCCCCGTAAAGATGGGGGACATGAAGATTAGTCCGCTTGCTGTACTGCGCGTGCACATTGGGGGCTTTCACTCCGGCCGGCGTCACTCACCGGGACTGCCTCATCTGGCGGCCGTGCGAGGCTCTGATGAGGATGTAGTCGATGTCGTTGATGACGGAGAGGAAGTCGGAGCGGCTCACCGCGTGTTCGGAGCCGCCGCTGAAATACTTCCAATTGTACTGTAGGGTTCAGAGGCACGGGGGGAGCAGGGGGATCAGGGGGAGGACACTGCAGCAAGGAGCTCACGATGCCAGGTAACAAGCCACCCTGGCACGGTCTCGACGCCCGTGAGTTCGCCGGCCGCGCGGTACTTGTATTTTCGTTCCAAAACACAACCCAGGCCCAAGATTGCGCGTGGAACGCGTGGATTGTGCAACGGTTATCAGACGTCCGCTTTGCTTTCGGGAAGTGTGCAGAGGTTAGCGGTAAGGAAGCCGATGGGGTAGCTGCCAGGACAAAATGCGTTATCATACTCGCAAAGTTTTGGGCAACCATTTGCTGAACGTGGCCACCTATCAATGGGACACGTCCCGAACAGCAGCACAACTTCGCGGTCAAGCTGGGTCGTATCGAAGGGGACAGACGAGGCAGAACGCGGCCAGTGCATCAGCACTTGCAACCAGAGCGGGAAAGAATTCGAAAGACAGAGTGGAGACCCCCTCCCCATCCCCATCACCGGCCCCACGAGGCTCTCCCCCTCCCCACCTCGACGAGCGCGACGGCGTGCTCGGCGGGCCGCGCGGCCGGTGGGCCGCGCTCCTGGTACGCGATGACGACGTGGTTGCGAGCGCCCCTGATGATGACGAGCGGCTCGTGCGACGACGGGCCCACCTCCTCGCGCGCCTCGAACGAGAAGCTGTAGCGCAGCGTGCCCCCGTAGGCCGAGAGCTGCACGCACACGCGGCGACGGCGGCACCGACGTCAGCGGCGCCGGCCGGGCACACGGACCGGCGAACTCGGCCTCATCGCACGGCCAGATCGACACGCCGTCGCGGTCAAAGCAGTTGATGCCACGAGCAAAAAGGCAAAGAGCCCCCGCATAGCCTTAACAGACTGTTGGGGCAAGTGCTGTTAGCGAGCCCTCACAGTGTGTGACACTGCACAGTCGTGAATCACTGTGAACACATTGTGAGTTTATGCATCAGAATATTGATTTATACTGGAGGAATATGATAAGCTATGAAGCCATTTTTCACACATGTCCAGAGCATGTATCTCTATGCTAGTCTGTAGGTCTCTATGTGCGTCTATGAGTCCCTATGTGAGATCGCACAGCAGTGAAATTCAACAAACGCATTGGAGCAATCCACCACCTCGCATCAACTGAAGCCATTTCCTGCATAACTACTAATTTGGACAGAGCGTTAGTACGATTTCTATTCACACGGAAAGAGGAAGGGGAGGAAGGGAAAGAATCAGACAAAGGAGGAAGTGACCTTGTGACCCAGGAACTGCTTGGGCAGCCTCCAGTAGAACGGCTCTCCGGGCAGCTCCAGCAGAGCCTCGTCGGCGCTCACAACGACGTCCGGGCGCTGGTAGCGCACGCCGCGCGTCGTCTCGCGCAGCGCGGCCTGGTCCACCACCGGCAGCACCACCTGCTCGTGGCCAAGCGTCACCTGCACGCGGCGAGACCACACCGGTAACGCACTCATCCACGCTTCTACTCCACGTGGACCCCCTTGGTTACTCCACATGGACCCCCTTGGTTACTAGATATGGGGCCCTTTTGGCTACTAGACATGGAGCCCCTTGGCTACTTCACATGGACCCTCGTGGCGTTATGGTCCAAATTTGTCAAATGTCATATACTACTCGGAAATTACTTCATTGAGAAAATTCACATCGCGACACGGTCCCCTACTGGTGGACCAATGCTACTCGCAGATCATCGGCACACGGGGAAAGCTGCTACCTGGGGTCCCCAAGGCTAAACTGCCGCTGGACCCATGAGATGTACTGATGGGAAGCGTGTGGCATAAATAATTCGTGACGACGACGATGATGACATTTCGTTTGATGGGCCACTCTCCTTTTGGCGCGTGAACGCGGTCAGGCGAACAAAGTGAATTTCCGTAAAGCGGTGGTGTGTGGCGGTGTTCGCGGTAGCGGTGCTGTCGCACCTCCTGCCGCACGAGCCCCAGCGCCTCGGAGCACTCGGAGGAGACCCCGAAGCAGAAGCACTGGCTGCAGCCCTGCGGGTTCCCGGCGTGGAGGCCGAACATCCCCGGGCCACACGCGTCGCACTTCAGCCCGTGGGCGTTGGGCTGCGTGTGGCGGCGAGGGAGGGGGAGGGGAGAGAGGGGCGGTCGACACACGGGCGGCGAGTGGCGTCGACGTCGATCGGGCACCGATTCAACTGCTGCATTGCTCGCCGGTGGTCAGTCGCCTCCTGATCACTCGTCTGCAGATACTGCCGTGGTCAATGTTCCCGTGAACTTCACTCACTCGCCCGCTACTTTCGCTCACTGAAGGTCAGTCAACTCCTTATAACTCTTATATCACGACGACGATAATTACTGTCCCTATGAATCTCCCTCATTAATTCAGCCACTCATCCACTCATCTCTCTTCTCTCTCTCTGCACCGTCCCTTGCATTCATCCACTTTGGGATTCCCACCTATTGTCGATTTTCCCCGATGTCTCACAATAACCCTGCCCTGTTGACCATTTTCTACAACTCTGCTGCCTGTTGGGCCTGCATTTAGGCACCGAGGTTTAAGCCCAAGACGAATTGAGCAGCGCGCGGAGCCGCGTCACGATGTGTCTGTGTGTAGTCTGCGTACACAAGCGGAGTCTCAGCGGCACACTGGGGGTGCGTTTGGTTTATCTTGAGAAGACGTGGCTGTTCGTTCGCAGACTCAATAACTTTGCCCGGGAAGTTTACACTTGTTGTCTTTGTGTTTGGTTTGACGCGTTTCCACATCGCCATACGCGCTGTCTCGCTGTAAACCTGGAAGGCCGGCCAGCCATATGTGACTTTACCGAAAGAACCAAGAATATATATATACATCTCCTAATACGACAGAGAGCAGCTCTCTGCGGCTCCACCACTGTCAGCATCGTCGACCGGTGAATGTACCGCATCGCATCATCCCCCTGGGAGCACTCAAATTTGAGTGCTGCTTTCTGGGATATGGACAGTGGTCGTCCCATAGACAGATTCTACGTGAGATGAGAATGTCATTTTTTTTCCACCGTAGCATTAGATCCTCCAGTGGCAAAGGAGTGCCACCACACGCTCGACTGAGCATGGACTTCTCTACTGAGTAGTGGTGGCAGATGGAACTGTAGTGAACTACAATAATGTTGCTGCTGACAATTAGAAATTATTTGGGGCACATGTCTGTAACTGAGTGAGTAATTGTGCGATGATGAAGCTCAAAGTGGTCTGCCCGAGTGAACTTGTGTTACAGGGGATTTATTATTTTAAGCTGATTTACGTTTGTGCAGTGTGTTCGCGACACGGCTGAATTCCTTCCGATTTCTAATTGTGCTTCATTGCTGTACTCTGATTTATTTGTTTTTCATTGGTTATTTCGGTAACCCACGTCTCTCTCGCGAACGAGACTCTCTGAAACGCTCACCCTGTCCCCACTAAACAAACCTGAACACAACTCGACGTCGGGGGAGTGGCGGGCACAGCGGCGTGCACGCCGTACACCGTCCCGGCGCCGACCGGCACGTGGGCGGATTACCGGGCGCACGTGACCCACGGGGGCGGCGCACGGCGGTCGGAATCGGGGTCGAGGGGTCAGCGCTGGCGGCCACCGACCGCGTGACCTCCTCACCTTGCACGGGCACTGCCCCGCCGGCTCCGAGCACGAGCAGGACCCCGAGACGGCGTCGCAGGCGTCCGCCCGCGTGCCCGCCGGGTCGCAGCGGCACTGCGCGCAGCGTGGGTATCCGTAGAATCCGTGGCGGCACTCGCCGCACTTCTCCCCCGAGTACTCGGGCCGGCAGTCGCAGCGGCCGCTCCGCTGGTCGCACTGCGGGCTCAACGTACCCACGGGGCTGCACTCGCAGTGCTGCGGGGCACAGGGGCACAACTTCAGGCGGGCCCACGCACGGACGACCCGTTCCTCCATATTGTGGCATTGAGAACAGCAGCATTGATTATTGGCACCGTCGTCTCTTTGTCAGTCGCCGTAACATTCAGTTGTTTTAACTTCATCCCCAAGCTCAAAGTTTGCATCATTTTATTTGGTTCACGTGATTTACATGGTAAAGTGTATTTGGCTCTTGACTGTAGCAGAAATGGTTCATAATAATTACCAGCGAAACGTCGTACTCACATTATAAATGTTGTGGATTTACTCTCCAACACACCGCTGGGCTGAAGTAGTAACTATTTGGGGTTTTGTTTACGTGACAAACCCCTTGCCAATTGGCTGTGTCGGGTGGTGGAGGGTTTTGACACATTTATACTTTTGCGATCTAACCCAAAACACCTTGATTATGAATAATACTGCTCGCGAAAGCCTGCTACGTGTCGAACTGGCATAGTGGTTATCGCACTGTGCTACAAACCCGTCATTTACCGCTCATGGCCAACACCAATGTCTGGGCCTTCCCTATATCGACTCGCCGAGTACCTGGTCCCGGTGTGTAAACATCGACTCCCCGAGTACCTGGTTCCAGTGTGTAAACATCGACTCTCCTAGTACCTGGTTCCAGTGTGTAAACATCGACTCCCCTAGTACCTGGTTCCAGTGTGTAAACATCGACTCCCCTAGTACCTGGTTCCAGTGTGTAAACATCGACTCCCCTAGTACCTGGTTCCAGTGTGTAAACATCGACTCCCCTAGTACCTGGTCCCGGTGTGTAAACATCGACTCTCCTAGTACCTGGTTCCAGTGTGTAAACATCGACTCCCCTAGTACCTGGTACCGGTGTGTAAACATCGACTCCCCTAGTACCTGGTTCCAGTGTGTAAACATCGACTCTCCTAGTACTTGGTCCCGGTGTGTAAACATCGACTCCCCTAGTACCTGGTACCGGTGTGTAAACATCGACTACCCGAGTACCTGATCCCGGTGTGTAAACATCGACTCCCCTAGTACCTGGTACCGGTGTGTAAACATCGACTCCCCTAGTACCTGGTTCCAGTGTGTAAACATCGACTCCCCTAGTACCTGGTACCGGTGTGTAAACATCGACTCCCCTAGTACCTGGTTCCAGTGTGTAAACATCGACTCCCCTAGTACCTGGTTCCAGTGTGTAAACATCGACTCCCCTAGTACCTGGTCCCGGTGTGTAAACATCGACTCTCCTAGTACCTGGTTCCAGTGTGTAAACATCGACTCCCCTAGTACCTGGTCCCGGTGTGTAAACATCGACTCTCCTAGTACCTGGTTCCAGTGTGTAAACATCGACTCCCCGAGTACCTGATCCCGGTGTGTAAACATCGACTCCCCTAGTACCTGGTACCGGTGTGTAAACATCGACTCCCCTAGTACCTGGTTCCAGTGTGTAAACATCGACTCCCCTAGTACCTGGTCCCGGTGTGTAAACATCGACTCCCCTAGTACCTGGTTCCAGTGTGTAAACATCGATTCCCCTAGTACTTGGTCCCGGTGTGTAAACATCGCCACTGAGGAGACAAAGGCGGTTGGGCGTGTTGCTGGCCACAAACCCCTTTGTGCACCATGCCGGCATTCATTGATGCCACTCGCTCACGGCACTTGCCCCCCGAGTCTGTTCAAGGCTACACGGGGGACGTTTGGTCTTTGAGGAACCCGGTGACCAAGGTACCGACTGCTGTCCCCGCGTGCGGGCACTCACCTGGCAGCCGTGCGCCGGGTCGTGACCCCAGCAGTTGGGGGAGCAGCGGTCACAGCGCGCCCCCTCCGTGTTCGGGGGGCAGATGCATCGCCCGGACACGGCGTCGCAGTTGCTGCCCGTGTGATCGCACTCGCACCCTGCGTCACGCGCAGAGACATTCAACTTAGTTCGGCTCCGCCTCACGTTTATTTAGCTCTACGGTTCGTTCGTCGCATGTGACAACGAGATCTGAAGTAACCCAGGCTGAAATTACAAATGGGGCCTTTGGCATCATCAGGACATGGGTGGTGGTCAAACCGTAAAGGAAATGCACTAAATAGAGAGAGAGAGGGGGGGGGGGGCATAAAACCGCAGCAGCCTGGGGCCCCCCTCAGAGTAGATGGGGAGCGGGAGTATAGAAGTTAGCGCTACGCTGCGCTACCAACCCGGCGACCCGAGTTCGATTCCCCCTCGCGGCCAACACCAGTGACGATTATTTGAATCGGTCCTGGGCCTCCCCTAGGTCGACTCAGCCTCAAATGAGTACCTGGTGTGGTGTGTAGCAAACATCACCATTGGGGAGGCAAATGCGGCCGGGCGTGGTGCTGGCCACCCACCTCCTCGAGTACCGTTGTGGCCTTCACGGGTGCTGCTCGCTAACAGCACTTGCCCCTACAGTCTGTTACGGCTACACGGGGAGGGAGGTGGGGGGGGTGCGAAATCGTTGTCTTTGTGTGTCCCTAGTAAACTCACGGGTGCAGCCGCCCTCCTTGAAGTCGTAGTGTCCCGGCGCACAGCGGTCGCACTGCCGCCCCACCACGCCGGGCTGGCAGTGGCACTGGCCGCTCTCGTCGCAGTCGAACGAGAACGCGCCAAACGAGTTGCAGTTGCAGGGCGCGCACCCCGTGGGCTGCTGGCTCATCCCGTAGTGGCGCGCCTGGAGGGGGACGGAACGCACGGACGGGACAGACGGGACGCGGGTCCCGCTCGCCGTCACCCAAGCAGCGAGACCCGGTGCTTGCTGCGGTAACGCGGCACTCGGGAGGGACTCTCAGGGCGCTTGGCGGGGAAGCTACGGCCCGTGGCTTCACGTCACGCGGCTCACGGCCACAGGAGGACGACCTCTTACACACGGAGGCCACAGGCGATTGGTACCCGTGCATCTTACTTGGGAAGGTAGGTAAAGGGGCAGTCCTGCAATTGCTGTGCTCGCGCCACTGCCGGCGGAAGGGCCTCCACTGGAGGGAGCTCCAGAGGAAATGCTCTCTCGAGGGTGTTTTTGCCTACTCTTCCATCCTGGCCAGATGTCTTCCAAGGGGTGGAAGTACCCACACTTTACCTCACCATCGCTTGACCTGCCGCTTCGTCTGTGGCCGTGCCCATGAATACCGCTGGGGCGGACAGAGACGGTCGGGGTAGGGGGACTTAAGGAATATGCGCCGACATCGCGCACGGAGAGCGAATCGATCCGGCCACCTCTGGATTGCACGGCGGCTTCTCGCTGTCGCACCACCGTGGCACGCCGCTTCGCGGCGTAGGAGCGAGAACGCCTGCTGGCACCCGCATGGATCGCCTGCGCATTACGGGAGGCCGCAAGAGTGAGGATTGCAGCAGCTGCCTATTGGTGCTGCACAGCCCACGGGGCGGGAGCGAGCGCAGTGTGGACAATCAGAAACCGCAGCCCGTCGCCAGCGAGCATAGGAACTAGCGAGCGAAGGAGCGAGCGTGTGAAGGAGCGCGAGAAGGAGCGAGCGTGTGAAGGAGCGAGCGAAGGAGCGAGCGTGTGAAGGAGCGAGCGAGCGAGAGCGTTGGGAGGGGGCGTCGCCCGTTAAAGTACCCCGCCGGAGTGCGGAAGGCCGGCCCTGCGGTAGGAGCCGCGGGGGCAGCCCCCGGCGAGGCTGCTCTGCTGCTGCTGCAGCAGCTGCTTGTTAAACTCGCAGCGCTTCCCCGAGAACTCCGGCCTGCAGGCGCAACGGCCGTGCTTGTCGCAGGCGGACGACACGGCGCCCTCCAGGCTGCAGCGACACGGCTGGCACTTGCGCTGCTGAGCGTCCCACCAGCAGTTGGGCTTCGCCGGCGCCGCGTCGAGGAGGCAGAGAAAGGACGGACGGACGGATGGACGGAGGGAAAGAGACAGACAAGGGAGGAAAACAGAAGGAGCGGAGAGACGAGGGCAGGCAGTGTGAGCGAAGACGCAGCGGTGAAGTCGCAGCGTGAGAAATGCTGATGGCGAAGGTTGAAATTCAGCAGCGACTAGGTTTGGGAGGTTTTAAGCAGAGGAAAGGGAGCCAGCGAGGGATGAAAGTAGAACAGCAGTTATGGGGATTTATTTTTCTTCAAAGATTGTTCACAAAGTAGTCCAACCCATATGGACACGTTCCTAGGTTTGCGAGATTTATGTGAATAATTAAAAGTAATAGGCAATTGCCAATTCGCTCACGAACGCATCCCCATGCCATGCTGGTTTCGGGGTTCTTTAACCTTACCGAGCCACAGTGAAACATTGGTAAAAAGGGCACCCAGAACCAGCCCATAGATCCCACGCCGCTGACGTTAGCCGTGGCCGGGATTCGAACTCGGGTTTCCGGGTTTATTGAGGTAGGCGACCAGGAAAAATATTTCCGCACCCGGCAGGACCACATCCATCATTCTTCTCACTCTGTCACGTGACTGCTAGAGGCCACGTGACACAGACTCCACCGGCGGCCCCGCAAGACGGCGGTGTGAGACGTGCAGGGCCGGTTCTCACCACGCAGTGGTCGCACTGCCTCCCGGCCACGTTGGGCTTGCACTCGCACTGGCCCGTCACGGCATCGCACGTGTTCGACTGCGAGCCGTTGGAGCTGCACTTGCAAGCTGAGAGCGGGGTGCACACACACGCGCGCACACACGCGTACACACACACGCGCAGAGGAAACGCGCAAAGATTTCATCCGGTCAACATCGCTGCAAAAAAAGCCTACGACAGCCCTGGCGAATATAAGCGGCGGGCTGTCGCTCTCGGAATGCTTTAACCGCGTACCGATTCCACAAAGCTGAAAGCTGCACCACGACATCTTTATCCCATGAAGGGGTGCCAAGTGCCCTCCGAGTCGGCATCCCCCGACGCCGCCGCCGCTGAACCCACGGGGTTGGCGAGCGAGACCCCGTGGCTCGCAAGCGGCCGCTGGGACGCGGTCCGCCCGTGCCCTCGTGCCGCCTCTAGGAGGACGACGACCGAACGCCTTCTCGTGGAAGCATGACGCACGCTATATATATACATCGCTGGAGCAATCCATGCGGATATTTTAATTGCCCATACTTATAATATTAAGACAGACCGTGGCGAGACTATAAACACAAGCACACGCCGCTGCAATCATGGTTTCCCCAGGGCCCAATAACGCTCGCGATAGTTCTGAAAACATTTTAGCGGCAGGCTGTTATCAAACACTCGGGGAATTCACAAGAGTTGTGGCAATTTTCTCGTCTTCCGTTGTTTACACAGATAGTGGAATCTCAGAGCCTGTGTTGCTTCTAAAGAGTATGTTTTGAAGCTCAGTGAACTGACGGCTTCTCATCCCACCCACTGAACACAGCCCTGCCCTTTTTATCACGCAACACAGCGACAGGAGACGTGGGGACACTCAGTGAGACACAGCCGCACTGCTTTTTGTGTTTAGTTTGTTGTCCTTCCCCAGCACCTCTGATTAGCACGGTTGGCTACGTACGGTGCAAAATAAGTTAAACGTACATACATACAACATACGAGACGGAGAAACTAAAATAATGGGGACACGGAGACGTGGGGACACTCAGTGAGACACTTGGACACCATCTCTATACCAGTCCATTCTCACGTAGTGCTTGTCCTGTGGACAGCCCTGGCCTTCGCAAAGACATGCGGGAATTCCACCACGAGCTGGGGGCCACGGAGATCGCTACGGCCCCACTGCCTACCCGAGCGGCATCAACGCGGCCCATCACTCGACTCCGCAGCCGACGGTGTCACGACGGCGACTCGGCGAGCGATGCAAAACTCTGGAGATGTTCCGTCAGTGGCGGAGGAGGCGGCGGTGATGACGGCAGGGTCTCTGCACTCACGCTGGCAGTTCTTGGCGACGATGGCGTCCCCGAAGTAGCCGGTGGTGCAGCGCTCGCAGTGCCACCCGGACGTCTGCCCCACGCAGCGCAGGCACTCGCCCGTAACCGCGTCGCACGCACCCGGCGTGGACAGGTCGACGTTGCCATTGCACTGGCACGGCTGGCAGCTGCCGCCGGGCACGCCCGGGCTCCCGTAGTAGCCGTCGGCGCACCTGCGACGGAGCAGCCGCGCGACCGTGAGCGCCGCCGCGTCGGAGACTCGCGAAAATACCTTCCGATGGAGCCAAACCGGTGGTAGGCATTTACGGTTTATAACAAAAAATGTTTTGTTTTGCAGCAGTTTTCGTCGCCGGGCAACGGGGAGGGTTCGCAGAACGTGTGGAAGCAGAGCGTGTGGAAGCAGCGCGTCTCGCGACTACGCACAACGCGGGGGAACGAGCCGCCGTCAGGGGGGATTCGATGAGGTGCTCCTATACAAATCCCAAAACACTTTTTGTTGAAGACAGGAGAGAGTCAGTCATAGCCATAGGCAATGGCACTCACACAGCTACACAACATATCATTGTGGGCAGGTTATTAAATTGGTCACTTTCCAATTTACATTCACAAATAATCTCAAACCGTCACACGCAGTCACATCGAAACATTTCCTCAGGGTCAACTGCTCTACTTTTCACCCCACCTTGCCCTCCCCCGCGGGGTCACCTGCATGGACAATCGCAACATTGAGCGTAAAACCACGGGGGCATCACACACCACCCAGCCCTGGTGGTGGTAGTGGTGTTGTTGCTATGAACTCGAACCAATGTACCGCGATTTATCAGTGCTGCGAGCGATCTGTAACAGACGCCCTCGTCAGAATGAGCGATGTATCCCAGCGTCAGCTGTCCGCGTCCGTGAGCCTTCAAGGGCCTCCTTTCAAAGGCAGGCTGAGTGGACGGGCGTCAGGTGGCGCCTGACCTTCGACCTCCCTAAAATACATCGCCGGCCGTGCTCGTAAACTTTCGAGGCAACCGGGACGGGGTTAAATCTGGCAGACGGGCTCCGTGTGCCGCAGGTCATTCTCTGAAGGAGGCTCGTTGTCTCCGTGTTGACGCAGCACAGACCCGCGCGTCGTGGACTCCGCCTCTCGCTGCTAACAGGGTCCCACACCGCAACACAAGGAACGCCTTTTCAGCCGCGGTTGCTACCAGAGGCCGCGTGGTGGTGGTGGCTCAGAGGGCAGAGCGCTGTGCCGGCACTGCTGAAATGTTGGGTTCGAATCCGGGTTTCAGACACTACCTGTGATTTAGTTAGTTCGTTAATTAGTTCGTTTGTCCATTACGTTTTTGAGCCAGCTGGCCACGATTATCCAACTCTTTCACGCATGAACTGAGTGTTTCTGTCCTAACATAAAAACTAACAATAACATATTTAAGAATCACAGTTAATAGACAAACAACATATATACTCATAAACATACTAAATACATCTATGTTTATAAGCCCGCGTTCTGAAGTCCAACCAGTTGATGGCGGATATCTGCGCGATCGCTTGCGCAGATGTCCGCCTGGTTAGTGAATCCCGGCACGAGAGACGGGGATTCACGCGTGCTGCTAGCATCGGTTACATCCGGCGTGCGATCGTGATGGACAGGTGGCATTCCGCACACACACACACGCCGGCACAGCGGACGACGGACTCTACCATTCTGCCGCAGCTGAGCAACTCGAGACGTTAAGCAGGGTTGAGCCGGGGTAGCGCCTGGATGGGCGACCACCAAGCACAAAACGGTGGTGTAGGCTGCGGCGATGCTCTCAGCAGAGGGCAGGGCAGCAAAGTCAATTGCTGCCCTCGACTGTTCTAACATCTACGCTGTCACCAATCCACGTTGGCCGGTGCGGTGAAGTAAGGTCGACTAACCCACAAAATCTGCCCGGCGTGGGAAGGCCGTCATCCAGCAGTGGACTCACTGGTAATTACTGCATTACCAGTGAGTCAAAGTGTTGGGTTAAGGAATTAATCAGTAAATAAATAACAGAGGTCACCATGGTGCCTGATGAGATTCAGCACCGCTTATTGGTAACAATCTCTTCTTCATCTTTAAAACAAAGCAAAATAAATGAAGTGGAGGCGAGCAGCGACATCACGGGAACAACTGACGAGGGATGGACGAACGTGACTCTGTTCGAGCGGAGACTGAGAGGGTAGGGGAACGGAGCACAGGGAGACGGCAGAAGAGACGCCAACAGCAGCGGCGGCGGTAGTAGAGGGATGGCCTCACAGAGGTCGGAGGTCATTACTGGACAGGAGGGCATGGGGGAGGCCTTTGCCTGGCGGTGGAGCGTTACCGCCGACAGCAACAACAACAGCAACAACAACATGTTCATTTGTTAATTAACCCACACGGCGAGCGTAGAAGATACAATTGATGCACGGTGGTTAAGACAACCTCCGCTTGAAGTTCTATTCTGGGAAAACGACGCAGCATGCTTTACCCTAAGAGGCAGCGCAGAAAATAGAAAAGCTTGAGCCTACTTTTAGAATTTCAATGGCACACCTTCTTACGAGACTCGCACAGGCACCGCCAAGCCAGTGAATATACAACGATGCATTGTAGGCCAAGGAATGTAAATAACTGCTTCTCAATATTTTTGTTTGCAATACAAGCAAACATGTAATGCTACTATGTTCAATTCGATTCAGGTTATGAAGAAGCCCCCCGCGCATGTGGAGCAAAACGTCGGACATCAAGAAGAACAGTTCACGGCACGACTTGAAAACGCATTGGAGAGCTCAACATTTGAATACATTGCGGCGCTGAGGATATTTCAGAGAATTAAAATCGTAAAGAAGCACTGCTGTTAAATGTTCTACGGTGTTGAAAACACAACTGATCCGGGCTTATGCATCACGCAGAGATAATGAAAGGCACAGCGGTACGTGCGACACGGTGCTCGACGTTACGCAGCGCAGAAAAACATTTTCCACGCTCTGCCACGGCCCAGTGGCGGCGCACCCCACGGCGCCTCTCACCTGTCACATCTTGCTCCCGCGTAGCCCGGGGCGCAGCGATCGCACAGCATCGCTCCGCTGGGCCCCACGCGGCACGTCGGGCTGAAGCTGCGGGACAGCGATTGCGGGAGGGCGGGGGGGACGGTCAGGTCGAGCAGCAGCAGCCAGAGCAGCAGCGCCGGCGTCGCGGACGCGCGGCGCCACGACGCAGCCATGGCTGTCCCGCGGCTGTCGGCTCTCTCTCTCTCCGTTCCTCCGCTCCTTCCTCCGCTCGCGGCCCTTGAGCGCATTCTTCCGCGCCCGCCGGCCCCGTGGTCACGGCGCTATTTTGGTGAAGCCCTTATTTTTGGCACGGCCAGTTGCTGCCGGGATTGGTGCGAGACGCGGTGAATCACGCGGTGTTAGCACCCGCGGCCAAAGCGAGAGACCGATGTTTTTTTAATGGTTCGGTCTGAATTGATGAATTATAAAAATTAGCCGCAAATGACTTTATTAGGTAGAACCATGTCCCGGTATCGTTGGCAGACGCCTATACTCGTTTGCGAAACACAATGCATGCGTAACAGCGTTCGTCCGATAAGATTGGCGGGGAGTGGCGGCACCTCACTGCCACAAACATCGCGGCCCTTTTTTTTCTGATTTAAGCGAAGCCCTCGAGGTGTGAGGCGGTTTAAATACAGAACCGCATCCCGTAGCTTGACAAGACCGCCGAATGCAATAGTGCCGCCCGTTCTCAACGACACGGATCGACTTTTTGAGCGGAGGAGGATGAGGAACGTGACAATGCAAGTTCAACGGAGGGATCACTTCGCACGGTTTCCATTTGGTTTCAACGAAGCCAATCAAAGCGAACCGAACGTTCTCCACCAGCAGGGCCCATCAGGCGCTGGCACGGAGGCAGTGCCTGGGTTTCCGATACCGACGACATTGAACCGAGCTGCAGCACAGGTAGCAACAGGCAAACGGCGCAACGTGGCACGGCTAACGGATGCCAAACAGAGAAGCAACAGGGCGCGTTCACGCCGAGCCCATTAATGTCCGATTGGCAAACGTTCACCACGGTCCAATTTGGCCAAAATGTAAAAATTACTTGCCAATTTCTTAAATGGGAAACACAGAGCAATTGTCAGCCCCGACTGTAAAACAAAACTAAAAGAGACTTTGCAGGGGGAGAGGGGAGAGGGCACAAAACTCAACACAGACAGACGCCCCGGGTCGGGAATCAAATGCAGGCCCTCCTTGCTGCGGGGCACGAGCGTGACCACTTCGCCACCGCCACCACCCTGCCACCCAACGCTCGGTGGACGGCGGTGCTCGTCTCCCATTCACGGCGCCGAGTCATCGATGAACATTGCAGTGAAAGTTGTGAGAAAATCGCCGTTGTTTCTATAAACCCTTTAAACCATAAACGACAAAATGTTGTTTTGAGCTGGCGGTCCGCACAAGGCCGAGAGATTTCGAACGCGTCGCTAGCTCCGCGGGGTCTCTGCGGCCGCTGCCTCGGCACGCCGTGCCACGTGAACGCGCGTGCATGCGTACGTGTGTGCGTACGTGTGTGCTTGCGTGTGTGCGTGCGTACTTGTTGGAGGGGATGGAGAGAGGGCAGGCGCACGGCTGGCAGTCGTGTGGCGTTCCCTCCTGGGCGTTCCCATAAAACCCTGGCAGGCATCGCTCGCAGCGTGGCCCCACCGAGTTGTGTTCACAGTTCTGGGGGGGGAGGGGTGGCGAGGAAATGAGAGGGAAGAGAGAGGGAGTGTCATCACGTGTGCACTTGGGGCCCTTCGTCAATACACCGCGGGATGAGGGCCTTCCGTGCCATACAGGTAATGTCGGTTGTTGACAATGCTTCACCGCGCCGATCGGCGCGTGTCGGTGAATGAAGGGGTGGGTGCGGAGTACAGATCGGGCGCAATACATCGCTCGTGGATCGCTGCGCTGCCAGCGCTCCACATTAGTGAGATCCACGGAGGGGGGGGGGGTTCCAGATCGATCGGTGCGACGCGCAAATCGATGTGGCTAGATCACGGTTAGATCACGGCGGCTGCTGCTGCTGCGGCTGACGATGACGAGGAGGACGACGAGCTACCCCCCGAGCGGCTCCCCACGTCGGGCGCGCGAGCTCACCAGGCAGTTCCCGGAGACGTCATCGCACTCGGTGGCGTGGCCGTGGCAGTCGCAGGGCTCGCACGCCCCGCCGTAGAGGCTGCCGTTGACGCGGCGGTGGCCCCGCACGCACGCCTGCCGCCGCCGCGGGGACACAACGGCGAGTCAGGGGCTGCAGTGGGGGTCACGCAACTCGGTGGGCGGTGGTGTGGGGGGGGGGGTGCCTCGAGAGGGCAGGGGACAGGGGAGCCCATCTAGGGTTGTCACATGCTCCCCTTTTTCCCCGGATCGTGCCCTTGCGCTGCTCTGCTGGGAAATCTGTGAGTCTTCCCAGGACATTAAGAGAATTGCTTTTTTTGTAGTTGTATAGTCATAATAATTATACGTAACATAAGACGAAGTATATACATAATGACCATATTCTCTGGATTATAAGACACTCTGGCAAGTACGACACACTCCAAACGTGTACCCGGTGTCAGTAAAGTTACACAAATCTGGTCTCTCACACACAGACACACATCGACCTTATTATTACGATGCAACCCCCAAACTTTGCTTTAAACTGCAGGGGAAATCGAGTGCGTCATGATCCAGAGAATACGGGAGTTGTTCTCCCATTTCTCCTTCTTCTTGCCGTGACAGATCTCGGTGTTTGTTGGCGTGCCTCTCAAGTGGCGACCCCGAGCCCGTCCCGTGTGGCCAATGCGTAGGGGAGAGGAGGCAAGTTCAAACGTTTCATGGTCCGGCGGGAGTGGCAAGGAGAACGAGTTGAGAGCAAAGGCGTTTTAGGGGGGAGAGTGTGAGAGGGAGGGAAGAAATGAGCGTGAAGAGAAGGAGATGTTACAGACCGTCTCCAGGGGAGCTTGGTGAAGAGCCGTGTCAGAAACATCGAGCTCCTCACTTATCTGGGGTCGAGGCGCAGCATAGAGAAGGATTTTACTGACGGAGGCGGAACAGAGAGCTCAGAAGCACACATTGTAAGAAGGTAAAAAAAGAAATCGGTAAGGTTGCACAGTGTGCCCAAGAATTGAGGTTAAACCCAGGGCATCAAACCTCACGACGGTAGAGAAGGCCACACTTCGTCCTTGTTAAGCAACGTTAGCCGGCGAAGCCTTCCAAGTCGGTGTATTTCTGTTTTAAAAATATATATTTTAAATGGTTCCTCTATTTAATCCCGATCGTGCTGTCGGCTTCACGGGATGAAGAATCCATTGGCATCGCGCAGAGCAGTGCGACCCTTCGTGTGAGAGAACGGCCCACAGAAGTGGATATCACAGAGCTGCTGAGATCCCTTCTTCAAGTGACCTCTGATCCACACAGTCAAGGGAGGCACTATCCTACCCACTCCGCCTGACAGGGTCATTCTCAGAGCTGGAGTTTATTCAAATTAAGTACTGAACCAAATTCATCGCGCTAATAAATGTATTTTTGTCCAGTCATTGTTGATTGTGCTAAGATCATCGAATCACTGCACCGGAAAACCTAGGCTGTAATCACAGGCACTTTGCCTGTATTTGAAACCCGGATTTCAGTGGTGGCAGCTCAGCAGCGCTCTGACCTCTGACCCACCCGGCCAACACCCTCATGCTCATATTAGTATCACTCTACAGCCACGTGTTACGTGGGTTTAACGAGATACTTTTTGGACACACTGTGTATTAATCAAAAACACCAAAGCATAAATATTTTAGGCAACACTTTTAAAGAAAGGTTACAGAGAAACACGAGGAATGGTGTCATTCAAACCCTGGGTTTACAAAATATCTGCTCTCATGGTGCAGGTCCAATAAACAGGCTTCCCATGCGACGGCATTTGAAAGCGTTTACCACGGCTGCTGTTTTAAGTTTGTGGCCATGACAGGCGATCGTGAAACCCTTTGAAAAAGCCACTTTCCAAAATGTTTTAAAACTGCAGCCACCCTCAAGGAAACAGCTTCACAGGCTCCGCTGAGGACATCAAACATTTCTTAACCTCACCTCGCAAGAAGGGCAAATGGAATTTTATTAAATGTCAACCTCGCTTACAGTCCCGGCGCTACGCGTCGGCCGTTTGCACGCAGTGTTGATCTCCGCACAGATCTCTTGATTGAACACAGGCCGGGCCATGCAGTTCCTGAGACTTCTCGTGACCCTGAGCGTCTATCCTGCCACTCGTGGCTCATCTCACGTCTCTAAGTGAGCAGTACAAAGTCCGCAGGCCCTCTCAAGGGAAACTTCAGCCCTCCCAGTTGCTTCAGTTTTTTTTCCCTCCCCACATTTTTATTTTCCCTACTGTGCTATTATCGCTGTGCCGACACGAGGAGCCCATTCGGAAACGCTCGCACGGCCCCCCGCGGCTCTCACGCCTCAGACCCACGGCTGCCTCTCTACATAAAATACACGTCCACCAAAAGGCCTCCAATGAAGGTGCCGCTGGGACAAAGAAGGGCGTTGCCGCATCCCGCTCGGGAAGGTGGCAAGTTGGTGCGGTGCACTAATAAACCTCATCAGAGATGAGCGAGCCCTGAGGCTGGAAGTTTCTGCTTCTGTAGCGGCAATAAGCGCACGGAGGCATCATTACGTGACGTCGCGGCTAGATCCGTTTGCGAACGTGGTCGCACGCGGACGCTCTCTGAGCCCACGGTGTCGCGCCTCGGTACGTGGACCGAGGTTGACGTCGTCACCTCGCACGACGTGCCGCTGTAGCCCGGCGGGCATTGGCACAGCTCCACATCGGAGGCGGCGACGGCGCCGCGCGTCCCCTCCGCCGCCACCTCCAGCATCACCGAGCTGAGCCTGTGCGGGGAGAGGGGCGCGGGGAGAGGGGCACGGTGAAGGCCAAGTGGGGTGTGGAGAGAGGGGTGTGGGCAGAGGGGAACAGGGAGAGGGGCACAGGGAGAGGGGGGCGTGGGGAGAGGGGCGTGGTGAGGACCCCGTGCCACGAAGCCCGTGGTAATAAGCAACATCTGTGTAATTCTAGTTTTTCCCCAACAAGGGCGCTCCTTAAAGGTTCCTGTTAATGTCATGAATGCCTGCATTCTTGGGCAGCAGAATCCATGCACGTGTGATGCAGGTAGGCAGAACGCAGGAATCGAAGGGTTGTCCTGGTAAAACTTTACAATAACCCACGGGTGAATCTTTTTATCTTTGTTGAGCCGTGGATAAGTGTCATCCTCTGCTTGTCTGTTTGCCACGCCAACCAAGAGGCAGTTACCAGCGTGGAGGTAACCTATCCTCGCTTGACTGGAGCACAGAGACAGCACTAAAGCTATTATCCTTGTCCACACCACCAGTTCAAAATAACTGAATGCGTGGCCATTTTGTTTTTTTAAACCACCAATGGGCAGCAGTGAAACGCAGACACAAGTGAAGCCGGTTTGGTCCTCATTAGGACTCATCAGTACGGTACAGCCATCAATGTTCGCTGCCCCCATGCGGCGCTGGCAGCCACGTACACGGAGAGGGCTGTAACCATTGCACTACGGGGGAACACCATCAGCACTTGCGTGAAGCATTTCATTCGATCACTTCACAATCCGCATTCGGCACTTTGGATTGTACCAGCTTCCCATAGATGGGGGATGCACAACGAACTGGTCATGATTGTCGTCGTAGTCATCGTGACGACGACGACGCTCACCGGTAGACGGCGTGTGGCTCGGAGCTGTACGGCACTCGGATGAGGATGGCCGCGAGATCGGTCAGCACCGTCATGAGGTCGTGCTGCGTCACGCCCGCGGCGAAGGAGGAGGACAGTAGGCGCAGCGACACTTGCTGCTCCTCGAAGGGGTGCATGGGGGCCTCCTCGCCGTGCCACACCAGGTGCTGGCCGACCCCCTGGGGACGCCGCAACGTCGTGCCACACGAGGGCGCGGCGGCACCACGCACACGCACGGGGGGGGGGGGGACCGCGCGTGTAAGTGGTTTTGTGTATGCGTGTCATTTTTTTATTTCCCCGACCATAGTCGGGTTGCGCTGTCGGCATCATTCCGCGAGACACGGTGTCCTCATTCAGTTCTCGGGCAGACCACTTCAACACTTCCTGTTGGAGAGGGGCCCGTGGTAGTGAATATCGCAGAGCTACCTCGGAGAGCCCTTCAAGTTCTACACAAGAGCAGGCAGCACTTTCTCGCCTGCACTGCCAATGACAGTCGTGTCCACCACAGAGTAATATCCATCACGTGTATTTTTTTTGTTAATCTTAGAAATAGGATTGAGTGAAATTAAGTGTAGGGGCAAATTTAATTCGATTAGGTTTGCAATGTTTGGTGAGCGGGCTGACACCTTCACCTCGCTACAGCTGGTTAACTCCAGATCTCAGCCGTGCTGGGTCAGCACTCCGATCTCTGAGCCACCCGTTCAAAACCTTTCACGCGGTGGCTAAGCGCCCCCCTTGCTGGGCCCTAACACGTCCATCCGCTCCACGTCGCGCTGCTTGCCCCCTTACCTCCAGGATGACCTCCAGCCGGGCCCGCACGGCTGGAGCGAACATGTCCGGTGGTAAGTCGTACGACAGCGTGAAGCTCAGCTCGCCACCGTAAGCGGTCAGCTGCAAGGGCAGACGATGCACCAGAGTTACGTCCATTGTCATCAACAACCGTCATCAATCATCGTTATCACTGATTATAAATTAACTATGGGAAATGATGAGCAAATCCCTGTACTTTAAATGAGAAAATGTGGGCCATGTCTTATAAACCTGAAAATCCCCTTCTGGAAAACGGTTCTCCATTGCAAAACCTGACCACCCAGAGGACAGAAGACTCCATGAAATATTCAGAATCATCTCCCGGACGGCACCTCTCCCCATTGTAAAGCAACGCCTTCATCGTCATCATCACCTTCTGACTCTCTGCGTAGTAGCGCATTCTCCCTATTATACAGCACACTCTTTTTCTTTCGAAAATGCCTTCAAAAGTTTATTGTGCGTTTTAATTTCTAGAGCGACTTATGGTCTGGAGAATACGATGCAGCATGGGAGGCACCTTATAAATACTAAGCAACGATGACAACAACGACGACGATGATGGTGATGATAATGATGACGATCACCTTGTTTCCCAGGTAGGGGCTGGAGGCCGCCCAGTAGTAAGTGGCCGGTAGCACGCGCCGAGCCATCGTGTTGTTGACGCTGAGCTGCAGCGGCCCGTCGAAGCGGTCCTGCGTGGGCAGCATGGCCTGCTCCCCGCGCCTGTCCATCAGCCGCCAGCCAGACATGTCCGACACCTGGCACGGACGATGGGGGAGAGAGGGGACGGCCGCATCAGCTGATCAGGGCATGGGACACGGGGCACGTGGTACGGGACACGGGGCACGTGGTACGGGACACGGGGAACGTGGTACAAGACACAGGATAAGTGGTATGGAGACACGGGGGACGTGGTACGGGATACGTGGAACGGGACACGGGGCACGTGGTACGGGACACGGGGCACGTGGTACGGGACACGGGGCACATGGTACAAGACCCAGGGCACGTAGTATGGGACACGGGGTGCGGGGGCCTCACCTTTGCGCGTGCCCAGGGGACGCTGTCGCACATTCGTGTGACTCCGAAGCAGAAGCACTCGGTGCAGCCCAGCGCGTTGCTCTCCTGTAGGTTGTAGTGGCCCGGCTTGCAGCTGTCGCAGTGTTTCCCCTGCACATTGGACTGTGGGAGCGGCGACAGCAGCAGCATCATCGTCATGGGCCATGACCTATCCACTGCTGGTTTTATGCCTGGCCACCTCTCAAGGCCCGGCAGTTCAACATTCCATCCCAATTATGTACGCGGTTCCATTTGTCTCGATTTGTTTTCATTTGGCGCCTTCAACCGCGCCACAAGTCGCACTCTAACTCCATGCTCCCTGCCCTTGCCAACTGGCCCCGACTCGGGCATCGAAGTGCGATGGGAGGAGGCCTCCGTCCTCGGGGGGCCGCTCACGTCTCTGCCCTACCTTGCAGATGCACGGCTCCTTGCAGGGGTCCTTGTTGATGCTGCCCTCAGTGCTGCACTTGCACTTGACGCATTTGGGGAAGCCCTTGTAGCCAAACGCGCAGCGGTTGCACCGCTCCCCACCGTAGCCCGGCTTGCACCGGCAGCTCCCTGGTGCCAAGCCTGATGCACGCACGGGGGGACAGGGATTTTACCGTCGGGCTTTCGGGTCGTGCCGAGCGATGCGCGGCACGATGTCGCGCTGGAAAAGTGTCGCGAGCTTCGTCAGGAATTCGCTTTCAGATTGAGGGAGCAGATTTGTTTACTGGAATTAGGTTCGTGGAGAAGCTCCCAGCACGTGGAGTAAAACGTCAGACGTCGGTCCGAACGGTACGACCCAAATGCGTCAGAGAGCTAGACTGCAATGCAACCATGGCAACAACCTAAGTAAGACCATCGCGAGCTTGTAATGAAAATTTACCGCTTGCCCGTTGTATTTCTCTTATTTATTCCAGTACGCAAAAAGGGTTGTCTGACTAGTTTCGCATCATTATGAGACCTCCTTTGCCAGAAACAAGATATTGGAATAGGTTTTACCCTTTTAACTGGCACAAAAACTGACACCTTTATTCAAGGCATCATGTTTGCAATGACCACAACACAAGCAGTCAAAATGCAAACAAAATAAAGGTGTCAGTTTTTGTGCCAGTTAAAAGGGTAAAACCTATTCCAATATCTTGTTTCTGGCAAAGGAGGTCTCATAATGTTAATGCTCACCCCGAGCCCTCAATACTCTGATAATGCGCTGTTTTTGAGTTGTACGCCTTTTGGCGTCTTCTGGTCCAACACCAATGGAGACTAGGCTCTAAGAAAAGCTGTCTCGGGTGTGGACCAATCAAATTCAAGGACAGTGCATATTATTATCAGAGTTGTCTTTTTGTTTGCATTTTGACTGCTTGTGTTGTGGTCATTGCAAACATGATGCCTTGAATAAAGGTGTCAGTTTTTGTGCCAGTTAAAAGGGTAAAACCTATTCCAATAGTTTCGCATCGTTTACAGAAAATGTAAATATCAGTTTGAACGTTCACGTAAAGGACAGCCACTGAACATTGCAGACCATAGGGAGAAATGCTGTTAATGAGCACCTATTAAGGCAGGCGTGGTGCACAAGTGGGTAGTGTGGCCAGACCCGTGCCTGGCTGCCTTTGTTCTCCACGTTCTGATATTTGAACTCCACACAATGGATTATTTTAGTCAAAAAGCCAACAGCGCACTGCTCTAGGAACCTGGCGCCATGTTAGTTTGGTTTCCGGCCGTGTGGTGAGTGACATCTGAACCGGTCCGGGGAGCTCCCCGGTCATGAGTCCGCACTGACCAGCACGGCGAAGTACAATCAAACAATCCCCACCGGCGCGGCGAGGCCTTCGTCCAGCAGTGGATCGACAAAGGGCTGAGAATTATTTTGGTTACTACCCTCACCGTCGGCGGAGGAGCTCTCCTTGTCGTCCTTGACGCAGACCTTGCTGAGGGAGCCCACGGGGTTGCAGTTGCAGGGTCGGCAGGGGTTGGGGTCCATGGGCCGCACCTGCGCGTGGACACGGCCAGCGGCGGCGCGAGGTCACGCCCAGCTCAATTCCCTCGCTTCCCTTGCTGGGGGATTTCACAGCCACGACCCTCGCGACCCTTGCGACCTTCGCGATGCGTTTGACCGTCACGACGCGCGGACCTTGCAACCCTGGGGAACCTCGCTACGTGCACAATGTGCACGACCCTGGCGACCCTCGCGACCTTGGCGACCCTCGGGGCCTTCATTCCGAGTGCAGCGATGCGGCCCAGCCGTGGCGACAATAAAATTAACTTCCCGGGCGCAAAGGTGCATCGTGGAGGGAGCGATCGAATACCAAACTCCCGAACGTCGACGCGGTCGAGATTCGTCGTGCGGCACGTACCGATTGAACCCGGATGGCGGTAATGCGGTTCTCAGGTTTCAAGCGATACAATGCTACAACGCCGCTTATGCTTCACGGTGGATATTAAATATCACGCGACGTCACCCCAAATGAGTCGGCCATTGCCTTTACGGTCCACAACTGAAAGTCTACCCACGAATTAGACGACTGGGATCACCCAGAGCAACACCGTCGCCCGCTGCAAAACTACGGAGCGCAGCACCTTTGTGATAGTCTCGCACTGTAAGAATGGCGCGAATACTAAATGTACTTACGATTGCATTTGTTCTTCCCAACTCGCGTAAAAAAAATACATTTTGGAGAAAGTTTATTACATCCTGATTGTGTTTGGTGAGCACGTGCCAGTGTCTCCATCGCTCAACGACAGGACGAATCACCAGGACCGAGTGTTTTTGGCTATTTGGTCAAAATGTGACATTGACCCACCGTTTTTATGATTATTGTAGGTTAGTGCGACCATGGCTGGGCCCGGTAACATTGTTAAGTTGTGATGGGATTCTATCCTGGACACCTTTGCTATTATGATTACAACACAATTACATTTATTATTGCTGTTATTATTGTGCTTCTTTACTCAGGAAAGCCTCACTGAATATAAATAATCTTTTTTAGGAGGGTCCTGCCAAGTTTTTTGCAGAAGGAGAAGGTGATTGCTGCGTAAGATCCCAATTGAGTAATTTGCAGATATTTATTTTACTTGGCAAATTGGGACCCTAGCAGCAGCACACAAAGGCCTACTGGCGTCTAAGGCCCACTGCAAAGCAGGCGGCGTGTACTTGCACGGTTAACACAGACACCCTAGCATTAACCAGCACATGCTGGAGCCGAACCGTGAACCTCTACAACGAGCGGGCGAATGCCCCTCTGCTGTGCCGAGTGTCTAAACGTGACGTCCCCGAAGACGTTGCGAGGACAGTACGAATGGAAGGCTCAAGAGGGAGTGGCAGAGGGTGGTGGGTCGAGATGGAGTGGAGACAGATCAGCGCAGGAGAGGAACACAGAGCAGCTTGGAGGCAGCGACACATCGAGGCAAGCGAGCGCAGATGCGCCGCGTCGGTCACGAAGCTGGCGACGATGGCGACGGCGAAGGTGGCGACGAGCACCTTCGGCGGTCTGAAGTATTCGTCGACGCAGATCTCGCAGTTCACGCCGGCCGTGTTCTGCGAGCAGTTGAGGCAGACTCCGCCGCCGACGAACTTGCCGGCCGTGTTGAGGCTCAGGTTCCTCCGCGCGACGTCTGGGTCGTAGTAGCATTCGCCCGCCTTCCCGTGGCAGTTACACTCTGCCCGTTAGAACACACGATTGACAGCGGGTAAAAGTTAAAGGCGCAGCCCTGAAATTGTCCGCTCATGCCTCTGCTGGCCCAAGGGCCTCCGCTAGAGGGCGATATCGTTTATCTCTTTAGAGGACATCGCTGCCTGCTGTTCCAACGTCCACGCTGGCCAGACGTATCAGAAGGGGCCAGAGTACCCACATTTTGCGCCACCCCACGTGACCTGCCGATCGACTAACTGTGACGAACCCATTTATGCCAGGGGACGGGATCGAACCGGTGATAGCTGGATCGCCACGGCACTGTGGCAGCAGCGTCCGTGTTTATCCGATGGTCCGAACAGATAAACATCCCCTCTTGGCGGAAGCCCCTTGCCGCTTCTGGCAGGAAAGGGGCACGCTCACCGCCCGTCCGCCGACGCGGCCGTTAGACAAGAGGAGCGGTGAGAAAGGAAGCGAGGGGCGACTCTTACTCTCACACAGGTTCCCACTCGCCACGGTGCCCGGCTGCCAGGACATCTGGTGGTACCCGGGGCAGCAGCGGTTGCAGCTCTCTCCGCACGTGTTGTGCTCGCACTGGCACGTGTGTTTCTGCGGTGGGAGAAGAGGAGAGGATGTGTGGGTGAGGGGGCGCAGGGGGGGGGGGAGGGGGCCCAGGGGAGGGGGGGTCAGTCAAGCACCACAACGAAGAATCCATTGAGTAAATTAATACATTCGATATGGTAATGGGTAAATGGGCAACCCTGCAATTGCTTGCTCCAGTCACCGCTGGTGGAAAGACCTTCCTTGATCCATAACCCCTCTAGAGGATAATTGGCCAGCTCTTTCACACTGGACAGATGTTTTGGAAGAGGTGAGAGTGCCCACACTTTACCCCACCACACAGGACCTGCTGACCGGCTAAATATGGCGAACCACAATCACGCATACCACGTGACTGGAAGCCCCGCCGCCCCCGCCCGCCTCCCCTGTAGAGCCACAACCGATCAAAATCATCATTGAAATATAATTAGTTTCTGTTAAGTTATAGTCGGAGAAAAGGAGTGGGGCAGGATACCTAGCCAGGGTGTCAGATGACCGATGGGTGGAGATGAACAACGGAATGAAGGCCGATGGAGGGGAAGTGACATTTCTAGATTTAAAGCTTTTGTGACTGCAAGGATCCATACTCTTTGGGTCTATTCGGTAAAGTCACGTAGGTAAAAAAGAAAACAACAAAAATCACGACGTTTCGGCACCAAACACAAGTGGCTGTTCTCTAGACAGTCTGGTCCCTTCACCTGATGAAGGCCACTTGTGTTGTGGCCGAAACGTCGTGATTTTTGTTGTTTTATTTTTTACCTACGGGAAGTGACACGCCGCCAGGGTCATGGCTGTACCTTGGTGCTCGAGTCGTAGAGGCAGGCCCTGGCGTGGCCGTAGCAGATGCACATCCCGCCAACCGAGATGTCTTTCACCGAGTAGTAGTACTGGAACGGCATAGGTGGCCATGACACCAGGGGTGAGTAACGCCCTGCCGAGGTTACCACCTCCGCGGTACAAAACACGGGGACGTGTCACGACGTCGTGAGAGTGGAGAACAACGAGTCAAGTCATCGTCTTGGAGCAAGGACTTCTTGTTGTTACTTTTTACGCAACGAACAAAAAATGGATTCATCATCACAGCAGCTGCCTTCTCAAGGAGAGGGACAATCCTGGGAAAATCAGGACAGGTGGCAACCCCTAGCCGAGCCACTGAGGCAGCATGCAGCAGTAGGCAATCACTGCACGGATGGTTTATAACAAGGATGGCACCACTGTGCCCTTGTCTTATTGTCCTGCTGCTGTCTAAAATAATTACCACAAATTTGACTCTTTTGAGTCAGTGGCCTAAACAAGGCTGTGTGCTTGATACACGTGGTACGGTGCCCAATGGTCACCCTTTGTGGGTTCAGAATGTTTCTTTTGACAGGGAGGCTTCGCGAACACACGCTCGCCTCTCCCTCGCCAAATCAGGAAAACCATTCGTGAGGAGCATGGGGCGGAAGGAAGGGGGAGGGGGGCACGGGTGGACCAGCTAAGCAAGAGACGAGTACAGTATTTATTCGAAGGTCAGCGTCGGATATAAACATCGTCTGGGCGTACTGCACGCTTTGTTTTGTCACGGTCGCGGTGGCAAGTAAACATCCGTGGCGGCGGTGGTGCACGTGCGTACGCGGCGGGTCACGATGGGGTCGAGCTCCTGCGGGCCGTGGTGGTTCAGGGTCATCAGGTCGGCGTTGAGCGTGCGGATTCGCTGGAAGCTGAAGCGGATGAATCGCGCCGATGTGAACTCCATCAGAGCCGGGGAGGGGTCGTCCGCGCTCGGCCGCCCGTTTATCATCGAGGTGTGGATCTGCGCACATCATCGGCGTTACAATCGTCATCGCTCTCGCTGTCGTCATTATCATCATCACCGTCGTTGACATCAAAATTGTCGTAATAAAATTCCATGATCATTATTATCGTCATGGTCATCATCGTCATGGTGATCATCGTCGTTGTCATCATCGTCATGACCATCATCGTCATGGTCATCATCGTCATGGTCATCATTGTCGTTGTCATCATCGTCATGGTCATCATCGTCATGGTCATCATCGTCATGGTCATCATCGTCGTTGTCATCATTGTCATGGTCATCATCGTCATGGTCATCATCGTCGTTGCCATCATCGTCATGGTAATCATCGTCATGGTCATCATCGTCATGGTCATCATCGTCATGGTAATCATCATCATGGTCATCATCGTCATGGTCATCATCGTCGTTGTCATCATCGTCATGGTCATCATCGTCATGGTCATCATCGTCGTTGTCATCATCGTCGTTGCCATCATCGTCATGGTAATCATCGTCATGGTAATCATCGTCATGGTCATCATCGTCATGGTCATCATCGTCGTTGTCATCATCGTCATGGTCATCATCGTCATGGTCATCATCGTCATGGCCATCATCGTTGTTGTCATCATCGTCATGGTCATCATCGTCGTTGTCATCATCGTCGTTGTCATCATCATCAGCCACGATCTAGTCGCTCCGTGACCAAGGCCTACACGAGCTGTCACAACAATCCCATGGATCCCGCACGCGAGCTCATTCCACGGCTCCATCTCTGCAGCGGCGGTGCTTGTCGAGGCAGCGCAGCCGGGGTGCCCAAAAGTGTGGGGCAAAAGGGGGCACACTTTCCCCGGGCCTCACACCAACGGGGGCTCCTGATCTGTCGCTAACGAATTAGGGGGCACCGCGTGGATTTCTGCCCCGGGCCTCCAGGAAAGTCTGGAAGAGCCTGCGCCGAGCTGATAGGCGGTGGTGATTACGTGTACACCACACCCGAGTCTCGGAATGTAATAGTTTGCGTCGGAGCGTTTCCTTAAGGAAGGAGAGCCTTCAGCAGAGTCATTAGCCGAGTCTCTGCGGACCAAACAAATCCAAGGCTACGAACGCTGCTTCGCACGTTCACTCCCGAGCAGCCCACCTCCCTGGTGGCGTTCGCGCAGTCGTCTCTGCTTTAGATTTACACTTTGCAGGAGAAACGACGCACGAGTCGCGCCGGCTGTATACGTGCGGGAATTTACGGCAATTAGGCGCAGCCTGGGAAATGAGGGGTGAAAAAAAAACCGGGGCAGATGTTCAAATTCAATCGCTCTCATTGTGCGTCGAGTTCTCGTTTCATCACGATGAATGATTGCACCGATTTTTTTTTTTGAACACGCAAACAAATTCCACGCAATCTGCGATTGCCTCGCTTTGCGCGCTTGTCGGGAGGTTAACGTTACGGCGCGGAAGCTGGAAACTCGCACGTGAACTTTTCAACTGTTATGTTTATATGTACGGTTTATTGCATGTATAAGTTCACTGCAGCTGCAACCCGATGTAGTGTTGTGTGACTGCTTAGTCGCAGAGTCGGCAAGTATTTAAAACAAACGGATGACGAGGAGTGCCGGGCATTGCGATCCAGAGTGTTCTGCGGCTCTGCGGTGTCTGGGATTGAGCTGTCTTGAAGTGTAAACAAGGAAGTTTTTACGTAAATCAGTTTTACTAACAACAAGGATACATTGTTTCTAATTATAGAACTTTGGGACAAAGTGAATTTAAGACCAGCAGAGTGTATAACGATGTGGTCACGACAGTACCATCTACGGCCAGCCATATGTGTCTCTCTGACATTCCGGAGAAAGTGCTGCCCCCTCTCCGCGTCGACTTAGGGATCTATTGAAAGGTTCTCAGAAGTATATCCGGGATATCTCCTTCCGCGGGCCGTTCTCTAACACTAAGGGCTGCATCCGAACGGATAACTATTCGTCTCGTCACACGATGGCGGTCGCGCAATCGGGCTAACCTTTTTGGAAAAAAAAACATTTAGAAAGATACAAACGGACTCGCAACAAGCGCACGCACACGGTACGCGTACCTCCCCGTTCTCGAGCGGCACCAGCCGGGAGTAGTAGGATGTGCAGATGACCTCGTCGTCGCGCCGGTAGGTGGGGTTGCCGATGGTGGGCATGACGCTATAGCGGAGGAGGCAGTCGGCGTCGGTGACGGCGTAGTACTGCCACGGCGTGTACGTCACGCCGTCCAGCGAGCGCTCCAGCACCCAGCTGCCGGGCCTCGGAGAGTTGGCCGCTTTCAGGATCACGTAGGCGATCTGGAAGACCTGCGCGCACGCACACACGGGGAGAGAGGGCCCGCGGTGGAGGTGGCAAGCGGTGTGGAAGGAGATCGTCGTCGTCAAGCCGTGGGTAATCCACTGCTGGACCAAGGCGTCCAAGCCACCGCAACCTATAACAATCCTGTGATGCGACAATCCACGCAGGACCTGCGCACGACCTTATTCTGTCGCTCCAGCTCCTCGGTGGACGTACACTCAGATGCAATCCACCTCTTGGCTACCGTTAAATTAAATAAAAAGGCCAACATTCTATGTTACCCAGACTTGACCCTCAACTGCTACCAGCTGTCACGTATCTTTGTCAACCGCTTGATCGTAACTTTTATCATCATCATCAGCCATGATCTATTCGCCGCTGGATGAACTGGGGAACCCCGAGTTCGATTCCCGACAATGGCGAACAATATCCGAACAAGTCCTTCGGCCCTCTCCCATCACCAACCCGTATTGACCAGCGTGGTGACGTAAGGCCGCATCTAGCGCATCGTCCTAGGGCCCCATGGACATTGCGGTGTGGGGAGGCCTTCATCCAGCAGTGGAATGACGACGGGCTGCGATCTCAAATGAGCGCATCGCGTTCCGAGGTCGGCACCCAGGTGCAGCTCGTGGTGAAAGAGAACAAAAGCACCCCCCGGACGAGCGGCTAGCGAGAAAGCCCCGGGGGCGGGCGACAGCGAAGCTCTCGGTCTCCGCAGCTGCGCCGCTCGGACGCCGGGACAATGGCCGCATTTAGCACCGGGCGGCACGGGGGGAGGGGGAAGGCAGCGCCACGTGGCATTCCACCGGCCACGGCGAGCCGGCGCCGTGGCGCGATCGTGATCCCCCCTGCCACGCGGCGTCCCGGTGGTGGGACGCCAGCCGTGCGGACGCTGCAGCCGGCACAGTCGCCAAGCCGCGCGCCGTGGTGTTGGAGCTCAGGCTGAGAGCCACGGTCTCCTCCGCACACTCCGCTTGAAGCCGAGGGAATGCACTTGACACATTCTGGAGGTTGGCTCGAGCCAATCATCCCTCCCGGGTCGATAAAACAAGTACCACTGTGCAGGGAAGTCAACCGTGGTTTCCCGATGGATAGACTTGGCACCGGCCATACGAATGAGTAATCTCCACCGCCGGCTCAGAAGCGCAAACATAAGATGAGCACCGTCTCAATGTTCAAATGATCAAGACATCACTTTGACTTGACTAACTTTGACTATATTTTATTTTATATCTACGTGACTTTACCAAAAGAACCAAAGAGTATGAAATACAATTCGGATTCACATCGTGTCGAATTGCGATTGCATTTAAATGCGATCGCACTTAGACACTGCACGAATGCAGTAGTGCAGTGGACGAGGTAAGATGGCACGTACGCCGCACGCAAAGAGGCTCTCGGCCCCCGAGGCATCGTGGGATTCCAGTCACGCGGAGTGTCAGCGAGTGGCTTTGGGAGGTGAAACCGCCTTGGCGGGCGCGCGGCCAGGGCCGTGTATTTGTGGCTGGGAGGTGGCTCGCAGCTGGGCACCAGTTTGACCCGCGGTGACCCCCGCTGTAAGAAGCGGTTTGACCTCGCAAAGCCTCTCGCTGGGCTCTGCGGCCCCACGGTCCCCCGTCCGCCAGATGTGCCCCGCGCACCCCGGTGTTTACGTCTCGACTCTCGCCTCAGGGGCAGCTTCCTACGTTGGCTCTTTGGCGAATGTTGCAGTGTAGGAGGCTATGGTGCGGGGAGCTATGGTGTAGGAATTCCACATGTAGGAAGTTATTAATAGTACGGACCCCGCTTCACGCTGCAGCTGTGAAACCATGCAGCCAACGGGGTTTAAAGAGAGCGATGTTCTCGTGCAAAGTTGAGGTCTAACTCTGCATTACCAGCGAGATGAGCACAATGTTTAAGCAACCTGACAACCTATATGTAGTACACGAGATGCACCGGGATATCATTATGCAGTATACAATTTATGCTCAAACCACCGGCGCACCATTACATGGTACGTAATGCATATTAAATGCATTAGCATGCGTTACGTAGTACATTTGATATAGACATACATTGATTTATTTTCTCGTGTGTTCGCCCGGGAACTTTTTGAAAACAACGTTAGACACTAACAGACGAGCCTGCTGGCGCTCGCTGCTCCGAGTGCGAGCCGAGCGACGCTGTCGAGGGAAAGCTCCTCGCCGTCTCACTCGGACGGAGTTCGCCACGGGCTCATCGCGAGATCAAAGCCTCGCCCGCTGCGCCATCAACGACCGCGACTTCCAAACGGCCTCCGCCGGAGACGCCGGGCGATTATTCGGGAATGGAGCACGCGACTCACGTGACTCAAGCGACTCCGCCGTTTGATGGCAGTAAGGTCTCGGTTTATGAGCGTGACATCGATGCTGACATCTATACCATCCCACCACCCCTACCTCCATCACCCCCCCCCACCACCCCTACCTCCAGCACCCCCCCCACCACCCCTGCCTCCATCACCCCCCCCCACCACCCTTACCTCCAGCACCCCCCCACCACCCCTACCTCCAGCACCCCCCCACCACCCCTACCTCCAGCACCCCCCCCCCCACCACCCCTACCTCCAGCACCCCCCCCCCACCACCCCTACCTCCAGCACCCCCCCCCACCACCCCTACCTCCAGCACCCCCCCCCACCACCCCTACCTCCAGCACCCCCCCCCCACCACCCCTACCTCCAGCACCCCCCCACCACCCCTGCCTCCATCACCCCCCCCACCACCTCTACCTCCAGCACCCCCCCCCCACCACCCCTACCTCCAGCACCCCCCCCCACCACCCCTACCTCCAGCACCCCCCCACCACCCCTACCTCCAGCACCCCCCCCCACCACCCTTACCTCCAGCACCCCCCCACCACCCCTACCTCCAGCACCCCCCCCCCCACCACCCCTACCTCCAGCACCCCCCCACCACCCCTGCCTCCATCACCCCCCACCACCCCTACCTCCACCCCGCCCTTACGCTACAGGGCTCCCACGCGTTACCTGTCGGAGGTCGAGGGTGATGGTGACCCTGTGGTACTGCTCGCCGTTCTGGATGCTGGGACTCTGCCACCAGCTGTTGGTCCCGTCAATGGCATGCTGTATCGAGTGGCGCTCTGCGGAGACGGGGTCACGGACGGACCACGGGGGGGGGGGGGGGGGCTCAGGATACGGCGTTTTTAACGAGCGCATGGTCACCCACAGTGTACTTGAGAGTTTCTGGGATTGATTCTGATAGTAGTCGAACACGGCAACATTGCCCCTTACTGGGAGAATATACCCGTCTGTGAACAACAGCACCTTTGTGAAAGCCTGCT
The DNA here is from genome assembly GCF_048934315.1 of Petromyzon marinus. NCBI lineage: Eukaryota > Metazoa > Chordata > Hyperoartia > Petromyzontiformes > Petromyzontidae > Petromyzon > Petromyzon marinus. Next base: position 1,212,060 of record NC_133689.1, on the reverse strand, counting down.
GAAATAGCAATGGCTGAAATTCCACATGTAGTAGTTCATAATTGTCACGATTTACGCTGGCGATTTGATTCCTAACATTGTTTTGATCTTCCCCTTGCTTCCAAGCTACAAATGCCACCGCTAACCTGCAAAGTGTCTTGAGATGCATTCCACCATACATCCATTAAACAATGACCAAAACATCCGTGGCACTGCAATGCCGGTGGTGCAATCAGCTCAACCGGACAAAGGGCGCACAACCGCAAACACCCACGCGCGTGCGCATGCGTTCGCTCGTTCGCTCGCTCGCTCGCTCGTTCGCGCATTTGTGCGTTCGTGCGTTCGCGCGTCCTACCGGCCGGGTTGGCGCTGCGCTGGTCGCACAGGCGGCACTGCGGGTTCCTGAAGGGCCTCCCTGGCACGTGCTCCACCAGCTTGCAGTAGGTCTCGGGCTCTTTCACGCCGCACGTGGCGTTGGCCGTGATCTCCGAGTTGCTGGCCAGGTTGAAGATCGCCGGGAAGAGCCCTGCGCACGTCACGCACGGCAGCAGGGAGCGCCCATACAGTGTCCTTGCTGGCCGTAGTGATGGCTGCTACACGTAGACATTTGACTTAAGCTGGTGCTGTTCGTTACTGTCCGTTTTCTTGTTTTTGTTCGTATGGGAATGTGCTCGGCAAATGTGCACGATACAGTAATAAACATTCATACTGGCACTGCTGTCAAGTGATACAAATATGAACACAGTCAACTCTCGACTATCCGGGCTCATGAGGGAGGGTCTAGAAGACAAACACGTGGATCGCTCAAGACGTGTACAGCACCACCACCGTCTGTTATCTTTCTTCTGCCGACGTGCGTGCGGTCAAGTGGGCACCGAGCCACTGACCCCTCCGAGAGTGAGGAGCAGCTCATCATAGAACTGCATTCTGAAAATATTTTGTTACATTTTATCGAAAGCGCGGTTAATCCGCAACCCGTACACCACCGCGCACTAGTTAACTTTATTATAATCGCTAAGCTCGTTTGCCGATTAAGGGAATTGGTTGGGAAATCTCGCAGCAGTTGAGGTGAGGGGGGCACGAGCCGGGGATTGAAACCGGAGCTGCGGCTTGACCTCTCAGATCGCGGAAAAACGCCGACGGGGGGGAGAAAGAGGGGAGGAGAATGAGGGGGGGGGAATGAGGGGGGGAGAAGGAGGGGGGGAGAAGGAGGGGGGGGGAGAAGGAGGGGGGGGGCGCTTTCACTGAAGGCCGCGACCGCAGCTGTCGGAGCTATTCTGGGACTGCTCGCAAACGCGCAGCACCGAGCGCGGCACCGGCGCCTGTTGGGGCCGCGCCGCGTGGATCACGCACAGCACGAACGGCGCTTCCTCTGAATCAGCGGCACATGCCCTGGTTTGGGAAAAAGCGGCTCTCGCTGCTCAGTTGTCCGTCCTCCCGGTTACAGGTCTCCGCAGGGCCCCGGAAAAAGTCGCAGACGTTTGTACGACCGTCGCAGTGCGCTTCTCGAATGCAACGAATGAGAGGTTCAGCAATTAATTTGATTACGAAGAGCGTAAGCCTAAGTAGATATAACCTGGGTTGCGCCCCATTTCATGGGAGGAACCCGGAGATCACGGAGGAAACCCACGCAGAACAAAGCAACTCCGCACAGAACGGCGCCTCGAGTCAGGATTCGAACCCAGGAGCTTCTTGATGTGGGGCACAAGCGTTACCACTGCACTTTCACCCTACAGTTCCAAATAACATGGCAAAATTATGTTAGGCAACATAGCGCTTGTGGCTGATGGCCAATGCAGTGGTAGTGATTTACGGCCAACGGTGGAAATACAACTTCCTTCCTGAGACGAGCGGCTGATTGGAGCCACCTAAAAAACTCGGCGACGCCGTGGAGGGGGAACGGCAGACATCACCAGGAGCCGCGCGGACTCACGCCGCCGCTGGGGCAACGTCCGTGCGCCCTCGACAAGGGAGCGCCTCATGGGACAAAGGAGGTGAACGGAGTGACTGAGGCCACGGGTTTTTGGAACTCTCACGCCAAAGTGCGACGTAAATGTCAGCGACCAGACGCTCTCGTCTCAACGGTTTCCTGTTTACTGCGGGTTTACTGCCCTGCACTCAGACTAAAGGATCTTGGACACGGGCAGATTAAGCGAGAAATGCTTTGTTGGGTGGGCTGTCTTTCCGCTGCCTGCTGGCAGAGAAAAAACAGCACAAGTTTGGGAAGAGACCACTGCGGAGAGTTTCACGGTCGTGCTGCTCTGCAGCAATCCGATGGTGCTTCCGCGTCATACCGCACGTTGTTCGGAACGATGTCCGACGTTTCACTTCACGTGCTGGGGGCTCATTCAGGAACTGAATTGAAGAAGCTCCCACGCAAGAATGTCTTCATGATGTGCTTGACCAGAAATTGTAATTATGTTTTCTAACGTATTATGAGCATTTTTGGAACACAGCTGCTGAGCACAGGCCTAAAATGTCAAGCATCCAGCAACAAAAAGCATTAATCAGTAAGGTTATTATTATACGAGCTTGCGAATAGAGAGACGATGATGATGATGGGAGGAAGCAATTCCACAGTGGAGCAGTGCAGACAGAGCAGTGTTGTTGTGACCTGCAGTGTGGTGGGTGGGTGAGTTGGTGAGTGTGTTGTTGTGACCTGCAGTGTGGTGGGTGGGTGAGTTGGTGAGTGTGTTGTTGTGACCTGCAGTGTGGTGGGTGGGTGAGTGGGTGAGTGTGTTGTTGTGACCTGCAGTGTGGTGGGTGGGTGATTGGGTGAGTGTTGTTGTGACCTGCAGTGTCGTGACTGGGTGAGTGGGTGAGTGTGTTGTTGTGACCTGCAGTGTGGTGGGTGGGTGAGTGGGTGAGTGTGTTGTTGTGACCTGCAGTGTGGTGGGTGGGTGGGTGTGTTGTTGTGACCTGCAGTGTGGTGGGTGGGTGAGTGGGTGAGTGTTGTTGTGATCTGCAGTGTGGTGGGTGGGTGAGTGGGTGAGTGTTGTTGTTGTGACCTGCAGTGTGGTGGGTGGGTGAGTGGGTGAGTGTTGTTGTGACCTGCAGTGTAGTGGGTGGGTGAGTTGGTGAGTGTGTTGTTGTGACCTGCAGTGTGGTGAGTGGGTGGGTGGGTGAGTGTGTTGTTGTGACCTGCAGTGTGGTGAGTGGGTGAGTGTGTTGTTGTGACCTGCAGTGTGGTGGGTGGGTGAGTGGGTGAGTGTTGTTGTGACCTGCAGTGTAGTGGGTGGGTGAGTAGGTGGGTGAGTGTCCTACTGTGTAGTGGTTGAGCACATCATGGATGAGAGATGAAACATACATTTTGGTACATAGAGCCCTTCTTAATGAAGGTTTAAAATGTATTCAGCAGCCAGGGACATACGGCCTTGATACGTATCTACCAAGAAAACCAAGAAAAAAGCCATTTGTATTGGATAAAATCTTCCATTCATTAAATCAACAAACGTGAAAAACAAATCGGCTGAATGCGGGAACAATTGAACGGCATTACGAATTATTTGCTCACTGTTCCATGCCGCTAGCGGCGAGCCTTGGCGCGAGGTAGCCGCTCCGCCAACTCGCAAGTAACCTGCCGCGTGTAATTTATAGCAATTCCTGTGATGTTTTAACGAAGTGCGAATGCGCTAACGAGTGAGCGAGGCACGGAGTGGTGCAAAACGCAGCCTAGGGGCACGGTCGCTCGCTAGAGGCCGTCCGCTCGCCACGGACAGCCGACCTTTGGCGTCACGAACGGCACGTCCGCATCGCTGAACCCAAGCTCTTGCTATCTCGCTCCGAATCTCTCTCTCTCTCGACTCTGTAGGACCTCAAATGGTGACTGTCTCGTATCTGCCATTCCCCCTTAGCCCAGCTGGAGGCCGTCGCTCGTGGGCTCAGCCACACTCCAAAATGCCAATTTTGAGACATCATCTCAATAGGCAACCCTTCAACCCTCCAGTGGGCCCTAATCCAAATCCAGGGTGAATGCGCTATTGACTTTGACCCTGGATTTGGATAAAAAAATCCTCCATGAACTCACCCTCTCATCTCACTCTCCTCCCCTCCACATCGCTTTCCTTTCTCATCCCTCTCATATCGCTCCGCTCCCCTCCAGGCACTCTCTGTTCCAGACAGCGAGGGCTTTCTGTAAAAGTCTCCAACAAACCTTCGCTCAGTGGGAGGTCTCTCATCCTGCTCTGCTGCCCTCGCTGTCTGGAAGTCGCTTCCCCCCTCCCCCGCCATCCGTGCTGTCGACTCCCTGCTCCTGTTCCTCGTGCAGGCTCAAGACCACCCTCTCTCGTCTCCTCTGTCCCCTGGCTGACTGCGCCCCTCTCCCTGTGTAAACATCACCACTGTTTCCATGCAGCATCTCGAGATGGGATCGCAGTTACACGCTGGAACAATACACGCTGCCTTGTTTTAACACGTCGGCTTTATACTGCAATTTAGTTGAAACGTTTACAAAGGAGACAGTAATAACGCCAAACGCGAGGAAAAATGTGCCTAAAGTATTTAATATACACAGAATGTATGCTATTGTACAATCAAGATTGATATTCAAGTTTATTTTCATACATCAATGAAAATATGTAACAGTATGTACCCAAAAACATGGAGACACACTCATAGATAATCTCGATATAAGATATCATTTTAAATGCCATCTCTAAAGCCATATTTCGTGGAGACCATTAGAGCATTACATTGATTTTATCAGCCCAAATAACACACACAGATGAAATACGTTTGCTGTATCCTTTATCTCGGCTCAGCATATTTTTGGCCCAACGCTCCCCATCGCAGAGGCCGCGCGTGCACAAGACTCGGCCTCGCTGGCTGGGAGGCACGCCCAAGGCCCTACCGGGGGGGGGGGGAGCCTGGCTTGGTGGGACTTCACGGGGACCTTCGTAAGGGAAACGCGCATGTGGGTCCGGCGCATTGGAGGCAGGGGTTGGCGGATCACGTAGTGATTTAGGCACAAGTGGCACTGAGTGGGCATCACGCTGAGAAACGCCCCGCCCGGCGAACCAGACGGCTCACCCGTAAGGTGTGATGAACAAGGTGCAGTCCAGACGGCTCACTCGTCTGTAAGGTGTGATGTGCAAGGTGCAGTCCAGACGGCTCACTCGTCTGTAAGGTGTGATGTGCAAGGTGCAGTCCAGACGGCTCACTCGTCTGTAAGGTGTGATGTGCAAGGTGCAGTCCAGACGGCTCACTCGTCTGTAAGGTGTGATGTGCAAGGTGCAGTCCAGACGGCTCACTCGTCTGTAAGGTGTGATGTGCAAGGTGCAGTCCAGACGGCTCACTCGTCTGTAAGGTGTGATGTGCAAGGTGCAGTCCAGACGGCTCACTCGTCTGTAAGGTGTGATGTGCAAGGTGCAGTCCAGACGGCTCACTCGTCTGCAAGGTGTGATGTGCAAGGTGCAATCCAGACGGCTCACTCGTCTGCAAGGTGTGATGAGCAAGGTGCAGTCCAGACGGCTCACTCGTCTGTAAGGTGTGATGTGCAAGGTGCAATCCAAGCACTGGAGCAATGGCTGAGGGCCACTGCAGTGCACTCCGTGTGCTTGTGTCTTTGAGTTACGTCGCTTACCAACCCAGGTTAAGGATGTTAATGACTTGGCTCTCTCCGTCTATATCTGTCCATAAGCTGGGGCTGGGTAACTCGAGCAAATACGATCCAATGTAAATACAACTTCAGTCTAAAGTTGTTTTTGCTATTTGGGACTTATACGAGAAGAAACCCAGACACTTTGATCAAAGGGTCGCGCAAGGAGTTGGCGACAAAAACCATCGATAAACAGATCCACATTTTCCTTTGAGCCTTTTCGGCGTAATTAAGGGTGACCTCATCTCGTCATCGCGCGGCTTGAATCCTAACATCATCGTCGCTAATTAAATGCCATACGCTGGAAAGTGTTATCGAACCCGTGCGTGAGCATGATTTTTCTTCCTCGCTTCTTTAGGCGCACGTGACGTTCTTGCAACAGAGCACAATCGGACGGCACCGCGATAATTTTCACCCCCGCGTGATTGATGGGTCCAGACAACGCAACGTTGCTCAGAGTCTGGGCGCCTGCATCCTGTCCGGGGCTTCAGGCTCGTTTATTTATAGCCGGTGTGGACGTTCCACCGGTGCCAGAAATGGAGGCGACAGGGGGGGGGGGCGCTTCTCTTTCCCCAATGCCCTGCGAGTGATAAACCTCGCCGTGAAGCCACGCGGCGAAGCACAACTGCGGACTCACGCGGATGGCAACGCTTCTCCCGGTGCCCCTGCCGATAAACCTTCTCACTAGCGCCCGCGTTCAGTGGGTGGTCTGAGGCTGCCCACGTCGAACGACTGCTCAAGCTATGCAAGAGTTTCAAAGCTCGCTCCTGGTTGATTTATGAGCTGCCACCAATTGCTGGCTCAGTTTCACTCGAGGGCAGCGTGAGCCGACGCCGCGCGAGGACCATTTAACAGCGAGGCGGCGTGCTCCGTTTTCTGCGTACAACCGTGCGAATTGGACACACGACACCGGGATCTTAAGAGGCGTGCGCCCTCACTCCGGGAGGTGTTGGGTGTCCGACACGGAGAGTCCGCGCAGTCAACGGTGCCAGACCGTCACCCCAACCTAAAGCCATATTTCGTGGAGACCATTAGAGCATTACATTGATTTTATCAGCCCAAATAACACACGCAGATGAAATACGTTTGCTGTATCCTTTATCTCGGCTCAGCATATTTTTGGCCCAACGCTCCCCATCGCAGAGGCCGCGCGTGGACAAGACTCGGCCTCGCTGGCTGGGAGGCACGCCCAAGGCCCTACCGGGGGGGGGGGGGGGGGGGGAGGGAGCCTGGCTTGGTGGGACTTCACGGGGACCTTCGTAAAGGAAACGCGCATGTGGGTCCGGCGCATTGGAGGCAGGGGTTGGGGGATCACGTAGTGATTTAGGCACAAGTGGCACTGAGTGGGCATCACGCTGAGAAACGTCCCGCCCGGTGAACCAGACGGCTCACCCGTAAGGTGTGATGAACAAGGTGCAGTCCAGACGGCTCACCCGTAAGGTGTGATGTGCAAGGTGCAACCCAAGCACTGGAGCAATGCCTGAGGGCTCGCGTTGGCATCTCAAGACAACTCGTAAATGGTTTCAGCCTCTCCCCAATAAATCAGAGACGAGTGCAGCTGGTGCTGGTGGAGCTGTTTAACGAGGCTGAGAAATTTTTCCGCTCGTTGCGGAGGTTTGCGGATCGAGACCAGCGACCGCCCTGGTAAATACTGCGGCAGGTATATTAACCATGGATACTGCGTGCCATCTCCTCACAGCAGATGTTCAAGATCGAGGCATTGTTCTAAAAAAATGTGGCCATGTGTGCCGGCATCACGGTCCAATGATTTCCAAATTTGGAAATGAGTTAACAGAGCAATTAACATTACTACTATCTTACTAGTGCTACGACAGTGATCCATGTTTTATGATCATTAGGATCTGAGTTGGAGCCGATTCAGGATTTGGTTCGCCCCAAGTTTCGTCGTGAATCTGGGGCCCCTTGACCGCTTGGGGCCCTGAGCTCAGCGCGCTCATGGCCAGCGCTGCGAAACGGCCACGAGCAGCGCGAAGCACACAAAGCCGTCGCAACCGCAGCTGCGCTGCAATCGGCAGGCACCGCACAACTCGCGCGGTTGCGCATCCGACACCCGAACCAGGAGGGACGGCACGGGCACGTCCGAGCATTGCGACGCTCGGCAGTGAACTCCTTTGAAGCGTCCTCACGTGCACGCCTCGCGCACGGTCGAGCGCGACCTCGGAGTGACGCTTCGCGTGGCTCTCGCAGAGCGCGCCGCTTGCGGGCGCGTTCGCCGGGGCGTTCCTGCGGCCCGCCCGCCGCGTGTTTGTCCAGGTGCGAGAGCATCCCGCGCCCGCGTGCTGCTGTAGCGCGCCCGTGCGTGTGGTCGCGCACGAGCGAGAGCAGCAGCAGCAGCAGCGAGCGCGTAGCGCACGGCTCACGTCGACGCTTCTTGAGATGTGAATGGCAAAACGAAGGGAAAAAATCCGCAGCCCTGCAATTGCTCGCCGGCGACACTGCTGCCGGAAGGGCCTCTGCTGTAGGGAGCTCTAGAGAGCCGCTCTCGAGGGTGTTCGGCCGACTACGTCTATTCTGGTCAGATGTCTTAGAAGAGGTGGCAGTACCCACCGCAAGTGACCTGCCGATCGACTGATTGTGGTGTACCCATGTGGTGTACCCATGTGGTGTACCCATGTGGTGTACCCATGTGGTGTACCCATGTGGTGTACCCATGTGCACTGCTGGGTGGACAGAGGCAGCGGGGATTTAAGAAAGCCGCCCCGTTGTGTCAGCTGCTGCACCGGGAGATGGAATCGAAGTGGCGTGCCGACAGATCGCAGGTCGAATGCGCTGACCGTGACAACACGGTGACAGCCTCCCATCTTGAGACGTACAGGGACGAACCGTTGGGGAAAATAACAACACGACCCATGGGATGTACATGGTGCAATGGCAACTAAGGGTGTCACGATGCACCGTTTTGTTCGATAAATCGATGTTATCACTCGTGATAAATGCATAACATTGTACGTGTAAGAATCCGATATTCATGATACATACATGATAATTTTCACCATCAGCCACGATTGTTCCCATTGATGGATGAAGGCTTCAGCAAGCTGTCACCATCCCTCCTGGGATGTAAGAATCCACCTGGCTCATACACAACGAGCTGAGTACATCGCTCCGTCTCCGTGGTGGATGTCCCTTCCTTGGTTGCCATTCCGCCATGAATCTTGGCCACTGGCCAACGTCATCCCATCTCGAGTCATGTTTTACCCAAGGCCACTTTAATCTCATTAACTTTAACGGCCAGAGTGATGTCTTTAACCTGTGTACGCTTCCTAATGCTGCCTGAATTACCAATTGTTGTTCTTCCGCGGTGAACACTGGAAAAAAACAGCGCGACCATAAAACCTGACGATCAGCGCTAATGTCTAATCCACATGCCCCAGCTGTTACTCTGCAGTTGGGATACCCAGGGCTACTGGTGCAGAACAAATGAATGCACTTGAGTCCATAGGAAGTGCGTGGCTCAATGGGACCCATACAGGATGAATGGGGCCCCAGTGTGGGATGATTTTGTCTCTTAGAAAAGTAGCTGCAGACCAACAATGGCCCACTGTGACGGACCCTAATTAGCGACACATTGCAACAGCACGAACCTTGATGTTCTATAACTGCACGCAGCTTATTTAGCCAGGCGCTCCTTGTCGTGCTTGATGAACGTGCCGAAGGCTGCGGCAGGAGTGGGCACGTTTGTTTTTCATTACGAGAGCATTCAATAATGGCTGTGAGTTTAGGTCAATTGAATTAATCCATCCACAGGGCAAGAGAATGGAGGTCTCTGTTTCAGGTCTTTGCAAAGGGATGTACGCCCCATCGTACAACAGCAGTTGCCTGTCTTAGGGGACCCTTTGTTCTGATGATTATAATTATTATTTTCTTCTGTAATGTTCACTCGGGGACATTGCTGCGGTGTGATGGTTATCACACAAGTCGTGCGATCCAGGGGTCATGGCTCGCTGGTTCGATTTGATTCCCATGCCTGGCAGGTGAAACAAAGGGGAAAGTTAATTTAAAGCCTCACATCCTCTCTCCACCCAGCAGTAGAAGTGAGTACAGGTTGTACGTAGCGGGGTAAAGTGTCGGTACGAGCACCGCTTTGAAGATGTCTGGCCAGAGTGGAAGAGTAGGCCAAATATCCTGTAGAGGCGCTCTCTTGAGCGCCTTCTTACAATTATGTTGTAAAAGGGTTTTATATACCACACCAGGCTGTCGTGTTCGTAGCGATAAGTGTCAGATTTTAAAAAATCACATTTCGTATTTTAAGGATATTTTTTGATGTTTCGGATTTTCGCATCATTAAATTTACATACGGATATTTGCGACGTAGCTTCCAGTTTACAGATACATTTGGAGAATTGTTTTTTAATTATCTGAATTTTTAATCTCGGCCTATTTTTCCTTCAGTTGTTTTTTTATGAATCCAAAAATCGGGAGTACATCCATACCACATAAAACAAAGACACACACACACACGTGCGATGATGTTCAGGAGTAGGTGCTGTCAAGTCAGAGCAGGTTGTTTGATCTGTTACAGGAGTGGCGCTGTACATCGAGAACTTGGATCACATATCAACTGCACTCTCTAAATTCAAGGCCGAGCAACGGGATACTGTGGGAGGTGTGACATGTTAAACGTGTGCCTAATTCACGACTGCAGACCGGCAAGGCTGCTTCAAGACAGACTGTGCGAGTCGGAGCATTACGTGCTGCTCGGCTAAGAAATAAAACAAGGAGATAGCCAAGTAGCTGAGGGGTCGGAGCGCTGAGCTTGGCACCGCCGAGGGCCTGGGTTTGAATCCAGACAGCCGCCAGCGATCACACCGAGTTGTCACGTGTAGCGAGTCGATGGTCTCAAGCCGGGTCGCTGCGTTCAACACACGAAAATCACGTCGCTTTCGTTCAAGTTCTACGCTTTGTTTTTGCCAAAAATGCCAGCTTCGAGATTTTAAATATCAGTTTGGCTGTCACGTGACGAAGTGCCTGCGGGAAAGTGCTGCCCTTCACCGCGTGGACCCGAGGTTACTTGAAGGGATCTCAGAGGTAGCTATGCGATACCCGATTCCGCGGGCTGTTGTCTAACGTGAGACGATGCACTGCTCCGGGAGAGATCCGTGTAGATTCTGCATCTCGCGAAGTGACGCCGATAACACAAGCGGTATGAAAGTCGTGGAAATTATATAACAAAAAATAGTAAAGGGAAAACAACCCCATCTCAGAGGCAACATTTAGGGACCCTTCCCGCACAGTGGTGGTGTGCATTACAGAGCCAGGGAAGTCGCAAGCTTAAATAAATAACCCGAGGAAGCGGAGGCTGTTTCCACATTTGATTGATTCTAAGAGCTATGCAGCAGGTCCAGCAGCAGCGGAATTCCCAGAAGCACCAAGACGCCGATCCCCTCCGTTCCTGCCCCTCCCCAACCACACGGCTCCCCCCTCCCTACCCTCCCCCTCAACTCCCACCACCCTCACAACCTTCACCCCCACACCCCAACACGCACGGGAGAGTAAAATTACAAATTTAGCTCACGAGGGACCAGAGTGCTCCGCTTTAAAATAAATAATTTGCAATCGCCACATTTGGCGTCAATGAACGCGTGACCGACGGTCCACTCCCGTGACCGACGGCAACGATCCAGCCCTAAACAGACATCGATACGCGTCTGCGTCACCCTCTATGCACGTCGACCAATCACAGAGCACAATTATCACCAGGCGGACCCGCGTGCAGTGTTTACCTTGGTTGACAGCGACCTGAAATGCATCCCGCACGCGCAGTTTACTCAGAGACAGAGGATGATGAAGACGCGTTCGCACTCAAAATGTCCGAACAATGTCGCTCCCCCAGGATCACTCTCTCCCGTGCTCACTCACTCGCTTGCTCACCCGCTAGCCTGCTCACCCACTCACTCGAGAATCTGATCAGTTGCTACTTCTCTCTCCCGCTCACTCACTTACCCGCTCACTCGTTCACTCAGTCACCGCCGATCAGTCACTCACCCGCTCATTCACGCATTTGTTCATTCACCATCTCACTCACTCGTTCGCTGGCTTTCACTCACACCCTCACTCAATCGTTACTACCTATGCTCACTCACTTACCCGTTCACCCACTCACCAATGTATTTGCTCGATCATCTGCTAACCCACTTACTCGTTCGTTCACCCACTTATTCATTAGTTCACTTGGTCATCCGTTCACACACTCACCCACTCGTACACTCACTCGGTCATCTGCTAACCCACTCGCCAACTTGCTTGCTCACTTTGGCCCAGAGAGGAGCTCCCTTTCCAACCGTGAGCTCTACTCCGCTGTTATTTAAACCACGGGGGTCACAGGGTTGGGTTCTCAAAATATATACCGAGCAGGAGTAACGCTCCCTTCCGAAGGGCGCATTAACGAATCGACGAGGGGCTGAGGCGCTGCTGATGGAGGAGCGTGGAGCGAATCTGTGTTGACCTCCAACACAGAAGTGCTTTGGCTGTGCAGCCTCGCAGCGATTTTAAGATGACCCCTGATGGAGGGAAGAGGTTAATGATTACGAGCAGTTAATGCGGCTCTGCTGCGCGCTGTTAACGTTGCCCTCTTTGTCCAACTTGGCGAGGAGCAACGTGGAATCTCAGTGGGTCCCTCCTCTCGAACGCCCAGCGCGTCGCTCGGGGGATTTACTACCGCCTCTGACTTGGTGGGGATACACGAACAATCGCATTCTCGGCATTTCCAATAACATGGGATTCCACAAGCAGTGGAATATTATCTCAGAGACTCGCCTCGGCTACATCCCCGCAGTTTCCCATGACTGCGGAACACAGCTGTTCTGTAATGAGCAGGCAATCCAAACCGTCGCCTTTGTTTCAAAAGTGAGAGGAAAATTCAAACAACAACAACAACATCAGTTCCGGACATGCTCACGTTAATGCTTTTGGCACTCGGTAAATGAAATGTAACGTATTCTTTGGTTCTTTCCATTCGCCTTGAGAGCTTGGTGTACGTGTTTGAGTTCACTGGTTAGGTGTTCATGGTCGGAGATACATTGAGCTCTATGGTGTCGCGTTTTGAAGAGGGATTCTTCAACGGAGGCGCGCCGCATTGTTAATGAGCGGCGAGACAGAGGAGGAGTTGACCGTGAGAGCCGTGCGGAGCGCTGCCGCACCGCTCACCCCACCGCACGCCCGTCGATACGCCGCGCGCGGGGCCATCTCGCCCTCGCCGCGTCTCCCCGCGTGCTCCCCGCCGACGCCCATTCCACCTGTCCTGGTCAATCACGTCGGCGCTGGCCGCCACGAGAGCCCGGCCGCTTTGTCCGTCACCCCCCCCCCACCCCACTGCCACACGACGGTTTGGCACCGCTTCAAATCTTTCCGCAGCGGGGAGACGGCGGACCGCACACGGCGCCGCGGATTTGCCGTGGCGATCCCCGTGACGGCGCGCGTCTGACGGAGCCGCCTCGGAGCGCTCCACGCGCGTCGAGCGACAAACATCGGCGAAGGGCACCGCCGGTGGCAGTGCAGAGGGACTCAGCAGCTGGCGCGCAGGTGGGCAGCGGGGGGCCCACGGTCGCCGTGCGTAATCCCGTTTGAGTAGCTCGACGGTACGGGACGCCGCTATCATCCTCTAAAGATTCTACGGACACCGCGAGGACGACTCGCGCTCCGCTGTGTTTCACTTCGCCTGCAGCACGTGCTCGTGTGTTCATGGGAACACCTGATAGCCAACATAACAAACAAACAGGATTTAAGATAATCCACGCATTGTACGGCCTGTGATGGCTGCACGGTGACCTTAATAATTCACTGTTTTCGTCCACTTACTCTGTCTACTCTGGACCTTGAGATGCTGCGAGTTCAGTTTTTTACAGGACACCCGCCAATTCGAAGGACATGTTTCCCTCTTTAAAGTAAACAGTCAACCTTCGCACTTTCTCCTCTGCTGCCCCCATCGTCTGGACCTCTCCATCCATCCGTGCTGTCGACTCCCTGTCCGAGTTTAAGTCCAGACTCAAGACCTTCCCATTCCACCCCCCTTCAGCCTAATTACTAAATGCCACATTCTCTTACGACACATACAAATTCCCCCTTTCCCCAGGATGCCCGTGTCCCATTGTCATGCACAGCATCTGTAGCTGCGGTTGCATTCAGACGCACGATGAATCCAAATTGTATCGCGATATATAATTCTGGGTTTATACTCTGAATAAGGGCCATTGTCCAATTGTCGACTTTCTATCGAGTGACTTTTCCACAACTACGGCAATGTTTGTTCCCTCTCAGTGATTTTTAGTTTGTTTACAATTAAATGCAATTATCTGGTTGAGGAGTTCGAGTGCAATATCTGTCATCATTATTTCTCCACCACCAAGTCAGCGCAATGCGTTTCCCTCTCAGTATTTATTTTCCCCCTACTTTAAAACATCCATGAAATTCTACGAATTTGTTTTGATATGGATTTAACTTGGATTGCTGTAAAATTGTGTGTGTGCCTCTCTCTCTCTCTCGTTTTGCTTTGCACTGTTGGATTGTCTTGCACTGTATCGGCCTGTACTATTGCACCTTATTGGTTGTCTTTTGTTTCATAATTCGACGGCCCTCCTGGAAGAAGACACTTCGGGCCGCAATGAGAGTTCTCACTCGAACAGACGTCAGGGCTTACGACGAACTTGGCGAGTTGTGCCCCCGCACCGCTCCAAGCGCAGCGCGGCTGCCTCCACGCGCACAGCGCTTCGCTTCGCACCGAGAAGACAATCTGCTGGCTGACATTTCACCAAAAACTTTCTAGGGCAATTCGCTGGCGAGGCGTCGACGTGGCGTGCGCCACGTGGCACCAACATCGCCACTGCGGAGGAAGGCGCCCAGACGCGCCAGCCCCACGCACATCCTCCCCGCATCCTCCTAGGGGGGGGGGGGGGCACGGGCGGCACCGGCAGCACCCCCCTCCCTCCCCCCCCACGTCTCCCTTTAAACCTGCAAATGTCAGAGCTGCTGTTTCCCATCAGCGCCAGCCACTATCACCCACACCCTCCCTGCTCCGGCCGTCAAGAGCCCGCGTCGCGCTGCGTGTTCAGGGTCCGCGTGTCGAGCCACTCGCAGGCCTCTTGGCTGGCAGTGCAGCTGCTGTGACCCGCGTGGCTTTGTGGGAAGCGTGCAGACACGCAACGTACACAGGCCAGACAAGGCCATACAGTGTGGCTGTAACCTGCACCTCACTCTGCTCAATCTGGTGCTGGATGAAGACCTCCGTAGGGGTTGTTTGGCCATACTTCACCACAATGGTCAGTGCGGGATGTGTTGGCCTGCTTGTGCGAACATAAATCTCTGGATAAAAATCCATCACCTTGGATTCGGAGGTAGCGCAGTAGTTAGCGCACCAATCCCGCGAGCCCAGCTCAATTCCCAGTCGTGGGCTAGCTTCGGTGGCAGTGATCAGCATGGAATGGCACCATATAAAGCAGACGATTACATGATTACTACTCTTTGGTTCTTTCGGTAAAATGTCACGTACGTAGAAAATAAAATAAATCACGACGTTTCGGGCGCAACACAAGCGTCCGTAATCAGGTGGGACAACCACAGCAAGAAACAGCCGGTTGTTTTTTGTATTGCGCCCGAAACGTCGTAATTTATTTTATTTTATACCTACGTGACTTTACCGAAATAAACAAAGAGTATGGATCCCTGCAGTCCCGAAAACTTGAGATCTAGATTGAACATGATTATTATTATTATTATATTTACTGGTGGGGAATGAATACGTTGTGCAATCCAACGTATTCTAACTTCGAAGTGAAAGTGAAGGAAATTCAAATTGATGGGATAAATATGTACCACGAGTGGAACATAGGCTCAGGGACACCAGATAACGCCCTGACCCGAGCTGGCCGTGGTATTTCAATGACAAACCCACGAAGCGTGTGATCTTGGGAGAGTGGGGCCCCCTCCTAGCCAACGTCTACAACGTCCTCCCGGACCAGCCCAACAAAATACACCGACCCCGAGATCGACGAGACTCAGAGCATCGTGGCCGGGGCCACGCTAACCAGGCTACAGGGAACTCCGGTGAGGGTAGGAGGTAGCTTACCGGGCTATACATCCGGCCACCTGAGTTCAATTCCCAATCATGGCGTGCATCGGTGCCGAGTGATACCTGAACCCACTGTCCTACCCCTTGCATGCTCCCCCACCTCCAGCAACCTGTATAGACCAGAATGGTGAAGTATGGTAAAATGATAACCTCCCAGCACCAACACGGTGTGGGGAATTCTTTATCCAGCAGTGGACAGTCAAAGGACTGTAAATTATACATTCATATTTTACAATAATGAATGGGAATACAAATTGTATTGAAATATAATTGTCAAATGCTCGTGCATGAATTGTACAGTTAAATTCTTTCTCAATGTTTCCATTTCCCCCCCACATCACCCGATCTTTCATAATTGTATTAAAAAAAAACTCTCCAGATCTCAAAAATATATAAATAAAAGTATAGAGGAATGGGAAGAGAATTTAGAATAACCTAAAACTACATCAGACTCGCTTGGAAAAACAATCCGTCCATTTTTTTTTTGACATAGGTCAAAGGTCGTATGCAGAATTATCGTAATTGCCATAAGTTCCCGGTTACTGACTGGATTCAGTACGCCGAGAATTACTCAGCAAGTGCTGTGTCTGACAGGCTGCCTCAGGCGGGGAAAATTAAGTTTATTTTATAATTGGAACAAAACTGGACAGTGCGCAAAGGAGCATGGAGAGCTGCACATTTGCATTGCTATCGGGGTACGTAATTGAAGGAGCGCACGGATTAAAAAAACATGCGTAGGATCAAGACATCATTGTCAGGGGACTCTGGGCACGGCGCCGGAAGTGATGGTGGTTGAAGGTCTAGAGAAGTGACGTAGTGGCAGTCGAGGGATGGAACGCGTCCGTGACATCATCTCGTGTGCTGGTGCTCAGATGAATGGTTAGCCTCACAGGACTACGAGGCATGGTGACAGCTTGGGAAGGCCTCAACCCAGCAGTAGATTCATCATAGATGGTGATGACGATGACTGCATATGAAAATGTCCTGCTGCTATATGGATGCCTGCTCGAGGCGCTGCCATGTGCTTTAGTGTCGGTCTCTTTAAAGGCATGGAGCAACCTTGATAGCGACCCACGGTCAAGTGCAAGAGGTCACACGAGATAACACAGCGTGGCTTTCGTGGCCTACTCTGTGGCAGATGACACCTCATTAGCGATGATGAACGCTTGCATTCCTCCTCTCCTTTGATCAATCGAGAGGCAGCCCTCGGCTCTTTTCCGGCCGGAATCCTTTTCCCGAGACATGAAACGCCGCTTAAGTTTCGTTTTCCTTGCATAAGCGTTTTAAATGTCAGCATGTGGATTAGGTTATGAACGCGCCGTCACAAAACGCATCGACAATGAGAAGAACGTCAACAACACAAACGGAGGTCCTCTCTGTTTACGAGAACCGTCTGGAATCGCTGTGCTTGGACGGCCACCCGCAAAGGAAAAGTCAAGTATTCACTTGAAAGATGCCAAGTGCAGAGGCCATTATTCTCTGAGTTACCTCGACCTGAAGCCACATGGACTTGGCAGAATGTACACGGAATATGCTTCGTTGTAAAAACCAGACCTACAGTGTTCCTACTGCCATTGTGGATCGTCTGGCTGTGGTGCATTGTGTCCTATAAGCCTTTAGAAGCCGCATTCGGGTGAGGTGCAGGCGAGAGACTACAACTCGATGTGGATGGGATCATCCCAGACTTCTGGGGAGGAAGCGGGGGTGGGGTGGGGAAACATCCCAACTTCAGAAGCTGCTTTTACAAAAATACTTGGAATAAAAACAAACGTAACGCACACTGGCGATACTCGAGTCACGCCGGACGAGTTTGGCTAAACAATACGTGAACACGTAACCGTCTTGTGTTCACGCTGTTCTTGAATTGCAAGGCTATCACATAGGTGCTATGTTTCACAGGTGAGTCTAGTCTGCCAGTAGAGATGCGATCTTGCTCTTTTGTTCTATTCAACTATATATTTTTGCCGATTTGTTTTTAAATTTGGCAAATTTGAACCGTGATGATGGCACACACGGCATACATTTTTTCAGATGAACACAACGGGATCTTTCACATCAAGTGATGAAAACACCCGCAGTATTAACCAGGGTGTAAGTTGGGCCTGAACAGCTAACCATTTCAAACAAAGCGGCACATGTGCCACTGCTTGGCCATTTCACTACTGGACATCTGTGAAAAAGGGCTTCATAGCTCATCGGATTATTCCAGTATAAATACAAATCCTGATCGTGACAGCCATGCACAGCCGGCTGCTATCGGCTGCGGGACTCCACGGTGGGCAGTGCTGTTGTACCGTACTTATTCGCTCTGACATCTATGCTCCCCGCCTACATCAAGCTTCAATGACCATCGTGATCACGTATGGTCCAACGGCCCTCACGACCTGCACGAGGCTCCGGCAGAGAGCTGTGCATGCCATTCCTGCGGTCAAGCTGGGATCACCTACTAATCGCTTCAAATCAAGATCACCTAATAAATTAAATAATTTACAGCTCACGACTTCCGATTCAAGTGCAAACAAACAATGAGCACTAAACAACTTGAACTGTATGTGAAATTACTAGGAAACGTTTCATGACAGTCATGCATTACGAACCCATGCATATAAAAACAAAACGGACTGTCGGTTCTAAGCTATTGTTTTTTTTATTTCCAGCTCAAACTTCTGTGTGGAGCTGCCAGCTGGAAGCCGGAGGAGGAGCCTGTGTTCGATCTTGTGGCTGAATGTTCAGCCAAGATCGGAGGCCCCCATCGCTTTGCTTGTCTCAAGTTCAAAAATCTCTCTCCACGCCCCACTACGATGCCAAATCACCCCGGGATCATCGCGTCTCAAACAAGTGGAAAGTAAAAAAAACAACACAACGAGAACCAGACAGCGCTACACTGGGATGGAACAATTCCCTACACCACCTCCGCTCTGTAACACGCGGGGCACGATGACTTTCGCGGAGATGATCCAAGAGGGGTTTTTTTTGCACGCGAGGCATTCATGCACCGCCCCTGGTGAACCCTGACCCTGCAACGGTCGACCCACAAATTCACCAAAGCCGCAGAAATGAATGAGTGGATGTATACTTCTGTGCCCAATTTGAAAGCAAAATGTAACACACTACTCATTGTTCGCGGTACGTAGACTGGCTTATTACTTTGTAGAATTCATGATGATAGTATACGGTCCTTTGCCAATCCACTGCTCGCGGTGATTGCCTTGTCGGCAATGGAGGTTGTTTGGCCATACTTCACCATGGTAGACAGCGCGGGTTGCTGAAGAGAGAGAGTCCCAGGGCTGATGCAGCTATCACTCGCCAGTGACATTAGATAAAACACACGTGACATCAGCAAGACAGACACGCTCTAGTAAGACTTTTACAGAGCTCACACGTCGTCTAGTGTAGTGGGCAGCCGACAGCAGTGCAGCCAAAATCCATCATTGTACTGCACTTCTACGCTCCCGCGCCTCAGCCTCTACGCCTCCACCAACCCTGCGCCGATCAGCGTGCCGCGTGGTCGACTAACCCCTGACGTGGTCGACTAACCCCCAACGTGGTCGACTAACCCCCAGCGTGGTTGACTAGCCCCTAGCGTGGTCGACTAACCCCCAGCGTGGTTGACTAGCCCCTAGTATGGTCGACTAACCCCTGGCGTGGTCGACTAACCCCCAGCGTGGTCGACTAACCCCCAGCGTGGTAGACTAACCCCTGGCGTGGTCGACTAACCCCCAGCGTGGTCGACTAACCCCCTGTCTGGTCGACTAACCCCCGGCGTGTTCGACTAACCCCTAGCGTGGTCGACTAACCCCCTGCCTGGACGACTAATCCCCTGTCTGGTCGACTAACCCCCGGCGTGGTCGACTAACCCCTAGCGTGGTCGACTAACCCCTAGCGTGGTCGACTAACCCCCAGCGTGGTCGACTAACCCCCTGTCTGGTCGACTAACCCCCGGCGTGGTCGACTAACCCCTAGCGTGGTCGACTAACCCCCAGCGTGGTTGACTAACCCCCCAGCGTGGTCGACTAACCCCCTGTCTGGTCGACTAACCCCTAGCGTGGTCGACTAACCCCTAGCGTGGTCGACTAACCCCCAGCATGGTCGACTAACCCCCCAGGGTGGTCGACTAACCCCCAGGACCCACGTGGGGAGGCCCTTGTCCAGCGGTGGATGGACAACGCGGCTGTATTAGGAAGCCGCTGGGAGCTTTGATGCTCTGCTCAATCTCAATTGAAAGCTCATTTCTTCAGAACTTATTTTAGTCTGTTGTCCTTCCCGTGCACCTCCGAGTAGCACGGTTGGCTACGTACGGCGTGAAAGAAGTTCAACATACGTCGGACATGTGGCCGACTGGGCAGTTTACCCGGGTGGGCTGTCCGCTCGTCCGGGGGGCGACATCGTTAAGAGGATCTCTGCCGTGGATAGAATCACGTGACTGGCGGAGTGCCATCGCCACAGCGGGGAATAAAACCTCTCTAGCGAAAGAAAAAAAACCTCCTCCCTCAAGGATATTACAACAACAATTACCGGATGTGAAGGCTTATTTTGTGCCTACTTCTTCAAAAGAGATCAGATTTATTAACGAAAGCTGTGTAGCATAGCCTAAAATGTACACGTTACGTATGCTCACGTTACATACGCTCGCAATACGCACGTTCACGGTTCGTACGCACACATTACGTACACACGCGATAATAGATTTTCCCCTTTTTTTCTGGCAACAAAACAGGTGTTAAGATGTTAGAAGACCAAACTGAAACCTTTAACAAGGAACCAAGTCTGCATTAACCACAATACTTGTGGTCAGAATGCAAACAGAAATCATACTCTGATAATATGTGGCATTGTCTTTGAAAATGATTGGTCCACACCAGAGACACCTTTCTTTTGAGCCTCATCTCAAAACGGTGTTTGACCAGAGGACGCCAAAAGGCGTGTACGTACACATTACGTACGCTCACATGACGTACACACACATGACGTACGCTCACGATACGTACGCACACATGACGTACACACACATGACGTACGCTCACATGACGTACACACACATGACGTACGCTCACGATACGTACGCACACATGACGTACACACACATGACGTACGCTCACATGACGTACACACACATGACGTACGTCCCATTGCAGTCCACGGAAACTCTTGCGCGCGTCGTTGTGCAACTTAATTTCGACGTTCGACAACAACAAAACACCCAGCAGAGGGCCGTGTGCTCGGCTGGTGGAATTTTATCCCCGCGGAATGGAAATGTTCAATGCTTCAATGGTTAATATCAGCTTCAGGCAATCTACTTAAAAGTGCAGCCCTCTCGGCGCTTGTACGTAAAAAAAAACTCAAAAGGCGCCGGCTTGAACGGATGAAGGCATCGCGAGTGCGCGGTTTAACTCTGGCCAGCGAGTGCGCGGTTTAACTCTGGCTAGCGAGTGCGTGGTTTAACTCTGGCTAGCGAGTGCGCGGTTTAACTCTGGCCAACGAGTGCGTGGTTTAACTCTGGCTAGCGAGTGCGCGGTTTAACTCTGGCTAGCGAGTGCGCGCGCTCCAGCGTTCCAAGTGCACCCCACGGCATCTTAAACATCGCCCGCCGAGCGAGGCCACACGAGTCGCGAAGCGTCGTCTCCACGAGCGAGTTTTCGGCACTTCATTCATTCGCAACCTCTCTGTCGTTCCGTGCTGGATGAAGGCCTCCGCACGCCGTGTTGGTCATGGCGGTTGTTTGACCATACTTCACCACGCTGGTCAGTGCGTGTTCGTGAAGGTAAGGGAGTCCAGGACACGTTTAAATATCTCACTCCCTGCTGATGATAGCCACGGTTGGGAATCGAACTCAGCTGGCTGGGTTCCCTGCGGAGTGCGCTAACAGCTGCGCCACCGCTGCCCACCAAATGTATTTAAATAATTAAAAGAACAATGTTGATCGACACGGCGCCCCTTAGGAAGAGTGAGCCATCTGTGCCGAGATGCGTCACGTGACCGAAGCCCATGGGCAAGGCGAGAAACGGAGTGGCAGTCAGTGGACGGGACGCATTAAAATGTAGACGATCTAACCTCGCGCCACGCCACACATACAAATGAAGGCGAGAGATGGAGGAGAGTCTCGACTGCGGGCGACGTCAAAAATGAATATCTCGCAGAGCGACCCCACCGTCGAACCTCCCCACTTTCAAGCTTCCACGCCGCCAGTGGTCGACCATCAACCGAATCGGGACGGGGCCACGTGACCGACGCGGCCACCCGAGGCCACAAATGGCGCCGTCAAAGATTCGGCGGCTGCGAGTGGTGCGGCCACGAATCCCAAACCGTCGACGGCCATCATAAACACTCCGCCACTGCTGCTACCGTCCTCCTTTAAAGGAGGAATGGACGAGATCCACACACTGCGTCTGAACGGACAATTGGGTGGATAACAAATCTGGAATTGCATCTTTAATCTGCTGCCATTAATCCATACGAAAGAAGAAGACCCAGAAAAACAATCTCTGTTATGGATGGAACGCGTCCGAGAGGGAATCCGTTTGTGTGCGAGTGCTCGCTGGATTATCGCATCGCGGCGTTTTCTGCTGTGATGGGGGTTTCTTGCCATGCACAAGCTTGGACTTCGCGAGGATTGAGACAGATAGCGGCAGCTTCATACAGCAGCAGATTGACCACGGCTGATGACGAAAGCATGTGAACACAATTGCAGCTCAGGATGCTGTTAATTCGAGTGATCTTAGATAATGTAGAAGGCTCTTTAAAAAATGTGAACAACCTTAACAGATCTATCATGGGAGCTTTTTGCCAGTATCAAAGCATGAATAATAAGAAAAGGTTTGACTCTTTCTGGCAATAGACAATGCATATATTATCACAGCATGTGTGATTGCATGTTCACCACGAGCACGTGTGGTTAATGCAGGAACTTGATTCCTTGAACAATGTTTCTATTTGGTGTTTGAGCATCTTAACATTTGTTTTATTGGCAGAAAGGGTAAAACCTATTCGTATTTTTCACACTGAACAGATCTTGCGGTAGATATGATATTGCACTCGCTCGACACTCCAGGAGGCTCGTATTTTGTTATTCTAGTTTTGTGGTATATTAGCTATTAATGATTAAAGTCACCTACAAGTTACCATAAGTGGGTTACATTTTCAAACATTAACCAATGATTCATTTTCTCCAAGAAAATCTAATTTAAATTACGTTTGAAAGCGAATCTATTTGCTGCACCGATTGCCATTTGGTTCCGACCGCTGATACGGCTGCATGTGTGTTGAACTTATTTTGCACCCTACATAGCCCATCGGCCTAATCGGAGGTGCGAGGAAGGACAACATACTAAAACGTAAAAAAAAGCGACACTAACCTTAAACAATTATGTCTCGACATGCATAAGGAATATATTAACCCCACTGAATGGGCGAACCAGAATGCTCCCAGCCGGATCTCGGAAGTCAAGCAGCTTAGAGCCTGGATAGCCGTTGCTTGGGGAGCACGCTGCACACACCCTGACACGACTCTTGCGGGGCTATGTGGGCGGTCAGTAGAGGGCAATGTACCAAAATCCACCGTTGTACTGCACTACTACGCATCCACGTCTATGCTCCCTGCCTTCTGACCGCCCCGCACTGACGAACGTGAAGACGGCGGTCAAATCACCATCGCGACCCTGCACACGCGCGGTGGGGCCTTAGTCCAGCGGCAGATTGACGAAAGTGGTGCGCGTGTACATGCACACAGGACCCCCCTTCGAGCGGAGGGTAACAATGTGCATGCCGCAACATCTGTGAGCGCAGCACACGAACAGAATTACATTCTCGACCCACGCAAGTCTCCAGTTCGGTGTCAGCTCTGGAAACCATTTCTCAAAAGTCGGCTTTGGATGTGAGCGCATTGCCTCTTTCTGAGCAAACCCTGCTGCTGCTGCTGTGAATGGGACAGTTAACTTCAGCACACTCTGAACATGTGCAGTCACCCAGTGAATGCAGCTGCTCTAGGTTGCAATCATCATGGTAATAATAATACTGCTATGCTCTTTGGTTCTATTCGGTAAAGTCACGTAGGTAAAAAATTAAACAACAAAAATCACGACGTTTCGGCCACAACACAAGCGGCCTTCATCAGGTGAAGGGACCAACCTGTCCAGTGGACAGCGTTGGAGTGAAGCAAGCCAAGCGCTGGTCGCCTCCTTTTAAGCTGAGGGGGTAAACGGCAAACGCCTTGAAAAGGAAATTAGTATAACACACACCACTAACGACGCTTGGAATTAGCACACGATGATAATACACCACCCTGGAAGTACCATTGAAAATTAGTTTAATATTTGGTTCAATTTAGAACATCTTTCCAATGGTTGCTTAATTTGAAACCATCTTCTCGATTGAAATTGTGTCTGCGTTTGTAAATCTGAATCGCCTCGTGGACAAATCTCTGATGATAACCTGTCGGTTTGCAAAGGACCTTGGTATCGGAGAAAATTATATCGTGATCACCCACAGCGTTGTAACAATGATCAGCCATGGCAGAATAATTCGTTCTGCCGTGTTTCATATCTGATTTGTGCTCGCGAATTCGGTCAGAAACATGTCGTTTCGTCTCCCCGATATAGCAATCACCACAAATGCAGCTCAATTTGTAAACCCCGGGGTACTGTAAGTCAGGAATGACAACCTTCACGGATGGGATCAGGTCACGGATTTTGTGTACTGTATTGAACCGAACCAGGATCTTGTGTTTGTTTAGAATTTGGGAGATCTTTTTAGTAACGCCTGCTATATATGGTAGTGTGATGGTTTTGACCGGAGTATCAAGTGGTTGTTTCTGTATGGAGGGAGAAACAGCTTGGCGGATGGTACAGTCAGAGTATCCGTTTCTCTTAAGGGCCAGATGTACGTGTTTTAATTCACTGGCCAGGTGGTGTTGGTCCGAAATGCAATGAGCCCTGTGGTATAACGTTTTGATGAGAGAATTATTTTGAGTCGGGTGGTGGTGGGAATCAGGTTTCAAGTAGGAATCTGTGTGGGTGGGTTTCCTGTAGACAGAATGTCCCAATGAGCCATCAGGTCTCCTCTCAAACAAAACATCCAAGAACGGCAGCTTGCCATCTTTCTCCACTTCCATGGTCAATTTGATGGCGGGATGTCTGGAATTGGTGTGGTGTAGGAAGAGGTTCAAAGCTGGGAGGCCATGTGGCCAAATGGCGAAAGTGTCGTCTACATATCTCTTCCACAGGGAAGGTCTGAGGGTGGAAGTCTGGATGGCGTCTGATTCAAATTTCTCCATGAAAACATTGGCTATCACTGGTGATAAGGGAGAACCCATGGGGGTACCCTCATTTTGTTTGTAGAAGGTGCCATTCCAAGTAAAGTAGGTATTGGTGAGGCAGTGTCTAACCAGCGCAGGTGTATCGGGGTCTAGTCCATGTTGTACCAAATTTTCAATTATTTCAATGGTATCAGTTACTGGGACCTTGGTGAACAGAGAGACCACATCAAAGCTGACAAGGATATCGTCGGGGGACAGTATAACGTCTTTGACCATAGAGACCAATTGGGCTGAGTTAAGTACTGCTGAGGAGGTCTTGCCAGTGAAAGGTAGCAAGGTATCTGACAGAAAACGTGCTAGCTTATAGGTAGGGGAGTTGATCGTGGATACGATGGGTCGTAGTGGGGTGCCTTCTTTATGAATCTTAGGGAGACCATATAATCTAGGGGGTCTTGCAGCAGAAGGTTTTAGGGAGGGACGTTTAGTTGGTTCGATTAGGGAGGACTTGTTGGTTTTTATAGTTAGGCTATTAGTAGGGTCATTTTAATTTTTTTAGTAACTTCCATCGTTGAGTAGGTTCTGGATTTTGTTGTACGAATCTCTATCCATAATTACAGTGGCATTGCCTTTGTCGGCTGAGAGGATGACTGTATCATTTCTATTTTTTAAATTCGCGAGTTCAGAGCGTTCATTTTTACTGATGTTGCTAATGGGTTTCTTAGCATTCTTGAGAATAGTGGATATTTCAGCTCTCGCAACGTCTGCTTGGATGTGTCCTACGCCTTTGAGGGCTACATCGACCTGAGAGATTATATCATCTACAGGGATATGTTTCGGGGTGACAGCAAAATTTAGCCCTCTAGCCAGTACTGTTTTCAGATTGTCCGAAAACCGACAGGTTATCATCAGAGATTTGTCCACGAGGCAATTCAGATTTACAAACACAGACACAATTTCAACCGAGAAGATGGTTTCAAATTAAACAACCATTGGAAAGATGTTCTAAATCGAACCAAACATTAAACTAATTTTCAATGGTACAGTATATTTATTCTAGTAGTGGCACTCCAAACTTCCAGGGTGGTGTATTATCATCTTGTGCTAATTCCAAGCGTCGTTAGTGGTGTGTGTTATGCTAATTTCCTTTTCAAGGCGTTTGCGGTTTACCCCCTCCCAGCTTAAAAGGAGGCGACCAGCGCTTGGCTTGCTTCACTCCAACGCTGTCCACTGGACAGGTTGGTCCCTTCACCTGATGAAGGCCGCTTGCGTTGTGGCCGAAACGTCGTGATTTTTGTTGTTTTATTTTTTTACCTACGTGACTTTACCGAATAGAACCAAAGAGTATGGATCCTTGCAGTCACGAAAGCTTCAAATCTAGAATGATACTGCTACTACGCCTTTACTGCTGCGCTCCAACGCCGTGGTCCGGGTCCGTGCACCCACACGGACCGCTGCGTTCACTGCCACGCGGGCGACGGCGTGCGACCGACTGTTTTAAAGGGATGGTGCGTTATGCAAATGCATGAATTCGGGCTGCATCAGCGTACTTGGGGAACGACAAGCCACGGCCAACGGGTGGCGGCTGGCGATGGCCCTCAGGGCTGTCCCCACTCATGCCTGTTGGTCAGCTTCGCGCTCCTTCAATCGCGACTGTGGACAGCGACGCGGACACACGACGTTCTGCTCGTGTCGAGTGACGCCGGGGGATCTTTACATCACGGGCACGTTCATTTGTCCGGCGACATACTCCAGAGACGCGGTCGCGGGGGCCTGTGGCGATGCTCGAGAGTCGAGGCGCCGGTGACTTTTGGTCCGAGATCCGAAGGCTGCTCGAAGCAACGATGATGTTTAAATGCTTTTTTTGCGTTTTGTGAGATGTTGCATGGAAGGATCTGCCGGCCATCATGGCGAACATCCGCTGCGAACCAGGTTAATACACGCGGCAGCATTAATCCGCGTGGCCATGCTGGATTCGAACCACGAAGCTCTGCAACAAGTGGCCAACGCACTACCCCCAATGCCCCGCTGAGGCCAGATTGCACATCTATTGACACCCGACAACCACATTACTGCTCTCGGGGCTCGATCGATGCGCACCGCACGACGAATCTCAACCCCTGTCATCGTTTGGTATTCGATGGCGCATGCAGGACCGACCGTTGTGCGTCCACGAAGAAAAATCACCGGCGAAATGTCGGGAGGAAATGAATGTTGGCGTGACGGCTAAAGGTCAGGGGCTTTTACCTTCGCGACCGCCCGAGGGACTGAGTGCCGTTTATCGCACAACGAGCGCGGCCGCGTTTCACCCACAGAGGGGCTGATTCACTGCTTCTCAGCACGCAGGGACCCAGCAATGCGCGGGGTTTCTCCGCTCACACGCACTCACACACAAACGTGTGTGTGAGTATGTGTGTCAGTGTGTGTGTGAGTGTGTGTGAGTGTGTGTGTATGCGCGCAACATGTGTTTTCTTTTAGCGTTGGAATCTGGGAGTGTTTTTTTTCGTTTTACAATGAAGAACATTTTTTTAAGGGAGAGCAAATAATCTGTTTTCCTGCACAAAGGCCTCTATGGGTATACAGATTCCCCAGTGCCGTGTGATATTCGAGACATTTTTGCTAATAGCAGAAGGGTGTTGTCCGCACGTGACAACTTTAGTATGGAATAAAATATTCGACTGTGGAGCTCAACTACTGTCAGTCAAATTAAAATTGCACCGCTCTTGATTGGAATGCCTACGTGCAATTAGATAGTTTATTTAAATGGCTACGCGTGATGAGATCAGGTGTACGAGCGCGGCGTTTGGCGCTCTCTGCTCGGCGGCTTGGATTTGATCGCCGGCCACGGCTAACGTCAGTGGCGAGAGATGCCCTGCCAGTTCTGATCCCCCAAATGCCTTCACCAATCCACAACGACCAGAGCGGTGAAGTATAGACAAACCCCCACCATCATGATGATGACACACTGAATGGTTTGATGAAGGGTTACACATTGCTATTGTCACTATTGTGAGATGTTGCAAATGTCACTTTCTGAGCTGTCGAATGCAAAATAAATAATTCTGGAAAGAGGTTTTAAATAAACAAAATATCAAAGCACACCAACCACGCCTGATGATTTGTTTTTGAAGTTGCCAGTATGTGTAGCTATAAAAAAAAAGTACAGCCAATGGTCAATCCACTGCTGGATGAGGGCCTCCCCATACGGTGTGGGTCGCGGGCTCATATGACCATGCTTCACCATACCGGTCAGTGTGGGCTCGTTGAGGAGGGACCCAGGATAGGCTCGGATATCATTGTCACCACTGATGTCAGTCGCGTCTGGGAATCAAAGTCGGGTGGGTGGGATTGCAGTGCGGTGTCCGAACCACTGCGAAACTGCTCCCCCCCCCCCTCACAACCTCAGCTCTCTCCTCGTTATGATCACCACCACAGGCTCTATAACCGAGTCGGTCAAATAAAAGAGGAACCACTGGAGGTTACGATTTCACGTGAACTCGAGCTCGACCCCTTGGCCTCCAGGGTAGCAAAGATAAAAGTCAATTTACCGTTTTAATTTCGAGTGCAGTAATTGTATTTGGCTCAAGATAATTGCTGCTATTACTGTGAACACACCCTGTAAAATAACATTTAATTAAGAACTTAATTAGCTTCAGCATGGCAAAAGTAATTACTGTTTTGATTGTGCTTTGACAAGCGAAATTTGCTCTCAAATTAACTGAGATTGTGTTGTTACGTTCTGACATCGAGCCCAGAGACGGTAGCGATGAGTTTTTAAATACAAATATAGTATTTTTGATTTTTATGGACAATTTCTAATATTTTTTGTATTTTCATTTCGTAAAAACTATGTTACATCTTTACGTGTCTGCACACGAACACATGGTACTATTGTTAATACGATGCTTGTTTATCCTAGAAAGTCTCACGAAGTCTCGTGACTCTATTTCAGGATGACCGTGACAAGTTTTCACAGCAGAGGAGACAACGATCGCTGTGTAATAATACAATCGAGTAATTTGCGGTGTAACTTTACAAACTTGCCAAATACGCCGGGACACAACGGCCTGGTCTCTCGAGCGACGCCGCAGGGAAATTGAACGTTCGCTGCGATTCCGACAGCATGCATGGTTATTGCACACCACAGCAAGAACGAAATTACGTCACCTCGTGTCACGTGAGACCATTTTTGGAATATTAGTGCCACATATTAGTGACATCACTTCCATTTGTCAAATTAATCAGAAAATAGTTTTCAGTGTCGAAAATTTGATATCCAGGCCTATTTTTAATCTTCATTTAACATCCAAGTTTCGAGAGCACCACTCCACGAAGACGGTTCATGAAGCCGTCACGGAAGACCAAGGCACGATTCCTGTCCAACAGAGCAATGTGGCGCCTCCGTCACGAAATGTGAACTCGACCGACAGTCAAATAAACCGCGTGTAAATTCCCATTACCAGCGGCACGGTTCTCAGCTTTGAATGACCGTCGTACCCTCACAACGAGCGTGTTCACATTATTTTTTTAACGCTCGGCAAACAGCGTCTCATTAGAATTTCGGGAGAACAAGAATGTGAACAAAATTCTGCCAACGATAACAGATTTGTGTGACAGCGCAGAGCCGTGAGAGATAGCGACGGCTTGTGGAGGCCTTCATCCAGCAGTGCGTAGATCGTGGCTCACGACGATGATGATAACCGATTTGTAAACGGCTGAACGTGTTCGACAGACTAGTGCTCGCTGATTAATATGACGGAGTTCTGCGAAACCAGTGGCAGCGTGGGACAGCTGCTCCCACGGGCGATGCAGGAAATTTCTGCTCAAAAGCATTTGCAAACATTCACTCTCAGCTAGTCTGTGACCAAATGACACACAAGGTGTCCGATATAATTTGCATCTCAAAAGCTAAGCATGCTTGGGCCTGGATAGCGCTTGGATTGACGTCCCCTGCAGACACAAATAGGTTGTCATTGGGATGGGGCCTACGTTACAAGCAGCAGAGGTCTTCTCGGCAACACCCATTGTTGTCATGTACTCATGCGCTCCTACGTCTATGCTACCCACCGTCACCAACCCGCAGTGACCGGAGTGGTGAGTTATGGTCAAAGAGTCACCACGACTTGCACAGCATTGGAAGGTCCTCATCCGTTTGTGGATTCACAAAAGGGTCACTCACTAACTATACGTGCACGCGGAGTGTCAGGTAAAGATTCCTGGTGAACACGGGCAGTCAAATAAGAGACAGAAGCTAATCACGGTAACCCGACATGAGGATTTATCAAGTGACCTCACACTCAACATTGTAACCACTCTTAGCACCACCAAAAGACAAAGATCCCCTGTATAGCCTGTAACAAACTGTTGGGACAAGTGCTGTTAGCGAGCACCTATGAAGGCCAGAACGGCACACGAGAGCGTGGGTGACCAGCACCACGACCAACCGCCTTTGTCTCCCTAGTAGCGATGTTTACACACCGCACTGGGCACTCATTTGAGGCTGAGTCGACCTAGGAGAGTGGGGGGGGGGGCAGGACCGGTTCAGATAATCGTCGCTGGTGTTGGCCGTGAGCGAGAATCGAACTCGGGCCGCCAGGTTCGTAGCGCAGCATAGCGCTAACCGCTACACCACCGCTCCACCACTCTGAGCACCACAGCACACAGAATGACCGCCCACGACTGCTCGGCTGCCAATTTGGCCTCAGCCTGCTCCGCTAAACTGGGCCGGAACAAGTAAGGCCTCGAATGCTGCTGCACATGAAGGTGATCTTTTAATAGAAAACTCCCTTCCTGCACGCCGTGTTGCTGCGGCTGCTGTGCGCAGTTCAACTCGGGCCCCAGCTCTTACGGCGATGGTCATAGAGCAGAACTCCTCTTATCCGCTGTGATTTGGGGACGAACATCACGGATCGTATTATCCGCGAGGTTATCCGTGATTCTTTTTTACTTCATTTACCCGCGTGAAAACATCGCGGAGGAGTTAATTCCTTGCAATATGAAGGCCAGGGAAATTTACGTCTTCAATTCTCACAGCTGGAATTTAGCCAAATTATATGCGGAACCACATTTCACGTGTTGGGAATTTAAAAAGAATTAAAAAAAAATTGGTTACGAAGCTGAGACCATAGTCACCTCGCTTTAAAACCCCGTTATTCACCATCGGCTGCCTGGGTTCAAACCCAGGACTTCAGCGGTGCCGGGTCCGTTCTCTGACCTCTGAGCCACCCGACCTAGCAGTGAACCAATCATATATGGTTATCTTGAACAAGACATGGAGGTCAACCCTGAAGGACCCGGGTCTTCATAACACTTTGAGCATCTAAATGCCATCCACGTGAATGACACTTCGCCTAACGATGTTGGAACCTTGCAGCCTGAGCAGCGTGTGTTGTCGAGTTCTCCGCCAGCCGGGGTGGATCTGGTGCACGCCGCTCCACGTCTCGTTGCCTACTGGCCATGTGGTGACCGCAACGCAGCAGTTACTCATTTATTTTAATATGAAATAGGACAGAAAGTCTCGTCGGTCCATTGGCTTAAGAGTCAATGCATTGGTTAAAGGTGTGGATCTGCACACTTTTAATACACCGTTATAAACTGTTTGTCATTTCCCTTATAGACTGTAGCAGCACTCCTCTAGCCCTATCACACGTCAATCCTATTATCCACACAAATGATAGAGTCTACAGGAAGTGCCACGATTATATTATTATATTATCCGGACCATATTCTTCCTTGTATCTGCATGTTTTTCCACGCAGCACTGCCGAATGGCTTCCTATAAAACACACATTTTGCAGATAATTGGAGTTCATCCTCAGATGAATCCTACTATCCACAATTGTCTCAAAAAGGACCCGCGACCATCGTCCCGTACATTGCCTCGGATACGGAGAGCTCTACTGTATACATCGAATGTAGAATCATGTCTTATTTAAAAATAATACGCACAGATATAGCTACGCGCACTGCTAAACAATCGCAGTCCGATGACAAGCGCGTGGTGAACACATGCAAGACTCCCTCTATTATTAGGCCCTGTTGCTTCTAGCCAAGGGCAGGGGCAATGGGCAGACGGCACTGCCCATGGGCTTAGCAAGAGCCCCACACACCAACGCTAAACTCCCTGCACACACGGGCCATTAAAACGTCAACGTGAGTTTTTGCCAAAATGAGCATTGAGGCACTGGTGCTCATCTCCTGTTTGCAGCCCTGAGCCCGTGCTGGGCATTCCACATTTCTATGGTGGGGGTTTTAGTGTCACCATTGGACGACCACCAAAATTTGACTTCTCCACAACGTGGTAGATATTTTAAGGACCCTGGAACGATGGTGGGCTGTCAACCCCCAACCGGGATGTGAACTCGCGACCTTTCGATCGCGAGCCGCTTGCTCTGCCTCTGAGCCACGTGGCCGGGAGGTCGGCAGGAGCCGTGCACAGACCGCACGAGTGCAACGTCCGCGCCTTGCTACGTCAAACACGCGGTGTACACAACAGGCCAGGGACATCACGAAGAGAGTCGCTTGGCGTTTAAAAGATACGGTCTGCAACACGCACTTAAGTGCTCGACATCAGCCGCGATCTATCCACAGCAGGATGAAGCGATTCCCTCGTTGTCACCGTGTTGTGGCGGATGTCCTCTCGGGGCGTGGTCGCTCCCTTGACTGCCACTCCTTGCTTAGTCTCGACCACCTCTAGCAACGTGGCCTGCCCGAGCCCACTTACTTTTCTTAACGGTCAATAGGATGCCCATAACTTGCCTATGTTCTCCAACCCACGTGTTCCTCGCTCTTCCTCAATATAATTAGAAGTTTGATTAACTGGTATGCACTGACAAAGCAGAACTTTGAAATTACATTCGGGATATAATTATAGTCACGACTTCATGATACAGAGTGAATACACTGTACATGTTCAGCCAATAATAAACAAGAAAGATTCAACACTCGATATTAAATGCAACATTGAGACTACATTAAAACCACGAAATTACACTTGGCGATCCATTAACAGACTTATGAATGACTCTCTTTAACTTGTCAACAGGTGACTGAATGTTGTGAATGGGATGGCTCCGCATCTCACAGACGAGTGGGATTACAGGGGTCGCCGGCCTGCGGCATGCGGCTCTTTAAGGAACTGCCTCGTGACTTTATTTATTTCAGGACCACCGTCTCGTATCCACCACCACAGTGCGTTGCGGCTCTTGAAGTAGAGGTTTTTTTTTCAACATAGAATTCTAAAAAGAACGTCTCTACTTGTTGTTTTGGTTGCAGAGCCCCCGAGTTAGAAGTCTGATGAAGTACGCGACTCGTGTCGTGGCGTTCAAGTGAAAAGGTCGTTCTCTCTTTAATCTCTCACCATTGTTTCCACGGGACACCTATAAATAGATCAGCCCGTATTAAAATAATGACACGTGTGTAATCAAAACCTCGTGCTGCGTCTCCACGTATAAATACAGTACACACACACATTGTTCACCAGCCTGCTGGGATTCCAGACCACTATTATCGAGCAGCATTTGTTTTGAGCCAGCAAACTTTGGACGGGTTTAGACTTTCTGCGTCTCATCCGCAGAGTCAGGCTCGTTAAACATTTGCTGCTGGATTTCCATATGGCGGTGGCAAGAGCACTCCACACACACACTCCGTGGTGTCGTCTCGGTGTGCTCCAGCAGCACACACGCACGATGCTAATGTATACAACACGCGTGCGTTGCGGCGTTCGTCAGAGCGACGAAGGTGGACAGAGGAGGAGAGGCCGTCTCACCTCTCTGCTGGGCTTCAGTGAACCCGGCACAGGCGGCACAAGTGACGAGCAGCAGCAGCAGCAGCGCGCATTCTCGTGCCCTCATAGTTCCAGTCTCAACACCGATCACGGTGTGGTGGCGAATCTCCTCTCCACAGTCACCCTCGAGTGTTCACGCGGCGAAGCTGTCCAGCGCTTGGCTGTTGATGTCACAGCCTCCGAGACGACGACTGGATGATGCGGTTGATGAAGATAGTTGTGATGACGAACGCGTGCGAGAGTTTGCCACCGTGCTGAGCCATGCAATGAGTGGGGCGCCACGCGTCGCAGCTGCGCGCTACTGCGCCTGTAGTCCGGGCTGCGGAGGAACGCGGCAGCTTTAAAAATAAAAATAAAACTCGCGCCTCCAAACAAGGAGAGAGAGAGAGAGAGGTCGGGTGCGTGGTGGTTGGTGGTGGTGGCCACTGCGTGATCGGTGGCATGCCAGGAAGGCAGGCCAACTCATTGACAGTATATATACTACAGTCTATATAGATGTTGACGTGGTGTAATGGCTAGGACGCTGGACTTGCAATCTCGAAGATCGCCGGTTCGATCTCCTGTCGCGGAAGTTCTTTTGTTCCCACTTCGCCAGTGGAATGAAGTGGGCGAAGGAGAAAATGCGGACGTCCAGAATAAACGTCTGTAGTGTATGTACGGTGAACTTCTTTCGCACCGTGCGTAGCCAACTATGCGAATCGGAAGTGCGCGGTAAGGACAAACTAAACACAAAAATTAGTTTAAAAAAAACAATCGGTAAAAAACTAAGCTTTCCAATGCACGCACTTTTATTTGCACTCAAAAGTAAAAAATAAAAACATGTGACCCCTGAATTAATCAAATATCGATGTGCTCAATAAAATTGTGTGGCTCGCAAAAAGAAAATGAAACGCATCGAAACACCCACTTTCATTGAGCACTTTAAATTGAATTAATTTGGGGGTCTAAATAATTTACTTTATACTTTTGAGTGCAAATAAAAGTGTGCATTGAACATCTTGTTTTTTTATATAACGCAATAGTTAGTTTATCACGTAGTGGGGCTTTCGCGGCCAATATTATCCACATAGACGTTCCTAGCACAGCACTAACCGGTGCGTTGGAGAGTAAACCCACTGCAACATTTACTATTCAAATACCGTGACGTGTCGCCAGTAATTGCACTCAGCATCATCAGGCGCCAGCCATAATTGTGGAGAATTCCTCCTGTTTTGTTCTTAAATGTCGGTGGTGGCGGGTTTAACGATACATTTATATTTAGGCGATCTAACCCAAACACCTCTCTATAATGAGCCTAATGGTTGTTGTGGGGCTCTCGCGCTAAGGGGGGAGAGGGCAGTGCAGCGTCCACTCGAGCGCCGTGACGAGTGGCGATCGGAGCGCGCCGCCTCTCATTGACCGCAGCATGGCCAGCGACAGCCACTGTGGATGGACGTCGAGACGTTTGGCGTTCGTAGGTCGGTCGCGACCATTCGTGATTTCGAAAAAAGGGGGTGGGGGGTAAAATTTTGGATTATGAACGAGTCAAAATGTAGTTAAGAACACGAATAGGGCCACGAGGGGCAGGCCCTGGACCCGGTTTCTTAAATTAAATCTTGAATTGTCACGCGAGGTGGGTCTGTGGAAAAGTTCAGCTCGTCAGGCTTCGTATATCCGAAGATATTAAGCGTCAATAATAAAAGTGTATAGTACTACTAATAAAAGTGTATAGTACTACTAATAAAAGTGTATAGTACTACTAATAAAAGTGTATAGTACTACTAATAAAAGTGTATAGTACTACTAATAAAAGTGTATAGTACTACTAATAAAAGTGTGTAGTACTACTAATAAAAGTGTATAGTACTAATAATAAAAGTGTATAGTACTACTAATAAAAGTGTATAGTACTAATCATAAAAGTGTATAGTACTAATAATAAAAGTGTATAGTACTACTAATAAAAGTGTATAGTACTACTAATAAAAGTGTATAGTACTACTAATAAAAGTGTATAGTACTACTAATAAAAGTGTATAGTACTACTAATAAAAGTGTATAGTACTACTAATAAAAGTGTATAGTACTAATAATAAAAGTGTATAGTACTAATAATAAAAGTGTATAGTACTAATAAAAAGTGTATAGTATTACTAATAAAAGTGTATAGTATTACTAATAAAAGTGTATAGTACTAATCATAAAAGTGTGTAATAAAAACGAGCGTTCGTATTCGAGAAGCAAACATCACTTCTCCTGGCGTCGACACTACTTCTCGTAGGCACTGATGGAACCATCAACCGCACCAGAACATCAACAGGCCGATGCGCCCATCTCCTTCTTGAATGATGAGTTGAAGGTCAGTTTTCAGTTTAGTTTCAGTTTAATTTATTTGGTATAGCCCTGTGAGCCATTACGGCTCTTTAATCGGGCGCAACCGCAACAAACAAAAAACAAAAACATGAACAAGAAAACATCTTAAAGTGACTATGTGACTGTGCAAACAGAAAATCCAGGAAAAAACAGCAAAATATTCCTGAAAAAGCACCGTACACCAACGGTGTGTGCAAAAAATCCCAGATCAGCCAGAGTAGCGCGATTGTAACCATGCAGCCTAAACTTTGGACCACACGGTAACCCACTGCAGTCTGCGCCCCTTCGACTTAGGAGGAGGAGGAGGAACAAGAAGCCGACACGAACCTTCTCTCTCTCTCTGCTGAAGCCCTCTCGTTGCGATCGGCAGCAGACCTCGACATTGGCATTAAGCTCGTGAACCACATTGCTACTGCCGTGATGTGAACACGGAACCCCATCACACGCAACCTGCCGACAGACACAAGACGAGTGGGGGTGAAGGCTGAACCGACCTGCACCGTGACTTGGGCTCACGGGATCCTTTTGCGACGGTAATGTATGTTGCCACATCGCTGCAGTTCCACGATCACGGCACTAACGCAATGTTCAATGCAGTCACTAGCAGCGTGTCCAAGTCATTCCGTTGTGAATTTCTCAAAATGCTAAATCCCAGTTTAACACGTACGCTTTCGCGACCAATATTATCCATGAGAGGTTGTTTGGGGTTATATAGCGTAGACACTAATGTGTCGTTAAACCCGCCACCACCCGACACAGCCAATTATTAAGGGTTGTCACGGAAAGAAAACATGCCAATTCGTTACAAATACAGCAACACCGCTGTGTTGCAGAGTAAACCTACAACATTTACAATTCGAGCACGACGTTTCGCCAGTAATTACAACCATCAACATCATCAGGTGACAGACAGATTTGTGGAGAATTCCTCCTGTTTCGTTCTTCTTAAATGTCGGGTGGTGGTGGGTTTAACGACATATTCACAATTACGCGATCTAAGCCCAAAACTTCTATTATGGATCATACTAAATCCCCATCAGGATGGTACATTTTCGCATTAAATATTTTGATAGAGTGGCGAAATGTTAACCACCTCGCCTGGTATGCAGGAGGTCGTTGGTTCGATCCCGACCCTGACGCTTGCTGCTGCATATTTGGAATGTGCGTGTCTCTCTCCCCGTGGTCGCATGGATTTTTTTCCGGGTCCTCCGGTAAATCCCGACACGTGTGGAATCAACATCACCAAGCGTTTAGAGTATTTGGCTGTGATACATTTCCACGGGATGATGATAAGCCACCACGTTGAGCTATCATTTGTGGCCAGGTAGCTTCTGAAAAAGAGCTAAATCGCTAAGTAGGCCTTACCTGGTAAAATAAAAAAGATTGTTTAATAGTTTCTGATATATGCAGTTATCCTTTTAAATGCCGCAGCGTATTTATTAATGTGTTGATTTATTTTATTAGTTTTTTTTGTGCTTGTGCACCCACTGCCAAACGCAGTATTACCATATACATTCAATAATTCGCGTCCTTGTTAAAACGTGTCATTTCGGTTAATCTGAATTACAATCCGGTCGAGGACACCGCCAGCCACGCGTGAAACGCGGAGGCGCTGTGGAGCCATTACCGAGGCGCTGGCGCCCTCTGCAGGGCGCGTGAGGGGCCGTGCCGATTGAAATGCAGCGGTGGTGGCAGTGGGGGGGGGGCTTCGTGGTGAACGCCGGCAAGGGCGGTCGTGCAGCCATGCGGTTGCTGGCTCACGACACTGCCGGCGGACGGACTCCCACCAGAGGGAGCTGTAGCTCTAGAGAGCCCCTCTCTGGACGGTATATCGGCCTGATCGTCCACGCCAATCTGTTTTTGTGTACGGCGCTCTGGCTCACGAGCAAGATGCCCGTGTCGTGGTCTGCTGCTGGCCAAGACGAGAGGGCTTCAGGAGAGAGAGAGGGCGTTGTGCAGTTTAACTCTTTTCTGGAGTAATTTATGACATGGGGGGTTGTATAACGTCATTATTATTACAATTCCCTGAATTATGTATTGGTTAACTGACAGCATTAGCATCATAAGGCATTATGTATGGTATGTAAAGTTACAATGATTAAAATACGTATTACGGGCTTGTGTTGAGTGGACAAGAGATAAAATAATTGTCAACATTCATTACCACAGCATAGCACAAAACAATACAAGAAAAATGTAAAACACGATTACAAAGTCCTGGGAAACCGATATCGCGATAAATGGCATATCCCAAAAAATATCGTCTCGTGCATGGCGCGTTCACGTTCATCATCGCAGGTGCAGAAGCGCACATCCAAGCAGAGAGACAACACACAAAATGATTGCGTCACGATGTAACATGGGAATATACAAATGCACATTTTTATTAATTTCAGTGTCTTGACACTGCGTCGCTTGCAGCAAATACATTTTTTCATTAAAGCAGAGAAACGTGTGACATTTTTATTGCAGTGTTATTAGTCACATTTCCGAGAGCATTAAAATAAATATTGCCAGTGTAATATTCCTTTCATCAATTATTGTGGTAATTGCACTCTCTCTATCTCGCAGGCTTCAGAGAATATCTAATCTCCCCTAACCCCGTGGGATTCTCGAGTGGCCGTGGCGGCGTCTGTACAGAAGAAGCCCTGCAGGGCCCACAATGAACGGAAGGTGGCAGCCAGAGAATATCATTGCGATTTTCCTCCCGGTATTTTGGAAGATCCTGCAAACGAGGACACCACTGCCGTGGGCTTGGTGCTGTAGCTCCGAGACGTGTTTCCGGGTTGTATCGCGTATTGTTCAACACGATGTCCGACGTTTCGCTCCACGTGCTGGGTCTGCAAAAGATCAAATTGAGCTGCTCACTTGAATAGCGTTGGCAGCTGCAGCACCAGCACCAGCTGCAGCACCAGCACCAGCTGCAACAGCAGCACCAACTGCAGCACTAGCTGCAGCACCAGCTGCAACACCAGCTGCAACACTAGCACCAGCTGCAACACTAGCACCAGCTGCAGCAGCAGCACCAGCTGCAGCACCAGCACCAGCTGCAACACCAGCACCAGCTGCAGCACCAGCTGCAATACCAGCACCACCAACACCAGCTGCAGCACCAGCTGCAACACTAGCACCAGCTGCAACAGCAGCACCAGCTTGCAGCACCAGCTTGCAGCACCAGCACCAGCTGCAACACCAGCACCATCTGCAGCACCAGCTGCAACACCAGCTGCAACACTAGCACCAGCTGCAACACCAGCACCAGCTGCAGCACCAGCTGCAGCACCAGCTGCAACAACAGCACCAACACCAGCTGCAGCACCAGCTGCCGGTTATTGATGCTGAGCGTTCACACAGCAGCTGACAACGCGATACAATCAGAAAGTAGGGGCAGAAGAAGCTCCCAACACGAAATGTCGGACGTTATGCCGAATAACAGGAGGTACATAAAACACATTGGAGAGCGACACTGCAATGGAGGCGTCATTAAATAACACGAGGAAGTAATATCGAGTGTGATAAAAAAAAAATGACAGAGCCAGTAAAAATTAACTTTTTACGTTTCATGCGAGGTTAAAATGTTTAAGACTGAGCACTTAATTAAAACTAAATAGATGCTTCTACTGTGGAGTGCTTGTGGATGCTTTGTTGCAAACGACTTTCCTTGAATTCTACTTAAAATTCGCAGTTCCTACAGTGTGGAGGTCGAGCCGAGAACTTTGCGTGAATGTTGTTGACAAACTCGCAGGATAAGTTTAAGGTCGGTCGGTCGCTCAGCAATCTGCACAATCCTACCACGAAGATTTACGTTAGTGCACCGAAAAAAAAATGTATCACGTGCATTTAACCGCCGGGGAGCCCAGGAACATTGTTTATTTGCGAAGGTCTATTTAAAATTTAACAATGAAGCCAATGTAGGAAAGTGTTCAATAAAAAAACATTATTGGTCCTATTTGTTTCTGCGGGAGGGCTGCAATTAATATAAATAATTGACCATGTAATGTAGTCATTACATTTATTATTTGGCACGCAATGATAAACGATGACACAGCGTACTCTCCATATATCCTTATGGTGGGGTGGCAAGGTGGCACCGTGCTTACTGCGCTATGAAGCCAGGTGACCCGAGTTCGATTCCTGACAACGGCGAACATCAACGGTGAGCGACATCTAAACCGGTCCTGAACCCTCACAACACCGGCACGTGGGTTCACGCAGGGCGCTCTGCACCTGGCGACCCGAGTGAGATTCTCGGCCGTGGCTACCGGCTAACCTCAGCGACGAGTGATGTCTAGATTGGTACTAGTTCTCCACCAATCAATTTCACTAACCCACACCGACCAGCGTGGCGAAGTATGGTCAAACAACAACCCCTAAGGCCAACACGGCGTGGGAAGGCCTTCGTACAGCAGTGGATTATCAAAGGGTTATAAATAATGACATTTATGGTTACAAAGAAATACTCCACGCAAATAAACTGTACAGCCCACTAAATACGTGCTTTGGAATTAACGTCAATGCCAAATGTTTGAGGTCAAAAAATATGAATGGTGCATTTGATGAGAGCAGTGGAGCTGTTCCACTTGACGATGTGTCCTGAAACACAGCTTATCCTGACACACGACTGATGTCATCTCATCGATGCCTGGTCATTATGGTATTGTGCTCATTGCCTCAACACACTTTTATCTTTTCAATTTCAACCTTCACCAACTCTACAGTATATTTATCTACAGTTATACATGATGAACCATTAGACTATAAATTATGACATTATTTGATGATGATGATGATGGTGGTGGTTCTGCTGCGTTAGCAGTGGTGTACACGCCTTTTTAATTTCAGGCAAAAGCCATTGGTGGCGCTATGAAGAAGTGACATTGCTAGAGACGCCACCTATTATATACTTTTCATTTTAAGGCCACACAGAGGTTTTTTTTACAATTAAATAATAGGGAGAACTACGTATAGAATTTAATTTCAAAGCCTCTCTTAATCAAATATTTTAGCACTCTCTGTGAGATATGCAGCGATCGCTTCCTCAATACCCCATCACCTGTCGAGAAGAGGGTCATTGTGAACCAGTGGGGCATCGATAAATGTATCGCCCTGTTCAACATATGCATACACGAGTGCGCGTGCATGTGAATGAGCGCGCACATGCAAGTAGAGGCCTCGGAATATTAAACGCAGGGTCTGAGAGATGTGATGTTTTTGCATATCTTATATATATCAGAATTCAGTGCTACAACAGCGCTCAACTTTTTGCAGAAGTTACAACACAATTGTTTTGCGGATTTCTTTTCTTCTCCAAAATATTTCCGGGCGAAGCTGCTTTCCACGCTGGCTGGAGTTGTGCTTCAACGCAGGCGACTGCTGCGCCACAACAATGGCCCTTGAAAAAAAAAACACAGCGACCTTGGCATTAGTGCGTGTCCGCAGGTGCGCAAAAACACAGCAGGGCACCCGGGTTCGCTGGGTTCAAAGTTACCGCGTGTTCATAGTTCTGAGAACGGCAATAAAACGCCACGCTCAATCACACCACGCTGCAAAATAAGAGTTACGTTGACATTTCACGAAGTCAGCGCAAGCCTCAAGAGCTAGAGGAAGAGCTGTCGGCGAGGCAATGCGTCCCATTGCTACTGTATTGATATTGAACCTCCTTCGCACCGTACCTAGCTGACTGTGCCAATCGGACGTGCGATGAGGTTATCGCGGTTGTGCTGTTTTAGGGGTTAGATTGCTCCGCGTGGTTTTTTTCCGCGTTGCGTCCCGACTTATTCGCTCCAGAAGCTCCCAGCACGTGGAGCAAAACACACATCAGAGAGTTCCCCTCGCGTCGTGCGGCAGGCAGTAGTAGATGCGTTCAAAAATTAGAGCTCACAAAGCGAAATCGCGTCGTATGGATCGTAGTCACCCAACCCACAATACACCGCACGAGGAGACAGCTGTCTGCCGAGTAGCGCACAGAGTACACACACGGCACACACACACACACGGCACACACACACGACACACACACACACGGCACACACACGGTATACAATGTTGTCCCACGCCCGACCGCATATACGCGTTTGAGTGAACTCGATCCGCATAGAGCGATGTTTGGGTAGAAATCGGTTAGCCGCATAGACGCGAAATTGCACACACACCGAATCCGCATAAAGCGAGTGAAACCTGATTTTATAAGTCTTGGAACATAAAACCACAGGTGACACCGCATTTTAAAATAAAATCATCACATTTAAATTCGAGAAACTTAGTAGCCGTAATGTGTACATCTCGGGAGTAATGGTAGAGGACTGGCCCCTGTGTGGAGGCAGAGTGTGCCTTCGTTAATGTAACAAAAAACTAAAAGAATGTCCATGAAATCTACATTTTGTTGCCCTCCGGATAAACATTTGACCACGGTTAAACAACTAAACAACCATGACGTGGCCAGCCCATACATGCGCGAATTAACACCGCGGGCCCAGCAGCGGTTGCCTGAGACCGTGCTGCTACGCACGCGGCGGCCTCGGCTTGGGAGTCAGAAGCGATCAGAGTTGCGAACGCGAACAATGATGCACTTTTAGTGACAAGAGCGACGCGGGCAGCGATGGAATAAAAAAATAAAAAATGTACTACGTGCCAGGTCTGCCAAAACGTGGTCCGCGGAGCCGTTGCATTCAAGCGCCGATCTTCATGAATTATGCAGACAAGTGGAAAGATAATCTTGTCGGGGGTGGGGCGGGGGGGGGAGAAGTCTGTGCCGTGGTTTGCCGCAGGCCTCCGCATCCGCACCCCACCCCTCCGACCGCGCGATGCCACTTCCAATTGTGCGCGGCATGAGACGCGGGGGGGGGGGGGGGGTGCGCTCGGCTCCTCGTGCTTCAGCCCCCCGCACTTCGGCACCGAGGCGTCTCGTTGCGAGCAAGGCGAATGTCTGCCGTAAGCAGTCACTGGCCATGTCCCACGCGTTCCCAGACGCCTTGGGGAGAGGTGGGAGGCACCCACACA
The DNA here is from genome assembly GCF_048934315.1 of Petromyzon marinus. NCBI lineage: Eukaryota > Metazoa > Chordata > Hyperoartia > Petromyzontiformes > Petromyzontidae > Petromyzon > Petromyzon marinus. Next base: position 1,169,018 of record NC_133689.1, on the reverse strand, counting down.
CTTTGCCCCGCCGTACGCAGCCCGTCGATTGGCTGACTGCGGTAGACCGCACAGACGCGGGGTGAGTGGGATTGAAGAAACTCGCAACATCGTTTCACATGCCGCGCCGGCAGATCGAGTCGAACCGCGACCTCTGGTTCGCAATTCCGGTGCGCTGACCGTGACATCCGTGGACTAATAACCAAGGGGAATCAGCAAGAAGACAGCCGGGCCTTGATTCAGGAGAAGACTATTCTTGGTGTTACTCAGAGCACACGTGGTGAAGGGAAATCTGCCATTCAGGCTGACGATAGGCCCTTCAAACAACCTTCGAATTTGTTTTATTTAAAAAAATCCCACTTGCCACTGTTGCTTTTTCGGTGTTGTTTACGTTCACAGCTCTTGCATGTTCATCGTTTATATGTTTATTTATGCTGTGCCGAGAGTAAAGTGTTATATTAATAATAGAATAGTATTCCATTGTTTAATTTATTTTCTTTCTACGTGACTTTACCGAAAGAACCAAAGAGTAATTCCTGCAGTCACGAAAGCTTAAAATCAAATTATTATATAATCGCTAGATTTGAAGTGAGAATTACTCTTCAACTTACCGGTCAGCTGAATAAAATAATAATTGGCACATCCTTAAACTCTTGTACACCTGATTCACAGTTGTTTTTATTTGTTTGGCTATGTCGGGTGGTGGAGGGTCTGACCGACACAACTTTTGTCAGATCATTACGTGGCCTAACCACAAAAATATGAATTGGCGTAAAAGAGTTTCACTTTTTCACTTTAGCAAAAAAAATCCCTCGTCCGCTTAGAGAGACTGAATCATTCTCTTTATTTAATTTATGATCAACATCAAGATCTCATCGTGGCCAAACAATGCCAGATCTCACGACAGCTGCTGCTGCAGGGTAGACACGCGGCGACCTCCTAGATCTGCCCTCCTCACAGTCTCCCGCTGTGAGGTCCTGGCCCTTAGTCGCTGGACACGTGGAGACCGCTTGGGCAACGGGCCCTCACCCATCCTGCACGCGTCCCACTCAGCGTGGCCACGTCTGCCGAATCAATATCCACAGACGCTCACCTGCCGTGCTCTCTTGCGGACTTGTGCATTGCTTCTTCTGTCTTGCCACGACATGCCGAGCATCTCTCTCAGACGCCTGGGCTCAAATGTCGACACCTTCCGGGCTGTTTTTGTTCACATTAACATATAGAGAGGCAGTGGTGGCAGAGTTTGCTCACGCACTGTTCTAAGAAACCAGCGACGCGAATTTAAATCCAGCCACACTTCACATCAGTGAACTAGGTGCCCTCCTATACCGACCCAGACTGAATAGTCTGGGGAAGTATGGCCAAATATCCCACACGACTTGTGGAGGCTTTCGCCCAGTGACGCTCAGGGGAGTTTCTGATGATTCGTCACCGTGCTCATCTGTGTGGGTTGGTGAAGGTGCGGAGCATAGACGTGCACAACAAGTCAGTTCCTGCACGCCCATCTGCTGCTCATATTGTAGCCCCGTGGCAACCTTTGTGTGCGTGGTGGTCACCTCACCGATCCAAGCAATATCCAGGCTCGCTCCTGCTTAGCTTCCTGTCGCACCTCAGGCAATTTGGTCAAAGGTGGTGGAGCTTTAATTCGCCTCTGCATCGCACGCGCGCCAGCCAAACCGACACTGTGCCTCGTACCGCCAAGCGGCCATGCTGCGCGCACGCAGCAACAGCAGCAGCAAGTGCAAGGGATTTGCGAGCTCACTTTGCATTCACCAAGACCGCGTGCAGCGCACGCCATCCAAGTGCACGGTGCAGCCGAGTGTTGTGTCTGGGGGTCTCCACAAAGGTGAGCCTCGGTAATCGTTGCAGCCACTGCGGCTGACCTGACGCGAATCCAGTTTACGCAGCAGGATGAAACATATTTGGCTGCTGCCAACTCTGCCTACACGCGGGTGCTCGTCGGTTACCGTGGCAAAAAGTGCATCGCCACGCATACCACGCTCGCGTGAAGGCGTCTCTCGTCAGACCTCGGCGCTGCGAGTCGCAAGGCTGCTGATTGACAGGCCCTGGTGGCAATAAAGGGGTCACGCAATATCGTCACCGCCTCGGCATCCGCTTGGGATAACGAGCACAGGCAACAAGGGCGAAGCTGGCAAGGGGTTTTTAGGCTTCAGACTATTTATGAAAGTGCGGCCGGGGCAGAGGTTGTGGTTGTGAAGTTGTTCCGCACGGGTTAGGCATTCCACGTGGCAGCAAGCTGACTCTACTGAATATAGGAATCTGGGTTTTATTTTACGCTTTGCAAGCAAAGTTGAAAGCGTTGGTCGGTCCGGTCGAAGGGGTCACAAGAACCTTCGTTAAGGTGACCCAATGCAGGATACATTTAAGATCATAATCGTATTTGGACCGGGTACTTAACCTATACAAAAAAAACAGCCAAATTGATTCAAATGTTACCCAAAACTTGGCGATGAAAAATAGTGATTATGGGTAGACCTTTTCAGCCAAGGTAATCGATTGCTTTACAAAAATAATCATCGTAAACCATGAAAGCATTTCTCCAAAATAAGTTCCATCTGCTTTCCCACGCGCGATGATGGACATAGGGGATGGGCGGTGCCTGGTGACATCATCAGGCACGTCACACTAAGCGTGGCTTGTAGGAGGTTTCCCAACTTCAGAATGCAGGATTTATGGGTGGCTGTCATTGATCGACAAGTGATTGATCGTCGCAGTTCAAATAACTTTAGCTATTGCACAAACGCACACGCAGTGCACTGCCAGGGTTTACATGAACACGGCACAATTCGCAGAAAATATCCATCCACGTGATTTTTTCTCCAGACTGCACCCTCAGGGATGAAGGGGTTACAGGTCGTTGAGCATCCCATGGCAATATAGGTTTAGAGGTAACACCTCTATAATAACAAAACACACAATTCCTGGGGGCAATATATATTTTTTTAAATATCGAATTTTGTTAAGATAAAAAACTAAAACCATGGACAAATACAAAAAAATGGTAGCAGTGGAAACGAAAGGGAAAAAAATGGATTTTTTTGTTACATATTATATAATATTATATCAAAAATGTTTAAATGAGTAGGTTACATAACTAAATGTCTCCTCTGAACTACAGAAAGCCTTTTGGAGCCGTGGCTGCCGCAGGGCATGGGAAGGGGTGGGGGACTGTGAGGCCGGTACAGGCCACTGTGAGCCCAGGGGAGCGAGCTGGGCCAGACGGCTTGGGTTGACACCTCTGAGAAGCAAATAGCCGGGGCCAGTCACGGGAAGAAGAGTATCTCACAACACCGGAACCAGGGAGAACTGCATTGAATAACAATTAATTTTTGTAATTTAATTGTATAAGTTTGCTTTTTAAGACAGTATAATTGACGTGTTGAGTTTTCACTATATCTAATTGCATTGTCTTGAGCGGTTTATTATAATACTGAGAACGTTTAATGGAAGACTGACAGATTTTCCATGATGGCTAACTCCTTAACTAGAGGACGGATCCTGGGAAAGCCAGGACAGGTGGCAACCCCGAATGTTGGGCCCAAGATGCTGACAGCCTCAGAGAAACTGCGGCTGAACGCTTCCCAAGAGGCACGGGTTTTCTCCATCAAGGGCATTTCTTCGGAAATCGTTAAAACCTCAACAGCAGTCGGAACAGCAGGAAGAGTACCGACATAATTACACGTCCATCCAGCGCGTTTCGTTTACTGTGATGGAACTGCATTTTTAGCTCCCAAACCCAAAACAATAATAATAATAACACAGACCCCCCCCCTCCCCCCATTTGTGGGAAGAAAAATCAATAATGTATTTTTACTGCAGAAAAGGGCGATATAATATTTTATTTAACTCGGCGCCCTTAAGAGCGTTGTAGGTGCCAACGTGTAGAGAGCTACAGGTTGACAAAGAAAATGCTAAATTGTTGCCCCCTTCAAAATGTTCTGAATGGGGGCTCCAGAATCAACAATCGAGGCATTTGAATTTGATGCCATATTTCGGAGTCGGCGGCCGTCAAAAAAAACCTTCAGTTACAAACTTCTGCAGGGCCGGGTTCAAAATCTCAAACGTTCAAAATATTCCCCTTCAATGCACTCGGCTGGTGTGCCTTGCGAGATGCATTCCTGCACTGCTGCAGCACAACACAGAGTGAGAGAGGGGGTCGGCTTAAGGAGGCGTTCCTGTAGCACCTTTGGGTTATTTTTACTCATTTAGAAGCTTCATCTCCGCTATATTTGCCCCCCAAATGTGAGGGTTCTAGCCCTTCTAGTATACAGCCCTTCGAGAACATCAAGACAACGCACATCAGTCACTCTCGGTCACAACCGGCCCTTCAAAAGGCATTGCTGCGCGTGGGACAGGAAGAGTGCACTGGCACGGCGAAACTAAGCCACAGTATACGCGTTATTATATCGCTAGATAACGCAATTATTAGGAATAAATGTTATTTATTCAATATAATACGTGCACTAATCCTTCAACAGCGCTGTTTTTGTGACGTTATTCAGAGACGCGCTGCATACTTGTGGGAGGAGGGAAGGGATAGGACAGGATTCAGTTTCATCGATATAAAATGTAAAAATGTTAACACCTATTAATTCATATTCTTAATTCATATTCTTAACAATAATATATATTTTATTATTTTATTGTTTCCCTTCAACGTGACTTTACCGAAAGAGCTAAGAATATGAATTACTGCAGTCACGAAAGCTTTAAATCAAAACCTATTAATTCTCTCCAACTAAGGTTCAAATCGTCAACGCATTAGCTCTGTCTAAAACGGGGAGGCACTAAAACTCGCATAACGACGGCCCGATATAAACAAAACCTTTCATACAAAGTCGCGCTGCTGTTTAGGGACTTGCATTAAGAGGCAACAGACCAATTCGATCAAAGTGTTGCCCAAAACTTGGACGCAACAGATCCCGCAGTGCCCACAGCATTCAAACTCCCCGGTTGGGCACGCGCCTGCCCGCCCCCCTTCCTCCCTCGATGACGTCACACAGCCACGCGCCACGTGACTTCGTCTCCTCACGCGGCTCGAAACGGAACGACGCTGCTAAGCGCGTGAATGCGCGCGCTTCGCCTTCCTCACTTAAAACGTATTCGCACGCATACTATAACATTGCCCAAACAAAGTGAGGGGAGCCACCCTGCACAGATAAACGTGTAACCCTGAAACTGCTATGCTGGTGGAAGAGCATCTAGCTATTGCCACCTTCTGCCACGATCGCTAACGTTCTAACTAGGCTCCATCATGTCTGAGGCTGTGTAAATATACACGGGTTGTTCACGAGCGTCTGTGCTAGGATTTTCTGATACTGTTGTTGATTTATGTGCAAGTCCGGCTCATTGTTTATCCTCTTTGCAGTAACTTCTGGCGTGGGTGTCGAACAAAAATTTGTTGTTGTTGATGCTGCTCCTTGTTAGCTTGCACGGTCCCTCCCTGCAATGTCCTCCAACTGCCGCCACTGCCGACGGTCTTGGGCCGTGGTCCCTGGGTCTCTGCGCTATCCCATGCGCCTCTGTGTAGCTGCATTGTCCTGCTACCACTGCTGACGGTCGTCCTTGTTCCAGAGTTGCTTAGCTCAATGGGCCCATACCGGCTGCAATAGCGTGAGAAATTGAACGAATGTATTTTACGTAAATATACATTTTCTTCGGAGAAAAAAAAAACACATTCATGTAATTTCCATTGGAATGCACGACCCATGTGAGAAGTCCTTGACTCCCCTGTCAAAGCAGAGATGAAAGATCCTAATTAGCATGTAAAGGCTTCCTTCAAAGGACCACATGTTCCAGCAGAAAGGCGTTACTCCGCAGTGTAGGTAGGGGTAGCCATTAACCCGCTATCAAACGCACAGGAGTGATAATCACTCGCACGGGAATAATTAACGGGATTGATCTCAGCTGCTCCTCCTCCTCCTCCCATGATGCACTCCGTTCCTTTATTCTCTGGATGCTGACTCGAGACACGCCGACGATGCCATCCATCGTCCATGCTCCGCCTTTCCACGAGCAATGACTTTTTTGAAAAATTGCATGCCCCTGACAGAAATGGCCTCAAATTATTGGTTGCCAAAGAAATTATGAACTGCACCATGCCTTATGTTCATTGTGGAGTCGCTATGTTTTTTTCCAGCTGTCATATTAGTAAAAGTTGTATTTGCAGCAATCAATACTAGTTTTTCTTGGCCTCCGATACAGACCTGCGTGTCAGGAAATGCACTATCCATGAAGAATTAACTGCGTTAGCAATTTAACAACCCTACAGCTCCCGATCCATCTTGGCTGAGACCCCTCCCTACAATTTCATTTTGCGATGGAAAGAGAGGGCTGCACATTCATGCGTGCAAATGCATTCAACAACGTGCAAAATGTATTTCCATCGGCTGGATAAATTGTTAAGGACTGTGGCTCCTGACCATTCTAATTGCTCAGTGTGCATTGCCCTGCGATTGCAGGTGGCATGTGACGTTACAAATGCGCTTTGCAAGGAGGACGTCGCCTGTCGGCAATGTCAGGGAGACCTACCAGTCCACACCGACTTGTCAGAACTTAGCGAATTTATTTCCAGCCTTAGGACAAACTCCACTCGGGATCCCACGCACCGTCAAGCCCTCTGTGTGGTATTCCTCCACAATCAATCATTGTCCTATTTACTGTTGTGTTATATAATCAAGTTCATGGGGTATTAAATGGAAACGTGACTAATTTCAGGACGAGATTTCGCAGCCCAAACTGTTAACATTTTTTCTTTATGTTTTTTTTTTCCCCCATAAAATCAATCGAGTGGATATGAGCAGGACACAGAACGAGAACAACTGACGGGGCGGTGAGAGACACGACACTGGCGTAACATACTGAGCAGGCACGCGAAAGCAGATGGAGACAGGGGAAGAGACGGCGGCAGCGATACGGCATCACGGAGGGTGGAAGGTCACTGCTGGACAGGAGTGGCTGGGGAAGAGGAGGGGGTGGAGGAGAATTGGAGAGGCCTTCGCTCAGAAGAGGGAAGTTACCGGCTGACGCCAAAATCAACAATGAGTGGTGATGACGAGACACCACCTCTTTGGAAAGACAACGCAGAGAGAGAGAGGTCATCATAACTAGCATGGCGAAGGGTGTGTCCATAGAGGGTGTGTTGTTCTCTCTCTCTCTTCGCTACGAACTGAACGGCATCGCTCGGCATCACCCGGACAGTCGCGCGATCACAGCCGCAAGGCGCTCGCGCGATATCGACTCCGGGCGCTGCGGAGCGAACGTCCAGTGGTCCTCCACGGTCCGACGTGCCCTTGAGCTCGGACAACGCGAAAATGTTTGTCCCGCCCGGGATTCGAGTGGCACCGCGTTCACCGCACGGCGCCCGGTTATGGCGCACAAACGTTTCAGCGGCGCGGTTAGTGATGGACGAGCGTGGTCAGATTTAAAAACACACACCGTTGCAATGTCATTGGGGGTATTTTGCCAATAGCTCACCGTCATTGAGCAGAAAGGATAAAAACATAATCTTAGTTACCGCTCCTGACAACAATAGCGCTTTAGCCGCGGCCGTGCGGGTTACGTGACTTCATTCGATGTGCCATTATCGTTGCGTTGTAAGTGATTGCCGGGAACATGGAATGTAACCACTGATGAATTGCCGTGTAATTTAATGCAGCAATGGGGAGATGTGTGTAATGATTTTCGAACGTGAACATTTCCAATGCAAAGCCGTGCCCATTGTGACACCGTTGCGATGACAGTGCTGCGAGCTGCAAATGACAAATGTTTAGTTCCGTGACTTTCGTTTATAAGAACCTTGCGTACTGTGCGACGTCTTTAATAAGAACACAACGATACGTTCTGAAGGTGTTTTAATATTATTTCCACATGCCCGCTTGAACTGCGTCATTATTTGATCGTTACTTTTTATTTTGGCTTCGGGCTGTATTATGCGCTGGCGTTGTTTTTTTTGGAAGCACAATGCACTTGAAACCAATTTATGAAAAAGTAAAAGGGGGGGGGGGGAATCCCATAAAAAATTCATAGCGCGAGTATAATATTACCTTTGTGACAACGATATTGCGTCATGAAACATTCATGCATTGCCTTATTGCGAGAAAATAAAGGGGGGGTGGGGGGACAGTGGTGATAGCGATGTCCAAACTGATATCGGGGTTGGACTTCTCATCTGCGCTGTCGTCAGGACCGTCCACAGTAGGGGGGCGGGGCCCGGGGGAACTCACATCGCGTAGAAGCCCCCCCCCCCCCCAAAGCCTTCAAACCAAACGGGATGTCCCACATCGACACCGCGACGTCGGAGCGCGTGCGCCCCCCCCCCCCGCCCCTGAAGCGCGGGGCCTGGGGCGGCTCTGGGGACGGCTCTGGCTGCTGGCACTTCGGGGCCGCGGTGTCCAACGTTCCTGGTCGCAGTCCACCGCCGCGTGGGACGGTCAGTGGCAGCTGCCCCCTCCCCCCCCCCCACACCGTCGCCTCGCGCCGTGACACTGCCCTCGGGTCGCGCGGCACCGGTGTCGTGACCCTGGAGCCGGCTGGGTCAGAGCGCGCGCTCACCGCTGCCGGCTTCTGTGTTCTGCCATCTTCTTCATCGTCAACAACCGCAGCCGTTGTCTCTCCACTGCTGGATGAATTCCTTCCCCACGCTGTCGCCAACCCTCAGGGTCCTGCGATGCCACAATCCACGCCGCTCCTGCGCCAGAACGAATCTCGCCGCTGCAGCATCTCCTTGATGGGACGTCCCCTGGGGCGCGCGCCCTCGCTTGGCTGCCGTTCTGTCACCCGTCTCGTCCCACGGCCATCGTCCCTTCTCGTCATGACGCGCCCTGCCCAAGCCCCCCTTACCTTGTCTGGACAGTCGATATCATGGCTCTGATTTGCATTAATTTCATCATCCAAGTGCTGCCCGTCCTGTCTCGCAAGTCACTGAGCGTGGATCGTGCCGAAATGGGCGACGGCCGTGCATAACAGGTGCTGTCGGCTGCGCAGGGGCTACACGGTGGGTGGCAAAGGGCCACCATTGCCCCGCCCCGCACTGTTATGCTGCCGTGCCTACGGTGCCCTCCTCGACCGGGCCGCACTGACCGGCGTGGTGAAGTATGGTCAGAAATCATCGCGCGACCCGCACCGCGTGGGGTGCCCCTCAACGAGCAGCGCAGTGCGACAAGGGGGGGGGGAGGGGTGGGGGCTTGTATACGGACACGAGGATCAAGGAAGGTGGCGATACCGAGGCCTCGTTCTGCACCCCGAGAATGACGGCTTCATCTCGTGCCGGGGCTCTTCCCTTTGTTCTTCGCGTGGCTTCATCTCGTGCCGGGGCTCTTCCCTTTGTTCTTCGCGTGGCTTCATCTCGTGCCGGGGCTCTTCCCTTTGTTTTTTGCGTGGCTTCATCTCGTGGCGGGGCTCTTCCCTTTGTTCTTCGCGTGGCTTCATCTCGTGCCGGGGCTCTTCCCTTTGTTCTTCGCGTGGCTTCATCTCGTGGCGGGGCTCTTCCCTTTGTTCTTCGCGTGGCTTCATCTCGTGCCGGGGCTCTTCCCTTTGTTCTTCGCGTGGCTTCATCTCGTGCCGGGGCTCTTCCCTTTGTTCTTCGCGTGGCTTCATCGCGTGGCGAGGCTCTTCCCTTTGTTCTTCGCGTGGCTTCATCTCGTGCCGGGGCTCTTCCCTTTGTTCTTCGCGTGGCTTCATCGCGTGGCGAGGCTCTTCCCTTTGTTCTTCGCGTGGCTTCATCTCGTGCCGGGGCTCTTCCCTTTGTTCTTCGCGTGGCTTCATCTCGTGGCGGGGCTCTTCCCTTTGTTCTTCGCGTGGCTTCATCTCGTGGCGGGGCTCTTCCCTTTGTTCTTCGCGTGGCTTCATCGCGTGGCGAGGCTCTTCCCTTTGTTCTTCGCGTGGCTTCATCTCGTGGCGGGGCTCTTCCCTTTGTTCTTCGCGTGGCTTCATCTCGTGGCGGGGCTCTTCCCTTTGTTCTTCGCGTGGCTTCATCGCGTGGCGAGGCTCTTCCCTTTGTTCTTCGCGTGGCTTCATCTCGTGCCGGGGCTCTTCCCTTTGTTCTTCGCGTGGCTTCGTGGCTTTAGTATTCAGGCCTCCTCCGTTCCACGGGATGCCGAAACCATCTGGAGCCAGAAACATAACCTACCGCATGCTCTCAAATATACGCTCCCAAGTTGGCCGTTTCATTTTTTAAGCTGCCGTAGTCAATAGCCGCTGCACCTAAATATGAATCATCCCCAGCAGCTGCTTTATTGCAGTCAACAAGGAAAAAAGCGCCATAAAGACGGCCATAAATAAATGAATTTCAAGCAGCCAGAATGTGACAATGACAGAACATGCGGTAACACCACCCAGGGGAAATCGCATGCGACTTCAGGTTAATATTCCATATTGTACGTTATATACTGCGTGGCTGATTTGCATGGCTCACTTTATATCGCCCTGCCGACGATGACTTACTTCCGAGAGCGATGTAACGGCGGCAATTCCCAAGATGCCGCGCGTTGCGCTGCAGAGATGCAAATGCTCTCAGACAGACGTATTTTTTTTCGCAAGTGCGATTGCAATGGCTAAATAAAGCGAAAAAGCCTCTCGGGAAATTGATTAAATTGGGTATTTAATTGAAGGCGACAGTTTAACTGTGATTAATGCAGCTTGTTTTTGCGCAATTATAGGTGCTGTGGTTTAGGCAGTGTAAGCTGTGGTACAACTATGCTTCATTGTTACAATACTTAATTCCCTTCTGGGACTTTCCAAGGAAAACCAATAATAGACGATTTCCCAATTACCTGACAATTATACAAAAATTATACACAGTGCAAATTCCACACTCCTGAAATCATTTTCTTCTTCCAATTTGCTGGGCTAAACGTGAATTATTAAAATTCCTGCTGCTTTTATGCATTGATTTAGCAAATAATATAATCACGTATGTACTTGCTATGCAGAATATTCGCATCGGTACAGACGAAGGTCTCCTTTGAGTGGGCTTGGGCAGGGCACGCCACGAGATGTGACGGCCGCTGGTCGAGACTAACACCAGTGGCAACTAAAGGAGGGAAAAGAGGTCTCCTGTGTTCATATTCTTACGAGTGGAGATGAACGGTTACAGTTTAACCACCCCTCGGATGATTGTCATCGTGTCTGCGTTCAAGTGGAGGTTGGCGTGCGAGCCAGCGGATAGCTTCAGGAGCAAGCTGCTGAATATTCGGAATGCTGCTGCTGCCAACAAGCGATGGAACCGGGCAGCGGTGAAAGTTGGTGGGCCGTGGTTTGAGATTGGCGAGCGGAGTTACACTGTGGGCTATGATTTAATCGTTGTCCAGCAGTGTCGGAGAGAGCTGAACCTGTGGTGGGGATGTGAGAGGTATCTGAACAGGTCCTGGGGGGCCCCATTCATCAATCCGCACTGACCAGCGTGGTGAGGTATGGTCAAACAATTCACACGACTGGGCAGGTCTTCATTAAGCAGTGCATTGACACAGGTCTGGGAATAAATCATTGATTTGACTATATTTACCTTACTTTGAGCATTAGTCTCATCAAATTTTAAAACGCTAATTTTAATATTGTACAATCTAATATACATCAATAGTGTACTGGGTTGTATTTTTTTACATTTACAACGATTGTATGAATTATTTCTTGCGCATCACCCATGTGTGTATTCATCACCAATATATGTATTTGTGTCAATTACAGATGAACCACGACACGTTATGCGCAGCTTCGGACTTGTCCCGAGAATAGAGAGGCCGATCAGCCTCCCACGACGCTTCTCAAATGCAGAGAAACCTGAAATCAGATTCTGCACGCTCTTGCATCGGTGTCCACGGCCGTGCTGCATGGCCCTGCGATGCGTTGTGTGGTAAAACTCGAGACGCATTTAGCTGAAATAGTCTGCATGTTTCAAACGTTTCAGAGAATTTCAATGTGATGCGGCAACATCACAGCTGTACTCAAGACCAAGCTTCTAACCCCACACTGACAGTCAATATATCAGGAAGCCAAGTCGGCAGCGGGTTTCCCACTCCCAAAAGCCATACTGAATAGGCGGGAGACTTCCAAACACTATGTTATATATGTTTACAATGCATATGTGCAGGGAATGCTCTCGCGGTGTGATGGTTTTTACTACACTGGGCTTGTAATCCAGGTCGCCGCTTAGATCCCTCAGGTTGGCACTTGAAGCAATGTCCCAAGCTTCTTAAATTCTCTCCACCTCTGTCCAACCGGCAGGATAAATTAGTCCAGTGCAGCTCGTTCATTCGACAGGTCGTGTGTGGTGGGGTAAAGAGTGGGTACTCCCACATGTGTAAAGAAGTCTGGCTAGTACGGAAGCGGAGGTCAAATGCCCTCTAGCGGGGCTTGCTGGAGCCCCTTCACTGGGAGGTCTTGCTTAGCTGTTTGACCTTTTTGTTCAGCAGTGAACTGCTCACTCACTCGTTCACTCCCTCGCTCACTCCCACACACTGTACAGGGAAGTGGAGCGACTTCCAAATACCATTTTATATTTTGGCACATTCATACGTGCAGTATTGTCGTACGTGTGACCTCAACCGTTTGGTTACGGTGAAAAAAAAACCACCCTATGGAAATTACAATCCATTTGACATCTATAAAGCATTTCGTAAGCAACATTGTCTAAATCACGGTACATACGGGGATGCCTTGGCTCAACAACCCTTGTGGGGTTGTCAGTGTCCCCAGTCCGAACAGATTCGTTATTCCGCAAATTACCGACTCTGAATGGTTTCCAGAAACGTTTACAAATTCCCCCGGTGGATTTACCCAGAGCGTTACACTTGATGGACACGTAATGCCAGCATTTCGGATCTGTGCACATGTATTAGATTGACGATTGACGCGGCTTTATGGACATTTGTCCCGAGTAGCTAGAAAGCCTGGGGACATCGGTTTGGCCCCGAGCATTCTCCCCCTGAGAGCACACACACAAAGACAAAGATTCCCCGTATAGCCTTAACAGACTGCAGGGGCAAGTGCTGTTAGCGAGCACCTATGGAGGCCGGAACGGTACACGAGGGGGTAGGTGGCCAGCATCACGCCCAACCGCTTTTGTCTCCCCAGTGGCGATGTTTACACACCACACCAGGTACTCATTTGAAGCCGAGTTTACCTAGGGGATGCCCAGGACCGGTTCAGATAATCGTCAGTGGTGTTGGCCGTGAGCGGGAATCGAACCTGGGTCACCGGGTTCATAACGCAGCGCGCTAACCACTACACTACCGCTCCCCACGAGCACACACACACACACCAACACACACGTGCCCATTTGAATTTGTACCGAAGCAGACACCTGCAAGACAGCTCCGTTAGAGTCTCTTCTTTCTAAATGACAGTCGTCATTGTCGTTAAGAAACGATAGAATGCCGATGTCCGATATGGGTTCGTAAAGGTTTATTTTGCGCAGTTTTGTCCATGCGGATCTCGTGTCATTCCACTGCTACACGAGGGGCTCCCCGTCCACGCTGTGCTGGCCGTGGTGGTTAGTTGACCAGACTTACCCACGCTGCACGCTGCGCGGAATCTTACTCCGTTACATTTTTAATCGGTGTCTCAGCCGTTTCTCAGTTGCAGTTCGCAGAGCGTTAAATGTTCAGTACGTAAATATTCCTTAAGGCCAAAATTCACACTCGAACATACGATTTAAATCCAATGTTTATATTGGAGATTTTTTATTGTGTTATTTTTTGTTATTTTATGACCCTTTTGCCACCATAAAGGCGATGTTAACAATTCCACATAAAAAGCCACGCACTGCACTGCGTGCGTGCGCGTTGGTTTAGTTCACAATATTTCTGTAGCGCACTACGCTCCAGTGAAATGTACTCTTCAAACACCACAAGTATATTATTTTGCCATGAAAATCCATAGAAGAGATCAATTTAGGAGAGGCAGAGTAGATTACCGGAATCCCTCGCGACCTTTGTCATCGACGCGTAATCTGTGAAGGTCTGCGCACAAACGTGCCAAAAATGGAAAAGCTGATGGAAGAGATGCGGAACCAACATGATTCAGATTATCATCTCATCCCACACCGCCCACATCACCTGTGCCATCAGATAAGCCAGTTCCATTTCACTGCCCTACACACTGGCGCTGGAGACACTCCAAAACAAATTGACGTTCCGCGATGTCTGAACGTATTTCCCCAGACGCCCGCGCGCACCGTGGCCCTCCCTTGTCAACATTGCTTGACGTACACGGGCGGAACTTAACAACTTCTGGCAGCGAAATATCAGCCTCCGAAAGTTCAACCGCATTCGGTGTTGGCAGCGCGAGGACAGCCAGATACCTCGGATTTATTTTAAATCACAGCGCACTTAGAGCGAGTTACCGCGATCTGAATATTTCATCGCTACGACTCTGCGGATGCCGTGAGGCCACGAGGGATTAATATTCATGCAGGGATTTTTTCCCCATTTTTTTATTTTTACGAACGTATTAATCCACCGCAGCATTTTAACATTCTAAAGTTTTACGGTAAAAATGTTAATTTCGTAGCTGTGGCCGTATGGCTGATAAAAATACCAGCGAAATGCAGTGGCTTAACCATCACCTTACACAGCTTTAAAAAGCTGAATCCTTAAATACACGTGGGAACCATCTGTGGGCAGATGGAAAGCTGTAGCTTTGGTTAACAGCTGGGTTGTTATTTTCCCAGCCAAAATGTAAGTATATTCATACGTTGGTATATGGTCATCACCATCCATGATCAATCAACTGCTATATGTATGCCCCATCAAACCTGCACGCGAGTTAATTTCATCGCTCCATCTCATGGGTGTAAGTACCGCGTTCAATTCCTTTGCTGCCACTCCATCATTAATTTTCACCATCGGCCACTGTCCCTCCTCGCCATGACGCGTCCTGCACAAATCAACTTACATCGTTTTATAATTTGAATTATGTCTTTGATCTGTGCATGTTCGCTAATCGATGCCTTCATATATCTTATCTCAATGTAATTCCAAGCATGCATCGCTCAACGGTGAATGGTAATGTGCAGCCAAATGTAAACAACGTTCAACTGCAGAGAATAATTGTAATCGGGACAAAACAACATATGTGCTCTGCGTAGCAAGCATCAGAGTGAAGAGCGAGTGTTCCTGAGATATTGCGGGAATGTTCTCACGGACCGCGCAGGTCAGGACGCCGCGTATCTCTTCGTTTACCCCCATGAGGCATGCAAGCCTCGTTTAGCTTCGACTCGTACTGGGCAGACCCGGGCCATTTTTCGATCAACGTGGTTCTCACCTGCGTCGGACCACATCTCTCGCGTGGAAATTACCCCCGACCAAGGGACCGGGGGAGTCTCTTTCCCGGCGTCGCACAAAATTAGCATTTTTACCCCATTTCTCATCCCCCGGGGTTTGTCTCCGTGGCCAGAGAGGCGATTAACAGTTTCACTCCGTCACCGGCCCCGCACTCTCGGCAGCCAGATGTGGCTGCGTCACGTGCCACCTCCGCCCACTGCGGGGTCGCTTGGCTTCGTTGCTCAGCCCTTCGCTACAAAGGAAAAAGGTGCGGACCTGCAATTGCTTGCTTGTGCCCCTGCTGGAGTAAAGGTTCTAAAGAGCACCTCTAAGGCGGCAGAGTTCATCATCTTCAGTACCTTGCAGAAGGGTGTTTAATAAATGTTATTTGTTGTGAATCACGTGGCCTACTCTCCTTACGCTTACCAGGCTTCTTGGAAGAATTGGAAGTACCCACACTCCACCCCAGCACACGCGAGCTGCCGATCGGCCAACCCATCTATACCGCTGGATGGACACATGTGGGAGGGTGACGGGAAGCGCGCCCCATAGTTTCAGCTGCCGCGACGGGAGATCGAATCGAACCCCAAAACTGTCATATTGGACGGCCAGCGTGCTGACCGTTCCACCGCGGCACATTGCCCACAATGCTTGGGTGTCCGGCCGAGCTCATCACACTCACCGCACATCGCAACAGCGGTGCTCGTTCTCAGCAGGAATTTGACACCAACACTTTGCAGGTGCCTCCATGCCATTACCTGCTGCGAGCAATAAACCTCCCCTATCCCCAACCCAACAACTTTGATATCGATTTATTACTGCCATTAGTTACAGCGGCTAGACTGAACATCATAAGCATCGTTTACAGCCCCGTGTTAATTCACCGCTGGATGCAGCTCTTGCCACGGCGTGAAAGCCACGGGGGATGTTAGACCATACTTCACCACGCTGGTCAGCACGAGCTGGGGAAGTGGGAGGAATGCCCAAGATCGGTTCAGAAATCACTAGCCACTGATGTTAGCCGTGGCTAGGGATCGAACTCAGATGCCGGGGTTTAATTGCGCAGTGCGCCAGCCACCGCGGCCCCACTGCTATCGGCGCTACTACTGCTACTTGCTCTAAATGGTAATAGGATTCCAGTGTGAAAAGTTCCGAGTAATAATAATAATAAGGCTGTCACGGTGTTTCTGTCACGCTGAATGAAGTTCACTCCCCAGGAGGTGACCAAGTGCCTCAGGAGGCCGAATTCATGTTTGAGTGCTGAGACCCTGGGTTCACATTCAGACTCCTGGCACCCAGCACCCCCCCCCCGTCCCCCCATGATTAAACCAGGTTCCTAAGTGTACGAATGATGATGGTCTCAGCCTGGTCACTAGTGCTTTAAATAAAAACAATATGAATTAATAGATAGTAACGTATTATTTTACACATGTCTATGTTCAGTAGTTTATTTATTCAGTAATTCTCAATCCACAGATGGCTGAAGCCCTCCGCACGCCAATCGTGGGGTTATTTGACCAAACAGCACCACTCTGGTCAGTTGCGGGTTGGTGAAGGGGCGAGGGGGTGAAGGGTACGTTTGATTCTAATATCACTTGCCACTGATGTTAGCCGTGGCCAGGAGCGAAAGTCGGGTCTCCTGGTTTCGTTGCAATGTGTGGCTAACCCGCTACTTCACTTGGATAAGTTCCAGCTCCGGAAATAAGAATATATACTTTATTGGTCCGTCACGTGCAGTTCTGGCCTCGGCCGTGCGGATCGTCTCTGGGCACACCCGGCACGGCATAGCGCTCAGCTCGCGGCATCTCTGCACGACGCCTGTAGCGCAATGGGAACGAGTTAAGGGGCACAACGCGTGTTCACGTGCTGCACAGCGAGTACCTCGCGATATAAGTGGTACACGCGGTTCCGTCAAATGTGCTTAACGTGTCGGCTATAGAGCCAATCACACAAAGGTGGGCAACAGCCCATGGCCACCTCTCACACCGAGTAATGAATAGATCACTTAATTGCCTCAACATTGGAGGAGGGCATACACAAACATGATCTTCCTGAGCTGTACAAATATACAAAGTGTCATCGGCGGAATGTCTTATTATACAATTATTACGCGGTGCACTTGTGCGTGGGGAATGTCTCCCAATTATTGCGCTCGAATCCCACCGCAGCTTGCCAGCCGAAATATTTTGTCAGCTCCGAGCTCATCAACACTGCGGATGATGCCTTTGATGAGCGGCAGACAAACGGGCCAGGTGGCTCAGCGGTGGAACGGGCCGCTCGCAATTGGAAGGTCGCGAGATCAATTCCTGGTTGGGGTTGACTCAGCCCATCATCATCATCCCTCTGGGGGTCTAAACAATTTGTATTACATCGTGGGGAAATCTACAGCGGTTGCCCTATGGATTAACTGTCCCCCGCCATAGGAATGTGGAATTTCAGCGGCTGGCTCAGGGCTGTGAACGTGAGCTGAGCACCGCCTCAATGCTCGTTTGAGCAGGAAATCGCCGTGAGCGTGGAGTGAGCACACAGCTGTGTGGGCGCGTGCCCAACGCCGCGTTTGAGACACCGCCAGACAGTGAAAGCGCTGCCTGGCCTACAAGTCATGCGGGGTGCATGCTTGTTTGTACGAATGTAGATATAAATACTTGATGTTAACTTAATATTCGATCTGACGCACACCTCGCACGCGTGCGCGCGGGCGCAGCACCTCCCTCTTATTCTTATCTCACAAGGCGCGCCTCAGAGATAAGCGACTCGTGTTCTAAATCGAAGTCGGCGTTCCTTTGATATCTAACGGCACTGGGTGAGAGCTTTGGTGCCACCGTGCACTGGTCTCGAAAGGCAGCAGGTGACCACGTGCTCCGAAGGGCAGCAGGTGACCACGTGCTCCGAAGGGCAGCAGGTGACCACGTGCTCCGAAGGGCAGCAGGTGACCACGTGCTCCGATGGGCAGCAGGTGACCACGTGCTCCGAAGGGCAGCAGGTGACCACGTGCTCCGAAGGGCAGCAGGTAACCACGTGCTCCGCTGGCTTTTCTGCTCCGCAGTCATGAGGGCCACGCGACGCACATTCCTCGCCCATGTCTCACGCACCTCGTGGACGATGACCACATCACTCAGAATGTGGATTCGACCTCAATAGCCCTCGGACGCTCTGCTGGGGTTGAGCCTGGATAGTGCTTTGGGTATTTGACCACCACGCATGGCAGGCAACTTTTCCGACACGATGTGGTGGGCAGCCGGAGCCAGTGTGGACACATCGACTGTTGGACTTATGTTTTTCCACATCAGCGCTCCCTCTGGCTTCATCAACCGACAAATGAGCAGAGTGGTGGGTTTCGGAACATTAGTCACGCGGTGTGTGGGCAGGTCCTCATCCAGGAGTGGACGGACAGCTGTAGCTTGTACTACGAGTCACAGGGAGCGGCACGTGGCTTGCTGTGATAAGTTGGGCTTGGTATCGATTTTAAGTTGGGCTTAGTATCGATTTTAAGTTGGGCTTGGTATCCATTTTAAGAGGCAACCTGTGCAATCCTACGTCATTGCCAAATTTAAGCGCCATCTGTTAGTCAAGTAATTTTAACCAATTAACCCGGCCCCTCCTTTCACGTTCTTGATCAGTACAGGTATGTGGACAATTCTACACTTGCGACTCTTCACATTGCTCGTGGACTGGCACATTATAATTATTATTTATCTTTGCCGATGTGAAGTTTATTTCTTATTTGTTATTATTTTTTTCCATTAGATGTAACAATTGTTGACAAAAGCATGCACTCTCACCGATTTGAAAAAAAAAACCCACCCTTTTCATTTTGTGCAGTATCTGTCAGAAATGTAATAAGCCTCATGCTGGGGGTTTTCAGGTGCTGCGAAAAAGAGGCAGAATAATTCATATCACTGCACGGAAATTGCCATCCAAGCATAGCCGATGCCGCTCACATCTAATGCCGTCAATGTGTAACACCACCGTGATCCGGAAAATCGATTTGATTGCTCGCGGCCACATTTCCACCAGCAAAGTGTAATTCCCATGAAATGAACCTTGCCATTGCAGAATTATCTTCAAACGTGCAAAGTTGTGCCGCAGAAGAGGGAAATAAAAACTCCGGGGCTAAATCATGTTAAACGGACAGCCGAGATGCAGTGCCTAGGTGTGTGGTGAAATCTGTGGGCTTTTATAACAATAATACCAATAAAGCACACCGCGCAGAGGAGACCGGGATAACGTCTTAGCAGCTGCATTATCGCCTGACTACGAACACGTCCAATAGCCGAGACGGGCAACGCTGCGCCGTGTTGTAGTTACCTGCAACCGCGTTCAGGGAAGCTGCCACAGCGGTCCAATGGTCAGCACGCTGGACTTGCAATCCAGATGTTACCGGTTCGATTCCGGTACAAAAACATGTTTCTTAAATCCCACCGCCTCCTCTCTCCACCCAGCAGCGGTGTAAATGGGTACAGCACGGTTCGTCGATGGGGGAGGGGGTCTCGCGTGGTGGGGTAAAGTGTGGGTACTCCCACCTCTTCCAAGATGTCTCGGATGAAAGAGTCGACCCCAACTTGCTCTGCAAGGGCTCTCGAGGGCGCACTCTGGCGGATGTCCTCGCACAAGCAGCTGGTGTGAGCAGTGGCAGGACTGCGCCTTGACCTTTAACCTCTACGTTTCGGATGGTGCGACCAGCAACCTCCGTCACCGGTAGCCAGTGCCGCTGACCGTCCGGCTGGCGCTATTGACGGAGGGTTTTTTGATGTTGAAACGTTCACGAACGTCACGGAACCATCTTCCAGCACAACTTTCGTGATGAACCCCTCCGTCGGGCCTCTTTCGTGAGACGGCCTTTCATTCTGAGCGTGGCTCGTGAGCAGAGCGAGTTTGTAAAGTTCATTTGCGTCTGCCCGTCTCGATGCAAATTGACTTGGAACGGCGGCTTGTGATTGGCCAGGGGTGCAGCCATATGCGCTTCTGTCGCTTCATTATATGGAGAGGTCAGAAGGAGTGCCCCACAGAGATTTTACTTGAATCGATTCCAACAGAGTCAACAAAGAAAACATGGAAAAACGACTTCACTTCCTTTTCATACCGCGTGCGTTAGATTCACGTGAATCTCTGCGTCTGCTTGCTTCTGTCCTGTTGTAGAAAATCAGAAGGAATAACATTTTAAGGACTTAAATCATCAACTTGTTTTAGGTTTCAGCAAGAACGTATTCAAAACCGTTACTAATAAAATGTAAGAAAAAAATCAATATGTATTACAAATAGAATTAAGCACATTTGTAGGTAGTGTACCACCCACAATGCCCCGCACAGACCAGCTGCCACCGCGAGACATACTTCATCGCGGCAACAGTAATGGATCGTTGGAAACGTGAAATAAGGATGAAGGAATGTATCATTTAGCGGCACTGCGAGTGCACGGGGCTCCCGGGATTTAATGCGTATTTATCTCAGCGTGCGTGCTGCCTGCCAGCGCCTCTAATGAATTTGGTGCCCATTTGCGTCCCACGGTGAGATTGGCAGCAGCGCTATGGGAGGTACGGAGGATTTACATTGTATGATCGTGGGGAATTTAACCAGATGCTATATTCATGTAGAAAATGTCATTTGGTGGATGTTGCTTGGTGGCCCAGGGTGCTAATGTCTATGTCGGAGCACCAAGCCCGTGCCGCGGAGATTTCTGGTTTGAATCTGGGCAGCAGCCACCACCGGCTGCTCGAGCTACGGAGTCCGAGTGGCCACGGCTAGTCGATGCCGTGTCTCGGGCAGGTTTTCAGGTGACAGCACCAAACCACCAACCGCCCCCCCTCCCCGTCCCGTCAATTCCAAAGTTTTCATTTCATATATAACGATGATAATTTCATTTAACCTGGCTCAGATGTGAGAGAGATATGCATGAGGGATACTCAAATGTAATGTCGTTTTTTCCTCTCTCTCTCTCTGTAATGTTTTTTAAGGCGCTGATACAAGCCGCGCGATAGTGGCAATGTCATGCACGATTTGCTATTTTTCATGCACTTGCACCAATAGTGGGGAGCCAGGGCCAGCATTCCATCAGAGTGAAGGATTCATCAGTGTCATGCAATTAGAGAGGGGTACGGAGATGCCACCGGTGCAGGACAGAGGGAGACCCAGAGAGAGATTCGAGGATGCAGTGGGGCGAGATACGACGACAGTGCATTGTGACTGGAGAATAGGAGCGCGTTGGGACTGAAAACCCGAGCAGCAGCTGGGCCTCTGCTATCGTGGGATTTGTAGCTGAGAAGAAAACGAATGGGACGGGATCATTTGGGAATGATGAGAACAATTTGTCAATGCTGCCCTTCAAAGGGCTGAACAAAGGAACATCTCAGGGTGCCAGATCTGGGCTTTGAAAACGATGTGGGCAGCAAACAGCTCACTGGAGCTGTGCAATGGCCTCTGGTGTCCGCAGGCTTGCGTGCGGTCGAGCGTGGTGGGCCGACTCGTACCATCGGACGAACGTTCATTTACATTCACGACATCCCCATAAATTAATACAACTTTGAATTGGTTCAATGAGAAAAAAGTTGACGAGAATAGTTTATTTTACGAGGCACGAATTTCACGGCATTCGTCATCAAGCGTGTGGGGCCAAAGGCTGCGCGGGGTTCAGCCGCCCCGCGGGGAGCGCGCACGACCCCGGGGATGAGCGCAGAAGCAGCGCCTCACGATCCCGGGTGGTGCGTGAGACCTCGCGGTGGGCGCTCTGTTGTCCGAAGCGCACGCTCGAGGCCGCGTGTTTTCACCTCGTCACCTCGCGCTCCGAGCACAATGAGAAAACAATTACGCACGGAATCTCATCTTGCATGCTAATTTTTTTAAAGTAAAAACTATCATTGGTTGTACGAACACATGCAAAGTATCTCGAGAACGGAATACAAAATTGGGTTTAGACACACGTACAAAGGCAAGGATCCCCCGTGTAGCCTTAACAGACTGTTGGGGCAAGTGCTGTTAGCGAGCACCTATGAAGGTCGGCACGGCACACGAGGGGGTAGGTGGCCAACATCACGCCCGGCCGCCTTTGTCTCCCTCGTGGTGATGTTTACACACCGCACCTACTAAATTGAGGCTGAGTCGACCTAGGAGAGGCCCAGGACTGTTTCAGATAATCGTCACCTGCATTGGCCGTGAGCGGAAATCGAACTCTGGTAACTCGGTTTGTAGCGCTGCACGCTAACCGATACACTACCGCTCCCCGCACACACACGCACACAACAACAACCGCCGGTGCCTTTCCTGGTCTTAGACTCTGGATCGTCTTCAGTACTTCAACAGATGGCACCTCAGCCAGCCACTCACAGGGGGTGACTACTTCTTCCAATAGTTGAGGCACCACAGCCTTAGCAGGGTTATCCCTACTTTGCCCCATGATGTTTTCCAGGTTGAGGGATTTCCCATCCCCCAAGACCTCAGAAATGCTCAGCAAATCTGCAAACCTGTTCCTGGGGGTTGGAGATAAGATCAACTTTCTTTCCCCTAATGATGATGATAGGTGTGGCACTCTCAGTTACTTTATTGATGGAATTAAAGAGTGATTTGTGTTCGCAGGCCACGGAGGCAGATTCAATCTCCTCAGCAACCCATGACCACCACCCATCCTTGCAGCACCTCACGGCTCTCCAAACCTCCGAGCGAAGACTACGATAAGCCTCCTCATTCTCCGACGTGGGATGCTCTAGACGATGAGAGTGGGCCTGTCGCTTTTTCTCAGCCAGCTTGACCACCTCCTCTTTCAGCCAGGGTCCCTGGGGAGGTTTAGACCGTGTACCCAAGGCAGCCATTGCAGCTACATGAGCCACAGTCCTAAACCTCGCCCATTTACCCTCGACGTCAGGAGGAGTGGTGGATGATGCCAACCCCAGCTACAAACGATGATGAAATTGTCGCTTGCAACTTTCATCAGCTAGCTGAGACCAGGCTACTATGGGGTTGAATGGGGTCCTGGGTGTACACCCACCACCGAAGTGGACGAATGGCAGGCGCATCTTACAGATGACAATTCGATGGTAAGTGGGCAGATCAGTTCCACGGTAGGTCCTGGTGTCAAGGAAATGGGCCCGAATCCGCTGTTCCATCACTATATAGTTCAGCAGATGTTCTTGCTTGGACCCGGCATGCATCCATAATGTTGTGTGGATGCGCCGATGCCGGAACAGCGTGTTGGTAATTACAAGCCCATGGGCTGCAGAAAATTCTAGCAGCCTCCTACCGCTGTTATGAAGCCGATCTGGCCCATGCCCTCCAATCACTCCAGACCAGGTGCCAGCATCATGACCAACTCGGGCATTAAAGTGACCCAACAGGATGATTCTATCCCGAGAGGCCACTTTAGCTAGCACCTGTGACACGAAGTCATAGAAGGCATCGGACTCGTCGGCCTTGCCTGCAACCCTCCACTGATGTTCTTCTTCAGTGGGGCCATAAGTAATCACGACCACCACTCCTCGCCTCTGATTGATGGGAAAGCGAGCCCAAAGTAGCCTGGGGCTTACAGCTTCCCACACCTCACCGCCACACTCCCACACCCCCTTCATTATTTTGTTCAGAAGAATAACCACTCCCTATTGTTTGGCAGTCTCCTGCCCCAAATAGAGGATTGTTCACCCCTCATAGTGGCAGTAGTCAGAGCTGGTCCACCAGACTTCCTGAACACCACAGAGATCCAGGTGGTACCGGTCCAGCTCCCAACAGAGGAGTGGCAGCCTCTCCTCCGCAGTGAGCATTCGAACATTCCACGTGGCCACCCGGAGTGGTTTTTTGCCGTTTCTGGAGAAACCCCGAGGGCAATGATTCAATCTCCTGGCTCCGCCAAATAGGGTTTGGCCAGGAGACGTCATAGACGTCTGTCCCCCCCGGGGCCTCCGGCACGAGCTTCGTTTGATATTTTTTTCGTAGTTTAGTGGTAATTTATTTGAAGGTGGAGGGGTTACCAGTCCCTTGCACCTGTCCAGAGCCCTCTCTGGCCGCTGTGGTGGCTACAAACACCATGAGGGGAATGGCCAATCAAAATTGGCCCTCCCCCCATGACACTGCTCATCACAGCGTTACCGTCCGGCACCAACGAGGAGGTATGGGGTTGTTTTGCTGGACACAAACACGCATTGGCCACGACCAAATCACACGGAATGCGCCCCATCTCATCAGATCTCGGAACCTAAGTCGGGTTGATCTTGGATAGCGCTGGGATGGGTGCCCAATGTGTGTCATACACAGGGGCAGTAGACGTTGTGGGCAGCAGAGGGCAGTGCAGCAACATCCACTGCGGTTTTGCACTCCACCACCTTCACCAACCCGAACGGACCAGCGTGGTGAAGTATGGTCACATATTCCTGGCGGTCCTCAAGGAGTGGGGGAGGCCCTTATGCAGCAGTGGATTGACAAACGGGTCATGCTGTACGCCCACTCGTTACATTACACACACACACGCAGCGTGAATGCATGTGCATGCCAAGAAACAGATAACGCATCAGAATTGCATGATATCGATTTAAATTCAAGTTATGACGGATTGCACATTTTAAAAAAACAAGACACGAAAAGTCCAATAAGAGCACAGATAAAACCCTGAATGTCCTGTCAATTAAAAGCCTCCTTTTCGTCTCATTCCTCTTTAATCCTTCTCTGTTCGCCCATTCCTTCCCGCCGATGTGTCCACGTTACTGAGTTGTAGAATAATGAAGAGTAAGCATCCGCGGGATGAAATCGGCGCCGAGCAGTACGAGCGTGGAATCCGCCGGTAAACGTAACACGTGTAACCTTGTCGACGTCCCCACGTGTACCGTCGTCATCCGCTTCCTCTGCCTCGTCACTATCGTGAACAATTTACTGCTGCATCATCGCCTCCACGGAGGCGTTGCGATGTCTCGCGATGCTGCGATGTAACAATGATCCACCGAAGACCGGCACACGAGCCAACTCAATCGCTCCTTCTCCTCGACAGACGTCCAGCTGGTATGCGTTCCATTTGCCACCGAGAGAATATAAGTTGTAACCATTTGTCTCTATTGTATAGAGGGTTAAGGCCTCTCCATGCCTCGATACGGGGTCGCGGGGCGCGCTACTTGATAATACTTCACCACGCTGGTCAGTGCGGGTTGGTGAAGGCGGGGAGCATAGATGTACAGTACAACATTGGATTGCGCACCACTTCCCACTACTGCCCACTCACCGCGTCGCCCCACAGCCCTATATGACAACCATTGTGCAAGATGGTCACCCGTCCAATGGTGGTTATATTATCCAGGCTCCACTGGGATTTGCTTCTGAGAAGTGGCAAGATCATTAGGCGTAGCACCACTGTGCAAAGGTTCGTCTCCAGATGATATTCGAACACAAAGACGTTGGTATTTAGTGGGGGGGTGGGGGGGGGGAAATCTCAGCTCCCGAACCGAGTCAGAATTTGCGTGTGGCCCATGTGAGATGGAGCGTCGCAGAAACTCGACACCTCAACGCCAATGTCATGCACAGCGTGCGAGGCGCAGCGCAGAAAATGGGTTTTTTTTCAAGTTATTTATCAACAGCCACAGGGGGACGCTATTATTTACGATGTTGATTGTTAACTCGCTCAAACGAGAACTAAGGCTGACCTTCCCCTCCCCCTCACACATGCAATCCTTACAAAGCCCTCTCTCTCTCTCACGTTGTTGCAGCAGAGTTTGATAATAAACAAATACGATTCAACCAACGAATGCAAAACGAGGGCATGCGGAGTATCGGGCCGTGAAACGAGAACAGATTTCGTTTCGCAAAACTTATCTTTAAAAATAAAGTGGCAATTCTTTTAACGATATTTTGGGGCGAGCAATTCCGATCGTCTGCAAAGGAATACGCTGACTAGCAATGCTGAGGAGAGAGAGAGAGAGAAAAAAAACGTAAAGATGAGAAAAAATATATACGTCGTGTCTTTTGTGTAACAGCCAAAACACTACTTTGGAGCCCTTTTTGCCGCAGGCGTGGATCCATCTTGAGCACTCAAAGTCAAAGCTCCACTTCTGTAAAGACTCCGAAGCGACAGCTACAAATCTCGCTTTGATGTCACAACCGGCGGCGAGATTAGAGTGACACGCAAAATCACTCGAATGAATCCCCGGATTGGACGCGATGGGAGGGAAGATTCGTCTGTGTGTGGACCGAGTTCACATCCATCGCTCGCCGGACACCGGCTATTGTGAAATTTCTTGTTACAGTATTTCACACATTAGCTTTGACACGAACATTTTTTGTATATCTTTTCAATATATAGTTTTACCCTGCCCAAAAAGGCATTTCTTTCACTCGGCGATTTTGGTTTACATTTGAAAACATCGAACAAAAGGCCGTCTAGAAAGGTGCAGACCTGCAATAATAATAGTCATTTTATAGAGGGTAATTAATGCAAATTGCATCCCACAACGCTGCACATCAATTATCTAGTCCCTTACACAGATCATACAAAAACAAAACCCCTACTTAGGAAACAAAAAACGTAAATAACGAGAGAGAAAAATACACATAGCGAAAAAAATGAATCACAGAGAAAATAAATTAAAACAAATAATGTCTTGCTCATGCCACTGCTGACGAAACGGCCTGAACTGGAGCCTCTCTCGAGCAGACCGCTGTTGCACGCCGGCCAAGACGTCTTGAAATGTGGGAATGCCCCACACTTCACCCCACGCTCTCGACCTGCCCATCGACGTGCCGTGGTGTAGCCATTCGCACTGCTGGGTGGACAGATGTGTCCAGAGGATGGGGGGATATTAAAATCATCGTCGTTCCAGCTGCCGCGCCAGGAGATCGAATCGAACCAGCGAATGCCAAGTCCAGTACGCTGCCGACCAATGGCAAATGCTGAACTAACAATGCACACAAATGTAGGCATCAACTACAGACGGTACCGCTACGGTAAATGTTTCCATGGGGCGCGCTATGCAAAATGTTGACAACAATGCAAGCATTTCCTCTCGGGAGTACACAGGGTGCAGCAGCAGGGGAGATTGCCGCTCGTCATTGTAACATGCAGATGCCATCCAAAAGGGGGCAGCAATCAACTGTGTTTGTCAAAGCGCGGCCGCAAAACGTCAGCAGACAGCCCTGGCGCTTTGCTGCTGCTGCTCTCCGTAAAAACGCAGCGCCTGTCGTGCGCGCGTGCTTTTTCGACGTCGCGTGCTGATTCAGAGTTTGTGTTGCGGCCACCGTGGCGTGCAGTAACCAGCACTCCGCTTCATTGTGCTCTCTCCCTTTCTCTCGCTGTGATAAGGAGAGGCACCCGCACGGAAGACACCTTTGCAGGGGCTTTCAAACGCCGCTTGCAAAACAGGGAAACACCGCAGCGTTAGCCGTGTCAAGTTTAAACCGCGTGTCTGCTCTTGCGTAGCGGGCAGACGGCGAACACGGAAAGCTCGGATAAATATCCGCAATTGCGAGAGACTCTGAAAAATGTTTGGTGCGAATTGGCCGCAAATGGGAAGCGTGCGAATAACTCAACGCAAGTAGGCGATCCGTCTTGCTCCGCTGGTGACGCGACATGAGCGGCTGTTTATCCTTCTAAGCAGAATAATAAAAAAAATCTAATTATTTACCGTCGATCAATCAAACACTTGAGAACCACTTTGTTTTTTTCTCACCACGTTTTATGTCACTGTTGTTCGGAAGGTCCCGTGGTAATCTATAAACGTGTATAACGTTGAGGCCTGCCGAAGAGCAGCGCCCGAATTTGGGGAATGTTTTGGCTGCACTCATCACCACGTGGCAGCGCTTTATTTTAGGAGACGGATTTAAATTGTCAGCGGCGTTCTCTGTTCAGGCGTCCGTCCCATCATCGTTCAAAATACACACATCCTGTAACCAGTGCTCGCTATGTGCTGATGCTGCTGCTGCATTGGCAGTGCTGCACGAGCGCAATTGATGGACAACTCAAACACGCTATAAACACTGCGGCTTTAAAAGGAAATGTCTATATATATACTTGGCGTGCATTATGTTTTATGAAGGAGTAGGACCATTGACCAAAAAAACGTTACCTGTTATATATTTTCCTTTGAAGACCACAGTGTTAATGACGGCTGTGATGAGATGACAATTTGTTTACTACTGCCACTGCATACACACAAGGAGGGACCATAACTTCACTAAACTCCACCAATTAAGGCATAAGTCGGTGTTCCGGCTACATAGTGTAGCATGCTAACCGCTGCACCACCACTCCACTCCTGGAATGTGTACTGTATTAGTAAAAAGTATTATTTCCTAATGTAATTTATTTACTATTTTTAACGTCGATTCCCCCACCCCACTGCGATTTTGCTAGAATGGAATGCACAAAGGAAGAAAATGAGCATCCACATGAAAGGCACGCGGTGGACTCTTCGTGCCCGTGAGAGTGTCTGCGTGTGATGGGCTGGAAGCGTCGCGGTGTGAAAGCGAAACCGCCAGAGAAGATAATGAAACGGCAGAAATGTTGCAGTCCGATTCATTTCAAAAACTCCCAATTCATCTGCATTTCAAAAGCCATGCAAACAGCAGACAAAAGAGTGGAAAATGACCAATTTGATATGGTGTGCATATTCGCGGTGCTTTCGTACGTGACCCACTCCAATTGGCGAAGCCAGTGGAGCGTTTCAACTCGGCCACTTTGCACTCGCACACACACATATATATAATAACTAGCTCTGCAGGGCGGCAGCCTCCACAGCGAGCGCGCGCGTGCCTCCACACACACCAGCTACGCTCCGTGACAGCTGCACTGCTCACGGGAGGGTGGTGGAAGGCAGCTGACGCCCCACCAGAACTGGGCAGGGCGTACCGCCCCCCCCCTTTTTGCCGCTGTGTCGCGGTTAACGCGCTAGGCTTGGAATCCAGAGGGTGCCGGATCGATTCCATCTCCCGGCGCAGCAGCTAAAAGAATGGAGGCAAGTTGTTTTAATCCGCACCTCCCTCCCTCCGATCACTGCTCTTGCTGCCTCTGTCCACGCAGCAGCAGCAAGTAGCTCACCAGAGTGAGTCGATCGGCAGGTTGCGTATGGCGGGGTAAAGTGTGGGTACGCCCACCTCTGTCAATAATGTCTAACCAGCATGGAAGAGTAGGCCAAACGAACATTAAGGAGCAGCTCCCTCTTAGCGTAGGCGCTGTTGTAAGCAGTGGCGTGAGCGACGATTTGCAGGGCTGCGCCTTTACTAACCAGGCCTGTGGATCTGGGGCGAATGACACATTTGCATTTATTTTTTTCCCACGTGACCTGCTAAAACTCGACAGCAGAGACCTTAAAGCATGACCACCTTGTAGTGTAAATAGAACACACAGGGAGTGTAACGGTACAGGTGCATCTCTGCACCACCCTGGCCAGATGTCTTGGGAGAATTGGTAATACCGACACTTCACCCCACCACCACCACCACCATGCGAGGGCCTGCGACGAACCCGTTTACGGTGCACTGCTGTGTGGACGGAGGAGGCGAGGGGGGGTTAAGAACCTCGCCCCCATTGTTGCGACGGGAGATGGAGTCGAATCAGCGCACTCTGGATTCCAAGTCAAGAGCTGACCATTACACCACTGTGGCAGTATTCATCAAATAAATAAAAAGCAGGATCTCTTGGCGTAAAAGTATTTTTGAGGATGTGTTGTAAAAGTCGCGTATTGTTAGGCGAGTCGACTTGTTCCAGTTTGGCACCTTAAAACAAAAACATTTCTAAAGTTTTCATTTTTAAAAATCCCATTATTTTTCGAGCAGGCGGCGTGACCTGCCAGATGTAAGAAATAACCTTTGCATATTTCCTCATGCGTATAAATCTCATGGCCTGGGCATCATTTACTTTTGGTCTTTGCAAAACAAACACTCCCGATTGGAAAGTTTCAGCGTTCGCGTGGACACCGCCCCACACTCAGTCCCAAAACATAAAAGACACGGAGACGGCCACCTCATAAAATATGCAACAGGGAAAGGAAACCCCATGGCAACATCGGGGAACAATAACAATAATACACATGCCTATGGTCCGATGGAAAATGAGAAAATGCAATGCGCGCCGTGTGATGGTTATAGGGGGGAGGAGGACCACAAAGAACCCCCCCCCCCCTCTTAAACCGGCGAGTGGGGCAACTTCGCAAATCATTGCAATGAATTCAACAGATGCCGATGAAATCGCTTGGCAATTAAATGGTGGACGGCCTGCAAGTGTTCGCGGGCGTCGAGCGTCAACGGCAACTGCCGAGTTCAAAGCCGGGCAAAGTCCTCAAAGTCGCGGGCCCGCAAGGGTCGCGTCTCTGCGCCGTGCGGCTGTTGCCGTCTCGCGAAGTCTCTCGCGGTCGCCCCCCCCCCCCCGCACGCCCTGAGAAGTCACGGGGGGTGGGGGGGGTAGAATCGTGGAATTGCTGCGAGCGTGATTTGGTCACAGATTTCGCTTCGGCCAATGCCCATAAAAGTATTAAATAATGCACATTTACAGCCCGTTGACAATACCCCGCTGCTGCTGGATAAATGGCTCTCCCATGCAGTGTCGATCCTGAGAGTTGTTTGACCATACTTCCCCTTGGCATAGCTCACAGTGCGGGTTGACGAGTGATGCAGAACCTTGGCGAGGCCTCTCTGCTGGCACCAGTGCTGTCCCAGTCAACGTCAATTACAACCGCACGAGTGTGCCACTGATTGAGATGAATGCAAAACTGCTGCTCGGACCCAGATTCAATTAGCTGCACCTGGCGAGGAAACTTAATTGTAATTAAAGTTTTTTTTAATCTCCAAACGTGATTAGGGCCCTTGCTTATTCATGGACAGAGACTGGAAATATTGACGCGTTTAGAGTGCGCATATGACTCAATGTGCCACGAAAACGGGCCACTGCCCCCAAACGGTGTCTGCTATATACTTTTACGGCCACAGTGTTAATGGCAAATGCCTTGCGCGTGTCATTTTCACTTTGTGCACCACTGCCAGCACAATATCACCAAACTATTTGTTCCACATGACAGACGGATCGATGCATGTATTGCTCAGACACAATGTGAGAATCTAAAATATTATGCAGTGAAAAGTAATTTCGTATCATTTCCGGCCCTCGTCTAACAATTGTTTAATAAAGGACGGTACCTCGGTGGACACCCTCTGCATTGTACACCTATATATATTCGTACAGGCCTTTGCCTATCCACTGCTGGATGAAAGCCTCCCCAAGTCATCGCCACCTTTCGTGATCTCCGCCCTGCGTGTGCAGTTGTGTCTAGTTTCATCATCGTCATCATCACCACCACCGTTGTGGGTGGCTTAAGCCCAGATTCTAACTTTAGATCCAAGCGGTGCCGGCTCGGTGTTCGGTCATCATGAACCTGCCTTAGCCGTGAAGTTTTATGTGGAAGAAAACGACATGTCACGTTTCATCACACTTCAGCACACTGGTGAGTCAGTGCAGGTTAGCCAAGGGAGCACTTGATCCTGATGTCAGCAATAACCCTGAATCAAACTCGCGTGCTCACGTGTGAAGTGCAGTGCGCCAACCAAGTGCACCACCGCACCAAAGTGAAACGAAGTTTTTTTGGGCAGTAAATACAACGGCGATGTACTTGGGCCGATCAAAGGAGGCATCAAAACAAGCATTTCTTATTAGCCGCTGCGATGTGTCCATATGAGTCAACCTCTAGGAGTAGCAATTCTTTACCCGCGCTCAGGGAGATGGGAAGTTCTCAACCTCTTGATTTCATAGTTTATATTCGAGGAGCGATTCAAGCCGAGAGCTCTCGCCACCACAAAAAAAACACAATTCCTCTTGAGAACGCGGTCGCACCCGCGGTGTGCGCACGGGCACCGCGAGCGAGCCGTTTTGTTGTACACCAACAATGAATAAGAACAACCTGCTCCGTGGCGCACACGTACGGCTAACGGCGGTGAATATCTCACCACGGAATCGTAATGCCACATCTGTTACCGCTCTCGCATTAATATATTTGTTGCGTAAACTGCATAATGATCACCCATAAACATTCGTTACCGCGCGCAGCGGCTCGCTCGGTACCGCGAATCCATCGCGGCGCGTGCTCAACGCCGCGCCCGCCTCTAAATCACCCTTTCTTGTGAAACGTGCGCACGAGAGTTTGTTTCGTATTAAAGCCAGAGCCCTCCCCCCCACACTCCTTCATCTGGAGGGCACGGTATTCCTCATTTCTTCCAGTCACTGAAATGTAACTGCTCGTGAGCTCACTAACGCGGCAATTAAGCTGACGTCGAGAGGGCCACTTGACACCGGGATTGGCCGGAGAGAGCGGTCTCTGCGACGAGCCAGGCGGTTTCCCTTAATGCGCTCCAATGCCGAGTGGCTGCAGGCACCACCGGTAATGGCAGAACAATTGCTTTTCTTTTTAATCCCACGCAACATTCCCCAACCCCCACCCCCTCTTCCATTTGCTACCTTGAGGGATCATGCAGATTAGAGGCCATGCGGACAGCGTAGTCGAGTTGTCTCTGGATGCTGCCACTGTGATGTTATGGGGCAAGTTTACGCAATGCGCTTCACCTTTGCCCATAAAGGTGTACACCACAGTCGGTTGGCACGCGTGCGCGTGGTGGGGTAAAGTGTGGGTATTCCAAATACCCTCTAGTGAAGGCGCCATCCGCCAACAGAGGATTTGTGAAAGACATTGCAGGGCTGCGCCTTGACTGTTCTACAATTACTTCAGGTTCTGTCAAACAACATGCACAGGTCGTTTTGGAAACGTGACAGTTTGCTTTGGTGTTCAAACCGTTAGCGTGAAACTTTATTTTCTTGTGCCGATAGATTAATCCTGGTGATGTCACACCTGCAAACTGTGCCAAAACGACGGTCACTGCAGCTCAAAAAATCCCCTCTCTCACCATTGGAAACCTCATTGGCCAGTAACAAAATATGATAATTGGTTTTTACCCTTTTATCTGGCAACAAAACTGACACCTTTTTTACAAGGAGTCATGTTTACATTGACCACAATACCTGCGGTCGGAACGCAAACAAAAAACAACTCTGATAATGTATGTGGCACTGTCCTTGAAATTGATTGGTCCACACCCGAGACAGCTTTCTTTAGACGAGGCTCTCGTCTAAAGAGCTTTCTTTAGACGAGGCTCTCGTCTAAAGAGCTTTCTTTAGACGAGGCTCTAAAGAAAGCTGTCTCGGGTGTGGACCAATCAATTTCAAGGACAGTGCCAATACATTATCAGAGTTGTTTTTTGTTTGCGTTCCGACCGCAGGTATTGTGGTCAATGTAAACATGACTCCTTGTTAAAAAGGTGTCAGTTTTGTTGCCAGATAAAAGGGTAAAAAAACAATTATCAATCCCCTCTCTCTCTCTCCCCGTGTAGCCCCGAACAGGAATTTTCCACCGTCCACCATCATCATCACCATCATCATCGTCCTCATCGTATCTCTTCTTGTTCTCGGCCGTTCTCCGCCTCGCACCAACGTCGCCGATGCTCTTCCAGAATCCTCTCGTGCGGTGGCGTTTTCCAGACGTCACCGCGAACGTCGCCATCTGCGCCCCCCCCCACCCAAAGTCATTCGTCCCCTTGGCGAACAGAGCACGACGAGAGTCGTGACTATCGGCCTGCTATTTTATCGGCCACGTTTGTCTTGTTTGTCCAGAGCGTTATTTTAAAATCGATATTCTACCTCGGGAGCCTCTTCCCCAATACGGCCTACGAGCATGTCCAGCCGAGTTCATTCGAAGGTGCTTCGAGTAAACAAAACTGTCCCGTGGGCTCCTGTTCATTCTCAGATGCACAGTTTGATGCAATAAAAGATTGCACGGAGTGGAGCGGTGAGTGGCGCACTGGTGCACACAGTACGCTCTCGACATGGCGACCCAGTTCCGTGGTCAAGACTCGCCAAACAGCATCATTGATGGACACAGTGGGGGATAACTTCATCCAGCCGTACATTGACAGAGGAATTGTAATTATGAATTACAATGTTCATAATATTTGCGATGCTGCCTTGTATACCAGTATTGTGCACATCGGCATCTGTAATTTACAGCCCTTTGACAGTCATTTGTTGGACAAAGGTCTCGCCACACCGTGTCCATCGTAGGGGTTGTTTGACCATACTTCGCCCACAATGATCAGTGTGGGTTTGGTGATGGTGCGTGCCCAGGACCGGTTCAGATATCACGTGCCACCGATGTTTGCTCTGGCCAGAGAATCGAACTCAGAGCCGCTACATTCACAGCGCAGTGCGCGAACCGCTGTGCGCCCCCCGCTCACCCCACTACAAGCTTCACATCTTCGGGTGCTGCTATTCACCTCGGACGTATGCATCAGTTCAAATTGGAACGGGATTTATAAGAGGAAATTGTTTTTATATTTCCAGAGAGCCTGAATTTACGTGCTACACACAAGGGACCTCTAATGCTTCTCTTAGCTGTTATTTATTGCTAATGCGTCCCCGCTGCTCTTCCCGCTTACCAAAGAGAGAATAGCTGATTGCGTAGTTTGTGCAATATCCGTTCCTTAATGTGCAATGGACGAGCAGCTCCTTATTTCCAGAGTGCAGACAAGCCGAGGGGGTATCCTATAGCAGAGCGGGCTTGCGCGAGTTGGAGTGCCACCTTGGCACTCGCACGCCGAGCAGATTTCGTCTCCGCACGCCGATGGCCATGCGTGCCCCCGCATCTCGGCACGATGCCATCCTCGCCATCTCAACACCGAAACAACGCGGCCCGCTTCGTGAATATCCCCCCACCCACCACCACCATCATCATCATCCCCACCCCGCCTCTGTCCACCCAATAGTATTCATGGGTGCACCACGGTAAGTCGACCGCCCGGTCCCGTGTGGGTGGTGGGGTAAAGTGTGGGTACTCCCACCACTTCCGAGACGTCTGGCCAGTGTGGTGCAGAGCTGCACATGTACCCTTACACTCACCGTGTTTTCTATATACACTGCAAGCTGGGCATGGTTTAAGGCTTCTGCTGTAGAGTTTTACCAGGTCACGTGGATAAACACAGATACAATACTCTGCGTGCAAATTTGTCCCTGGGTCCAGATCCACAGGCCTGGATTGTGAAAGCGCAGACCTGAAGTTCGTTTCCCACACCACTACTGGCAGAAGGGTCTCCATTCGAAGGAGCTTCAGCGTGGAGGAGTAGACCAACTTACCTCTGGAGGGGCTCTCTCGAGCTCCACCTAGCGGAGACCCTTCTGGCAGCAGTGCGCTGAGCACTGCTCCTGTGCCTCTTTATTTCACATTGCTCCCTAACGCGCCCCCCCCCCATCACCCCCCCCCCCCCCCCCATATTTTGTTTTCATAAAGCAGCATCATTACTTGAGATACAGAGGAGACACGATTCAATTTCATTTCCACCGTCGATTGTCGTAGCCAATACAACGATGCATATTTGATTTGGGGCGAGGCCAGGTGGTGGGTATAGTTTGATGGGAAAATTATTGTCACTGATAACGACGACGATGATCGTACGGTGAATAAACCACGGGTAAGGGCATCATCACCAACCACGATCTACCCACTGTTGGATGAAGCCTCAACCCACGGTGTCACCACCTTTCATGGTTTTCCGAAGCAATACTTCAGCTTGCACCTTGCACACGAGGCGATGTCATCGCTCCAGCTCCCCCATGGCCAATCTCCGGCGCGAGTTTCCTCCTCTGTGATGCCCACTCCGTTGTTCGTCTCGGCGACCGCAGGACCGCGGCCCACCGGGGAACCGCGGGCCAGGAGGTGCTCACGCACCAGGCTGCGAAGGGGGAGGGGCATCGGAGAGGAGCCCCCCCCCCGATCCATTCATTGCGCCAGGGACAGAGTCAACCGCGCGACGGCACCGACTGCGCCAGTTGTCCCCAATCTCGTGTGGACCTTTGGAGATCTGCTGCACGAACGTGGTAGGCTATTAAATGCCACTGTCACGGCTAAATT
The DNA here is from genome assembly GCF_048934315.1 of Petromyzon marinus. Classification (NCBI taxonomy): domain Eukaryota; kingdom Metazoa; phylum Chordata; class Hyperoartia; order Petromyzontiformes; family Petromyzontidae; genus Petromyzon; species Petromyzon marinus. The sequence continues at coordinate 1,132,864 of NC_133689.1, read as the reverse complement.
AACCACCGGCTATAAAATTTATGCTTCTCCCCCCTTCCCCCACACCCACCAGCTTGGCCTCTCCTACACCGCCCCCCTTGTAAAACTAGCCGTTAGCATGTCCGCGGGGCTATACGGTATCAAGACGTTAATTAAATCCAATAAATAAATCAAGAACATGCCTCTTACAAGCTTTAACCTTCAAGGTCACTGAATATGTCTTCTCAATTTCAACATTTCATAAATGCTATCGAGAACTGGCCTCCCACCGAGAGGACGATATATCAAATCAACCCTTGATGCAGGACAGCAGCAGATGTCGAAAATATTGCCAAACCCAACACTAGAATGTTGCGAATCGACTTAAATGGACAGTCTCCATGCCAGCCCAGGCCTGCCACCCACCACACTGGGCAAGATTTATCGGCAGCTCTGCCGTCATTTTAAACGGCCCCGTTCGCCAATATTGGATTTGGATGGCACTGCATCTGCCGCATCTGCAGCGAAATTAAATGTAAAAACATTTTTTTCAACGCTTTGCAACGTGAACAGACAACGGGAAGCGTACGGACTATTCAAAATCTGTCAATTTGCGAAATAAGTGCGACTTTCCTTTCAAATAATTAAAAACGGACATTTTTAGTTTGTGCACGCGATTCCTAACGTTGGTTTGCTTTGCAAGCATCCCATAATCGAATTAAATCCTCGCATAGGAGTTTATTTTAATAATCTTTTGCTTTGCGTGGTCAGCATGAAAGTTTCATCGGCTATTTATAAAATGCGCAGCGCTCCCTACTCCTCCCGATATTCGTACGCCACTCGAGCTATGTAATTTTAAATCTAGACGGCTGAACATTCATTTCTTTAGAACTCCTTTTTATGTTTAGTTTGTTGTCCTTCCCCCGCACCTCCGATGAGCACGGGTTGACTACGTACGGTGCGAAAGAAGTCCAACGGTACATACATAACAACGTTAATTCTCCACTTTAAAGTAACACCACCCAACTTTATTTCGCCGCTGACAATATTTTCGGGCCAACCCTGAGCGCATTTCTCTCGACAGATTTGTAATTAAAGCACCGTGGAGGACCTGCCATTTACCACCGCCTGCAGATGCTGCTGCTGCTACAGATGTTTGCTCTACACTCGCAACCGCGTCGCCACGCTCCTCGGAGGGTCCGTGCGGGGCGACGCGAAAGCGGTGCGCGCAGCCCGACGATCTGCGGGCACCCAAGAGGCCATCACGGCACGGCGCCTCGGACTTTTTTTTTAACATCAAAAGCGTTTCCACATCATTTATCCATTTTCATCGCCGCACTTCGAGGCCATTTCTCACGCGGGTTGGCACACTTTTAATAAATGAAAGCAATACAAAGAGCGCGTGCGTGTGTGCGTGCGCGTGTGCGTGCGCGTCACACGAGGCATGCGCTCGGCTGATGGTGCGCGAGACGACACGCGCGCTGCTAAACGGTTTCGGACGCGGCTCTGCGTCCTGCGAGCACGGCGAGAGAGACCGCGGGGACCCGCGAATGCGAAGTTTACTTTCTCGCCCTACAATTACGGGACGTCACTGCACTGCTGCACGCGGTTCATTACGTTGATGTACCGCAACGTGTACCACGGAAAAAATAAATGTACAGCCCCTTGCAAAACCAACGCCGGGTTAAAGACCTCCCCCACGCACGCCTTGGTCAGTGAAGGCGGTTGTGTAAGCGTACTCGGTGAGTGTTGGTGAAAGGGGTGTAAGCCCAGAATCGGCGCAGATATTAATCGCTACTGATGTTTGCCATGGCCGGGAATCGAACTCAGGCTGCGCAGTGCACCACTGTGCCGCCCCTCCACCCATCATACCGCCACTTATTACACACACACATGCATGTGTACGTGTGGTCGCAGAAGGGGAGCGGTGGTGTAGCGGTTAGCGCTACGCTGCGCTACGAACCTGGCTACCCGAGTTCGATTCCCACTCACGCCAACACGAGTGACGATTTTATGAACCGGCCCTGGGCCTCCCCTAGGTCGACTCAGCCTCAAATGAGTACCTGGTGTGATGTGAACATAGCCACTAGAGAGACAAAAGCGGTCGGGTATGGTGTTGGCCACCCACCCCCTTGAGTGCCGTGCCGGCCTTCATTGGTGCTTGCTAACAGCACTTGCCCCAACAGTCTGTTAAGGCTACACGGGGGATCTTTTTTCGTGCTATCGCAAAAGCATCTTCAGATATATATTTTTTATATTAACGTGATTTTAATACAATCCGACAGTGCACGTGTTTTTGATAGGAAGGTACACACAGGTAGATTTGCAACACAACTACTGTGTGTTCATGTTGAGGTTTAAGAAGGAGAAATGCTAAATGACATAAATTCCAGCCATTATCAATCGACCAACGTATATCCCCGCTCCTTATTTGAGCACAATGTGGAAAGGCATTAAAGAATCTAGATTGCTCATTTATTGCTATTATTTAAATTCATTTTAGTCCAAGAAAACAAATAATTGTATTGACACATTAGCTGTCAGCGCTGAATTATTAGGGCTCATGTTTGCTTGGCCCCGCGCGTCCCATTAAGGGGCTCTCGGGTGAGTAATTTGGGTCAGAACGCCTGAGAAGAGGACTCCATGAATAAAGTCAGGGTTGGGGGGCCACGTGTCCCAGAGTTCTCGCCGTTTGCAGGCAGCGTAACATATGGCGCGGTGCAATTAACGGTGACAAAAGTCACGCGCGGGAGAAGATTGAATTCTCAGCAGGCATCCGCCTCGTTCACGGCTCGCGTTGCACCAGCGCAGGTCTTGGCGCTCGTGTTCTCGGGTTGTAACCGCCCCTCCGATTAGCACGGTTGGCTACGCACGGTGCACAAGAAGTTCAACACACGTGCATACGTTCCGCGTGTCGTTTGGCACAGCGTCCGAAATTTCACTTTTACCTGCCGAATTGGATTCAGTTTCACGAAAGAAGCTCCCAGCACGTACAGTGAAATGTTGAACGTCGTGCCGAGTGGTGTGCAAGATAACCCGAAAACACATCTGATGGGCTATTACTGCTGGCGTCGTCAAATGCCAAGGCCGAGAGAGAGCGAGCGAGTGACCGAACGTGCTTTGGATGCTCGCCCGCGCGCGGTCCCAAATAGTGCGTGGGAACCCGCGCACCAATGTCCCAAACAAAACTTCGTGGCATCTTGCCGTGGCCCTCGGTGCTGACAATGTGCCAACATTGTCAGCGTTGAGTCCCCAAGAAAAGCCCTCGCAGGAGAAACTCCAGACCAGAGGTGGATTCGTGTCGCTAAATGGCAGTGTCTGGTGACCACAAAGTATTTTCCGTTCGCGTTAAAAAACTTTCACAATTATCGCCTTGCGGTCACGCACGAGCATTTCAAGTGTCCACGGAACACGCACATAGATCTGTTTTTTTTCATAGATTAAGGAGCAAAGACGTGTATCGTGATTTTCTAAAGTAATGTTTGCTATTTCTTTGTAAATCTTCCTTGTGCTGGGAGCGGAATCAGACTTAACATCCAAATCGATGCCCCGTTCCCTGCATCTGGCGGAGAGAGGTCCCACACATGTGGCGAGTCGCACATCTTTCATTACCGCCTGATCAAGCGAACGGCTTGAGTTCCCTTGTTTTACACACACATCTGTATGATTCTTCGGTATGAGCAGTGGTGGCTCTGCGGTTAGTGCGCTGCGCCGTGAACCCGACCGCTTGATTTGAACTCCTCGCTGTGGCAAATAACGTGTTGCCACGCGGTGCTAAGAGTCGCATAGCCTAGCACAGAAATTGGATCACGTGTTAGAAAGGAGCCATTGCGTAGGCACAGAAACTTTTCCCGTGATTGCGGTTGCGAAGCTGCCCTTAGAAATTATGGGATATAAATATAGTGCAATTCATTTATAACGTGACAGGGTCTGACACGTTTCAAAAATACTATTTAAGAGACGGATGTGTGATTTGGCATAGCCTTTAGGAAAATTGCTGCCCTCCTTTTACTTTCAATTCACAGCGTCGCCGAGCTCGTCCGGCTCCCAGCTACGGCAGACAGCCATCACTTATAGCGTCAACACCGCGGGGGGAAGGCGGTGGTGGGAGGGGGAGCAGCACTACCCCCAAGGAACAGGCCTGCGAGATGCTCGTTGAAAATGAGCACTGAGAATGTAATCCTTGTTAGGATATTTATGTTATTGTTGTTGTTGTTGTAATTGCTACCCCTAGTAAAACACGCAATGGTTGCCGTGGTGTAACGATTCACTTTCACTCCAACAATGATCTCGTCATTTTTATTTTCAAGGCAAACTTCTTGAGGGCGACTTTGCAGCCTTCTATGTTCCGTTCTTCAATCGCGTTCCTGGAATTAGTTTCCATCGATCGTTGTAACGACCGTGTTCATTAGCAAATGTGAGATTGTGATTCATTTTTCCATCTATGTTTATGCCCCCTTGATTTCATCCGATAAACATTTCGAGAAACGTGCTCTTACGCTGTGGCGAATAATCCTGGCGAGGATGAATCCCCACGCCAGACTCCTGACCACTCCTCGTGTGCCGTCATCTTCGCGCGCGATCTCCTTTGAGCCGTTCCGTCAAGCGTAACGGATTTTAATATATATAATTTATAAATATTTTAAATTCAGGACTTGATTAGGATGACCGAATCAATTTTCACCGCGTCAAATGCTTTTGAGAGTCTACAAGAGCCAGCCACAATGGCGTTTGATTATCATTTGTCTTTTTCAGCATCTGATCGATCGTATATATGTGGTCAAATGGTCGCAAATATTCTTAGATTTGGCTCGCTCATGTGGTTGATTTGCCTCGAAATTGTCCATCATTCAGCTCCCCTATGATCTCCATGGACACATGCGTGACACGAGACTTGTGGGTTCATCATTTTACAAAGTCTATCATCTGTTGTTGAATACGATCATGTCTAAGGCCTTCATTCCCGAATCCAGTTATACCAAGTTTAAGTAGCCTACTCCAGGATACATTCACACTTGGAGCGGTAAACAGTATTATTACGACGCGCCTGTTGTCGAGAGAATAAAGCGTGGACATCATCCAAGTAGCGCCACCAGATGTAGAGGACCTCTCTCACACTTCGGCAAAAAAAAAAATCTTGCTGTGGTTTTCCCACCTGATGATGATTGCTTGTGTTGCAATCGAAACGTTGTGATTTGTTTTATTTTATTTCTAACTACGTGACTTTACCGAAAGAACCAAAGCGTGTGGAGAGGACCTGCTCACGAAATGTATAGTGCACAGATGCATCTAAAGTTATGTCCAAACTAAAATTCAGTCGAATATTGTGAATTATGCGCAGACACGCGCTAAAATGGCCATCATCACACGTGATTTGAAGTGTTTGAAACACACATGCATTTGGATTGTTATCAATTCAGGCTTAATTGCTTTTTGAAGCTACAGTCATACATTATACATTGACAAGGCAATATTCTTGATTTATGACTTTGCAAAGAAACACTCAAATGTGTTATTTGAAGACATATCAAAAGAAACTGATTTACACAGCGATATCCTGAATATATCAGAGAAAAGGGCATTAAATAATGTACAAGGACATAAAATATTATAATTACGTCTATGAGACACGTTGAAAAAGTTTTTTGCATTTTCCTCGCAAAAGTAAAAAAGCAATATACGTTGCGGAATTAAAGTAGGTTCGTAAAAATAATAATGGCAACATTAATATGAGGTAGTGGAGAGAGGCGCTCTCAGAATGGAATATAAAAATGCGTGTAAATATTTACATTCATTACACAGTCGCGTTATTACAGCCGCCCCGATTCAAGCGGCCGTGCGGCTGAGACGCAGAACGAGCGGCTCGTCATTGGAAGGCTGCGAGTTCAACACCTGGTTGGGAGGGCGAGTCGACTCGGCCCACCATCCCTCAAAGGTCGATAAAGTACGTACCCGCTTTGTAGGCAAGACAACAGCGGTTGCCCTCCGTTTAGCACGATTTGCTACGTAGGGTGCGAAAGAAGTTCAACATACATACATTCATAACAATCATATGGATAGACTTGCCCCTGTCATAGGAATGTGACATTTCCACCGCTGGGTCAGGGCTGTAAACATTGCCCGAATGCACATGCAAGCAAACACTCACGTGATGTTGATTCTGTCTCTCAGGTGACAGGTTGCACACGAACGCAACCGTTGTTCCCTTAAAGGCCGCAGTCGTCACTTTGACCGTTTTAAGTTTTCGCTTTCTCGAAATACGAGAGGCGCGTTGTGTTAACGTCGCTCATCCACTGCGTTGCCATGTAGCATTTCAGTTTTATGTTTAACGTTACACATCCCATTAAAGTAACTCACCTTGATATAATTACATCGTAAATTAAGTGCCGCATTGAAAATATAAAAAGTATAGAAAAGCAGCAATTTATTGATGTTTCCCGTAACGCACACCGCTACACGCGCTGCTACGGTGAGCAAAGGTGAGCAGCGTCGCTGGACTTGGAACCCCTCAGATCGACGGTTCGACTCCACCTCCTGCCGCAGCTGCCGAAACAATTGCGCAAGTTTCTTAACCCCCCTAGCAGTATACAACGGGTACAAGCGCAATTAGAGTGGTGGGGTAAAGTGTGGATAGCCCCGTATCTTCCAACACGTCTGGCCAACCGTGGAGAAGTAGACCAAGAGACTCACTAGAGGGGCCTTTCTACAGCTCCCCCTCGTGGAAGCCCTTTCTGCCAGCAGTGGCGTGAGCGAGAGTTTGCAAGGCTGCACCTGTGTGTGCTGTTTATGCGCACCACACCGCAAAACTATTTGCAGTCCTGGCACGTCCATTGCAGTGCCCGTATTACGTGAAAAAGTTTACTTTGTGTGATAAATGCAACGCAAGTAGTTTATGCTAATTCCTGGGCACCGCACCGCGCTTTGCTCCCAAGGTAGGCATTAAATGCCATGTTTATGCCGCAGGTAACACCGGCAGTTACGCTCGTCCCCGTAAAGTAATTTCAGCTATTTTGTTTCGATACGTAAATGGTAATTGTAGTGCATCCTTTAGCCTAAAACGGCCAAATTGTCCATTAAAAAAAAATTCGAATGCCTGCGTAGAGCTCCTTTTGCACGCGCCTGAATATCGGTGTCTAAGAAAACGCAACGCGTGGAAGGAGCTGCATTTAACACCAGAAGTTCTTCACTTTTGCGTGTACGTGTTTTTTTCTGTGTTGCACTTATTGTACTGTAGTTCTGTATTCGCACATCTTTGCTCCCCCGCCGTCGCCAACTCGCATTGACCAGCATGGCGAGGTATGGCCAAATATCTCCCGTGGTCCATACGGAGTGTCGAGGGCCTCATCCAGCAGTGGATTGACAAAAGGGCTGCACGTGTACTCGTTGCACTTTACTCGCTGTGTTTGTCTTTTGGTTGACGTACGCCGCCGATGTCATTATCAACATCAAGCAGTTGCATCTTGGTCCACAGTGGCAGCACTGGGCAGAAGCAGAGGAGGCAAAAGCTTCGTGCCTCAAGAAGTCCACGCGGCCTGGATGTATGATTTAACAATACAGTATGGGTGCACTAAACATCAATTGTAATCCTACTACTCATAATCTGCAAATCAATACAAAAAGAGCCAATTCATCTCACTCACCTCTCCCTTGCCTGCATCTCTCTCCATCCTTGTTTTGTCTACGACTCCCTGATCTCACAACAACTCCATCTCTTCTGTCGTCTCACTCTTCGTCTATACATTGCGCGGTAAGCCCGCCAGAATATAATGATGATTTCTCAGGGTCCTCCCTCCCCCAATGTTGCCGCCACCACCGACACCACAACCGGTGACCTAAACGAGAGGCGACCGCTGCCCGAGCGACTCTACGGCGAGGGCCTTGACAGCCCCTCCACGTGGGCAGGGTGATCGTGTTAATGAGCCACGGGGAGCCGAGCACGCGGCCGCCTCCTCCCTTGCCTTGACGTGCACGGCGGGAGTGTGGCGAGCCTCCCTCCCACAACATCGACTCGCTCTCTCGCCACCCCACTCACGTTTTCGAGTTTCAAAGTTTTTCTTCCGTTTAACCCGGTGGCAAACTCGAGGGACGCAGATTTGCAAGCGAGTGCCTCCAGTTACCACAATGAAGAGAGCCAAGCAAAGTGCAGCAACGAGACGAACCCATCAAACAGACGTTGGGATAAAAAACACGAAAAAAATCACCACAAAAACCCCTCCGGTGATGTTTCACTGCACTGATGATCACAATTAAAGCTGCTTTTGACAGCCGGCCGGCATATTGCATGATAACTTGTATCAATAATATAAATACGCCTGCATAGGTTGACCTGGTTGTAGAGCTCTCCCATGTGAGGTCAGGTTGTACCGAGTTGAATTCAGTTCCTAAGAAGGCAAAACGTCTGATAGTACCCGACAACACAGGGAACAACTTGCAAACGCATCCGGGAATCTCATCACATTTCAGGTGCATTCCCAGCAATTTGTTCATCTCGAAAGCGAAGCAGATTTGAGTTCGGAGAGTGCCTTGGATAAAAGCAGGTGCTGTAGGATCCTCGGCGCTACGTTATCAGTTCAGGGCAGAGCAACAGATGTCATTGTTGTACTGTGCTCCAGTATCTGGTACGGGAATATGGGTTACGATGTTATGGTGCTTTTGGAGTTCATTTTAGTATGGTAATTAATTCACAGAAACGGCTGTAAAAGTACAAATACATTAACATCTCGGCCTCTCAGATGATTAAAGTTTAATTCCCTAAAAAATGTACAAACAACGCAACCAAAGACTTCAGCGTCCGTGATGAGCATGTCTGGAGATCGCTCGGGAAATCAATCTTCAAAAAGCATTCATCGCGACGCTTCAATTTTATTCAGCAACTTTGAAGCCAATGTAGGCGTAATATAAGGTGATCTGTAGAACTTTAAATTACATCGTGTCTACACTGTTCAGACAAGTCACAAGTCAAAGCAGCGTCCCCCCGCTGTGAACGCGCGCAACGGTACACCACGAATGGAGAGAGAAGCGCCGGTAACGCGTGGGTGCTGCAGCGCCCTGCGCAGAGCACGCGTCCGTCCTCACACGGATTTAATCAGCTGGGATGGCGGCGCTTCGTGTCAAGGTCAGAAGACGTCACAGGGCGCGTGACGCGGAATGCCGTGGGGCGACGTCACGCCTCGCGGTGCCACCCGCACGGGAGGTGATGCACGCGATCCTGTCAGGGCGCAGATACCGTGGCGATGCTTTTAGCGCTGGTTTTTGTCGTCTTTCCTTCAGGCTTTAGGCAACCCCGTTGATACCAATCATTGCATTGTTTTGTAGGCCAAGTTCCAAATAGCAACTCAGCATGCTACTACTGAACGTCCATTATCGTATGGGATCGTGGTTAAGAGCGTCATAGCCCCCTGCGCCACAGACATCGATCACTCGTTATTAACGCTCTCAGCCTTGCTTTGAAAGTGTTTAAACAAAGCTTCATTTTAAAACTTTAAAAAACAACAACTTCACTGTGCCTATGAACGAATGGCCATGAAGACCACGTGTCCGGCGTGCCGAGCAACACTCCCCATTATGACATTCCGCTTTAAGCTCGGTCTCGATTTGTTGGTGCAAATTTCATCGGTAAAACCCCAAAGAGCTCAAAACAACCCCCGTCCGCTGTGTAACTTCACGCAGGACAGCTTCACGCAAGTGGCGTCTCGGGACGTGCTGGGCACTAACCACGTCTCATTTGGGAGGCGGTCACGTCATCACGTCGCGCGGTGTGGAGATTGCGTACAGAAGCAGCAACGCTGTCGGCTCAATTGGCGATGCCACGGGGAGACGGACAAACCAACATCACTGCTGCCACGGGGTCCCCGCGCTCGTGCTGCTGTGCCGCGTGCGGTTCGGCACGATGTCCGACGTTTTTTTTTTTAATCCACGTCAGTTTCAGTTCGTGCGGAAGCTCCCCAAGCACGTGGAGCGAAACGTCGGGCATCGTGCCGACAGAGCCGCGCTACATTTCGTCTTTTGCGAAATGTGCTGCGGGGAGATTTTCTCGTGAGCAAGGGAAGCAAATGGGCAGGCCACGAGAACGGTATTCTATGAACGATCGCGATCTTGGTAAATTGTGGCTATGCCGCACGTTCAATCGGATAAGAGAACGGGAACTGTGATGCGAAATCGTGGGCTGGGAGTGAAGTTCATTCCAACTGGACCCAGCCAACAAACTCCATCCCATTTTTTCACGTTTGCCATAAGTGAGATGTTTGCACAGTACGAAACTGATTCGTGTTTTCGTGGAGATTACTGAAGAAAATCGGGGTTGGGGGGAGTTATTAATGTTCAACTGTTTGCCAATGCACGCTTGAGATTAAATCATCTCCATGCTGTGACAGCCATGGGGGTTGACACCGCATGGTGGAGGCAGGGGGTGGGAGAGCAGACGGGTTCAGAATTTAAAAACCGGGAATTGAACTCAAAATTCGAACCAGTTAACCACTGCGCCACCGCTCTCCCATTGCGTACAGGGTCATTTAGAACTTTTGTGTGGACCCTGCCTTCCATGCAGTTAAGATGCAATGTCTGTTGGTTCCGTCCCTTCCTTGAGCTGTAGCGTCACGCGTTAAGTAACTGCAGCTCGTAATTTGTTCTCTTTAGTTTTTTACGAGAATGAACATTTACATTTGCGGTCACCACAACATCAGATTGCGCGCAGAATTTTTGAAGCAAAAAAATATTCCAAGGAATTACCATTTACGGTACGGATTAAAGACACTCTTGGTCCGACGAGTGGGATTCCTAAGTAGGTGAGTGGCTCGCAGCGCCAGTGGCCAGAAGGCTTAGTGACATGTCATTGTAAAAACTGTCATCGCTCGCTGGCACATTCATTACCTCGCACCCCGGAGCAGCGGTCACATTCGGAGGGGTCACCGAAGCCCGACACTAGAAATTGGAGCCGATCGTCTAAGTGGTGTCCATGTAAATGACTGCATGAAACCATCGGCTGTAATTTGGCTTCAACTGCAACGTCAACTGATCCTCATGGCGGAATCCCGGGGGCTACCAAATAATACAAAGTTGGCGAGGAAATTAAATATTTTATTTCTGGGACACTATTTTTTCCAGGGGTGTACTGAACTCCGCGACTGGAGTACCAATCCGAAATCGGTGCCAATCCGCAATGTCGAAACGCAGCGAGCACGATTGCGCCAAAACCCCAAACGCTCGTACGCACCATGGTGGTGCATCGTGTGCAACTCGTCGAGATGAGTCGATTGTTGATGGTCGGCGATGCGGCAGACTAAAAGTGACTGCATCACGGACATTATGCGAGAGCTATGGTACCACGGGGTACCGCCATAAGGTTCAAATACATCTTTAAAATATATAGCGAGCGCGTTTAGCGCCTGTGACCAGGCTGCCCGGAGCGCACCCCCACCGCGGTGGATGCCGCAAGCCAAGCGGGGCCGTTGGGGGGGTTGTGGCCGCCGTTCCCGCAGGCAGATGCCGTAACAGGACTCTGCAGGGCTCTCCGTAGAGACGATCGGGGGTGGGGGGGGGGGGGGCAGCATCTGTTATTGTACTGTACTATATACATCCAAGTCTGTGCTCCCCGGATTCATAAAGCAGCGCTGACCAGAGTTGTGAAATTCTGTGCAGTCAAAAAACCCCAGGAGTCCCGGCACGGGCTGGAGGGGGGGGGGGGGGAGAGTCCTAGCATGGGGTGCAGTGAGATGGCCTGGTTAGTGCTGTGACCAGTGACCACACCGGTGGTGTGCGCACGGGGCTCCAAGGCGGACAGGAGAGGACATTGCCGAGTGCGTCACCCCTGCGTAGTCGCGGCTTCTCTCTGCGTTCTCCGGTCCTTCCCAACACGTGGCCAATCAGTGGTTGCTTGCTTTAGCCATGTGTCCAAATGTAGCAGGACCCGCCAGAAAACAGATGTTCAAAACTCAGCGAGGCATTCGTGGGTAAATGAGTGGCATTATAATTTAGTCACCACCTGTAATGGATTGGGACTGGTGTAGCGTGGTTGGCATGGGCCCTTGTGTGCAAGGATCGAAATGGGCCCCTCCTGGCCAATTACCCCTCCCCCCTACTCGTAAGCCGGGCACCTGGCCCCCTCCGATGCACAGGCTCTGGTGCAGCTGCACCACCTGCACACTCGATGGCCACGCCACGGCTCTGGGGAGCTTTTACTCGCCATGAGCAGCACAACGTCGACACCGCGAGCACTGGAATGTGAAGGCGTTTTACTGGGTTCTAACGGAGCGAGGATATTATGCATGATTAATTTGAAAAATTATGTATAGTGTAAATGGATGGCAATAAATGCCGAGTGCTACCCATGACTTACGCTTTTAAACGGAGGTTGAAAGCATGTATGACTTCGCTCTATCCGCCCTTCTGTCCATCTGTCCGTATTTGTGCATTTCCATTTGTTTGTCTGTAACTTGGGGTCACGATACGTATCGTGAGGATGATGCGATATGAATGAAACTTTCGTGTAAAGCAGTGTTGCTTGTCTGGACTCTGACCCTAGGAGGAGACAGGCCACAGTGACCACAGCGCTACCCGCGCCCTCCCGGGCAGAGCCGCTACCAGAGACCCGTCGTCTCACCGTGGTCTCGGGACGGCAGTACCACCTCCTGCGCGCCTGGCGCTACCTCTTACGGGTTCTGTCGCTCAATATATACTTCCGGGACACACACGCACACATGGCAAAGCGTGACAGAATTCACGGATAGAATCACGATTAAGCTTTCTTTTATTTATATTTTCCGTATTAAGCACAGTTTCTGCAAATGAAACCCGCTCGATATTGCACAGGAGACGGAAATGGTGGCGAGGTGTGGTGGCATAGGCCCCGGTGACCTCTTGACCTCCAAAACAGAAAATATACAGCAGGCTAAGATTTGACAATGGCCCTATTTCAGAGCGGTTAACAAGCATGGCCACCGATTCACATTGCACGCTGTTGACGTGTGAGTGTGTGGGCCCTTATATGGATTCAAAAAAAGGATCCGGCACTTAAAAAAAAAACAGCTCCTTAATTTGCCTCTGGAGAATTTCCGAAGTAAGGCCATCGGTCCCGTGGGGAGAGCACGGCAAAGAGAGCGCTCCCGTGCTTATTGGTGATGGATGACTGCGCGCAGCCCGAGTCGCGAGACTTCACCTTGTCAGTGCGGTTTTAACGCCCACGCTTTAACCCCATCAGGAGCAGGGCTCGCACGGCTGTTGCCGCTCTGCTTCGGAACGCCGCGACATATAAGCATTCCAGAGGCTAGAGGTAAATACCCAGGGCAGGTGGCCCAGTAGTCAGGCGAGTTGCTCGCAATTCGAAAAAGGTTCGAAGTTCAAATTCCGGTTGGAATTGCACGAAGGCTTGGGAATGGCGTTCACGTAGGGAGGCGAGTCGAGCACGATTATGCTTATGAAATATTACTTACGGAAAAAAATTATGGGAGAATTTAGGTCTTAGTCAAGGTCACAAAGCAACGGGCGTGGAGGCACACGCAGCTCAGAGGCACCAGATTAATAATAAAAAAACAAATTTCAGCTCAAATTCAAATCCTAACGTGAACAATCGAATTCACATGCAATTCCCATCTCGTCTGTATCGGTCTTCTCTCCTCTTATCTACATCTCTAATTTCACTGCGTGTCCATCTCTTGCCTAGTTCCCTTTTGTCAACTCTCTAGGTTACATTTTGATTTAAAGCTTTCGTGACTGCAGGGATTCATATTCTTGGTTCTTTCGGTAAAGTCACGTAGAAGGGAAACAATATTGTTTTTTTATTGTTTTATATTTTTATTATTTTACCGAAAGAACCAAGAATATAACTCTCTAGGTGTTTATGAATCTGGTTCGGGCCTCAAATGGGCTATAACCTGCGCCGTTAAAAGTCAAGCTCCATTACGTAACTTTCTTGTAAAAATGTGACTTGTAATTGTGTGTCATGCCGTACAGAATGGTGGCACTCTGCTTAGACCAGCTAATACATCATTTAAGACAAAGCCTGCTGTTTGGTGGACCTATAGTTGTATAATTAATCTCCCCAGTGTAAGTAATGTCAAGCTACAGACATCATCCATCACTCCAAATGTGTATTTGTGTCAGACAGTATCTTCATACACGGCAGCTCAATTAGGATGCATCTTGTTTAGACAAAGACTCCATGCGCATTTTCCTAGAACATTACATCGAGAGGTTGGCTTGACCGCGAGGCAACAAACAATGGCTCACAAGTCAGGGCCATCCAGGGATCTCAAAACATCCATGCGCTTTCATCAACGAAGACTCAACGTTGCTCTAAAGGACGCCTTGCTTAATGATGCGTTGGGCTGCATTAAACAATAGCTTCTTTGGAAATGATTTTCTATTCACACAAGTGGCTCCGTCGATTTGTTGAGGTGTCAAAGTGAACCGTTACGGTCATGATTACACGGGCTGTCTGGGAGATTGAGTTATTGTTCCATGATGCACGGACGTCGACGGGCATAAGTTAATGGTTATGCAAACTAAAACAGCCTCTATTCCACTGCCGGATATAACTAACATAACCGGAATGTACACATCTTACACCATTTCACTAGTTTTTTTGTTATTCAGCCAGCCTTTCCTGGAACTATTTAGTTCCAACTTTTTTAAGCTTTCCAACGAAGGCTGATTTGCGTGTTTTGCGTCGGCTCTGTCCGTAACAGTGGGGTAGGGGGGATAGCTCTCATGAGGACGATCGACTCGGGGCGAAGCTTCAGTGTGAGAAGTTGCCATTGGAGATACTCCCGAGAGGAAACCGGCCACATTGATCAAAGGGTTGCCTAAAACTTGGAGACACAAACCCGAGGAAAAGGGACAGTATGCAAATATGGTAATTAATTTTCACCCTCGAAAGCCATGGCCTCCATGCAGCTAATTACATGCTTTGTGGAGACACGCGTGCTAGGAAGCGTTAGAGGATGCTCGCGTGCGCGCAGATTCCCCCCCCCCCCCACCTTTGTTATTTCCACGATAAGCGCGCGACGCTTTCGCTAGGACCGTGGTGGCCACGAGCGCTGTTCGTGAATCGCGAGCCGGTTGTGGGGGTGGGGGTGGGCTCCAGAGCCCAGTGAGAGAGGCGGCGTTGTGAGGCCCGGAGCCACCAAACACATGCGTAGGGCTCCCCAAGCAGCTCAAGTGGTTCCCAGATTCATGACAAATACAGGGACGAAATATCGGCTCAAACGCAGATTGTAATCAACATTAGCTCATTAACATAAACACGCGATTCTATTTTATTTCTGTTCTCTATATTAACTGTACGCTCTTCTCTCATCTTGCTAAGAGATTACAAATCAGAAGGGGTGGGGGGCTAAAAAACGTTAATGTTCAGGGCCCCCAATGGGCCAGCCAATATTCACTCCACTGCCCACAGTGATGTGCATCTTTACCTTTATTTATACACACGTTCCTAAAATAACATTATAATTTTGCTCCCGCATAACTTGCCCATGAGACGATGCAACTAGGCATGGCCAAAGGCTCATCAAGTTGTTCACTGCCAAAGGAAAAACAAATGATTAAGTGTACATAAACGGAGGGCGGCACGCACATCAATTGCATGCAGACCAGCAGTCAATTGCTTACCTGGGCCACAGCAACAAGGACATGGAGCTAATGGGCATGGCTCTTTGTAGGAGGCGGTTTAACTCACAGCTGTTCATGTGAACCAAGTCAATTCCTGGTTGGCTCGTCGTTCAGTGCAGTACAAAATCAAGCATTGGCTTGACAAAATAAAACACGAAACAAACGTCATCATCATCTCCATCATCAGCAGCCATGATCAATCCACTGCTGGATGAAGGCTTTCCCAAAGCCGCCACCATCTCACCTTCGATTATCACGGTTGCCTGCGTACGGTGCGAAAGAAGTTCAACAAACACGTGCGTACATCTCTCACGGCACCACGGTGTCACAATCACGAGCCGGCTTCACCTGCACACGCCCCCCCCCCCCCCCACCGGTTTCAATCGCTCAATCTTTGTTGGTGGACGGCCGCTGGGATGTGTCCCATTCCTCTGCTGCGACTCCAACACGATTCTTTACCTTCAGCCAGAACCCCTTTTAGCCATGGACGTGTCCTACCCAATACCACTTACTTTTCCTAACGATTAGAATCGTCTTTAACCGGAACATAAACACATGTAATGAACATTACACTCTTTGGATGTTTGACACGTAATATTATACACGCACATGAATGAGCGATTGAGCACACTTTATACTTAAAAAATCATCTTCAAAAGCATTGTTTATTGTAAATAGCACATATCATGACACGTGGTACATTAAAACGGGCGCGATAATGACGTATTTTAACTTTAGCGCAACTTCATAAAATTAGGCGCGCGCATGCGTACGTACGGACGGTTCTCATGTTTTTTCTATTTTTAAAAAATAATTGAAATTTTAATTGTTCCCTACAGGCATGACGGAGCCCTTTGATAGAGCAGGGAAGCGATCGCTGGGGCTTTGATCCGCGACAGCAGTGGTAGAAGGGGGGGGGGGGGGGTAAGTACATAGTGATTGGGAGAGCCAATTGAAGTCACTCCAGAGAGCCGAGGGCAGGCGCCGACCAAAATTGATTTTATTATCTTATCTTTCTCACCAATCCTGCGACGCTATTAACTCACTGTGGCCACGGTGAGCCACAGTCGTCCCAGTAGACCAAACGTCTAGAGAATATCCACAGGCATTAGCATCAACACATGGCCAGGCTCATCCTTGACAAGTCAGCCCTGTGGCAACAAGGGGGCTTCAGGGGGCTGCCCCAGTCCGCCCGCCACTCTATTTTTTTACAGTCAAATAATAATAATAAGAATGCCTTTCCTCATATGCATAGGGGGCGACAACTAGAGGAGCACGCACGGCAGACGAAAGTAGATCGCATCTGTTTAAACTTTGCTTAATGTTTGTTTAACGTTGGGTTGTGTCCCCATCTCCTCCACCACCACCCCCCTTTTCAACAGGGTCACGGCACTGGGAAGCAGCAGCACGCATTCATTATTTGGTGATTTGTGGAAATGCAGTCGCATGGTCACACATTCAATGTTTGTTTAATTTGAATACTGAAATTTCTGCACTTTCTACTTTAAAAAAATATATTTATACCAGTGCGTGGAAACTACAATATTTTTTAAATATATGACAGAAAACAAGATGTATTCAGGCAACATTTAATTCGAAGTAAACAATGGTACATATATACATGTAAAAGTCTAAAAGTCATCACAATGTCCTGCTGCTCAAATTGGAAGAGGCATTGGTAACCATCTCCCGTTTACAGCCCTGCAAAGCCAGTGGTGGAAACTCGACGTTCCTCTGGTGGGGTGAGTCTCTCTCGAAGGCCAGCCACTTTTGCACCACACAAAAGGTGAACACGTTATCAACCCCAGGAGGGATGATGATGATGGGCCGAGTCGATCCCCAGCCAGAATTTAAGAACTCGCAACCTTCAGATCGTGAGCTGCTTGCTCTTCCACTGTGACAACTGGTTGGATTATTTATATATAAAGACAAAGATGCCCCGTATTGCCCGAAGACTGTTTAACACGTAGGCTTTCACGACCAATATCATCCATAATACAGGGGGTTTTCACGCGATCAAACCCTAAAAAAACTGTATAATATACGCCTGAAGACTGTCGGGGCACGTGCTATTCGCGAGCACCTATGCAGGCCGGTAGGGCACACGAGGGGGTGGGTGGCCAGCACCACGCCCGGACGCCTTTGTCAGGTTAAAATGTTCTCTTTTTACAAGAACAAAGCCAAAGAAGAGACATAGTGTAACTTTAGCGATATACTAATAGGGTTTGCCTTTGTTGTCACTAGAAAAAATATTAAGCAAACGTAGATATAGGAGGTCAAACTTGCCACGGAAGGAAGGTGGTAAAATCTGCGTGCTTTGTTGTTGATTAGCAACGCGCGTTACAATGTGCCTGCTTGTTAGGCCTGGCGCGTGCGCGGTGCACCAAATTGAGCACTTTAACCCATCGCACGCGACCTGCCCATCGACTAACGGTGAACCCAGACAGCCGGGTGGACAAGTGGAGCGGATTTGAGAAACTTTCCCATTGCTTCAACTGCCACACCAGGAGATGCAATCGACCTCTGTATTGCAAGTCCAGTGTGAGAAACCGTTGACATCGCTGTGGCGGCTTCGCCAGTAAAATAAAATAAAATGAACAGAAACCACAAAAACCACAGCGCGTCTCCTCCGCCGCCTGTTCCCGTGTTTCCCGGCATATCCTCTGCTGCTGTCTTGGCTCCGTAGTCCGAACACGAGTGGCGGCACGAGTCTCGGGTCTCTGTGCGTGCCAACGCCACTGTACATGTACGCATTGCAGACCAAATAGAAATTGGCAGTCCTTACTGGCCAAAGTCATAAAAATAAATGGATATCAATGGCAATGAACAGGTCGTCTGGGCTGGCAGACGCTGGGCTTGTGGAATTCTATCGAGCCACAGATGGTTAACCCAGGCGAGTGTTGGGAGGATGTCCCATCATCTGGAGAGGGCGGTTTTTTACCAGCTGATATTTCACATTCTGTTGAAGAGAGCAATCTTTAAGGGCTATCAGGGCCTGCGCGCGTGATAGGGTCACGTTCTACAAATTGGCAGCGACAGAATAAGGCAACTGGGGAGGGGGGGGGGTGACGCCACACTGCAACTGCCAAAGTGATGTCAGGCTCATTTCTGTCACGCTTCTTAACCAAAGGTTGAAAACATTAATGCATTAGCTCCCTTCCGCCGGTCCGTCCATTAAATGGGGTCACGATAATTCCCGTCAAGATGATCCAATACTAAATTACATTTTAGAATAAAGTTGTGTAGTTATTAGGGACCCACCCAAATGAAAGTTTGATCAAATGTATCAAGTGGTTGCCCAAAACTTGGCGCAAAAAAAAACCCCAGCGCTAAATGAACAAAGCCTTTTCTTGGTGAAAGCAAACCTGTCAACCCCTCATCAGTGCCCTACTTTATTACAGACCAATTCAGACCTTATTGGTCACCCCGTGCCCTGACAAATCTCAACGTTCATCCTACAAAGTCCCATCACAAGGGAGAAACACAAAGACAAAACAAATTATACATTTTTGCGCCCGTATTGAAACGCCGCATGGACCTGAAAACTCAATTTCCCTGCACAAAAGAACACGGGAAAAGCCGGATGGGTTGGCCGCTACGCGAAGCTTGTGACGCCGCTCGCCCTGGCACGTGCCCCACCTTCTCGTTACATCGTCACGTGACGATATCGCGATGCGCGGTGTGACATCACCTCAGTAGGGAGAGTTATCACCGATTTAAAACAAAACGCTTTGACGAACAGCGATACAGGAACCATGCACGTACCAGTTGTGTTTCTGCAGTTCGTGGGAAGATTTGGAACGTATGTCGGGCGGTGGTGTCATGCGCGCCTGTAATCTAGCATGGCGGAGGCGAGGGTTGGTGGGTCACACAAATGTGAGAAACTCCCTTCCCTGCACAGTCCAGAAAACAGTGCCTAATGCAGCACAAAAATGTGCTTTTGGAGGTCTATTTGTTTCTGTAAGGGAGCATCGGTTGCATTTTAATATCAGTTGATATATTTTCCATGATACAGGTTTTTTTGGGTCAGATCGCGTAAACATATAAACGTCGTTAAATCCGACACGCGATCCAACCCAAAAAAACACCCTGTATTATGGATGATATTGGTCGCGAAAGCCTACTTGTTAAGTATATATATTTTTTTCACCATTATAAACACAAAGCTCATAATGTCATGCATTGTGACGAGTAGAGACCTCAAACTCCGCGAACTCAAACATCATTGTCACGTGGCTGAGGCCACAATGTTTTCATTACAGCTCCGCATATTACTTTCTCACGGCAAATATTCTTAAGACTCGGCCGGCATCTCGCACCTACAGTAATAATTCATCGGTGGAGTCGGCGGGCTGCGAGGTTTTGCACCGCATCAGCCGTGGATCTCTGCACGGGTCCCTTCGGGGAAAGAAAAAAAACACCGCTCAAGTGTGGAGCAAAACATGGCAGTGGCATTCTGGATCGCAGATCAACCTGGCCACGGCCGTGTTTGCACGAAGTTTAACGAACGATCATGTCATATCCGCGCAGGGCCGGATTAAGGCATGGGCTTTAGGGGCTGCAGACCAGGGGCCTCCAGAGATGAAGTGAAAAGTGATTTCATTTGCGAATGCTGAATTTCATTTGTTGTTAGCCTTGTAAAAATAAATGTTACTTTTCGTTAACTTTGTTTTCCTTTTGAAAAAAATACTGGGGGCCTCACAGTACCTGTAGCCCAGGGGCCTACAGAATCTTAATCCGGCCCTGGGACCGCGACACGCACCGGTGTAAGTAACAGCAGTGGTATCGTGAACTTCTTTGGTCAAGATAAAATGGCCAGTGGCAGTGTGTGCAGCAGCTACAGGAACTGTATAAAAAGTAGGGGCGAGTTCTACTCTGTGCAATAAAGAGAGTTTGGTTACATACTGGGAATGATCTCGTCTAAAAAGGAAGTGGAAACAACGGAACCACCATATCACAGTTGGCCTATCTTTCACCGACGACCATATACGGACGGTGACGCCGAAGCGTAGTATGTCTGTTGAATGTACGATAACGCACATCGCTGGGAAGTCGTAACAACGAGGCCTTGGTGGGGGTCAGAAAGGAAGATAAAAACAAAGAGAGGCTGACATGCTTCAGGGAATTCATTATTTAGCACTGATTTATGTGTGGGCAATGTTTTAGATTTCTCATGGGACGGTTGTTTTTGCATCGATTTCTATTTGTTGATTTTCTCATTTTGGTGACCCGGGCCACTCTTGCAAACGAGACTCTTGAGTTCTCACCTGGCTGTGTCACTCATACGGGTTGTTTGACCATACTTCACCACGCTGTTCACTGCGGGTTAGCGAAGGTGGGACAGAACCAATTCAGATAATCACGCACTACCAACGTTAGCCGCGGCCGGGAAAATAACTCGGGTCACTGGGTTCGTAGGTTCAGTGCACCAACCACTCCCCTCCGTTCTATGTTGTATACAGTACGCAATTTAAATCAGCGGCCTTAGCTATCGACTGCGCAGGCACTCGGTAGCCGTGCCAGCACCCACGGCCCAGAAGGGCTCAGGCCCTGGGCTGAGGATGGCGGGGGGGGGGAGTAAATCTGCCGGGGGGGGGGGCGTCATTTAATTCCCTGCACAGAGCCCTCCCTTACCACCCACCCTGCACTACGACTTAGAACTGGAGCAATAGAGAGCGTTAATAGCCGCAATGCGTGGGGGAAGGAATATTTGCATATCATTTGCCGAGCTCTGCGACTGTTAATCTGTAATGCGCCTACACTGCGTTGCGTGAGTAAAGAAAGAGGTTTGTTTAGACAAATCTCTTGTGGCACCGTGCGCATGGATGTCGTATATTATTAAAAAAGGATCATATTGCACATGAATGTCCAATTTTGTTTCGTAACATAACCCATCATTGCATCAAAAGTAGTATTTTACCCCAGGCATAGCTGCTCAAATGGGTATAAAACCATTATTCCGGTAATGTGCAATGTGTTCGGAAAACAAACAACATGTTTCTGTGCAGGGCAGTTATGTCGTGGTGTGTTTTGATATTTTTTGGGGCCCATAGGGTGCAGGAGCTGAACAATGTCATATTTGTAGATTTCTCTTTACATGCGTCATCGCCCATGTTCATTCTCCTGCTGGATGAAGGCCACCCCAAGCTGTCACCATCTCTCATGGGTCCAGCAATGTTACAATCCACCGGGCATCAGCACATGAGCGGAATTAATCGCTCCATCTCCAACGTGTTCCTCTCACTCGGCTGCTGCTCCGTAACATTGCTTGACCATCAGCAGTGAAGTGTCCTGTTGGAGCCTTTCCCTACGAACTTGAAGTACCGTCTTATCTGCATGCTCTCTAGTCCACGTGCTCCTCCCAAAAGTCATTACAAGCATGCGTCTCTCCGTGCCACTTGTACACTTTTCAGTCGGCGGTCCATTGCTTTTACCGTCTTTCTGAAGCACGTCCTAGCGGGTGGCACATACCGATCAGACACACACACATACGATGATTCGGCCTGTTACGATTAAGGCAGCTATTTAATCGTTTAAGAAAAGGCACTCCCTCAAATCATGGCATTGGCAAATAAAGAACCCCGACTTGGTGAGTAATGTGCAAATCTGTAGGTTAATTTAAAAGTTTATTTTCCTGGTTTGATATTGGCAAATTACCATCCCATTGGTCCAGGGGGCATGCCCACGATTTTCAAAGAGGGCAGAGCTGTGCTGGATAGCAAAGTTGCATCCCCGTTTTCCTGGTGGCACCTCCTGGGCACCGCTAATGTGCCCTAATGATTTGATAAATGTGAGTAATTAGCTGGCCCAGTGAAGCTAATCAATGACTCCTCTAGCCAAAGTACATCTGACTAATGGAGTGTGATGGGGGTGACTGAGATTGATAGGAAGGTAAATGATGCATGCGTGTACACAACTGGGCAACGCATAACCCATCGTTTTATGCTCAATTAGCCGATGTGGCCATCACAAACAACAAATCACTTCGGGCTACGGAGTAACTTTCATGATTTTTTTGTCTCACTTTTCTGAAATTGAGAAATGTTTCCCCATCACAATTGTGGGTTCGAGGGGTGGGGGGGTGAGCTGTCACAGTGGTGACGTGGCCAGGAGCGTGCTCAGACAGGTCCCATGTATGCTACAATCGTGCCGCTCATTTGTCACCGATTGTGATGAGACCGGACCGCTGTGTTCATGTAATAATAATTTTAAACAATCACTGAGCTGCAACCATTTTATGAACCAAAGCAGCGGACAGTTTCATCCGTCCGTGTGTGCACGCGCATCTCAAAGTCAACTAAAAACATTTTGCACCGACAACTTCGCAATGGACATTTGACATTTGAGCGCATGAACGGACGTTGCAAGCAAATGAACGAGGAGACGAGGCGTACGCACGCCTGGACGGAGGCCGCGCACGCGACTGTTTAGGACGGAATTGGCTCTTCATGGCCAATTCCACACGTTTACACGCATCTCAAATGAAACCGCTGTGCCATACAAACTTTTAATGCCTCAAAAACAGCATTCCTCATAGGTCGGTGATCTTCGCAGCTCAGGCGCAACTCAAGTCACACAAATGGCCCTAGTCGAGGAGTTATTTAGTTATTTATTCAATCCTCCTCCTCCTCTCAGGCGTGAATGTCAGTAGTTTTCTCGTGGCGCGTTTCCTGGCGGGTGTTGTGAGGCCACGGCGACACACGGCCGCCGTGGCGTGTGGTCGGTCAGACGCCCCCCGCCGAGCGGGATGAAGGCGGCGCAGCAAGGGAAGCGCTCCGGAGCGGCGTTCCCGACATCCTCGAACTGCGTCTTTTGTATTTTCAAACAACGGCGGAGAGACGGGGGGGGGGGGGGGGGGTCACGGCGATCGCAGCGCCGATACAAACGCAACGTGGAGAGCTCCCCGGGTTATGATCTTGGAAACAAATTAGATAAAAGGAAAGAAGAGGGCAGGTGGAGGAAGGGAAGAAGAGCGAGAGACGGGGAAGCGAGAGGCGGGGGAGCGAGAGACGGGGGAGCGAGAGACGTGGGAGCGAGAGGCGGGGGGCGAGAGACGGGGGGGGGGACGAGAGACGGGGGGCGAGAGACGGGGGAGCGAGAGGCGGGGGGGCGAGAGACGGGGGAGCGAGAGGCGGGGGAGAGAGAGGCGGGGGAGCGAGAGACGGGGGAGCGAGAGGCGGGGGGGGTGGCGAGAGACGGGGGGGGGGCGAGAGACGGGGGAGCGAGAGGCGGGGGAGCGAGGGACGGGGGAGCGAGAGACGGGGGGGCGAGAGGCGGGGGAGCGAGAGACGGGGGGGCGAGAGACGGGGGGGGGGCGAGAGACGGGGGGGGCGAGAGGCGGTGGAGCGAGAGACGGGGGGAGCGAGAGGGGGGGAGCGAGAGGCGGGGGAGCGAGAGAGGATGGGAAGCAGACGAGCTATGCGAAGGGGTAACAAGGTCCAATGAAGAACTACTCGACAAAGAAAGGGAACCCAATTTTCCTGCGAATAATCAGCAGTCCATACGAGGGAGCGCCACTTCACATTTTCAAATCTGTACAGAAGAATTTGCGGCAAACAGAACCGGCGGGGAGAAGTAAACATTTCCTTGTTTCTGTTGGCCTCAATTTGTTATCGTTTTTTTTTCTTCCAACAGGGCGACTGAATGATTCGGAATCCGTTGTTTGGATGAGGCTGTGTGGCTATAATGTCAAGTAGAGCTATGAATTAGACATTATACCCACACAATCAACCCTAAAAACATTATGAATCCTATTGCCCGTTTAAGCCTAAGAATGAGACTAGGTGATTCGATACTGAGAAAGCGATAAAGTTGAACTTTTGTACAACTATTATAATTTAACCAGGTAAGGCCCACTGAGCTACGACACTTTTGTTCAGAAGCGACCTGGCCACGATTGATAGCACAACGAGGTGGCGGCTTATCACGTGGAAATGTATCGCAGCCAAGTACTCTAAGCGCGTGATGCTGATTATAAAATGTGCTGGGAACAGCCGGAGGACCTGGAGAAAAATCCACGCGACCACGTGGAGAGATAAACGCAAACTCCAAATATACAAGCGGGATCGAACCCACGACATCCTGTACACCAGGTGAGGTAGTTAACATCTCGCCCCCGTGGCGCCCGAGAAAACTTGTGGAATAAGTCGATTGAGATTGGTGAGCCATGCAGAAGCTCTGAAACGAGTAGGTTGTGTTTCTCTTCTCAAATATCTCCCTGTTATGAGTGGGGTGTCTATAAAAGGATCACCCTGTTTTTCCCACTGTGAAATCAGCAGCGGTGCAGTTGATGCAGCGGCACTTATCCTCCCCGTTCTGAATACATTTCTTTTGTTAATCCCCAGCGTGGCTTTGATGGAATTCTAGAAGGTCCCTTTTGGACTCAGGGGTCTTGCGGGGTCCTCTTGTGATATATTGTTCCTGCAAACACTGCAATGCAACTCAGAGTTTTCCGTGCCAGGTATGGGCGGCTGTATTCTGCCTCTGCTGTCTGCATTCAAATCACTTGTGAACAAAGGCCTTCATTGCTCGAGCGCAAGACACATTTCCACATGCTGCACGTGGACAATTCCACAAATGCGGGAACCTCAACAATTATTTTGTGCTAAAATCATCCGAATAATGCACGCGTCCATGTTCAGCGCTTTTGTCAATCTGCTGCCATGCGAAGACTTTTCCACACCGCGCGGGTCTCGTTGTTTAACTCCGCTTCACCACACGGATCAATGTGGATTTGTGGCAGCGGGGAGCATTTACGTGGGAGTCCCAAAGTGCGGTAGAACAGTGGATTTTGCCGCACCACCCACAGCGTAGTCCCGCAGCGGTCTACAGCAACAACCTGCTTGTATGCACGGTGGTCACCCATCCAAGCTTTATCCAGGCTCTAAACCTGCTGAGGTTTTGGATATTCGCCGAGATTGGGCACAATTCCCCATGATTTCATTGAATATGTACCATTACAAACTTACACAGTTGGTATTCAAGTACCACCACAAGCAATACACGCATAGAGCATGATTACACAAACTCAACCCCATTCTCCCCTAATGGGGCTAACAGCACAGTGTGCATCTGTTAACCCAGCAAGAACATCCTTTGGAATATCGCTGTGGAACAATAAAACAGAGTCGGCAGTTTTTATTATTATAATCGGTCGACTTCTTTCAAAAAAGGTGAAAGAAGTTAATGAATAAAATTAATACATCAGGCAATTGACCCATGTCAGCAACAAGGTCAGAGAGACAATGGAGCGGACTGGGGGGGGGGGGGTAACAGGCCACTCCGTAGTCCGCCGCACGACGGTCAAGCCACGTTCACTCACCGGGTCCCATCGCCACGTGGCGATATGCCACGCGTTAAATTAAATATATAAAAGGAAACTAAATAAATGTGCAATAAATCAAAGTGTGAATCGTGCACTCCGCAGGCATTTAGGTGCCAGCCCCGTTCCTCGGCGGTAATTAATCAGAAATTCTGACTGCGTGCGCTTAAGGGCCTCGCTTACGCTGGGCCCAACCACGCGGAATGAGACGAGAAGGGTACCTTGAGAATTGCATTTTCCGTGGGATAGCTTCGTATCCGCGCGATCTATTTTACCGTAGCGTGCATGCAGGCATACGGGCCAACCCGACACATGGCTCAAGCGGCAGGCTGCCGATTAACTATGAAACCCTTTCAGCGTAAACAGACTTTCAAAAGGAAAGATTATGAAAAGATTGCGGCTTTTTTTAATGTATTAACAACTTCTATCAAGCAACATGGTTAGCTTTCAAAAACTGGGAAGCGGTAAAGCATTCAAAATATTGGCAGCCTACTGCTTAACATCGGCAGGGGGAAGGGCTTTCATCTCGGAGGTACGAAAAAACAGGACAGAGCATGGGAAGATGATCTCACATCATCTTCATAACCTTTAATGTCCCGAAACAACTTACAAATATCCCAGGACAGCTAAATACTACATCGATGCACAGCTTGAAACTACCAGGACAGGTGAGAACCATTGTGGTTTTATTACATATTATCTGGGAAGCAATAATCACCACCAGAATAAAACTATAATCTGTGAGATTTAAACATCCCTTGTGCCGCTGTGTAGACAGATATTGAAGGTGCAAACTTTAGGTAGCAAAGACAAAGCTACCCCAAATAGCCTTTAACAGATTAATTATTAGAGCCAGCACATACTGTATTAGCGAGTATCGCCTATGAAGTTCGGCAAGGCACACAAGGCGGTGGATTGCCAACGCCACGCCCGGCCGCCTTCATCTTCCCAGTGCTGTTTACACACTACACAGGGACTCATTTAAGGTCGAATCGACCTCGTGGAGGCCCAGGACCAGGTAAAATATTCACCGTTATTCGTCGCAAGTGGAAATTCTACTCGGGTCGGGGTGTTCGTAACGCGGTGCGCTCACCACTAAATAGCGGTGACGCCACCACGGCGCTTGCGGCAAGCCACGTGCACTGCATGGCCACACTTGAAGCACCTCCACACACATTCATTAATTGTTCTACGGCAATAACCCGCTCAGCGTTTTACGGCGTACCTCGTGGAAATTCTTGCACAGAGCGGTTTCCGCTCAGAAGCCTCCCCCTCCTCCTCCACTGCAACACGACCTTTCGTGTCCACCAGACGCGCCGCCGTGTCGCGAGCACAGAGTACACAACACGTCTGGCTGGCCGGGATATGGGCCCGTTCTTGTGTAACACCAACTCTATCCTCAATGATCAAATCATGTATGTGCCGCTGAACTTAAATGAGTAGACCAGTTCCGCGTCGCCCCCACAAGCGCAACTGCCGTAATTATTCAATCAGTCCAAAATGGGATTTGGCTGAGCGAACAAACATCGGAGTGCTGGAAAACGTATGTATTAGTAATGCTGTTTATACAGATCTATAAATCAAGAACCAAAACTGGTCAGGCTAATAGAATTAACGAAGGAGAAAATGTCGGGCTCTTGGCATTTATATTTAGCTTTGCATTATGTGCCGTCACAATTTGAAACTTTTCCAATGGCTAGGAAATTCGGGGTCGGTTAGGTTGAGAACTGTTGTGTCAAGCCGTGGAAGAAGGAGTCTGGGAGGGCTGATTGCCATCTCGGAGTTAAAAAATCTTCTACACTTCTGAAATCAGGAAAACCAGACACGCGATTATTAAACAGTTGATCAGCACTGTGCGCCACGCGTGTCCTTGTGATGCGTGGCTGCCAGATTGGAAATCGTCTGTCGTGCACAAATGGATGCAGCTCGTGGCCGTGACCTCTGTGTGTTTGCTCGCCAGCGCTGCCCCTGGCTCTCGAGATTTGCAGCTCAAACTCTGCCAGCTCCGTGCGACTCATATCTCAAAGCTGAGTTGCTCACATTCATCAAATCGCCTCGAGTGCAAATTGTCAACAGCACGATTCGCAGGATGACAAAATACGGTGTCAGTGCGGTTCTGCAGGCCGCTTGGATTGTATTCATTCCTCTGATCAATTACCGAGTTAAACATGAATAGCAAATGCGTGCTCGCAGCCAGTCCGAGCCACGTGCTGATGCTACCACGCCTCGGCGTGCCGTGGTCAGGAAATGTATATTTTGTTCCTCTAGGAATGCATTTGCATTCCTCCTAGGAACCAATGTCCTTGAGTAATGGTTTTAGAATATTGGCTTGAATATGGAAATAGGGCCAAGGCGAACATCAATATATCTGAACTGGTTCTGAGATGCACCATCAACCCCCCTCCCCTCTCACCCATCCCCCGACTCCCCCCGCTGGCCCCTCCCCTGACCTCGACAATCCTCTACCGCCTAACTCTGCCTGATCCGCAATGGCAAATATATGGGTTCCAATATTCAGAAAGATTGGTTTCCCTTCAATATATGTGTGTGTGTGTACCCCCTTTTATTATTTGCAGTAACAATGTTTCTTTTCATACAAATCTGTATCCATGCACTTTCGCCTAAAAGCTTGATTTGAAGACCACGTTAAACCCTTAAATGGGAATACATTTCTCAGATTACATTCCGTATAACCCTCACGCCTCACCCTCCCACTAGGGCTTCATTGCAGCCAGGTCTGCTTGGGTCGGCACACCACATCCAGTATCTCTCTCGCCATGTCAGTGGATAAGCTTTCTCCAGTCCACCAGCCATGCAAAGTGTTTTCAGGGGGTAAAACAACCCGGCACCCTGGTAGGAACAAATTCAAACATGGTGGAAACAAACGTCCATTGACCCTGCGGGTACAAATGACCGCCTGCACATGTGAGGCCTCATTTTGTCAAACCACTGCTGGATGAGAGCCTCTCGATGCATTGCCTGACCATACTTCACCACGCTGGTCAGTGTGGTGGCATATGAGTAGGGGGCAATGCACGTTCCTGGGTGAGAACAAAATTAGTGTACCGCCAAAAGACAAGTATATTCATGACCAAATGAATGAATATTTGAAATATTCAGAGAACCAATATTTGTTTACACTGTGTCAGGGCTAGGTGCCTCAAGAGCTGCCTTGTGATAGGGCTCACATAGCACAGTTGGGGCCAAATTCATTGCTGCTGCTGCTGTGGCCGTTTCACTTACGTCGAAGCACGGTGACCAAATTAATGTTCTTAATAATCAGTGGAGGGAGGGCCACGCGGTCACAGCCACTCAAGTGGCCAGGCCGCAGATGGACATTTGTGAAATAAATAGAAATGTATCTTTTTTTTTGTGAGAATATTATTGCTTTATTTTATTTTATAAATGTATTATTATATTCTCATTCTACGTGACTTTACCGAAAGAACCAAAGAAAATAGAAATGTTTTGAGACAGCGTGTCGTGTTACAACCGTTGTTTTAGGTAACGCGTCTCGTAGAGGCGCGGGAGTTGGTGGACCGCGTTATGAACCTGTCACACTTCGGTTCAAATCGAGGGCACGGCTAACATCAGTGGCGAGTGATATTTGGACTGGTCCCGACTCCCCCTTTACCAACTCGCACTTCTCCGTATGGTTGATGTAGATCAACAAACTCTCATTTTACAAAGGGGAAGTTGAGGCAGATGATTTCGTGAGGACAAGCGGAGTGGTGCACCGCTGTGATGGTGCCTCTGTCACGTTTGTCAACCGGATATTGAGCCGCTACGCGTTTCACGGTCCGTTCTGTGCGATGCGGTTTGGGGTTGTGGCCCAAAACCTTCGCAGAAGATGGGAGGCAGGGAAGGATTTTCCGCGATGGGTTTTTCACGGGATGTTTGTGACTTCTTGTGAACCCAATGAAGACTTTCCAAGCACTGAGCATCCTGAAGTATGGTCAAATAACCCCATGACTGACACATCATATACCTTCATCCAACAGTGGGTTGACAAAGGGTCTCTACATTACCATTCAAACGTGAGAATAGGTTTTCCCCTTTTTTTCTGGCAACAAAACAGTTTTTTTTGTTTGCATTCAGACATGATTCCTTGCAAAAGGTTTCAGTTTGGTGTTCAACATCTTAACACAGCTGTTTTGTTGCCAGAAAAAAGGGGAAAACCTATTCTCATATTTTGGGACTGGCAATGGAGGTCCCATGATGTAGCATTATCTACGTGTTTAGTATATAATGTATTCTTACATCGTTAATTAAATTACATGTTTCGTACCTGGAGTATTCCTCGGGAACATTTATGTCTCCCTAGACAAATGTTTGTTACCATTTCTGTGTAGCTGGCGGTGCTTTCCCACTGTATGCCAGTTTAAGATCTCTGGCTCGCACACGTGCACACATAAATGAGCTGCGCCATGAAAACGTTTAATTATTTACGTTATTAATACATACATTTATATAGTTTCCTTTCAGAGCCTAAACGTTATTTACGTTATTAATACATACGTATATATAGCTTCCTTTCAGAGCCTGAACATTCTTTACGAGTCCCCTATAATGTAAACTGAAACAACACCAAATATAATTCAGAGAGTTCGAAATGTGAACAGGAGCCAGCAAACAGCAGGTTATTAGTGTCATCAATTATCTCGAGAAATGCAGGCGGAGCTGAAAAACAGCTCCTTTAACCAAGTGCTCCCCGCGGGAGTGCCGCGGATTCGTTGTGTCGGCGTCAGTGTTCTCCGTGACAGGCTCCACTTCTCTTTTCACCTTATTTCACTCATCGGTGAACAACGATTACGAGCAAGGGGGCCGTTTGCCTGCCGCTCGTTAAATCAGCCGGAAAAATCTGCGGCATATTTCAAAACAATCCCCGCAATTACGGCGTGGGGCGAAGGCCGCGACCGGAATTCAGCATCAGCTGACGAGCATCACATGCTAGGAGAGGCGGGGGACACACCCCCATTAAGGCAGTGACGACATCACGAGCCATCAGTGACGACACCACGAGCCATCAGTGACGACACCACGAGCCATCAGTGACGACACCACGAGCCATCAATGACGACATCACGAGTCATCAGTGACGACACCACGAGTCATCAGTGACGACACCACGAGCCATCAGTGACAACACCACGAGCCATCAGTGACGACACCACGAGCCATCAGTCACGACATCACAAGCCATCAGTGACGACACCACAAGCCATCAGTGACGACACCACGAGCCATCAGTGATGACATCACGAGTCATCAGTGACGGCACCACGAGCCATCAGTGACGACATCACGAGCCATCAGTGACAGCATCACGTGTCATCAGTGACGGCATCACGAGTCATCAGTGACGACATCACGAGTCATCAGTGACGGCATCACGATCCATCAGTGATGACATCACGAGTCATCAGTGACGACATCACGAGCCATCAGTGACGACATCACGAGTCATCAGTGACGACATCACGAGCCATCAGTGACGGCATCACGAGCCATCAGTGACGACATCACGAGCCATCAGTGACGGCACCACGAGTTATCAGTGACGACATCACGAGCCATCAGTGACGACATCACGGGTCATCAAGGACGGCATCACGAGCCATCAGTGACGGCACCACGAGTCATCAGTGACGACATCACGGGTCATCAAGGACGGCATCACGAGCCATCAGTGACGGCACCACGAGTCATCAGTGACGACATCACGATTAATCAAGGACGACATCACGAGCCATCAGTGACGGCACCACGAGTCATCAATGACGGCATCACGAGCCACCAGTGACGGCATCACGAGCCATCAGTGACGGCATAACGAGCCACCAGTGATGGCATCACGAGCCATCAATAATCTGTCTCAAACACTTCAATGTAAAATGACAGCTTTTGCTCTCCATAAACATCAGCCACACAAAGAGGAAGCTGTAACATAAAAAGCGCATGCATGTCTCTCGTCCATATGTTGCCTGTATCTCGCTTCTGTCATCCCACTACGGTTTTATCTCGTGTCTACATTCATCTCCGCTCTCCACATCTTTACCTCGTATCTACATTTCTCCCTTCATCTCACGAGGTAATTTACAAATCGAGAGGGGGTGGGGGGAACCCCAAATTAATTTCTGCTAAGCACCTCCCTGCCCCCTCCCCAATCGGCCAGCACGAGCAGTGACGGCCACCCTCGCCTCGCTCCTCGCAGGGTTGTTGCAGGCACGGGGCGCCTGTGGAACGCCTGCAGGTGCCGTTACGGCGAAGCAGGACATTGATTTTGTTTCCATCTAAACTCTTCGGCCCGTCACACCTCGGCAGCGTTTCCTGCCAATCGCTGCAACTCGCAGTGCACCGCGGCTGATTTTTTTCCGCCTATTTAAGCTGCGAAGTCCATTTCCTCCGCAAGATAACCGCCGATGTTGCACGGTAGAATAGCAGCTCGATAGAGAATTACTTCTTGTAAATGCACAACGATACGACAGCGATACACCTTGATGACAGCATTTTATTTGTATTGAATCATCTTAACGAGCTGTATTAGACAGAGCTAACAACGTTTATGCTTTCAAGCGAACTTGTAAATCGTTAAAGAGGGAATGCAAGTGCAGCGATGCTCTCGGTATCGTTAAAGTGCCCAGGCGCGCCCGTGCGTGTGCCTTGGCATGGAATCCGACACGTGCATGTAGCCAGTGTTCGCTTGCTAACGAAATTGGTAACGAAAATATTAGTTAACAAAGAGGAGATCGGGAGACCGGGGGGGGGGGGCTGGTTATATTTGTTTATTTTATTTCTCTTAGTAAGTGATGCCTCTGCGTGGAATAAAACCGCGTGACGATGGCTCAGGCTGCTGCCCAGCTCGGACAGAAGCGCGGCCGTGACGGAGTTGCCGAGGCAGAGAGGAGGCCCAGCCCGACCGAGACGGCTCTCTCGAGTCGCGCTGTCAGACACCGCAGTGCGCCGACAGAGACCTCGACCCCCATCTGTGTGTGAGCTCGCTGATGGGCTTATACCCTAACACATTGAGAGTGTGGATTTAATTGTATTCAGTGAACTGAATTTGTTTTTCGGTTTAATCAACTTGACTAAAACCATCTCCATTATGAGACCTCCTTTGCCAGAAACAAGATATAGGAATAGGTTTTACCCTTTTAACTGGCACAAAAACTGACACCTTTATTCAAGGCATCATGTTTGCAAAAACCACAACACAAGCAGTCAGAATGCAAACAAAAAAGACAACTCTGATAATATGCACTGTCCTTGAATTTGATTGGTCCACACCCGTCTTCTGGTCCAACACCAATGGAGACTAGGCTCTAAGAAAAGCTGTCTCGGGTGTGGACCAATCAAATTCAAGGACAGTGCATATTATCAGTGTTGTCTTTTTTGTTTGCATTCTGACTGCTTGTGTTGTGGTTTTTGCAAACATGATGCCTTGAATAAAGGTGTCAGTTTTTGTGCCAGTTAAAAGGGTAAAACCTATTCCTATATCTTGTTTCTGGTAAAGGAGGTCTCATAATGTAAATGCTCACCCCGAGCCCTCAATACTCTGATGGTGCGCTGTTTTTGCGTTGTACGCCTTTTGGCGTCTTCTGGTCCAACACCAATGGAGACTAGGCTCTAAGGAAAAGCTGTCTCGGGTGTGGACCAATCAAATTCAAGGACAGTGCATATTATCAGAGTTGTCTTTTTTGTTTGCATTCTGACTGCTTGTGTTGTGGTTTTTGCAAACATGATGCCTTGAATAAAGGTGTCAGTTTTTGTGCCAGTTAAAAGGGTAAAACCTCTTCTTTGGTTCTTTCGGTAAAGTCACGTAGAATGATAATAAAATAATAAATTGATAAAATAAAATAACACAATAATATTCTCACGACGTTTTGGCCACAACACAAGCGGCCTTCATCAGGTGAAGGGGGTGAGACTGTCTGGTAGGACAGCGCTGGAGTGAAAGAGCCACGTTCAGATCACGGCCTTTAAGCCTCAAATTTCAGCATCATGGAGTATACTAGGGCCTCGCAACTGTCTCTCTCCCCCTCCTCTGTTCCGACCATGGACGAACTCGTCCCTCTGAACGGGGCCCGTAGCTATCCGTGGTGCTGAAATTTGAGGCTTAAAGGCCGTGATCTGAACGTGGCTCTTTCACTCCAGCGCTGTCCTACCAGACAGTCTCGCCCCCTTCACCTGATGAAGGCCGCTTGTGTTGTGGCCGAAACGTCGTGAGAATATTATTGTGTTATTTTATTTTATTATTATCATTCTACGTGACTTTACCGAAAGAACCAAAGAAGATGAATCATTGCAGTCACGAAAGCTTTAAATCGAAATTTAACCGCCTCTACGGGGAGGGATTCCACACATCCTTAAGATCATTCAACAGACTTCGGGATAAGAAGGCTCAACTAATCGAGTCTCTCACCTTTCTGAAGAGATGCTGCGACTCTAAGGTAATACCAACCGCATTTACACTAACCTCTGCTGTTGCAACTTCTCTCAATGCAAAACGAATTCTAGCTAGAACTAGCTTCGCTCTTATCTCGGAAAAAATCAGACTTACACGCACCGAACTCGATCAGTTAGACAAGACACTCTACAAATCACACTTAAAATTGACAGCAACAATGTCTACATCGGATTGGGAACATGTAGACAATATGACTACCTCTTCGGCTACCACTATGTCGAACAAATGTAGGGACAATTTGATTTCCAAATTCAATCACCTCTCCAGCAAAAAATCGGATCCACACACCGAAAAGATAGACGTCAACAAAGTCGTAATTAATCGCAGTAACAGTTCCATTTCTGATGGTCTGAAATACGTTTTAGCTAAAGGTCTAAACTTTGCTGTCACACCGAGACACTTACCGGTTAATGATATCATTGCCCATGTCGACGTTGCACTCAAGGGCTTGAGTCACATCTCTGCAGACGTAGCAAGATCTGAAATCGCTGCAACCCTCAAAAACGCTAAGTTGCCACCCAGCAACATCAGCAAAGACGAACGTTTTGAATTATCTCAATTAAAAAATAGGGATGATATTGTCGTCCTCTCAGCCGACAAAGGCAATGCCACTGTCATCATGGACAAAACAGAATATAACAACAAAATTCAAGAACTACTCAACGATGGCAGCTACACAAAAATAAAAAGAGATCCCACCAACAGCCTGGTCACCAAAACGAACAAAATCATCTCTGATTCAACAGCATTAATTGATGAGATCAAACAGTTCTCGTTGAAGCCCTCTGCTGCCAGACCACCAAGATTATATGGCCTTCCAAAGATACACAAAGAAGATACACCCCTTCGTCCCATCGTCTCTACTATCAGCTCCCCCACCTACAAACTGGCACGTTTTCTTGCTGATATACTGCGACCTTTCACTGGAAAAACCACCTCTGCAGTACTAAATTCTACTCACCTGGTATCGACAATCAAAGGCATTTCCCTGTCCCCAAACGACCTGCTTGTCAGTTTTGATGTGGTGTCCTTGTTCACCAAAGTCCCGGTACCTGACACCATCGCTATCATTGAAGACCTGGTTCATCAAGGACTGTATACTGATGTACCCCCCCTGGTGAGACATTGCTTAACCAACACTTACTTCACCTGGAATGGAACTTTCTACAAACAAACTGAGGGCACCCCAATGGGCTCCCCCCTATCTCCGGTTGTAGCCAACGTATTCATGGAAAATTTTGAAACTGACGCCATCCAGACTGCCACTGTACGCCCGACCTTATGGAAGAGGTACGTTGATGACACCTTTGTCATCTGGCCACATGGCCAGCCTGCTCTAGACCAATTCCGCGACCACATCAATTCCATACACCCAGCCATCAGATTTACCATGGAGGTCGAAAAAGATGACAAACTACCCTTTTTGGATGTCTTAATTAAAAGGAGACATGATGGTTCAATGAGCCACTCTGTCTACAGGAAAGCTACCCATACAGATGCTTACTTGAAACCGGATTCCCACCACCATCCATCCCAGAAGAACTCCCTCATCAAGACTCTATACCATAGAGCCCAATGCATTTCCGACCAGGAACACATTACCAGTGAACTCAAGCACGTACACCAGGCTCTCAGGGCTAATGGCTACTCCGACTACACAATCCGCAAAGCCATCACTCCAGTCATGAAGAAGGATCCTCTTGTGGAGCCACTCAAAACCATCACCTTACCCTACATTACAGGGGTCACTAAAAAGATCTCCAAAATCCTGAACAAACACAAGATCCAGGTCCGATTCAACACAGTACATAAAATCCGTGATTTAGTTCCATCTGTAAAAGATGCTGTTCCAGACATACAGTACCCGGGCGTTTACAAACTAAAGTGCCTCTGTGGTAGTAGCTACATTGGAGAAACCAAAAGACATATCTCGGACCGCATCCGCGAACACAAAGCAGACTTGAAACACGGTAGGACGAACTCCTCTGCCGTGGCAGATCACTGTTATAATTCAGTGGGCTCACATGACATTGACTTCTCCAAGACGGAGGTTCTTTGCAAACCAACCGGCTACCATGAGAGATTCGTTCATGAGGCCATTCACATATACAAGCACAGAGACAATTTCAACCGAGAAGATGGATTCAGGCTTAGTAACCACTGGAAAGATGTTTTAAATCATTTCTGTTCTTAATTAATTGTATTTTTACGATGACCTTCAGACCGCAGCTCTTTCGCCAGCATTGCCTCTTAATACCTCTCACACCACGGTTAATGGTATAGTTTTACAACATGGAGTATACTAGGGCCTCGCAGCTGTCTCTCTCCCCCTCCTCTGTTCCGACCATGGACGAACTCGTCCGTCTGAACGGGGCCCGTAGCTATCCGTGGTGCTGAAATTTGAGGCTTAAAGGCCGTGATCTGAACGTGGCTCTTTCACTCCAGCGCTGTCCTACCAGACAGTCTCGCCCCCTTCACCTGATGAAGGCCGCTTGTGTTGTGGCCGAAACGTCGTGAGAATATTATTGTGTTATTTTATCAATTTATTATTTTATTATCATTCTACGTGACTTTACCGAAAGAACCAAAGAAGATGAATCATTGCAGTCACGAAAGCTTTAAAAGGGTAAAACCTATTCCTAAAACCATCTCCCCTCGTGGGGAGGTCAACGGTGGTTGTCCAACGGACATACTCGCCCCCGTCACGTGAACATGGAATTTCCACCACTGGCTCAGTGCTGTAAGCAGGAGGTGAGCACCCACATCTCGATGCTCATTTGAGCAAGACATCTCTCCGTGACTTTGTTGACTACGACCAAATAAAAACTGCTGACCGCGCTAAACGCGGCTCCTGGCTCCTCACACGGTCGAGGCGGCAGCGGCGGCGTGGATCCCCACCAGCAGCAGCAGCGCCTCCCTCACGCCGAGGCGGTGCCGTGCAATCAACTGGGAGCGACTTGGACTGCGGGAGGTCCTCAGCGGCTGCGAAAGCCAATTAGAAGCCGATTGAGGAAGTATTGAGGCTCTCTCGGGCGCAATGGGTATTAAACCGCAGCAGTCTCCAACAATGAAGAATATCCCGCTAATCACGACTCCAGCATGAAGGTGCAATTTATGAAAGAGAAAAAAAACCTGGCAATTTATTTCAATTAAATTAACAAGGAGAGGCTACCATTAGGGTAGAGGCTACAGTGTTGACTTTTCACAGATTGACATTAGCGTCGGGGGAGAGATATAATAACGACGGCGGTGGGAATTAAACCGCGTGCCTGTGGAGGTGGCCGTGTGCCTCCGAGGTCAGAGCGCTGAGCTGGCACCTCTGAGCGACTGAGTTCGAATCCAGGCAAGCGCCTGTATTGAATGTGGGTTCTCGAGCGCAGTGAGTTGATGGTCTCGGCCTTGGTCGCCAACGAGTGTATGCAAGATTAGACAAAGCGCATGGGACAGTGCTACCCTCTACGGCGTGGACAAGAGGTCGCTTCAAGTCTGTGGTATCCCTTTCCGTGAGCCGTTCTCAAGCAAGAAGGGAGCGATACAAATACATCCTGTGTCCGATTATGCTCAAAGCACGATTGGATTAATATTACGCAAATCAAGACTGCTTCAAGCCACACTCAGTGACCAACCTTAAAATAACCTCATTCGCAGAACTGTCCATGTACACATTACTATTCCGCGTAAGGCTTTCATCCAGCAGCGTATTTTTCAAACGGCTACACATTATAAATGATTATGTACATCTGTGTATGCTATTTCCTTGCAACAAAGTGCTAAACAAGGCGCTCGCTCTGCTGCGTAAGCCGGAGAGTTGTAACTTTGGAGGTGGCAGCAGTCTTTTGGACGCCCGTTCCGTAAACACGAATCCCGCCAGCGAAACGAAGTAATGGATCATTTATCCCAAACAACAGTGGGTGCCCGTGCACTCAGTGTGGAGCACTCCACCTCAATTACCCCTCCAGGATGCGAGTCCCAGGCGTCACACACGTCTGTCTGTATGCACGCTGAACTTATCTCGCACCGTACCGAGCCAACCGCACTCATCGGAGGTGCACGGGAAGGACAAGAAACTGAACACAAAAAAGCAGTTCTAAAGAAATGAGTTTGTCAATATTGATGATTTAAAAGTGCATAGCTGCAGTGGCTTCATAATATCGGAAGGAAGAGCGTTCCAGACGTCCGCAGAAGCGCATCTGAAAGCGCCACGCGATAATGATTTGTTCGATGGCTCGCAGAGAGGATGAGCGGAGTTCGCGTGACACTCGGCCCATGGACTACAATTAGTGGGACACGCCTGGGTATATATCAACTCGTACCTCACGAAACACATCTGAAAACACTCTCTTCAGATACGAGAGACGCTGAGGTGACTTGCAGTGCAGCAGGGTCCGCGAAACAATGGTCGATGTCTGTCGGAGGGACGCAACTGCAGAACGCAGCGGGGCATGTGTACTGCGGAGTGGTGTGTGTGTACTGCGGAGTGGTTTGTGTGTACTGCGGAGTGGTTTGTGTGTACTGTGGAGTGGTGTGTGTACTGCGGTGTGGTGTGTGTACTGTGGATTGGTGTGTGTACTGCGGAGTGGTGTGTGTACTGCGGAGCGGTGTGTGTGCTGCAGAGTGGCGTGTGTACTGCGGAGTGGTGTGTGTACTGTGGATTGGTGTGTACAACGTGGGACCGCTGTGGAAGGAGGACCGGAATCAAAAGGAAGAAATGAAGACGCAGATGAGAGCCGATTGGAGTGGTGTTGGACAGCTGAACCTGAACATGTCAAGTTGCCGATGTGCGCGGACTGCGAGAAGGAATTGCTCCAACGTCACCAGCAACAATTAGCGGCATTGTCCGTTCTCGCCGAGCCTAATTATCTGATCCGGGGTGGCTCCGCACTCTCTCGCCAGAGCGAATCTACCGCCGACAAACCCTTCACCCCACGGGGGCTTTTCCTCTCGGCACGCGCGGCTGAACCGCACACGACTGAGCGGCGCAATTAAAACCCACCAATCTCGCGCAGTGAAGTGCACCTCTGAATCAATAAGTCCATACCTTCCAGCGGAGGCACCTACACTGCGGGAAAATCCTTTATTCGGGATTGATAGAAACAATACGCGGCGAGGCGGGCGGCCGGGTGCGTGCGAGGAGGATCGCCGTTCCATTTTAAACCTGACCGACCCAAGGCACGCTCGTGATTAATTTACAATGCGCCGGTGCGGTGTACACACGTCTCAAACTCGACCTCCACAGCACACCCATTGCATGTTTAACACCACCACCGTGAAAGTATTCACACGAACGATGCTCCTAATCAGCCGTGGGGTTCAGTCCACCGCTGCACGAAGAACCTCCTGGAATCGCCACCACGACCCCGCGATTCCTGCTCGGTCTCCTTGGTGGACGTCCTCTCGGACAGTACATAAGTGTGGTGAGAGGAGATAATACGTGCGGATAAGGTCGCGACGAGAGAGATTAATTCGAGTTCATGATAATTGCTTGTTTATGATGAATAGGATATGAATTTCAGCTGATATTTAATCACTCGATTTTTGTTTCCATTATCCCGGCACCCCTTGAGCTACTTGGGGCCCTGAGCTTTTGATAATTTATTCCGAGCTACGGAATACAAATAACGCGTGGAATTCTCCAGAGACTTTCAGCATTTGCGTGAGTAATGTGGTTTGTGCGCTACCGGGCGTTGCTTGGCAGTGCAAAGTGTCCGTGGGAGAACGCTTTGAATGATTATCCTAATCTGCACAACTACCGTACCGTACATCTATTCATCAATCGATCAAGCTTTGCCCTGCTTGTCATACATTTCCTTGAGAGGTAGGGCTCGCATTAGACACGGGAAGAGGCTCGAGTTTAGCTCGGCGGAGCTGTGCGCACGAGGTGATGTGAAGTTGGTTGTCACCGGAGGTTCTTGCGTTATGAGAGATACATTGTCTACAGCAGGTAATAAATTACAAACCGAGCCACCAACAACGCCTGCCTCGTACCCCTGCCTCAGCCGTCACCTGCTATGACCCCGCTACCTGCAACATAGGGGACGAGGTCTTATTTGTTTTGCGTGCCGTTGTTGCACTTGCTATATTTTACGAGTTTAAATAATATAATTGACATCACATTGCCAATCCACTATTGGGTGAAGACGAAACAAAGCCGTGTTGGACACGAGACTTCGCCCCGCCGGTCAGCGTGCCTTGGTGAACGGGTTGCAAATGAATTGAACGCGGTTCAGATGCTGATGAAGCTGCCCCAGCACGTGCTGTGCCGAAACGTCGGACATCACGGCGAACAACATACCGCAGCAGAAATCCGAAAACACAGGGGAGAGCTGAACCGATGAAAGTTGCACAAAACCGAGTCACGCGATCGCTACCGAAGAGGGCGAGAGAACAAAAAAAAAACTCCTCCGCTTCCCTTAAAATAGACGCTCGCTATTAGCGTCCTTGCCATGTGCTGCGCTAATTGAGAAGAGGCGGGCGGCACTCGCACCTGTCTCCGAGACGATGTTCCGTGAGCAGGGGAGGGCGCAGCGCAGCTGTACCGCGTGGCTATCCCCAGCCGCATCGCGTGCATTGCGTCCACATTGATAGCGAGCCTGACGAATCATCTGCGGTATTTTTTTTCTGGCTTTGCCGCGCCGTTTGACTGCCGCTAGCTGCCGCGCCTGGGCTGTCCGGGATGAGGGCGATCGATTTGGTGACCCCCCCCCCCTTCCCGTTCAACATTCCCCACCCCCAGCCCCCACTTGGGGGGGGGGGGGAGGCGCTCGTTTGGCAAGGGCGGCCCCGTCGGCTCAGGGGGGCTGCCCCGCATGGGAATTCATCGTCACGTGTCCATTCTAGCCGCAAGGGCGGCGAGGGGGTCGCTCAGCGGTAGCGCGCACGCGACTCGGTTGCAGAGGTTCGCGGTTCGGTGCCAGCAAGCCGCCCTGGTTATCGTTGCAAGAGTGGTTAATAATGGCATTTTAGTTTATTTAAAATACATGACACGTTGCATCAGATATTACGGTCCATTTAAGAGACATTGCGTGCTATGTAATGGTATTCGAGTGTGTTTCATTGTATATTAAACATTGTACTCATCGCAATTTGGCAGGAAGTGCAAATTGGTCGAACCTTTTCATAACGGTCTCGTCACTGGTCTGAAAGCCGCGTGTTCAACAGTGGCTGATGATAGTTTTGCCAAGAGCAGTTAGGAGAGAGAATTAAATAAACAGACGCAGATTTTCTTATCCGAATTCCTAAATGAAAGTCTATATTTTATTTAGACTAACCGTACAGGTATTCGTTTGTAACAGAAGTCGTGTTTTAAGATGTAATAAAATAAACGATTTACATGAATAGATTTGCAGTGGAAATTCTTCCAGCCTTCAAATTTGGCATAAACGTGACAATTGTCCACAGCCAAACATCCACCTCTCCGAGGTCGTTATAATAGGTACTGTTTTGTGCAGAATTCAACAGTAGCTGTCCTATGGATATATCCTGGCCCCTGTCACAGGCACGTGCAATTCCCACCACTGGGATAGGGCTGTGAACAGGCGATGAGCACCGCCTGAAGGCGGCTCATCTGAACTTGGCATCACTGTGACTGCGACAGTCGTCGACTGGCCCATTACGAACTGCTGCTGCTGCTGCTGGCAGGCCGCGACATTCCAGACAACATTTTCTCCGCCTTGCTCTGAAGAGTAATTACAATCAAATCGATCCCGATGCAAACATTACTTTCTTAAAGATTATTTCTGGAGCAATGAACGAATGCAATTTCGGCCGCAAACCCAATTAACTGTTCAGAATTAATCATACGCCTAGTGCTTCATAAATTCAGTGTTAATGGAATTAAAGACATAACAAACGAAAAAATCTGACGTAAATGTTACATTTGAACCGTTCACGCGTTCGTGTACATCTATATGCAGCAAAGCAATTGTCACTCTTTGCATGTACCTAGAGTGTACGTAATTAATTTCCACCGCTTATTTTAACCCCACTCCGCACGTCCCATTTTTTTTACACAGGCTCTTGAGATGGCATTGTATTGAAATGCTATATGAGTTCACATTAATACACAGTATATTATAATTATATATACGGTAATCATTTATGACCTTTAAAAAACATTCTAAAATGTAATTCTAGATTTGAAGTTTTCGTGACTGCATGGATCCATACTCTTTGGTTCTTTCGGTAAAGTCACGTAGATTAAAAATAATAATGAAAATAATAAAATGAAAATAACTAAATTAAATCACGACGTTTCGGGCGCAACACAAGCGTCCGTCATCAGGTGGGAAAGCGTGGTTTGCTGCTGATGCAGACTGTTTAAAAAATGTGTTTGATCCAGATCTCCTTCTCGAAGAAGGCTTTTAGTCTAAATTGCTATAAATGATTGCCATATATAATTGCGCTATATAATAGTGTACTTAAATATTCTAAAACTACAGTCATCTAATTTACTAACGTTTATACATTCCGGTGATGGGCATACAAGTGACGACGTCACATCTATCTCCCGTCTATTTAAGAAACGAAACAGGAGGATTTCTCCACAAATCTGACTGTCGACTGATGATGCTAATTGTAATTACTGGCGAAAGCCGTACTCAGATTGTAAATGTTGTGGCTTGGTTATCCAACACACCGGTGTGCTGTACTAGTGACGAATTGGCACGTTCTGCTTACATGACAAATCCCTTACTAGTTGGCTGTGTCGGGTGGTGGCGGGTTTAATGACACGTTAATATTTTGACGCGATCTAACCCAAAAACCTCTATTATGCATATACAGGTGAGCCATGAGACCAGGGGCCGTGAGAGGTGGCGAGGCTTGGCGAGGCCTTCGTTCAACAGTGGATTGACCACGACTTGAGGACGACCACAGTACAAGACACACACACACAGTCCATCTTTACACTTCGTAAAAACACCACGAGCCACCACTCTGCGTGCATATCGTGATTCAAGGCAAACGTGTTACATTGCCGTCTATTCTGACAAAATGTAGAGAGAGAGAGTCAATGTTCAAGCCAATCAGCCTTCTCTGGAAGACTTGAGCTGAATAATAAGGAGCCAGACGTGAGAAATGAATGGAGGTTTTTTTCGGCCAAAACTATTTGTAGGAAATCCATGAATCTATTAATTCTCATTCTGCAAGCCTTGGTCACCGCACTGCGGGATCGAGGGCCTCCCCCACACACTGTGCTGGTCATTGTGGGTTCTTTGTTTACCATCACCACGCTAGTCATTGTGTGTTGTTTGTTTACCATCACCACGCTAGTCATTGTGTGTTCTTTGTTTACCATCACCACGCTAGTCATTGTGTGTTCAATGTTTACCATCACCACGCTAGTCATTGTGTGTTCTTTGTTTACCATCACCACGCTAGTCATTGTGTGTTCTTTGTTTACCATCACCACGCTAGTCATTGTGTGTTCTTTGTTTACCATCACCACGCTAGTCATTGTGTGTTCTTTGTTTACCATCACCACGCTAGTCATTGTGTGTTCTTTGTTTACCATCACCACGCTAGTCATTGTGTGTTCTTTGTTTACCATCACCACGCTAGTCATTGTGTGTTCTTTGTTTACCATCACCACGCTAGTCATTGTGTGTTCTTTGTTTACCATCACCACGCTAGTCATTGTGTGTTCTTTGTTTACCATCACCACGCTAGTCATTGTGTGTTCTTTGTTTACCATCACCACGCTAGTCATTGTGTGTTCTTTGTTTACCATCACCACACTAGTCATTGTGTGTTG
Organism: Petromyzon marinus; assembly: GCF_048934315.1. NCBI lineage: Eukaryota > Metazoa > Chordata > Hyperoartia > Petromyzontiformes > Petromyzontidae > Petromyzon > Petromyzon marinus. Next base: position 1,088,764 of record NC_133689.1, on the reverse strand, counting down.
TTTGTTTACCATCACCACGCTAGTCATTGTGTGTTCTTTGTTTACCATCACCACGCTAGTCATTGTGTGTTCTTTGTTTACCATCACCACGCTAGTCATTGTGTGTTCTTTGTTTACCATCACCACGCTAGTCATTGTGTGTTCTTTGTTTACCATCACCACGCTAGTCATTGTGTGTTCTTTGTTTACCATCACCACGCTAGTCATTGTGTGTTCTTTGTTTACCATCACCACGCTAGTCATTGTGTGTTCTTTGTTTACCATCACCACGCTAGTCATTGTGTGTTCTTTGTTTACCATCACCACGCTAGTCATTGTGTGTTCTTTGTTTACCATCACCACGCTAGTCATTGTGTGTTCTTTGTTTACCATCACCACGCTAGTCATTGTGTGTTCTTTGTTTACCATCACCACGCTAGTCATTGTTTGTTCTTTGTTTACCATCACCACGCTAGTCATTGTGTGTTCAATGTTTACCATCACCACGCTGGTCATTGTGTGTTCTTTGTTTACCATCACCACGCTAGTCATTGTGTGTTCTTTGTTTACCATCACCACACTAGTCATTGTGTGTTCTTTGTTTACCATCACCACGCTAGTCATTGTGTGTTCTTTGTTTACCATCACCACGCTAGTCATTGTGTGTTCTTTGTTTACCATCACCACGCTGGTCATTGTGTGTTCTTTGTTTACCATCACCACGCTAGTCATTGTGTGTTCTTTGTTTACCATCACCACGCTAGTCATTGTGTGTTCTTTGTTTACCATCACCACGCTGGTCATTGTGTGTTCAATGTTTACCATCACCACGCTAGTCATTGTGTGTTCTTTGTTTACCATCACCACGCTAGTCATTGTGTGTTCTTTGTTTACCATCACCACGCTGGTCATTGTGTGTTCAATGTTTACCATCACCACGCTAGTCATTGTGTGTTCTTTGTTTACCATCACCACGCTAGTCATTGTGTGTTCTTTGTTTACCATCACCACGCTAGTCATTGTGTGTTCTTTGTTTACCATCACCACGCTAGTCATTGTGTGTTCTTTGTTTACCATCACCACGCTAGTCATTGTGTGTTCTTTGTTTACCATCACCACGCTGGACAGTGCAGAGGACAAGCCATCCCAGAGACTCAACCCGTAACATCTGGGATCTGTCCCATGACCTGCTGTCAAGCAGCGAGACTTCCACGCTTCACGCGGTCTCAAAGCGCACCTAGCCTGGCACGAGTGATGCACCGCCGTCAATGTTGATTATGGTTGTGCACTTTCAATGTCTTCTGTAACGTGGTAATTTTTGCCTTGTTTTATATTTGCTCTATTGTTGTACATGCTAGTGCTATTGTTGTACATGCTTGCTCCATTGTTGTACATGCTTGCTCTATTGTTGTACACGCTTGTTCTATTGTTGTACATGCTTGCTCTATTGTTGTACATACTTGCTCTATTGTTGTACATGCTTGCTCTATTGTTGTACATACTTGCTCTATTGTTGTACATGCTTGCTCTATTGTTGTACATACTTGCTCTATTGTTGTACATACTTGCTCTATTGTTGTACATGCTTGCTCTATTGTTGTACATGCTTGCTCTATTGTTGTACATGCTTGCTCTATTGTTGTACATGCTTGCTCTATTGTTGTACATGCTAGTGCTATTGTTGTACATGCTTGCTCTATTGTTGTACATGCTTGTTCTGTTGCTTTGCCATTTAGATGACCCAGGCCACTCTTTGAAATGAGGATGTCCGCGTCTCGTAAATTCTTAACAAAATAAATTCGCATTTGGACATTGCCACTACATGGTGAATGGCGGTCGATGTTGTTATAAAGGGGACACAGGGGCTGGTTCAGGTATTACTGGTTCACCAATATTATCCGTGGTCAGGAATCAAGCTCTGGCTGCCCGGGTTTCAGTGCGCTCACCACTGCACCACTGCTCTCATCCCAGCAAAATAGTTATATGTTTTGTGAAATTTAAAATCGAGCATAGCCAAGAGATTCAATCGCACGGTGCAATTTACAATGTTTATATACACACTTAGACAAGAACACAATGTACTACACACATTGACACACACACAGTGACACACACAGTGACACAAAGATAAAGACAAAGATCCCCCTATAGCCTTAACAGACTGTAGGGGCAAGTGCTGTTAGCGAGCACCTATGAAGGCCGGAACGGTACACGAGGGGGTGGGTGGCCAGCACCACGCCCGACCGCCTTTGTCTCCCTAGTGGAAATGTTTACACACCGCACCAGGTACTCATTTGAGGCTGAGTCGACCTAGGGGAGGCCCGGGACCGGTTCAGATAATCGTCACTGGTATTGGCCGTGAGCGGGAATCGAACCCGGGTCGCCAGGTTCATAGCGCAGCGCGCTAACCGCTACACTATCGCTCCCCATAGTGACACACACACACACACAGTGACACACACACAGAGTGACACACATACAGTGACACACACAGTGACACACACACACAGTGACACACACACACAGAGTGACACACAGAGTGACACACACAGTGACGCACACACAGTGACACACACACAGTGACACACACAGTGACACACACACAGTGACACACACAGTGACACACACACAGAGTGACACACACAGTGACACACACACAGTGACACACACAGTGACACACACACAGTGACACACACACACAGTGACACACACAGTGACACACACACAGAGTGACACACACAGTGACACACACACAGTAACACACACACAGTGACACACACAGTGACACACACAGAGTGACACACACAGTGACACACACACAGTAACACACACACAGTGACACACACACAGTGACACACACAGTGACACACACACAGTGACACACACAGTGACACACACAGAGTGACACACATAGTGACACACACACAGAGTGACACACACAGTGACACACACAGTGACACACACACAGTGACACACACACAGTGACACACACAGTGACACACACACAGAGTGACACACACAGTGACACACACACAGTAACACACACACAGTGACACACACAGTGACACACACAGAGTGACACACACAGTGACACACACACAGTAACACACACACAGTGGCACACACAGTGACACACACAAAGAGTGACACACACAGTGACACACACACAGTAACACACACACAGTGACACACACACAGAGTGACACACACAGTGACACAACAACAACAACCGCCATTCGCCACTAAGTGGCGGTGACGTCACCACGACGCTTGTGCCAGGCTATGTACACCGTGAGGCCACGTGAAGTGTCGAACGCCCGCTGGCAGGAGGTCACTGGGCAGGCCCAGGTGCCACGGGTCGACTGATGCACCACCTGTGCCCCCTACTGTGCCAACCTGCTGTGCTTTAGCCACCCGGCGCTCCGCTCGTTGTTGTGAGCGTCGCTCCTCCGCCCTCCGTTGTTGTTGGAGGGCGACTGCCTCCAACTGCCCAGTAGCGTCCTTCACGAGCCTCCTCCACAGAGGCCGATCTTGACACCGCTGGTACCAGTGACACACACACAGTAGCACACACACAGTGACACACACAGAGTGACACACACACAGTGACACACACACAGTGACACACACACAGTGACACACATACAGTGACACACACAGTGACACACACAGTGACACACACACACAGTGACACACACAGAGTGACACACACACACACACAGAGTGACACACACAGTGACACACACACAGTGACACACACACACAGTGACACACACACAGTGACACACACACACAGAGTGACACACACAGTGACACACACACAGTGACACACACACAGTGACACACACACACAGTGACACACACACACAGAGTGACACGAGTGTTGCTGTGCTGCACCTGACGCTGACCATAACCCTGACCCTAAACCTAACCTTGACCCAAGTGGCCGTGCACACAAACTCCACGCTGCGCCTCGCGTCAGGCGACGGAACAGGTCGCCGAGTGAATCCCCGACACGGAATACTTCTCGCCGCTGCTCGGGGCGCGTCTCGAAGTGCCCCCGGCCGAGAGGCCCCCGGCAGCGCGGCCGCCCACCAGGCCCCCTCCGTTCCTTTCCCAGACAACAAACACCACGCGCGAGCGCTCTCTCGCTGTATATTTAGCGCCAGCGCCAGCTGCCGCGAGCCCTCGCCCCATCGGCGGCATCTCCGCGATTCGCGTTATGCGACTTTTCCCGTGAGTGGCGCTCCGCTACGGTGGGGGGGGGGGGGGGTGCGAGCCCCCCCCGCCCCTCCCCCCGCCCCTCCCCCGCCCCACCGCACGCACCATGCCCGCGCGTGCGTCCCTGCAGCCTCTGTATCACGTAACAGCAGGCTTGTGAGTATTATAATTATTTTTAACAAGAGCTTATTTAATCAAGCTTTGCTCATTTTCATGCTTGCTCTATTCTAATAATTTCTTGTCAATCACTTTAAATGGTCGCGTTTATAGCAGTGGGGTTTTTTTTTCTTTCTCTAAAACGATCTCGCAAGCGAAGCCCAATTTGATCGTTTTTCCCTTTCCGTTATCATCTTAATGCCCTTGATATTTTCTAAATTACGTTGCATCGCATTGCCTGTCCCAGGCTCGAGTTGAAACGTCTCGGCTGATAACATGAAAACGGTGAAATCAAAGAGGGGTGGGGGCGGGGGATAAAATCAAGGAAGGAAACAAATGAAGTCGGTTTGTTTGTTATCTGCGGGACGCCTGTAATTGCCGTGCCACAACAACGCCTGTGGTCTCTCAAGCCTGCGCCGCAGCCTCGCCATCAAATACAAACCCTCAAATGAACAAACGCATCTCATCAAAGCTACAGCCAGTACCAATCTAATTTACCACCGCGACTACGATTTTGTTTATTGTCGTTTGTTTTTACTTTCTCGTCGTTTCTCCCTAAAAACAGCGGCACGGATGCGGTGCGCTCGCCGACGATGATGGCCTCGCGCGTCGCATCGCCGCGAGTCGCAGGTGGCCCCCTCGGACCGCTGGGGATCACAGCGGATTTTCTCTCTTTGTGAGTCAACTTGGATCAAGCAAGAGTGTTGTTGTTGTTTCGTCAAATAAACGAAATCCGCCGGAGAGCTGAAAGAGCAGAACACATCCCGGGGAGGGACGAGAAAAAGGGGCGACTCTCCGACATCATCTCAATGGCGTGGCGGGAGGGGAAGGAAGGGATGACCCAAGGTCAATTGGATGACAAACGTGACGATGTGGACTAATGATGCAGCGCCACCTGACAGACTGCAAATGGCAGCAAAAGTGGAGAAAGTTCAAAGCCGATGCATTCATGGTGGGCCCACCACAATTGCGGTGGAGGGAGAGATGATGATGATGACAATGAATTGTGAAAAACAGCCATTGCTAAAAAATTGTAAATGTTATTATTTCCTAAACATTTACATTTTAACTTCCAACTGCCATTTATTCGTCTTCTTCCTGCCATTGTTCCCATTCTTGTGAGCTGTGGCGTGTTGGGCCTCTCAACCCCAGCCTGGGCCATCTCCACTCCTCAGTCCTTTGCATCCTCGCTCACCACTAAGAACCGCTCCTTCCTAGGTCTGCCTCTCCCTCTCCACTCTGGTACCGCCATGTTCAGCATCGCCTTCCTTCGCACGTGGGTATCCTCTCATCTCGTGCCCCCGCCATCCGAGTCGACTGGGATGGACACGACCACCGCTCTTGCATTCTGCGTCTCTTCATTTCTCACCCCATCCATCACCTGATCCATCCCCTCATCTGCTCCTCCCTGGTTTTGGAGTTCAACATTGAGATCCGTATGTCAATACTAGTCTCATCCCTGTCATAAACTTTCTTATCGTTCCTACTGGCAATTACAACGTTATTTGTTTTCCTAAATAAAATACAAATGAAGTTAATCAAATGATCGTTATCTAACCAACCTCTAGCAGGTGACGGGGTGGAATGGTAGCACCACGGTGGTGAGCGCACTGAGTTGGATTCCCGGCCGCGGCTGACATCAGTGGCGACTGACATCTGAACCGGTCCAGTGCATCACATTCACTAGCATTCTCTGGTTATATTTGACCAACACATCCCCCATTTTTGAAAGGCAAATGGGAAGCCTTCATCCAGCAATGGATCGACAAAGGGCTGAATATTTAATAATTCATCGTAATCAGCCATGCTCAATCCACTGCTGGATGAAGGCCTCCCAAAGCTGCTGCTGCCATTTGTCATGATCCTACGATGCTATAATCCACCCAGGATGTGCACCTGAACTGATTTCATCGCTCCATCTCTCATCGGTGGATGGTCCCCGGGCCAGGATACAAACCAATTTCTGCTGTGTTGTGAGCCTTATGCTTATCCAATTTATTATGACATGGAATTGAATATCACGACTGTGAAGGATGTGTACCCCCACCCCCACCGTCGTAACTGCGTGTAAAGGTTGACGATGAAAGCCGTGCACGGATGTTCAATATTGATGCATTAAACATTAACGTGGCACAGGTACGCACATCAAAATGCGGCCATGTGTGGGATGGGATATCAATAATAAATACTTACAACCGATACTCTTTAAACATTTATAATTGTGCAGCGCGACAATAAATTACGTGAAGACTCTTCTCGAGGGTAAACTTTCACAGATAACTGCGCCGCTGTGTGGAAGAATACATTGGCGAAGAGATGGATTTATCAATTATTGTATTTACATTAATGAATCAGCCCATTCAATTTTGAATTAAAACTTTAGTGACTGCAGGAATTCATATTCTATGGTTCTTTCGGTAAAGTCACGTAGATAGAAAAAATAACAATAAGAATATTTAACTATTTTTTTTATATCCACGTGACTTTACCGAAATAACCATAGAATATGAATCAGCCCATGTATACGATGCGTAGGAATGCAAGTGTGAATTATTATCTTGTGAAATTTCAACTGGGGCGTGTATTATTGCTGCAGGAATTATTCCGAGGAATTTTTCGTTCCGACAAAATATGTGTCGGTAAGTAGGGGCTTAAAATGACTTTTCCATCACGATCGTTAACAACACAGTACGGCTGGAACTCATGCGAAATGTTTATAATTTAACTCCCCCATGAGTTTCAGAGTCGTGCCGCGATTTGTCTCGGCGCGATGTCCAACGTTTCTCCCCAAGTGCCGGGAGCTTCCTCGGGAAACTTCTACAGCGAAACGTCGGACATCGTCCCGAAACGACACCGCGGCACGGCCCGCAAAAACAAAACAGCAGCACGACCGCGGAAAACCTGCACGAGTAAAGTTTACATTTTGAACAGCGCCCCTACCTGTATGAAGAGGTCACGGTGAGAATGTGTGTAACCTACCCCCACTTTAAAATCCTGCCAAAGCTGACGTGACAGAATGTGGCAAAAAAACACGAAGCTGTGTGTTGTTTTTTTTCGGGAAAAAAATCCGTGCTTTCAGCACAATGCCCGTGGCAAAGACCTTTCAGTCTCGGGTTGGTATACAACACTCTCACGGGCGATTCTCATGATGACTGTGAGCTGGGGGGAAGAAAATCAATGGCAATAGGAACCATTCATCCCCGGGCACGCTGCACACGGCCGTAAGGTTGCTATTTCCACCGTAGGCCTCTCAGTAGGAAAAAAGAAAAAATCTACAATAATCGTTTGATTTAGCTCACGCGATGCTATTTACAATAAGCGCGGCTCGCCAGTAAATTTGCGATAATACCAAAAGGGAACAATTTGTAACATCTTGCGAGAGCGGACAAGAGACGCGAACGTGGAGTGTTAACGGTTTTGAAAAACGGCCGCATTAGGAGCATTTTATTCCGAAAGCGGACCAAAGCCATTTCGCTCTAATTCATCGCCATCATATTGCAGTCCCCGCTGGATAGCCACGTCCAGGCTGGGGGTGATGTTTTTTTGCTGGCGCCGTTAACGTCTCGCCACGCGAAAGGAGCGGCTTCGTACGGCACCGCTGGGAAGCGGCGTCACTTCTGCGACGCGCCTCTTGCGCAGATGAATTTGTCTCGATGGAACTTGCAGCGCCATCAGGAAAAAACGGTCCCCCCCCCCCGCCGTCCGCCCGCCCCCTGGCAGCATCTGCTGGTAATTTAATTGCATTCACAACGTAAGAAAGGCCACTGAAAATTGCATCGGTGAATTTTTGTTGTTGTTGTTGTTACTGATTCAATTTAAATCGCGCCACGCATCGCATTAGTGACCTGGCTCATGTCACCGTGGCCATGGCGATGTGGGACCACAAATGAAAATTTCTGTCAATTCCCAAAAGCATTCTCACGAACACATGTCAGAATTCCCAACGGGACGTTAACATTTGCAACCGCTCGTTGTCTTTCCCCCCACGGACGTCAACATATCTGGTGTCAAATCTGTTTCAAAATCTCCCCCCCGATTAATTTCGTGCGTGTCACGTGAGGCCTTCACTCGTTGTATTGATAAGTAATGAGTGAAGGACTCCCCCTCAAAATAAAATGCTTAATATTAAGGAACAGGAACCTTAAAACTAATTTTTCTGGTACATGTATGTAGAGGCATGCCCATTTAAATGATCTTATTCTAATAACTATTGGTGCCCCCCACCAACCCCCCCCCCCCCTACCCTGTAATCATTCACAATGAACTGTGCAAAATCTTCCGAGATGCCACACGCCAGAGACACCGGCAGCGCAGCATTTCTCCGTCTATACATCTCGTGCGTGAAGTAACGTTTGGCGCGATGAGCGGATGGATGGTTCATTTACGTGAGAATGAGGAGGATTTGGCCCGCTAGCAAAACGCTATCCCCGGCACATCCCCAGAACTGAGGCTTCAGTCGAGTAGGGTTCCTCGGCGCTTGACAGGTTAACACTTTGCCTCGCTCGCTAGTCCAGCAACTCTCAGCTTTTTGCGCGAAACTTTCTGCAACCGTAAAACTTTTTTGGCGAGCACAATTTTTTCCGCACCCTTAAAATTAAATAAATTTTCGTCAAATGTTTTAACGCGGCGTCGAGTTGATATAATGTTCATTTTATAGTCTTAACGTCGAATGCGTCGCGCGCGGTGAGAATGAGTGGTGGCGATGCGCCCGCACGCGCGATGCTCGGGGAACGGAACCCAGGGGACCCGCTGGAGCCTCTTAGTCCGCTCCGGCCGCGCTCCACAAGGAGCGATCCGACCGGGGCGCCGCTCCTCCCGGCACCACCGCCATCGTCGGCCGCGCTCTCGACGACCGCCGATGGATGATGAGACCCCGCCAAGCCGCCTCCATCTCTCGCCGTCCTGCCACGTGGCTGCTGCGCGAGCCGATTTCAACGCTCCGTCTCCTCCGGGGATGACCTCTGGAAACGCGTCACTTTCCATGGCTGCCACTCCGTCGACAGCTTTTCCGTCGGCCGTTCTCACGACGGGCCCTGGTCAAGCCACTCACCTTTCTCAAATAGTTTACATGATGCCGTTAACCTGCGTGTGCTCTCTCTCATCCTCTTTCTGTCTCTCAATGCAATTCCGAGCGTGCATCACTCCATGATTTTTTTACTTCACAGTTTTTTTTTATTAATCTCCACGTTTCTGGCACATATACCACAGCAGGTAGCAGGCAGCCCGCCTTGGTGAAATCTCAGTGTCCCCTCAGTGAATGCCAAGTAAATTATAATATCACAAGTATATTTATGTGATTTGAAGCTTTCGTGACTGCAGGAATCCATACTCTTTGGTTCTTTCGGTAAAGTCACATAGGTATAAAATAAAATAAATCACGACGTTTCGGGCGCAACACAAGCGTCCATCACCTGATGACCTACGTGACTTTACCGAAAGAACCAAAGAGTATATATTTATGTGGCGTAGTAAATATTGTACTGCACTATAAGCCCGGAGTTCTGAGTTCAGTTCCCAACCAAGGCTAACATCAAGAGCGAGCGTTATCTGAACCTTCCTGGGCTCCCGACCATTCACCAACCCACCAGAGCCAAGTGTGGTGAAGTATGGTCAAACAACACCATAATCGACACGGCAGCGAGAGACATTGATCCAGCAGTGGATTGACAAGAGGCTGAAAACTAAAGAGCTGTAAATGAGTACAACTATCTGCCAATTTACGTTTCTAACCCAGGTACCCCTTTAAAACTATGGACTTTTACGTTCAGTGTGCTCTGACCTGGAGTTAAACATGGGGTCGAGTGAGTGGATGATGGGGTTTTTTAACAGAACAGTTGCACAGTAATAAACTTTAGTGATAACCACGAATGAAATATCCCACCCATGTTTTAAAAACTCCTTGCCTCCCGCATACCACAAGTAACACTATTTAACACAATTTTTGTTCCTGGGTAGTAAGTGTTATTTCGTAATTTCTCATGCCTCAGAAGTATAGAGAATGGCTATTATTCCCCACAAACTTCGCTTTTGTGACCAGGACAGTGATATTTAGAAATGTACCTATTTTCAATGAGAAAACGGGCGAATTTGTGTCTTGTTGTTCACATAAAGTCAGAAAAAAACAACGTATGAATCAAAATTAACATATATTTATACTAAAGTAATACAAAAAAAGTGTTTTCTGTACTTTTGAGGCATAAGCAATTAGGAAATAACACTTACTACCCAGGAACAAAACATATATATTTGTTACAGTGTAATCACAAGTCATTGTGGAGAATGTTAAGGACTAAACAATTAATGCCCCCTACCCATATTTGTCTCTCAACATAAAAAATAAAAGTTATTTTTACACATAACCCATCAAGCTCCGCTGCCTTCTGGAAGTGAAAATGAACAGCAGCATTGGGGTTGAACACAAGCAAATTCTGGACCGGTATCACTAACATGCAGTGTCTCATCAGCAGCCCGGCTTGCTTAAACTAATACGGGGGGACTGCGCGTTGTTTTGTAGCAAGATACAAGCGACATTGGTTACTTGCGACGGGCAGGAAGGTTATCTCGGTTGCAGCTAAATTGCACGTTAGCCCAACAATGTCATTAGAATTGGACCAAAGGTTTATTATAAACAACATTATTTTTTGCCAATTCCGTGAAGCTAATTATGCAGATAAGGAATTTACAGAACATTTAATCAACGTCCTGAGAAACCTGAACAAACACTATTTCAAGCCTTGGTGGCGAACGGCAGACGGTACGGTTTATTCAAGATAATGTTCTGGGCTACACCCTGCGAGTAGAATTTTAAAAGCCCTCAGGCCAGATCGGTCTGCCGGATCTAAATGGAATCTGCAACTGACCCGTGGTATCGCTGAGCGGATGATGTTTATAATAAACAGCACTTGTGCATTTCGCAAAGTACTTTTCGAGTGGCGGTTTTTGGCAAAAGTGGCCACAAAGATAACGACAAAGGCAAAACGACGACGCTATAACCCGCGTAAATCTACAAGAAATCTACGATAACCCGTGTACATCTACGAGAAATCAAATCATCATAAGCTCCTTGGATGAGCTGAGCCTTCCAACGATTTACCGAGCCGCTCCGGGCATTCGAGGCACTCCGCGAACGATTTAAAATGACGCGCTATGCATTTTGCACGGTCACCTTGCTGATCCTACTTAACCTTGCCGAGCAATTAAATACGGCTCTGGTCTCGCAAATACGGCGGTTATTGGCAAAAACGATCTCAATAACGGTGCGCACGCAGCTAACGCGGCACGCAATACGACCCGAGGTTGTAACAAAGCAATTCGTCGTTCAAGAGAAGATCGCCACGTTGACGTGAATTTTAAATTTAAAACAAAACACGGACGAGGCAGGCGCACGAGTGCACGACGCACGTCGCGAGAAACGCGTGACGATGCAGAGCAGATGGGCGTCGCGCGTTTGCAGTGTTACTCTCGGCGTCACTCTCCACATCATTACCATCCACTCACTTAGAGCCATCGCCCGTTATTGCGTTAATATTCCCTTTAGCGAGCACTTCCTAAAGTAATGGACTTGCCTTCGCTCACGGAGAGCAGCTATCGCACGAACGGCAATAGGAGGACGCTTCGCATGAATCATCGGCGTCAACCAGCGCCACGATATCAACGGGCGGCGTGATAATAACATTCAAAAGTTTAAAAAAAAATTTGCCCCTGAGAATATATTATAATAATCATCATCATATTGCCCTCTCATGTCCACCATGTGGCCCTCACGAGATCGGGTGATGAGTAAATCCACACAGCGCCTCGGGTCGCATTCAGATAGTAGGGGTCAATTAGGGTTCAAGTCCAGCGTGGTAACCATTACACCATGGCAGCTTCCCCAGGAGCGGGGGGTGGGGGAACACAATTATCTTAAAATATTTAAAACTTGTGTGTCGAGATGTACCACTGGCACGGGCAGAATCCACCAAAGCATTCGTCTTCATATTACTCCCTCTGCTGCCTGGCACAGTTTGGCTCGCCGTGGAGCATCCTTTGCGTCGGGCAACGCCACCTGTAATTTATTGAGCCCGGGGCTAATTGCCGGTAAATTATTGGACAAATGGGAGAGTAATGATGCTAGCGCATGGGCCCGTTGCATTAATTTGTGTCCAGACGTCAATGCGCAAGCCACGATTACTGCCACCGATAATAAATTGACCTCCCTGCCACGGGTGGAACTATAACAGAGACGGGGCTCATTGGGCGCAGGACCCACTCGCACATGGCCTTCCCACACAAGCTGTGTGTGTGTGGGGGTGGTGTGTGAGGATGTGAGGGTGGGACACCGTTAGAAAGCGCAAACGGAGACAAATAGCCTTTGGCGGGCAAAGCCACACGAAGGATATTCGCACGACTGTGCCCGCATTTGCAAAAACATCGGTCCTTCCACCTTCAAGGAAGCGGCAATCTTATTCATACCCTGGCCTGTGTCCTGGCAAGATGAATTACTATTCTGAGAATTCAGTAGGGGGAATGGGAGATGCTTAAGCCTTGGTGAGGCAGGCTACAAGACAATTACTGAACGCAGCCGACTGGAATGGAGACTGCAATGGGGCTTATACAGCTCATGGTTGCTGAGGCTACACGATGCAAACTGCGAGACATGTATTTTATAATGGGATGTGTTTACTTTCGGATGCAGTTATTATTTAGTTATTCTGAACCGATACGAGTATTTTCCGTTTATGTTCATGGTTTCACCACACGTGTAAAACGCGTATTTTGTTAATGAATTATAATAAATTTCAGCCCTTTGTAAATCCACGGATTAATGGTCTCCCTTTATCCATTATGGTTGTGTGGTTTTATTTTATCATACCTCACCACAACGGTAAATTAAAACATATCCCAAAGTGCATCTGCCATCGGCGACGTGAAGCCGTGGAGGGCGCGATGGCTCTTCGGCAGCAGACCACGTGCTCACCAGGCTCCTTCCACTGGCTCTCGTGAGGCTTCACACGAACGCATGCATGTGGCCGGTTGACTCCCTCTGCCATTTGAAGGTGAAAGGACGCGGGCTGGTCAAGCGCAGGGCCCAGAGCCGGTTCAGAAACCAACTTCCCACTGATGTCAGCAATGGTCAGGAATCAAACTCGCGTCAACCAGTCTTACGTGCAGTGCGCAAATTACTTCGCCTCTGGTCGTCTACCCCATGTACTAATTTACCAATTGCAAATTAATTGAAAACATGAAGCATTTAAACTTCAAAGTGTGACTAAAATCAATAATACGAGAGCTTCACAGTGTACACGTCACCAGTGTACACAGAATCGGGTGGTGGTGGATATGCACGTGGCCTCTAGTGCAGCACGGTGGAGTGTGAAGCCTTCTTACCTGGCTCACCAGAAGACAATACAGCAAGTGGACAAAATGCCATCCGTTTCCATCTGTAAGGGGATTGAGTGTTGCCCCCTTGCACACGTGGGTTTTCTCTGGATGCTCTGGTTTCCTCTCACACGTATGAACACTCATCATTAAATGGCTGAAAACATTTAAAATAGAAGTCCAATGCAGATCCTTCCTGAAAAAAGGAGTCATATGACTCAGTGTGGCTTTTCTGTAAAATCACAAGCACTCACTTTACGAGCAAAGCGATCACGCTCGCGATCGCCAGCGCTTCGCCAACGTTCACGACGGAGTTGAGCCGAGTGAACCCGCGACAAGGGCGACAAACGCAACGCTGGGCAATGGAGGGGCGAGGTTCACCACGCACGAAACGGACTCGACTTTGTTTACAAATACAGATTTATTTAATGCTCCACAAAATGAATTGCAAAAGAAAAAAAAAGGGATCAGCTTTCGGCATGTCAGCTCTCTCTCGTCGTTACTTTAAACTGGCCTTGCAAACAGGTGACAATAAATACTGTACGTGCGAGGCCTCCGTATGTGCGCATCTTTACGCGGGGTCTGCTGCCCAGAGTCTTTGGCTTGGCCTGCACGGTCCCCCGGGGCGCTCCGAGAGGCGCCACGGCGCCGTCCTCGAAGCTCTCGGCGTTGGGCACTGCGCCGAGCGTGCGCGCGGGCGGGCGCTTGCCAGTGATGCAAATGAACGTGGAGTCTTGCGATCCCTGTACCTGTCTGCCGTGCGCTACCGTCATCGTTGCCCCGCTCCACTGGGGAGACGCTGGACTGCGCCGCGATCGTTGGCGTCCGTCGCGTGCAGCCGCTTCCGATCTTGCGCCGTCGTGTTGGCCGGCGCCGTCTTCAAGATCGCAAGCAAACCCACGAACGCCACAACCGCGGTTCCGCACGGAAACGCCGCGCGTGCGTTCACAGTCGTAAACTCGCACGCAAACTGCGCGCGCAAGGAACATTCTCATATTCAAAGGTCAAACCCCAGGGCTGATCAAAAGCACTAAAAATAGGAGGCCCCACAAAGGGCCGCACAACTCGGCAATTAAACAAGCTTCCTTTGGGCCAACGCGGTGTGTTTGGGCAACGCAGCACTGATGCATAAAGGTTGGAATTGGACTATTTATACTCTTTGGTTCTTTCGGTAAAGTCACGTAGGTAGAAATAAAATAAAATAAATCACGACGTTTCGATCGCAACACAAGCAATCCTCATCAGGCGTTCCACCTGATGAGGATTGCTTGTGTACTTCTACCCACGTGACTTTACCGAAAGAAACAAAGAGTATGGATTCCTGCAGTCACGAAAGCTTCAAATCAAGATTGTACTATTTACTTTGATATATAAATAAATCCAGCAAATTATCTAAAGACCTGTGGTGTTTGGTGTAAGCGTACCAAACATCTGTTAAAACCACAGTTTGAACAAATGGAGGGCTGGTAGGAAGTGGGAAAAAATTGTCAGTGAGTAAATTCCAGGGCCATCAAGAGGGGGAGGCAGGGGGGCGAAAGGGAATACTTTATCCAGGCCTCACGTAATAGAAGGCCCCACAACCGGCCCGTGGATGGTGGAACGAGGGCCTCCAGGGACCTCTCGGCGGCCCTGGTGAAGGTCCCCTGAAAGCTCGGTCTCTACGAGACAGAGGCAATGGCAGTGTGTGTGCTCACCCCCCCATCACACAAGCCATTGTGTCCGTGGACTTGAACACGAGTTCGTTCGAGGTGCAGAGAAGATCGCAACTCGCACTCTGTAACCGTTTTCGAAGCAACATAGGACGTGCATGTGCTTCACAGACGCCTTGCAATAACACACGAGGCTGACTTCACGTTGCCCGATTTGACATTAACGCAGAAGAGGATCGGGCCCATCGACGAACGGGTGAGCCAGCGAGCTGCTGCCCTGGTATCGAACAGCACTGCGAGCGAATAATGAGAGCTTGGATTAGTAAGCGTCCACAGCATCTGAAAGGTGGCACGACTTAGTATCGTCACGACCCGTTTGCACTTCGCAGCAGACCGTTTGAGCGACGGCATTCTGACGCAGTTCTTCAAACTGTCATTTTTTTGTTTTGTCGCTCGCTCCACGTGGGCCGGGAAACGGCGAGCACCGACACGTTCGGTGCCGTAGCACCGTCACGCGAGCGGGCGGACGTACCCCGCGCACCTCGGCCGTTGCAACAGCGGCCGACGCGAACCACCCCCCCGCCCCGACTCGTCGGTGATCCGCGTAGAGGCCTGCTGCCCCCCTCCCCCCCTCTCGCATTGTGGCGGCCGTGACGCGGGACGGGACGGCGGCACGCACGACCGGCCGGCCTCAACCGCGGGGCCGGCCGCTACGGGCTCGAGCGTGGGGTTCAGCGGCGGCGGCGCTCGCTCGGCTCGCAGACCCACGGGCACCACAATCATCTCACGACTTGACACTGTCAAGCAGCACTCCGTAGATTTAAAAAAATAAAAATATCCAGGCATCTTCTCACACCGAAGCTCGCCCCGTTATGTCTCAATCCACTCGAAAAATTCCGTTTTAGTTTATATCATCTGCAAGTATATTAACATTCAGCACTGCGTCTAGATAGCATTATTTAAATTACATTTCGCTGCATTGTTTCTTTCAACGTAAGGATTCGAAATTCAAAATAATTAAGTCGCTCGGTGTACGCGTGGAGGTCTAAAAGACTTGGCAACCAAAGTCAAGGAAAATAAAATCTTACGGTACAAAAACACGACCAACTCAAATCACAACTGCCAAGCAAATATACGGGGAAAAAACCCCACTTTATCCCCCCACTGCATATTAAACGCCTATGCCTCAAACAACGTCAATATACGCAACAGTTAGTGCAAATGTATAAAAACGGACAGTTAAATTCCAAAGGGCAAGGTGATGATGCAGGGAGGGGTTGGGGCACCGACAGAAGCGGCAGCGAGGGAGCGAGCAGCTGAGCTCCCGGCAGCCACTCTCGTGGTGCAGTGCCGAGAGAGCGAGGAGACGCCGCTCATCGACGTCTCTCTTCCCCTCCCTCCTTCCCTCCCCGCCCGCTCCTTCCATCTTCACTCTTCACCCTCAGTCTCTCCCCTCTCCCGTCTCGCCTGGCTCTCAAGTTCTCCGGCTGTCTGCGGACCACCCCACCCCTCCTCTACCGCCCGCTTCTCCTCCTCATAACCTCTGCGCTCCGCCGGCTCTCCTTTGCTCAGAGTCTTACTCGCTCGCGCTCCATCTCAAATCCCCGCTCCGCGCCGCTTTCCATTCACCCCTGACCCCTCACTCGAGCTGCACCACCCTCCCCCAGCCCACCGCCTCGCTCCACTCCCCCCCCCCACGCTGGAGACCCGGGGACCGCGTGGGAGTGCGACAGGGTCCCCTTGGCTGTGCTGGACGGGGACACGGGTGGCTGCAGAGAGACAGCGAGTCTCCACTCTACGGCTGGAACTGGCTCAGGAACTCCAGCGCCGTGTCGTAGCAGAAGCGGTATTGCTCCTGTGGACAGAGGAACAACAGCAGCACGCATCAGACGCCTGCAAGGCGGCAACCTCGAGTCTCGCACATAGCGGATGTTCCTGATCAGTGGTCCGCTGGTTGGATTCCATCGACTGTCACGGTGGTCTTAAAACAATTATGGGGCAAGTTTCTTTAATCTCCCCACCTCTGTCCACCGAGCGGTATAAATGGGCACACCACGGTGAGTTTGTGACCCATGGGGTTGTATGTAGTGAAGTCAAGTGTGGGTACTCCCACCTCTTCCAGCACGTGTGATCAGCGTGGAGGAGTAGAGAAAATACCCTCTAAAGCTCCATTTAGTGGAGGCTCTTCCACCAGCAGTGGTGTGAGTGAGCAATTGCAGGGCTGCGCCTTTGTTCTTACCCTCTCAATGGGGCTGCTATGATAGACTGGACTCATTATTCAAATATAGGTTGCAAAATCAAAATCTGAATATTTATTTATACTGGAGGAATCCCGTGAGCTACAGAACTCTTTTTCACGGATGTCCAGTAAACATGGCCGGTGTCCGTGTGGAGCATTTCTTCCGTCAACTTTTCACCACGTACTTACTAAAGACATCCTCAGCAGTTGAATCGACAGAGGAAATGCCCAACACACAGTCCAATAAAGAAAACCACAACTCGTATTGCAAGTGCCTGCAAAAAAAAATAGCGTGAAATTCCTTGCTTGCCTCAAAACAAATTATACATCATGAGTCAGGCATCTTATAGTCCTACACCCCATTTCCACTGTACAGCCGAGCCATGCCGGGGCCGTACCGAGTCAGCTCGGCTCGGCACGCGGCTCAAGAGGTGCCGGGTTGGTTTTCCACTGCAAAAGCCGAGCCGTGACACTGGGTGAGTCGGGGCACATGCAGGTGACCATGATGGCGCGGTGCCCTCAAAGTGTGCCGACTGACACCAACGTGTGGACCAAAACAATGAATTACTGGCCCTGGTCCTGCTTGGCCCGAGCCAGACTCAGACATCTTGCGAGGCCGACGTTATGGTTTGGATCCGGCTCGGTTCAGCAGTGGAAAACCACTCGTACCGACAAGCCACTGTGCAGATTCGGCTCCGGTGTGCGTGTGGATAAAGAGGTGATGTCAGTCTGTTACCCTATTTAAATAAAGGAGTGACCAACCCACACACACGGCGCAGCAAGAAGCACTTTTCTGAGCCAATTGTGAGCATCGCACCCCACACTGTCACTCGCTTAAAGCACAACGGAGGCTTTCGGCCTCGATTACGGCTGTCAAGACGTCGTCCAGCTGAGAAACTGAAATTAGACACAAGCTTAAGCGTTTCCATTACTTTTACCCTTAACATCAATACACTCTATTGACATCATTAATACGTAAATGAGAAGCTTCAAACTAAGCCCAATAATAACTTGGTGTGGCTTTTGACTTCTATGTAAATATGTTTTCACAAATACATTATTTTGGCCTCCTTTTGTAGACAAGAAATTGACCCGGATTACAGTCCAATTTGATTTCAAATGCTCCTGCGATTGCCACCCGTTCCACATGCAAAGGAGCACACGCGTGTCAACGGGTTCTTATCAGTTTATAAATAAAGGAGCTGATTGACCGATTTAATTTGATTCCTGTTTATTGTCCTTAAGCCACCGGCATCACCGGCATCGATCGGCCTCTCGTAAACCGCGGCGGCCGTCGCGTCTCACGCCTGCACGTAAACAAGCCGGCAGCCATCCAGCAGTGGAGAAGAGCCGTGTCCTCTGCCACCGCCAGAGTCAGGCCTGTGCAGGCCGGAGCCGTTTCTCGCAGTGTCGCAATGCGACAATCTCCCCTGGCTCCCGCTCGGTCGCTCCACCTCCACGGCAGAAGTGCCCTCGGTCACACGTTGCCCTGCCCAAGCCCGCTCACGTTCATCAACTCAATGCGATCTGTTGTTTAATGTGGCGCGGTGCAAACCGTCAGGTATATCACCGATGACTGCCCCAACACAGCACGTGTACTCTAGTGGAACAAGCGGACTCCACTCAGCTACCACCTCGGATGCCGTGGAGTCGCTTACAATATTAACAATACAATTGTAGCCTGCTGCTTTTTTCAAATGCTATTCAAACAAAGAAGTAAACGTGATGCCCCTAACCGGCATGTGCTCTCTAAGTCATGGACCTCTTCCTGTCTCTTTGTGCGATTTCAAGCATGCACTTCTCTCCCCATGCATTTTTGCAACATTTTCAGCTTAAGTGTTTTTTTATGCACCACTGTTTTGCCAATGTCAATATTTATCACCCACATGCCAAAGCAGGTAATAGGTAATAGACGGTGACTGAATATCTGCAATTGTGCCATAAACACCAAGAGCCAGATTGTCACACGGGTGAGAGAATGAGTGTCAGAAATTTGGAAAAGCCGAGGGTGGCAGATGGAAGGTAGCGATGGCGTGGTGCATTGTCATCAAAGGCTCTGGCCACAATGACCCCTCGAGCTTCAATTATTTCAACCATTTGCCAGATGGGGCGGTGGTGTTTAATCCGTTCCTGGTGGTGTCTTTGTTCCGTAACTGCCACGCTGAGATAGCCACTCAGCTCAGAATTTCACCCATGTACACTTTGAAGTAGCCGGCATGGCAGGTTTGTGACAATGCATCTGTTAATATCATCATTCAGTGCCACTGCCCTTGTGTCCACAGTCCACAATTCTTTTGCCAATTTGCGTTTGAAGGTCACCTACTTAAATAGCCTTCACACACACACCAGTGCTTGCCACACTGCAAGGTCGCCAGGAGGTTACGGCAGATGAACGGACTATTGAGTCTGTCTGTGTGGAACTTTGAGTGTTATCACCTCGTATGTGTGGGTTTTCTGTCCGTGTGGAACTTTGAGTGTTATCACCTCGTATGTGTGGGTTTTCTGTCTGTGTGGAACTTTGAGTGTTATCACCTCGTATGTGTGGGTTTTCTGTCTGTGTGGAACTTTGAGTGTTATCACCTCGTATGTGTGGGTTTTCTGTCTGTGTGGGTTTTCTGTCTGTGTGGGTTTTCTCCAGGCACTCTGGGGGCTTATGCTTTTTTGACCGTAAAAAAAAAAGTAAGCGGGCTTGGTCAGGCAGGAGATGTCACTCGATGGGACGATGGCCGGTGGTCAACACAAACAACAGATTGGCAGCCAAAGGAGGGAACGCACCCAAATGACGATCGCTGTGGAGATGAAGCAATAGCATCGGCTCGTGCGCAGGTGCTGGATGAGATTGGGACATCGCCAGACTGAGACGGTGACAGCTTCTGGGAGACATTCATCCAGCAGTGATGATGATCACTCAAATATTGCCGCAAATGAATCCAAACACCCGTTAAGTCTCGAGACTCGGTAAGGCTTTCCTGTAGAGGAAAGGGCATTAATTCACCTGGCCTCTGTTG
This sequence comes from Petromyzon marinus, assembly GCF_048934315.1. NCBI lineage: Eukaryota > Metazoa > Chordata > Hyperoartia > Petromyzontiformes > Petromyzontidae > Petromyzon > Petromyzon marinus. The sequence goes on along the minus strand of NC_133689.1, from coordinate 1,068,152 downwards.
GTTCCCACTCTCAAACTGGCTACACACTGGGAGTGATACGTTTCATTGGGTGTGATATTCATTTTACAAATGCATATACCGCATATATGTTTGTGTACACGTGTCATTGCGTGTTTGCCACGCATGTGTTAATGACACCCTGGACGCAGTTGCAAACGGGAAGTTCCATTATGAGGGATTTTGCAAGGGTGAAATATTTGGAATAAAAAGCCGAACGGTCCCGAAGGCGCGGCGAGCGGCGCGGTGTACGGCGAGCCGGGTCGGGGGTGGCTTGAACGTCTATCTCCGACCCCGCATTTGTGGAGGTGCCATCGCTACCACCTCCTCCTGTCTCTCTGGAGAGCCCAGCAAGATCTCCTCCTGCCTCTCTGGAGAGCCCAGCAAGATCTCCTCTCTGGAGAGCCCAGCAAGATCTCCTCCTGCCTCTCTGGAGAGCCCAGCAAGATCTCCTCTCTGGAGAGTCCAGCAAGATCTCCTCCTGCCTCTCTGGAGAGCCCAGCAAGATCTCCTCCTGTCTCTCTGGAGAGCCCAGCAAGATCTCCTCCTGCCTCTCTGAAGAGCCCAGCAAGATCTCCTCTCTGGAGAGTCCAGCAAGATCTCCTCCTGCCTCTCTGGAGAGCCCAGCAAGATCTCCTCTCTGGAGAGCCCAGCAAGCTCTCCTCCTGCCTCTCTGGAGAGCCCAGCAAGATCTCCTCTCTGGAGAGCCCAGCAAGATCTCCTCCTGCCTCTCTGAAGAGCCCAGCAAGATCTCCTCCTGCCTCTCTGAAGAGCCCAGCAAGATCTCCTCTCTGGAGAGCCCAGCGAGATCTCCTTCTGCCTCTCTGGAGAGCCCAGCAATATCTCCTCTCTGGAGAGCCCAGCAAGATCTCCTCTCTGGAGAGCCCAGCAAGATCTCCTCCTGCCTCTCTGGAGAGCCCAGCAAGATCTCCTCCTGCCTCTCTGGAGAGCCCAGCAAGATCTCCTCCTGCCTTTCTGAAGAGCCCAGCAAGATCTCCTCCTGCCTCTCTGAAGAGCCCAGCAAGATCTCCTTCTGCCTCTCTGGAGAGCCCAGCAAGATCTCCTTCTGCCTCTCTGGAGAGCCCAGCAAGCTCTCTTCTCTGAAGAGCCCAGCAAGCTCTCCTCCTGCCTCTCTGGAGAGCCCAGCAAGATCTTCTCTATGGAGAGCCCAGCAAGATCTCCTCCTGCCTCTCTGAAGAGCCCAGCAAAATCTCCTCCTGCCTCTCTGAAGAGCCCAGCAAGATCTCATCTCTGGAGAGCCCAGCAAGATCTCCTCTCTGGAGAGCCCAGCAAGATCTCTTCCTGTCTCTCTGGAGAGCCCAGCAAGATCTCCTCCTGCCTCTCTGGAGAGCCCAGCAAGATCTCCTCCTGCCTCTCTGGAGAGCCCAGCAAGATCTCCTCCTGCCTTTCTGAAGAGCCCAGCAAGATCTCCTCCTGCCTCTCTGAAGAGCCCAGCAAGATCTCCTTCTGCCTCTCTGGAGAGCCCAGCAAGATCTCCTTCTGCCTCTCTGGAGAGCCCAGCAAGCTCTCTTCTCTGAAGAGCCCAGCAAGCTCTCCTCCTGCCTCTCTGGAGAGCCCAGCAAGATCTTCTCTATGGAGAGCCCAGCAAGATCTCCTCCTGCCTCTCTGAAGAGCCCAGCAAAATCTCCTCCTGCCTCTCTGAAGAGCCCAGCAAGATTTCATCTCTGGAGAGCCCAGCAAGATCTCCTCTCTGGAGAGCCCAGCAAGATCTCCTCCTGCCTCTCTGGAGAGCCCAGCAAGATCTCCTCCTGCCTCTCTGGAGAGCCCAGCAAGATCTCCTCCTGCCTCTCTGGAGAGCCCAGCAAGATCTCCTCCTGCCTCTCTGGAGAGCCCAGCAAGATCTCCTTCTGCCTCTCTGGAGAGCCCAGCAAGATCTCCTCCTGTCTCTCTGGAGAGCCCAGCAAGATCTCCTCCTGTCTCTCTGGAGAGCCCAGCAAGATCTCCTCTCTGGAGAGCCCAGCAAAATCTCCTCTCTGAAGAGCCCAGCAAGATCTCCTCCTGCCTCTCTGGAGAGCCCAGCAAGATCTCCTCTCTGGAGAGCCCAGCAAGATCTCCTTCTGCCTCTCTGGAGAGCCCAGCAAGATCTCCTCTCTGAAGAGCCCAGCAAGATCTACTTCTGCCTCTCTGGAGAGCCCAGCAAGATCTCCTTCTGCCTCTCCTGCGCTTATTTTTTTTTGGGGGGGGGGGTTCTGCAGAGATCATAGCCAAAGCAGCCGCAAAATTATCGTCCTCTAGAGATAGCCCGCTGACCCACTTACATCGTCTGTTGCCCGCGGCTGTCTTCATTACCCGGCTGACTATCGATGCCAATGGCACGGTGACAATGCAGAGCTCCCAGCACATCCCCTTGCTACTGGTGGCACAGCTCATCCATCATAACCCCCTCCATCACCACATGGAACTCAGACCTCCGTGTGTGTGTGCGTGCGTGCGGTTGCGTTGGTTACTGTGGGGAGCGCTAGCGAGGTAGTTAGTGCAGTGGGCTACCAATACGGCAGCCGACATTTGATTCCCAGCCACGGCTATGAACTTCTTTTGCGCCGTACATAGCCAACCATGCTAATCGGAGGTGCGGGGGAAGGACAACAAACTAAACACAAACAGCAGTTCTAACATCAGTGGTGATTTTCTGAGCCCTCCGCGGCTTCAACCTTAAGCTGACTCAGCCTTAAATCAGTACCTGGTGCGATGTGTAAACATCAGCACTCGGGAGACAGAGTTGGCCGGAAGTGCTGGTGACCACACCACCCTTGCATCCACCGTGAATACGATAATAGGTGCTCGCTGCAGCACTTGACCCAACACTCTGTGTAGCCTACTTGGAGATTCTTTGTCTTTGTGGTTATTAGACAACGTATTACAGGCTTATTGGAGAAGCTGCAGCGTGTGCCCCTACCCTACAAGGCACTTAATACGTCAGAGCCGCTGGCACACACACACACGTGCTCTTTATCTGTGCCGCGTGATGCACTCCACCAGCGTCTTTGCCCCACAGCAACATCATTTTTAGCCAAGCGATTAGCGCGTGTCTGTTCCGCTCGCTGAGCACCTCCACGAAAGCTTGAATTTGATTTCACACGGAGCCCCCTCGAATTTGTAACGGCGGTGCAGATGGGTTTTTATTATTCTCATTATTATCATCATCATCATGGCTCTTGAACACAGGCCCAAAGGTGGTCAGCAGCATTCAACGCAGATGAGGGGATAATCGACCACAGTTTAGATGTTGCAATCGAGATTTATTCATAAATCTCACAGCAGCGCAACACCTCGTGTTATAAAACGGCCCACAGAAGTGGCTATCACAGAGCGAACTCCAGATCCCTTCTGGTCCACACAGCACAGCATAGCACTTTTCCACCCATTATGCATGAGAGTAATGTTCATTGCATGACAGTCACCTATATGTAATTCCCAGAGGTGGAATTTCACCAAATTAAGTGCAAAACCAAATTTAATGGGGTGGGGTTTATTGCGCAGTGACTAGGCTGTGGCCACCAAATCGCGGCGCATGAGAAGCCGGTTTCACTTACAGGCCGCCAAAACTGGGATTCGAACCCTAGTATCGGCCCAGCAGCCGTCGCCCCTCACCCCGCGACCATGGCCGCTGGGTGGCTCCGTGTTCGCCCGCCCGCCACTCACCAGTGTCTCCACCATGTTGGGCTTGTTGTTGCGGAGCGTCTTGACGGCCGTGAACACGTCGGCCACGCTCTGACCCTTCACCATGTCGCACAGGATGCTGACGGCGCAGTACGTGCCGCTCTGACCGCCGCCGTTCCTGCCAACGCCGAGCCACGCACGCCAGGGCCACAGTCACTCTCCGTCCGCCAAAAGTCACGACGATCATTCGTATCCCCTCCCCTGGTCCTCTCGCCTCGGTCCACCCAGATGCTTCCGACTGCCGGACGGCAGCACGGAAGCCTACGAGCCGGGCTCTTGCGGGGCTCACGGACCGATGAGCTTGACGTCACGGCCAACCGAACCGCAATGTGGTCTGCCCCAGAGGCGATTTGCGCCACAGGGAATTTACGTTTGGGCAATATATTTCACGCGTCCTGTGATACTCCCATTTTTGGACCGATTGTTTTTTTAGTTGTTTGGCTTTTACCATTGTGGTAACCCGGGTCACTTTTGCCAATGAGACTCCTCTATCCTGGTCCTCTTGAGTTATCTCCCTGGTTACACAAAATCAACTTGAAACTGGAACCTATGGCTACACACAAACCCTCAATAAGACAGCATGCTTGTTTATGAAAGTCTATTCTCCAAGAGGTGAATGTTTATACATGTCATATTCTTTGGGTCTTTTGGTAAAGTCACGTCGATAGGTTAAAAGAAAATAACCAAAAACTACGACGTTTCGATCGCAACACAAACGCCCGTGTTGCGATCGAGATGCCGTAGTTTCCTGCAGTCACGAAAGCTTCAAGTCAAGACGTATATACGTCACCTGACATGCAAGGCATAATGGGAGAAACAATCCAATGGTCACGATCTCCTGTCGCTGTCTATAAACGACCTTGTGTGTAATATTACTCTTGCTCATGTCTCCAGCCTGCACACATTCCGCTCTGCTGAGTTTCGAGTCGATGTCATCACGAACGTTCCGTTCCCGCTCACGACTCACATTTATCCATCACTGCAAGCACGCAAGCCGCACCAATCAGGTGCGAGATGGATAGATTGTAGAAGTTTACAACAACGACATATATTGAATTTTAGCAAACCCATTCACTTCCGCCCAGAGTTGAATTTCAACCGGTACTGCCCAGGTCGGCAACCTGGAAAATATTTCTGAACCTGGCACACAACATCCAATATACCTCTTTCGCTACTGTTGGGGCTCCTAGTCACGTGCCTACCTACTCCGTTCTGCCAGTGACCTTGAAACTATTCGGTGAGAAATTAATCCCTGCTGCTGTCACTGCAAGGACCTCTCATAGCGACAGAACTGGGGTAAAGCGTGCGTGGACGTGTCGCTGCCCGCCATCGGGATTCCCACTCGGCAAGTAACCCGTTCTCCGGGCCTGCCCGAGGCAGCCTGAGGCTCCGTAATGCAGAGACGATGTGACATCGCCATCTCATCTGCCCCGCGAACGCACTCGTGCAGCGAGCTGCAGTTGCTATCTCGATGAGGTGCACAAAAAAACCCGGGACGCATCATGCAATTGAAGAATGTCTCCCAATATCAGACGTGGGGAGAATGGTGTGTAAGTGTGTCGCCTTGAACGGTGTTTTATCACGCAACCGACTGAAAACCGAGACTTTGAACGGTCTGGGGAAGGCTTGCAGATTTCCCAGCACAGCAGCAGCCACCTCAGCAGTGACCCCTCCGCGACAGGCAGTGAAAGGAACGCAGGCGAATTGTGAGTCACTGCGTCCTCGGTGCTGGTGCCACGACACGGGCTCTTCCCGGTCGGCCAAGAGGGGGACGCTGGGTACTCAAGCGCGGAGCCTCGGAGATAGCGACCGTTTACAACGACAACAAAAATGTTCCCGGTCGATGATGGACGGCGAGGCGCGCCTGACAGGGCGCCGTGCTCACCCTCGCCTGATTGACATGGGAATGAATTATGCAAAATATAAAGGCCGAGCGAGCTTTTCATCAGCTCTCATAAATATTTCGAGAACATATAAATGTTGCACGCACACTTTATGCTCATAACTGTCCGCATTACAGCGATGTATCAAGCGTCGTCTGTTTCGCAGCTTTTGCTTACGCCTGCGCATGTACGTATAGAGGTCTGGCCTCGACATAAATGGAGTGCCGGGTCAACAAAGAATGTGGAAGCTTCTTCTTTGGTTCTTTCGGTAAAGTCACGTAGAATGAGAATAAAATAATAAAATAAAACGATAAAATTCTCACGACGTTTTGGCCACAACACAAGTGGCCTTCTTCATTCTACGTCACTTTACTGAAAGAACCAAAGAGATGAATCCTTGCAGTCACGAAAGCTTTAAATCTAAATGTGGAAGCTCTTGGAAGCAATCCACGGTAATGACCCTGTCGCTTGGTGTCACTCGTCAGCCGTGACTCGTTTGTTACGCGCGGTTTACGACGCATTCACAAATTTGGGGAAAAAAATCTGTAAAGTTTCCCTGCACGTGTAAACATTCAACGCCGCTCACAGCTCTGTGAGATTTGGCAACCACTCTCAGTGCCCAGCCCCTCTGGTCACTGGCATGCGGGCAGCGAGCAACCGCTTACACAGGAGGAGGCTTGCCACCTGTTTCAGGATCGCCCTCTCTTTCAGGTAGCTGTCCTGGGAAAGCCGTAAGTCTTCTCGGAAAACTTAGATACTTTTTTTGTCAGTTCTATTAAAAAAATCCACCACTCAGGAAAAGCCATTTACCTGTAGATCTCGCCTGCTCAGATACTGGCAGATTGTTCTTCTTGTCCGTGACATGAGTTTTTTTCTAACTCAGCAGTTTCCATAATTGAGGACCAGACAGGCCTCTCTCAAGCACCACAAGTGAGCAGCAGGGCCGGCTCCAGCTCCTCTCGGTACATTAATTCACCGCTAGGGACAGTGGACAGTTGGGTCAAAAGGGACATTCGGTGGTGCAGGGCCTGGCCCAGCAGCCTGGCGCGCCACCACGTGCGAATACACAATCTCAGTCTCGGCTGTCGCTGCAAACGGCCCTTACAGTGACAGAAGTGACCACGATACGTCTCGGGTTTCTTTGTACCACAGAGGTGGCAGCCACACTCGCGAGCGATAACGGGCACGACGAGCCCGTTGAGGCCCTCAAGCGCGAGCGGTCGCACCGCGGCTCGTTAACCCCATGGGGGGGGGGCGCGGCGCCGAGGGACCAACCCCAGCGCTGTGGATGAATCATCTTACTTGGGAGGAGTGGACCGGGGGGGGTGGGGGGGCAGCCTCCGTGGAACCAAGCGAGTGTCCCCCCCCTGCCCACGCGCCCGCTGCTTTAATAAACGTGGCTTTGCGGAGGCCGCGTGCAAATTGGTGAGAACGCGATGCTGTGCACACACGATTTAGATGCAAATTCTGATTGAAAACTTTTCCAGCTAAAGCGGCAGGCAGTGTCAGAGTCAAGTCACCGTCACACCGCCGCGATATTACACGTGAGATTAAAGGTGCCGCGAGACAGTTTAGAAGGGGGATTGCAATTCCCGTCGATGGTCGGGCCGGAGCTTGCTTTGCAACACAGCTGTTAACAACGAGTAGTAAATCTCACAAAATTATGTTTGCAAAGTGCGCAACTATTACATTACGCTGTGCCTGTGATTGTAATTATGGGATTAGATTTTCTGGAACATTTCAGACCGTGTCACTCTCGTGAGTGCGTGTGTGTGAGTTCGTACGTTTGAGCATACGTGCATCTTAAGCATGTGCGCGTGGGGCGGTGGCGTTGTGGTCAACGCGCTGCACCAGACACCCATGGGCTACCGTTGGTTGAGAATATCTGAACCGGTCCCGGGCATGCCCTAAGTCGAATCGGCCTTAAATAAGTGTTGTTAACATCAGCACTGGGGGTAAACAAAGGCAGCCACGCCAACCCCCCTTGTTGCCGTGCTGGCCTGCTTTGGTGGTCCCTACCGGCAACTTGGCCAACGGTCTGTTGAAGGCTACACGGGGGATCTTTATCTGTGTGTCTGTGTGTGAGTGTACATGTCAGTGTGCATGTGAGTGGCTGTATTTTTATGCGTTTCTAGGAATGTATGCGCATTTATATGTAACAAAGAATGCATGTGTGTGCGTGACTGAGAGTGCTTATGAATGTGTGTGTGGGGAGCGGTGGTGTAGCGGTTAGCGCTACGCTGCGCTACAAACCCGGCAACCAGAGTTCGATTCCCACTCACGGCCAACGCCAGTGGCGATTATCTGAACCGGTTCTGGACCTCCCCTAGGCCGACTCAGCCTCAAATGAGTACCTGGTGTGATGTGTAAACATCGCCACTAGGGAGACAAAGGCGGCCGGGCGTGGTGCTAGCCACCCACCCTCTCGTGTGCTTTTCCGGCCTTCATAGGTGCTCGTTAACCACACTTGTCCCAACAGTCTGTTAAGGCTATTAGGGGATTTTTGTCTTTGTGCCTACGTGAGTGTGTGTGTGTGAGCATCACTCGAGCCCAGAGCCCTCCATTCTACAGCAGCACCACAAACCGTGAGAACACGGCCCGAGAGTAGTTCAGAGCAGCCACCACCTCTCAGAGCCATCTGTCCGAGGTGGACATGGGAAAGTGCCGATAAACATCGTGTCGCTGCAGAAACCAGGGGTGGACTGCAAGGGATCCGAGTCGATTACGCTGGTTACACTGTCGCTTGAGTAGCTACCGGAGCATCGCTGGTATTGATCCACCCTTCCCCGTACTAATGGAGCTGGCGTGCGTGAGTGCATGAGCGCAGCACTGACGTGCCTGCAGATGGGTCTCGGCCACTGACACGCTCTGCACTTCTGCAAGCCAACGCAATCCTTAGTCGGTGCCTGGTGATGCAATTTTGTCATCGTCATCAACAAACGCCTTAAAGAAAATGCGGCCATGAAATGAAGTGCTGCGCATCCTCGCAATATTTATACGCAACGGTTCAACGGTTATTTAAAGCATGCTGACATGCCGTCCCCTATTAAGCTCAATGTATGGCAGAACAACAAAATCCTCTTGATTTTATCTCAGTGTGAACGACGGCTAATTGGAACGAGAAATCAGTCATTGCTCGTTGAGAACCGTTTGACTTTCAGCTTCGTAAAAAATCGGCACCAGAGGCGGAACAAGAACATCAAAGGGCTTCCTGTTGTGTTTTTGCCGTCGCATGCGGCCAAAAAGGATTCCATGCAGATCATGCAGAGCGAGCAGAGTGCGCGGAACAGAGTGGGGGCCGTGGATGAATGTAAACGGAACGCGCCTGAGTCGCTATTCTTCTCCTCGGTCAATCGTTCCCAATCGTGCGTGCGCTCAGCTTCTCAGATTTCTCTTCCTCCGCGAACTTCTTATGTTGTGTGCCACCCTCCAGCCCCCTCCACTACGCTCGCATCTCCTCCCATCCCAGCCTCGGTCTCGTCCCTCCGCTCCTCATGGACTACACCACCGGCACCCTCTTCTCGACATGCGCTATGAATATGTGTAAATGCACGTGTGCGCACGGTGTCCATACGCCTATGTTCACGGGTAGCAGGAGTGTAGTGGTGAGCGTACCGCGCCACAAACCTTGCAAACCCGAGTTCAATTACCGCTTGCGGCCAACATCGGTGATAAACATCCGAGATGGTTATGGGCCTCCCTTAGTTTGAAACAGCCTTAAAGGAGCACCGAGCACGGTGTGTGAACATTACGTCTGGGGAGACAAGAGCGGTCAGGCGAGCCGTCTTCATAAGGTGTTCACTAAAAGCACTTTCCCCAATGTGACACACGGGGGATCGGTGTCTTGAACCGTGTGTGCGGTGCGTATCCTCACAGGCAGTGCACGAGCGTGCGGCCCTCCTCCTCGGCCAGCTGGTCCTGCCAGGTCCCGACGCGGCCCACCAGGCGCAGGAAGGAGGCGGGCGAGGCGGGCACGTCGCGGTGCGACGGCCAGCCCAGGTACTGGAAGTGCTGCACCTCGCGATGCCCGTCCTGCGGCTGGGGCGACAGCGGAGACCGTTAGGCGACGGCCAACCCCAAAGCTCCCTGCGACGAGCGGGAAGGTCGTCTGACGAGGCAAGTGTCACAGTCGGCCGCGGTCAATCTACCGCCAGGTGAAGTCCAACAAAGAGACCGTTGGGGCGAGCGCCACCTATGAAGGCCGTGGTGCTGGGTGGCCAGCACCACGCACGGCCGCCTGTCCGGTTAAAAATGCTCTCTTTTTACAAGAACAGACGTTTTCACACATCGCACCAGGTACTCATTTGAGGCCGAGTCAACCTAGGGGAGGCCCACGACCGGTTCAGATAATCGTCACTGGTGTTGGCTGTGAGCGGGAATCGAACTCGGGTTGCCTGGTTCATAGCGCAGCGCGCTAACCACAACACCGCCGCTCCCCATAAGTCCAACATACATAGATACGTATGTTATGCTCGACCCATTTTAAAACGTTTCCCAACATAATACATTAACATTTGGATAATTACTCCAAACGAGGGAGTATATTGACCTCTATATAACAAGCAGTAATAATAATAATGCCAACGACATAACACTGTTTGCAGTTGTGCGCAAATCGTTTATTGCACACACACACACGCGCGTGCGGTAAACAGCTTGACTATTCACCGCTCCGCCGTCAGATTTAACATTTTAGAGGTCAGAGGCAAGCAGCGGAGCTGTCCCCAACCCTGGCCCAGGCGCCATTGCATGCATATGTGGGAAATGGCAAAGCGCTTTTCTCAGCCGCTGAGCTGCTACAGCTGACAAGAGCGACTTCAATAAATAAAAAAACATTTCCAGGATGGCGACGAATATAAAAATGAAAAAAATATATACGTCAAACTTTATTTTTTATTTTTTGCCCTGGCCACACAAATGTTAGAATGTCACTCAGCACCGAATTGAATCTGTAGCTGCTGAATAAATAAGACTTGAAATGTTAAATTAGATGCGAATGGCAAGTTGGCTTTGAATGCCGTACATTCAAAGCAAAATAAAAAAAAATCTTCCTGTAAGTGGCAGGAGTCACCAGCGTGAGACTCAAAAAGGAAATAAATTATGGAAAATTTCACCTTCGGAGCAAGATTAAGCAACCGCATAACCGTCTGCGTAATTGACAACGAACGGTGAGTGCATTGTCAGATTTAACGACACTGCAATTAATAACCGTGCGCCCCCCCCCCCCCTCCATCTGATTAGAAAAATTGCTCCCGGTTTCAAAAAATAAAATACAAAACATGCCACTTTCTCGCACCGAATTCACAAACAAAGCACAGATATTATCGGAAAAATAGCGCAAGCGTCTCGTGAAGCGTCATCATCGCCCGCCGGTCCAATTGCACGTCGCGGGCTCGCCGGCGTTCGCCCGGGGCGTGGTCCCGTCGCATTTACCCTGGAGACGTTGCAGATGCGGAATATCCGCGAGATGATGTCCACGTCCTTGCAAGCGGACAGGATCTCCACCTGCACGGGGCCGTACTGCAGCATGCCCTCCTCGGGCCAGTACTGCAGGAAAGTCTGTCGGCAGAGAAACAGCCCCCTCTTAGCCAAGCGACGGTGCCGGGCACGGGCAAAGCAAAAAGGGCAGGGTTCTGAGGAGCTCGAGGACCCTCGCATATGTACAATAAATAGGGGTGCACAAAATATCAGTTAGACATCAAAGCCTAATGAACATAACGAGATAATCAACGTGCAACCCCATTCGATCTGTTAACTCTCTTGTCTGAATATCTATTGTCTCATCTCACTACATCTCTTTTGTTGTCTATATTTCTCTCGTCTCGCTAGATATCCATGTCTCCCGTGTGTGTATCTCTTCTGTCACCCCACAAAAGGAGGGGCTCTGAAAAATTATTTCTGCTTAGGGCCTCCGTTGGGCCGGCTCCAGCACTGCGGTTACAGCGTCGAGCGGAATACGCAAGTGACAGATATTAGAGCTGTCTGCTCATTCAAAACACAGCTTTCCGGGGGAACTCAGGTTCCAGTAAAAAAAAAGTCAATTTCAAGCACAACTCTTTGGGGGCTTTGGTTATTTATTTATTTCTCTTCCATAGAATATATTACAATATACACGGGGCAGGCCAGGAGACAATTAGTCGCCAGATGGGATCGGCGCCCTGTGGAATTGGTCACGGTGGTTAGCGGCAGCCCAGGGCTCAGGGCGGTGTCATCTCTGCAGCGCCAGGAGGGATGGGAGACGCGGGGCAAGTGCAGTGACGACAGATACAGTGAGGGAAAAAAGTATTTGATCCCCTGCTGATTTTGTACGTTTGCCCACTGACAAAGAAATAATCAGTCTATAATTTGAATGGTAGGTTTATTTGAACAGTGAGAGACAGAATAACAACAAAACAATCCAGAAAAACGCATGCCAAAAATGTTATAAATTGATTTGCATTTAATGAGGCAAATAAGTATTTGACCCCCTCTCAATCAGAAAGATTTCTGGCTCCCAGGTGTCTTTTATACAGGTAACGAGCTGAGATTAGGAGCACACTCTTAAAGGGAGTGCTCCTAATCTCAGCGTGTTACCTGTATAAAAGGCACCTGTCCACAGAAGCAATCAATCAATCATATTCCAAACTCTCCACCATGGCCAAGACCAAAGAGCTCTCCAAGGATGTCAGGGACAAGATTGTAGACCTACACAAGGCTGGAATGGGCTACAAGACCATTGCCAAGCAGCTTGGTGAGAAGGTGATAACAGTTGGTGCGATTATTCGCAAATGGAAGAAACACAAAATAACTGTCAATCTCCCTCTGCCTAGGGTTCCATGCAAAATCTCACCTCGTGGAGTTGCAATTATCATGAGAACGGTGAAGAATCAGCCCAGAACTACACGGGAGGATCTTGTCAATGATCTCAAGGCAGCTGGAACCATAGTCACCAAGAAAACAATTGGTAACACTCTACACCGTGAAGGACTAAAATCCTGCAGCACCCGCAAGGATCCCCTGCTCAAGAAAGCACATATACATGCCCGTCTGAAGTTTGCCAATGAACATCTGAATGATTCAGAGGACAACTGGGTGAAAGTGTTGTGGTCAGATGAGACCAAAATGGAGCTCTTTGGCATCAACTCAACTCGCCGTGTTTGGAGGTGGAGGAATGTTGCCTATGACCCCAAGAACACCATCCCCACCGTCAAACATGGGGGTGGAAACATTACGCTTTGGGGGTGTTTTTCTGCTAAGGGGACAGGACAACTTCACCGCATCAAAGGGACGATGGACGGGGCCATGTACCGTCAAATCTTGTGTGAGAACCTCCTTCCCTCAGCCAGGGCATTGAAAATGGGTCGTGGATGGGTATTCGAGCATGACTATGACCCAAAACACACGGCCAAGGCAACAATGGAGTGGCTCAAGAAGAAGCACATCAAGGTCCTGGAGTGGCCTAGCCAGTCTCTAGACCTTAATCCCATAGAAAATCTGTGGAGGGAGCTGAAGGTTCGAGTTGCCAAACGTCAGCCTCGAAACCTTAATGACTTGGAGAAGATCTGCAAAGAGGTGTGGGACAAAATCCCTCCTGAGATGTGTGCAAACCTGGTGGCCAACTACAAGAAACGTCTGACCCCTGTGATTACCAACAAAGGTTTTGCCACCAAGTACTAAGTCATGTTTTGCAGAGGGGTCAAAAACTTATTTCCCTCATTAAAATGCAAATCAATTTATAACATTTTTGACATGCGTTTTTCTGTTATTCTGTATCTCACTGTTCAAATAAACCTACCATTAAAATTATAGACTGATCATTTCTTTGTCAGTGGGCAAACGTATAAAATCAGCAGGGGATCAAATACTTTTTTCCCTCACTGTAACAAATAAAAAGTTTAAATCCCGCAGTCCTCGGGAATTGAGAGTGCAGCACTTTCGCTGTACCAGCACTGATGATGCCAATTACCCACGCGCCACCACGCTCCGCACTGAACCCTTCGCGTGTGCTCTATGGCAGGTGGCAGTGTTGGAACACACATTGTCAATTACCTGTCCAAACCGTTTCTCTTCCTGCCAGGCTCTACATTTACGATAAAAAGTGGATTCAAGCAGGATTTAAACACGGCCACGTCTCAAAGCGCCATGCGGAAACAGCACGTGCGTGCAGTGTTGAGAGAGGAGTGACAGTTGGAGCAGCAAAGCAAGATCTTGAGACGGGACGTGACTAGGTGTGTGGAGTGGACAGCACGTACGGCTGGGGGGGGGAGAGTTCCTGACCACGGAGACCATCAGAGGGGAATGAGCGACCTCCCACTGAGTGGCGGTTGCCTAGGGACTTCAACAGAACGCCTTGGTTGCTGGGGCGGAGCGTGCGGGAAGGGGAGCAGAGTGAAGCGAGAGTGGTGAGGTGGATGGGTGAGTCCACAGAAGATCTTTAAAGGCGGGGAGTGTGATCTTGAAAGTAATCCTGGCCTGGGTTGGGTGCTAGCGGAGCGATCAGAGTATTGGGGTCCGACGAACTGTGTGAACATTATGAACGATGTCGTTTATCCATCATAGAGTTTTTTATTTGTGTTAGATCGTGTAAATATATAAATGTGTCGTTAAAACCCGCCACCACCCGACACAGCCAACTAGTAAGGGTTGTCACGTAAACCACCATCACCCCGCACAGAAATCTGCTCTGATCAAGATGCTAATTTATGGAGCTAAGAAAGTGTTTGATGGTGACAGTCTGAGACGTGAAATTCAACATGTTAAAGAACAACTGCAAATTAACGGTTGCAATGAAGCACAAATCAACAGGGCATTGAATGCCAAAACCAAATCAAATAACACGAGCATTGAAACTGCACAAGTAATTAAAACGATCAAAATACCGTACATTGCGGGAGTAACTGATAAACTAGCCAGATGTTTGGAAAAACAAAACATCTCAGTCAGATTTGCCATGGTACATAAATACAGAAATTAATATCTGGTACAAAAGACGTATTACCAAAGCTATCAACAGAAGATGTGTATGAGATTAACTGCACGTGTGGTAAATGTTATGTTGGGCAAACAGGACGAATGATCAGCACGAGACTAAAAGAACATCAGAGAAATATTAAATTATCTCAAAAACAACTGTCAGCAGTAGCAGCACACGCGTGTGCCAACAAGGACAGTCAATTGATTTTGATAATGTTGGAGTTCAGTGCAAAACTAGCTACTACTGGCCAAGACTAATTAGAGAATCTATCGAAATTGAAAGAAATTAAAATAACTTTAACTGTTCAGATAGCTACTGCCTCAGTGCTGCGTGGAAGCGAATCATCAAATAATACCTTATTTAAATGCATGCCTACAAAGGGCAGCGTACTTCAATAGGATTACCGTTGGTAGGGCTATTTTAATAAACACAATAGACAGGAAGGACAAGTTCAAGGGGCTCGCACAATGCACATGCATCATGTACGTTGACTCAGTGATCACCGCCGCCCCACATTGTGCAAGAGCGCAGCTGCGTGGTCACCACATCTACGCCTCGATATAAGAAACAAAACAGTAATACTTCTCCACAAATCTGGCTGTCGCCTGATGAAGCTAGTTGTAATTACTGGTGAAACGTCGTACTCAGATTGTAAATGTTGGGACTTGGCTCTCCAACACACCGGTGTGCTGTACTAGTGACGAATTGGCACGTTCTGTTTACGTGACAGCCCTTACTAGTTGGCTGTGTCGGGTGGTGGCGGGTTTTAACGACACAACATTTATATATTGATATTGGTCGCGAAAGCCTTCTGCCACGTGTTAAAGTCGCTTATTTAGACAGCCACCCCAGCCTCCTTCCAGGAGGGTGCCGCATCAGAGTGTGTGGCCGGTGCCATTTCATTCCTTGTAAAATATTTTTCATGCCAAAAGAAATTGTGTGTCAGGAGAAGCCCACCATGCAGATGAGGGGGTTTCCGATCACAAGTCCGCAGAGACGGGTTCGCGAGCCCACTCGCCGTACCGCAAACTCCTTGGCCACGTCGCAGCCCGGCGGGAGGGTTGGGAGTTTCACAAATCTGCGTGACGGCGAACGATCCTCGCCTCCCAATTGCAGGGGATCAGAGGGGCGAGGGCCAGGGCACCCGGGCTCGCTCTGCCACCCGTTACACAAATGAGCACTGCGAGGGGATGAAAGCAGAATTTCCTCCCAGGCGCGACCATGGATGAAGGCCGATGGTGAACTCCGAGTCGTGGTTACAAGCCAGGGAAGGAACCCAACTCCTTGCGCCGCTCGCGGCCACACACTCCGTCATCTCCAGCACCGATGCCTTCGGAACGCGATGTAATTATCGTTTGTCATCGATTTCTTGAAATTTGTCTTTCCAGCCTGCCTTGACAAACAAGTTCGGAGGCATCCCTGATAGAAGTCTCTATCTGACCGTGCGGTGTTATTTGTATGTATAGATTCACTTCATAGAGCTGATAAGAGGTCAGTTTGATCATACATCCTTGTGCTAAGATGAACACATGTTATGCTCTCAGTCTTTGATAGTAAAACAGTGAAATTATTCTGCAGAACCGAAGCATTGCCCAGCCACACAAACGTATCCCTTATTGCTTAGGTTTTTAATTTAATTTATTGCTTAGGTTTTTAATTTAATTTATAGGGTTTGTCGAGACAGAAGTAAAAACAAATGTAAATTCTTGGCAATTATACAAAAAAACTAAAATGTACAACCCTCTCTCAATCCACTGCTGGATGAAGGCCTCCCCACGCCACGTATTAAACCTCGCCATGCTGCTCACTCGGGGACGGTGAAGGGGAGTCCAGATACAACTCACCACTGATGTTAGCCCTGGCCGGGAATCAAACTCGTCGCTTCGTACTACAGTGCTAACCACTGCACCACCCCTCCACCCAATTATTATGACATGACACAAACTTATTAAATTTAATTAATATTCAGTTCGTTGTGTTTCGGAATGAATCAACAGCAGCAGCAGCAGCAGCAGGGCTCTCTCAAGGTGTGAGCAATGCCAGGAGGAGGAGGAGGCGGAGGCGGAGGCGGCAGGGACACGAGTGAGGCCCGGCCACCGAATGTGTGTTTAACAAGCTCCGCTGTTGGACTGAAGCCCACCGCCATGGCGCTGCTGTCTCGCGCTCACGCCGGTGACATTTCACGCTGCGCCCCAGCGTCCGGCGCACGGCGGCACGGATGCGCCCGGTGGCATTTGAGTCAACGTGATGAATAACCCGCCGTCTTCCCCCCCTCGGGCGCTCACATTTGAAGAATAAAGCTGTTACCAGGAGGCCACCAAGAGTTAACTGTGAGCTCAAAAAAAGATAAAGTGGTAAAGGTGCAGCCCTGCAATTGCTCGATAGTGCCGCTGCTGGTGGAACGGCCTCTTCTAGGGGGTATTTATACCCTCTAGCAGAGGGTATTTTTTGGCCTCCTCTTTCGCAAAGTTCGGACGTCTTGGAAGAGGTGGTAGGAGTTACCCACACTTTACCCTACTATAGGTAGGAGTACCCACACGTTACCCTACTATAGGTAGGAGTACCCACACTTTACCCTACTATAGGTAGGAGTACCCACACGTTACCCTACTATAGGTAGGAGTACCCACACTTTACCCTACTATAGGTAGGAGTACCCACACTTTACCCTACTATAGGTAGGAGTACCCACACTTTACCCTACTATAGGTAGGAGTACCCACACTTTACCCTACTATAGGTAGGAGTTACCCACACTTTACCCTACTATAGGTAGGAGTACCCACACTTTACCCTACTATAGGTAGGAGTACCCACACTTTACCCTACTATAGGTAGGAGTACCCACACTTTACCCTACTATAGGTAGGAGTACCCACACTTTACCCTACTATAGGTAGGAGTTACCCACACTTTACCCTACTATAGGTAGGAGTTACCCACACTTTACCCTACTATAGGTAGGAGTTACCCACACTTTACCCTACTATAGGTAGGAGTTACCCACACTTTACCCTACTATAGGTAGGAGTTACCCACACTTTACCCTACTATAGGTAGGAGTACCCACACTTTACCCTACTATAGGTAGGAGTACCCACACGTTACCCTACTATAGGTAGGAGTTACCCACACTTTACCCTACTATAGGTAGGATTACCCACACTTTACCCTACTATAGGTAGGAGTACCCACACTTTACCCTACTATAGGTAGGAGTACCCACACTTTACCCTACTATAGGTAGGAGTACCCACACTTTACCCTACTATAGGTAGGAGTACCCACACTTTACCCTACTATAGGTAGGAGTTACCCACACTTTACCCTACTATAGGTAGGAGTTACCCACACTTTACCCTACTATAGGTAGGAGTTACCCACACTTTACCCTACTATAGGTAGGAGTTACCCACACTTTACCCTACTATAGGTAGGAGTTACCCACACTTTACCCTACTATAGGTAGGAGTACCCACACTTTACCCTACTATAGGTAGGAGTACCCACACTTTACCCTACTATAGGTAGGAGTTACCCACACTTTACCCTACTATAGGTAGGAGTACCCACACTTTACCCTACTATAGGTAGGAGTACCCACACTTTACCCTACTATAGGTAGGAGTACCCACACTTTACCCTACTATAGGTAGGAGTACCCACACTTTACCCTACTATAGGTAGGAGTACCCACGCTTTACCCTACTATAGGTAGGAGTACCCACACTTTACCCTACTATAGGTAGGAGTACCCACACGTTACCCTACTATAGGTAGGAGTACCCACACTTTACCCTACTATAGGTAGGAGTTACCCACACTTTACCCTACTATAGGTAGGAGTTACCCACACTTTACCCTACTATAGGTAGGAGTACCCACACTTTACCCTACTATAGGTAGGAGTACCCACACTTTACCCTACTATAGGTAGGAGTACCCACACTTTACCCTACTATAGGTAGGAGTACCCACACTTTACCCTACTATAGGTAGGAGTACCCACACGTTACCCTACTATAGGTAGGAGTACCCACACTTTACCCTACTATAGGTAGGAGTACCCACGCTTTACCCTACTATAGGTAGGAGTACCCACACTTTACCCTACTATAGGTAGGAGTTACCCACACTTTACCCTACTATAGGTAGGAGTACCCACACTTTACCCTACTATAGGTAGGAGTACCCACACTTTACCCTACTATAGGTAGGAGTACCCACACTTTACCCTACTATAGGTGACCCGCCAATTGACAACCTGTAGTGCTCCCATGTACACCGCTGAGTGGACAGAGGCTGGAGGATTTAAGAAACTTGCGCCATTTGTTTAAATTCCCACGCGAGGAAGACGAGTGTAAGCGGCGACGTCTCGAGTGCGCGAGTCCGCAGTGCGCCGACCGCTCCGCTGTGGCGGTGTCCCAACTCAAGGCAACCGGATGCGAGCGTCCGTCGCCCGGCCACTGACGAGGCGGCGCTCTGCCTCCGCATTTACTGCCGACGCGGGGACGGGGGCCGTTGGCGTTCTCATCCCATAAATAAAATAATCTCGCTTCCGTCGCGCTCTAAGATTAACGACGCGGCCACTGATGAGCGAGCGGGTGTTGCAAATAGAAAACGCGTTTCTGGGGAAAGGTCTGGGGCGGGGGGGAACCTGCGAGTGCACGGGCAGCGTGCGGGGGGCTCCAGTTCGGTTCTATCTCCCGGCGCGGCAGGTCAAATAATGACGCAGATTTATTAAACCACCCCCCTGAACCCCCCCACCCACCCACCGGCTCCCTCCTCCTCCACCCAGCCAGCAGTGTAAATGTGTGCCGCCCACTGTTAGTTGATTGGCGGGTCACGTGTGGTGGGGTACAGCGTGGGTGACTCCCAACTCTTACAGGATGTCTGACCAGCACAGAAGGTTAAGTGTAACGAGACATATTGGGAAAATTCGAAAATTACACCTCGAGCTACTCAATTGGGATTACACCACAGCAGTCATCGCCCCCTGCTGGCAGACCGATGGCCGACAGCTCACTCTGGCAAATGAGGCCACCCTGGCGTCGCGGCGACAGCAGCTCACCTGGTGAGGAGGGATACACTGGAAACTTGAACCCTTTCAAAGGGGCTTCTATTAACAGAGCTCATTCGAGTGGAGGTCCTTCCACCAGTAGCGAAACTAGCAGGCAATTGCAGGGCTGCACTTTGACAATGGTAAGCAGTGGTGAGCAGTAAAAAAGAAGGCGCAGTGAGGAGGGGGCGTGGAGAGGGTTTCTGCTGGAGTGATGGGCTGCAGCTCTGCCCCCACCTCCGGCCATGCCCTGGGTGCAATCGTGTTACTACCGAGTGTGCGCTTTGGCATTCTGCTGGCCCGCCGTGGTGTCAGCACATTCACGTCGCGTGGCCTCGAGCCTCCCAGCTGATTGCATGATTTCTCTTCTCTTTGGATGCACAACCTCCCCCCCCCCACCCCCCCACTGTGGCCACTTTACCTCCCTGCCGTTAGTCCAATCTTGAACCGTAATGCCTTCATCTGGCGCCCCAGCCAATTAAGCATCGTTAAGCACATTCCGGGCCTGCCTGGAGATTGGTGTGAGCTTGTAACTCAGGGGAGATTTAAAAACCTCTCCTCGCGTATATCGGCCTCATTTTCAAAGCGAGCGCTGCCAGCAGCATCCGGCTCCAGAGCCGCAGCTCCGTCACGCGCCGCTCGTCACGCGCCGCTCGTTGCTGCGCAGAGTCTCGCGCGGTCGTGCCGCCGCGCTTTGTTTTCAGGTCGTGCCGCGTGTTGTTGTAGTAAAAAGATACCCGACGTTTCGTTCTCCGGGCACGTGGTTGGGCTGCTCGGGTTACTGGTTTTGTTTGATTTTCCGTGTCATGTTTCAGTTTCCCCCCCACCCCCCATTGGTTACTGTGATGACCCAGGTCACCTTTGCAAATGAGCAACAATATCCTGGTCTCTGAGAATTCTCCTGTGGTTTAAGAAATAAAAAAACTGGAGGAACTTCGTCAGGAACCCAATATGGAGTTCACTTTCGGCACGTGGAGCCAAATGTTGGACATCGTGCTGTACAACAAACGGCACGATTGGAAAATATGTGGCAGAGAGCTACCAGGACACCTCTCACTCTACCAGGAGGGCTACCAGGGCACCTCTCACTCTGTCAGGAGAGCTACCAGGACACCTCTCACTCTACCAGGAGGGCTACCAGGACACCTCTCACTCTGCCAGGAGAGCTACCAGGACACCTCTCACTCTACCAGGAGGGCTACCAGGGCACCTCTCACTCTACCAGGAGAGCTACCAGGACACCTCTCACTCTACCAGGAGGTCTACCAGGACACGTCTCACCCTGTCAGGAGAGCTACCAGGACACCTCTCACTCTACCAGGAGAGCTACCAGGACACCTCTCACTCTACCAGGAGAGCTACCAGGACACCTCTCACTCTACCAGGAGGGCTACCAGGGCACATCTCACTCTACCAGGAGAGCTACCAGGGCACCTCTCACTCTGTCAGGAGAGCTACCAGGACACCTCTCACTCTACCAGGAGAGCTACCAGGGCACCTCTCACTCTACCAGGAGAGCTACCAGGACACCTCTCACTCTACCAGGAGAGCTACCAGGGCACCTCTCACTCTGTCAGGAGAGCTACCAGGGCACCTCTCACTCTACCAGGAAAGCTACCAGGGCACCTCTCACCAGACCAGGAGAGCTACCAGGGCACCTCTCACTCTACCAGGAGAGCTACCAGGACACCTCTCACCAGACCAGGAGAGCTACCAGGGCACCTCTCACTCTACCAGGAGAGCTACCAGGGCACCTCTCACTAGACCAGGAGAGCTACCAGGACACCTCTCACTCTACCAGGAGAGCTACCAGGGCACCTCTCACTCTACCAGGAGGGCTACCAGGACACCTCTCACTCTACCAGGAGAGCTACCAGGACACCTCTCATTCTACCAGGAGAGCTACCAGGACACCTCTCACTCTACCTGGAGAGCTACCAGGGCAACTCTCACTCTCTCAGGAGAGCTACCAGGACACCTCTCACTCTACCAGGAGAGCTACCAGGACACCTCTTACTAGACCAGGAGAAGTACCAGGGCACCTCTCATTCTGTCAGGAGAACTACCAGGACACCTCTCACTCTACCAGGAGAGCTACCAGGGCACCCCTCACTCTGCCAGGAGAGCTACCAGGGCACCTCTCACTCTATCAGGACAGCTACCAGGACACCTCTCACTCTACCAGGAGAGCTACCAGGACACCTCTCACTCTACCAGGAGAGCTACCAGGACACCTCTCACTCTGTCAGGAGAGCTACCAGGACACCTCTCACTCTACCAGGAGAGCTACCAGGGCACCCCTCACTCTACCAGGAGAGCTACCAGGGCACATCTCACTCTACCAGGAGAGCTACCAGGACACCTCTCACTGGACCAGGAGAGCTACCAGGACACCTCTCACTCTACCAGGAGAGCTACCAGGGCACCTCTCACTCTACCAGGAGAGCTACCAGGGCACCTCTCACTCTACCAGGAGAGCTACCAGGACACCTCTCACTCTGTCAGGAGAGCTACCAGGACACCTCTCACTCTGTCAGGAGAGCTACCAGGGCACCTCTCACTCTGTCAGGAGAGCTACCAGGACACCTCTCACTCTGTCAGGAGAGCTACCAGGACACCTCTCACTCTGTCAGGAGAGCTACCAGGACACCTCTCACTCTACCAGGAGAGCTACCAGGGCACCTCTCACTCTGTCAGGAGAGCTACCAGGACACCTCTCACTCTACCAGGAGAGCTACCAGGGCACCTCTCACTCTACCAGGAGAGCTACCAGGACACCTCTCACTCTACCAGGAGAGCTACCAGGACACCTCTCACTAGACCAGGAGAGCTACCAGGACACCTCTCACTCTACCAGGAGAGCTACCAGGGCACCTCTCACTCAACCAGGAGAGCTACACGGGGCCTCTCACTCTACCAGGAGAGCTACCAGGGCACCTCTCACTCTACCAGGAGAGCTACCAGGACACCTCTCACTCTACCAGGAGAGCTACCAGGACACCTCTCACTCTACCAGGAGAGCTACCAGGGCACCTCTCACTCTGTTAGGAGAGCTACCAGGACACCTCTCACTCTACCAGGAGAGCTACCAGGACACCTCTCACTCTGTCACGAGAGCTACCAAGGCACCTCTCATTCTACCAGGAGAGCTACCAGGACACCTCTCACTCTACCAGGAGAGCTAACAAGACACCTCTCACTCTGCAGGGAGAGCTACACGGGGCCTCTCAGTCCACGGGGTGTCATCATGCAAAGCCATGAGGGTCCTCCGTGGATCGTTCATTCAGCCGCGAGATCACCAGAGTTTGTCTCCGGACACAAACGCACTACGAGTTACTACTGTGCATCTCATTTGAAAGCCTCTTGCGCGCATATAATCAACTTCTCCTTGCAGTGACGCTCCAATATTTGAGGCTACAGAAGCCAAATGAAAAAGTAAGTGAATTTACGTAAACAAATAATATAGCGATTTTTTAAACACACACGCAGATATTGCAAATATCGCTCTCATCGCTAAAGCGATTAACCAAGAGGGCAGAAGCTGTATACAAGCACACCCCTAAGGAGCAAGGGCCATGTGCGCTTATATCCACGTGTGCTTGTATCAGAAGTTGCCCTTCGCCTTGCACATCATCGTCATGTCAGCGTGTGTCGCCTGTATTAGAGTTGTGCTTACATGAGGTGTGCTTGTATCTGGCTTCTCACTCTAGCTCGCTTTTTTAACCCACCACGCCGGTGACAGTGTGGGATTGGTGAAACCGCGTCCTATTTTACCACACCGCGGTGACTCGCAAGCCAGGTAACAGAATTAGCATATTTATGTATACTGGTGGAATCCCATTAGCTATAACGCTCTTTTTCACAAATGTCCAGTAGGGGTGGGTCAGAACGCTACAACAACAAACAATACAGAAACACGATAGAAGTGCAAAGTATCGGAAGGGTTAGCAAATCACTTGGAAAAAAATACAGAGATATTAGCTTGCTTTTCAGTAGCAACTTGGCCACTAATAGCTCAACTAAGTGGCTTATCACGTGGAAATTTATGGCAGCCACATAATTTAAAAGGCATGTTTCAAATGTTTCAATTGCGCGCGTTGTGCGTAGGCGAGAGGCTTTCAAGTGGCGGCGAGTTTGACAGTAGGGGGCAGGTGGGGGGGTATGGGGGGTAGGTGGAGGGGTATGGGGGCGGGTGGGAAGGGTATGAGGGGCAGGTGGGGGGTATGGGGGTCAGGTGGGGGGGTATGGGGGGCAGGTGGGAGGGGTATGGGGGGCAGGTGGGAGGGTATGGGGGGGCAGGTGGGAGGGATATGGGGGGCAGGTGGGGGTATGGGGGGCAGGTGGGGGGGTATGGGGGGCAGGTGGGGGGGTATGGGAGGCAGGTGGGAGGGGTATGGGGGGCGGATGGGGGGGTATGGGGGGCGGGTGGAGGGGGAGCCCACAGATGCGATGTCGTTGTTCACGATGCTACTCGGAATAATGGCAGGAAGCAGTGTCGGGGCCGGATAATTAATGAACGCATTAGAAAGCAATTAGCGGCGGGATCTATTATAGAAACAGCAGCTCAGGACAGATTGATGGTATCGACACATTTGCGGAATGGGTGAAGAAAGACTTCCCAGGATTAGAAGGGGTAGTAAGTGATCAGCAGGGAATCCAGGCGTGGATACAGGGCATTAGCGCCATTGTTAAATACGCTGCGGTGAACCGAACGGCTCGATAGGGAACTTGAGAGCAGAAGGTTCCGTGGGAATGACGATCCCCCCACTGGCAGGACGAAATGCAATGCAAACTTTTGGGATTGTAGCCAGGGTGTGGCCTGACATCGTGGGGCTATCACAGCCTCGCCGTGCACCCGGGGACTGAGTAACGGGCAAGATGACAGCTCTGGTGGTGGCTCTGTGATAAATGTCAATGATGGTGGCGTGCAGAAAGAATGTGATGGTGGTGGTGATGATGATGATGATGAGAAAGATAACACAGATATGGATGATCAGGATGCCACCTTGAATGACGGTGATGAGAGCAACTTTGGTGATCTTCATATAATCACATTCATCATCATTATAATCACATTCATCATCATTATAATCACATTCATCATCATTATAATCACATTCATCATCATTATAATCACATTCATTATCATTATCAGCCTTGCTATGTTGGTCATGGGGGTTGTTTGACCAAATTTCACCATGCTGGTCAATGCGGATTTCTTGAAGGGGGTGGGAGGGCTTTGAACTGGTTTAGATTTTACATTTTACTCGCCACTGATATTAGCCGTGACCAAAAATCAAACTCAAGTAGCTGGGTTCATAACGCGATGTGCTAACCAATGCATACCCACTGCCTCCCCGAAGCGCCCACATTAACATCATCTTCAAACTTACATTTTCAAGATGAACTTGTGTTTAATGTAAATTCTCACCATATTAAACGATCAATCACTGGCCGCGGGAGGATTTGGCGAAATCGGTTTAGTGTCCGTCACAGGGAGACATTGTGGACGCCCCGCAGCAGATAAACACATCTCGCGAACGAGGCCACGGGGCCTCAGGGAGGTTCGCCCCCTCCCTCGCACGCAACGCCACCGGCGCCCCGGGCCAGAGATAATCCCGGGGGTTTTGCGGGTTGGAGACACGGCGACACGCCTCGCAAAATAAGATCATGGTGAACGGAAACAAAGGTGCAGCCCTGCAATTACTCGCTCATGCCACTGGCGTCAGCATCAGCCCGCCGACACAACCGAGCCACAACCGAGCCACAGCCGAGCAACAACCGAGCCACGACCGAGCGTTACCTCGCTGGCGTTGAGCTCATTGAGCACGATGACCGAGGTGCAGCGATAGTCGAACACGAGACGCCAAAAGTCCTTGACGGTGTTGGGCAGCGGGTGCTGCGTCACGATGAACGCCGACGGGCGGTGGTAGCTCTGCGACAAGGCAAACAAAGCGAGCGGATGGGTACAGACGTGAGGATTTTAGAAACTTGCCTCCTTGTTTTCAACCGCCGTGCCGGGAAATTGCATCGAACCGGCGACCTCTGGATTGCAAGTCCACGATGCTAACCATTGCACCGCGGCAGCTTCCCTCTCAGTAAAGTGCCTAAATTTGTAATATGAGTAAATAAATTAAATGGTAGGAAACCGAGGAAATGTCAATGAACTCTCATAGGCTCAGTCTCAAAGTATGCAAAGAAAATTCTGAATTAAAGAGTTGTAGATGCATACAGATGGCATGCGTGGTGCCTTGGCTTATTAATAATGATTTCGGATTCAAGAGATATCCTAAACATGTGACGTTCTCGTGTGATTATATATACTCTTCTACACAACCTGTTCTATTTGTATTTCACGGCATATGTGGTGGCTCAGTGGTGGTGTTACGGTTTGCACATCTGCACTACGAACTGAGCGACCTGCGCCAGACTCTCGGCCACGGCTATGCCAGTGGAAAAATATATCTGATCTCGGAGATCAAGTGAACATAGCAGTACAGCACAACAACGGACTTCGTTACACTGCCCTTTGCTGCCCACCACGTAATGCCACAGCATATAAAGTCTGTTGTGTATCCCAGTTACCCAATTATATTAGGTCTGTTGTGTATCACAATTAACCCATTGGTCACGATCCAGGCTCAATGCTGCTTAGCTTCTGAGATCTGATGAGATCGGGCACATTCCGGATGAATTTGTCACCGGCTACATGTACATCGCTCCGTGCCAGGTTAACGATCTAGCCATCGGGGCTCACGAGCTGACAAGCACACATTTATGGCTTCCTCAGAAATCCCATGAATAAATCCTGCACGTGGAATTGATGTTCACTGCAGCAAAGACATATATTTGTCTAATATAGAGATACATCTTTAGGGTCTCACGAAAACACTGTGGAAGAGTAGGCCTAATTCAGTAAGGAGGCGCTGCTCTCCAGAGCTTCCTCTTGCGGAGGCCGCTCAAAAGGCAGTCGCGTGAGGAATCAATTCCAGCGCTGCACCTTTGCTTTTAGTTATGAAAAAAGTCATTACAATTTTCTCGTGATTTTATGGCGAGTTATACAATGTTATGCCAAGTTTGTTCTTTGGAACTAAACTGCAATGAGGCACTATTACTGCACGCGAGAAATAAACACTGATGCGCCTTTGGACTTCAGAGAAATCAATGCATTTATCGCAACAATTGCAACATATGTTTTTGCAGCTGCATTCCATGAAATATTTAATTATCCGTTGTGGTGAAACGGTGAGCACACTGGGTTAGCAACTTAGTGGCTGCCAGTCCGATTCCATCTTCTGGCAACCTTCTGGTGTGGAAGTCGAAACAAAAATCCACATATTTATCAAATGTCCACTCGGCAGCAAAAATGGTCGCTTCGTGGTGGGGTAAAGTGTGGGTATTGCCACCTCTTCCAAGACGTTTAGCCAGCGTGGATAGTCAGGCCACAACAAAGTGGAAGCTCCTCCTGCCATCGGGCTACAACTCTAGTGGAAGCCCTTCTGCCAACAGTGGCATGAGCAAGTAATCGCAGCGCTGCACCTTAACATTACATAGGTCGAATACTTTCATGCAGCCCGGTTTGGATTGTAAGAGGTCCCTGGTTTCTACTTTAGTGATATCGCCTTTTTGCCGAGCCTGGGAATTAATTCATGGCACAGCGGGGGCTCCTTTTGGGATTTTTTATTTATTTTTTATTTGCAGCCGAGCAAAATACGCGGGCTTTGACAGTGAGCCGCATACTCGCCGAGTTGGCATTCTGCGTATGGATGTCTTCATCGTCGTCGTCACGGATCACGCACAGTGTATCCACTGCTGGATAAAAGTCTTCCCTAGCCGCCAATTCGCACGAGCTGATGTCACCGCTCCCTCTACGCGGGGTACATCCTCTCGGGCGTGATCTCTCCCTTGGCTGCTACTCCGTCTTTAGTCTCATCCACTGGCCATCATCACCCCGTCTCGCGACGTGTCCTGCCCAAGTCACTATGATGCCTCTAACTCGCCTATGCTCTCTAATCCATGCATTCCTTTTTCCTGTCGCTCAGTGTAATTCTAAACGTGCACCTCTCCACAATTGCAATATGTCCATATTTCAGATCTATATGTCGCAGCAGGTGATACGGACTGATCGTATACATAAACCACTTTGAAAATCTGTGTCAGTCCTTTGCGATGTCTAACAATTCATTCTGCTAATCATCCAATCATAATGACGATGTCTCCTTGAAGTCCCAGACTCAAATTAACTTTGAATTTTCATTGAAATAAATTTATTAACGAGAGTTTTTTATATATATTAGAACCTGTGACCTACAGGGTTAATTAGTAATTGTCAGCACCAACCAACTCGTGCAGATTTTCCCAATGAATCATACTATTCGAGAAACTATTTCCCACTGTTGTTATCCATGGCCAGGATTCACACTGAGGGAAAGTGGGATTATAACACAGCGCAATAACCAGTGCCACGGCTGCCCCGATCTCCACACCACACTACACACACCGCACGCGTCTGCCTGTTAAAATATTCCTATGGCCAGGGATTGAACCCGGTTCAAGGGCGATGAGATCGCAGTGCCAAAACAACCGTGTCACCACCCCCCCGACTCAAACACATACGGCACGCATCTGCGTGTTAACATATTGCCGTGGCCATCCCGGTGTCTGAAGGGGACATGCTGAACACATGTTCAGGGACCACTGTTGGCTGCCATTAGCTGTCCACTAAGTTGATGATCCCCCCCCGCCCCCCTCACCAAAGGACAAAATTCACTCACGAAACCTTTCCTTTCGGAGCCAAACAGGCCCAATGACTAAAGATTACGGAGAGGACAGCACCAATCTGAGCAGAGCGCATCGCTCAAACGGGCAGCAGGCAAACACACCAATCTCTGATACGGCATGAGCGATACGCTCGGTGTGAGGGGCGAGGACAAGGGTCAGCGCCGGAGTTGGTGTTTGACTTGGCGATAATTACGGTTACGGTCGAGAGATTCCCACAAATAAAATATATAAAAGCCCTCCCTAGACCTTCACGTTCGTCGGCTCTCACTCTGGATGATGAACACGCCACGTCCTCCACGACATTTGATACAAATCGTCTAAAGGCAAGGGTCGCGACTCCGAACCCAGGGGGGGCCGAGCCTCATCGAGGCCGCGGCTGCGCGTTCGGAGACGGGCCGCGTCGACCGCGGCCGCCATCGTCCCGCGCGAACTCGGCGTTCCAGCGACCCCCGACCTGGAGCGGCCGCTCGGCCAACGGCAGCGGCGCTCGCCATCGCAGAGCGGCGGCGGGCGTGGGTTAGCGGCGTCGCACGCGCCCGGTGGCCGAATGGCTCCACACCCCCCACGCATACACACATACACAACAACAACAACAACAACCGCCATTCGCCACTAAGTGGCGGTGACGTCACCACGACGCTTGTGCCAGGCTATGTGCACCCTGAGGCCACGTGAAGTGTCGAACGCCCGCTGGCAGGAGGTCACGGGACAGACCCAGGTGCCACGGATCGACTGACTGAGATGACAGGCTGATGCACCACCTGTGCCCCCTACTGTGCCAACCTGCTGTGCTTTAGCCACCCGGCGCTCCGCTCGTTGTTCTGAGCGTCGCTCCTCCGCCCTCCGTTGTTGTTGGAGGGCGACTGCCTCCAACTGCCCAGTAGCATCCTTCACGAGCCTCCTCCACAGAGGCCGATCTTGACACCGCTTGTACCAGTCATCGGCAAGTCCACTCAGCTCCACGTCCTCCTGTACCACATCACTCCATCTCTTCTCTAGCCCGTGCCGCGCCCGCTTAGCCCCCTCAATCCGGCCAAACAAAAGCTGTTTCGGCATGCGGTGGCTGGGCATGCGGGCTACATGACCCAGCCATCGCAGCCTTGCCTGCCGGAGGAGCTCACCGATGGGACCCTGCCCAGATCTTTCAAGGATTTGTGAGCTCCTCACACAATCCAGTCTGGTTAAACCCAGGATGGATCGTAGGCAGGCCAGCCTAAATGTTTCTAACCGGCGAAGATGTTCCATTAGGGGGGTCCACGTTTTGCAAGCGTAGAGAAGGGAGGGAATGACCGTGGCCGAGAAGACCTGAAGCTTAGTGCGGAGCGACAGACCAGGTAGCTTCCACACAGCGTTACGCAACCGATGAAAAGATATTGCCGCTCGACTGATTCGGAGTGAGACCTCTGCTGTTAAACTGGAGCCAGTCATAAGCACACTGCCCAGGTATGGGAAACTCTCCACTCTCTCCACAACTGCCCCATCACCGATTGGGAGTTGTGGGGGTGGAGTGTCCGATGGTACAAAATACCCAGGCAGGTGCTTAGTTTTGGTGGGGCTGATGGTAAGGCCCCACCTCTTAGTGGCACGCTCCAGTCTCAGCAGCAGCGTCTCCAACTCCTCCTCTGACTGAGCAGCTATTACCAAATCATCAGCATACATAACGTGGTTGAGCAATAGGGAGCCATCCCTTGACCGCACCCGGGCATCGATTAGCCTCCCATTATATCTGTACCATATGGAGATTCCCCCGGTACAGCTTTTGAAGGCTTCACGAACTACGTGGTCAAAATAGATGTTAAATAATGTGGGAGCCAGAGGACATCCCTGTCGCACCCCAAGGTGTACAGGGAATGGCTCTGACTCCCAGCCACGTAGTTTTACCCGGGCCCGGTCACCATCATGAAGGTCCTTAATGATCGTGAGCAGAGGGTCAGGTACTCCAAAAGCACGACACATACACACATACACACATACACAGACTTCGTACGTTTGACGTGTACCGCGTGAGCTCAAGTTACTTTCCTTTGTTGCGATAGTCCAGTGTCGCGGATGCCTCGACTCAGCATTTTATAATAAAGGAATGGTTACACCAAACGATGAACCTGCGCGTGGCACACAGTTTCCCTCCTGGGTCGACTTCCCCTGAGCTGGCAGAAGGTCGTGGGTCATATGCATCGGGCATCGAGAAGTCTCACTGTATTCTAATGTGACCTCCGACGTGACACCAACGTCCTTTGTGGTTGTTCCATACACGACCTGATCGCCCAGCACAACGATAACAAAGGATACACTCACAGTCAGCTGTTCATATGCCCATCTATGACCGTCCATGCGGAAACATATCCAGGACCCATGGTGAAAATTCTCCAACTATTACCCAGTTTCTCTGGCACCTCCATCGATTGCTACAGAGGAAGGCCCAACACCTGAAACGTCGTTTATTATCTTGTTTTCCCCTTTAGTGCCAGAGTTGTGTTATTGACGAATGTGTTGGGTTTTTAATCGTGGTGGAGGTCGACCCCAGGCTAGCCCAGCGCCAGCATGGGGGGGGGGGGGGGGGGGGGGAGAGGATCAGTGCAGCGCTCACGTCCATGAGGGCAGCGTTGATGTAGTTGCTGCTGTCTCCGTCCAGCGTGAGCAGGAAGGGCAGGCAGCGGTCCGGTGGCAGCGTTTCCTTGTGCCGATTCTTGGTGTTGTTGCGGGGCAGCAGCGCGATGCTGCAGTCCTCCATGCGCAGCGCCGGAGTCACCGTGTTCAGCGTCTGAGTGCCGACATTCCGCAAACGGGGCGTCATTAAAAACCCACACGGCCGGCTAAATCGGAGGTCATAATGCCGAGCTACCATCGCTGAGAGCCTGGGTTCAAATCCAGGTTTCAGCCGCCTGTGATTAAACCGGATTCTCACGTGTTGTGAGCCGATCGTCTCGGCCCAGCCACCAATGACTGCACATAAAAAACCACCACATTAAATTTGGTTTTGGCACTTAATTTTGCTAAATTCCTGCTCTGAGGATTAAAATATCAGCCCAAATGTCACATGACAAACATTCCTCTCATGCACAGAGTGGGTGGAAAAGAACTTCCACGCCTACTGTGTGAACCAGAAGTCACTGGAGGGGGATCTCAGTGGTGGCTCTGTAGCATCCACTTCACCGACCGTCTTCTAACATAAAGGGTACCAACTTCCCTGCGAGAGTCCCCAAACGTACACTTCAATTTCGGGATGTACAATTGAGATATTATTGTGGTGAAAGAAAGAAAAAAACAGAACAGGTGTTATTAGTCACAGGAATATTTTCTCTTTGCTTTGGACATGATGATGACGAGGTCATTTTATTACCAGATGATACTGTAAGCCCACGCAGGTAAAATTCAAAACCTAATGTGAAGTGGCGGCAATGCAGGGCCAACTTTGACTATGGATAAAGCAAATATTGCATATTTACGAAGAGATATCATATTTTCCTATAAAAATGCATACCGTTTCATTTATTTATTTATTATTACAACCCAACACACCATAAAAAACAATGAAGAACCTGATGAAGATCGCTTGTGTTGCGGTCGAAACGTCGTGATTGATTTATTTTAATATGATTTTATGGTATTTCTACATACGTGACTTTACCGAAAAAAAACCAATGAGTAATTTATGCAGTCACGAAAGCTTTAATTCTTTATTAATGAAGAACGCGGTTTATGATAAATTATGCATCGAAGATGTAGCGGCGAAGATCGCATTACCAGGAACTCCTCCTTGATCTGATTGGTGTGCGTTTGGGGGTCCAGTCTCGCCAGGTCGTAATACACGGAGCGGAATTCCGCGGCAGGAACCGCGGTGTCCCCGCACAGGCAGGCCTCCAGGATGACGTCGTGGATGAACACGTACTGTTCCTGCCCGTCGCATCCACACGACGAAACGAGCATTCACTCAAGGGGCATTGCTCGAAATTGGTTTGCTGCCCCTCCCTTCATTTAAATGATTTTCTCTCCAATTCCCCGCAAGCCGGTTCGATTCGATCTCCAGGCGCGGCAGGTGAAGCGATGGGGCGAGTTTCTTAAATGAACACCCTCCCCCTGCCTATTTGCCCAGCAGCGTAAATGGGTTCACCACATTTAGTCGATCGGAAGGTTTGCGTGAAGCGTTGGTGACTAACCCCTTAGAGGATATCTGGCCAGCGTAGGAGAGTAGGCCCTCTGCAGTTCTTTCTCGTAGAGGCCCTTATTTTGCCAGCAACAAACAATTTCAGGGCTGCACCTTTTGACTTCACCGACAAGATGGGGGAGGCTCTGCATTGTCTTGTTTTACCGCGGACTGTCGTGAAAAAGTGAACTTGGCTGTGTGTGATTACTGTGACATGCCGGGAATCTCTCATAATAACCATACAGCCGTCCACATAATACATTCAAGTTGTTCATCTGCGAGTCAGTCTGTAAGCCATGTCACTCGAATAAATATCATGCCAGAGAGTCGAGTAAAGGCTCCTTTCTGTCCGAAAGGAACCAGGGACCTATGGTATCGATTAATCAGCAGCAGCAGCAGCCACCGTTGCCATCTCTCATGATCCTGCGATAAAATAATCGCACGGAGCACCTGCAAACGGGCTGATCTGATCACTCCATGCCTGGTGTGAATCCACCGATGTTATTGATTATAAGCTAAGATAGACTTTGATCTGGGTACAAAACAACCACACGACTGCGCTGTAATTACATGTTGGTCTCTCTCGATGCGTTCAGCACAAATTGCAACGGAATCGAGTTCACAATGCAGTTTCATTAAGAAGAGTAGCTTGACACGGGCCCGTACCAGCCTGGGTGCATACCGCACGAGTAGACTCGGCAATACAGAGCAAGCGTGCAGCACGCAGCCCACGCTGGAGCACAGAGCACGCCACCGCTCTTGACGCCACAGCCGCTCACCACGCAGCCTCAGGCAGGCATCGGCACGCAACAACAAACACGCTATGTGTTATTGTCATTCTGACTGGGGTGGAGTGGTGGTACAGTGGTTGGCGCACTTCGCTATAAACCCCATGACCTGAGTTCGACTCCTGGCTACAGCTAACACCAGTGGTCGAGTGACATCCGAACCAGTTTTGGAGCACACCCTTATTAGCTCATTCAGACCAACGTGGTGAAGTATGGTCAAAGAAACCCTGTGACTGACATGGGAGGCCTCCATCCTGCAGTGTATTGACAATATTAAAGATCAATTGGCATCACTATGTGCACCGCGACTGTGGCTTTAGCAGTGGCCTGCGTGAACAAAACTGTACGATAGAAATTTGAGTGGCACATTTTATTATTTCTTTTTTATGTTACGCTGTTAACTAATATAAACATGAAACTAAATTATTCGCTAAACAAACATGGAACTACACCAGGAATTCTGATGAGGTTTTAAACATTACAGTTTTATTATTTCGCTGGCACCTCGAACGGGCTGACCGCTTATTAAATGCAAACCACGGCAACCTCAGAGGCCACATTGCCCGAGCAAACATCCAGGATTAGAGGCAGTGGCAGCCAAAGCCCACGAGCAGTGGGTGCCTACGAGGCCCTTGGAAAGGCAAGGTATGAAGAGTAACAGCTGTGTGTGCGTGTAACAGCAAGGGCAGCAGCGTGCCAAATGCGCACGCCAGCTCCTAATAACATCGACCCATTCACCGCGCTATCTCTGTGCCACAGCGGTCGTCCGCCACAACGCTCCCTCTGTCACAATCACCATTCAATCATCGTCTCTCCCTGCGCGACTCTGACCACTCGCTACCAAGCTATCTTCACCACCATGACCGTTCGCTCCGCTCTTCCCCCTGATCATCTCTCCCTGCAGTGCCACTGGGGTCGTCGACCACGAGTCCCTGTGGACGACGCGGACCGTCCATCCAGTTCTGCCTGTGCTAAAATGACCAATGGCCGAGCTCTCCCTGGGCTGCGCTGAATATTTGCAGGCCAACACTCGGAGGCCATTGTGCACCAAGCGCTGGACAACTTCGCCGTCCGTCCACAAACGACCCCCCCATTTATATCCTTAGTTTTTTCGGTAAAGTCACGTTGAAGAGAAACAACAAAATAATAAAATATATATAAAACAATAAAAAATTCTCACGACGTTTCGACCATAACTCAAACGGTCGTCTTCAGGTGTGTTGGTTCGCATCAATTTATTTTTAAACGGCGCATTTATTTATTTATAAAAAACATTAGCGCCACGCGCAACGATTTGGCACCCCAATGGGCTCCCCCCTTTCTCCAGTTATAGCTAACATTTTCATGGAGAAATTTGAGACTGACGCCAGCCAGACTGCCACTCTGCGCCCAACCTTATGGAAGAGGTACGTGGATGACACTTTTGTCATCTGGCCACATGGCCGGCCTGCTCTAGACCAATTCTTCGACCACATCAATTCCATACACCCAGCCATCAGATTTACCATGGAAGTCGAAATAGATGGCAAGATACCTTATGTCCTAATTAAAAAGAGACCTGATGGTTCAATGAGCCACTCTGTCTACAGGAAAGCTACCCATACGGATGCTTATCTGAAACCGGATTCCCACCACCATCCATCACAGAAAAATTATCTCATCAAGACTCTGTATCATAGAGCCCAATGCATATCCGACCAGGAACACATAAGCAGTGAACTCAAGCACGTACACCAAGCTCTTAGGGCCAATGGTTACTCTGACTATACAATCCGCAAAGCTATCACTCAAACCATGAAGAAGAACCCTCTTGAGGAGCCTTTCAAAACCATCACTTTACCCTACGTTGCGGGGATCACAAAAAAGATCTCCAAAATCTTGAATAAACACAAGATCCAGGTCCGTTTCAACACATTACATAAAATCCGTGATCTGGTTCCGTCTGTAAAAGATGTGATTCCGGACATACAATACCCTGGTGTCTACAAACTAAGTTGCCTCTGTGGTAGTAGTTACATTGGAGAAACCAAACGCCATGTCTCGGACCGCATTCGTGAACACAAAGCAGACCTTAAACACGGTAGGACCAACACCTCGGCCGTGGCAGATCATTGTTCTAATTCAGTAGGCTCACATGCCATTGACTTTTCCAAGACAGAGGTTCTTTGTAAGCCATCTGGCTTCCATGAGAGATTCGTTCATGAGGCTATCCACATATACAAGCACAGAGACAATTTCAACCGAGAAGATGGATTCTATCTTAGCAATCATTGGAAAGATTTGATAAACCATTTCAGGTCTTAATTGATTGTTCACGCTTACAGTGGCTTTCAGACAGCATACATTATAAAAAAAAAATTCGTCTCCCCCCTCCTCTTTAAAGAATATAGATGGACTAGTCTTGGGTAAACTGCCAAATCGTTGCGCGTGGCGCTAACGTTTTTTATAAATAAATAAATGCGCCGTTTAAAATAAATTTACGCGAACCAACACACCTGAAGACGACCGTTTGAGTTATGGTCGAAACGTCGTGAGAATTTTTTTATTGTTTTATATATATTTTATTATTTTGTTGTTTCTCTTCAACGTGACTTTACCGAAAAAACTAAGGATATGAATTACTGCAGTCACGAAAGCTTTAAATAAAAATTTAAGACCCCCCCATTGTTAATGAAAGCACAGAGCGGCCTGCATCCGTTTCACTTAACCCTCAGGAACGCCGGGAGATCACTTTGGGAGACAATAACAGCACGGAAGAGCACGCGCACGCACACACACACACGTAGAATTACATTAAGCACGCCGTATTTATACGGACTGATATTATATTTAAATGGAGGCTCCATCCATTCAAAAGTAGATCATTATATTTTTTACTATCCCACGCTGGATGTTGCGATTGCACGAGGAGGAGGAGGAGGAAGACGATGAAGGAGAGTCTCGGGTCCGGCCCTGAGGCCATGTGGCCCCTGAGTAAAACGTCTCCATTTGAAAGCTGCATTATTATTATTTTTATTATTTTAAGTTAAATAACTTTTGACCTGAACAAAGGAAAATACACAAAT
Organism: Petromyzon marinus; assembly: GCF_048934315.1. Lineage (NCBI taxonomy): Eukaryota > Metazoa > Chordata > Hyperoartia > Petromyzontiformes > Petromyzontidae > Petromyzon > Petromyzon marinus. The sequence continues at coordinate 1,031,801 of NC_133689.1, read as the reverse complement.
GTGAAATTTACATCATTGGGAGTGGACTCCTGCTTGCGAGCTCTTTCAACTTTTATAAATGAACGCAATTACCATCCTCTTTCAAATCTTGTCGCTGCTCCACTTATGTGGCAGAGGAGGTGCGCCAGGTAAATTAGACAATTTCTGATATCCTATACCACCTGTGGCCAATTGCTGAAAAGCATCAGACAATAATGAATCATCCAGGAGAACAGTATGAAATGGCCCAGGCAATTTGTACTGTGAAATTGGAAGTGGCATTATGTATTAAGCCCATTATAAATAATTAGCAAAATGACTGTGCATCACAGAAGACTAGCGCTCGCGTCGAGCTGCTCATTTAAACTCAAAATACACAAACACGCAGACACGCGCACATGCGTACACGGCCCAAATACACAGACACACAGACAGGTAAACACACACACCCAGCCCAACTAGACAGACACGCAGACAGACATACACAGTCCAACTACGCTGACACGCAGCCACAGCCATAATACACAGACATGTGCACACAGCCCAACTACACAGACACACAGCCAAAATACACAGACATGCGCTCACAACCCAAATACGCAGCCACGCGCACACAGTCCAACTACACAGACACACAGACACGCAGACACACGCACACAGACGAACTGCACAGACATGCAGACACGCAGACTTGCAGACACGCGCATACAGCCCAATTACATAGACACACAGACACGCAGACACGCGCACACAGCCCAACTACACAAACACACAGACACACAGACACACGCACACAGCCCAACTACACAGACACACAGACACACAACCACACAGACACGCAGACACACGCACACAGCCCAACTACACAGACACACAGACACACGCACACAGCCCAACTACACAGACACACAGACACACGCACACAGCCCAACTACACAGACACACAGACACGCGCACACAGCCCAACTACACAGACACACAGACACGCAGACACACGCACACAGACCAACTACACAGACACACAGACACACGCACACAGCCCAACTACACAGACACACAGACACACGCACACAGCCCAACTACACAGACACACAGACACACAGCCCAACTACACAGACACACAGACACACAGACAAACGCACACAGACACACAGACACACAGACACACGCACACAGCCCAACTACACAGACACATAGACACACAACCACACAGACACACAGACACACGCCACACAGACGCACAGACACACGCACACAGACACACAACCACACAGACACGCGCACACAGCCCAACTACACAGACACACAGACACACGCACACAGCCCAACTACACAGACACACAGACACACGCACACAGCCCAACTACACAGACACACAGACACACAGCCCAACTACACAGACACACAGACAAACGCACACAGACACACAGACACACGCACACAGCCCAACTACACAGACACATAGACACACAACCACACAGACACACAGACACACGCCACACAGACGCACAGACACACGCACACAGACACACAACCACACAGACACACGCACACAGCCCAACTACACAGACACACAGACACACGCACACAGACACATAACCACACAGACACACAGACACACGCACAAAGACACACAACCACACAGACACACAGACACACAGCCACACAGACACACGCCACACAGACGCACAGACACACGCACACAGACACACAGCCACACAGACACACGCACACAGCCCAACTACACAGACACACAGACACACAGACACACGCACACAGACACACAACCACACAGACACACAGCCACACAGACACACGCACACAGCCCAACTACACAGACACACAGACACACGCACACAGACACACAACCACACAAACACACAGACACACGCACACAGACACACAACCACACAGACACACAGACACGCCACACAGACACACGCACACAGACACACAACCACACCAAAACACAGACACACAGACACACGCACACAGACACACAGACACACGCACACAGACACACAACCACACAGACACACAGACGCGCTCGTGGAGAAACATGTTTCGGGCAGCGAGCGGCTGATTTACGCGAAGATCTCTCGCAGAAACACTCGCCCACCTACCCGCCACCTTTGTGTTGTCAAATTACGGGGGACATGAGGCTGGTGGCACTTTTTTGTAAATCAAAGGGGTAGGCAAATCGGACATTAAGGTGTAATCAATTGCATTATGGTCTATGTGACCACATTACCTTCCTCACTGATTAGGTTAGCAAAATGAGGGTGTTTGTTGGGCAGTGGCGATCATTGTCTGCAGCAGTCGGCTGCAACAGCATATAATTACATCTTTGAATTAGATACCGTAATTACATACGTGTGCATGCACGTGCCCACATGTCGTGTACAAGCGCTCGTATATTTGTGTACGTAGATGCATACTGGCGACGAACGGTGGGGCGGCGATTAGCGCCCTGCGCTAACAAACCGGTCGATCAGTTCAATTCCTGGTCGTGGCTGATGACCCCACCCACGAGTGGGGTCGGAACTGGTTTTGGGCCCCCTGTCATCAACAACCCACGCTGACTGCCACGGTGAAATATGGTCAAATAACCAGCAAGACTGGCACGGCATGGGGAGTCCTTCATCCAGCAGTGGATTAATAAAAGGCTGTGAATTCTATTTTGTACATATTTTACAAACATACCAGGTCCATATTCTTGGTTCTTTCGGTAAAGTCAGGTAGAAGGGAAACAATAAAATAGTAAAAATATAAAACAATAAAATTCTCACGACGTTTCGACTGCAACACAAGCAATCATCAGGTGTAAAAACCACAGCAAATTTCTTGCTGTGGTTTTCCCTTCTACGTGACTTTACCGAATGAACCAAGAACATGAGTCCCTGCAGTCACGAAAGCTTTAAATAAAAATTCATACCAGGTCCAGTAAAGATGTTTTGAGAACAATGCATAAACGTGATTTGTAATTGCTGCATTAACATTTGTAAAATAATAATGATATTAATTTACAGCCCTTGATGAAGGCTTCCACATGCCGTCCAAGTGTTGGGGGTTATTCGTGGCCCCTTTGTCTCCCCTCAGCAGTACGCTTGACCATACTTCACCACGTTGGAACCAGCTCAGCTAATCACTCGCCACTGATGTCGACTGTGGCCAAGATCCAGACTCAGGTTGCCATGTTCATAACAGAGGGTGCTAACCACTGTGCCACCGCTCCACCCATTAAGCTTAATAAACCATTAGCCGCTTTTATAGCGTAACATAGCTAATGTCAGATAACTATTTATATTCCACATTTAATGGCTGCATATTGGTCGGGTCTCGAACTCCATGTCTGTCGCTATATACGATCCAGTTCATTGCTTTACCTCATTTAATTTGCTTCGCTTTTGTTGTTGTGGTGACCCAGGTCCCGCTCGTGAATGACTCTTTCCTGGGTCTCTTGAGTTCTCACACAGTCACAGAACTAAACAAACTCCATGTAAATGACAGCACTGGCCCCATTGTGCACATGAGTGTGTGGACGTGTGTATGTGCATGGGGAGCAGTAGTGTAGCGGTTAGCGCTCCGTGCTACGAACCAGGCGACCCAAGTTCGATTCTCGCCTAGGGCCAACACCAGCGACGATTATATGAACCGATCCTGGGCCTCCCCTAGGTCGATGTGTAAACATCTCCACTGGGGAGACAAAGGCGGCCGGGCGTGGTGCGTCGTGCCGGCCTTCAATGGTGCTCACTAACCGCACTTGCCCCAACAGTCTGTTTAGGCTATACGGGGAATCTTCGTGTGCGCTGTGCGGAAGCGCAGGACGCACCTCGGTCTGCACCATGTTGACGCGCTGGGCCCGCAGCTCGCGCACGCAGTTGTAGATGTCGACCACGGCCTCCCCCTCGGCCATCTCCAGCATCATGTCGATGACGATGAAGCAGCCGGTACGGCCAGCACCCGCACTGCGCACACCGTTACACCGCACACACACACGTGTGCGTGCACAGACCCACATGCAGATAAGCACATGCAAATACTGTACTGTAAAGACACGCAGAAAAATGTAAAACTCTCCATTTGGAACAAGCGTTCTTGGGCAAGGGGCTGTTTTTGGCGGCGCGGTGAGGTGAGGTGGTGGCGCAACGGCCACCGCACAAGCCAGCTGCCATGTTTGGAAGGCTCCAGCGTTGATTAATTTTGGACCGATTCAAGTGCCACAATCCTGAGGTCGCCGCTTCGATTTGATCTCCCGGAACGGCATACGAACGATGGACAAGTGTCTTAAAGCGACCCTGCCTCTTGTCCACCCTGCATAGATGGATGTCCCACGGTCTGTCGTGGGGTGGGGGGGGGGTAAAGTGTGAGTGCTCCCTCCTCGGCGTTGAAGAGTGGGTCAAATATCCTTTAGAGGAGGCTCTGTGCAGACTCTTCCACCAGCAGTGCCTTGTGAAAGACATTGCAGGGCTGTGCCTTTACCCGAGTAAGAAGAGACTCGTGGCAGGCAGAGAGCACAAACAAGACTTTCCCACTGCTGTCAATGGTACCATTCCTATAATTTTCACTCCTATCGTGTTTTTGTCGTGTTTGTTGTTGTAACTTTGTGACCCACCCTGACTGGACATCTGTGAAAAAGAGCTTTATAAGCTCCTCCTGCAGTATAAATACAGATTCTGATCCTGATCCTGAGCAGAGTTGAGAGCGTGCTGGGGAAGCATTCATCTCATAGGCACCACCCTTCTCCACACACTAAAAGACACAGCTCCCCCGTGTAGCCTACATAGACTGTTGGGCGAAGTGTGGTAAGCGGCCACCTATAAGGCCTGGATGACACAAGGGTAGTGTGAGTTCAGCAGTTCCTATTTCGTAAAATATACGAGGGGATGGGTGGCCAACACCACGCCTGGCCGCATTTATCTCCATAGTGGCAATGTTTACACACCGCACCAGGCACTCATTTGAGGCTGAGTCGACCTAGGGGAGGCCGAGGACCGCTTCAGATAATCGTCACTGACGGTGTTGGCCATGAGCAGGAATCAAACTTGGGTCGCCGGGTTCGTAGCGCAGAGCGCCGACCGTGACACTGCCTCTGCACTCACACAATCGATACTGCCTCAGAATTACATAAATTGCCGTGGGTTTTCGACGGAACGTGTTGTGATATTTCAACCTCGTGTGTCGGCCTCAAAGCCGAGGTCTCCTCAAAGCACCTGTACAGACACCGATGACATGGCCTCATCGCAGCTTCAAAACCACAACTCCCTTCAAAATGTTACCCGAGAATGGCCATTGATTTTCAGTGCATTTGAACAAATCCGATTTGGATTGCAGCCTCAACGCCCATTCCATTTGGGCCAAGTCACCACAAAGGGCAGTGGCAGCTACAATCTGTGGCCACTGAGGCGGCGTGCACACCTGCAGCTCGTTTTCTCCACTCGTGCTTGACGGTGGCGGCTGGGTCTGTACGAAGTGGACATTAGCGGTGCTGCTTCACCTCGACAATTCTCTAAGAATTGTACTTTTAAATCATATATCCTCTTAAGAATGTATCCTTATTAAAATGTATTTTTAAATCATGTATCCGTTTAGGGATGTATCCTTATTAAAAAAAAAGTTTCAGAAAAACCTGTGTGAAAGTAGAAAGTAAAAATAAAACAGCAGATTTTTAAATACATTTTGTATTATTTTTTTTACTTTATTATTTATAACCTATTCAGAATTGATGAGTAAAAAAATCGAAATATAGGGCGCTGGGTCTCACTGCCCCAATGAGACGCACATGTCGGCATCTCAATGGCCAATTTAAACGCCTCCGACGGAGTGAGCTGAAAAATTAAGCATTGGTGCGCCATTAATTCGAACCCAGGCCAATAACAAACCGCCGTTCCAGGGGTCACTTGCATCCAGACAGCCAAATGGAAATGAGCCTCTTCCTCCATAGAAAGCGCCGACCGCCCCCCAACCACCCTGCCACCAACCAGCTAGGAGTTAGACCTGCCGGCCGCCACGGGGTGGCTTGCTCACATTTTGTTTACAGCTCCTGATTTAAATATATATTTAGATTCACGTTTACCCAGAAAAGCCTCACAAAGTCTCTTTTTCAGGAGGGTCCTGCAAATTTGTCACGGTAGGGGGCGATGTTGCTGCTGCGTGTAATCCCAATTGAGTAATTTGCAGATAAAGTTTCAGCATTGGGATGTTGAGCCAATACCACTTACAGTGAGGGAAAAAAGTATTTGATCCCCTGCTGATTTTGTACGTTTGCCCACTGACAAAGAAATGATCAGTCTATAATTTTAATGGTAGGTTTATTTGAAGAGAGACAGAATAACAACAAAAATCCAGAAAAACGCATGTCAAAAATGTTATGATTTGATTTGCATTTTAATGAGGGAAATAAGTATTTGACCCCTCTGCAAAACATGACTTAGTACTTGGTGGCAAAAACCCTTGTCGCCAATCACAGAGGTCAGACGTTTCGTGTAGTTGGCCACCAGGTTTGCACACATCTCAGGAGGGATTTTGTCCCACTCCTCTTTGCAGATCTTCTCCAAGTCATTAAGGTTTCGAAGCTGATGTTTGGAAACTCGAACCTTCAGCTCCCTCCACAGATTTTCTATGGGTTTAAGGTCTGGAGACTGGCTAGGCCACTCCAGGACCTTAATGTGCTTCTTCTTGAGCCACTCCTTTGTTGCCTTGGCCGTGTGTTTTGGGTCATTGTCATGCTGGAATACCCATCCACGACCCATTTTCAATGCGATGGCTGAGGGAAGGAGGTTCTCACCCAAGATTTGACGGTGCATGGCCCCATCCATCGTCCCTAAGATGCGGTGAAGTTGTCCTGTCCCCGTTGCAGAAAAACACCCCCAAAGCATAATGTTTTCACCTCCATGTTTTATGGTGGGGATGGTGTTCTTGGGGTCATAGGCAGCATTCCTCCTCCTCCAAACACGGCGAGTTGAGTTGATGCCAAAGAGCTCTATTTTGGTCTCATCTGACCACAACACTTTCACCCAGTTGTCCTCTGAATCATTCAGATGTTCATTGGCAAACTTCAGACGGGCATGTATATGTGCTTTCTTGAGCAGGGGGACCTTGTGGGTGCTGCAGGATTTCAGTCCTTCACGGCGTAGTGTGTTAACAATTGTTTTGTTGGTGACTATGGTCCCAGTTGCCTTGAAATCATTGACAAGATCCTCCCGTGTAGTTCTGGGCTGATTCCTCACCGTTCTCATGATAATTGCAACTCCACGAGGTGAGATCTTGCATGGAGCCCCAGGCCGAGGGAGATTGACAGTTCTTGTGTGTTTCTTCCATTTGCGAATAATCGCACCAACTGTTGTCACCTTCTCACCAAGCTGCTTGGCAATAGTCTTGTAGCCCATTCCAGCCTTGTGTAGGTCTACACTCTTGTCCCTGACATCCTTGGAGAGCTCGTTGGTCTTGGCCATGGTGGAGAGTTTGGAATCTGATTGATTGCTTCTGTGGACAGGTGTCTTTTATACAGGTAACAAGCTGAGATTAGAGCACTCCCTTTAAGAGTGTGCTCCTAATCTCAGCTCGTTACCTGTATAAAAGACACCTGGAAGCCAGAAATCTTTCTGATTGAGAGGGGGTCAAATACTTATTTCCCTCATTAAAATGCAAATCAATTTATAACATTTTTGACATGCGTTTTTCTGGATTTTTGTTGTTGTTATTCTGTCTCTCACTGTTCAAATAAACCTACCATTAAAATTATAGACTGATCATTTATTTTTGATTTAAATCTTTCGTGACTGCAGTAATTCATATTCGTAGTTCTTTCGGTAAAGTCACGTTGAAGGGAAACAATAAAATAATAAAATATATATAAAACAATAAAAATTCTCACGACGTTTCGACCATGACACAAACGGTCGTCATCAGGTGTGTCGGTTTGCATAAATGTATTTATTTTAAAACGGCGAATTTATTTATTTATTTACTTATAAAAACGTTAGCGCCACGCGCAGCGATTTGGCAGTTTATTTAGAAGGACTAGTCCATCTATGTTCTGAAAAGAGGAGGGGGGAGACGAAAATTTTTTAATGTATGCTGTCTGAAAGCCACTGTAAGCGTGAACAATCAATTAAGACCTGAAATGGTTTATCAAATCTTTCCAATGATTGCGAAGCCAGAATCCATCTTCTCGGTTGAAATTGTCTCTGTGCTTGTATATGTGGATAGCCTCATGAACAAATCTCTCATGGTAGCCAGATGGCTTACAAAGAACCTCTGTCTTGGAAAAGTCAATGTCATGTGAGCCTACTGAATTATAACAATTATCTGCCACGGCCGAGGTGTTGGTTCTACCGTGTTTAAGGTCTGCTTTCTGTTCACGAATGCGGTCCGAGACATGGCGTTTGGTTTCTCCAGTGTAACTACTACCACAGAGGCAACTTAGTTTGTAGACACCAGGGTATTGTATGTCCGGAATCACATCTTTTACAGACGGAACCAGATCACGGATTTTATGTAATGTGTTGAAACGGACCTGGATCTTGTGTTTATTCAAGATTTTGGAGATATTTTTTGTGATCCCCGCAATGTAGGGTAAAGTGATGGTTTTGAAAGGCTCCTCAAGAGGGTCCTTCTTCATGGTTTGAGTGATAGCTTTGCGGATTGTATAGTCGGAGTAACCATTAGCCTTAAGAGCTTGCTGTACGTGCTTGAGTTCACTGCCTATGTGTTCCTGGTCGGATATGCATTGGGCTCTATGATACAGAGTCTTGATGAGAGAATTCTTCTGTGATGGATTGTGGTGGGAATCCGGTTTCAGATAAGCATCCGTATGGGTAGCTTTCCTGTAGACAGAGTGGCTCATTGCACCATCAGGTCTCTTTTTAATTAGGACATCCAAAAAAGGTAGCTTGCCATCTTTTTAGACTTCCATGGTAAATCTGATGGCTGGGTGTATGGAATTGATGTGGTCGAAGAATTGGTCTAGAGCAGGCCGGCCATGTGGCCAGATGACAAAAGTGTCATCCACGTACCTCTTCCATAAGGTTGGGCGCAGAGTGGCAGTCTGGATGGCGTCAGTCTCAAAATTCTCCATGAAAATGTTAGCTATAACCGGAGATAGGGGGGAGCCCATTGGGGTGCCCTCAGTTTGTTTGTAGAAAGTTCCATTCCAAGTGAAGTATGTATTGGTTAAACAGTGTCTCACCAGGGGGGGTACCTCAGTGTTTAGTCCTTAATGAACCAAGTCTTCAATGATTGCGATGGTGTCAGGTACAGAAACCTTGGTGAATAAGGAAACTACATCAAAACTGACAAGCAGGTCGTCTGGGGACAGGGAAATACCCTTGATTGTCGATACCAGGTGAGTAGAATTTTGTACCGCAGAGGTGTTTTTTTGGCTTAGCAATCATTGGAAAGATTTGATAAACCATTTCAGGTCTTAATTGATTGTTCACGCTTACAGTGGCTTTCAGACAGCATACATTAAAAAAAAATTCGTCTCCCCCCTCCTCTTTTCAGAACATAGATGGACTAGTCATTCTAAATAAACTGCCAAATTGCTGCGCATGGCGCTAACGTTTTTTTATAAATAAATATACCATTTAAAAATAAATACATTAATGCAAACCGACACACCTGATGATGACCGTTTGTGTTATGGTCGAAACGTCGTGAGAATTTTTATTGTTTTATATATTATTTTATTTTTTCCCTTCAACGTGACTTTACCGAAAGAACTAAGAATATGATCTTTTCTTTGTCAGTGGGCAAAAGTACAAAATCAGCAGGGGATCAAATACTTTTTTCCCTCACGTTACATTGTATGCGGGGTTTTTTACGATATCAGGAAAATAAGAGAACAAACCCAATACTCTTTACAAAAACCCAGCATTGAAAGGCACCCTGGTGGGCAATCAAACCCAGGGCCTGCTTGCTGCGCTGCCTCCCTGCCACCCATGCGTTTCACGCTGAGCAAAGTGGACAGTCAGGCCCATATTAGTGCCGAAGATACCAGCGCTGCCAGTTCCACATCAGAGCTGTGCAGATTTCCATTACAGAAGGCCGCGTGGAAATATATCGCCGCGTAACAATCTGCTGTTTGTTGAATTGCATTGGGAGAAAAAAACGGTTAAATTCAAACATGGGCAAATGTTTTTTTTGTATAATTCAGCTCAGTGCTGATATATTGAAGATTCGTGTTCGCACTGTGCGAGAAATAGCAGCGTTCCATCTGATATGGCCGTGATGCAACAAGACAGACTCGGGGCCTAGCCTGTTATTACAGAGTGGGGGGGGGGGGATGGCCACAGATAGAGCTCGTGATGGAATGACAGCCGGGAAGGAACAACCAAAAGAGAGATGGAACGATAGACGTGGTTGTGAAACAGCTGCACAAGTTGGTGAGTAATGTAACGATAGACGTGGTTGTGAAACAGCTGCACATGTTGGTGAGTAATGGAACGATAGACGTGGTTCATCATTGGACCTCCTTTGCCAGTACCAAAATAGAATAATAGGGAATTTCCCCTTTTTTCTGGCAACAAAACGGAATCCGTTTTACAAGGACTCATGTCTGCATTAACCACAATACTTGCAGTCAAAATGCAAACAAAAAACACACACTGATAATATATGTATTGTCCTTGAAACTGATTGGTCCACACCAGAGACAAATTTCTTTAGAGCCTTGTCTCAATCTGGTCAAGCACCAATAGACGTGGTTGTGAAACAGTTGTACATGTTGGTGAGTAATGGATAGATAGACGTGGTTGTGAAACAGCTGTACAAATTAGTGAGTAATGGAACGATAGGCGTGGTTGTGAAACAGCTGCACATGTTGGTGAGTAATGGCACGATAGACGTGGTTGTGAAACAGCTGCACAAGTTGGTGAGTAATGGAACGATAGGCGTGGTTGTGAAACAGCTGCACATGTTGGTGAGTAATGGCACGATAGACGTGGTTGTGAAACAGCTGCACAAGTTGGTGAGTAATGGAACGATAGGCGTGGTTGTGAAACAGCTGCACATGTTGGTGAGTAATGGCACGATAGACGTGGTTGTGAAACAGCTGCACAAGTTGGTGAGTAATGGAACGATAGGCGTGGTTGTGAAATAGTTGTACAAGTTGGTGAGTAATGGAACGATAGGCGTGGTTGTGAAACAGCTGCACATGTTGGTGAGTAATGGCACGATAGACGTGGTTGTGAAACAGCTGCACATGTTGGTGAGTAATGGCACGATAGACGTGGTTGTGAAACAGCTGCACAAGTTGGTGAGTAATGGAACGAGCACAGTGTGAGTCAGCATCATAATAACAATGCACGATACCAGCAAGCCACGCAGAGTCTCAAGACCTTGTTTTTAGGAGGGTCCTGTATTGGGATGTTTGGCCAATGCCATCCCTTAGCATGCATGAGGAAAGCAGGTGACAAGAGCCATGAATGCGAGGGGATATCACCAAAAGCTCTGTGCAGATCGCTTTACAGACGCTCTCCTGGTCCCCTCGCAGAACCGAAGCCACAACGCCGTGGGATACTCAGGCAGTCTCCCATCCGAGTGCTAACCATGCTAAACCGTGCTTAGGGATGATGACAGCAGTCAGGATGCTCAGCGTGAAACCCTTTCTCAACCCACTGCTGGACGTGGGCCTCCGTCATCGGCATTATTTGACCATACTTCACCACGCCGGTCAGTGCGGGTCGGACAAGGGCGGACGCGAGACCCCAAGGCGGGTTCAGACATCACTCGAAAACTCAGGTCGCGAGGGTTCGCGGCGGAGCGCCCTAACCACCGTGCAACTCCAGAGAGACCCGGAGCGCCGCGAGGGGCAGGGCGGGAGGGAGGACCTGCAGTGGACGACGACCGGGCCGGCCTCCGGCGGGTTGAGGCTGCGCACGCGGCGGATGAAGGCGAGCAGCCCCGTGGCGTAGTAGGGGACGCCGTGGTCAGGCCAGCCCGTGAAGTGGAACTGCTTCACCTCCTGCACTTCAAAGTATCCCGTCTGCACGCGCGCGGGCGACACACAGCCACGGACCCGTCCACCGCCGAGCGCCACCCAGGGAGGGGATGGGGGGGGGGTGAGGGGGGTGAGGGGGATGGGGGGGGGGTGTGAGGGGGGTGAGGGGGGTGAGGGGGATGCATCGAGGCCACCTGCGCCGGTGTCTTTGAACATTCCAAAGACGCCCGATGGAATTATCGACCCGTTTTATGTGTGTGTATGTGTGTGTGTATGTGTGTGTATGTGTGTGTATGTGTGTATGTGTGTGTGTATGTGTGTGTGTATGTGTGTGTGTATGTGTGTGCGTGCGTGTGTTGGTCGCCTGAAAGTGGGCGACCTGTGCAGGGTCACGCTTCAGTTCTTGTTTTGAAAAATAAAACCGAAATGCGCTGTGGAAAAAAAAAACACGATTCCGTGCTGGGTGGTTTGAGAGCATCTGACAAACTGCGATGTGGTGCGTGCATGCGTGCGTACTCGTGAATGCGTATGTCCGTGTGCATTTTTTATTCTGGCCATACCACTCACTCGTGCGCTGTCCCGACCTTTTCATAGATGCCTCCCCTAGGTCAAGAGCTTGAAATGATTTGCCGATGCTTTGTGTAAAGATCAGCACTGGGGACACAGAAGTTATCGGGAGTGGAGCTGGAAACACCTAGCCCTTTGTGCAATGTGCTGGCCTTAATAGGTGCTCACCAACAGCTCTTGCCTCAACAATCTATGTAGGCTACAGGGGGGATCTTAGCATTTTCCTTTTTGGGTGTGCATGCATCTGTATTGAGAGAGGTGTACACTGCTTCACAAACCGAATAATGGACCTGGCTTCCTGAGTTCAATTTCCAGTCACAGACGGCATCAGTGACGGGCTTATCTTGACCTGTTCTGGGCCTCCCCGAGGTCAATTCGACCTTAATCGAGCGCCTGGTGCGGCATGTAAACATCGCCACTGGCGAGACTTCGCAGGTGGCCGTCCGTGGTACGGGCCACATAACCCCCCTTGTTTGCTGTGCCGGCCTAAATAGGTTCTCACAAATGGCACTTTCCCCAGCCAGTGTATATGGCTACACGGAACATCTTTGCCTTTGCTGAGTGTATGTGTGAGTGTGTGCAAATTGAGTGCTGTTTTTATATGCAAAGAAGTAATTTTCCAAGTCGTGGCCTTGGTCGATGTTCGCAGCATTGTGCAGTTGCCTGCCGAGTTATTTACTTATTATTTGTGTGGTGCATTCGCAGCATTCATCACCCATGTCAAGGTTTTCATCATTGTGTCGCCGCCTGAACGCAAATACCCCTCTTCACTCTATCTGCACTGAGAGAGCTTTTGGGGGCCTCCCAAAAGGTGAAGTAGTTTTAGTGGATGATCTAAATTGGAATTGGCTAAATCTGCCGGCCGTGGCCACAAATTTTGCAGATGTATTTAACCTGTTTCAATTAATAAATGTTCCCACAAGACCCAACCTAAAAAATCCGGGAGAGTCATCTCTGCTTGACGTCCTATTGACAAATGCCCCTCACAATATCGCACTGACTGGTGTTCTGGGTAATAACCTTAGTGATCACTCCTTAATTTTTGGGATGAGATCATCAGCCAGACCCAAAGCCCCCTCTAAATTAGTTGAGAAGCACTCTATGAGACACTTCAGCACTCAGGCATTTACTAATGATGTGCTTCACTCAGATATTGACAAGGTCTGTGATATCCCCAACCTGACTACGGCTTGGGAGACCTTCAGGCACACGTTTCTCCAAATTCTTAACAAACATGCTCCGTTGGTTAGATTTAAAACTAAAGGCAACCGCCCACCATGGTTTGATCCTTTGATTACAAAGCTCATGAAAGCTAGGGACAAGGCTTGGGCATGTGCTCAGAAAAGTAAATTGATCAATGACTGGCTAGAATACAGGATTTTAAGGAATAGATGCGTAAAAAATCAGGCATGCAAAAAAATGCCTACTTTTCCTCCACTCTCCTGGAATCACGTGGAAAAGCCAGGATTTTCTGGAAAACAATCAAATGTATCGAAAAGGCATCCAAAACAGATAATCTGCCCGTTGAGCTTAACCGAAATTGGGAATATTTTTCAGATCCCAAAAAAATTGTTGACAATTTTAACCTTCATTTTTCTGAAGCTGGTAATCTTTTTGATAATGTATTGGGAGTCACCCATGCTCATGCAATTTCCTACACCCCTGTCCAAACATTAAACGAATTTAGTTTCCAGACAATCCACGAAAGTAATGTTCTGAAACAACTGTCCTACCTCAAAGGGTCCTCCTCTACCGGAGCAGATAATATTCCCGTCTTTGCTCTACTAACTGTTGGTCACCTACAGTAATATACAAACCTATAGTCCACATTTTCAACCTGTCCATCAAAGCAGCATCAGTTCCTCTAGAATGGAAACATTCCTATGTCCGTCCACTTCACAAAGGGGCCCTAAAGATTATCCAGATAACTACCGACCTATCTCAATTTTGTCCCCGTTGATGAAAATTTTTGAAAAATTATTGAACTACCAAATTAGCAGTTTCCTGTCCACCAACAATCTACTACATCTAAAACAATCTGGCTTCTGGAAAAAAGACAGCACCACATCTGCTGCATTAGACTCTCTGAATCACATTGACAGTAACCTTGATAATAAGCAGTGCTGTGCCTGTCTTTTTCTTGACCTGTCCAAAGCTTTTGATACAGTAGACCACAACACCCTGCTTAGTAAACTAAGTTGCCTCGGTTTTTCCGAAAACGCAGTAAAATGATTAAAAATTTACCTCTTTTCTCGCACCCAAACTGTATTCACAGATGGTTGGAGGTCAAACAGTGTTAAGATAACAAAAGGGGTTCCACAGGGTTCCATCCTCGGCCCCCTCTTGTTCTCTCTACATGTCAATGACTTGGGCACTGACCTGGATCATTCCAGGGTAAATCTTTTTGCAGATGACACGATACTGATTACTGCTGGCCGCTCTCCGGATGACGTGATTGCTAAGCTCCAGGGTGATTTCAACAAACTACAACACCAGCTAGTTGCTCTTAAACTAGTCCTGAATACCTCCAAAACCAAGGTGCTATGCTTCTCACCAGGACTAAAGCAAGAAGTTATTTTTCCCCAATTACATTCCTTAAATAACTATCAAAAAGAGCAAGTCAAGATCTATAAGTATCTCGGGGTCATCCTGGACTCAAAACTGAATTTTGAAGATCACATTGATTATATTGGTAAAAAGACAAAAAATAAAAATTGGTTTTCTGTATCGACACAAGCACTGCTTCCCCCCTATGTTCCGTTTGGAATTGATAAAAGCTAACATACTGCCTCTACTTGATTACTGTGACATCGTATATAAATCAGCCCCAAGTACTGTACTGAAGAAGCTTGATTCCCATTTATCACTCGGCCTTAAGATTTGCATTGAACTGCTCATATAGGACTCACCACTGTTATCTCTACATTGGGTCAAACTTAACATCTCTTAATGTTCGACGGCTTGTGCACCAGATGTTATTTATTCACGATGTACTTACAAAACAATCCGCAGACTACCTGCTGGATCTCCTCTCTGTTTCAAAGAACAAATTTGACCTCAGGTCTTCGCTCATTTACCAGCTTCACATTCCCTATTGCCGTACAAAAACTGGAGGAAGGGCCTTTGCTATTGATGCCCCCAGGGTCTGGAATGCTATTGCCAATAAACTGCAACTTGAATCACTACCTATGAGATCTTCACTCAAAACTGCTCTAGAGGAGTTGTATACCCCTAGCTGCCACTGCTATTCAGTTGCAGCGGACGACCGCTGCAAAGTATTATCTTCATTTTGATTTAGTGTGCTGATCTTAAAGGTGCATTGAAAAATGTGATACTCCGACTGATGCTCCTGTTGTTGTGGAGTGACTCATGCAGCCAGCTATGGCTCTAGGGCAGTGGTTCTTAACCTGGGTTCGATCGAACCCCAGGGGTTCGGTGAGTCGATCTCAGGGGTTCGGCAGAGCCCCCGCCACGGAGGTCCGGACACACTTGAATTATTGTGTAAATTTGTGATGACACACACGGCCCGCTTGGCCATCACTGGCTGCAGATGATCATGCTACACTGCTTGGCCAATCAGCGCTGCGGGGAATTTAGTGCGTACTCAGTAGTCAACGTGTGACTGTTGTTGTCATACGTCGTGTGATTTCTTTAATATTTTATCCATACTAACTATGTCGGGCAAAAGAAGAAAGTGGTCGGACGAATATGTACAACATGGATTCTCATGTATCACGGAACGTGATGGGAGTGAGCGTCCTATCTGCATGATTTGCAACGCCAAGTTGAGCAACTCTAGTCTTGCACCGGCAAAACTAAAGGAACACTTCTTGAAGCTGCATGGAGATGGGGAATACAAGAACACAACACTTGCTGAATTCAGGGTGAAGAGAGCCAGATTCGATGAAAGGGCCACTCTGCCTGCTCTTGGATTTGTACCTGTTAACAAACCGATCCTGACAGCATCGTACGAAGTTGCTTACCTGATCGCAAAGCAGGGCAAGCCACACACCATTGGTGAAACACTTGTGAAACCAGCTGCATTAAAGATGGCGAATCTGATACTCGGAACAGCGGCCGAAGGTAAATTATACCAAATTCCCCTTTCAAATGACACCGTCAGTGACAGAATAGAAGACATGAGTAAAGACATCTTGGCTCAAGTAGTCGCGGATCTGATTTCAAGCCCGGCAAAATTCAGCCTTCAACTCGACGAAACCACATACGTTTCTGATCTAAGCCAGCTTGCTGTTTTTGTACGCTATGTGAAAGACGACATGATAAAAGAAGAGTTTTTATTTTGTAAGCCTCTTACAACAACGAAGGCAGCCGATGTGAAGAAGCTTGTGGATGACTTCTTCAGAGACAACAATCTTTCATGGGATATGGTTTCTGCAGTTTGTACGGACGGAGCTCCAGTCATGCTGGGAAGAAAGTCTGGTTTTGGTGCGCTAGTAAAGGCCGATGCACCACACATCATTGTGACGCATTGTATTCTGCACAGGCATGCGTTGGCAACAAAAACCTTACCTCCAAAAATGACAGAAGTATTAAAAACTGTGGTGGAATGTGTGAACTATGTGCGAAAAAGTGCTCTGAGGCACCGCATCTTCAGTGAGCTGTGTAAAGAAATGGGCTCTGAATTTGAGGTACTTCTGCTCCATTCTAATATTCGGTGGTTATCCCGGCGACAGGTGCTGAATCGTGTTTTTGCCATGCGTGTGGAATTAGCCCTGTTTTTGCAAGAGCACCAACACTGCCATGCAGATTGCTTCAAAAATCCTGAGTTCATTCTCATTTTAGCGTACATGGCTGATATATTCGCAGCTCTCAATCATCTCAATCAGCAGATGCAGGGTGGTGGAGTCAATATCATGGAAGCGGAAGAACACCTGAAGGCTTTTCAAAAAAGCTACCGTTATGGAAACGACGAACAGAGAACAACAACTTCGCAAACTTCCCGCTTCTGGACGACTGTGCAAGTAAGATCGAAGATGTGTCTGGAATCGGAGATATTTCTGTATCCACGGAACTGAAGCAAACAATTGCCACGCACTTAGATGAGCTTGCAAAGTCTCTCGACGGATATTTCCCTACAAGAGAGTCATATCCAGCATGGGTGAGACAGCCGTTCACGTTTGCTGTTGAAACAGCAGATGTCAATGATGAATTCCTCGACGAAATCATTGAAATTCAGCAGAGCCAGGTTCAACAGCAACTCTTCAGAACAACAACGCTCTCAACGTTTTGGTGTCGACAAATGAACAAGTATCCAGTTATTGCTAAGAAAGCCCTGGATTTTTTTATACCATTTGTTACAACATATCTTTGTGAGCAATCCTTTTCGAGGATGCTGGACATAAAAACGAAGAAAAGGAACAGACTTTGCTGTGACAATGACATGAGAGTGGCACTTGCCAAGGTGAAGCCACGCATATCTGAACTGATCTCTCAAAGGCAACAGCAGAAGTCACATAGATTTCCAGGTATGTAATTTGTTGTGAGTTTATGCATTGTGTTGGTTTTATTCTTTGAACAAGGTAATGTTCATGCACGGCTCATTTTGTGTACCAGTAAAAAACATATCTACGTCTTGAATTTGAAAAAAATCACATTTTATTTTTCACTAAAGAGGGGTTCGGTGAATGCGCATATGAAACTGGTGGGGTTCGGTACCTCCAACAAGGTTAAGAACCACTGCTCTAGGGTTTGGTGTTACATGTTATTTATGTAGTTTATTGTTAAACATTCAGTCACAGTTCCTATGATCACTGTCACATTGCTTTTATGGCTTTATTTTGGTGATGTCGAAAACGTTTTTTGGTTTGGCCATGTTTGTTTGTTGTAGTACGGAGTGAGACTGATGGCTTTAATCTAAGTTGTCTGGTGGTTGTTGTTGTTTGACTTGCATCCCATTGGGATTTTTGCACACAGCGTTGGTGTACGGTGCTTTTTTCAGGAATATTTTGCTGTTTTTTTCCTGGATTTTCTGTTTGCACAGTCACAAAGTCACTTTAAGATGTTTTCTTGTTCATGTTTTTTGTTTTTGTTTGTTGCGGCTGCACCCGATTCAAGAGCCGAATGGCTCACAGGGCTATACCAAATAAATTAAACTGAAAACAGAAACTGAATCTACATAGAATGAATATCTGCAACGGTTCCACTATTCAAACCATTATGCAATCATCACTCACCGCACACGTTCAATGCAGGCAGCGTGCATGTGTATAATAAACACAACATTGTCATGAACACATATATTGCATCATAAGAGGGCAAGACTTGAGCCAGACGCCCTCACTCGAAGGGATGATGGCCCACTGTGAAGACTAATCATGGAGTGGCGGACAAGGAACGGAATGGAACCGAAAAGACCCCCACCTTGGAGATGGAGCGATGAAATCAGTTCACGTGGAGGTGCTAGGGAGATGCTTTAACGTTGCATGACAGGGAAAGGTGTCAGTGGCCTGGGGAGGCCATCTATCAATGGCACATGATGATGACAAACCCTTACTAAATCCGAGGACATTTTCAGGAAGGTGCTGCTGCTGCATTGGGATGTTTGACACATTCCCATGAACGAGTTGTATGGCTTCTGGGGTACCACACACAGACACGGACAAAAGGGTGACACTCAGAGCTGTGCAGAAAGAGAGTACAGAATCCACTGTCGTGCTGCCAGATCCTCATCATCTCTGGCTATATTACCAGTGACGTCCACCAATGATGAACCAATATTTATCTGCATTATTTCTTTATCAGCCATCTTATTCTCTAAAAGTGTATATGTGTTTGTGAGTGTGTGCAGGTCTGTATATACAATATTGTGCAGGGCATATTTTATCCGTAGTCAGTGCAATCAATTTTAAAAGTGGCGAACATGCTGCTGCTACGCTATGCTCTAGCGTGGGATTTTATCAACTCAGCGAGGCCGTTGTTTTTGATGCTCAAATCGCTCCCACCAACAGTGTACCCTGTTATGGTTGGCACATGTAGATGGAGTCAACATTGGGCTTGCATTCTCACTGCAGCACGAGGCTTTGGGAATCTGTTGCACTAATTAACTGCACCAATTCACTTCGTCCAAACGACCCTCTGAATAAAGTACCAACATTATGTGACTCGACAACAATAATTTAGAAGGGGGAGGGGCTCATCCAGCCCCCTCCAGACACCCCCCCCCCACCCCATCCCACCCCATCCCAAGCTACGGGGCTGACCCACGCCCACGTGGGCACCGCCGGCCGTGGACACAGAGCGTCGTGGCTGCTGGGACACGCACGCACACGCACGCACATGCGGACGCACATGCACACACACGCACCCTCTCCACGGTGAACGTGCGGATGACGTATTCGGCCAGCAGCTCGGTGTGCACGAGCGAGACGGTGAGGTCGCCGTGCACCTGCTCGTCCTCCGGCCAGTACTTGTAGCACTTCACCTGCGAACACAGAACGCGGCACGAGCGCTCGCACCGCTTTGCCGAGGCCAAGAAGTAATAGAACGCTGCCATCGTACCTGTTCTCGGCAACCGTGATTTGAATAAATAAATAAACAGATAAAGCCGCACACGGTCTTTTGGTACCGGACAGCGGAGCCCCAACCGTGGCTGCGGCACAGAGTGGGGGCCTTTGTCGACTGGGGCGAGCGGTCTAATGGCCGGCAAATGGGAGCCCTTTGGACACTTTCCATCAACCACGTCGCTCACCCTAGCGCCGCGAAAACGCGAGTTGGCCCCAGTTTCCTTCAGCTGGCTCCGTGCGCGCCCGTCTATCATCCAGCAGTGGACTGACAAACAGCTGTCCGTGCGCATGCAGCCTAACGCCACGTTCCGTAGTCAATGTTCCAGCTTTAGATGCTTTCTTTCTGCTATCCCTGCATGCCTGTGCCATGCGGAACCCTCCCTCCCCATAGCAAGCAGCCAGCTGGCCTCATACAATCAAGCGCGCTCCACTGCGTGGCATGTTGGCACACATATAACGTGTATTAACCTCTTTTCACTGATGCATTCCAGCCATATGCAGTGCGCGACCCTCCCGGTACGAGTGGTTTTTCCATTGGCTATATGCCGAGCCGAGCCAGAACCAAACTATGACATCTGCACCTGGTCCAGGGCCAAGCAGGGCCAGTGGCCTGGTTGACGAGGCTCGTTCATTGCTCGTGATATCAGTAACATGTCTTGAGTTTTGGATTGGGACAAAAAAATTGGTGGCACCAGAGCCATGGCCCTGGCACGGCTTGGTTATACAGTGGAAAACGAAATACTTTTAACCTGCCCTGCCAATGTTCAAGGCTGTTTCCTTGAAGTAATCCAGCCTGGACACGTATTCCGCGAGTTGTGGTAAACAAGCTTGTATATTAGTTTCACTCTGCTTTCGTTGAGGAATTCAGGAAAGCATAACTCTCTGTGGCGTTTCCGTGCTGTACCACACGCTGGTGTCGGCACGATGTCCGACACTTCGCCAAGGATCTTTTGGTCTTCACAATCACAGAAAATCCCAAAGAAGCTCCCCACGTGCCGAGCGAAACGTCGGACATCGTGCCGAACGACACGCGGCATGATCAAAGCACTCGTCGGATGGCTACGCAGCGGTCATGAAGAAGAGCGCTTTGGGTTGCGATCGTGATCCTCAATCACAAAAGCATGTCGGAGTGCAGGAGCGCGGTGTGCTTGGATTCAAAGGAACCATGAGCCATGTGTTAAAATGACCAACATCGAGCTGGTGAACGATTACACTTTTTTTTTTAAGGATTATCGTGAAATCTAGCAACACATAACTACGCTCGACTGCCGGGGCACTTCCATGGAAAAATAAAATGATGTTCATTAGGGCGTTTTAGGTTGACTGGATATTAACTATAAACGAGGTGGTGCCGTAATCCGTGAAGAAAAAAAACAACATTCCGTGCTTTCGGTCAACTTGGGTCTTAGCAGTCGCAGATCATCTTGATATAATCAGTCGTTTGCGATACTCATCATCACTGCTGGCAATTAGCTGTAATCACCGGTCGCATTTGCGCGCGTCTAGATTTTTATGTTTTCATTTGTTTAGCTTACTTCTGTGCGCTCGGCACATAACGCGCTGCCCCCAAATGATTTGCAACACAATGCAACTAAGTGGGGGCCAGTGCGAGTCAAGAGCTCACCACAGGAATTAGAAAATGACTTTTGGAGAACACGCGTTGAGAATTAATTGTTAAAGAGCAAACTGAGTTACAGAATGTATTACGCACCACCACCATTACAATCTCCACTGCAAAGAAAGCTACCGGCTTTGTTTGAACAGCTATGCCGAGGCCAATACAATTCAATCAACGGTGCTGCCAATTTGTTTACAAAAAGTGGAACATTATATCTGTATCAAGGTAAAGATGCAGCCCTGGCACTGATTCTTTGCACCACTGCTGCAGGAAGGGCATCCACGAGGGGGAGCTCTAGAAATCCCCTCTGGCTACAAGTCCTGCGTGACCCCACCATGCAGGAACTGCTGACATCACTGACCATGGTGTATCCGTTCAAACTGCCGGGTGGACAGGGACAGGAGGCATTTAAGAACCTTGCACCGTTGTTTCAACTGCCGTGCCGGGAGATCGAACAGAACGGATTTTAAGTCCATTGCGCTAACCGTTGCACCGCCGTGGCAGCGTCCGTAATATCCGCCAAGCGATCGTCCGCCGGTCTCGGGCGAGCTTTAGACGAGGCAACTCCGGCGCGTCGCGGCCGTGCGACTCGCAAGGCCCGCGGGGGTGCAGGCGGCGACGGCGGCTCGCTGACCGCGATCGCCTTGCAGCCCCAATTATCCGTCAAACTCCGAGCGAGCGTCGTCAGGTTTAAACAGCTCCAGCCGCAGCTGGCAATGATCTCTCTCAGCGGCTGGACAGAGGCGTGCGCGATTAGCTCCGCTCGTTCAAGAGTTCCTCGGACAAAAAGGTTAAGGAGCAGCCCTGCAATTTCCCGCTCACGCCCCTGCTAGCGGAAAAGCCTCCACTAGAGGGAGCGCCAGAGAGTCCCTCCAGAGAGCTTCTCTCGACGGTGTTTGGTCTGCCTACTTTCCCAGATGTCTTGGTACAAGTGGAATACCCACACTTTGCCACACCACGCGTCACCTATCAGTCGTCTAACTGTTGTGTACCCAAGTATACTGCTGTTTGGACAGATGCAGTGGGGGGGGGGGGTTAAAATAAATTGGCCTCGTATTATAACTGGCAACCATTGCGAGTTTCAGTTTTGCATGATGCCATGGCAGGATGTCACGCATGCTACACTCCAGAAATTGTCCAGCGACCCCCAATTAAATGCAGACCCTCGTAAACAAACTCGACAGATAAACGACAATAAATACATTTGGGTAGCGTGACATGTTCTCTGCCAAAACATTATCTTGGCAATGCTAAATAATTTTCCCTCATGGCAATATAAGCAAAGTGAAATGGAAGAAAAGGCGGCTCTGCACGGGAGAGGCCAAGGAGCCGGAAGGCCGAGGCTGTACTCACCCTGCCAACCTCCACCAGGTTGGTGACCATCACGATGCTGGCCGATTTCTCCTGCCACACCATCCGCCAGAAGTCGTAAACCGTTTCTTGCATCGGGCCTGCACAGACAAAGATCCCCCCCGTATAGATATTCTTGGTTCTTTCGGTAAAGTCACGTAGAAGGGAAACAATACAATAATAATTTAATCAAAATCCCCCCACGTATAGTCTCAACAGACTTTCTCAAGCAAGTGCTGCTCGTGAGAACCAATATAAGGCACCACGGAACCCCAGGTGTTGGTGGCCAAGCACCACCCCCGGCCACCTTTGTCTCCCCAGTGCTGATGTTGATACACGGCACCATGTACTGATTTGAGGCCACGTCGATCTAGGTGAGGCCCAGGATATTCACTACCCAGGATCAGGTCAAATATTCGCTAATGTTTTGCTATGAGTGGACCTCGAACTCGGGTCACCAAGCTCCTAGCACACCGCGCGAACCACTAGACTACAACTCCACACGTGCACAAAGACACAGATCCCCCGTAGAGCCTCAATAGACTGTTGGAGCAAGTGCTGTTTGCGATCGCGCGCACACACACGCATCATATATCCTCATGGACACACACATGGGGGGCATTGTTAGCTCTCTTCACCTGTACCTTTCTGAGCTGTGAGTTTCTCGTGCTGTGCGGCAGAGATTCGAGCCAGATTGATTTGGCAGCAGCAGCAGCAGCAGACTCTGCTGTAATGAGCAGGGCAGTATCCGTGATGAACCAGGCTTGCCACTGGATATTATTTACGGTTCAGCACTACACCAATTTCATTCCGCGACTTCATTCCGCGAGTGAACTGATAAAATATTGTCGTGCGATCTGTAATTTGATTTTCAAATTATTGCTATTTAAGTGTCACACATACACCCCGACCACATACATACTATATGTGTAAAAGACAATTACTGCTATCCTTCTGTTTGCCTTGGGTCTAACTGCATATGCTGTTAGCGAGTGCCTATTAAGGCTTGCATGGCAAGAAATAGGGGTGGTATATCCGGCTCAACAATCTTTGCTTTGCTATCTCCAGTATATGTTTGTACTCATTTAAGGCTGAGTCAACCTAGGAGAAGTCAAGGACAAGTTCAGGCAGCACTTGCCACAGAAACGAATGGCTAGCAATAGATTACCGTGTAGAATCCATTGTTCAAACACCTACTTTGTGTATACATACACAAAACACAAATATCCCCATTTCGCCTTTAACAAATGTTGAGGCAAGTGCTGTCAGCAAGCACCTGTTAAGGTTGTCACAGTATCCATTTGAGTTGGTGTGGCCATTACCATGCCCAACTGTCTCCCCAGTGCTGACGTTTACTCACCACACCAGGTACTGATTAAAGACTGAGTCAACCTGGGAGAGATCCATACCAATCTCTTGTTAGCGGTGGCATGGAATCACAGTCGGGCTGCTGGGTTCACAGTGCAGTGCGTTAACCACTGCGCCACCGCTCCCCACGTACACACAAACGCACACACGCACACAGAGGCGGCAGGGTAATATGTCTCTCACTCAGGAGAGAGGAGAAACTGCAGAGCTATTTATTATTGTAATAACTGGTTGTGCAACGATGATAAACCTCACGTCACCCTTGGCAGAGGGCTTAACAATTTCCTGCCAGAGCCACTAAAACGTCCCAGCCACTCGGGCAGCCGCAGCCGTTCAGATGCCGTTGTGTAATCTCCGCAGGGACCCCCGCATGAGTGTCTTGCAACGGCAGATTTCAATGTTTGCTCTCTGATCCGGAGAGGGAGGTGGTGTTGCTATTTTTTTCGTTCAGTTATTTGATTTTTTAACCAAGAATGTAAATTTAGTCACCATCTTGGATTTTATTTATCTCGTGGACGGCAGTCGGTGGAGTTCTCGTCGCTTCTCGGTCGCTCTCTTCGCGTCGCCGACCAACGCAGCCAAACATTCAGTCACGTGCTCTTCGTTGTCAAACGCTGGTGGAGGAGCGTGCAAATAAATGCTTATCCCACGCTATAATCAGCTCAGACAATCAATGAGCTCAGTAAATCATCTTGCACACATATGTAGCTAATTGCCATGTTTGGTCTTCCTCGGCGCACTGCAGCCTCTCATCTTCATGCCGCCCCCCGTTGATTTCGCATTTGTCACGGTCAGCCACGCTTTGGTCTTTCATGGGCAGCAGTGGCAGTCGTCTCGTCGCGGTCTTAACAAACTTGTCCGAGCCCAACCAGCCAACCTCACGCAGGGACCGTTTTTAAAGTAGGGCAATATAAAAAAAATCAAGGTTGAAGGAATTGCGAGCGAGTAACGCCGCTCCATGCGTCCGTCTACCGTGCGTTCCGCTAGGCGACCCATGCGGACGAGGGACCGCTGTGACGCCCACCGCGTCGTCGTACTGAACTTCTACGCCAACGATGTTGGACTTGGCTATAAGAATTAAAAGGAGGGGTTGAGCCTTTTTAAATCGAGGCTAACCCCCCCCCCCCCCAACCTCTCTGAGGCTACAGAGGCTGCTGCATCTCGAGCCCCACACACACAGAGAGAAGGGACCCCTTTTGTTGTCGCCTTGTTCACTGTCGGGCTAAGTGCTGTGAGTGATCTCTGTGACACAGACACTCTCTCTCGCACCTTTGTATCCACATTTAGTTCTACTTCAGCAAGCTCGGAGACCAGAATCCGTGGCAAATAGTCGAGGTTAAGCTGACAAACAAAACACTCATTTCGTCCATTAATTTCGCGTCGGCTGCTGGGGTTGCCCCTTGGCTTGGTTTTCCCAGGGACTTCCACTGTTTGAGGTAGCAGCTGTTGCTGGGATATCTATAAGTCTTCCCGGGATTATTGTAAATCTTGTTTTTTGTCAGTTGCGTAACAATCCACCGATGGAGACAATGCATTTACATGCAGGATACCACGATAAATCCTTGTCCTTGCGCTATACGTCCCAGATTGTATCTCAGAGGTGGCAACACTTTCGGCGGCTATGCGTTTCGGTGTATCGGGCGCCATTTGCTACTCCCAGGAGCTTTGAGGCGGCTTTTCTCCGGCATCACCGGGACCACGGCGCGGGAGAGGGAGGGCGAGAGCCAGACAGGAGCCGCCGGCACAGCGCCGCCGGCACAGCGCTGTCAGCGCACTAACACCGCACCGCTGATTCCCCACCCCCTGGATGCACACAAATTAGAAGTGAGCGTGTGCGATACTCACCGCCGAAAATGTATTATTAATTTCTGCTCGATCCCCGTTACATTAGCGACGGTATTGTTTCCATGAACCCCTTTACATCGTGCACTTCCATCACCTTCGCTAACTTATTTTTTTCAAAAGCGCCAACGTCATCCGATTTGAACGAGGGGGCCGACGCGCGGCGAGGCACCATTGTTTGCGATTACGAGCCGCTCCGTCAAGTTGGCTCTGTGCACGGAAGCCCACTCCACTTCGAGCTTTGTTTATCCGGATGCTCTGGTCAAAAGAATACTTTGTCAAAATTGTTGCACAAATGTGCGTGTGCACTTTTAATTGCGGAAGATGCCAACGAATATCTTTTGTCACAGAGTGTAATTGAAACATGTAATTGCAATGCAACGAAGCAAACAAAGAAGGATATCAAGGTGGGCTCACGAAAAGTACGAGCGAAACAAAGGCACATACGAGCATCTTGTTCGCTCGTTGAATAGACTAATTATTACATGAATAGAGGACACAGGAGCTGCAGAATGTGTACCTTGGGCAAATGTTCATTGGGATCAAACCCACCACGAGAGCAAGCCTTACAAAAAGGCCCTCTCGAGCGTATTTGGCCTCGTAGTGGACAGGCCCCACTACACGGGGCTTGCCCATCAACTCACTGTGTTGCACTCATTTATGCTGCTGCTGAACAGAGGTGGCAGGATGATTTAATCACCTGCCCCGTTGTTTCAAGTGGCGAGCCGAGAGATAGAATTGAACCGGTGCCCTCTGGATTGCATGTCACAGTGTGCTGACTATTGCAGTCGAGCGGCATTGAGTGGGAAATCCAAGACACCATCAGAGGACAACTCACAACACTCATCTCCGCTCTGCTGGTTTGCTCTCATTTGTTGATGTTTGGATAAAAGTCGGAGATGTCCTCATTAAATGTTTATTTTTGCCTTTTCCTTTGGTACTACAGTGAGGGAAAAAAAGTATTTGATCTCCTGCTGATTTTGTACGTTTGCCCACTGACAAAAAAATGATCAGTCTATTATTATAATGGTAGGTTTATTTGAACAGTGAGAGACAGAATAACAACAACAAAAATCCAGAAAAACGCATGTCAAAAATGTTATGAATTGATTTGCATTTTAATGCGGGAAATAAGCATTTGACCCCTCTGCAAAACATGACTTAGTACTTGGTGGCAAAACCCTTGTTGGCAATCACAGAGGTCAGACGTTTCTTGTAGTTGGCCACCAGGTTTTCACATATCTCAGGAGGGATTTTGTCCCACTCCTCTTTGCATATCTTCTCCAAGTCATTAAGGTTTCGAGGCTGACGTTTGGCAACTCGAACCTTCAGCTCCCTCCATAGATTTTCTATGGGATTAAGGTCTGGAGACTGGCTAGGCCACTCCAGAACCTTAATGTGCTTCTCCTTGAGCCACTCCTTTGTTGCCTTGGCCGTGTGTTTTGGGTCATTGTCATGCTGGAATACCCATCCACGACCCATTTTCAATGCCCTGGCTGAGGGAAGGAGGTTCTCACCCAAGATTTGACGGTACATGGCCCCGTCCATTGTCCCTTTGATGCGGTGAAGTTGTCCTGTCCCCTTAGCAGAAAAACACCCCCAAAGCATAATGTTTCCACCTCCATGTTGACGGTGGGGATGGTGTTCTTGGGGTCATAGGCAGAATTCCTCCTCCAAGCGCGGCGAGTTGAGTTGATCTCAAAGAGCTCCATTTTCGTCTCATCTAACCACAACACTTTCACCCAGTTGTCCTCTAAATCATTCAGATGTTCATTGGCAAAACTTCAGACGGGCATGTATATGTGCTTTCTTGAGCAGGGGGACCTTGCGGGCGCTGCAGGATTTCAGTCCTTCACGGCGTACTATGTTACCAATTGTTTTCTTGGTGACTATGGTCCCAGCTGCCTTGAGATCATTGACAAGATCCTCCTGTGTAGTTCTGGGCTGATTCCTCACCGTTCTCATGATCATTGCAACTCCACGAGGTGAGATCTTGCATGGAGCCCCAGGCCGAGGGAGATTGACAGTTCTTTTGTGTTTCTTCCATTTGCGAATAATCACACCAACCAAGCTGCTTGGCAATGGTCTTGAAGCCCATTCCAGCCTTGTGTAAGTCTACAATCTTCTCCCTGACATCCTTGGAGAGCTCTTTGGTCTTGGCCATGGTGGAGAGTTTGGAATCTGATTGATTGATTGCTTCTGTGGACAGGTGTCTTTCATACAGGTAACAAGCTGAGAGTAGGAGCACTCCCTTTAAGAGTGTGCTCCTAATCTCAGCTCGTTGCCTGTATAAAAGACACCTGGGAGCCAGAAATCTTTCTGATTGAGAGGGGGTCAAATACTTATTTCCCTCATTAAAATGCAAATCAATTTATAACATTTTTGACATGCGTTTTTCTGGATTTTTTGTTGTTATTCTGTCTCTCACTGTTCAAATAACCCTACCATTAAAATTATAGACTGATCAGTTCTTTGTTAGTGGGCAAACGTACAAAATCAGCAGCGGATCAAATACTTTTTTCCCTCATTGTATGGGCACTGTCATGTGCATTAAGTGGATTTCATTGGACATACATAGTATTGCTTTGGCTAAAAACAGACTAAAGTGCCAATTAAAGAGGCTTTTCAAAGAATTTAGAATGACATAAAAAAGAAGGCTCCGAAATTCATCCTTACCTAGAAAGTTTGGGCCATTCACCAGCATTGGTTGACGCAAGCCTGACACCGCTGATGAGACACTGGATGCCAAAACCAATCCAGAGTTTTCTTGTATTGAACCAAAGCTGCTGATAAGATACACTCTCCAAAAATTCCGCGTGAATGATAGCTGCTCTAAAATATACTTTTATTTGGGGATAAAAAAAATGGGAACAATGCATTTAAAAATAAATAAAATTGCACCCACAGCCAGTGGATTGTCTCAAAACAATGGAACAAATGTAAAAGCAATCGCTGAAAATGAAAGAACGCACGAACATTACATTCATTACGGAGGTATGATGAAAATTGCAAATGTTGAATGCGCATTACGGCAGCATTGTTAGTCATCTCATCACAAGTTGCACGACGTACGTCACTACCTTTTATAGAATTAAAGTAAAAAAATCATTAATTCGCAGCACGAATGCCAACCGCCCACAATTTGTGAGTAAAATGTCAGGCCATTATATTTCATAAAATACACTCATTTGTGCACGGAACTTCGCCCATTATTTAATTGAATACATCTGGAAGCACGCGCAGTGGGGGGCGGGGGGGGGTGACAAACGGATTTTTTTTGCAAAGCGGATTCGAATTATGCCGGAATAAAAAAAAAAAAGCCTTTCTAAAATAACTTACTATTTATATTTTTAACAAGAACAATACGGCCATAAATCTCAGACGACACAAAAACGAAAGTAAAATGGGGTATTGATCACTCATCAAAATCTCTACGACGAACACACGCGGGGCAGCGGTGGCATCAACAACGACGACGACGAGGAGGAGGAGGAGAAAACCGCCGCTCGCTGCCCTGCGCGGCGCCCGGAGCTCGCGGCCCGCGAAGCCTTCAGCCGCGTCGGGGGTTTATTAAGCACGAGGTAATGGGCCATTAATTTACAGCGCTGCTGCTGCTGCTGCCTGCTATGTACACCGCGCCTCTCAGCAAGCGTTGGGGAACGGAGCCCAGGGTACTTTTAATACAATTACCCCGCGCGCATACGCCGCCTGACTGCTAAGAGAGGGCACTGCTCTGCGGCAGAACCTCATTATAACCGAGTGGAACGGAGGATAAGCTTTCAGTTCATTATAAACGATTTCTATTGTGTCCCCACCCCGCACCCACGCACTGCGAATTATGCAAATTGTTATTTGCCGCGGCCTAATGTACACATTTTGTTATGTCGGTGTGTGCCGAAATACGGACCGAGTTAATAGGCGGTGAAAAGACCGAGGCTTTTGTCAGGTTGGGGAGGGGAGCAAGGGGAGGGGGGCGAAGGAGCGACGGGAGAATGGGGATCGGGAATCGGAAATCCTCTGTTGTGACCTCGATCCCAAGGTAGGGCAAGCTTTGTGCCACTGTTTCAGTACGGGTGGAAAGATGATCAGCAATATGAGTGCACGTCCATGTCAGGGATGACAAGCCAGCCAGTGGATGGCTTCAGGTGAATATCTGAAAATCTGCCGGCGAAATGATGGAGGCAGGTGGTAGCGTTACTACTCTGCGGCCCGTGGTTTGAGATTGGTGATCGCAGTCCCACCGTGGGATAATCTCAATAGTCCATCGATGAAGAAGATTGCCACGCATCTGCCGTGAGACGCCTGTGCCACTGTTAACCTCGTACCACAACACCCAGGTGCCGTGCCACTCATGACCGCCATATTGCTTGTCGTGGCACGGTGCAGCATACAACACGGGCCTTCTGACACTCCAAGGCCCAAGTCCAACATTGCACAACACAGCTAAGTGCTGTATAGATTCCCAACACTTCACAGTTGCAATAACATCTCCATGTTTTCCCAAGATTTATGGAAAAAATACTTTGAGGAGGTAGTCAATTAGATAGTTTAAGAAATTAAGATAGAATGAAAAGAACGGGGCTCACCGATGATGATGATGATGCGGCTGATAAAGCAACGGAAATCAAGTGGAATTGGGCAGCACTAGTTATGAGAGCAGCCGACGAGAGATAAGAAATTAAAAGAACTCCGTTGGAGCAGAGACTAAGAGAAGGGAGGAGAAGAGGAAGGAGATAGCGGCAACAGCGGCGGCAGTGGCGGCAGCAGCAAGACAACATCACAGAGGTCGGAGGTCACGACCGGACAGGGTGGATTGGGGAGAGAATTGGGGAGGCCTTCGCCCGGCAGTGGGGAGTTACTGGGCGACGACAACAAGAACAAGAGAAAGTGCAGAGAAAACCCTGGGCTCGTGCCGCCATCATTTCCGCGTACCTTGCGTTGCGACGTACTGCCGCGGCCTGTGGTAGCCCTGAACAGAGACAAACGGAGACCTCACAGTCAGCACTGAGGCAGCAGCGTGAGCGAGCAACGAGCATCCCGCCCAGCACCCACGCGGCAGCACGGGGGGAGACGCGGGCAATTAGCAGCGCTGACACCACAAGGTGCCGAACCATAATGGTTACATGCTTACTTGTCTGTTTTTTAACGTAAGCAAATTGTGATACCCGCGGAAGCGACAATAAAGCAGAGTTCAGCGATTAGGCAGAAACGGCTGCGGCGTACATCAGTGTCACGAACGCTTGTTCCCATGTAGGAGCGCTACCATTGTGGTTTATTATTATTTTTGTGAGTTGAATCGAGCCAGCGAGAATGGAGAAAGCGGGAACATGCGTCCCGCGCACCCCACAGCAGCCTCAGGGGGCAAGTGGCGCTTTAGGGGAAGGAGGGAGTCGAGCCCGCATCTCGGCGCAAGTGCGGTCGAGGCAGCATCCACATAATTGGATATGCGACGTCGTCGCTACGATCTTTTTATAAATTTGAGAACGCGCGTGCACACACGCATTCAACGGGAATTTAATTTATCTGGCGCGTCATTACATGACTTTGTTTCCGAGAAATGCGAATTCTTTTATAATTACGAGTCGAATTTGTAAGCGTGCATGATTCGTATTAATTGGTGTTCAGCGGGAATGTACATTTCGTGTTTATTTGTTGCACTTCATTTGATTTACATGAGCGAAGACACTGTTATCCAAGCGTGTTGTGAACACAGGGATGTACTCGTGTCCTTACAACGTACTACGTCAACAACAATTCAAAACAAATCTACGGCTAACTCGGAATACAAATTCAGATAATATTGCTATCGTCTAAACATATCCTCTTCATCATCGTCGTCGTTTGGTTTGTTACACAGGGTCACCTCGAGAGAGGTTGGAGGTTTAATGGGCAACTTGCCCAAGGCCTCACACAAAAGAGGGGATGGTTTTTTTCCGCTTTGAATTAGCGGCTGGCCCCGCATGCCATTCCGACCTGGGCCTCTATCTCCGGGCCTCCAGGAATATTTGAGCGGGACTGACGTTAAACATGCCAGTGGGTCTCCTGGGCGTTAGGGCTGTGACGATGCAATCTATTTCCAAGCTAACGATTCGCGCGCGCGTCACAGTTCCCGCGTCTTCTACGCGCGTGAGCTGCCCGTGACGTGAAAGGAACTTGCGTCGATGAAGTTGGCGTTGATGTAGTCGGAGTGAGGATTGGCATCCAAGGGCTGCAGCAACACCCTGGAGTGGTCGTCTGGGGGAGTGAAGAGAAGCACGGGGGAGGGGTCATGGCGTCATTGATATATCCAAGGTAATGCAAGTCATTTATCCAGGCACGCTTCGGTGACTCTCTAGACCCTTCAAGAGGGCCCTGCAGTCGGATGTTTGGCCAATGCAATTTTTGAGGAGTGTTCTGTGTGGGAGGAAACTCGATTACCCAGAGAAAACCCACACATGCAAGGGTTTACAATGGCAATACAATTTGTATTTATATACCGTCTCAATGCAAGCAGATCTCAAGGTGCTGTTCCACGCAGTGGGACATGACCGCTCTGGGGAAAGGAGTTACATTTATTAATTTATTTTATAAAGATAAAAGGACAGTCAGTGATAGGCGGAGGAGAAGAGCCTGGAATTGAACGGGGAGCAGATGGGATCATGAACCCACTCCCATCTCCTGGCCAAGGGGTTTGAGAGTTTCACAAATGTGTACGTGATCCACTAATCCTTGGCTCACAAATGCTGGGCACCAGGCGTGTGCATCGCCATCGTGAGATGTGGAAGCTGGGAAGATTGAGAGCGATGCGCAGGGTCTCTCCGCTGGCAATCCCATCGCCCTCAAGGATTCAATTTTTAAAGGAGGAAATTATACCTGGGCCGATACGATGCTCAGCGGCCACATTGTGGGGATCGCATTATTATTATAATGAACGTGAGAGGCCACACGCCATTCCAGCAGATGATGGAATGGCGTGCGGCCTCTCGCGGTAGGACGGCCCAGAACAATTACCGCAAACTAATCAACTTTGCAACTAAGCCACGTGGAAATGCATCACACCCACGTGCACTTTCTCATGTTTTAATTAATATAAGAGCCGGCCACTTTGCCGTCGTCGTCGTTGTTGTTGCCATTCAGTAAACGAATGACAAAGCAGCTGCTGAGCAGTGCATTGGGTGGCCTCCGGTGGGTTCCCGGCGCCACCAGCCGGGACTCACAGGCGATGATGTTGCCGTAGCGGTTCTTGCCCCGGTTCTCCTCCTTCTTGGCAACCTGCCAGGGCGCCGACTGCCCGTCCAGGAAGCTCTGCGGTGACGCCGCAAACGCACCACGGCCTCGCGTTAACGGGGCGCCGCTCAAAACGCGGGGGGAGCACACGGAGGACGGTCGCCCTCGCCACAGTGCCAAAACAAAACGCTACACGAACATCTCACGGGACCGGAAGAATGACCATATCGTCCGGATTATGACGCACCCGTCTCCAGGGGAGGAGCCAGGGGGGTGACAGGGGTGACATTCTGCGTATAAGTGTACGACACTCGGTCTGGCGGACTCCGTGCAACTGCATTGTCAGAGCGTGTCGCCAACCGATGGCGCCTAGTTCAACAGCCTGACTCTCTAATCATTCTTGAAATAAAAATTTGTTGAATGTCACCCCAGCCTGAAATCCTGGCTCCGCCCCTGCCCGTCTCCCATGCGTCTCATTATTCGGTTGCTGTGTGTGACCAGATTTGTACCGCTTTATTGACACCGGGGCACAGGCTTGGGGTATGTCTTACTTTCGAGCGTCTTATAGTTTAGATAATATGGTGATAATGTAAATGTATTGTCTTGAGTGGTATGTTGTTAAGCAATTGACAAGAAACTGGACATTTAATACGATCTTGGGAACACCAGGACAGGTGGCGACAGCGGACAAACCATCAAAGCTATCGTGGCACCCATGTGAGACACACACACACACAGTCACTTCTGTGATCACACTTGGGCATTAGCAGCTCAGCCACTTCTGTCACTGAACGAGCCTTCTGGCAGTGACAGAAGTGATGGCGTGGCTGTGTGAATGTGGCTGCCCGCCAAAGGCAAATGAAAGTCCTATTAGACTCTGAGTACGGGGAAAAAGGTTACACGGCGAGCGAGCAAGAACAAGAATGCAAACACCGGGGCTCTGACCTCGTACTCCTCCTTGAAGCCGCAGCCCTCCGTCGTCTTCATCTGGTTCATGTGCTGCAGTAAGTCGGCCACGCGGATCGCCGTGCGCATCTGCGCCGGCGGGTACATCAGCTCGCCGGCAGGCACCGGCGCTGGCCCAAGGCGGTAGCCGGCATCTTTGGCACGCCCGCCCGCGTGGTAGCTCCCCTCCGGGCCCTGCTGCTGGCCCGCGGTGCGATAGGCCGCCTCGTTGGCCGCCTGCCCCGAGCGGTACGCGGCGTCGTTGGCGGGCGGCGGCGGCGCCCGGTACGCCGCCGGGTCCGGGCCCCGGCCACCGGCGTGGTAGGCCGCGTCGCCCGGCGCGGTCCCCGCGCGGTACGAGGCCTCGCCGGAGACCTGCGGCCCCCGGTACGCCGGCTCCTTGCCGCGGCTCCCGGTTTGGTAGGCGGACTCGGGGCCCGGCGCGTGGCGCCCGGCGCGCGCCGCGTGCGGCAGCGTGTGCGCGCTCGACGTGACGCTGGGCGGGAGGCTGTGGCTCCCCGGGTCGAGCAGGATGCCCGAGTCGGAGAGCCCCGCGTGGCTGTCGTCTGCAACGAGCGGGGCGCGACGGTCGGCGCGAGAGAGGAGCCGCTGTGCATGCCGTGTGTACGTGCGTGCGCGCGCGTTCGCGTGAGATGTGCGTGCGTCCATTTTACACGGCAAACGTAAAGACGGAGCTCTGCAATTGCTCGCTTGCTGGACGCTCGCATCATAAGTTGTGTTGCTAATCTGATAACTGTGTTTCTATAAGGTGTCATTATATCCAGCTTCCACTGTAATAGTTTTTAAATAATAATAGCCCGAGCGGTATGTTTGGATTTGTAGCAGCATTGTTTAGTGAGCTTACCGATCAAACTCAAGGCAGACCTTCGCACGTCAGTTTAACTTAACCTTGCCACGGCCGTTTTTGACCATTCTCGAGTTGCACGCGTTGCGGTGGCACACAGGCCACCACCAATCATTGCCGGGGACAAGGCCACGTGCCAATTATTCAGGTTTTTAATGAAATACCGTAATTGAAAAGGATTTGGTGCTTTAAACGTAACATAAAAAGCCAATAGGTAATAAAAATGCATACAAAACAATGCAATTTAAAAGCTTGGGACGCGTCCGTGGCCTTGCGCTATAATTCTGATGCACTGCGCTCGGCCGCTGAGATGAGCAGTAAAACCTGTGGGGGTTTTACTGCGCTTGGAAAATGACGCATGGCATGGTCAATGCAGCAAGGCACTCTGCCTCAGAAGCATCGGCGGCATCAGCAGTAACACCGACCATCAGCAGCCGCAGCAGCAGCAAGAGGAGCATGAGCGGCATCAGCAAAAGCAACAGAAGAAGCAGCAGTAGGAAGGGTCAGGTCACCCCAGGCGCACACCAGCAGCACTCATGCCCGGACCTGAAGTTGGTTTCCAGACCAAGTTATGTTAAATCTGCCCAACGTCCTGGTTTGGCTGGGACGGTTGCAGTAGATTCAGAAAGGCCGTAGTTCCAGTGTATGCCCCCAAAACCTTTTGAGAACATCAGGATGTTGTCCTCGGTCTGTGTCCGGCAACGTACTTGACTCGCGATGCAGGCAAAGAGCCGGGCTACCAGAGCCCGATTTAGTCTCAAGACTCGGGAGAGTCATACTTGAGATGTTTGGCGAGTGCTGAATGCTGAACAGAAACGTGCCGTTTACGCATACTAAAGAGGGAATCAAAAGAGATGTTCTCTACGTCTCCTGCCAGATGGTTTCCCTCGTTTAGATGAATTTATCAAATCGGGATGAGTGACAATCTAAAGCTTGTGTCGTTTATATTTGACTTTTGAAAGCAATTCACGGAAGGCTCTTAAGGCAAGCGCAGTGGCGAGCCCTGGTGTCGCCCATTCGCGAAAAACCAAGTGGAGGATGAAATGTAGAGACGTCACGAGGCCTCTCGCTCGGCCTGATGGAGGGAGGAACGCGCCGGCGCTGCCGGTGCCGCGACTTTCATTGCCGCCGCTCATCCCCAACATCCTCAGCGCAGCGCCCATGCCGCCGCACGCGCCAATCACACCAGGACATTCACGAGTGGTGCCAAGCGATTCATTTTGTAAAAAAAACTAGAAGATTATAAGTGCTGTACTTAATTTAGTCGCCACAAGGGATGATTGGCCGATGATCGAGAACGACGATGATGGAGCAGCAGAGAAGGCGTAGAATGCATTCGAGAGAACTTCCTCTGAGGAAATGGAGTGATTATATAGCCGCTGATAATAAGCATGCCCATGTCCAATTCATCGACACCCGCCATGAACAATCCACTGCTGGATGAAGGCCTCGCCAAGCTGTCGGCCATTTCTTGTGTATCTCTCCACGCTTCTCTGCGCACTCTTCAGTTTTTTTGTGTTTGCGTGTTCATTGCTAATGACCACGTTTGTGAAGCGCACGTCATCGACGGTAAGTACACGACGATTACCAACGTGCCTGAAGAAGTGTTTAATCAGTGCGCACTCTCTGCTGTGACAACACGCTTCAAAAACATATCTGACCGGGGAGATATTATTTATTATTCATTTCCGGCTGTGTAATATTAGAACACTTTGGACAACCGTTGTCACAGCGGTCTGCTGAATACGCTCGGTGCCGCACGGAGATGCGTCAACGGCGCTCGTTGCATAGTTAATTACCCACGTTTTATACCCGGTGCGTGTGGGCGGCACGCGGCGCGACTCCCACGCGGGATTGCACGTCTTCAGCCCAAGTGATTTCCCAGCTTAGAGAGCATCGAGTCCACTGGTGCTCATCTAAAATTCACGGCCTTGAACCAGTGGTGGAAATTCCACATTCCTATGGTGGGGGTGAGTCAACCTACAAGACAACCACTGGTCGCTTCCCCAAAAGGTGGGTGGATTGATTTTATCGACCCAGGAAAGATGTTTAGGCTAGTCAATTCCCCAACAAGGAGTTGAACCTGCAACCTTCCAATTGCGAGACATTCGCTCTACCACCGAGCAACCCGGCCGGTCTGAAATGCCACTAAGACACCTCCCAAAATAACCAAATCATTTGACCACCACTCGCTACTGAAATTCAGTCGCAGGCAAAGACAGCAGCATTCACACGCTATAAATGGTGAGTCGTGAAAATAAATAAATAAACGTACGTGCTGCATATATAGTGTACCTGTTTACATTTCAAATGCTATACAAAGGGTAATTTTTTAAAGTGTAAATAACTAAAGAGAAGTAAGCGTATGGGTTTGAAAAGTAAACATTGGAGAAGTTTGGCAGATTCCTTCCCTTCCATCCGATCCCAATGGAGGCCTCTGTTGCTCAACGTTTTACCCTTCTCCACGCAAGGGCTTCCTCAGTCATTATGACCGACATTTCCCTTCGTAACTTCCTCCGCTGGCAATATGAACTTGTCGCCAGAGTGGTTTCTCATTATTAACGATTTCCCTGAAGTATTTATACTCATGTAGTGACTGTGATTGTCACTGAGTGGTGCCGGGCTTACGAAGCCATGGCGGATAATGTGTTGGCATTACGTGTAGCCCGCTTACTGGGCGTAGTACCAGCCCTGGTGGGGCTTGGGTGAGCGCTGGTCAGCGCGGAGGCACCGCGAGCAGCGTGCGGTGCGGGCTCCCGGTGAGGGAGCGAGAGGGAGCGTCAGCCAGCCAAGGTTACGTTGGGGCATGATACGCTGGTTGACCTGCTGACACGCGACCGGATGATATTGGAGGGGGGCCACCGGTGAACGGGGGCCGCTGGGCGGTCACGTGGTATAAAAGAGCTCTTGGGAGCCTTCAAGAAAGAGCTCGAAAGATCTGGAAGGTGGGCGGGGCGAAGGGCGGAGCCAGCCCCAGCCTAGGGGGATATAACGAGGGCCCCGTGAGGAGCTCGGCGTTTTTCGTGTGCCGGTGTTACGAAGATCCACGTCAGGGAGAAGAAGCCTCTAGCCATGCGGTCCGGGACCCAGCTTGTGGTCCGGGCCAGGATAGCGAACCGTGTCTAGTTCTGCCATAGCGTGGCTAGATGGGTATTCGATACCCGAGTGTCCATTGTGTGATGTTATGTTGAAGTTGCTTAATAAATAGTGTTGCTCCCAAGACAACATCTGCGACTCAGTTGAACTCACTACATTAATGTAGTGGCCTCGAGGGGTTCACTGCGGTGTAGAGACAATGCCGAGTGAGGGGTGGTACTGTCGCTGAGAAGGGGGTCGTGTGAGGACGTGACAGCAGATGAACCCGGGAGGGCACGTGACCGGACGAGGGGGGGCAGTGGGGCCCCCAGTCGGGGGTGAGAGGATCACGTGGTGGGGATCCAGAGTCCCCACGAGGGTTGTAGAAGGGGGGGCATGTCCATGGGCAGAGCCGGCCATGCCAGGGGAGTAAAAGCGGGATCCCGAGAGGGATCGGGGCGTTCAACTCTGGGAATGAAGTCGCCATCCTCGGTCCTCGGTCTCCGGTCTTCACGCGTGGACCAGACAGCCAGCTAGCTGTCCTGGTCCGAATATACAATTGTCTCTCCACGAGTGTCAGTTTAGTTAGTCGTGGTGGTCACCACCCTATGCTGTTATCCTGTTAGAGTTACCCATTGTGTTAATTAAACGTGTTGCCTTCAAGTACAAGTGTGTGCCTAAGTTAACACACGACACTTAGACCCAAACATTTGCACGAGGCACGCGAGCGGCTCCCGTAAAACTGCGCATCAACAATGAATGTTTCTGGCGTCTACGCGAGTGCACGCGACCCACGTCGCCGAGGGACGCGACATTCGACCATTGTGGAACCGGCGGTGCAGCGGGGGCTCGCGTCGGCCCCGGTGCAATGAAACATTTCCCGTTCAGAGACGTCTTGGAGGGTGGGTCCACGTTCACCGCTGAATCTCGGAACGCGCGAGCTGTTAGCATGAAGTTTATTTTTAGAGGCATAGCGCTACTGTTTTTAAAGACATTGTACTCACTGCGGAGATCTGCAGCGAAACGACTGCACTCTGCGATAACTGGTGCCAAACTGTGCCACACGCCCTCCCGCATGGTTTTGTGGGAGCCTCGGTACCAATGAAGTTATTTAATTTTAAATTTTCTTCCGAATCCATTTGGAATCGGAAGGAAAAAACTGATTGGAAAGGGTTAATACGTTGCCTATCCCTGTCCAATTTTTATCTGTCTTCCCTGCCAAGTGCCTGGGCAACCTGCGGCTCACAGGGCCCTCGTACAGTTGCACCGCCTGCACACTCAATAGTTGTGCCACTTTATGGAGGTCGAGCGAGGAAATGTCGTTGAGGATGGGAATATCACGTGCAAGATGAAAATGTAGTTCGTGCGGAGGGCAAGCAAGCGCCGGCGCTCCTCCATAGCTACGCCGCTCTTTGGGACTCGGCGTCCGTCCATGGGAAGCTCGCAGCACGTCGCCCAGCAACGATTGAGCACGCAGCGGCCACCGCATCACGACGTCGACCGCCACACGCAGCCTTCCGCGAAGGCCGAGCCAGCACGAGCGTTTATTGCCGGCATCTCATATTGCCCTGCAGCAGTTTTGCCTCGGTGTCAACTCAGCACGAGGGACATCAAGACCCAGCAGGCAATCAAGAGCGGACTCTCATCCCGCAATTCGTGGATAATTGTTAATCTCCGCCCATGGCGATGGTTTCTCCATGGTTAAGCTCCACGAGTGTGCGTGTGCGTGTGTGGTTTTTAAATGACTACGAGGTACATCTCTGTAGTAACAAAGGTACGGATCCTTGTTGAGAAGCTGCCCTTGGATTCAACGTTGCCTTCCAACTCAACCGGTCCTGATCTTGTTAATAATTTCTGATTTTGTCACACGGTGATACTACGTCCAAATTAAACGTTCACTTTTGGAACTTGCACATGTAGACTTGGGTTTTGCTCGAATATAATATTGGATTTTTCCGCTTCAGTAAGACAGATCGCTATAAAAAAAGAGACTCGCAGTCTCAATGGTCCCTCACCTGGCCATACATGAACTTTTCTGTCTCCATTCAAAGCACTGAATGCCTTCCCCCCCCACCTACCCTCATGTAGTCTACAATTGTGTAAAGCGTGTTGAGATGCGGCTGCATTGAGACGCCGTATACATTGTTGCTGTCGAATGCGTTGGCGAGTGAGCCAGTGAATAGAAACCGAACAGACACATTTAGTATGTGCAGTGCACTCGGATTCACAAACAAAACACACGACGGCGTTCGTAGCGTGCTACGGTGGGAGTGGTCTTCACCGCAATCTTGGTCAATTATGGAGAATGCGGCGGCGCGTGCTACCGACCGGGATTCCGTGGTGTGCCCGTCAGGCTCGTGACAACGGTGTAATAACGAATCGCATTAACCCGCTCCTCCTAATGCACCTGCTCTCAAAAGCCCGGGCCCCCAAATCAAATCACAAGCCAATGAAGCTGGCCTCAAATCAAATTGGAATCCAAATCCATCTCCTAATTGATCCCATTTCACCACCAGAATTTTGCCAATTCCAGAGGGATAGCGAAAGTGAGTGTTGCACCTCAAGCACAAAGAGGGCTTAGCCAGCAGCTGCTTGCTGGAAGCATAACAGGAATTTGCCTTCAAGATTCCACCACAATATTGATTGGGCGCGAGCCAATTGCTTTTAAAACATATTCTGAAGAGATCTGCGCAAGTCGCTGTGCGGGGTTATCGGTGGGCCCTGCTTGCGTTTTGCAAAGAAAACCTGAGGGGGCCCCAAACAGCTCAGGAAGACCTGAGCTCAAGAAAATCAAAGGGTGCATGAAACATCAGCTTAAATTCAGATCCTAATGAACATAAAAAGACAATATAACGAAACTACTTAAACTCTCTGACCCTATGATATCTCCAGCTCTCTTCTCGTCTCAGCAGCTCTCTGTCTCTTGTCTTTATCTCTCTCGTTTCACGAAGATTCCGTCTCACCAGTACGTCTCGTCTCATCTCACTCCGGCTTCATTTTGTCCAGGCTTCTCTCGTCTCACTCCATCTCTCTCTGTGTGTGAGTGTGTGTGTCAGTGTGTGTGAGTGTGTGTGAGTGGGTGTGAGTGTGTGAGTGTGTGAGTGTGTGTGAGTGAGTGTGAGTGTGTTTGAGTGGGTGTGAGTGTGTGTGTGTGAGTGTGTGTGAGTGTGTGTGAGTGAGTGTGTGTGCCGGGAAAGGTCCTGGCAAGTATTATTCAGCATCGCCTTGCCAGGCACGCTGAGGAGAGGCTTGCGGAGCCCCAATGCGGTTTCAGGAAAGGGCGGTCCTGCACAGATGCCATATTTTCTGTCCGTCTGCTACAGCAGAGGTGTAGGGAATTCCAACAAGACCTACATCTCTGCTTTATTGACCTGGTCAAGGCCTATGATACCATCAGTAGGCCTGGGCTCTGGGTCGTTCTTCGTGCTTTTGGAGTACCTGACCCTCTGCTCACGATCATTAAGGACCTTCATGATGGTGAGCGGGCCCGGGTAAAACTACGTGGCCGGGAGTCAGAGCCATTCCCTGTACACCTTGGGGTGCGACAGGGATGTTCTCTGGCTCCCACATTATTTAACATCTATTTTGACCACGTAGTTCGTGAAGCCTTCAATAGCTGTACCAGGGGAATCTCCATATGGTACAGATATAATGGGAGGCTGATCGATGCCGGGTGCGGTCAAGGGATGGCTCCCTATTGCTCAACCACGTTATGTATGCTGATGATTTGGTAATAGCTGCTCAGTCAGAGGAGGTGTTGGAGACGCTGCTGCTGAGACTGGAGCGTGCCACTAAGAGGTGGGGCCTTACCATCAGCCCCACCAAAACTAAGCACCTGCCTGGGTATTTTGTACCATCGGACACTCCACCCCCACAACTCCCAATCGGTGATGGGGCAGTTGTGGAGAGAGTGGAGAGTTTCCCATACCTGGCCAGTGTGCATATGACTGGCTCCAGTTTAACAGCAGAGGTCTCACTCCGAATCAGTCGAGCGGCAATATCTTTTCATCGGTTGCGTAACGCTGTGTGGAAGCTACCTGGTCTGTCGCTCCGCACTAAGCTTCAGGTCTTCTCGGCCACGGTCATTCCCTCCCTTCTCTACGCTTGCGAAACGTGGACCCCCCTAATGGAACATCTTCGCCGGTTAGAAACATTTAGGCTGGCCTGCCTACGATCCATCCTGGGTTTAACCAGACTGGATTGTGTGAGGAGCTCACAAATCCTTGAAAGATCTGGGCAGGGTCCCATCGATGAGCTCCTCCGGCAGGCAAGGCTGCGATGGCTGGGTCATGTAGCCCGCATGCCCAGCCACCGCATGCCGAAACAGCTTTTGTTTGGCCGGATTGAGGGGGCTAAGCGGGCGCGGCACGGGCTAGAGAAGAGATGGAGTGATGTGGTACAGGAGGACGTGGAGCTGAGTGGACTTGCCGATGACTGGTACCAGCGGTGTCAAGATCGGCCTCTGTGGAGGAGGCTCGTGAAGGATGCTACTCGGCAGTTGGAGGCAGTCGCCCTCCAACAACAACGGAGGGTGGAGGAGCGACGCTCAGAACAACGAGCGGAGCGCCGGGTGGCTAAAGCACAGCAGGTTGGCACAGTAGGGGGCACAGGTGGTGCATCAGCCAGTCATCTCAGTCAGTCGACCCGTGGCACCTGGGTCTGCCCCGTGACCTCCTGCCAGCGGGCGTTCGACACTTCACGTGGCCTCAGGGTGCACATAGCCTGGCACAAGTGTCGTGGTGACGTCACCGCCACTTAGTGGCGAATGGCGGTTGTTGTTGTTGTTGTTGTGTGAGTGTGTGTGAGTGTGTGTGTGAGTGTGTGTGAGTGTGTGTGTGAGTGTGTGTGAGTGTGTGAGTGTGTGTGAGTGAGTGTGTGTGAGTGTGTGTGTGAGTGTGTGTGAGTGTGTTTGAGTGTGTGTGAGTGAGTGTGTGTGAGTGTGTGTGCACTGAGCCCGCTGCACCGAAGCGTCTCTCTCAGTTTAACGCCAAACTACAGTCCCCAGCTCGACGGCGCTCGGGGCTCAATACAAAATTAATTGCACGCGAAACCGCGGTCCCCTTTCTTCTCTCCTTGCGCCGACGTTAGCCACCGCTGCGGCTGACATTACTCGATAAGACGACTTTTGTTGCGTGGTACCCCGACGCGGGGCGCTCGGAAGGGGAGATTGAACATTTCACGGTTGAACATTCGTAGTGACACAACCTCTCTTGCCTCGATACCAGAGCCCTTCACCGCAGCTGCACCCCAACGAACTTTACACTCTCTTTCACAAGCCTCGTCTGTGCGTTCTTCCTACAAGATCGTTCGTGACGGGAGCTGTCGCTCGTGAAAGCTGTGCCCTGGGGACCCAGCGCACTGCGCTAATTTGAGGTGCTCCACGAGCGAATGGTTGCCGGTGGTTACCGGGTGAATTACGGACGGGACCTACGAAGTTCGTGCACCCCCCCCCCCACTCTGTAACAGACAAGAGGAGCACCACTGCTCTGCGGTCGTCAAATCTACAGTGGCTACCGAATCGGTGTGGAGCCCACCGCTCGTGCGCTGGCTGTACTCGCACACTCCATCCTCAACACAATCGGCGTCTATGTCGCACGTCGACTTGGAGGTACCGAGAATTGTGTCCGAAGTTGTGGATGTTTCTTTAATCATATTTAAACATTGTAGGGGTGTCCAGAGACCCATGCCATGTACCGTGCCTGGCCCCACTGGTGCACCACAGGCAAGAGTTCACGGCGACAGCCGGGGCTAAGGGAGAGGCGCGGCGAGTGATCCATCTTTGCACGAAAATTGTAACGGGCACCTGCCTTGGGCAAAAGTGATCCGGAAACTCTCCAGCTAAGCAATTATACACTCCTTGCAACAGTTGGGGCATAAATAAGCAGTAAAATAATTTCACAGATCTTTGTGAAGCCCTCCCCATGCGGCTGACCATATTTCATCGCTCTGGTCAGTGCGAGTTGGCTAAGATTGGGGAGCGGGGAACAAGGCCATTCAGATGTCGCTCACCACTGATTGTTAGCTGCCATGGTCGGGAATCAAACTCAGGTTATTGAACTCGTGGCGTGGTGCACTCACCGCTGTCCAGATGCCCCACTGTCTAAACCTGGAGACGGCTGCCCCCATCACTGCCGTCTCTCTATGGTCAAAGCTTCCACTGTGAATGCCGCAATCATCACCCCCATCGTGTGGAGAGAGAAACCCCCACAATATGGGACATAAAATACATTTTCTCCCCAAATTCTATTCCGCTTATGCCATCGGCCTCACACAATGCGATCAAGCAATCTCCATTCAGAACGT
The DNA here is from genome assembly GCF_048934315.1 of Petromyzon marinus. Taxonomy (NCBI): domain Eukaryota; kingdom Metazoa; phylum Chordata; class Hyperoartia; order Petromyzontiformes; family Petromyzontidae; genus Petromyzon; species Petromyzon marinus. The sequence continues at coordinate 987,219 of NC_133689.1, read as the reverse complement.
TGCTGCGAGCAGTGCATCGTGAGCTTCAAATTACAGGCAAACACGTGTAAAAAGCGCACAATCTCTTGTGCGCCTGCAAAACCCATCGGCACTTTCCAAAGAAGTGCGCTATGGTACTCTCGTCTTCGGCCACCATCAAAATTCATTGGAGCCAATGTGACCAACTGACAGCGGCAGTGACGGCGTGATGGATAACTGTGAACCGGTTTCACCCTCATGAGGACCACTCCACAGTTGTCGCTCACTGCATCACTGCAGTTACCATCGGTCGGTCACATTCCCTCAAATGTATCTTGATGGTATTTCATTATTTTATTCTCATTCTACGTGACTTTACCGAAAGAACCAAAGAAAACAAAATGTATACTTTATGGTGGGATTGTTTAGTAATTGGTGACTTTGCTGAGGTCATCAACTCACTTCACTTAATAAGCCAGTTCGTCCCCACTCTTTTTGAGGCTATGGGTGTTTATATAAAAGTCTATAGGTCTGTATATACCTATGGTTTTATACACAAGTCTAACAGTCTCTTTGTGAGTCAATGGGTGTCTGTGTTAAGGTTATTGGTATCTAAGTGAGTTTATGAACATCTATGGGTCTATATGCGAGTCTAAAAGGTCTATATGTAAATCATTGGCCATTGGGCTGAGACCAGCAACTGCCCACACTTGATCACAGCTGGGACCTGGATTCAAGCCCAGGGTCTCCGTGGTCCTGGCTTGGTGCTCTCACCCAACATGAATGACTAATTTTTCATGTGGTAGCTGCATAACAACAATAATAATACAATCACAGTTAAAATATACCACGGCTTCCCTCTGCCAATGAGACCATGTTTCCCGTGTGTTCCATGCTGGGCACATCCAATAGGGCTGATTGAATGGCGGTGGGGGGGACGAAGAGGGGGGGGGGTCTGCACGCCCGATGCGACGCAAATTTTCGTGCTCCAGACGCGCCTTCAAAATTGATCACCGAGAATTGACTTTCAGTTGGAATTCAAACCGCGGCCAGGCCAACTGTTTGCCTATAGGCAAAGGTCACAATATCGACGATAAGTTGCAGGTGTTTTTTTTTATTTTGAGGCAGTGACGTGGCCTCAACAAAACGAGTACCACGCTGCGTGTCAACGCTTGTCGGCGGCTAGGTTTGATCTCCCGGCGCGGCAGTTTAAATGACAGGCACGTTTCTTAAATCCGCCCACCTCTGTCCACCCAGCAGTACACCACAAGTTTATGGATCAGCAGTTCACGTGGTGCGGTAAAGCGTGGCTACTGCCGCCTCTTGGAGGATGTCTACCCAGTGTGGAGGAGGAGGTCAAAAAGCCCTCTCGAGGGGCCCTCCAGAGCTCACTTCTGTGGAGACCCTTCTGCCAGCAGTGGCGTGAGTAATACATTGCAGGGCTGCACCTTTATACATTTTATGTAAACCTACTGACAATCACCCACAAAGGGTCCACATCTGGTTAACGAGCAGCTAATTAGCGCCATGGTTAAAGTTCTCAGTGGGTGCGCGGCAGCGCTCGTCGATGAGAGGTGCGGAGATGTTTCAAAGCCTCATTGCAAAGCAACTACGATGACGATGATGGTGGTGGAAACGATGTGTAACGGACGGGTCGCAGGGTAACTTTGATTCTGGTACTCACCATTGATCGTCACTGCCAGTGGTTATGACCAGCGAGGGAGGAAGAACAAGAAAGACGCCGCATTGCGGTGAGATAGTCACAGCGCTGCGCCCACGTTGGTTGCAAACGTTTGGCTTCATGGCCACGCGTAACACCATCGCACATTACATGTAAACAATACCCTATCGCTCGCACATTGATTTACAAAAAATGCTGGGAGAGATACCGTCGGCTTTAACTGAAATCATGGATAACACCACTGCTGATATGGGTCAAAAACATCACTTAACACTTGGCATCTAGTACTGATAACTTGCAGTTGAGTAATTGCTTTAAATAACATTAAAAATATATATATATAATTTATAAACTGCAGTCAACCACAAATGTATTTGCAACAAGTCATTATTATCACATAACTCTACATTGACTAAATATTGCAATTCCGACACGTGGCTTTGCGTGCCTGTAAACGTGACATCAGCAAAGAATCTCCTTGTCCAAATGTGCATGGGCCGGTAATCGTGTTTGTTAATGGCCTTGAGACAGTGGTGGGAATTCCACATTGCTATGGCGGTGGACAGTATATCCATAGGACAAAATAAAAAAAACCACGCTATGTTGTTTTCAAGCCCAAACTAAAGGGCCAAAGCATGGGTGGGAGATCGCAGTCGGATCTGTTGCTTGAGATGTTCTGAGCATTCACGAGCAATTCCTTTACGGGGCCCAGCGCGTACCGAGTCCTATTCTACTGCTTTAGAAGGACGCAGACCATGCTGTCACTGCTCTTTCTCTTGCAAATAACGGCATTTATAGGGCGTTCAAGAAAAACCCCAGACAGCAGCGATGATGATTATGATGATGACGATGACAGATTTCCAATCAATCACAAAACCAACGATGAGCAAATGAATGTGACACACGCGCACACACCGTCATCGTTCAAAATGAGTTATCTCTCTCTCTCAATGGTATTGAGCGATGCAATGGGAACAGACACAAAACCACTAAAAACCAACTGCAAGCATGTAAGTAAGCGTTTTCTACTGGATAGCTCTCACCTAAGACCTCTGTAGGTACAAACAGGTCATCGGGGACTGGCCCGTCCAGCAGAGTGAGCAAGTTAAGAAAGAAGCAGAACAAAAAGGAAGAATTACAAATGGTGTGAGCTTTTCCCGTCAGCGCCCACACCTAGCACACACACCTGTACACTCCACCGCCCCCCCGCCACACCCCCCGGCGAGGGTGGCCCCACCTAGGGGGTGCACAACAAACGGCACGCGTCACGAGAAGAAGGGAACGATGGTGTCACCGGAGCGCGCGTGGGGAGAGCGAATCGTGCGCGAGTCGTCTGGACGAGCGCTCCGTTATTACACGGACACAGGGCAGCCACCTCCTCTACAAGAGGACGATCCTCTGGGAAGACCAGGGACAGGTGGCAAACCTGGCCCTAAGTGGCCGCATCCGCCACCCCGGTGACAACGCACTCGTTGCGCTGTATTCCGTCCGCAGGCCCGAGTCTGGTCGACGCTGACCTGCCGGTGGAGTTTCAGGCAAGCCCGAGGCTGCGGATTTCATTGTCGGCATTCTCCGAGTCTAGTCAACTAAAGCAGTCGAACGTGTCTGTGAAACGTTCTCGGTTATTAAACGCGTCGTGAGGAGCGTGCAATCGCTCCCCCCACACCCCGCCACTTTATGACAGCCAATTAGTAAACCGAATCAATCTTTTTTCTGTACATACACAGCCAATTACCATGTTAGGCCTTCCCCAGTGTATTGCTGTCAATAAGAAAGTTACTCAATTATCTCGGCCTGCGTATAATTTAGACTCGATAATTTTGTCTCATCACAGTCGGTCTGCGCCGTGCAGATACAGCCACAGTAATGCCCGGTGGTTTCTGTCCCCTCAGCCTCGGCGCTGCCTAAAACAAAATGCAAAAAAAACACCCCGTTGACAAATATTTTCGTCACTAATTTAGTTAACGAGATTAACGTCGGTCCAGACGCACGCATGGCACGGAGGGAAATGTCGGGTAATCAATCGAATCGGCCACGGAGCTGCGCATAACTGACGGAGGCACCCCGGGTGCCTCCCAGGGCCTAATGATTTAAAGGTTACTCGGAAAAGTGTGCGGCAACTCCTCTGGAAGGCGCGCGCGTGCGATCCATATACGTCGAGGGTTTGCCGCGCTTTGCTGGGATTATTCATTGGCCAGAGGACACTGTTTAGTGTCACCGCTAATTTCTGTCTTGGGACGCCGCAGAGCGGACAGAGGCAGCTCTTCTATTGCAGGCGCTCGGCAACACTCGACAAAACACCAACAGCAGCAGCAGCTGCCATCCGTGTAAAGAGACGGTGGTGTCACCACAGCGCCCTTGCCAGCCTTGGGGTGCTTTGTTACATCTGGAAGGCTCGCCAACAGGTTCAGATGGTAAGGGTTAACCGACTGAGATGACTGACGGATGCTACCCATTGCACCAGCTCAAGGCACGTACAAACATACTTACACACGCATGCATGCATACATAAATATATTTCCACCAAGATAGAGCCCTTACATACACTGTAGGGCCAAAGAAAATCCCAACCAGGTTCTTGGATCACAGTGCAGAGCGCTAACCACTACGCCACCACTACCGACCATACATTTCTTACATACGCGCAGATGTAGTGACCTCGTGGACGTCACTGTGTCGTAGCGGCCCTAGAGGGGCTCGGCGTGCGAAATACTCACACCGCGGACACCACGCATGTAGCGACATCGTGGACACCACGTACATGTGGGTGTAGTAGCGGCCCTAGAGGGGCTCGGTGAGCGCTGAGTCATAGCGCTGAGTGGCACCACGCTCTGTGTGCAGTGCCGACCCCTACAGAATGGGGTGTGAGAGTGTCAGCCAGGGAACGGGGTTACTATAGGCCGTGGCACTCTGGTTGACCGCGGAGGACACGTGACTGGTAAAGTCTACACAGGGGCCCCAAGTGGGGGGCTCGGAGTGGTCACGTGTCGGGGCGAGATCCTGCTAGACGATTCGAGAAGGTGGTCGTGGCCAAGGGCGGAGCCAGCCTCGACCAGGGAGGATCTAAGCCGGGTCCCCAGAGGGACCGGGGTTTGGTGTTGCTGTTGTATCTTGAAGAAGTCTACGTTCTACGTCCTCAAGAGTCACCAACATGTGGACCCGGACCCAGGCCGGGGCCCGGTTCCGTTGTAGCTAAGTTACAGAGTAATTAGCGCAGGGAGCCTGGTGGTCAACCACCATAGGTTGTCATCTTGTTAACCCCGAGTCTTGGTATAATAAATGTGTTGCCTCCAAGAAGTGCGTCTGCGACTCAGTTGAACTCATTACGCAAATATTCCACAAACACACACAGCAAACATTTCCTGTACAGCCTACACAGACTTGCAGCAAGTGCTGTCAGTGAGCACCCATTAAAGCTGGTACGGTGCATCAGGGGGTGGCCACCTTTGTCTCTCCAAAGTGTTGATGTTTTCACACCGCACAAAGTACTCATTTAAGGCTGAGTCAACTTAGGACAGGGAATTGAACCATTTTCGTTCAGTTTGTAGTGCAGTACACTAACCAGTGCACACACCACTCCCCTCAATTCGACACGCACGCACACACGCAACACAAACACACATTCGCACTTGCGCACACATCACCGCTCCACAACGTCAGGGTCAGGATTTTAATGAAAGATAGGAGGACGTCGCGCCAAGATAAAGTAACACGGCGATTGCGATCCAGGAGGGCTGGAACGGGTCGCCGGGTTAAATGAAAGTGTGTAGACCAACACATTAACGCTGTTGACTCCATTCCCCAGCGCTTCATGGCCTTGTTTGACTCATGTAAACGGGTGGCGGTGCGCTGCCAAGTAATAGCGAGATAAATTTGGCGAGCCAAATGCAATTTCCTGTCGATTTAGCAGTCCGGCAAAAAAAAAACATTACCCAACAGAGCTGCCGTGGGGTCGCGCGGAATATTGCAGGGTTTAGGCGAGCGCATCGCAGGGCAAATATTTGCCCAGGAGCTGAGAGCTACAGGAAAGAGGAGCAAGGTATGCCCCGGCCAATATTTACATAGCGATGCACCCTCGTGCAAGTTGCCCCGTTCCATGGGTTTAAGTTCACGAGCTGCCCCGGCTCAGAAGCACGCAAAGCTGCCATCGACATTGGAAATGGGTAAAAAAAAATGTTCGAGTGCGAATGCGGCCGTTGAGTTACCACTACGTTGAGAATTCCTCGCTCACGAACCCCCTGTTTGTTTTTCGGCGTTCCCTGTTACGTGGTTAAGTTTGTCCGACCCATATTTACGTTTTAAATTTAGACAAATTAATTCTTCCAACACAGCTTGCTACTTAAAATCACGCCGAAATGAACGTCCACTGCACGATTCCCTATTAATTAACGATGCCGGCTCCATCGCAATTAGCTCATTTACTTCACGGAGCGGCACCTCACGCTTGCACATTGGGAAAATGTAACGCTGGGATTTTAATTGGGGTTCTCGAACATTTCCGTGAACCAGATTTGGGGCACTGAACTTGACCCCAAGAAAGCATGACGCGCTTTAGGTTCTGCATCCCACCACCATGTGTGTATGTGTGTTGAACGGTGGGGAGCAGTAGAGTCGTGGTTAGCGCACTGCGCTACGAACCTGGCGACAACACCAGTGACGATTATCTGAACCAGTCCTGGGCCTCCCCTAGGTCGACTCAGCCTCAAATGAGTACCTGGTGCGGTGTGTAGTGTCTCCCCACTGGGGAAACAAAGACGGTCGGGCGTGGTGCTGGCCACCCACCCCCTCGCGTGCCTTGCCAGGGTGCTTGTGAACAGCACTTGCCCCAAAGTCTGTTAAGGCTATACGGGAGATATTTGCCTTTGTTTGTTGAACTGACGTGCATTCACAACCTGCGCTCTTTGCAAGCTCGCTAACAGCGTCTGTGCAGCAGCAACGCGATTAGCCAATTACTGCACTTTACTGCCACTTAGTTTGCCCACACAACACTCAATTTAGCCGATTGCAGATGTCGCAGACGTGGCTCTTGGCGTTAAAAGCGGAACGTCGCGTCGCTTAAATCGCGGTAAAAAGTGGCTCGCCCAACGCCGCTACGCACATGCGCGGGGTCCCGCAGCACGGCCCGGACTCCGTTTGATTCGAGACTCGGCATCGACGACTCAAAGGCGCGCTGCGGCACAAAACGAGCGAGGGGCTTTGAGACCTGCCCAGAGTCGAGCGGGGGGCGGGGGGGGTGAAACAAATGAAATAAAACGACGACAAAAAGCAACAATAACAAACGACGACAAAAATAAACAAACTCAAGCACACAGACAAGCACGGGGACCCACGGCCGAATGCTGGACACGCACATGCACACATGCACGCACGCACGGACAAGCACGCGTGGGAGCTTTGGAGCATGCCGTGTGACCGGGCGAGGCGGGTAGGGGCGGGGAGGGGGGGCACGCAGGCCGGGGAGTGCACAGCGGGTGCTTCGGCCGTGGGTTACCTTGGATGAAGTATGGCTGTGCAGTTCTGCAGGAGGTGCCATGGGTTTGAATGGTGGTGGATGGAGAGGTGTAATACGCTGCACGCAAAACAAAGAGCAAACAGGGCCGGCGTTTGTGAGCGAAAAATAAGGGGGGGGGGGGGAGGTCGTGCGCGTGGGCGCCGATTCGCTCCGGCGCTCGTAAGCGCGGAGCGCACGGCGAAGCGACGCGCGGAGCGGCGAACGCCGTCGGTCAAAGCGCTGACGGCTGCGAATTAAACACGAGAGGCGTGGGCGAGAGAGGCACGCGTCCAGCGATGACAAACACCGCGACGAGGCGCGGTCTCGACACGAATGGGACCGTGTGAAACAAAACAAATTTGTAAACGTCTCGTCGTTAAATCATCACGCTCCCCTGCCTCGGTGGCTCAGCTCGTGTACTGTGTCGGATGTGGGGCTATGTGGAGCCGTGTGAAGTAACGTGGAGCTGCGTGCAGCTTTGTAGAGCGAGTGTAGATTATAGTGAAGCTATGTGCAGTGATGTGGAGTCGCCTAAAGCTGTATTAAGCTCTGTGAAGTTGTAGCTGTGTGGAGATGTGCTGAGTTGCGTGTCGCGGTGCACAGCCTGTGACCTGCAGCACACAGCTGCAGCACAACAAGCACAAGCCCATCGCCAAACAGCGTTGTTTCCCTTCAACGTGACTTTACCGAAAGAACTAAGAATATAGCGTTGTTGTTGTTGTCGTCGTTATTGTGGGGCCGACGCCTCTGCAAGGGGTTAATTCTGATTAAGGATTTTCTCGGAGGCAAAATCAGCGATCATTTGTGAGCTCCAGTGTTGACAATCACAGCTCCATGCATGATTTTTTCAAAGAATTTGAACGCATGCCAAAAAAAACCAGAACATCTCCTGAAAAGGAAACCTTGATGAGTCACTTCGGGACTCTACTCCCAGAAAGTTGAGTAATTCACGAATAAAAAGGATGAACACGGAGGTTACAGTGCAAATCATTATTCAAGCAGCCCTTCAACACCCACGATGTACTTAGCATTGCTTGGCCTCCCATCCTTGACAAATACTCACGCATTTAATCTTGATTTGAAGCTTTCGTGACTGCAGGAATCCATGCTCTTTGGTTCTTTCGGTAAAGTCACGTAGGTATAAAATAAAATAAATCACGGCATGTCGGGCGCAACACAAGCGTCCGTCATCAGGAGATGGAGCAAAGAATGTGGCCATAATAATCCACGTACAGTGAGGGAAAAAAGTATATGATCCCCTGCTGATTGTGTACGTTTGCCCACTGACAAAGAAATGATCAGTCTAAATTTTAATGGTAGTTTTATTTGAACAGTGAGAGACAGAATAACAACAAAAAAATCCAGAAAAACGCATGTCAAAAATGTTATAAATTGATTTGCATTTTAATGAGGGAAATAAGTATTTGACCCCCTCTCAATCAGAAAGATTTCTGGCTCCCAGGTGTCTTTTATACAGGTAACAAGCTGAGATTAGGAGCACTCCTAATCTCAGCTTGTTCAAATAAACATACCATTAAAATTATAGACTGATCATTTATTTGTCAGTGGGCAAACGTACAAAATCAGCAGGGGATCAAATACTTTTTTCCCTCACTGTAGCAGGTGCTGGGTGGATGACTAAACCGCAGAATCGTGAGAGACGGTGGCAGAATGATGAGAGTTCAACCAGCAAGTGGATTAACGACGGTTGATTGTTCATTTCACCGTCGTCATTATTAACACAAAAACTAGAATGGCCCGCGTGGAAAAAATGCACGTGCGCTCAACGGCCTTCTGAGAGTGCATGACCCGCTGACCTATGGCCATTGACCTGTGGGTTCAATAGGGCCGGGCTACATTGGCCGAGGTCATTGTAAAGGTCAGAGCGCACAAGGTGACGTCGCCGTTCTTGGCATCGACCGCCCAGCCGACGACGCCAGCACGGCTCCGCTTCACGGAGGCAAGGTCGTCGGCAAGGCGACGCCAGCCAACGGCGATGGGGACCACCACGACGGCCGCCTCGTTGACCTGCTAGGTATGCCCGTTGGCCTATGTAGGTAGGCCTACTCAGCACCTCGCCTAATAGGTCGACTGTTGTTGACTCGGCTGAAGGTACGTGGAACAAAGATAAAGACAAAGATCCCGATGTGTCCGACACAAACTCTTGAAGTAAGTCCTATTAGCAAGCACCGATCAAGCCCGGCACAGCGCACGAGTGCTGATGTTTGCACATCACGGCAACTACTCAATTAAGGGTGAGTCGACCTATGGGAAGCCCAGGAATGATAGTTGTAAGCCACTGATGTTGGGAATCGAACTCAGGGTTTGTATTGCAGAGCATTAACCTCTACACTCCCACTCCCGTAGGATTCTACATTTCTGCCCGGTTTTGAACAGGGGACCGTCGTCGCTTGTTAGGTGACTGCGATAACCACTGCACTACGGAAACCACACGAGCACACGGAGTCTGGTGCTGGGCCACACAGGCAGCCGTGCAATGCAACCCCAGCCTCGTTCACGCTCGCTGGATATGGAGCGTACGACGTAAACGCCGGTACGGACGTCGTACGGTCGCTACCGATGCCAGGCACAGGACCCCCCACTAGGACTTCCTCCACAACCATCGCCGCGATCACGAGTGGGACACCGAGTCCAACACCAGCTACCCAACTACCAAACCAAACCGGCACTGGCACCGGCTCCTGCAGCGGATGCTGCTATCCCAGCACTGGAGGCTAGCCCCCAATCCCATTTGTCGTACGCTTAGTTTCGTTGTTGTGAACATTACATTTTGTGCATATAGCAAGGACCGTTGGTCACTTAATTCAACGCAAACCATCAATGGAGCAATCCTTGATAGCCTTAACGATGAGGGCAGGGCAAGTGAACTAAAAAAACATATGTCACGAATATTAGCATCATCTGCTTAACGTAACACAATTAGGATTCATAATAGAGTTTTTTTGGGTTAGATCCCATGAATATATAAATGTGTCATTAAACTGCCACCACCCGACACAGCCAATTAGTAAGGTTTGTCACGTAAACAGAACATGTCAAATGTCAAATGTATGTATAATTTACGTTGATTGCCATATGAATAACCCAACCGGCAATGGATACCCATTGCAATTTATATGCATTCATTAATGCCTCCCCCCCTTCGCACGTGAAGGGCTCACAAGTAACGCCATCACAAGTATCCCTCTATTTAAGGAATGAAACAGGAGGATTTATCCACAAATCTAAATGTCACCTGATGAAGCTAGTTGTAATTACTGGCGAAACGTCGTACTCAGATTGTAAATGTTGTGGCTTGGTTCTCCAACACACCGGTGTGCTGTACTAGTACACTACACTATACACTACACTACACACTAGTGTTGTACTAGTGACGAATTGGCACGTTCTGTTTACGTAACAAACCCCTTATATATTTTATTATTTTATTGTTTCCCTTCAACGTGACTTTACCGAAAGAGCTAAGAATATAAACCCCTTACTAATTAGCTGTGTCGGGTGGTGGTGGGTTTAACGACACATTTATATTTACGCGAACTAATCAAGAAAACGAATATGATGGATGATATTGGTTGCGAAAGCCTACGTGTTAAACTGACAATTAGGGTTTTTTTGCACAACTGGAAACGACAACGAGAACACGTGGCTTGTGCTCCAATTGTGGCCGACATTCACTGTGATGCAAGATCGCTCGTCAACTAAACGAGTCGTTTAGTTGACGAGCGAACGAGTCGTTTAGTTGAGGCCGCTGAAATATAAAACCCGCAATCATCCTTCAAATAATGATAATAGGTTTTCCCCTTTTTATCTGGCAACAAAACAGGTGTTAAGTTGTTAAAACACCAAACTAAAACCTTTTACAAGGAATCACGTCTGCATTAACCAGAATACTTGTCAAAATGCAAACAAAAAACACTGATAATATATGCATTGTCTTTGAAACTTAATTGCCCACACCAGAGACAGCTTTCTATTGAGCCTCGTCTCAAACGGTGTGAGACCAGCAGACGCCAAAAGGCGCCTTTTGGCCAAAAGGCGCTTTTTGGTACTGGCAAAGGAGGTCCCATGATGTAGATCCTTCGTATAATGTCAAGAATATCCACGGTGCGGTGTCTCCCACTAGCTCCTCGTTGTGCCATCATCACGACCCTCCTCCTCAACCAAACCACGTGAGGAAGCGTGGCAGCGGCAGCAACGGCGGTGGCGGTAGTGTCGGAACTTTATCCTTCAGAGCCATCCGGCCACTTAAACATTCAAGGACGTAATTTTCCCTCTGCCACTCACAGCAAAAAAAATGTTCAAATCTCAGCCGTTCTGCTGCCTGCTTTGTCTCCGATGCAGAATTTGGGGTTGAAGATACAGTCTCGGCAGTTGGCGGGCGTGGGCTACAATAATTTTTTGGTCGCTATGTAGCCTGGTATCGCCGGAGCATGTGACAAGCACACATCCTTTTGACTTTCCGAAACTATGCATGCAATATGGGTGCTCTTACTCTCTACGATTTTGGGGAGCCACAGTGCCACTTGTAAATAATATGTGGCAATTGTAAAAAGTTGCGGGCTTGTTATTTTGAAATGTCAAATCAATTTAATGTTTCTTTGTTTGATTATTTAATTATATTTGAACCCACTCTGTGGCGCACTTTCATTGCCTTCCACTGCATTTTGTGCTTTGCAGGCCTTGAGCGTGGACTGCTATGCATTGGGCAGCTGAACAACTCTGAAAGACTTCACGGAATACAAGGAAGGAGGAAGGGAGCTTTCTGATGTGGAACCAAAGCCCTTGAACTGACAGTGGTGTGTGTCAGCGGTTAGTGCACTGCGCTACGAACCTGGCCACCCGAGTTCGATTCCCGTTCGTGGCTAACAACTAAATATCTGAACCGGTCCTGGGACTCCCCTGCAGGTCAACTTGGCCTTAAAAAAAGTATCCTGGGTAAACATCAGCACTGGGGAGACAAAGACGGTGAGGTGTGTTGCTGGCCACACTATCCCATCACGTGCCGTGTCGATCTTCATAGGCATTTGCTACTGTTTAGCACTTGCTCCAACAGTCTATGAAAGCTACACGGGGGATCTTTGTATGTAGTTGCCTACGTGCATTACAAAGGTTCACATCCCCCCCGTTCACACAAAAACGTGCTACGGGTTCCGTAGTAGGCGCAGGCAAGAGCACGGAGAATCAAACCGTGTGCCTATTCAGTCTAGCCTCCTGACATCTCCCAAGTTAACCCCTTAAGCTACAACACGTGCCGGCATGCCCTGCATGCCTACGCCGAAATTACATCTCCAGAAACATTGATCCAAAACTCTTTTTGCGAGGTCCCTTTGTCCTTTAGGAACAATGTTTTTTTATGTATTTATCATTATTATTCGTAACAGTAGTTGTATGGTTTTTAGAGCGGACGCCCACACACAAAGTAGATTTTTTTTGGACGCAGCGTGCCGAGTGGAGTAATTGGCTGGCGTATCGATGGCGCCTCCTAACCCCACCGTCGCGAGCCATTGTCTTGCCTGCGATGCACAAACATGAAGCCACCTACAAGTGACAGCCAAGGTTATTTACAACAAGCCCAGGCCTGTAATTTTAATTCTCACTCTGAATAATTATCAGTGCTGTGTGTGTGTCGCCGCGTGTGTGTGCGTGCACGTGTGTGGCTGCCACAGTAGGGAACCGAAAGACAAATTATTTTGTTGGCACGTCGCGAATGAATGCTTCAATGAGCCTCCGCTCGTAGGTCACGTGGCGTAAGAGTTCATCAAATGGCCACATACGTCGAACTTTGCCTGTGCAAATGTGTCAATTTAAAAAAAAAATCTCATCCCTGTCTTAAAATGACAATACGTGTGATTATACCGTCAGCGCTATTCGTGTTTTTCAGAGTAACATTTCGTCTCGTGACAAGCAAATGGCATCGTTGAAATTGGCCCCTTTGAAATACCACGGGCGACTGAATGAACCGGAGTCGCCCCCCTTCCCCACCCCCCCCCCAGCTTTAAGAAGGAGCCGCTATGATGGCCACATGCTCACCTCCCGTCAGTCACGCGCACAACACGCTCATCGCAACACCGTCGTATCGAGAACGTTGATCCTCCTCCCACGTGGAACAATAGCCTCTCTCGTGCGACCACGATCGCTCGAAGGCTGGAGTAGGCACGCGACGAGCAAACAAAGCCATCGTGAGAGGCATACTTCATGCGGTGTGCCGGATACTGAAATATATTCCAGCAGAATGTTTAAATCGTGGTTGACGAGCACATAAAATGGCTATGACACAAAAGCCATAGATTCCCCCAACTGCCGTGAAAGACTGTTGGGGGAAAGCGCCATGAGTGGGAATCTACGAAGGCTGACACGGTGCACGAGGAGGTTGTGTCGCCAGAACCATGCCTGGCCACCTTTGTTTCCCCAGTGCTGATGTTTGCTCATGGCACCAGGCGGTTGTTTATATATTCTAGATTTATATGTTTATATGTTTTGGCTGCAACCAGGTTTCTATGGTGTAACCAGGTCCACATCCAAAACGAGTATTTATTGCCCAGTCGATTTTCCCTGTTCCAAAATACTAAAATACAAGTCAACATAGCGGAGGCCCACGACCAGTTTGGATAATCGCCAACAATGATTAGCCGTGGCAGAGAATAAGACCGACTAACTAACCATTACACGAGCGCATAAACATTCACATGTATTGAGGTGAGTGGAGGAGGTGTGCATGAACGATAAGCATGCAGTGGGCATGACTATGTATGGGCGTAAAAACACGGCGTCAAATCTCAACCCCCAGTGATTTCACGAAATTGTCTAACAATTCAGGGTCATGATTCCATCCAAGAGTCGATGCCCTTCTGCTTGATTTCTACTGTCTCTTGTTTGCACTGCTTCGTATCTCTTCTGTCTCATCCCCACAATTCTGATGACCGCATTACGCTAAATACGTTTGCATACACAACCTCTGCACAGGTCACAAACAAGCAATTCTTCCCATTCACAAACTGGACATGTGTACCAAGGGCACAATAACCGCCTGGACTCTGTTCTAATCCACCCAGCGTCACTTGCCTGCTATACGGGGGGGTGGTGGTGGGGGTTCTGGGTGTAGCTATCGGGATTTTAAACAATTCATCAAAAAAAAGAAATTCAATCATATCAACAACACACGTAAATATATGTAGTGACGTATATTGAGTCACTACGGCGTTTAGCGCCAGCTACTGAGAGAAGAGTGCAACTGTGCGTGTTAGAGCCTCTCTCTGGCACCACAGTAGGCATGGCATGGAAGGGGGCCCTAGGGGGCATGGTTCTGGTGACAGTCAGAGAGAGGGCAGTTGAGGACGTGACAGTCTGGGTGAACCCGAGAGGGCACGTGACCAGGACAGGATAATGAGGAGGGCCAGAAGGTAGCGAGAGGGACACGTAATATATTGCCCAGAACCTTCTGGTAGGATCTAGAAGGGGGTGTGGCCGAGGGCGGAGCCAGGCCATGCTCAGGGGCATAAAAGGGAAGTCCCGAGAGCCGATCGAGGCTGTCTGTTGGAATGGAACTCATCGGTGCTGCGTCTCTTCGATCCTCGGTCTTCGGTCTTTACGCTCGGCATCGTGGGTCAGGCAGTGCGTTACTGACTGACCCGGTTATGTAGTTACCCCGTTGTGGTCTAGTTAACCAGTGTACGTTTATGTAGTTACCCTGTTTGGGTGCGAGAACAAACGTGTTGCCTCCAAGTTAAAGTGTGTGCCACCGTGGAACCCACTATATATATACAAGGAAAGTTGATTGCTTATTACAGTGAGGGAAAAAAATATTTGATCCCCTGCCGATTTTGTACATTTGCCCACTGACAAAGAAATGATCAGTCTATATTTTAATGGTAGGATTATTTGAACTGAGAGACAGAATAGCAAAAAGAAAATCCAGAAAAACGCATGTCAAAAATGTTATAAATTGATTTGCATTTTAATGAGGGAAATAAGTGTTTGCCTGTCAATCAGAAAGATTTCTGGCTCCCAGGTGTCTTTAATACAGGTAACGAGTTGAGATTAGGAGCACACTCTTAAAGGGAGTGCTCCTGATCTCAGCTTGTTACCTGTATAAAAGACACCTTTCCACAGAAGCAATCAATCAATCAGATTCCAAACTCTCCACCATGGCCAGGACCAAAGAACTCTCCAAGAATGTCAGGGACAAGATTGTAGACTTACACAAGGCTGGAATGGGCTACAAGACCATTGCCAAGCAGCTTGGTGAGAAAGTGACAACAGTTGGTGCGATTATTCGCAAATGGAAGAAACACAAAATAATTGTCAATCTCCCTCGGCCTGGGGCTCCGTGCAAGATCTCACCTCGTGGAGTTGCAATGATCATGAGAACGGTGAGAAATCAGCCCAGAACTACACGGGAGGATCTTGTCAATGATCTCAAGGCAGCTGGGACCATAGTCACCAAGAAAACAATTGGTAACACACTACGTCGTGAAGGACTGAAATCCTGCAGCGCCCACAAGGTCCCCCTGCTCAAGAAAGCACATATACATGCCCGTCTGAAGTTTGCCAATGAACATCTGAATGATTCAGAGGACAACTGGGTGAAAGTGTTGTGGTCAGATGAGACCAAAATGGAGCTCTTTGGCATCAACTCAACTCGCCGTGTTTGGAGGAGGAGGAATGCTGCCTATGACCCCAAGAACAACATCCCCACCATAAAACATGGAGGTGGAAACATTATGCTTTGGGGGTGTTTTTCTGATAAGGGGACAGGACAACTTCACCGCATCAAAGGAAGGATGGACTGGGCCATGTACCGTCAAATCTTGGGTGAGAACCTCCTTCCCTCAGCCAGGGCATTGAAAATGGGTCGTGGATGAGTATTTCAGCATGACAATGACCCAAAACCTACGGCCAAGGCAACAAAGGAGTGGCTCAAGAAGAAGCACATTAAGGTCCTGGAGTGGCCTAGCCAGTCTCCAGACCTTAATCCCATAGAATATCTGTGGAGGGAGCTGAAGGTTCGAGTTGCCAAACGTCAGCCTCGAAACCTTAATTACTTGGAGAAGCTCTACAAAGAGGATTGGGACAATATCCCTCCTGAGATGTGTGCAAACCTGGTGGCCAACTACAAGAAACGTCTAACCTCTGTGATTGCCAACAAGGGTTTTGCCACCAAGTACTAAGTCATGTTTTGCAGAGGGGTCAAATACTTATTTCCCTCATTAAAATGCAAATCAATTTATAACATTTTTGACATGCGTCTTTCTGGATTTTTTGCTGTTATTCTGTCTCTCACTGTTCAAATAAACCTACCATTAAAATTATAGACTGATCATTTCTTTGTCAGTGGGCAAACGTACAAAATCAGCAGGGGATCAAATACTTTTTTTCCTTCACTGTATGCCGTGCAATTATACCTTGGTCCCTTGCCATGGTGGTAATATGCACCAAAGTTGGCCGTACTTAAATAATGAAGACAATCAGCATGGTGCAATGGGGATGTCGTCAGCTTTTTGACGTCTACCATCTCGAGCGGCGCGCTCCTCCGAAATCAGCGCTCGCAGCTGACAAGGCAACTTCGCGCAATTGTCTGCTCTTTCGCACAGCCTATGGCAGCCTCCACACTCGTTAGGGGCCTGGCCTCTGCAGACAATGCCCTCGGAGATGCTGCTCTTAACGACAGCAACAACGACGATGACAAAAGAGGGTTTAAAAGTTGCGAATTTTGCTCACCTGCTAACGCCTTCACTCCCTTACTCACTTCCTCAACGATTCACTTACTTATAACATCACTCAGTGAGTGAAGGTGTCCTAACGCTCACTCACGCTGCTCTTATCTCTCCTGGTGGGTGGGTGAGTGACTGGGTGGGTGAATGAGTGATTGAGTGATTCGACTGAGTGAGTGGCTGAGTGAGTGAACAGCTGAGTGAGTGGGCGAGTCAACGTATGGGATAGCGATTGGGTGGATGGGCGAGTCGGAGAGTGAGCCAGTGATTAGAGTGTGCATGAGTGGGTAAGTTAGCGAGTGGTTGACTAAGTGGGAGAGCAAGCGAGCAAGTGGGTGGTTGAGCGAGCGGAGAGTTGAGTGGGTGGGTGGGTGGTTGAGCGGGTGGGTGGTTGAGCGGGTGGGTGTTTGGTTGAACGGCTGGGTGGTTGAACAGGTGGATGGGTGGTTGAGCGGGTGGGTGGTTGAGCAGGCGGATCAGTGGTTGAGTGAGCGAATGGATGAGCGACTCAGAAAGTGAACAGGAAAAACAAATTGAACAAAATGATGTTTTTTTGTGCAGCCATCAGCGACCGGGCCGCAGCCACGTGCTCGCCCCACGTGCGAGCGCGTGCCGCGCTGCGTCGCTCACATTGGGTGCTGACGTTGTGCGTGTCCAGGAAGGTGCCCTGGTCGTCGATGAGGGTCAGGCTCTGGTCGCCGTAGCCGCGATCCATCGAGTTCACCATGTGCGTCATCTCCTGCCGCGTGGCGCTCACATTCTCCTTGCGCTTCTTCGCCAGTTTTCTGCGTGAAGGGGATCAGAGGCCGGTGAGCAACGGACGCGGGCAACGGGAAGAGCGCCGGCGGCGGCGTGCGGCTGGGCATGCCGCAACGCCGCGACACAGCGTCGGGTATTACAAGCGGCAGCACCGATTCGCTAGCCGAGGAACAAATAAAAGATGTGACGCCGTTCGTAACAGAGCATTATAAGTAGTGATGGAAATCACAGACGCATTGATTCCTTGTTAATATTATTGCTATTGATTGGATTAGTGTTGCTTCTTAAACTCTCGATACATGTATGAATATGCTCGTGTAAGAATCAATTGTTTTTTGATTGGCACATGTCGTATGTAATCGGGCTCGTGTCACCTCGGCAGCCACTGAAGTCGCTACCATTCACAGACTTAAATAAAATAATCGATTCTCGAACCGTGACAATCCCACAATTCGGCAGGAGTGGTGCTGAGGAGCGGAGGTGTAGTTCGTTGTATTCTACCGCTCATGATAAGTAATTAATTTATGCTCTGTTTCTGCCTTCACCTCACGAATAGCACACCAAACAAAACGGTTGTTCCTTGGAGACAAGGCCGTCACGCTACGTGGGCCAGGTTGCTTGATTATCTTACTCTGCCACGGGGTAGACATTGTGTACTAGTTTCTGTATTAAAGTGCTCATAACATGACTGGGAGACGCCTCACTATTCCAAAAGGTCTTCAACGTGACCAACATAACATTGATAAGGTCGATGCATTACACATTCATTAAAACACACTTACAAATGTAAGTTCCATCCAGGGCTGGGATGCAGCATGCTAAATTAAATTTAAAATGAGCCACAGTAGCGTGATTGTGGCCACGCAACCCAAATCATGGGCCGCACAGTAACCCATCTGTGGTCTGCGCTCCTTCAAGAGAGGAGGAGGAGGAACAGCGACATGACACGAACTCTCTCTCTCTCTCTCCACTGAAATTCTATCGTCCTTGCCAGCAGCAGCAGCAGCAGGACCTCGACATTGAGCTCCTGAACCACATCGCTGCTGCCATCGTGCGCAGGCATAGGACAGCCGGCAGTATATTTTGACACATTTGTTTCAAGTAATGACATTCTCGTATTATGTTCATTTATGGCAAAGTTTGGTCATTTCGTTGCATCTGTACTTTAATAAAAGAGCAGATGATCAAGTAAGTATTGTTCCATTAACTTACCTCATGACCATTTCCCTTTTTCAATAGAGCCTTTAAATTTGCACACATCTCGTGACAAATCACGACTTGAAAACAAACACCCCAATCAATCGCTATTCCACAAGAGGCACACGGGCGAGCTCTTCCAGCGCTGTGGGATGAGAGTGGCCACGTGCATGGTGAACGCGATGCAGTACTTCTCAGACGGAGTGAGCCCCGCCACGTGTGGCACTTCGCTTACAATATAAATAACCGTTAACTCAGGGCCTCCCGCGGTGTTCCACACACTTCTATAATTTCAACCTTCCAAAAGGTTACAAGGCAGGGGAAGCTACGGTGCGTGTAATTAGAATTTCCAACGTCTTGTACGGCACAGCTAAAGCATTTCTAAAGCATTCCAGAACATTAAAATATAAATGCTAACAAGAAAACTTTACAACGTGTCTTTTTTTCAACAATACATCCCATCTTGGCGATTGTAATTCACAATTTTATAACTTAAGGGTACCCTCAGCTCGCCCTGAATTTTTATAATATGGCTTCATTTACATTTCGCTTGCATTTTAAAACACACAGACACAGCAGCTCCCGCACCGCTTACTCTCCACTTCTTATTAAATATTGCGGCAGTGCCGGCGGAGGTAGCGCCCACAGAACCTAACTCAACGATGTCCTTCTCAATTATGCAGATGTCAGATTCTACGTGAAAAAATAGGTACGATGCCGTCTGCATCCAAAACATCCCCGCCGGCGTCTCCAGTTCGATGCAGAGGGCGCGAGACCGGGCCACAGCACCTCACCGGGCCATCACGTCCTGGCCCAGTGTTGCAGAGGTTCCCAGTTACAAGCTAGTTGAATATCACCGGGGGACGATTCAGAGCATGACTCTGCGCCGTCTGGTTTACGGTGGACGCTAGAGATCACGTGACGTCACTCGAAAAGCAGTAGGCCATGTGTGCAGGCGTCGTGGTCCGAAAATATATTTATACAAAATAAAAAAAAATACTCGCAAACTACTTAAATGGGTAAACCCACACACAAACATCGCTCACTACTGGGAAACTAAACCTGTCTGTAAAATACAGCCTTGCATAATACCAATGGCAGTGAATAGCAAAAGTGATTATAATGATTGATCGTCTCCCAGAACAGGTCCTGCCCAGAGCCCGTGCAGCTCCTCTCGGAGCCCGGGCATCATCATCATCATAACTGAATATTCACACCGTGCCTCCCACGCACTATACCTCGAGGTGACTGACAGCAGGGGACCCCCCTCCCTCACTGGCAGCTGTCCCTATGTGGCACAAGGTGAATGCAGCATTGGCCTGCAAGAGGGTATTAGTCTATTCTGGCAGCAGGGGGCCATGTCACTTACGTGACTTTTCCAAATAAAGCAATTTGAATATTTTCCTAATTTGGAAACTTTGTACCACGACGCTGGCACACGTCGGCCTGGTCTTTTTAAAAAAAATGTGAAGGAGACAGCGCAACTGTCTGATTGACAACACCTGCAAGTATTATCTAGGCTGGCCGCTAGGTTCAAACCACGAACCTCTGAAACAAGCGGCAAACGCGCTCGCTACCTGGCCACTGCTCGCGGTTGCCTGGCCCTCGTGACACCAATGCACCCTCCCCAGCTCTGCTGCTCAGCGTGTTGGCCACAATATTTTGGGAGTAGACACGAGCTGTCTAGGAGAATGTATCGTTGAGGTGGTTAATGGCTTGAAACGCTCCGATTCCGAGCCCTGAACACATTTAAGTGAGAGAGCAACCCCACAAAAAGCCATGGTCCTGCCATTAAACAGTCCCGTGAGCACAAGCCTGAGCACACTTTGCGCAGCTTGGAATAATGGTGCGTGTGTCAGTGCCTAGATGACAGCAGATGTTGGCTATTAACACACACCCAGCATTCATTAAGAATGCACCCACATAATGGGTAACCCTCTCTGAAATATATCAGCAGGCAGCACGCTGGTGTCACGTTAGCCATGCTCAGAAGTTCCGTGGTGCCAAAGTACACAGCACCTTTGCCTAGGGAATGATCTTCAACATTTCCCTGTCCATAGCCGGTCGTGAGCCTTAAATCTGCCACATCTCTGTGGGCTCAACTGGGACACATGGCGAGCCGGTAGCCCCTCCCACTGTTAGCCCCGCACACTGCTTGGGTAGCCCCACCAACTTTGTTAGCCCCACCCACGATGTTAGCTCCACACACTACACAGGTAGCTCCGTCCTTGACCCACACAGCACATGGAACACGAGGACATAATGTTTTAAACTGGGGTCAAAAATCCCGATTTTTGCTCAAGCCACAGGACAGACTTTTTCACACCCGAAATGTTCCAGCCATCTCAGTATTTTGTCCCACAAGGCACGGGGGAGAATCGTACTCTAGACTGCGGTATGCATAATTTTTTACCCTTACAGCACTGTAATGCTCATGAAATTTGGACAGAGTAACAGAATAACAGCAATAGAGACTCATCTTACTAAATGCCTTATTTCATTGGGAAATACTCTAGGATTTACGCTTTAAACTAAGATAACCAAAACTCCACAGTGAGCTGCTGTCTGGCCTGTGTGGGAACGCACGTGGGGAACCGTCAATTAATCTGTGGCCGGAAGGAGTTTTCGTGTGGCTCTCCTCTCCTTGTAGATTGCTCTGAACACCACTGTGCAATTACTCGCTCAGGTCTCAGACGGCACACGTGCGGAGACGGTGGTCTCTCACGGAGACGGTGGTGCCACTCACGGAGACAGTAGCCTCTCACGGAGACGGTGGTCTCTCACGGAGGCGGTGGCCTCTCACGGAGACGGTGGCCTCTCACGGAGACGGTGGCCTCTCACGGAGACGGTGGTCTCTCACGGAGACGGTGGCCTCTCACGGAGACAGTGGCCTCTCACGAAGACGGTGGTCTCTCACGGAGACGGTGGCCTCTCATGGAGACGGTGGTCTCTCACGGAGACGGTGGTCTCTCACGGAGACGGTGGCCTCTCACGGAGACGGTGGCCTCTCATGGAGACGGTGGCCTCTCACGAAGACGGTGGCCTCTCACGGAGACGGTGGCCTCTCACGAAGACGGTGGTCTCTCACGGAGACGGTGGCCTCTCACGGAGACGGTGGTCTCTCACGGAGACGGTGGCCTCTCACGGAGACGGTGGTCTCTCACGGAGACGGTGGCCTCTCACGGAGACGGTGGTCTCTCACGGAGACGGTGGTCTCTCACGGAGACGGTGGTCTCTCACGGAGACGGTGGCCTCTCACGGAGACGGTAGCCTCTCACGGAGACGGTGGCCTCTCACGGAGACGGTGGTCTCTCACGGAGACGGTGGTCTCTCACGGAGACGGTGGCCTCTCACGGAGACGGAGGCCTCTCACGGAGACGGTGGCCTCTCACGAAGACGGTGGTCTCTCACGGAGACGGTGGTCTCTCACGGAGACGGTGGCCTCTCACGGAGGTGGATCGTGGGGATGGGGTAATCGCCACCTCCTTAGAGACCTCGACAATGTGGAATTTATTGACGTTTCCCAGTTTCTAGATCTGCCTCTGGCCTGTCGTCCGTTAAAAGCACTCCAACGTCAAAATGCGAACGCATCCGGACATCCTGTCCAGCACGATGCAGAGCCTCGTCACTCGCCGTACAAATGGGACGACGAGCCGGGCAGGTCAGACCCCTCTCCCCCGGGACGTCACCGGGTACAGATATAATTATGATCAACTGCGGCCGCTTCTGTTGCATTCCCCAGCAAAGGATCTGCAGAGCCGCGCAAAGACTCGCGGCCGCAGAGATTACATGTCAACGGTGCGACAAGAACGCCGCACTCCGAGCACACTCGGTCTCATATTGGAAGCGAACTGTGCCGCAATGAGCCTTTCGACAGCCGCGCTAAGCCCTGCTCGGGAACAGAGAGGATTACCGTGGCTAATTAAAACAAATCGCTGCACAAATTGCACGTTTGCGGTCCAGAACGACGCTTCTGGCACGCGCGCGCCCAGTCCCCCCCACCGCCCCGACGTCAGCTGGGTAGAGGCCGCCGCTAACGTCACGTCAAGGGATCAGCTGCTACAGGTAAGCCTGAGCCAGCTGCCAGCCCGGCCCTTACCTGTGCTAGGGTAGCCTCCTGTCCTGGTTTTCCCAGTGTTCGTCTGTTGCGTAATGCTATACCACCCAAAACAAATCGTATCGATAGAGTTTTCCCCTCTTCCAATATTGTGAGATATTCCTCTTCCCATTCGTGTGCCCTGAATTTTTGTAGCTCAGGCGGTGGCAACCCTGACTGCACAGGTGCATTGCGCCCTTCAATGTTTCTTTTTTCCGACAAAGTAAAAGTAGATGCTAAATAATAAAACGAGCAACACGCACTGCGGACACGCAAGCCTTGGCTCAATAGGCAGACAGACAGCAGAAATTTAAATGTTATGCGCAGCAGCAAATCAAAACAGGGAACATAAAAACGTGAATTAGTTGGATGTGGGAGGGGGTGGTGAGCAGGGTGGATATGAGATTGTTTTTTTGTGCACTGTTACTTACAAGTAATAGGAGTAAGAATGGGAGCTCCGCCTGTGAAGGGTGAGAAAGCCATGTGAAGAGAAGCGTGAGGACATCAGCGTCAATGTCATCCGTCCACAGATGAGTAACAAAAAAAATATTCAAGCTGCATGGAATGACCGAGCAATTCGAGACGTTAACACAAATATGCGCACGTGCACGTGCTCGCCATGCCCAGAGGCGGGTGGGCGCAGGCACCCGCGCCACGAGCGCCACACGAAGGTCCCGCCACCACGCGGCCAGCGAGCGGTCACGCGTTTGTCGGCGGGTTGTTTTGTCAAGTCTCAGCAAGCCGGGTGCAGTAAAAGGGTTAAATTAGACGCTTAGCAATTGAGATGCCACAAGAGAAATTCTCATTAAAAATAAATAAAACACTGCGTATGCGTTGTTATTATAATTTAGGAACTAATGCATACACGTGCACTTTTTTAGGGTACCAATATTCCGGGTTTAATTTCAGCCGGAGCTGGCCGGGGCTCAGGTCCAGAAAATAATTCCCCGCTGCAGGTTGGGGGTTGGTGGGGTTGGAGGGTGGGGGGGCGGTGAAGTCTTAGCAGCTGGGGGCTTTGCAGGGCCCCGGAAGAATATCCCATGAGAAATTAATCCCGAGCGTGTTAGTGTTAATACGGCCGATGGCAGCATTCGCGCGGCTCTCTTAGCGGAGAGGGAGGCACTGATTACCTGCTGCAATGCTTCACTGGCCAATGTGCCGGCTTCACTGGCCAAGTCCCCCTAGGGGGATAAGTACAACGCCTCGCGGAGCAGTGTGCGGACTGCGGTGCGCGTGGTGGGTGCGGAGTGCGTCTCGTCACACCGGCCGCAGCACACGGCCCACCGCCTGGTATCGAGCACGGGACGCGCAAGCGAACTTGGCGTGTGTGCGAGTGCGCGTGTGTTTGTGTGTGCGTGCGCGTGTGTTTGTGTGTGCGTGCGCGTGTGTGTGTGTGCGTGCGCATGTGTGTGTGCGTGCGCGTGCGTCGGCGTGGTGAACGGTGGCTCAAGTGTTCGCGAACTGCGCAACGAACCCAGCGACCTGAGTTTAATTCACGCTCACGCCCTCCCCTAGGTCGACTCAGCCTCAAATGAGTACCTGCTGCGGTGTGTAAGCATCAGAATTATGGATACAAAGGCAGCCGGGCGTGGTGCTGGCCACCCACCCGTTCGTACGCCATATCGGCCTTCATAGCTGCCCGTTAACAGCACTTGCCCCAACAGTCCAAAAGGTTATACGGGGGCTCTTTGTCCTTGTGTGAGCATGGACCCAGTGGCAATGTTGTCTGCAAATTCAGGTTTGATGCCCTCCCCGGCACTGGACAGGATTCGTGAAACAAACCCAAATCAACAACTGTGATCACTCTGTGACCGATGAGGTGATGATGAGAGGATGCCAATTATTTACCCAGGGAAGCCTCACGGAGTCTCAGGACTATTTCTTTCACGTGGGTCCTCTTTACGGTTTTCCCAGGATCGTCATCTCATTTAGGAAGCTGTCAGAAAACATCTAAGTCTCATGGGAGTATTAAAAGTCCAGTTTTTTGTCGTTTGTTTAACTATACACTGCTCAAGGCAATGCATTTACATGTAGTCTTCCCCTCTTTCGGCCATGTCAGCTTTTCCTCTTCACATGATAATGGGCCAGGTTTTTTGTACCCCCGGAGGTGGTGACCCGAGTCCTGCAGAAGTCACAAAACTCAGGACGGTCCTGCTACAACGGGAGTTTGGCCAGTGAGCGTTTGCTTTGGCAACACTCAACACCGCCATCTTCTAACCACAACGCAGCCCCACACCTCCAACATTCGGCAAGCCCCGGTGCAGGTCGCCCATCCATTTGGGAACCAGGATCGACCCCGCTTAGCTTGTGAGATCCAAGGAGATCGGGCGCATTCAGGGTGACTTTGTCGAAGGCAAAGGCATGTCCACGTGAAAATTATTAATATGTTCAACGTTCCGCTTTTCCACAACAAAGAGCTTCATATCGCGCCCGTTCAGTCTGACGCGGACACCAACGCCCAGACGCTCGCCCAGTCCGCAATGCCAGATGCACTCCTGAAAAGCATCGCCTTTATGTTTACAAGGCACCATGCCATGTTATTAAACATCCCAATGAAAGACCTCGTGGTTTATAAAGCGCAAGTGCCTCTTGCACAGTGATGGCGCACACGTGACTGCGCATCAAAGGCAGCGTTCAAAGAGTACGATTGGCTTGCCACAGTCAAAGGGACTGCACTCCGAGTCTCTGTATCATATCGGCCTCTGTGTTCGTACCGACAGTCAAGGGTTTAGCGACGCTCACAGAGCTAGCTATTCTTGATGTGGAATAATGGAGGGAGGCACGCGCGGTGCCTCAAACTCACGGAGGATGATCCGGAGCGAAGCTCGCTCCCAGAAAAGTCTGGCACCGACGTTTGGAAAACATTGGGGCCCCCCCATTGCAGAAGGAAAGACCAAAGTGGCACAACAGTGTCGCCAATCGAGGCCATAAAATCTACCAGCGTAAGCAATTAACCTGTCTTCATGATATAATTAGCGAATGTTGCAAACGCATGGGCAGCTACACTCTTAAAGAGCAGTGGTGTTCATAGGCACCCATGTAAACAGCCAATGGGCATTGACACGAGTGGCTATCCACCTGAATCTCATCAGCAGACACCATGTCGTTTTTCACTCAACGTTGTCTATGCTTTTGTATCACCGTAGAACTTCTCTTATCCATGGCAATATGGGGGTCGAATATCGCAGATCCTATTACCTATGGGGTTATGCTGAAATTTACTCCACTTATCCTCAGGAAATGTCAGTTAATTGTGGATAATAGGAAAAAATCCAATTAACTCGTTCTAACCTTGAAAAATTAGCAAATTTGAGTTATGATCTAATATCCCAAAGTGCATTCTGGGAAAAAAATTAAATAACCCATGGGAAGTGGGACAAATTCGTTGAGCGACTTCTTTTATGCACCAAAAATGTGCGTATAAAATGAATCTGGTTAGTAAAGCACGATGTGAAAACCCACAGATAAAACGAAGAATAGCACTGCGGATAATGAATTTTCGGGACAATACCGCTCTCAGAGATAACAGGAGTCGCAGGTCATAGGGTCGCAGAGAGGAGGAGCTCTCCTGCGACGATTTCACTGCCCACGCAGAGGCAATGCAGGTGAGCGCATGGCACAGTCGGACGGTGCGACCGTGCCACATGCTCGGAGCACGAGGGCCACTGGCGGACCGTGTGCTTCAGCCGCCAGAGCTCCGTTCGTGTGATCTAAGATCGGCGCCCGATACCCTTGACAACAAACGCTGGCGCTGCCTCTGTGTTCGCCGGGCCTCGACAAGAATGAGAGGAAGTGCACAGGTTAAGAGCGGGGACTCGCGTCTATTAAAAGGTCCACGCGCTCTCAGTCGGCCCACGTTGTCGCAAGATAAATGCCGGTCACCCCGGGGCGGCAGGGTCACACAGTTCAAGTAATGATTCTCTGTTCCTGAGCAAACCGCCGCGCAAATAAAGGTGCGTCCATTACTACAGGGAGCACACACGCGCACACACAGCCCACCACGCGAGTGGAGAGAGAGAGCTTTTCAGCGAGAGCTATGCAGGACACACAAAGAGGACCGATTCATTCTCACAAGCGGCGCTTTGTTGACCGCAGAGAGCGCTCCGTGGTTGCGCGCGTCAGGGAGGTGCGGGTGTGGAGTGCGCCGCTCCCACGCGGAGCGCGGTGCAGCGCACCGAGCGGCTGTCACGGTGCAATCGGCCCGCTCGTACGTTTATCCGATTGTTGTCTACGCGGCCCGCTGGTACGTTTCCCTAAACGGGGCTCTGACGGCAGTGGCTTGTGCGTTGCGCAACCCACTCGTTACAGACACCTGAATAAGAAGCCAGGCTGGCCAGCTTGGTGAAGTATGGTCAAGCAACCCTCCTCACGGTGTGGGGAGGCCTTCATCCAGTGGTGGATTTTAGTTTTGCATTATTATACGTTATATCCTTCTTGTTGGTTCTGGGTCATCAACATTAGAGCCATTGTTGTGTTGAAATAACTTTCTTTGTCATAATTTAAAACAGTTTATTAAATTAATAAGATAATGAAACATGTAAATAACTAAAGGATGCGTTCATACAAATGAAACATCGTAATAATTACAATGAAAACAACGCTATTATGTCCGCGCATTGCTGATAAATGAACGCCAATGCGCACACCAGGCCAAGCACAATCGTGCGATCGCGCTATTGAGCACAGATAGATGTTTGTAACAAAGCAATTAAACCATGATAATTGCACCGAGCCAGGACACAAAGCTGGCGAGAAGCAGGCAGGGCGGGCTGTTAACTTGTGACGATGCTCCTGGAGTTAACACGCGGGCCACAGGGCAGCAGTGACACACGAGCTTGAGGAGGAGCACGTACCAAGAGGGCTCTCTCGCTAGGAGTGGGGTCCTTGAAAACACAGAGACATTCGCCTAAAAGCTGTGGCAAGATCTAGGGGAGGAAGAAAGGCAGAAGTGGACCCCAGGGTTGCATTATTTGCCGAATGAAATCATTTACGCCGCCAGCTGTCAATCATCTTCAACCGAAGGGAAATCTCGAGGTCACTTGAAGGAATCACAAGTGTAGTGCTGTGATCTTCTTGGTTCTTTCGGTAAAGTAACGTAGAATTGAAATAAAATAATAAAAATAAAACATAATAAAATAAAAATTCTCACGACGTTTCGGCCACAACACAAGTAGCCTTCCTCAGGTGAAGCGACAGAACTGTCGGGAAGACAGCGCTTCAGTGAACACAGCCAAGCTTTGGTCACGCCTTTTAAGCTGGGTGGGAGGAGCAGAGCGCCTTGACCAAGGAGTTTACATATCAACAGAAGAATTTAGCATTGAAGTAGCTATGTTAATAGGTTGGATTAGCATGATGTTAAAGTCAGAAATTATCATGTAACTGGGGGATTAGCATGATGTTAGTGTGAGGGATTAGCATGTAACTATGTTGGAAAAAGTGGCGGTTTCTTTTTTTTTTTCAACGTTAGCACCACTGTGGTTAGCACCACGAAAGCGACGAGCTTTGTTCAGACGGACGAGTCCATCTATGCTCGGAACGGAGGAGGGGGGAGAGAAGAAACAGCAACGATGCGCTTCTCTGTCCTGTGTTGCGTTACTACTATGCTACAAACTAGACTACTCTACATTACAATATTATACCTTCCAATCTAAACTACATTGTATAATATCGTATACACAGCCCAATGTAAGCTCTAAATTACACGACTATACACCTTAATATACACTGCCATAGACAAACCCCACTCTTGAATTATACAATGCGTTACTATACACTACCCTATACTATAGACTATAAAATATTAGACTTGTAATATTACACTATGCATTATTCTACCAACCCTACTGTGTACCACACTGCTGTATATTCACTATACAATTACGATACTATATATTGCCTTATGAATTATGTTATACATTACACTGTTATACTATATTATGATTATAAAACATGCTATAAACCATACCATTGACCGTCGTGTGAAAGGTACTAAGAGGCAGTGCCAGCGAATGGACTGCGGTCTGAAAGTCACCGTAAAATAACAATCAATCAAGAACCGAAATGGCTTATAACGTCCTTCCAATGGTTACTAAGCCAGAATCCATCTTCTCGGTTGAAATTGTCTCTGTGTTTGTATATGTGGATGGCCTCATCAAGACTCTATACCATAGAGCCCAATGCATCTCCGACCGGGAACACATTGCCAGTGAACTCAAGCACGTACACCAAGCTCTCAAGGCTAATGGTTACTCCGACTACACAATCCGCAAAGCCATCACTCCAATCATGAAGAAGAATCCTCTTGAGGAGCCATTCAAAACCATCACCTTACCCTACATTGTGGGGGGTCACAAAAAAGATCTCCAAAATCCTGAATAAACACAAGATCCAGGTCCGATTTAACACAGTACATAAAATCCGTGATCTGGTTCTGTCGGTAAAAGATGTGGTTCCAGACATACAGTACCCGGGCGTCTACAAACTAAGTTGCCTCTGTGGTAGCAGCTATATTGGAGAAACCAAACGACATACCTCGGATCGCATCCGTAAACATAAAGTAGACTTGAAACACGGTAGGATGAACACCTCAGCCGTGGCAGACCACTGTTATAATTCAGTAGGCTCACATGACATTGACTCTCCAAGACGGAGGTTCTCTGCAAGCCATCCGGCTACCATGAGAGATTCGTTCATGAGGCCATCCACATATACAAACACAGAGACAATTTCAACCGAGAAGATGGATTCTGGCTTAGTAACCATTGGAAGGACGTTATAAGCCATTTCGGTTCTTGATTGATTGTTATTTTACGGTGACTTTCAGACCGCAGTCCATTCGCTGGCACTGCCTCTTAGTACCTTTCACACGACGGTCAATGGTATGGTTTATAGCATGTTTTATAATCATAATATAGTATAACAGTGTAATGTTTAACATAATTCATAAGGCAATATATAGTATCGTAATTGTATAGTGAATATACAGCAGTGTGGTACACAGTAGGGTTGGTAGAATAATGCATAGTGTAATATTACAAGTCTAATATTTTATAGTCTATAGTATAGGGTAGTGTATAGTAACGCATTGTATAATTCAAGAGTGGGGTTTGTCTATGGCAGTGTATATTAAGGTGTATAGTCGTGTAATTTAGAGCTTACATTGGGCTGTGTATACGATATTATACAATGTAGTTTAGATTGGAAGGTATAATATTGTAATGTAGAGTAGTCTAGTTTGTAGCATAGTAGTAACGCAACACAGGACAGAGCAGCGCTTCGTTGCTGTTTCTTCTCTCCCCCCTCGTCCGTTCCGAGCATAGATGGACTCGTCCGTCTGAACAAAGCTCGTCGCTTTCGTGGTGCTAACCACAGTGGTGCTAACGTTGAAAAGAAAAAAGAAACCGCCACCTTTTCGGACATAGTTCCGCCATAGTTACATGCTAATCCCTCACACTAATATCATGCTAATCCCCCAGTTACATGATAATTTCTGACTTTAACATCATGCTAATCCAACCTATTAACATAGCTACTTCAATGCTAAATTCTTCTGTTGATATGTAAACTCCTTGGTCAAGGCGCTCTGCTCCTCCCACCCAGCTTAAAAGGCGTGACCAAAGCTTGGCTGTGTTCACTGAAGCGCTGTCTTCCCGACAGTTCTGTCTCTTCACCCGAGGAAGGCTACTTGTGTTGTGGCCGAAACGTCGTGATAATTTTTATTTTATTATGTTATATTTTCATAATTTTATTTCAATTCTACGTGACTTAACCAAAAGAACCAAGAAGATGAATCCCTGCAGTCACGAAAGCTTTAAATCGAAATTTAGTGCTGTGATATTCGCTTCCATGGACCGTTCTTTAACACGAAGGGAAGCACTGTTTCAGCGAGAGATCTAAACGGATACTCTCTCACTCTCTCATGACACCGACTGCAAAGAGGCCGAAAAATGGAGGGCAGTAAAAAAGATTAAAAAATAAAAACAGAAGGAAATTAATTTGCAGTTGCAATACAAGGGCACTGTGACCAAAATTCATTATCCCGATGGTAAGATTGTGGTGTAAGATTTGCCCAAACGTTAAGCAAAACGATAGCAATCTGGAGTGGCCGATGCATTATTAACGAGTCATTGTTGACGGGTCCTGTTCCTAGCGTGCATTGTAATTAGACTTCTTTATAGCAGAGCCAACACACGCAAGTGAAGAGAGAACATCGGTGAACATGGCGGTGGATCAATGGCTAAGAAGGGATAATTATCATTGTAAAACAGAGCACACTGCCAACACCGATTCTCTTGTATTTCCACCAGCTCTCCCTCTCTCACGGATAGCGCTGCATTCTAAAAAATGCACTTAGTATGTTAATATTGCATGAAACGCACTTTATTTTTAATAACTGCGGTAAATTTCAATAAAGTTGTTTACTTTAAATTACGCTCGCTCAAAGATGCGCTTTTTAATTTTAATCATCAATTCCCCACCCACTCCGGGTTGAATTAATAATCGCAGCGCAGTGGAACGTTTCCAAGCGGAAGCCGGGGGACTCGAGCGCAATCTTGAAAGGAGACGTGCACCTGATTTACATTTGCGGGTATTACCGTAAATGTCAGGCGAACTGATTAGAGGGCACCAACAGCTCATTAACGCCCGCTGAGCTTTCGCGCTAAATGTTACCATGTGAAGTGCCTTTATTTTCTGTTGCGCCGCAATGTGAAATAATAAAAACAGGTTTAAATGTCACCAATTCCATTACAGCTGTGGCTTCTTTATGCATCTTTTATTAGCGGGTGGTCTGGCGGTTCACAGGCGGTGCTGTGAACCCGGCGGCGACCCCAGTTCAATTCCCTGCCACTGCCAACACGCGTGGCGAGCGACATCCGAACTGCTCCCGAGTCTGCCTTCTCCAACCTGTACTGACCCACGTGGTGAAGTATGGTCAATCAGCTCCTATGATTGACCCAGCGTGGCTAGGTAGGTCTTCATCCAGAAGTTATTTTAAAAAGGGCCGTGTGCGAAGTTATTATTCATATATAGGGTTGAATGCCACGATAAACAAATAACTTGTGCCCGTGGGTAAACTGCAAAATAAACTGGCTTCTCTTCGTTTGGGTTCCGTAAAGAACACCGAGCAACAAAAGTAGTTAAACACAGAATAATCTGAATATTTAGCAGAACACTTTTGAAAAACATGGACAAACAATTCTAGTTAATTCCAAACTCTATTGCATTGTAAAAAAAAATGCCATTGCATACAATAGCAATAGCCAACAGGACCAGATGCAATAATATTGAGAAGGTATTCAATGAGACTTGAAATGCCCAGAGGTAAACCCACTCAATCTGGATTAAATTGTCTTCCCTCATGTTTAACACCACTGCACTCACGTTGTGGCTAAAATGATGCCCTCCTCTCTCAGCCAGGGATCCCATCCAGACAGAGAGCAGTCACTGTGGGTAACGCATGTGTGAGTGTGTGTAGCAACGGTGGAGCAGCTACTGTGGGTGTCCAACACAGCACCAACAATTAGAGGTAAGGCTAAAAGACACCCACAATTATTTTTAACAAAAATCACAGTATTTATGCCATTCACTAATGATGGTTACGCCGAAGATGGGACCTTTAAACACACAGTAGCAAGTGGACAGCAGACCAAGTACTGAAACAGTCGCCGGTAGCTGTGTAGGCCTAATACAGGTAGGGTGCTGTGCAGCTGAGCTCTCCTTATCCGCCATTAAGTGCGAGG
Source organism: Petromyzon marinus (assembly GCF_048934315.1). NCBI lineage: Eukaryota > Metazoa > Chordata > Hyperoartia > Petromyzontiformes > Petromyzontidae > Petromyzon > Petromyzon marinus. Next base: position 954,566 of record NC_133689.1, on the reverse strand, counting down.
CAAACTTCACAGATCCCCTCCGTAATCTACCCAGAAGCCTCCGGGACCCATTGGGTCCCACAGCGCGGCCGCGCCCCCGCGGCGAGAGGGCTCGCTCGTGAGGCGAGGCGCTCGGCCGGTGCGTGCCGCAAGCCCACCTCCGCTTCATGTAGACAACGATGCCCAGGAGGATGATGAGGACGGCCAGGATGCCGGCGATGACGCCGGCGATCTTCATGGTGTGGTCGGTCTGGAGCTCGGCGTCCGGAAGATCGGCGTTCCTCGTCACTGGCGGCGCGAACAGTACGGGGGTCACCGCTCTGGGGTCGCCGCTCGGCCACTCGGCCTGCTGTCCCCACCGGCTGTGAGCGCCCCCATGGCACGGGCGGTGGGGGAGGGGGGGCGCCCTCCCTCCACTGCCAATGGCAGTCAAGTTCCACTGCTCTACTTAGCGCCAATGTCCTCTGCTAGCTCTACCCCCGGGAGCAGCCCTACAGACGTCATAACAGCTGGCTTTAACCGTTCTGATGCGAGTCTGTTCCAATAGAAGCTGCATGTTTACCTGTGATTTAAACCGTTACAGTATGCGTATTAAATAATATGCTTATCATAGTGCTTCGATCTGCGGCGTTGGATCTGACTGCCATTGCGATCGACGTATCCCACCCAGGTCTCCGTTGAAAAAGTGGCGACTGCTCACAAAGGGCCCTCTTCACCTGCTCTTAAATAAGAGAAACATCTTGTACCCTCTTCTTGGTTCTTTCGGTAAAGTCACCATGTAGAAGGGAAATAATAAAATAATAAAAATAAAACATCATAAAATAAAATTCTCACGGCGTTTCGGCCACAACACAAGTAGCCGTCCTCAGGTGAAGAAACAGAACTGTCGGAAAGACAGTGCTCCAATGAACACTGCTAAGCTTGGCAGCATATTTTAAGCTGGGTAGGAGAAGCAGTGTTCATTGGAGCGGTGTCTTTCCGACAGTTCTGTTTCTTCACCTGAGGATGGCTACTTGTGTTGTGGCCGAAACGTCGTGAGAATTTTATTTTATTATGTTGAATTTTTATTATTTTATCATTTCCCTTCTACGTGACTTTACCGAAAGAACCAAGAAGATGAATCCCTGCAGTCACGAAAGCTTTAAATCGAAATCTTGTACCCTCTGGATAAAACTGACATTTACCCGACACCGACTAAACCGGAGCCTGCAGGGGGAGAATGTTCTGTAACTCAGAGGGGTCTCGGTTCTATCTTGCTTCTCTTAACCCTTCAATTCCCGTCGCATGCGCATGGCTGTTGTACAAGCGAGCTAATTTATTCGTGGTATTAGCGAGCAAATTGGGCGTACCCTGAGGGAGCAGGGATGGTTAAAACGCAAATCATATTGTAACATTTCCACTTTTAGCCGAGCACAGTTCTGCCTTTCTTCCTCCCCCAGATGTTGCCAAACAATCAGTCGTGCCAAGGCAATGCGCCCACCACAGAGATGCAGCGACGGCTCTAGCTGACAGTTTAGAGATTGGCCTGCATTTAGACATTCACCTCTGCAAGTATCCCTCTCCTTAATAAAGAGCAAATATAGGTTTACTCCATTGGCCCATTGGCCTTCCACACCAATATTATCCGGCAGCATTTCAGCAACCAAACCCTGGACTAGTTTTATATTTTCTGGGTCTCATCAGCAGTCATGATTGTTTAACAAATGTCACTGGGATACAACATGTTATTGGCAAGGGCACTCCATCTAAACAAAATAGGGCACGATTAAAGTAAACAAAAATACGTATTTATTGTTTAAAACTAATTATGCATTTGTGTTGAGCATCTATTTATCAACATCATGTTTGTACTTTGCCGGCGCAGTGAGACTTGGGTGGCTAATGCACAGGTCAGGGACTCGAGAATGCGTTACGGCACGCATCGGTGGACTGCAGACATCTGCGGCCAAGTTGTTAAATCCCCGCTGAAATTCCACCAATTAAGTTGCCAAAGATGCCGTGATCACACCGATCCGTTACCATGGATGCAGCCAGCGGCATCGTCAAATGCCGAAAATATTTTGCCTGGCCTTTTGCCGTGGCGTTTGTAAACGGAGTGAGGAATGGCGGTAATTTGCACAACGAGCATGCGCGTTTGCTGGAATTTCAATCTTTTTATGTCGAGGCCTTGGTCACAAACAGGAAAAATCTGAAGACGAAAATGTTAACGAGCGCCCCAATTGCGCCACGTTGACCAACGTGCATTAATTCGCACACGGTACGCAGCTAAAACTGCCTTGCATGCACTGTGTATGTGTGTATGTGTGCACAAATGATGCATGGACACATGAGTATTGTACATGTGTGTTTTTGAAATGTTAAATTGATTATTTAGTTTTTCTGCAGTCTAAATATAGCATTGTTACTGTTAGCGAATCAATTTGTGCCAATTTGGCCGCCAATTTGATGCAAGCACGCTAAATAGGACAACGCTGGCGCTTTTAAGACAGATCCATCAGGCTCGCGAACGCACATGGACACGTTCCACACCGCGGGCGAACAATTACTCTGGGCTGCTTCAAGTGCCTCCACGTACGCCATGTCAAGAGCCATTCCTAATGGCCTTGATCAACCGAGTTTAGTTTTTATTGCTGTCAAGTATAAATGCTAAACACTGCCGCTGTTGTGAATAAATCGGACGCGTGGATCGCAGCGTACGACGCTAGACGATCGCCATTTCGCCCGGCGCAGAACGTAAACGGAACGGCATCGGCGCGAAACGTGACGAGCCTCAGTTAGCCCGCTGCTGGTTACACGGCGATTACTAAGTCTACGCTGACAGACCCTCGCTCGTGCCATTGCCGCTCTTCCTTCGTGCGACTCGAGTTAACCCCTTCTGCATTCATAATTCAATAAATAACATTCTACCGAAACGAATCCTCACCAGGAACCTTTTGCTTCAACACTGAAAACTCTCGACTGCTTCCACCCTTCTGAGGCTCATCAGCAGTGACAGGCTCAATAAGCAAATGCCGATGCTCTAACAGATAATTATTGGCAAGTGGCGTCTCTCTACACTGTGGCTACAAAGACGAGAGCAGAAATCTAAAGAATATTTAATCTTTGCGCGGGGCATTGTAATCGGGCAGAGGCTCCCACGTTTGCACAAAATTGATCTTTTCTTGCCGCTTTCTGCCGTGCAGATGCCAAAGAACACTCCACTTTATTTATTTCCTTTCAATATTAATCTATAAATTAAATGTCATTCGTTTCGAAACTCCGTGTGGGGTAGGTGCTATGCGCCTACGCCTTATTTATTTTTATTTGGTAAACAAACTTGACCCGAGTGACTGGCAGCCTCTGAATTAGCAAACAGGCGCGCACCTTCACCGGCCTAATTTATTAAACGGCACAGACTGGCGGCTGTCAGCACCGCGCAGCTTTTGTCCGTGGCCTTTATTCCTCGGCTGTGTCAGCAATATTTTTGCCTAAATGATTGGCAAGTTTCGATTTTGATTGCCTGCTCTCCCCGCCAAAATATGACGCCTAACGAGTCATTTATATTTTGCGGTCCCGAGCACACCACTGCGCGCGCTCGTGGCAAATCGCGACGGGGCATAACGTAGCGTGGTTGGCATGGGCCTTGAAAGGAAATGCCACTCCCCCCCCCCGCCTCCTCCTTCCCAAAGGCCAATTTCCCTCCTCGTCACTGCCCTGTGCGCACGGAGCACTCCGGCCCCGTGCGCCCCGGTGCAGTTGCACCGTCTGCACACTCGATAGCTACACCGCTGGACGCAAGTCAAACGAGGCAATGCAACACACACATATATTTAACGACGAAATCAGAACGTTTGGGGAAATTCCTTCAAAAGGGGAAGAACACGTGCAAGATGGGAATGGAAATGTGACATGTGTGGATGACATGCGAGGAAGGTAGTGGGGTTAGAGGGGGGGGGGGGGGGGGTGGAGTCGTTCCGTGATGGGGAGTCGTTCATGACACAGGAAATAGCCGGACCAAGGGGAAGGAGCTCGGGGCCGCGGCGAGTGCGCAGGCAAAGTGCCGGCAGCGCGTGCGGCGGGGCAAACGGTGAGAAACCTCACCGTGGGATTCGCCACCAAAGGGCGCACGGAGCCCGACTCGTAATGGCCGGCACTCGCACCGCCAGGCTCAAGACTCGTGCGACTTTAAAGGGCCGGGCATTCGCAGCGACGTGCCGCCTTGCCACAGCCTCGGCCACGTGAGCCACGTTTTGTTTGAATCGCGACGAGAGAGTTTTGGTCGTGACAGAGGTTGCTGTTTGTTTACTTATTTAGTTGCTTGTTGTCACGCCAACCTCGGCAGCTGTTGCGTTCAGCTGTGGTGGCTTAGTGGCTGCACCCAGCTCAAAAATTCAGGCAGACATTTAAAAAATGTTCTGGCACTCTGCACAAATACTGCAGAGGTTTCAGGCAGTCCACATCAAATTTTCAGACAGCATCAATGAATATTCCAGACAGGCAGCCAGAATTTTGCCTTCACTCCGCGCAGCCTCCAACTTTTGCTCACTTGATCTCTCTCCATCTCTCTGCTATGAAGGGCTGTGCAATTTATTAACGGGTTTAATTTTTTGTTATTTGTTATTTAAGCACCATTTTGCTAACGGGTCCGAGATATTCAATTGTTTATTCTGAGAGCGCAGAGGAAGTAAGGAAGCAACCCCAACCCACAAATTCATAAAGACGTCCCCTCCCATCATCTCCTTTACCAAGTTCTCATAACCTTACTGAATTTAAGAAGCATATCAACTCTCATATATTGCAAATTAATAGTGGTGATTGTTGCTGGATTCCCGGCATTTTGGGCCTTTGCTCAGCAACCGTGATTTTAAAAACAACCCCACTATGCCTCGCACTCCGCCAGGGCCCCGGATGAAGAGACAAATGAGACAGAGGCACGGACACGGAGAGAAAGAGAGAGAGAGACATGCAAGGGGTGGGCTAACCTGTCTCGTGGTCCTCTCCGCCCCCCCTATGGGCTGTGGTAATGTGTGTGGTGGTTAGCTGACTCAACACTACAGCAGCTAAGGCAAGAGACATGCGAGAGACCTTTAAAGCACACAGCAAACACCGGCAGCCCTCCAACCCCACTCTGGCCATGTGGCGCCCGCGAACACAACGTCCGTACTCGGCTCCACGAGCAAGTTCATTTCACGGCCCTTTGTCGATCCACTGCTGGATGAAGGCCTCCCCACGCCGTGTCGGTCGTGGGGCTTGGAATGTCATACTTCACCACGCCGGTCATCGCGTGTTGGCGAAGGGAAGCAGGGTTAGCCGCGACCGCTCCAGTTATTGCCGCCCACCGACATTAGCCGTCGCCGGTAATCATCGAATGCCAGTCGATGGGTTGGGACCGCAGCGCGCTAACCGCTGCGCCACCACTCCATGGTCGATTTAGCTAATCGCTCGAAACGCTATGGCGTGCGTTTCACGGAAGCGGCGCTCCGATCCCGAATACCCCCCCCCCCCCGAGAGCTAATTGGTGATCCCTGCTCCGCGGCTCGCCACTCAGCGGCTCATTGTGGCGGCTCACCATTTGGACAGAATAGGGTTGAAAAGGCAACAGCATAAAAGGCAATCAGCATGTTCACAACTGTTTTGCATGAACACCAGAATCTCTGAAAGGTTAACATTAAGAGCCAGCATGCCTTAAGTGTGAAAGTGTCATCTCTGAAACACAAGAGAAAATGTGAATAATTCTGCCGAGTGTGTGTGTGTGTGTGCGTGCGTGCGGATGTCGTATGTGCGTCTGTGTACGTGAGCAAGCATGCACATATTAGAAAAGCACCATTTCATTTTGTCACTAAGAATCCATTTGACGAGACTTAACCCGACGACCGGGTTTCATTAAATCACAATTAATTTACGCTAATAAAATATACACATATATTACAACGGCCCGTCAGTCAAAACAAAATCCATATTGTGGGATGTAAAAGAAATACATTAAGTTGGCTATTGAACTCTAAGCAATCACAATGCATCAGCTGGACAGGAACCATGCTGTCTGGTGGATAAAACTCAATTACGGAATCACGACAAAACATCCTTTAGTTGTCTCATTCAAACGTAATGCCATTATTACAGAGCCCAATTACTCAATGTATCTGCAAGTAATTAAATTGTGATGCGCTAATGACACCGATTCAACAGCTAGCGAAGCCTCCACATCAGCCAATAAAAGATGCATTGCCCTGGATTATATTTTGGCGGAACTTGCAATCAAATTAGAATCGCAGCACAAAGTCCCATATCCGACTGTCACACATCCAGCCTAACGAATTAACCACCCACAACCATCGTAGTCATATTTTTTTGTGTACGCAACATAACTCTCACTTGCCAGCCACCCACAAACCCGACCGTTTCACGCACAGCCACACGTTGTTAAACTTAAGTACATTCGCTCACTTAAAATGCACAGTCATGCATTTTCCAATGTTCCTAAAGTGTGCACTTTTATTGATGTCCAATATGAGAATAGATTTCTTCCCCTTTTTTATGGCAACAAAAAACACTTTTTACAAGGAATCATGTCTGCATTAACCACCATACTTGTGGTCAGAATGCAAACAAAAAACATACTCTGATAATATATGTGGCATTGTCTTTGAAACTTAGGAGGTCCCATGATCTCAATCAGTGTACGATGGTGTAACTGCAAGGTTCGCTATGTTTGCCGAATGCTTCACGTATTCGCCCTCGCATGCCAGTTCCCCGGCGAGTCGGATATGCGACGTTGCACCGTACCGCAAAGTGCAAAAATGTCACCAAAGCGCCGATTAATTTAGACGTTTGAATGATTACGCTCTCCGATTTCCTTCGGCATGAGAGCGCGCGCACGCCATCCTACGCGGCGAACATCCAACGCGTTGGTGGCGCGTTCGAGGCTTTGCCGGGCCATCGCTCGGCAAGGCGTGACCACGCGAGCGTGCACATTAAGGGTAATGGGGGACGCTTTGCCCTTGCTCGACAACAAACAACACGTGGAGGAAGTTGGGGCCTTACCTCGCTTTGCGAGCTTCACGCAAGCAATTTTGGTTTCCTGGACAGAAGAGGGATGACAGACAGAGCGGTGCCATGATTTTACCGACAAGAGATTACATTTGTCGCAAAAAGAAAGAGCAGGAGATTTATACGGCACAAACTTCTGAACAGATGGTGCATTCGACCGCACGCACACCCTTTCAAAAAAACTAAGGCATCTACCATTACGTTGACTCATGAATCCCATGAATCACGGTGGATTTTATGTAAGCGAACAGTACGGCTCCACAATGATTATCTCTATAATCTTATCTTCTGAGCCAATGGCTGCCAAATGCCAGTGCTCGCGGTCCAGCTCAACAAGCAGCGCGTTGCGCAGGCCGCTTGAGTGACTGATGTCGTTTCTTTGTCCGTGCGGGAGTGCGTTAGAATCTACGATGGTTACCGCGAAGTAAGCCCTCGGAGCGCATTACTTGTGAACTTTGTCCGCATTCGTTATCATTTTAAAATCCAAGTGTCTCCCTGCACAAATGAGCGCTCGTCTCTGTTGGTGGATACGACCCGTCATCATCACCATCATCAACATCGGCCACGATCTATCCACTGGTGAATGTTGCCCTCCGCAAACCGCCACCATCTCTCATGGTCCGAGTGGATCGTCGCTCCGCTTCTTTGGCGAGGTCGCCACCCCCCACGGCGCACTTCGTGGCTGGCACGACGCAGCCAAAAAGCAGCGGCTGCCTGGCCTGCGTTGTGACACCGACTTAACGATCAATTAGCGTCCCGTCTCCCCACCGTGGCATAGCCCACCGTGCCTCGTCAATGCAATTTCTGGTCGGCGGCGAAGACGCCGGTTCAAATTGATCGTTTTCCCACAAAGCGCGGTCGTGGTAAATGAGGTCACGGCGAAGGTTAGCGCGGAGAAACTTAAGAGGGAAGTTTACACGGAATGAGAATGAGGTTGACGGACCACGTGATATCATATTTTTTGATATCACGCGAGGGCAAGCTTTCGCGTTGCGGCGGCACGCTGGGGAGTGACAATCGCATGGCGGTACAAGGCCTGGAGGAAGTTCGGCTCGGGAGCGGGACGGCATCACCGCGGAGGTGCCCGCGGGCAGCGACCTCACGCTCTACTCTCGCCTCGCCATGGCTGCGGAACCTCCCGATGTCAACGCCTGCCGACGAACGACTCTAGCTGGCCAAAATCCATGCCGATCAATGACAAAACTACGATTAAACATATGGATTACCCGACCAAAATTAACTAACAGTTAAAAGTGCAACTGATACAAAGTAAATAATGGAACACCTACACGCTACATCACTCAGCCCTTTCCACTCAATGTATTTAGCGGTGATGAATGCCACTTCTATTTGTCAAATCAATGTCCCGCGGCTACACAGCCGATCACACAAAGTACAGCGAAGCACTTCCCACAACTTGCTCGGCATATGAGAGTCATGTTCTTGGCATGACAGTAAAGCTGACAGTTTAACACGTAGTCTTTCGCGACCAATATTATTCATAATAAAGGTTTTTGGGTTAGATCGCGTTTATTTATAAATGTGTCGTAACCCTCCACCACCCGACACGGCCAATCAGCAAAAAAAGTGTCACGCTGACAAAAGACAAATAATTCACTACTTTAGCCCACCGGTGTATTAAAAGAGTGAATCCACATTTACAGTTTGAGTACGACGTTTCGCTGGTAAATACATCCAGCATCATCTGGCGAATTGCCCGATGATGCTGGATGTATTTACCAGCGAAACATCGTACTCAAACTGTAAATGTGGATTCACTCTTCAACACACCGGTGGGCTAAAGTAGTGAATTATTTGTCTTTTGTCAACGTGACACTTTTTTTGCTGATTGGCCGTGTCGGGTGGTGGAGGGTTACGACACATTTATAAATAAACGCGATCTAACCCAAAAACCTTTATTATGAGTAAAGCTGACATTTTAATTCTCAGAGCTGGTATATAGCCAAATTAAAGGCAGATCCAACTTCATTTTGACGTGTGTTTTTGTGCGCAGTCAATGGTGACCATTAATGCGCTGAGGCTTTGAACTCACTGCGTCTGAGAACCCAATTTAATCACGGGCAGCTGGAACCTCGATTCGATCCCAGGTTCTCAGCTGTGCTGGCTCAGCCCTCTGACCTCCGAGCCACCCAGCCTCCTCTCTCCCTCCAAACTGCTTCCCTTCAGCACCCAAATGCGACCTCACTGCACACTTGGGTAGAGTTGACTGCCCCTGTGAACACTTGTTGATTTCTCCACCCATGTTGAGGACTCAGTCGACCAGACACTGGCTGTTTTGTCTCATCATCCACATGGAATTCAACGACCATACTGCAGTTCACGACAATACACTCACTCACCCAGTCACTCACCCAGTCACTCACCGCACTGCAGGTGAGTACCCATCTCTTTCTCTACTTCTCTCCTCACACTGCCCGGCTTTGGAATTACCTTCCATCACCTCTTTTCCCAAAGCTCTTCGAATAACCTTGCTCAATTCACGGACGTATTCACCCTTAATCTCTTACAAGCATTACAAGCGCTGATTGCCGCTGGCCACGTGGCACTCTGGGGCCTCCGGGGCCTCCGGGCCTCTGGGGCCTCTGGGGCCTCCAGGGCCCCATGCTGGGCAACTGCAAGAGACTCGCCAAGGGCCCCCACCTCCTGCGTGCTGCTGATGGCCTGGAAGAAGATGTCGTAGACCTTGCTGGCGGCCAGTGGCGCGTTCCAGTAGCCACCGTACGTGTGGTTGTCTCCCACGACGAAGCGCCGCTCCACGGGGAGGCCCTCGGGAGGAAGCTCCGCCGCAAAGTAGAACGGCGAGCCCTGGGCCCGCGCCTCGCGGTACGCCAGCGGCGTCGAAAAGCAGCCACCGGCCTCCCGCCGGGCCTTCCCCGAGGGGCCCTCCTTCACCACCAGCTGGTACGCGCTGCGGGGGCGGGGGGGAGATTGGCCGTCGCCGTTACCGCGGGCATCACCGCGGGCCCTCGTCCAACACCGGCGTTAGCGCCGTGGAACGTGACGATGCGCGAGCGGTTTGCGATTGTCGCCGCTCGATCCGTACTCGGCCAGAAGTAAACACAAACATTCAGGAACTGCATTGGCAGTGGTGTGCATGCTCAAACTAACATCAGATGCTTTGTTGATTCGGCCCACATCAATTGACAATATTCCAGATCATGACATTTTAGTCATTGGCCCTTCCTTCGAGCAATGTCTCTGTATTATGAATGCCTCTTCTGTTCTAAGATGGATAAATGACTAAAGGAGTTACGTTGACACCCTTTTGTTAAACTGCTTGCTGAGTGAAGGTCTCATCAGGCCATGCTGGTCGCAGGAGTTGCTGAACCACGCTTCTCCACGCTGATGCTGAAGAGGGCACCGATAACCGAGCGGCTGATGTTAACCGTGGCCGGGAATAAAACTCGGGTCGTCAGGTTCACAGAGCAGTGCAGACCCACACTACGTTCACCGCCACAGTTCTAGGCACTCGCCTCGCTTCTCCCACTCCTTCTTCCCTCGCACTGCTCCACTGTGGAATTTCCTCCTCCCATCATTGCCATCTCTATTCCCAAGCTCGCATAATAATCATAACCTCGATTCAAGAAACGTGTCAACTCATCTATCGTATTGTTTGTTGCTGGCTTAGCAACTGTATAGAAAATAAAAACCCATGACAACACACTTCTCCATAAACTACACTATAGAATTATCATAATCATATTTAAAATCAGTGTCATTATCCTCATCAACGCCGCGACGATGTGCCACATCCACGTGGCGTATCACCTCGGGAGTTGTCACGGCCAACGGTGGACCCGGCAGCACAGCGGACGATTTTTTTAGCAAATTCCATCGTCGTTCATGCGAGCGAGAGTGCGAGCGGGGTACGGAGAGGGCTCGCGATAAACACACGGGAGCAGCTGCATAAATTTTAGGACCTTCGAGTGACTGCGCCAGCGGCTTTGGCGCGCATGGCGCTGGCAACCTTGGGCACTGACCTGGCGGACTCAAGTCCCCGCATCCTCCGTCGAGAAGCGGCGGACGGCCATCAATTTTAACAGCTCATTTAACCGCGAGTCGAGGCTCCATTTATATTCATCGAGCGCACCTCACCACGAGCCCGCAGATGCGTGCAATACGTGGCGTGGAGCGGCGATGCAGCATGCTACAAACCTGGTTACTCGGGTCCTATTTCGTGCTACGGCTAACAACGGTGGAGAGCGAGGACTTCAACCTGGTTGTCGACTCGGCCTCAAATGAATAGCTGCTGGTGCGGTGGTCTAAATAAAAACCAGCACCGATGCGGCAGTGCTGGTCACAGCGTTCCATCGTGAACCACGCTGGCATTGATAGATGCTCGCAAACAGAACTTGCCCAAGAATAATTTAGCGTCGATGAGAATTTTAAATTGATGATAAGAGAGCATTGGCCAAAACAATCAATTCGTTCATTTGTGATTTTTTTTTCTAAGGATGCTCAGAATACTTTTATTTTCCTCGATATAAAAAAACGCTGACACTACACAGTGAAAGACTAACGCGGTTTCATGTTTTCCGATCAAATTAATTCCGCAAATCTTTTGTGACATCTCACTGGCAGTTTGTGTTTAGGGGTCCGTATTTAATCAAAACGTCTCGCCCACTGTGAGTCAACGCGCAAACGGGAGGCAACAGCAGCTTAGCATGCAGCTCCTTCGCCTGCTCGTGATGCCCAACCCTGATGTGTGCGTAAGAACTTCAATTAGCCTGGCCTTAGATGCATTCAAATCTTCAAGAGAATTACAGACGATGTGAAATTAGCCAAATCAATTTGCCTAATTTGCACATCAGACTCAGTGAAACATAGACATGTTGGAAAACACAATTTACTGGCCTTTAACGAAACAGCCACGAGATAAGATGTCTCTAATTAACATAGTAATTTACTTATGCAAATACTCTTCTGCTTTACTGCGGGCAAAGTTGGAAATTAAAAAAAGTGTGTTGGCACAAGAGAGCCAGAACATTTTTTGATAGCAACGTACTGTGGTGGTTGCATCATACAAAAAAGTATTTCCCAAGCCAATACAAAACCTTTTAAATTAAAAAATGGAGTAATTAATCATTTAACCCGCACCCTTGTGCTCTGCGTGGATTGCCACCGTATCAGAGATCTACAACCGATTACGCGCACACCGATACCGGGCACCGCTGAAGGAGAGGAAATCACCGCTACGGCGTTCGTTATTGGTGGAGACGTGCGCGGGGTTCTTATACATTCTGGCTTCTTCTTTTTTGCCCTTCTGCGTGGAACAAGCAACGCTTCGTGATTTCACAACCCAGGATTTCTTCGCTCAGGCTGGATGTGAAACCCCGTGTGCTAGATGAGACCAGACCAAAATGGGAGTTACCACCTGTCCTGGTTTTCCCAGGACCGTCATCCTCTGTTCCAAGTAGCTGTCTTGGGAAATCTGCACAACGACGAGCGGAGCGCCGGGCGGCTAAAAGGCAGCGAGTTGGCTCAGTTGGGAGCACGAGTGGTGCATCTGCCAGCCATCTCAGTCAGTCAACCGATGACATCTGGATCTGTCCCATGACCTCATGCCACAGCGCGCTGAAACACTTCACGGGGATTCAAAGTACACCTAGCCTGGCACATGCGTTGTAGTGACGGCACCACAGCTTGATGGAAAATGGTTGCTGCTGTTGTTGCCACGTGTATATGTAGGTATGTTTGTGTATGGTACAGTATGTGTGTGTAAGTATACGTTTGTGTGTATGTATGTGATCTTTGTGTATGTAAGCCAATGTTTTGGATCTGGGTGCGTGTGTATCTATGTATGTTGATATGTCGGTGCGTGATTGTCTATGGAGCTCCCGTAGGTCAAGTCAGCCTTAAATTAGTTCCAGCGTGTTAACATTGTCATTGGGGACATAGAGGCGTGGTGCTGGCCACCCACCCCTGTCGTGTGCTGTGCCGGCCTTCATCGGTGCTCGATAACAGCACTTGCCCCAACAGTCTGATGAAGGCTATGGGGGGGGGGTCTTTGTTTTGTCTTTGTGTATTTACATGTGAGTGTACGTGTGTGTACGTGTGTGTGTGTGCGTGTGTGTGTGCGTGTGGGGAGGGATAGTGTAGCGGTTAGCGTGCTGCGCTACGAACCCGGCGACATGGGTTCGATTCCCGCTCACGGCCAACATCAGTGACGATTATCTGAACCGGTCCTAGGCCTACTCTAGATCGACTCAGCCTCAAATGAGTACCTGGTGCGGTGTGTGAACATCGCCACTGGGGAGACAAAGGCGGTCGGGCGCGGTACTGGCCACCCACCTCCTCGTGTACCGTTCCGGTCTTCATAGGTGCTCGCTAAAAGCACTTGCCCCTACAGTCTGTTGAGGTGCGTGTGTGTTCGTCCGCATCCGTAACTGACCTGATGGGGGCCCCTCTGGCCTGTGCCGGCTTCAGCAGGATGGTGGCCGTGGTGTCCGTGTAATCGATGAGCGAGTCGGCGCCGTAGTGCGGCAGCGTCGGAGCTAAAAGCACAGCCGCAGTAGAGGCACGCGTAAGCCTGGGGCGCACGTTCGCCGGTCGCCCACGACCCTCCACCTCCGACACGCAGAGGTGGACACCGCTTCCGTCGTGTTTACGTCCCGCGCGTTCGATCGTTCGACGGCCAAAGATAAAATACCACTATGAAATTCAAACGAGCGACGCTGCCACACAGCGGTGTGACGATCCGCGCACTGGTCCTGCGATCTGGAGGTCGCCGATTCGATTCCAACTCCCGGCACGGCAGTTGAAAAATGGCTTCAACACAGTTAATCGACTGTCAGGTCATGCGTGGTGGGGTAAAGCGTGGGTACTCCTCCCTCCTCCAAGACAGCATTAAATAATAGGTTGAATATCCTGTAAGAGGGCCTTTCATGAGCTCCCTCGAGTGGAGCGAGTCATTATAGGGCTGCACCTTTATCTTTTACACAAACATCTCCGGCTACAACTGTCTCGCTAAAGATAGGTCAACATTATTTTTTTCGTCATCGTCAAAACTTCCCCAGAAAGCACATTCCCGTCGCCACCCCTGTAGCGCATGTTAAAATACCATGCGAGATTTAAAGAGCGGCTAAATGCAGTTGCGTCTCGGGCACCCTTGCAGCTCACGCTCGGCGTCTCGTCGCCCTCCCGTCATGGTGACATTCGGGTCACGGAACATTTTTGCCCACCACGACCCCCGTGCGTTCGTCCGACACGCGGTCGGTCTCTCCGGAGCGCGGTGAACAAAACGGAGCGACGTCGGTCCGGCTCCCTGTGCGGTCACTGGGCGCTGGGGGTCACGGAGAGAGGCGACCTCTCCGCTGGCACCCTTAGCGGTTACGGCCGCTGCTGCCACTCCTACCGCTGGCCCCGACATTGGGCATCCCAATTTAACTGACCCATGAGTAACACAACTTGTATGTACAGCCTGTTGTCGATCCACTTGCTGGACCACCCAACCCCGAGATGGTCATGGTAATTTTTTTGACCATACTTCACCACTATGGGCAGTGCAGGTTGGTGAATACGGACTGCTCCACGACTGCTCCAGCAACCACAACAACCACAACAACAATAATGCCCTTTATTTATGCCAGAAAGCCAACCTGATTCCCAAGACGCATTTTCCATTTTTCGGAGCATCCTGCATGGGAAGTTTTGTCAGTTTCGCTGAAGAGTGAGAGCATAATACTCAAAGGGCTGCTCAGATGGATTCAATAAAACACATTTTTGTATCGTCTTTGCCTTGCAATTTCACAGAGCAGCAAGTTTGGAAGTTTCACAAATCCTGTCGTGATTCACCAACCCTAGCCTCAAGGAGGGCCGATTTGGAGGCATGTGCCACTAATTCGGTTAAAGACGGTTTCCCACGAAAGATCGAGCGGTGCTCATTTTCTATCCACAGCCCTGAGCCAGCAGCGGAAATTCCACATTCTTATGGCAGAGATAACTCTGCATAGAACATTCTGGACTTCTCACAAGGCGGTACTCATTTTACCACGGTGCAAGTTTTCCACGGTTGTGCCACTGCACAGATCTCCGATGTGTTTTCGTGCCGTGCCGCGTTTTGTTCGGCACAATGTTCAACGTTTCGCTCAGCATGCCGGCAGCTTCTTTGGAAACTGAATGAACACCGATACTCTTTGGTTTTATTCGGTAAAGTCACGTAGGTAAAAAATAAACAATTAAAACACGACGTTTTGGCCACAACACAAGTGGCCTTCTTCAGGTGAAGGGACATAACTGTCGGGAATGAATTCTTGCAGTCACGAAAGCTTCAAATCTTGAATGAACACCGTGTGCCAGGAAGCAGTTCATGGGCACACGGAACGAAACGTCGGACATGGTGCCGAAGAGCAGGCGGCATGACGCAAGAGCTCATTGGGGAGTGGGACTCATGTTATCGGCGCTAGAAGGGGGCAGCGGCAGGTCTGCCATCGGCCAGGATGAGCACATTCACGACATTCCGGCAGCGGGCCCATAACAGCCCTAGCCCCACTGTACCAGCCGTCCGGATGCTCAACGAATACTCTGGCAGCAAAAGTAAACAAACTTCAGCCACGGTAGATTTAATCGCCTGGCAAACACGAGTCGGAGGGCACAGGGCGGCGCGGGAGAATTAAGTGCACTCCTTGCAAATTGCGGTCTCCGTGCTCCGTACTTCCCATGCACAAATTATACCGCAGTCCCACACATAACTGGAATATTTTCGTTGCAAAGAAAGCTCTTTTGTGTTCCAAATAAAATATATAAATAAGCGCGTAATTCGATCGTGAGAATGGCATCTGTAGCCAGCGACGCAGGATGCAACAAAACACAACACCTCCTCCTCTGCAACGTTGTTGTTGTCGCCAAGCACGATCCATCCACTGCTGAATAAGGGCCTCGACAAACCATCGCTATATGTTCTACCCTCTCGCAACGTGACAGTTCATGATCCGCTCCCTTACACGAGCGGATTCGTCGATCGCTCCATCTCCACGGTGGGCACTGTTTTATTTTTTTACACAAAATAATAATTAATTAGCCAAGGAGGTACGATAATTTCTTTAGAAACACACATTCCTCGACATCTGTGAAAAAGAGCTTTATAGCTCATCGGATTCCTCCAGTATAAATAAATATCCTGATTCTGATTAATACGTACACTCAAACACATAAAAGACAAAGATCCTCAGCATAACCTTAATAGACTTTTGGGGCAAGTGCTGTTAAGCGAGCAGCACCTATGAAGGCTGACACGGCACACGAGGGGTGGGTGGCCAGCATCATGACCGGCCGTCTTTGTCTAACTAATGGCGATGTTTACAAACTGCACCAGGTCCTCCTTTGAGGCTGAGTCGACCTAGAGGAGGCTCAGGACCAGTTCAGATAATCGTCACTGGTATTGATCATGGGCGTTAATTGAACCTGAATTGCCGAGTTCGTAGAGCGGTGTGCTTACCGCTGCATTCCACACACACATACCAAGCTTATAAAATACCTGTTCAGCTCCCATCCTAATTAACATTACTACAAGTGTTTCAACTATTTGCGTGTATATACACGTACAGAGAGGTTTTTCAATTAATTTGCTCTACGTAAAAAAAAACTATACACCACAATTGCAAGCACATTCCTGCTGTCAAGATTAAAATTAATTGGTGAGCTTGCCGAGAAGGGGGTGCTTCTCTATTAAGGGGGACGTGGGGGGCGGAGGTCACATGGCCCCCTCCTCCACGGAAGGGCACCACAGTTGCTGTACCACTCGGGCACCTCACAGGGCCCCCCTCACTCACAACAGAATGTTCATCTCACCAAACCGGGGGATTTTGAATGGGTCAGCATAGACCATCCACACTGGGGGATCGATATAACACAATCGCAGTACTGCATCAAACTTCCTGCTGCAAGGATCACACGGCGACGTATCATCAGCCACGATAGAATCGCTGCTGGATTTAAGAGCATCCCTGACGGTGGTGACGCAACACTCCACCTGGCTCCCGCACGCGAGCCGATCTCGTCGCTCCGTCTCCTCCACGGACGTGCCGCCCTCCCCCGATGTCGCGAGCGGCAGCGTGACGGCGAGCAGCGCGGCGTACCTGAGATCTTGGTGGTGAAGTAGACGGTGGCGGAGGGCCCGAGGCCCTTGACGGTGCTGGCGCGGATGGAGAAGGAGTAAGTGGTGCCGGGGTAGAGAGCCGGGAACAGGTGCTGCGTCTCGTTGGCCGGCTTGTGCGCCTGGCCGTGCTCGTCCTCCACGTTGAACGCCGGGTCCACCGACCGCACCGCGCTGTACAACACCTGCGGGGCGACGCGCCGCGGAACGTGAACACGGGCGACGGCCCAACGGCCCGGCGGTGCCGCAAGCGTTGCGGCCGGCCTCGCCGACTCGCGGCCGCACGGAGGCGCAGCGGCGGGACGCCACTCGGCCGCGCGGCCACTTAGACCCCGGTAGGATCATCGCACCGAATCAAGCGCCGAGTCAAATTTTAATTGATGGGTTTATGTTTATACAGTCATTGGGTGACCAGACTCAGACTATCAACTCGCTGCCGCCACGGTTTAACCTCCGAGCCACCCGGCCACTGCAATTACCAATTATTTAATCTTCCTTAAATTTGAGAGGTTTTCGTGAGTTTTAGAAAAATGTTTTCATTAAGAGTAAATAAGTGGAAAACACCGTGTAAAAATACAAATCAAATAAATAAATACTTTTTCCCCAGCTCTCAGATATCTTTTTTTTTACAAATAATTAATTAGACACATACTGCTGACGGCACACCGAATGTTGGAAACGGTTTGCTTGTATAAACAACCTTTATTATGAATAAACAATACTGTATGGCAACATCATTCTGGGATGCCGAGGGGCTGAAAAATCTATTTTTACTTTGAGAGAATAATAAGTCTATTTTATATTAAATTACTACGCAAAAATGCTCCAACACCACAGTGCATAATGAGTCTTAGACAATAATGCAAATCGACCACCTTTAAAACTCCCCTTAATGGCCACGCACAATCACTGCGAAGCAGACGAGGCGCCATGGCAAATCAACCGCACTCACGTCCTGCTCCAACGCTGGGAGCTGTCATCCTAGCAGACAGGTATTATCGTCAAGGTAGTTATGGATGTTTGTACCAAATGGTCCCCTGCAAGCTGGGCCCACGGCCAGGGGAAGAGCGGAGTTGTGCTGCGATAGCCGGCCTCACGATGCGACGCGAAACTCCAGGGTGTGACGATCGTCGCGACATCGATGTCGCTGAACTTTGCAATCGCAATGCGCGTTGCTGAGATTAAAACCTGTTCACCTGCAGTTGCCTTAACATGATCAGCATGCTTATAGTATTCATAATCGTTACAGCTTCACAAACCGTAACGCTTATAAAGCACACGGCAGACATAAAACTATTACGTAAACGTAACCAGCACGCTGTCAATTTGTCTGGAAAACTCTTTACAAAGCACTCATTTAGAGGCTAACGGCTATACTGTATTTTTGTGCACGTCAATTATGATCATTTGTGAACTTTGAGTATCGTTACTTTGTAAACAGGAAACACACGTATTTAAAAATCGGCAATGGAAACTACGGAAATGACACGCTACGACGAGCATGTGCCGTGTGCCGCTTGCCGTGTGCCGCTGCCGTGCGCATTGTGCTTGGCACGGCGGAACACCGCCGAGCCCATCAAAGCAACCCCACAAAGTCGCTATTTTTGTCGGAACCCAGACAGAGCCCTCCCCTCTCCCACCCCTCTTTATGAAAGGAAGCGTTAGATTTTATTTATTACTTTAAGCCAGGGGCCCCCACAATAACAGTGACGTGTCCGTCAAGTGCCCTGGCCTTTATCGCGAGAGGAGTTAGGCGTGCTTTGTGTCTCTTGTGGCAAATGACTGGGGCTGAAACACACCCCATGTGAACGGGACGAGAGAATTCTTGGCAGCCTCGGGGTTGAATAGCGTTATGCCCTTGAACTGCGTGGAAACAAAACGAGGGCATGTAATTTTATTTTTTTGTTCCCCACTAAATAATCTGTAATTCCGCGGGCTTCACTAAAAAGGCAACATATACATTTTAGAAGGATTTTTTGTTGTTATAAACAAGTAAAAAAATCGCCACAAAAAAACACAGCACGCAAAATATATTGAAGGTGGCCATTCGCGTACAGCCGTGGCGAGGGTTGGTACAACCACTATTTTCACCCTGCACAGTGTAAAGTAATTAATTGGTGTGACGTGTATAGTCTGCAAACAGATTGAGATATATACTGTATAGCATACAAAAACAATCAATAGAGTGCGTTTCCTCCCTCCAGGATAAATTGACATTCGGCAGGCAAATGACATCACCATCACCGTAAATGACAAAGGGCTCCTCAGTGTTGTAAATGTAATGAGCCTGCAGGTCGTCCATTAGTCGCCTCCGATTCAACACCACAACACACTAACAACACACTAACAACACACGAACAACACACTAACAACACACGTTATACTCTACATGGTCATCACTCGCGATGTATCCACTGCCGGACGAAGGCCTCATAAAGTAAATGCAAAGTACAGGAGGCAAGAAGCAGCAGAGTGACTACATCACTGATAGAGCGGTGACACAGTTGTCAGCACAATCCGGTGACCTGAGTTTGACCCCCGGCCCTGGCTAATTTCAGTGGTGAGTGCCACGTGAACGGATGCCGGTTCACCCGTCCACCAACTCCCACTCACCGGCGCGGTGTATTTGTCACAGCAACCCCCGTGACCTGCACGCCATGGAGGAGGCCTTATGCTTGTGTGGTTCCCCATACGATATCCCTACTTTAGCAAGTTAGAGATATCACGTTGAGTGTTGGGAAGAGTAAGTGGGCTGGGGCAGCACCACGGTGCTGGAAGGGTCGATAGCCCGGTGGCCGAGACTCTCCGAACGTAAACACGCTCTCATGCTCTGCTTGTTTAGAACTCCCGGGGGAGCTGGCAGAAAACCAAATTTCCCCGAGACAGACGGCTCGGACTCTCTCCCAGTCCATCGCGCTACGCGGATGTCAGGCCTGAGCAGGGCCCGCGCGAGCGTGCAGTGCCGTGGGACTCGAGGACTTACGCTGGCGGCTGGCCTCTGGCCATGGACGCAAAGCGCATGGTCTCACAGTTTGGCAATTGATGTCAACTCCTGTTCGGCAACAATAGCTGCGTGTAATCAATGTGAGCAATACATTCATATGCATTTTTTAATTATTTAGTAATTATTCATCTTTAATTCAAGTTATAAGGAATAAAAATCAGTTTGAGTGCAGCAGCTGCTGCTGGGAGGATGGTTGCACCGCAGGACCATCAGAAGTTGCGGCGGCTTGGGGAGCCCCTTCATCCAGCAGCGGATTGACCATGGCTGATGATGATGAAATAATAAAAATGCTATATATGCATAGTTTTTGGGTGGAGCACTTGCGCAAAAAAGAGCGCCTTGCCCGATGAAGCTGCCATCCTGAGTTTGATTCCCATTCACATCGAACATCAACGGAGAGTGATATCTCAACTGGACTTGCAGGGAGTCGGTCAGTAGCAGGGAATCGACAGCACTCAAGGCTGGGGGAAGGGATATCCAGACTGTGGGACAGCAGAGGAGAACGAGCGACGTCCGGCACGAGCGTGCGTGTGCCCGGAACACGGGTCTCACCTCGTATTGGACGATGGCGCCGTTGGGCTCGTCAGGCTCACTCCACTGCAGGAAGATCGTCTCCTCGGTGACGACGCCCTGGACACGTTCGAGGGACACGGGCCCCGGGACTGAGGAGTAAGAGGAAAAGAGATACTCTTTATTGCACCGCGTGGGGGGCACCCATTAACCGCACCGCGTGGGGGGCACCTGTTAACCGCACCGCGGCCACAGCCACTGCACCAACATTGGAAGGAAGACGCGGCTCAATGGCGAAAACGATTCCTGTCCCGTAGCGACACAAACCAGGGCCAGATCGATCACTCGGTGGAATTACACTCAGCAATCATCGCCCCTTACCGGGCAGACTAATGCCCGCTTGTTGGCAAGGTGCCGAGTCACCTCGTGCCCACAGGGACAACTGCCACTGGGGGTGCCCTTTCAAATGTGCAGAGATGAGATGTGATGAGGGTCACGTCACGCTCACACGTATTCATTGAAAATCAATGGAGTAACATCACTAGAATTGCTGTGGCAGTGCAGCTGCTGCGCCACAGTATAAAAAAGGTGTTTTTATTTGCTTTAAATGGTCCACCCAAGTCGATCGGCAGGTCACATGTGATAGAGTAAAGAATTGTAATACTCCCCACTTCTTCTAAGATGTCTGGCCTCCGTGGAAGTGTACGCCAGATACTCTCTCCAGGGGGACATACAGTACTCTCTCTCGAGCTCCCTCGAGTGGAGGCCCTTCTGCCAGCAGCAACGGCGGCACAAGGAGATCAATTGCAGGGCTGCACCTGAACCTTTTGACAAAGCTCCCAAATTTTCGTTGTTGCAGCGTGGGATGCAAGGCCTTGGTAAAGTTTGCTCCACGAGAGGCGTTTGTGGCTTGTTTTTGTGTTTTGCGCTCGGGTAGACATTTAATTACAGCTGTACGCAGCAGCAGGTGGCCAGAGTAACGACCCCCGCAATCGCGCCGAACGTCCCACGGCGGGGATTACGGTGGCGCTGGCCGCTGCGGCAGCTCGTTGCACCGGCAGAGCCGCGTGGCATGGAATGTGCAAGGGTTGAATTTGAACAAAGGTAAACTTGCCACCGGTCCTGGTTTTCCCAGGATCTTCTCTCTAGCTGGGGCAGCCATTCAGGGCAATCTATGAGTCTTCCCGGGAAGTTAAAATCCAGATTTTTGTCAGCTGTATTAGCATAATAATAACGGACCGCTCACAATCATGCTTTTGCATGCAATCTTCCACGATTTCAGCATTTTGAGATATTCTTCTTCACACAATATGTCCCGGTAAGCTGCCACGGCCACAGAAAAACGAAAAGGCAAGCGGCCCAACTGGGACCAGTCAACCCTCAATCACCCGCGTGCGGATTATCCGGGTTACCGTTCGGCCATGCCGTGAAGAAGTCATTGCGGGGCTGAACCTTTATCCTCTGGCAACCCAGGAAAGTGTTGCCCGCCGTGGAAAACGGGGTCGGCGCTAGCACGGAACCGCACGGTTCGGCTCCAGGCCGGAAGGTGCACGCCGAGGAACTCAATTACCCGGAGGGGCGAAAGGGCACCCTCAGTGGAAAATGTTACTCAACGTCAAGGAAGGGGCCGGCGAGCCCACTGGAAACAGGGCCTCATTGTGCGTGGTCCGAATCGAGGGAGGCTGGGAGTCCTGCCAGGAGCTTTTCATCTTCATTTCCACCGCGGCTTACATACGGCCAAGGTGGGAAAGGAAAATACACAGTCGTACAAGAGGGTGCCAGAGGAAAACTCGCTCTCTCCGGGCAAGAATTTTAAAAACCAATAAGCTGAGGAAAACATTCTCTCAACGTCCCAAAATATCAAAAAGTTGTAATATTTGTTTTAATAAATAGACAACGAGATGCAGCTTTGGCGCCAAGTGAAAGAAATCTCCTTGAAGGTCGCCGGAGTGAGAAGCAAAGACCCCGTTAAGCCCCCTGTGACCTCTCTCCACCCAGGGCGACATCCCCCGCCGGCCCTGCAGAATGAGCACGGTTGCCACCTGTCCTGGGTTTCCCTGGATCATCCTCTTCTTGAGGAGTATTTACACACAATTCTCCCCTATTCTGGTATTGTGAAATATTATTTTTCCCACGATATACCCCGGTTTTTTGTATGACAGCAGTGGCGAACCAGTGTCAATTTGGTCAGCATTATCTATCTCGTCTGAGTCAATGATATCCAGTGTAATTGCGGACAAGTGCAAGTCTGTATATTTAATTCAGCCATTCAAATAAAAAGCGCCGACTAATCGAACCCCAGCGGCAGCGACCCCGAGGCGTGGGGGTAGAGCTCACCGTCCTCGTCCGTGTGCGTCACCACCCGCTCGCTCGCCTTCCGCCCCTCGGGCGTCATTAGCACGGCTTGCAGGCTCAGGTTGCGGAACGGAGGAAGGCCGGGCAGCACGAAGCCATGAGCCGCCCTCCCGGCGTCCCTACACTCCTCGCCGCCGCCGCCGGCTTCCGCCACCGCGGCCGCCGCGCCCCCGGCCGTGCCGTTCCCCGCTGGGCCCCTCGCGGCCCAGCTGCGGTAGCACACGGTGACGTTGAAGGCGTGGCAGCGCGTGACGTTGTAGCCCAGCGGCTCCCACTGCAGGCTGATCTCCCGCGAGCGGATGGACACCACGCGCAGGTTCAGAGGGCCGTGCTTCGGCTCTGCGGGACGGAGGGGCAAGCGACCGCGAACCACTCTCTCGTGACAATGCTTACGGCACACGGCCATCGCTCAGCACAAAAACCAGTCCTCTGTCATTCATTACACTCAACGATTTGACCATACTTCACCGGCGTGGATTGGTGGAGGGAGTGCCCAAAACCGGTTAATATAGCACTCACCGCTGATGTGAGTAGCCACAGCTGGTAAATGAACCCAGGTTCATCAGGTCTCAGAATTAGTCAAAATATTGTCAGCTACTACTTGTGCAATTAATTTGAGACAAACATGCAACGATCTTCGATTGACGAATTAAAGATTATTCTTATGCTCAAGATATGTGAATTTAATGAATCATACTACAACCGATAATTTGCCAACGTTACATTGGAACAAAACAAGAAAAAAAACAAGCAAGTTGGTAAAAATGAGACCAACAAGAATATGTTTTTGAATCTAAAAGCGACCCTTCATCACGACGATTAATTTAATGACTTGTGGTATGAACGATGGCATGCTTTGCGTTAAATGCTTTACTGCCGCGACAAGATGTGTCATGTCTGAAACAACGGATACATCTGCTGCCCCGTCGGGTAGTTAATAGTATTTTTGAAGCAGTTTCCACGCTCCACCGTGCCCTTAACTGGGTTTTTGTTGGCTATAAAAATGAAACCATTACGATAAACGTGTTTAGATAAAAGTAATCGCTTTCTGCACCCCCCAAATCTAAATTCAATCTTGACACATGTCCCAAATTGCAAATCCTCTCTGCAGGTGATGACAGTAAGGAGCAGAATTGTCACGTGACTGATGGGCTATATTAGACGTGGGAGATATGCACTAAATTGACCCAGACTTATAAAAAGAAAAAACTTCAAGAGCCAGATAACTTGCGGAGCTTAAATGATCTGTGTAACCAAATTTTTCTACCATCTCCTCGTTAACTCTGCTTAATACGCTCCCTTTCTTCGGTTTACCTTTGCACTGCCAATGCACGCACTGTATTCCACAAGTTAGCTGGAAACTAAGGCATGTGCTTTAAAGATCGCTCTGTAAATACGTGTTGCCAATCAATGAGATCTATTCAGAGAAGCTTTTTTCCGACTAAGTCGAAGGCAAATGATGATGATAAAGAAATAATTGAAAGAACAGGACTCATAGATGATACTGCTGTTGTTAAAGCAAAGACAATCGAGTGGAAACGTATAGCACTCGTCATGAGAAAATCTGACAAGAGATGAGAGAGGAAACGAACTCCGTTAGAACGAAGACGAATGGAAGGGAGTCGAAGCAGAGGGAGACAGTGGAAGAGACGGCCGCAGCAGCAGCAGCAGCAGCAGCGAGACAACATCACAGAGGTCGGAGGTCACGACCAGACAGGAGCAGCCGGGGAAAGGAGGAGATTGAGGACAGAATGGGGGAGGCCTTCACCCGATGCTGGGGAGTCACCGGCTGACAACAACAATCAGTCGTTATTATACCGATGAATGGCTCGCGTACCACTGGCTTTCACGAGTAGCCTCTCAGGAGCTGATCCCTCATCCCTGCTCAGCAATATCACCAACTCATGTGCAGTGCATATACAAGTGTGTGTGTGTGCACGCTTTTAATCCACCGCATGCCCAGGCAGCTTCTGTTTGAATGTGAAAGAGGGTGCTAAACATAGCGGCACGGGTGGGAGACGATAGGGGGTGATGCGGTACAGAAGGATGTGGAGCGAATTGCACCGGTGTAAAAATCGACCTCTGCGGAGGAGGCTCGTGAAGGACGCTATTGGGCAGTTGGAGGCAGTAGTCGTCCAACAAAAAAACAGGGCGCAGAAGAGCGATGCTCACAACAATGAGCAGAACACCAGGCAGCTAAAACGCAACAAGTTGACACAGTGGGGAGCACAGGTGGTGCATCTGTCAGTCATCGTGGTCAATCAACCTTGGGTGTGTTCCATGACCTCCTATCAGCAAGCCTTCAACACTTCACGTGGCCTCAAGGTGCACTTAGCCTGGCACAAGTGTTGTAGTGAAATCACGGCCACTCAGTGTCGAATGGCAGCTGTTGTTGTTCAGCAATGTTCTTGTCCGAAACGCATTCAAAATCTAAAACTTCAAACTGAGTGTTTTTGCCCAAATATAATCATCACAGCTTGCACTTAATTCGGCGGCATCAACGCGGAATAAATAACGGTGTGCGCTTGAGCGTGCCACGACCATTGCTCCGGTGCCGATACAATTATTATTTCTCTCCAGCCACTCGCTCCGGCGGAGAATGTTACGCTGCTCGGAGATGCACTCTCGATCCCGTGCCCGTGGAGGACAATTTAACAAGTAATTTGAAGTGCTTGGCCCATAGGCTTTGACACACGCTTGTGTACACGCAGCCATTTCCAAAAGATAACGCGAGCGGGCGGGCGCCCATTGGGACCGATGCCGGCACGCCCCACAGGACCAGCACGAAGCTAAATCTTCCTGAACGTGAGAAAATAAGCCCTGGCGGCATTCCCTTTAACCCATGGCGCACCCCCCGCCCGCCGGCTACCTGACAGGCTAACAGGTGAGAAAGCAGCAAAATAATTGTTGCGGCGGCCTCAGCAGAGCTTGTGGATGAAGTTGAAATGAATTAATAATGTGCCCATTACAGCAGCGCGCTCAATAAACCCATAACTCAAACTAAACGTGACTGGGAATGAGTTGCAGTGCCTCGTCTTAACACTCCACTGCAGCTGCAATCAACGTGAATCACGCATCAGCAACATGCGATGCGCTAATGGGCACAGGATCGCGCACTAATTGCCGGATGCCATGTGGCCTGTAAACCAAACGCAGCACAGCAGTGACACGAGGAGAGAAGGGAGTTTAAGATGTGTGCACTGCCCCCATGGACTCGTGCACATCTGCGTGTACACGCGCTGTGCTTCCCCTTTCTCGTGAAACTTGAAGGTTCCTGCCTTTTCTCTTTAACCACAGCTGCCCGTTATGATTAATTAAACTTGCGCTTTAATTTCGAGGTGGCTGAACCAGGACACATGGTATGCTGCAGCCCCTCTCTCGAGGGACCCGGTGGCGAGCTGTTAACTCACTCGACTGGTATACAGGAGGTCGTGGATTCCATCTCGACCCTGACGTCTGTATATTTGGAGTTTGCACATTCTTCTGTAGTCACGTGCATTTTTTCCGGGTCCTCCGGTCTTTTCCTCCACATTTAGAAACATGTGTTTAGAGTATTTGCTGCTATAAATCTCCACGTGATAAGCCACTTCATTGAGCTATTATTTGTGGCCAGGTTGCTCCTGAAAAAGAGCTATATAGCTCTGTCATCCTACCTGGTAAAATAAACTAAAAATAGTTTCTAATATACTTTTTTGAGGTTAGATCATGTAAATATAATTGTGTCGTAAACAGAACATGCCAATTCGTTACTAATACAGCACACGGGTGTGTTGGAGAGCAAATCCACAACATTTACAATCTGAGTACGCCGTTTCGGCAGTAATTACAACCGGCATCATCAGGCGACAGCCAGATTTGTGGAGACATCCTCCTGTTGTGTTCCTTCATTAGAGGGATAGATGTGATGACGTCACTTGTGAGACCTTCACGTGCGAAGGGGGGGATTAATGAATGCATATAAATTGCAATGGGTATCCATTGCCGGTTGGGTTACTCATGGCAATGAACGTACATGATGCACGCACATTGCTCTTGTACCTCCTGTCGTTTGTGTGCAATAAAATATCAGTACCTGTTCTTGTATGGTGGTGGCGAGTTTAACGACACATTTATATTCAGGCGATTTTACCAAAAAAAACTATATTATGGATGATATTGGTCGCAAAAGTCTACGTTTTAAACAAAAATTAGCTTATTTCATATCTCTATCAGCCATGCCCACCCAACAACTAGCACCACCCTAATGGGGTGTGGCCTCTTGCTGGCCCCGCCTACTGCTCACAGGCTCCGCCCACTACTCAGGTAGCCCTACCCTTTACCCAGTCGGGCAAGAGGCACAATGGGAGTGCCTTTCTGAAACCGTGAGTGTCCCAACCCAAACCTGTACCTTTTGTATTTGTACCCACGCTGTCCTTTCTCTCTCATCCCCACCTGCACGGTCCTCGCTGCTTACCCCTATCTGTGCTACCGATATTATCAATGCTCTACCCAAGACCTCGGTTGCCCTGCGCCTTCTGCCTTACACTATACACCGATTACCTCTAACCCCACGTGGGTGTGCAACCCCACCACCTACTCTCCAACCCACGCTCGCCACTGTCCTCCCCCCGCCCGCCGCCCCCGGGTACCTGCACAGCGCGTGCGCGTGATGAGCGGCGGGCCCGGAAGGCCCGTGCCGCCCTCGCCGGGCCGCGTGAGCAGCACGCGGATCTCGTAGGCCGTGTCCGGGTCCAGGTGCCACAGCTTATAGGTCTGCGAGTCAGCGCGGTTCACCTCGGCCCACGTCCCCGCGCTCTGCTTCCACATCACCTCCTTCAGGATGATGGGGCCCTCGCCCACGATCGAGTTGGCGTTGAGGTGGACCCACAGGTTCGTGGGGCCCACGCGCAACAGCAGCGGGGGAGCCACGGGCGTCGGGGGCTCTGGCGGGCGGCATACGGTGATCGTTAGAAATGAAACATTCAATTTGCCTGCATTCCAACTATGGGAATTAAATATTGATTTTATTATAACATGATGATTATTAATCTAATATGCAAACTGGGTTAGATAATGATTCTCTCTGCTCTACTGTGGCTGGTGATGCCTATGATGTCACCAGCACCTCTCATCCAGTTAAACTTATGGTAGTAGAAGTGAACCTTTTCTTTCGAAGTATTGTTGCATTATCAGATTTGTGGAGCAATCAAAGTGGCAATCGGCAAAGTGATGCATTCCCTAACTAATCAGATATCCCAGCTGGAACTCCAACACTTTAAAATCCACCCGTGATTTTTTTTGTATCTTATATGCAAATATGGGTGCAAAATGTACTTTACAATTCACTCTTTCTATCCACTTAATCCTCCTACTCTCAACATGACGCTCCGTTTTCTGGACAGATGAGATTTTGTGGCTAAGCACATTTTTTCCAGGGCACCCGATCACTCATAAGATGAACTGTAACTACAAGCGCTCAATTTGCATAACTCTCATTTATCAGGAGTTACGAGAATTACGATTTTCAAACAGAACTTAGGACATTGGCTACCTTGCTCTGTGGCTACGCAGCCCCCTCACCGTCGGCAGCCCAGCCGCGGCTTATGTCGCCCAGTAAGGGCCTTACTCCTCCTCCTCTTCTTCCTTCGTTTAGAGGGTAACAATTACAATTTCACATTCAGATCGTCAAGCCAGATAACCGTGTCAGGAGTATTGAAGTGTATCACTGTGATGTCTCCTTCGTATTTGTAGATCGGATATTGCGTTATTACACTTTGTACGGTCTTGTTCTGGAATACCACAGTTGCACACTACTGGATTATTTTTTTCTTACCCCTGACGATGAGCGAGGCAAAGTTGGAGACGCTGGCGCCCTCGGTGCTGTGAGCGACGCAACGGAACTTGTCCGAGTCGTCCTTGGCGGCCGTGGGGAAACTGTAGGTGGCCGTGTAGCGCCGCGCCTGCAGGTGGCTGCTGGCCACCATCACGTCCTTACCCTTCTGGCTCTGAGCAGTCAAAGTCAAGCACAAATTTTAATTTCCTGCCTACGATGAGTATCAAGGCTGGGCTCATCTCCTTTACAACCCTGAGCCATTGGTGAAAATTTCACATTGCTATGTCAGGGGCGAGTTCATCCATAGGATATCCACCATTATTGGCTTCCCCTACAAAGTGGTGTTCATTTTAATCGACCCCCAAGGGAAGGATGATGGGGCGAGTCAACCCCCCCAAACCGCTGAGCCGGTCGAAGCATCGGGACACGGACAGTTGCACTCAATGGCCAAGTTGCAAATGGCGACAGTGTCAAAAGCCACCAAATGCCATGGATTCACCGGGACAGCCTTGGTTTTAACCAAGGTTGCGGCAGTGCTAAGGTTGGGATTTGGCCCCTGTTTAAAATGTTCAGGACCTCTTGCTCATCGCATGATGGCAGCAACTGGGAGAGCAGTGGGCGGAGCTGACATCAGAACTCAGCTATCAATCTAAATAATTAGAATAAAAATTACTAGTGGGGGTGAGGGTTGGACAAAAGGGCCAATTTGAGATGGGCCTCCCACAAAAGAGGGCCCCACAACAGGGATATTGATGGCGGGATAAGGGCCTAATGAAACCTCTGTGTGGCCCCGATAATCAATGCAGCATCTGAAAGTAGCACAGAGGCACAGAGAGGTCACCTGCCAGTTCCTGCCAGGTTTGCGAATGGGCCAGAGTAGCACACAGGGGCCACGTGGCCAACCATTAGTCATTAGCAGAGCCTGATAGGAACAGGACAGTCATAGATAATGATATGATTAAACCTATATAGCCACGACTATCTAATATAAAAAATACTCATTCACAGCAGGGACATGTCAGATGAAGAGTACAAATTGCATTCTAAACAACACGTATTTAGGATTATGGAAGACAACTGGTGGGAAAGTCATGGGTGCAAAAAACAACTCAGAGCATTATCGAGTCATCCAAGGGCACGGGATTTTCAGAGAGAGATGATGGTGTAGAGAGCGGCAAGCGTCGAGCCAGATAACGCTGCAGCAACAGCAGCAGGAAAGCAAACAGGCGGCAAGAAGGTTTGAGAAGCCATTGAAAATATTCAGCAAACGAAAACCCGACTCGAGATAGCAGAAACATTCGCCAATGACCACATCAGCTGCGATGTGGCAGCACGGACCAAAAGAACAATCCGACACCGCCACCATCGTGAACAAACACAGCTCTCCGACTTACACACACACACACAGCATTTCAGAGGAGGCAAAAGATGTTTGCTGGCAATAATACTGTCAGAAGGGGAATGATTGATGAAGGAAGCTCGTAGCAGGAAGGAAGAATGCCGGAGGAAAGTTCAAGAGGTAGAAGAAGGAAGGCAGTAAGAAGACCATTGGAGGTCGAAGGAGATGGGAGGGTGTGACGATGAGAGAGCGTGGAGAGGGGAGGACATGGGAGGGTGTGGAGATGAGAACTGGGGAGACTTTCAGAGTGGAGGTCGCAGCAGGAGGGCACGGCTCGGCTGGCGGTAGCAGCAGACACCCCCGTGCCATGGAAAAACCCAAGCTTGGCACAGCCACTGCCGCTGCGCCGGCCAGAGGCGCACAAAGCCGTCTTTGTCTCCCATGAATTTTTAAACCTAACAAAAGCAAACTTTGTTGTTGTGACACATTTGCAATTAATGAATTCAAAGTAAGCAAAAAGTAAATTAAAATAACAACAGCAACAAGAAGGAATTAGTGTTTGAGCGCCGGCCAGCTGTCAAAGTGCATCTGCTTCTCGATGAAGCCCACGGTAGACCGAGCCATCTCGAGAAAGCAACGACGTTTCACAAACACAACATGGAGGAGCCCAACACCCCAGCCTGCGTAGGCTGTGAGAGAAGCCTTTTTCGCGAAGCGGGCTTGCCCACGGATGTGTGCGACACACACACAACGGACTTTTCACTGAAAACCGTGACAGCTCAATTTAATGAATTTCATGATAAAGTATGGGCACTCGTGACGGCACCACGGAGGAGCTGTTCTCACGTTCGCACTCAACGCTTCGGGCTCAACAGAAAACAGCACGCAGGCCACTAACTTTACAATGCAGATGCTTGCAATCACAGGGCCTGCAACCTTCGATATCTTTTCTTGTAAAAAAAGTGAATTCCGAATACAATACGGCCACGTACGCGCCGCGCGGCGTTTTTCTATTTGCGCGTAGATTAGCCGCACGCCACCAGCGGTCGGCCACCCTCCCCGCTCGCTCGCACCGCGTTCGGAGGAACGGCAGCTGGGGCGGGCATGCCTGAACACGAGGCGGCTGCTCCTACGAGGAACTCTGGAGACAAAGACGTCCGTAAATTTGAATGCCATTTAAATGAAAGAGGCAAAGAGACTTTGTAAGCGGGGGGTTTTTTTCTCCTAAATTTTTTTCAACGTTTCTTTTTTTTGTTCATAACTGACCCCTCTTACAAAAAAATATCCGAGGAGGGACGGGCACACAAAGGAAGTAGAGTCATTGAAACCCCCTTGAGACCAACAGCCATAAAGATGGTGATAACAGAGACCAGTAATGGTATTTTTGTTATATGAAGCCTTTGTGCTCATCCTATCCCACTATTTCATCATAATAAAAAGCTCTTATCTTGACCGCCTCAGCCTTTCACGAATACAAGCATGAGCCAAATGCCGCTCTCCCGTGCGTGCGTAAGAGTGGCCGTCTCGGTCGCACAATGACGGCTCCCCTCGCAGCGAGAAGCGATGTCCACCCCTGGCCCCCGACGGAGGCAGCGTTGGGGCTGGTGGGAGAAGCGCCGGCGCCAAGCCCACTGCTCTGCCACCACAGGACTTCATTGCACCCGTTAACCCCCTCGACACCCGGCACACCACATACAGAATACCTCTCGCTCGGGCTACGGCGGCTGCTAAACAAGTGCCACAAAGTACAGCCGACCGGCGACCCGGAATATTACTTTATGAGAAAGGATGTCCTGCCTAGGACGCGTGCAGCAGCAAGATACCCGACACGTGCGCTCGCTCTACGAACAAAGACGCGCGTCCCACCGCCTCGCATCCCTCTCCTCCCCATAGCGTGGAGGGGCCTGCTGGTGGGGGCCGGGCACCCCTCCCCCCCGTGTTATTGTACATCTCATGGTCCCTCCTTCAATCAAGGCTGCGTTGGGCGCAAGGCTCGGCGGAGAGAGAGGAGGAAGCCGGAGGGAGGAGCCCACCTGGAGCCACAGCGTGCCCAGCTGCTGCCGCCGACTGATGAGGACACACTGGATGGACGCGTTCTGTCCCGCGTTCACCTCTTCGTTCACCAGGTTGAGGAAGTGGGGCACCTCGTCTGCGGGGTGGACACGCCGCCGCGAGATCAGCTCATGCGAAGAAGCTCAATGGATTGTGGCATCGTAAGACCGTGAGAAAAGGCATGGGAAGGTCGTCATCCAACAGTGGACAGATCGTGGCTGATGATGCTGATGAGCGATGGTCACGTTTGGCGATACGTGGCGTGCGAGCGTGGCGATGAACCGGGCGCACTTGAACGATTCTGCGCGACCGTCGCTGTAACAATTAGCGCAGTGCAACGAGAGAGTCGGTGAAGCCAAACGGGGCCCTCGCCCCGCGCGCGCACACGCGGCAACATCACCAGTGGAGTTCATTTAGACGCCGTTTTTAATTTTAGTCGTGGTCCTGGTCTGGCCGACGGCAGCCTGTGACACTTCAGCCGAGCCTCAGTCTGTGGATTTCATTTCCTTAGTCCAGTTGACTATACAGTGAAAGCTCAGTCGACTCTGTTGCTAAACGTTGGTTAGAGTACCATACACTCCACCACCCTCCCTCCATAGTATCAGCTCAGCCAATTAGTGCACTCCGTAAAACTATTTTATGTGCATACATCGCCAATCACCAATTGTGGTCTTCCTCAGTGCAGTGCGGTCTCTAATAACTAGATGATCCTAGGCAGCATCTTCATTCAGACTCAGTAACTCTGTCTCGTCACGGTCATGCTTGGTTCCTGCTGGGCAGCAAGCCTAACCGTCATCACGCTCGATGATTTTCATCCACTTATCGTCGACCAGAATGTGAAATAAGTAAATATACATCTTGAGGAGTACTTTCACCAACAATCCCGCTCACGAATCGATCGCTGGTGGCCCAGGCAAAGCAGGCGACACTCACTGCAGGGGTAGTTGAGGATGTGGACATCGGCCAGCGCAACATAGGACAGCTGCACCGAGCTCGTGACTTCAAACACGATCTGGGGAAGACAGCACAACAAGTGAGCTCTGGCTTTCAATCTCTGCCACCACTGCCCCCTCTCAAGTGACGCTGCCAGGATGCGGGACCACTGTTGTTGTTGTTCAATATTATTTCACAAAATCTCGAATTCCGGAACAGCATAACGTTATGTATCCGACGCAATGGGGACTGTGGATGATATGTGAAAAGGTCGAATTTGTGAACATCTAGAAATTGTAAGTAACACCCTGTGCGAGTGCTGCACAGGGTGTGGGCGGTTAATAGGTCAGAGCGGATGGGCCACGGTCAAATACGCGACTTTGTGCCGTACTTTCAAGGGTGACGATTGTTTGTTTTATGCTGCCGATCACCACCCTTCATCTCGCCACGTGCAGGGGTCAGGGACTGATCACCGAATCGTCATAACAACGTGAACCTGAGCACAACTCAAACGTACACCTCTCCTTCCCTTCCAGAAGAAAAAAAAAATATCATTGTTGATTCGTTGCTGTCGGCACAGGGCTGAAACGGAAACTTTCAGAGGTCCTCAAAAGCTCCCACCGGCCACGTCGCACGTGCGTCGTGAAGGTTTTAATCCCAGCGATTTGACATTTAAATTGTTTATGCGGAATTCCTTATCGCTGGCCTGGCAAATGCATTCCTAGGAGCAGCAAATAAAAAATCCATTACCACCACAAAGAGGGACATGCATTTGAGCATAATCTCTGCATTCACGACTCCTTTCATGACAACAAAAAGGGAAAGAGCCTCACCAAATTAATTACATTGTAGGATTTTTACGGCATTTTCTTTTGGGGTTCCCCCCACCCTCCACCCCCACCGACCAAGGGAAAACAACATTTATTTAGGCAATGATCCTTTATCGAGTAGGAATTTTCGTAACGATTAAGGATTGCTCGCACTTTCATTTCAAAGGCATGCATTCCGAAAGAGTGTTATTTCCCCGTGAATCATTTTCAAGATGCACCCCTTCTTTTATTTCTGATTATGTTTGGAAGAAAGAAAATCCGCCAGTGACTGGGACGAAGAAATCAACAAGCAGCTCCATTTAATTGCTTCCCCCACAGTTTATCTCACATTACTCTAATAGAAAGAGATTTTAAACGATTTCTAAAATGGGAAGGTTGAGAAACCTGTTAAAACGATTTAATTAAACCGAAATTCTTATATTAAAAGAGATTGTAAATTCAATCATTCCGTGTGCATGGCTTGCAAGACCTGGACATGACCCCAAGTAAGAAGACCAAGGCACAAGCGCAACCGGTGTTGCAGCGTAAGAATCATGGTATGGATTTAAATTAAAATAATTTATCCCTCTCACTGCCGCAACACTGAACCTGCCTCTACAAAATCACGGATCCGTTTATGAGGATTCATGAAGACTGCTTGAATCCGTGATTACAGAGGAGTGATTGCTCCTGTCAAGCCAAGCACAGAGGGTTGGGCTTGGGGTTACAGTTGGTTTTAGGGTTAGGATTTAGTTAAGGAATAGGTAGGGGCTATGTTTGGGTTCAGGGTTATGGTTGGGTTTAGGGTTGGCGTGGGTTTTTTGTGTGTGAATATTTATTGTGTGTGTGCGCATTGTGTAGTAGGCGTTCTTGTAATGGTGAGTGTGCCTATGATTTTTGCATTCTATGTGTGTGTGCGTGCGTATGTGATTGCATCTGCGTCTATGCGTGTGTGCGTATCAGCCTGTGGGGTGTCAGGCACAGCATCCATTCATCTGCATGGAATCTGAGCACACGTCACACAAGGCACGTCGATCGTGGCATTGAGCCCTCGCACTAAACGCGACGCCGCATCTCAATGGCCACCCAACTCCACCGGCGGCCATCGCGGCGCGCTTCCCGGCAAACGCGAGCCCCCCGGCCACGCGTCTCCCCCACCCCCCTCCCTCCCTCAACGAGCAAGCAGAGCCTCAGGGCCTCCCTCTCCAGCGCTGGCGGCGGTTGAGAAGAGCCGTGAGAGGCGGAACCGCGTTTCATCTCCGGCTGTATAAACGCCTGCACGACCCGTTCCCCACCGGCTGTGGCCAGAGTCACTCTGTCCGTGCGGATGATGACAATGACGATGATGACGATTACTGCTGCGCCGCGAGCGACCGAGCGGGAGACGTCGATGTTTTTGTATCTGCGCTCTCTGCCACCGGCATGATCTTGCATCTCAACGGAGTTGCTCAATGGCAAACTGCAATGTATTTGAAATCAGAATCCTGATCAAATATAGTTATCTTTTTTGGTTCTTTCGGTAAAGTCACGTGACTTTACCGAAAGAACCAAAGAAGATTAATCCTTGCAGTCACGAAAGCTTTAAATCGAAATCAAATATAGTTACATAACATACCATGTGATTTATTTTTTAAAGAGAGCTTTCGAACGAACGTTGAGAGCTACTGTGTAGGGCTTCGAGATTGATCTGAGTCGCTCTCCGATGTGCGTTCGAGTCACACCGCGTGCTCTTCAGCACGATGCCCGAGGAGGATAGCATTGCGAATCCATGCATATGCATGATTATTACTCCTCCTTTTTTTAGCAGCTCATTGAGGCACAGTGGAGGTCGTTTGTGCTCAGAGCTCGCATGACCCCCTCTCACGCCGTGCAAGGCAAAACCCCGGTGCAAAATCGGTGGCCCGCGGCTCAGTGTGTGCTCGCTTGTAGGAACAAACAGCCACAATGCTCCCTGGGAGGTAACAAAAAACACACGGCAGGAAAAGGCACGGCCCTGTAATTGTGTGCTCACATCACTGTTGGAGAAAGGGCTTCCCTCTAGAGAGCTCCTAACTCTTGAGATCTCGCTTTAGAGAGAGCTCTTTGTCGTACTTTTCCACGATGGCCAAATATCTCGGCAGAGGACAACCAGGCTGAGGCCTGCTTAGCTTCTGAGAGCTGACACGACTGGACGCATTCGGGGCGACGTGGCCGTGGGTGACGTGAATGGCGCTGCCACCGCCCCCGCGTGTTGCACCGCGGCAGCGCGGAGACAGAAGCCCGGACGCCTCCACGCGTCCGCGTCACTCCCAAGACGACGACTCTGACCTGGTAGGTGTTTGGCCAAAAGGTGCTCACGGCCAGCTCGGCGAAGACCCACCCTCTGGAGCGCGGCACGGGGGCCGTCCAAATCGGCCCCCCGAGTGCCCCCCCGTTCACCCGCACGTACGCGTGGAGTGACCCCGAGGCGATGGCCCCCACTTTGCTGACAACCTGAAATGAACGCATGGGGGGGGGGGGGGGTGTTGGGGTGTCAGTGCCAAGCACCGGTCACGCACAAGCAAGCGCACGCGTAAAGCTTACCTGGAGGCTCAACCAGGACACATGGCGAGAGCTTGCAGCTCCTTTCTCTCTCGACCATGCCCCATTTTATACAGTCACGCCCACTCGTACACAAGTCCTGCCCACAGGGAGTGGCCTCCTCGCTCCCTGTGACGTCACACACCTAGCTATATAAAATGTCGTGGGTTTGTTGAGGACACCACTCACTGAAGGATGAGTTGACTATTATACTTGCCAATGATTTCATGGCCTGGAATTGTATTAATTGACTGTATTTATGTTGAACTTCTTTCGCGCCGTATGTATCCAACCACGCTCATCGGAGGTATGGGTGGAGGAGGGTTTACGACGCAATTTTTTTACAGGAACTCAACCAAAAACCCAATCATGAATCATAAGAAAGGCTGTGAACTCCTACGTATAAACGTCACCAGGATCATAGCACAGAGCAGACCAGTACCACCACTGCTGACCCTCCCACCCACCACCACCTGTGTAGCTTTCGTAGACTGTTCATGGCGAGTGATGTTAGCGAGCACCTATTAAGGCCTATACAGCATACGGGAAGATGGTGTTGTCACCAATGCCTACCAAACATTGCCTCCCCCAATGCTGATGTCAAACACAGCACCAAGATCCTATTGTAGGGAGAGTTGATCTAGAGGATGCTTGGGACTGGTTCATAATCATAATAATATAATTTATAATGCGCGCAATGTTGCGGACCGAGATGCAAATCTGATGCGCGAAGCAGAGCTCAGTGTTGGATGGCGTCACGTGGTTCCAGGGAGACTCGGTGGTTAAATGTCGGGCTGAAGAGATGCACCTTTAGATGGTTTTTGACCGAAGAAAATGATCGATCGTTACAGATGTGGATAAGGGGGTGGCATTCTAGATAATGGGGGCTGCGACGAAGAAACCACGAGAAGCAGTGGCAGTCCTTGTCCTGGGAGTTTCAAACGGTTCTGCGACGCTCTGCAAATGTTTCTACGATTCACTGAAGTGTGTAAGGCGTTGGCGGAGAACTTAGGTCCGGTGGGTAGCCGATTCAGATAATCACTCGCCACTGATGTTATCTGTGGCCAGGAACTGAAGCCTGGTTGCCGAGTTTCCACTGCACCCAGCTCTCCACAAAGACACAAAGACAAAGACCACCCCCCTGTATCGCCTCAACAGAATGTTGGGGGCAAGCGTTGCTGGCGAGCTGCACCTACGACGGCCAGACGTAGACATACACACGCTACTCTGATTAGCACGGTTGGTGTGACGTACGGTGCGAAAGAAGTTTAAAATATGTGCGTAGACACAGACGCGCACACAGGATGAAAAAAAAGCGTTTCAATTTGCACCGTGCAGACCTGGCGAACCCTCTGTTTGTCTGGACAAATAGCGCAACGTCCACCTCTCCCTGCACTCAGGGGAAATGTCAATCGTGTCGGCGTTCCCGGCTTTAACCACAACACAAAGACTAATGCATTTTTTCCTCGCAAGGCACATTTATTGCGCTGAGCTCGACGTCTGTCGCGACGTCGATCTGCCTCGACCGTGTCTAGTGTGGAGCGCCAGTGCTGGGCATCTTCAGCCCTGGTACACTCACCGCCCATACCAACTCTCACCACCCCCCCCTACCCCTTACAAAGATAAAGAACCCCCGTATATCCTGCAACAGGCTGTTGACGCAAGTGATGTTCGCGATTGCCACTGAAGGCCGCCACAGCGTACGATGGGGTGGGGTGGCAAACACCACATCAGGTCACCTTTGTCTCCCCGATGATGATGTTTACACACCACACCAGGTACTCATTTGAAGCCGAGTCGACCTTGGCTATGCCCATGACTAGTTCAGATAATCGTCACTGGTGTTGGCAGAGGGGGAATCGAACTCGGGTTGCCGGGTTCATGGTGCAGCACACTAACCGCTACACTACCGCTCCCCCCTTACACACAAACACACACGCACACTCACACACGATCCCCAGCGCTCGCTCCCAGGATGCACTTCAGAACACCTTCCCTCCTTTGGCGCCATTTTGCCATTAATCTCAGGGGCCACGATCCCCTCTAGCGATGTGTCCTGCCCAAGGTCCTTCACTTTTCTTCACAGCCAATATGATGTCTCCGAGTTGTGTTTGTTCTCTGATCCACGTATTGCATGATGTATATCTACTGTGCGATTCCAAGCTTGAATCTCTCCATCCGGCTACTTTGCGTAAATTTCAGCTTTCGCTCCATTTTCGTGGTCAATGTTCCATGTTTCTGATCCAAGTGTAGTGTAATAGCGCCGGCTGGGGGACAGCGGTCTACAACTGTGGTGGACAGACAGCACACACGCCGGTGAGGGTATGAACGATGTGTGGGCAGACAAGAGGCACTAGGGCAAGGGTCACGGAGGACGCCATTCGGAGGACCCTGGGACCTGCTAGCGGGTTCGAGAAGGGAGGCGCAGTTAGGGCGGAGCCAGGCCGCGCTGGGGGCATAAAAGGAGCCGAGAGCGGGAGCTCAAGGCTGCCGGTTCTGTGGAGTGGAATCGTCTCGTCGTTGCTGTCGTCTCTTCGCCGTCATCGCTAAACATCTCTGCTAGATATTGCGCTATGAAGGATAGCAGTTGGCTATCTCAGTCTGTGCCGTCAGTGTTAGACGGCTAGTGTTGTGTACAAGCTAGGCTGAGCTACTGTGGAGAGTGTGTGGACGAGACCGTGAAAGTTGTTAAGAAAGAAAGTGCCTCCTAGAAACTGTCTCTGAATCGTTGACACTACAAATGTCATACCAGATAATATACACAAATACAAATATCATCTATAGTTTAATATAGACATTTTTTTAAATCCACACAGAACTAAGCTTGGCCTTCTCAAGTGGTGCCAACAGATGGATAATCTGGTCTAAACCCGGGGACGAGAGGAATTCTACGATGCAACAAATGCCACCGCAACTCCTAGATTCACATCCGGGCACGGGAGCAAGTGGCCCCGTGTAGTGGCCACTGGAA
Organism: Petromyzon marinus; assembly: GCF_048934315.1. Classification (NCBI taxonomy): domain Eukaryota; kingdom Metazoa; phylum Chordata; class Hyperoartia; order Petromyzontiformes; family Petromyzontidae; genus Petromyzon; species Petromyzon marinus. The sequence continues at coordinate 915,100 of NC_133689.1, read as the reverse complement.
CCGGACCTCCACGCTAATTCAGCCAATGTTGGAGTACAGGACCATTCATACCTGGGGGAAGGGGGGGGGGGTAGAGTACCCAGTTCCCTACCTCATTGTCCTTCATAGAACTCAGCGTGAAACCATCAACGCGATTCACGATCCAGCAGATTCACTCCAGTCACTCGCTGAATGGCAGCCAGTCATCTCCTTATCACTGTTCTACCACTGCCACCATTTTTTCCAGGATTTTTCTGTTGCGTGTAGTCACTTTAAGATGTTTCTTGTTCATGATTTTGTTGTGTTGCGGTTGCACCCAAGTCAAGAGCCGCATGGCTCACAGGGTTATACCTAATAAATGAAACTGAAATCATGGTTACCACACCTGTGAACTTCACTTCCCGACTTGGTCTACCAGACTGGATGTTGTGTGTCACCCACGCTGTGTTCAGCCACCGCACTGGAGGTCACAACACTCATAATTCTGCTTCTTTTCTCACACTCTGCTCAACTTTGGAATACTCACCCATCACATTTCCCCCCACCTGAGTTCCTACACCCTTGCTCAATTCAAGGAAGGTATTCATACCCTTGTCTCTTACACCTTCTAAAGTCCAGTTTGTTCCTGGCCACTTGGCACCTCCTTGGCCCTTTGAGCCTGTACTCAGTATCCATGATAAACAAAACAAAACGACGGTGCAACAACGCAATAATGCAGCAACGCAGCGAGCCACATAAGTCGATTCTGTTTCTGTGTGGAGGTACAGAGGAGGAAGCGGTGGTGGTGTACATGGTGCGGCGGTGGGAGGGGGGGAAGTGGAGCAGGGGAGGTGGGGGTCACCGTAAGTCGCATATCCGGCCCCGGGGGGGTGCGGCGGCGAGACATCGCGGAGGAGGCTCGGAGCCGTTTAACCCCAATTACTGCGGCCTCGGCGCCCGGGCGCTATCAGTGTCGCCGGAGAGATCAGCCGACCTGGTTCCCACGGGCGTTTTTTGTTGTGGCGGAGATTTGTTTGAGGTCGCGATGACCTCGAGATAAACAGCGTATGCTGCGTCTGTTTGGTTATCACGGCCAAAAAAACACCCAATTTTTGAATGAAAAATGTAAAAGAAAATGCGTAATTTTCTTGTTCTAATTTTTCATTTTTTTGTTTATCAATTGTATTCCTAACGTGCTATTGGTGTCACGGTGTCACAAGACAGAAGAAAGACATTTGCATTCAGAATTCTTGCAAGAAGAGGCAGTGGAACATCGCCCCCCATCCCCTCGTTCGAAAAAGACCTTTGAAGGTGACTTTACATAACTACTTCTGAAAAGTTTTCAATCGCCAAAACAGTACATGCTTTTGGAATAGTAAAAAAGAGTGTTTGAATATTTTTATTTTCAAAACAGGAACTGTTTTTCTCTCTCTACGAGAGTTAGTGAGTACTGTGCATGTTACGAGTTGAAATTATTATTCACAGTGACTTCGAACAACACTCTTCCTTAGCTTTCTAAAAAAAAAATCAAAGTCAAAACAAAGGGATAAATGAATATTGCTGATAACGAATTGTGTTGCTGAGCTGTACGTTCAGTGTGTGGCGCATGAAGCCTGTGGCCGTGGTACGTGGGGAAGGTGTGGCTCAGCGGCAAGCACACTGCACGATGCACACTGCACTGAGCTTGCTGACCGGCCTCCCATACCTGGCCTACCATCAGTAGCAAATGATATATTGCGCCTTGATTGACTAAGACTTAAATGTGTACCTGGCATGGTATATAAACATCGGCAATCGCGAGACAAAGGAGGCTGGTCATGGTGTCAGTCATAATACCCTTCAACAATAGATCTCCTACCTTAATAGGCTATCGCTAACAGCGCTTGCCCCAACATCAAATGTAGTGGTGTGCGTGGCGCACTCGGAGTCACGCACGTGGTACACGCGGGTGTCCGCCACGTGCACGGGGCACGTGCTGCGTTCAGGATGTGTCCGGGCGAGTTGGGGGCAGTCAGCCGTGCAGTGTCTGCGACACAGGTGCAACAGTCTCACCTGGTAGCTGAAGTCCAGGCAGTGCGTATCGTTCTCCATCATGGCCGGCAGCGCGAGACGCGCCTTGCTACTGGTAGGTCGGCCCGCGGCATCGGCCAGCATCACAAAGGGGCCTGAAACCCACACGCACAATCCACACGCACGACCTCTTTTAAGACTGCAGAAGCCTAGCCGTGCCGCAGACGCCCAATGCAAAGAATAGGTCGAGATGCATGCAGATGATGCGTTAACAGGCAATTAAAAAACATGCCCAACGATTATTTTGATCCGAATCCCGATGATAGGATCAGTATGCAGTTGAAAGTATTCACAATGAGCCAGTACAGCCCAGGTTGCTTATGAAGCCACATGATGAAAGGTAAGGTGATGAAACGAGGATTTATCTAGTGCCTAAATGTGATCAAATCGCAAGATGCTGCACAGAAACAGTGAGCAATATTTATTGTATAGAGCCAGTCCGCCATCGGCAGGTAAATATAGTAAGGTTTTGAGCTTGGAGTGGACAGCACAGACGGCTGGGGAAAAGAATTCGAGACAATGTGGGAAGCAGAGGAGAACGAGCAAATTCCCACTGAGCTAAGGTTGACTGGAGGGTTCGACGGGAAGACAGCGGAGAGGGCAGTGGTAGGTGAGTGTGTGCATGGTGGTAGAGTGAGATGAGAGGGTAGAGGTAGGTAGAAACGAGTCCTTAAAGGATCTTGGAGAAGAGGAGTGTGATAATTAATTTGATCTGGGACTGGATTGAAGAAGCCGGTGGAGGGATCGGAGGGTTGAGGTGTTGATGCAGTGCTATTCACGGGTGCGCTGAGGAGTCCGGCAGTGGCATTTCGGATCGAGGGGAAAAGGGAGTGTTGGTTCTTTAGGCCGGACCTCTTTTCAGAGTCTGTATTAGAAGTGTTATGATGGAACATCACACACACACATAAAAAAGGCACGTCAGTATTTTTCCAGAGATGATGGAAAAATTAGTGCAGACCGTGTCCTGGAAACATCTAAAAATTCATGAAAAAATATAGTTTATCTTTTACAATATAACACAAGCCTGAAAGAGAAACATTTCTTTCGCATAAAACTCAATAATGAAGTCATACATTTAACGGAGAATTCCCACTTGAAGCATGATTTACAACGCAAATAATTACACAAACTATTATTCAAATGGCTATTAGGCATCTGCGGCATCGGGGACAGCAAGACAATTGGAAGGTCAAGCTGCAGGAAAATTGGGTTCAGCCCAAGCAAAGGGAAAACATTAGCAATTTACTTTTTGTTTCAGCTGCTGGCCCCGCAAGGCTTTTTTTGCGAATCAAAGCAGCATTGAGCCAAATTCCCCGGCCGACTCAACACAACTTTATTTATAGCCAGCGGCACCACGAGATGACATGCGCGGCAGAACAATGTCACCCAAGCATCAAAACGCAATCCATCGCTGGGAGCCGCACTGCTTCCCCCCGTCCCCGCCGCCTCCTCCCCCTCCCTCCCCTCCCTCCCTCCCCCGCGATCTTCGTCGGGCGTCGCCGGATTTACCGCCACGCCCGCCACCTGCTCGCCCGGCCTGCCCCGAGCACCCAGCACCCAGCACCTGCACACGGGGGGCCGCTGCCTCCAATTCTTCAGATACACTCCGGTTTTTAGAAGGATCACGTTTCTTTATTTTAATTATTTTTATCTTATTCTTGGTTCTTTCGGTAAAGTCACGTAGAAGGGAAACAATAAAATAATAAAAAATATAAAACAATAAAATTCTCACGACGTTTCGACTGCAACACAAGCAATCATCATCAGGTGTGAAAACCACGGCAAGAAAATTTGAAAAAAGTGGCGGTTATTTTTAACGTTAGCACCACGAGTCTGAACAAACTGTCAAATCGCTCTCCGTGGTGCTAACGTTAAAAATAACCGCCACTTTTTCAAATTTTCTTGCTGTGGTTTTCACACCTGATGATGATTGCTTGTGTTGCAGTCGAAAAGTCGTGATAATTGTATTGTTTTATATTTTATTATTTTATTGTTTCCCTTCTACGTGACTTTACCGAAAGAACCAAGAATATGACTCCCTGCAGTTACGAAAGCTTTAAATCAAAATTCATTTTTTATCTTGTTATTATTTTGCTTCTGCCCAGCCACAATAAGTGCGCCGCGAGCGAGGCCTCAACTTTGGCACGCGGTGTGCGACCGAACGCGCCGCAGATACTTCTCCCGTGCACCGTATTGCAGGCGTCTGACACGTCTTTTCTGGTGCTCGAGAAAATGTAAAAAAAGAAATGTGTAATCACGCAAACTCCTGCCCTTGAAGTAGCCCAGGTCGCCCGAGCGAAAGAGGCAATGTTTACATCTCCTTGGGGTTGGGTTTCTTTTTCAACACAATTGCCGAGCACAGGCTGTAGGCCCACCTCTCTCGACAGCCGCGAGTTTACACATATCCTGAGCGGAGCATGGTTATAATTTTAGGGGGTCGAGAAAAGCGACGATGGGCAGGGAATTCCACATCGGAGTGGTGCGAGGGAAGAAGCAGGGAGTCCGGTTGGATGGCAAGTTACTAAAACGTTCATTAAAAACGTAGCATATTTGATTTTTTTTAATATGCTTACAAAGTTGAACGAAGATCATGTAATGTGTGTACTTTTAAATTACAGGCACTCGTCCTTTACAGAGGATATACTGTACATGGCGATATGAATATTGTAAATAAATGGGGATAAATGTGGTCACATAAAACATTTCATTTACAAACTGTTGTTGGTAAACTTACAAACTATTATTCTTGGTTCTTTCGGTAAAGTCACGTAGAAGGGAAACAATAAAATAATAAAACTATAAAACAATAAAATTCTCACGACGTTTCGACTGCAACACAAGCAATCATCATCAGGTGTGAAAACCACAGCAAGAAATTTTGAAAAAATTGGCGGTTATTTTTAACGTTAGCACCACGGAGAGCGATTTGGCAGTTTATTCAGATGGACGAGTCCATCTATGTTCGGAAAAGAGGAGGGGGGAGACGAAAATAATGGATGTGGTCTGAAAGCCACCGTAAGCGTGAGCAATCAATTAAGACCCGAAATGGTTTATCAAATCCTTCCAATGATTGCTAAGCCAGAATCCATCTTCTCGGTTGAAATTGTCTCTGTGTTTGTATATGTGGATAGCCTCATGAACGAATCTCTCATGGTGGCCAGATGGCTTTACCGAAAGAACCAAGAATATGAATCCCTGCAGTCACGAAAGCTTTAAATCAAAATGTTACAAACTGTTGTTTGTAAATTTACAAACTGTTGTTTGTAAACTTATAAACTGTTGTTTGTAAATTTACAAACTGTTGTTTGTAAACTTATAAACTGTTGTTTGTAAATTTTAAAAAAATGTGTTCGTATATTTACAATGTACGCTTGCAATTACATTGAGAGACGGAACAAGAAAACACGTGGATTAGAGAATATGCGAAAATAAGTCATTAAAACTGTTCTTAACAAGTGGGATTGTGCAAGACATACCATGACTAGACGACACAACGACGACTGATAGTCAAGAATAGCGACTGAGTGGCAGCCGAGGAATGGAACACATCCGAGAGGTAGTCGACCCATGAGATGGAGTGATGAAATACAGCTCGTGTGCAGGGGCTAAGTGCAGGATCACGAAAGATGGAGCGAGGCCTTCATCCAGCAGTGGATTGATCATGGCTCATTTGGATGATGATGATTCACTACCAAGCCCATGTTCGTACATCTCCCTTGCGATGATGATGATGATGATGATAACGGCGATGTCAGTACCACGGTAACTAACCCGCGCTGGAGGATTATCTCCAGTTGAGCCATTCTGCGCACAATAATTAAGGGGCGCGTGACTTTATTTGAATACGTGTGCTGTTCATTCGCATGTTGAAAAATTAATAAAGCCGCCCCGATGCAAGTCGTCCGTTCAGAATCTCCCCGGCTGCTCGCTTGGCGCGGCCTCTCCCGTGCCCGCCCGTACCATCGCGGAAAGCGCGCAACGTGGACGGATTAATTACTGTGAAGGGTATTTTTTTATCTCATTATACGCTATTATCATATTCGTTTGATTATTCGCTCGCCATGGCTCAACCTTGCAGTGTCAATTACTGCCACGTAACTAATTACTTTCAGTATTTGTTTACAGTTATGCTTAACAAGTCAGGTGTGCGGCTGCACAAGTGATTGGGGCAGCAGCAGCAGCACCTGGAGATATTGCTACCCATGTCTACACAAAAATATAAATTTCAGATTTACATAGCAAGGGAGGCTGCCGCGGTGGTGTAATGGTGATTTGTGATCCAAACGCCGCCGGTTCGAATCCATCTGTGGCGCGAATGATGATGGAGCAGGTTCCTTAAACTCTACCCCCACTCCTGCCCCCATCCACCCACCTAACCCCCCCTTCACCCCACCTCCATCCTCCCAGTGGTATGAATGGATACGCCACAGTGTGGAAGAGTAGGCCGAATACCCGAGAGAGGTGCTCCATCGGAAGCTTCCTCCAGTGGCAGGGCCCTTCCACAAGCAAAGGCATCAGCAGGCAAGTGCAAGGCTGCACCGCGTGCCGTTTAAACGACAGCAGGCGGGCATTTGAACACGAGGGGCGCTTTGGGGCAGGGTCAGAAGGTCTGGGGGGGTTTTCAAAGCTCGCGTCCTTGCAGCCCTTGGCGACATGTGGCGAGCAGGCCGAGAAACAGCAGAGCCACAGCGACTGAAGCTGTGCTCCGAGTTGGGTTCCACATGCCACGGACGCGGCTCTAAACCTTCTGACGACAATTAATTACAGTAATTGGAAGAGACAAATTAACGTTGCTGCTCAATCCCGGCGGAGAGTGGCAGCAGATTAAATATCTCATTTTGGTGATTAAGCCTCTTTGGGATGTGACTTGGGGGACGCGCGATGTGGCAATTTATTTTTCTATCATCGCTAACGGACGCTCATTTCCTAAAATGCTTTGAAAAGATTTCCCTTTAATTCCTTAATGAACCCAGATTCTATCAGCTGAAGTGTTTCTTCCCAGAGGAATGTATTTTTAATGATAAATAGCTTTTGCTAAAAACACCACGAATGAAACACTAATGAACGACGTCAAATGCCCAGCAGTTTGACTGCCATTCCTCGTTCTCGTGGCGAGAGATGGTTCGGGAGCAAGATCTCGCGGAATGTCCAGCAGTGCACGATGCTTCGTGTCGTTGTTATCCCAGTTGGTGAGTACGGCCCAAAGGCCCAAAAATGGCGAGCGGCCAGCAACACCGAGCCTATTGAAGGTGCAATAGGTAAGCGGTGAACAAGGTTTCTAAAAACTTGGAAAGCGAGAGGTCATTCCAAAGTGGAGCAGTGTGTGAGGGAAGAAGTAGAAATGTGAGTATTGTGACCTGCAGTGCGGTGAGTGGGTTGGTAAGTGTGTCGCCTACAGTGTGGTGAGTGGGTTGGGGAATGTGTGACCTGCAGTGTGGTGAGTGCGGGAGTGGGTTGGGGAATGTGTGACCTGCAGTGTGGTGAGTGCGTGAGTGGGTTGGGGAATGTGTGACCTGCAGTGTGGTGAGTGCGGGAGTGGGTTGGTGTGTGACCCGCAGTGTGGTGAGTGCGTGAGTGGGTTGGGGAATGTGTGACCTGCAGTGTGGTGAGTGCGGGAGTGGGTTGGGGAATGTGTGACCTGCAGTGTGGTGAGTGCGGGAGTGGGTTGGTGTGTGACCTGCAGTGTGGTGAGTGCGTGAGTGGGTTGGGGAATGTGTGACCTGCAGTGTGGTGAGTGCGGGAGTGGGTTGGTGTGTGACCCGCAATGTGGTGAGTGCGTGAGTGGGTTGGGGAATGTGTGACCTGCAGTGTGGTGAGTGCGGGAGTGGGTTGGTGTGTGACCTGCAGTGTGGTGAGTGCGTGAGTGGGTTGGTGTGTGACCTGCAGTGTGGTGAGTGGGTTGGTGTGTGACCTGCAGTGTGGTGAGTGCGGGAGTGGGTTGGTGTGTGACCTGCAGTGTGGTGAGTGCGTGAGTGGGTTGGTGTGTGACCTGCAGTGTGGTGAGTGCGTGAGTGGGTTGGTGTGTGACCTGCAGTGTGGTGAGTGCATGAGTGGTTTGGTGGGTTGTAGCAATAGAAGAGTTATAAGGGGCCACAGGGGTGTTGGGGGTTCACAGGGGTGTGGGGGCCACAGGGGTGTTGGGTTCCACAGGGGGGTTAGGGGTTCACAGGGGTGTTGGGGCCACAGGGGTGTTGGGTTCCACAGGGGTGTTGGGGCCACAGGGGTGTTGGGTTCCACAGGAGTGTTGGGGTCACAGGGGTCTTGGGGGTCCACAGGGGTGTTGGGGGCCACAGGGGTGTTGGGGCCACAGGGGTGTTGGGTTCCACAGGGGTGTTGGGGCCACAGGGGTGTTGGGTTCCACAGGAGTGTTGGGGTCACAGGGGTGTTGGGGGTCCACAGGGGTGTTGGGGGTCCACAGGGGTGTTGGGGGCCACAGGGGTGTTGGGGCCACAGGGGTGTTGGGGCCACAGGGGGGTTGGGGGCCACAGGGGTGTGGGGGCCACAGGGGTGTTGGGGGTCCACAGGGGTGTTGGGGTCCTCAGGGGTCTTGGGGGCCACAGGGGGGTTGGGGTCCACAGGGGGGTTGGGGTCCTCAGGGGTGTTGGGGCCACAGGGGTGTTGGGGTCCTCAGGGGTGTTGGAGTCACAGGGGTGTGGGGGTCGCAGGGGTGTTGGGGTCACAAGGGTGTTGGGGGCCACAGGGGTGTTGGGGGCCACAGGGGTGTTGGGGGCCACAGGGGTGCTGGGGTCCTCAGGAGTGTTGGGGGTCCACAGGGGTGTTGGGGGCCACAGTGGGGTTGGGGCCTCAGGGTGTTGGGGGCCACAGGGGTGCTGGGGTCCTCAGAGGTGTTGGGGTCCTCAGGGGTCTTGGGGGCCACAGGGGGGTTGGGGTCCACAGGGGCGTTGGGGTCCTCAGGGGTGTTGGGGTCACAGGGGTGTGGGGGCCGCAGGGGTGTTGGGGACCACAGGGGTGTTGGGGCCACAGGGGTGTTGGGGCCACAGAGGTGTTGGGGCCACAGGGGTGTTGGTGGTCACAGGGGTGTGGGGGCCACAGGGGTGTTGGGGCCACAGGGGTGTTGGGGCCACAGGGGTATTGGGGGTCCACAGGGGTGTTGGGGCCACAGGGGTGTTGGGGCCACAGGGGTATTGGGGGTCCACAGGGGTGTTGGGGCCACAGGGGTGTTGGGGCCGCAGGGGTGTTGGGGTCCACAGGGGTGTTGGGGCCGCAGGGGTGTTGGGGGCCGCAGGGTGACTTAGTTAATTCCTTCCCTGGGACCATGGGATTACTGCTGCCATCAAGATTATAAAAAACGAGAAACTATTTTTTTTAATTACCAGGTAAAGCTCGTGAGCTACACAGCTCTTTTTCAGAAGCGATATGGCCACAATAGATAGCTCAATGAAGTGCTATATCCTGTGGAAATTCACAGAAACAAAATGCTCTAAACGAATGTTTCTAAATAGGGAGGTAAAAACCGGATTACCCGGAGAACAATCCACACGACCAAGGAGAGAGACACGCAAACTCCAAATATACAGCAGGCGTCAGGGTCGGGATTGAACCCACGACCTCATACCAGGCGAGATCGTTAAACAACTTGCCACCCCCCCCCCATGTTTTATCCCGACCGCCAGGGTTTTTAATAACGTGGAGAGTTAATCAGTTCAACTATGGCACAATACAACTATTGAAACGTGAGATAGAAGTAAGCCACGTTTGTACGTCGGCAGGCATTAGCATGTCTCAATAGTTTACCCTCAGCTAAAAACAACTCGCTACTATAATTAAATGTGATCGTGATAGATTAAAAATACAATAAACAAATAAACGTGCAGTTGAAGTGAACACTGAAACACAACTCCAGTTGAAATATTTAAGTGTTGAACTGTAAATACAAGCCGATAGGGGTAACAGGTGATGCATACTAATACACGTATAAATTCAGCCACTGTCAGTGATCGTAAAAACATCCGCATCAGTTTTTCAGTAAACATTACGCTGACTTACGGCGTAATAACATCCGCTGTAAGAACGCTGATTTGCGGCATGTGTGGCCCAACCTCAAATTGAAAGGCTTTGGCCCGGCTCGCCGGCCCAGGGTCAGAGACGGCACCGCGGCAGCAGCCTCCTGGGCTTGGCACGGTCGCCAGGGCTTGTGCCACAACCTCCGACCGGCTTGACCCACGACGGCTTCCCGCTTACGTCACTCGACGGTGGCGTTGTTCCACGAGCCCTGATAAAAGGTGGCAACCGGGCAGCCCTGCATTGTGTTGCTTAAACCACTGCGGGCGGAAGGGCTGTCACTAGAAGGAGCCCCTCTAGGCGGTAACTGGCCTACTCTTCCTCGCTGTCTTGGAAGAGGTTGCAGTACGCATACTTTTACCCCATCACACATGGCCTGCCAATGAGCCTGGTGCAGGGAAAGAAATTCCCCCCTCCCTCCCTCGTCTAATTTCCCCATCCTTCTTCGTCGACTTGAGCCTGGGCCCCTCCAGCCTGCGTGAGCCCCGGCGCAGTTGCACCGCCTGTACACTCTACAGCTACGCCACCGTCACTCAAACCACCCGTGGGCGATTGGCCAACATCATGAGGAACAGCGTGTTTATCCATGGCTCAGATAAACGTATTAATTGTTTCTGTCGGAGGGTTCTTTTCTGGACTAAATTTACTTTTTTTTAATAAACAGAGTTGTAAAATTATCATTAAACTTCCTTGTTAGGAAATTGTTTGTTGACATTTATTACCCTGGGAGGAAAACAAAAAATCCAATTACTCACCTAGAGTTTTTGAATTTTCAAGTTTGTTCATTTAATCGCAAACAATTAGAGATTGTGAATTTGTGCTTTACAGAGGCTCCTGTAACACCAAGACAGACAAAAATAACTGAACAATGTATGGGAGATGACTCGGTGGTGCAACGGCTAACTTGCCACGCTATGAACCTGGCACAGCTGCAGTTGTATTTCCAGTCGTGGGTAACACGGGTGGCGAGTGACGTCCAATCGGCCCCTGGCTGCACTGACCAGCATGGTGAAGTATGCGCCTGATAATCCTCACAACCCACACCGTGTGGAGGTCTTCATCCAGCAGCGGACTGACCAAGGGCTTCACATTTACAGAAAGATCTAAATATACCCAACTAATTTACAATTACTCTGAAACTTTATTCTCATCAACTGAAAGCGATGGCTCCAAATCCTTGTGGAGAAAAGTGTTAGAAGATTAATGTGACTACTTTGATTGGTGGGAGATGTGTAGGGGCTTTGAAATAAAACGCTGTTTTCTCGATAACTAATCCAAATTATTTTAGTAGGGCATCTATAAATGGATCACTCTGTATTATTACTACTATATAAAAGGGAAATTTGTGTCTGTTCGAAATGTTTAGCATACTTTCCAACATGCAACAAACTTGAAATTTGGCATGTGGGTAGCTTCCAGACTGTACACAATGGAAAAGAATAAAAATAGACTTTTGTATTTGGGGGGGGGGGGTGCAATAATGGATATATTTTGCATGGCACGTGAGTGATGACGTCACATCCGTGATGTCACCCGCATGCGGAAGCGTCACGCAGTGTGCCTACTGACGTCACGCACCCCCCCCCCCCCCCAACGCTCCGCGTAGGCCGTGTATTAATCCAAAACAAGAATCCAAGTCTCGGGCGAAGCCGGGCAGTAAAGCTAGTTACTTCTATAATGAGCCAATAATGTCTGTGTGTAACGTGCGTGACGTCACTTCACATGCCACACCTCCCCCCCGTCATTAATATTCATGAGCGGGTGGATTTTTACACTTACGCACAAGGTCGAGCGGAAATACAATTTTTTTCGCAAATTCGCTTTCAGTTTGACGTTTCTTTATTGAAAGCGAATCTAATAAATTCTACGCAGCAACAAAATGGATTTGGTGTCTTAATTTATTTCTTCAGCACTTGAGACTAAAGGCAAGTCTAATTTATGCTGCTACATTAAGGTGAAATAGACATTTCTCGGTGATTTTCCAGATATTTTATCGAATTCCAATTTATTTCAACCCCAGCGACCGAAAGCAGAAGAGAATAGAGTATCAGAGCAGTGAATTTGAACAAATTGAAGGTCAGTTATATACAGTGCTACAGTGACATCAAGTGAAGTGTTTTATGACATAGTTTAGTGTAAGATTCACTGCCAATAAATTTACACAAGATACAATTATACTCCGCTAAAAATTTTCTGTAAATATTACAGCTTCCGTCCTAGGATGGGTAAACAAGCTAGTAAAGTATATATTACAATGAAAAACAGCTTTTCTATGCTTACTTTGACGTAAGCCACTCACTGTGTGGCGAGAGGAAAATCTCAACACGTGGCCCGACCCAGAAAACAAGACTTAGATTGTGAAATATTCTCATGCTGATAATACTAAGATGTATTTATCCAGGAGAGTCACACTTGGTCTTAGGCCTCTCTTTCAAGACGGTCCTGCTGCCGCTACATGGAGTTTTTATTTGAAGCTGTTTTCAGCCAATAATTGGCGAGTGTTTATGATACACATGGGAGGAAACGGGAGCACCCGGAGACAACCCACATACGTGAGGGGACAACGCTCTATCCCCCGTACGGATGGACACAGTTGGAGATTAGTTCACTTTCTGTACTCCTCGACGTCCACGGGAAGGGAGGTTCACAGCATCTGTTGGGTGGTCCACCAACTCGTGTTCGTGCCTCCAACGCTGGGTCACAAGGGTCTCTTCGCACCTCGGAGGTGGCAACCATCAGACAGGGAGCCTCATCAGAGTGGTGAGCTCCACTCGTGAATCCACGAGTGCCTCCCACGTGCACCCCCCCTCCCCTTTACCCCCCCCCCCCTGCTAACGAGCACCGCCTGCTGAAAACGAGATTTAATTTTCACATTATTTTTTATATTAAATATCATGTGAAACATAAAGTGGCTTACTGTATTTCTAATATTGGGACTGTCACAGAGCCACAGAAATGCCATTTTATCGAGACAAAGTAAAATTTGAAAATAATTAAATTATGAATGCTATAATTACGACCCAGCTAGATCAGCATTGTTGCTCGGAGCTCACCGTTAATGAGCGAATATATTCCGGGAGAATTCACTCTTCCAGACGCTTTTGTTATGGAATGAACAATAATGCCCTCTATTGACCCAGCAGGGCCTCACCGAGTCTCAAGGCTCTTTGTCACGAGGGTCCCGCTACAATGGGGGTACGGAGACCGTGGTCACAATCCCACAATCGCACGGTCCGCAGCCCATCATTTATCTCCTCTCCCATCCTCAAACTCGCTCAGTCGCCTCCTTCTGACTCTTATATCACTACCACCATGGTAACGGAGCTCCACTCAGCGATTTCTCGTCATGTGTTGAGAACTCGGTCCTACCAGACTGACCGTTTCATTTCTTCCACACCGTATTCAACCACCGCCACACCGCAGGTCACAACAATTCTCTCTCTGCTCCTTCCCTCACATCGCTTCACTTTGCAACGCCCTCGTCTTCCCTTCCCCCACCTCGCCCCCCCCCCCCCCCCACCGAGTTCTAACAACCACGCTCATCTCGAGAACCATTCGCACTCTGCCACGTGCTCCGGTCGAACCGCGCGCTGTTCGGCAAAAAGTCCCGACGCTTCCTCTCCACGCGCCGTGAGCTCAATTCGCCGAAGCGAAGCGACCCTCGTCTGCGACATTACACCTTCAACGGTGCTGTTTGTTGCTGACCGGCGGCACCCCGTGCGCCGCCACTGCGAAGCAGCACTTCGAGGGCGGAGCGACTGGCGGCTGCGAGGGCCGAGTCACTTCAGCGGCGGACAGCGCAGATGAGAGGACAATAAAGATCACTTCACAAGCCCTCACAGGCAAAGCCCTTCACATCTATGGACAGGCACGCTCGTATAGGCACGCACGCACGCACGACGCATGCAAACGCACAGGAAGAAAAGCAAGCGATCCACGTGTTTCTATTAGCGAGCACCTAGCAGGCCAGCATGGCACGAGGGGGTGGGTGGGTTTGTGGGTGGCCAGCACCACTCGCCAATCTGGATGTTCACACACCGTACCAGGTAATCATGTGAGGCTAAGTCCACCTAAAGAACGCCCAGGACCAGATTAGATATTCGTCACCGACGTTGGTCATGAGCTGGAATCGAACTCGGGCCGCCGAGTTCGAAGCACAGCGCGCTAATTACTCCACCACCGCTCCCCACGACACACACAAGCACGCGTGCATGCACAAATGCACGCTTCACAAACTTGGAGAAGCTCCCAGCTGCAGAAGCTCTCAGCACGCAGAGTGAAACGTCGGACACCGTGCCAAACAACGCTTGGTAGGGCCCGAACATGCGTCGGATAGCGACGTGACGTGTCGCCACCGGGAGACGGGCGGGAGGCGACTGGCCACGTGGACACAGATGAGAGGTCACCACTCGAGAGAGGCGCATTCCCAGCTTTTAGTGATAAACCTGGCCACAAAGAATTCCACGCTTCCGAAGGTGAATTTAAATCACAGCGTAAAAATGTGTTCCAAAACAGATAAAATGTTTGAAGAGAACAGCAAATTGGTGCGATTATTTTATTCTGCAGCTCTCCGTGAAATTGAACGGCGGAACAAAAAAATCATCTATTGAATGCGAAACGCTGCAGCATGCGCATGGCGGCAGATGACAAAACGCAAGACGCTCTAAAATTCCAATTTGTAACACGAAGACCGGGAGATAAAGCCGCCGTTTCCCCTTGCGGGCGGCTCCTGGAACAGGGAATACATTAAGACAAAAGGAAACGCTGCGATATCTTCACGGGGGAGTGCCGGCTTCAAGAACAGGCTGCGCAATGCGTTTGTTGCGCCCGGCGGCATGTGGATACTCTGGTCTCCAACAGGCCTGAGCGGTGCTGCTGCATTTTTTAACGCAACTGGAGTCCATGCGTCATTGACATACCTGTCTGAGCGCCCCCTCCCCATTCCCCGCTCCCCACCTCAAGACCAAACACCTCCCCTACCTCATTCATCGTGCACCGCTCTGGGAGGCGAGTGCACGGAGGAAAGGAATTCTCTTCGTTTCTCTCTCGCAGCTGTTAAAGCATTCCACGGTCACCTGACCGAGGGTGCTGAAATATCTCCCGTGTGACGCACGCGTTCCTCTCGTCGCGACGTTATACACAGCGTGCGGCTCCACTTGAGAAGGCACAAGAAATCCGGAGCATGTCACGTGAACAAGATGAAGAATATTATATCACAATACCAAGCATAGGGCAGAATTGCATTTTAAATAATCGTCGTGAGTGGTGGGAGATTTAAGAACCTTACAACAGATGTTTCAATTGCCTTGCTTGGAGATAGAATCGAACTGGTGTCAGAACCAAGATGCCATTATGGCAGCTTCCCTAACTCTTTATACTACAAAACTATTTACAATGGCAATTCTAAAAATAATAAAGTCTCCCACTGCTCCTCACAATGTACCATTGTAGTTAAAGATACAAATGCAGAATTAATGGCACGCGTGTTGTCCAATAGAAAGATAATCATGGCACACACGCAGATCCCCCGTATCGCCTTAACAGACGGTTGGGACAAGCGTTGTTAGCGAGCAAAACTAACACGGAACATGAAAGGGTGGCGTGACCAGCAACACAGCTGGCCACCTCTATCTTCCCAGTGATGATGTTAAGACCGAGCCGACCTAGGGGAGGCCCAGGACCAGTTCGGATATTCCTCATCTATGTTGGCGTTGAGCGGGAATTGAACTCGGGTAGAAAGGGCTTGTAGGGCATTCTGCTAGCCACGACCACGCCCCCACGCACACGCACGCATGAGCGTGGACACAAAAGTGCTGCTCGCGCACACTCTGTGCGCATGAGACTTCACACACCGCGCAGACAAAGCTCTCGTGTTTGTGCAGGAACAGGAAGGCACCAGGCCATGCTAAATGTTTGTCGTTGCACTTCCCTGCAGACGAGGGCCCCCCCTGTGCGGACGCCGACCCAGAGCATCGCACAGCCGCCCACGGAGTGTCTGGCACCCGATGGCCGAGCGTGCACTACACGCAGGCCACTGGCGCGTTCGCCAGACCCTACACTTTTTTTATTACCAATCGACGAGCGAAGAATTCCTTAGGGTAACTGGTCAGGACAAATTTATTATAAATTCAATGTAGAAAGAAGAATTTTGGTTTCGAAATAAGTCGAAATGATAGCTTTCAGAATAGAGATTAAATGAAAATGACAGGGCTCACCGATGATGATGCTGTCAAAGCAAAGACGATTAACTGGAATTGGGCAGCACTCGTCATGAGAAAACCTGACGAGCGATGAGAGAGAAAACGAACTCTATCGGAGCGGAGACCGAGAGAGGGGAGGAGAAGCAGAGGGAGACAGCGGAAGAGACGAAAGCAGCAGTGGCAGCAGCAGCGAGACGACATCACAGAGGTCGGAGGTCACGACCAGACAGGAGCGGCTGGGGAAAGGGGAATGTGGGAGGCCTTTGC
Source organism: Petromyzon marinus (assembly GCF_048934315.1). Classification (NCBI taxonomy): domain Eukaryota; kingdom Metazoa; phylum Chordata; class Hyperoartia; order Petromyzontiformes; family Petromyzontidae; genus Petromyzon; species Petromyzon marinus. The sequence goes on along the minus strand of NC_133689.1, from coordinate 898,583 downwards.
CCAGCGGCGGGGAGTTACAAATTGACAAAAACAATTGCAACGACAACAATAACAACATCAACAACAACATTTAACAGAGACAAGGTGAGTGGCCCTCAAACGTCCTTCTGAAAATGAAAATAATGGGAACCAAAACATTGTGTACTCATTGTTGGGGAGTCGCTTGCCACTTTACTTTCAATTCAGTACATATGTACCAGAGCCAAGCTTAGCCTGTAGGACAGGGGTCGGGAACCTTTTTGACTAAGAGAGCCATGAAAGCAAAAAATTTGGAAATTTATTTCAGTGAGAGCCATATAATATATTTTAAAAGTGAATTCAACTAAATGTCAGTATAATAAGCCTCTGAATTTATTCTTTTAAATAATGTTGTTATAACACTCACCATTAATGCGACTTCTGGTGCTGCATGGATTTGCTGATGTCTTTGTAGTCGGGTTGGTACTTGGTGAGGTTAAGCTTCATGCAAGCGTTGAGGCTTTCATCCGTTAAACGTGATCGTAGGTTGGACTTGATGTTTTTAAGATGTGAGAATGACTGCTCACATGCATACGTAGATCCAAACATGGTCAATACAGCAATACTCACACGCTGCAGTGTGTGGTATGTGACAGGAAGCGCGTTCCAAGTTTTGAGAATCAGCTGGTCTTCGGGTTGGAGTTTTTTCATTTCTGTCCACATGTGCTTGCTCGCCAACTCCGCTTTCTGTCGTGTGATTCTTTCCAAATCTTCATTCAGTGACTTGAACTTATTCACCCACATGTCTGAGGCCTTCAGGTCAGCCACTTCTGCTTCAAAATCTCTGACGGAGACACCAGGGATGTAATTCAGGTCGGCTGTGTTCAGTGAACACTCGTTTGGATGGGTGATGAACTTAAAAAGACGAGTGTGCTCACGAAATTCTCCAAAGCGTGCTTTGAAGGACTGTAGGAGACTGGATGTGCAGCCAGCTAGCTGGTGGAGATCAAGGTTTTGAATGGGCTCACTTGCTGTGCATGCATCTTTAAATTGGCTCAGTTTTTCAAAATGTAGTAAACGACCTGTTTCAAGATCCGTGATGAAAAGCTCCAGCTTGTTTTCAAAAGCAAATACAGCTTGTTGAAGGGATAACACTGTATTTCCAATGCCTTGCATTTTCACGTTGAGCTGGTTCAAATGTTCAGTCAGATCTACGAGATAGTAAAACTTGAGGAGCCACTCGGTGTCGGCTAGCTCAGGATGCCCGACGCCTTTCATTTCAAGGAAAGTCCGGATTTCGTTCAGGCAAGCCGCAAAACGGCTAAACACCTTCCCTCTTGACAACCAACGCACATTGCTGTGCAAAAGCAGACCAGGATAGTTATTTACAACTTCATCCAGCAGTGTTTTAAACTGGCGATCATTTAAGGCTCGGGCAACAATAAAGTTGATCACACGAATGACCAGCGACATCACTTCGCCAAACTGCCTGTCACACATCTGAGCACAAAGTGCCTCCTGGTGTATAATGCAATGGAAACTTAGGATGGGTCTATTTTCATGTTCACGGAGAAGCGCCACAAATCCTTTGTTTTTCCCCACCATACACGGAGCACCATCAGTACACACTGAGAGAAGTTTATCCATAGGTAGACTTTTTTCTTGAGCAAACTCCATGAAAGACTTGAATAAATCCTCACCTCTTGTGGACCCTTTTAATGGCAGAACAGCAAGACTTTCTTCGCGCAGTGTGTCACCAACAGCATATCTTGCAATCACGCTGAACTGCGACAAATGGCTCACGTCTGTTGACTCATCCAAAGCCAGAGAAAAGAACGGCGCTGCATTTATGTCCTTCACTTGCGTTTCCTCCACTTTGTTTGCCATCACGATGGTACGATCATGAACAGTTCTTGCCGACAGAGGCATGTCTTGTATCCGTTTGATTATCTTGTCTTTGTTCGGAAGATCATCAAAAAGTTCATTGGCTACATCCAGCATGAACGTTTTAGCATACTCGCCATCTGTGAATGGTTTTCCGTTCCTCACTATTGCTAAAGAACCAGCAAAGCTAGCCGAATTATAGTCACCTTGCCGGGTCCATATGCGGAGTTGCTGCTGGCTAGCTTGCACCCTGCTCAGAAGCTCTTGGCACGCTTTCTTTCTGCTGTCTCCCGCAGGGTATTTTGATGCTGTAGGACATACAAGTGAAGCAGTCACTAAAAATCCCCTGCTGGAGGGGTTCGTGTGACTAGGACTAATATAATTTCAGTGGCGAGTCCCGGTATCACCTGCTGATTATTAAACCATGTTCTCAAGGTAATGCACAAAACAGCTGCCTTGTTGGATCTCGGAAGCTTAGCGAAGTCGAGCGTGGTTAGTCCTTGGATGGGAGACTCTGGAAACAGCGGGCATTGTAGGCTTAGGCTCAGAGGTGGCAAGAAAAAAATCAGTTGAGCGATCCATCTGTGCAGAGCGTTGGGTGTTACATAGCTTGGAAGCACAGTGGTAACACGTGTGCCTCAAAGCAAGAAATAACTGGGTTATATTCCTCACTTGGGCACCTATCTATCTACGTATGTTCTCCCCCTGTTATGCATGGGTTTGCTTCAGGTTGTCTGGTTTCCTAGCATAGCTAATGTCATTGGTGTTGGTCAACAATGTAGCAGGACTCTTCTGAATAAGAGTCTTCGGATTCAGCGAGGCTCTCCTGCTTAAGGGGCCGACATATTTCTCATAGTTCTCTCGCCTCTTTCATTTTTCTCGCGACAAAAACAAAAGCCCCTTTCTGGGAGGCAAGAACGGAAATGTCACGGAACGGCTCTCAGTGGCTCAGGGCACCTGCAGGCCAAGCGCAGCGTGGCGTGGACTGGCGTAATCAGTTCCCAACGTAACAAAGAATAAACAAATATCACACCACGCAGAAACACGACAAACTCACTCGCCACCGCAGCTGCGGGCTGCAGTAAGAAAAGTTAAACGGCACCTGGGAATTTTACATCAGTAGAGGCAGGCTGATCGTCCACATGTGGAGCTTTCTTTTATTTCTTTGTTATTTTTATTTTTTTCTTTCTCTTGGTCACGGCTGCTGAGCACAGGGCCCAAAGGGTCCAGAAATGCCAAGCGGCCAGCAACAAGCATTGCTAGTCTCTTCTGGCCGGGGCATCTCTACACAGACTCGATCGCCCGCAGTCGGCCACGAACGCCACTGTGAAGTCCACCTGCAGCAGTCAGAGGCTTGACCACATCATGCGTCTACATTGGTTTGGGGCAGAGTTCAATCTTTGGCTGCCCACCTACAAGGCGCTGCACAGGGGGGCGGGTGGGAGGCCGCCCCCCACTATCTAGCAGACCGCTTGCGTATCAGTGTCCACCAATGAGCCCACACATCTTCTGGGGTCTCCTGCGCCTTCCGGCTGATTTGGTCATAGCCAGGCTTAAGAATAATCTAAGTCAATCACAAAATTAAATAAAAGTGTCATTGTATTGTGGTACAAAGCCAGAAATTTGTGCCATCAGCCCCCACCCCCTCCCTCCTTCCTCTCCGCCCCCTCGCTAATACCCACATTTACACCCACTTTCAGACTCACATTTACACCCACCTTCACACCCACATTTACACCCACCTTCAGCCCACACCTGCCCAGCCGCCCAGCTGTAGAGCAACTGCACCAGCGCCCATGCCAACCACGCCACACCACCGCGCCAGTCCCTACCCCCCCCCGCCCACCAAACAACCAGCGACTCTGCAACCCCCAGTCAGCTCACCCGGTGCCCTCCCAGTGACGATTTGCCACTTCTACCTGTCCCTGGACAAATGGATCCACGCACAGGCCGTGCTGAACTCCTTCCGTGGCGAACCTCGCGAGGGTCTCTGTCTCCCCCACACCGGTGCCCATAGCCCAGCGCCAGTGGAACTCCGACCCATAGGCCCCGGAACAGTTGCACTGCCTGCACACTGCCTGCACTCTGCCTGCACACTGCCTGCGCCCTGCCTGCACTCTGCCTGCACTCTGCCTGCACACTGCCTGCACTCTGCCTGCACACTGCCTGCACTCTGCCTGCGCACTGCCTGCGCACTGCCTGCACTCTGACTGCACTCTGCCTGCACACTGCCTGCACTCTGCCTGCACACTGCCTGCACACTGCCTGCACTCTGCCTGCCCTCCACCTGCACTCTGCCTGCACTCCGCCTGCACTCCGCCTGCACTCCACCTGCACTCTGCCTGCACACTGCCTGCACTCTGCCTGCACACTGCCTGCGCACTGCCTGCGCTCTGCCTGCACACTGCCTGCACACTGCCTGCACACTGCCTGCACTCTGCCTGCACACTGCCTGCGCAATGCCTGCGCACTGCCTGCACACTGCCTGCGCACTGCCTGCACACTGCCTGCACACTGCCTGCACTCTGCCTGCACACTGCCTGCACTCTGCCTGCACTCCGCCTGCACACTGCCTGCACACTGCCTGCACTCTGCCTGCACACTGCCTGCGCACTGCCTGTGCACTGCCTGCACACTGCCTGCGCACTGCCTGCACACTGCCTGCACGCTGCCTGCACTCCGCCTGCACACTGCCTGCACTCTGCCTGCACTCCGCCTGCACTCCGCCTGCACACTGCCTGCACACTGCCTGCACTCTGCCTGCACACTGCCTGCACTCTGCCTGCACTCTGCCTGCACTCCGCCTGCACACTGCCTGCACACTGCCTGCACTCTGCCTGCACACTGCCTGCACTCTGCCTGCACTCTGCCTGCACTCTGCCTGCACTCCACCTGCACTCTGCCTGCACACTGCCTGCGCACTGCCTGCACTCTGCCAGCACTCTGCCTGCACTCCACCTGCACACTGCCTGCGCACTGCCTGCGCACTGCTTGCACACTGCCTGCACTCTGCCTGCACTCTGCCTGCACTCTGCCTGCACTCTGCCTGCACGCTGCCTGCACTCTGCCTGCACACTGCCCGCGCACTGCCTGCACACTGCCTGCACTCCGCCTGCACTCTGCCTGCGCACTGCCTGCACACTGCCTGCACACTGCCTGCACACTCGAGTGCTACGCTAGTGTCGTCGACAGTCAGAAGAGTCAACTCGGCGAGAGCTAGGGGTTGCCACCTGTCCTGGTTTTTTCCAGGATCGTCCTCTCTCTGAAGTGGCTCTCCTGGGAAATCTGTTTGTCTTCCCCAGGTCATGAAAAGTCCCCGTTTTTGTCAGTTGTCTAATAATGCACCGCACGAGACAACACATTCACGTGTTTTTCTCCCCTCTTGCAGTATTGTGAGATATTCTTCCGCACGTGACGTGCCCCAGATATTTTGTTTCACCGAATTATGGGAACGAACTGGCCTGCCGCAATAGCAGAAATTTACAAGCGACACGTTCCTCCGAACTCCCCACGCACACAACGCAACGCCCAGAGGAAATAACATTGAGAGCGGGGGAGATGTCACGACTGCCTCTGCCAGCTCCTCCCAGATGTGGGTGTGAGGGTTGAAACCCACGACATCGTCCAACAGCCAGCCACGATAGGTTTGTCAGTTGCCTCAAAGCGCACCGCTCAAGACAAAGCACGTTCATGTCGTTGAGATGTTATTCTTCCAGTTTTTTCCACGATAAGTCCCGTAATTTTTAGTTTGTACAGCTCAGGAAGTGGCGACCCTATTGAGCGGTGGCGATCGGAGAAAACGTGCCAAGGGCTCTCAATCCCTGAGCCTGCCACCACTCATAATTGAACTGCTTTTCATCGGTAAATCAAGCACCCTGCGGTACCAAGTTAATAACCTTTACCTGATCAGGGGCCTCCTCAACGAGCCTCGCCTAGGCATTGCCCGTGGGAAGCCACGGCCCACGGCGCGCTTACAAACACCGCCAATCTGTTGAATGCAGCGTGGATGTATTTGTATATTTACATATTGTCGTTAAATATTTTGGGCACCAACCAATTGTTCTATTGTTTGTTTTAAATTGATTATTTTATACCACTGCACCCATTCCACATCGCTAAAACACCACTGCATCCATTCCACATCGCTAAAACACCACTGCATCCATTCTACATCGCTAAAACACCACTGCATCCATTCTACATCGCTAAAACACCACTGCATCCATTCTACATCGATAAAACACCACTGCATACATTCCGCATCGCTAAAACAACTTTGGCTCATGGCACAACATTAATTGTGCCATGAGCCAAAGTATGAGAATTTGCATAAATGGCCCATCTGTTAGTGGAGGAGCCTGAAGAATGTGAATTCCATCTCCCTGTGTGGACGTCGTTTGTTTATTTTTAAATGGCTTGCAAATGTAACGGTTCCAGAATTGTTTGTGACTAAGTAATTACATGTTCACGTTCCTGCTGATGGAAGGGCCTTTACTGAAACAACTCAGGAGAGCCCCTCCAGAGGGTACTTGGCCTACTCTCCCACACTGCTCTGATGTCTTGGAAGAGGTGGGTGTACCCACACTTTACCCCACTGCCCACGCCTTGCCGATCGGCTAACTGTGGTGTATCCACCTATACTGCTGGGTTCACAGAGGCGGGGAGATGCAAGATACTTGCACAATCCTGTCAACTGCCGCGCCGAGAGATAGGATCTGATTTCCAGTCCAGCTTGCTGACCATTGCACTGCGGCAGCGTGGGGCTGCCACCTCCGAGAGACAAACAGAGCAAAGCAAAGGCATTGCTCTGTTAGCCCAGTGTCACTGGCCTGAGTGGCTGCAATGACACCGTGACGCAATGGCACCGTGACACAATGGGACCGTGACACAATGGCACCGTGACACAATGGCACGGTGACACAATGGGACCGTGACGCAATGGCCCCCACCCCTCACCTGCCGGGGCCTCCAGACCGGGAATGGAGTCCATCTCGTGGGTGGGAACCTCTTCCCAATCAAAGTCATCCTCGGGATCCTGGTGGAATCCGCAGGCGGGGAAGGTCACGCCGATTGTGCAGCCGCCTGTGCTCGCCGATGAAAAAGAGGGAGAAGGGGGGGGGGGACATAGAAATGTTTTAATTTGACGGACGTAACAAGAATGGCCACCCCATCCCGCGACCCTCGGAATGGGCCGGCCGGGCGTGGGGACGCACGCGGCATCGCGTCAACGACCACCGTCCACTCGCAACAGAAATGCGGAGCCACACGTGGCGAGCATTTTGTGTGCGCTGCACACAATACACACGAGGTGAAGATGCACCCCGACCCCTGCCCAGTAGTGTGGCCAGCACCATGCCTCGTCGCCGTTGTCTCCACAGCGCTGATGTTTTACGTGGTGCACCAGGTGTTACTCATTAAAGGCAGAGTGGACGATGGGAGGACCCAGGGCCGGTTCAAATGTCACACTCATCACTGATGTTAGCCGCATCCGGGAATTGAACTCAAGCGGCCGTGTTCATAGGGCAGTGCAATAACCACGAGGCCACCGGTTCCCATGGACACACACGTGAACCCTTACACACACACACAAAGACACAAACGCACGTGCACACGCACACACACGCTCGTCAGATTCCAAGAGCTTCAGTGAGCAGCAAACAGGAGGCTTCGCACGCCTTAAAACCAAGCACACCCGTGGAACGCTCACAGAGCCAACCGAATCCGTCGTTCGCTGGACGTTAGACGCAGCACACAGCGCACACCCTTGCGGACCTCCCTGCAGCAACAGCGGCCATGGTCTCCACACGCCAGAGCCGCCCGAGCCCCCCGCACCCTTGGATTTAGCCAGTGGCGTGGCGTGGTTGGAATGGGCCCTCGTGCAAGGAATTAAATTAGCCCACCCCCCACTACCACTGCCCCCCCACCCCGTGTCCAATGTGTGCCCTCTTGTAACCCGGCGCCCGGGTCCCTTCCCGCCCGTGGGTCCCGGTGCAGTTGTACAGCCTGCACACTCGACGGCTACGCCGCCACCAGAGTCAGCGGTCAACAAAGTGAAGTCGTCGAGAGCTTTGTTTGCCACCGGTCCTGGTTGTCCCAAGATCTTCCTCGTGTTTACGGCGGATCTCCCGGTACAATTGTAAGTCTACCCCCCACCCCACCCCTCAGTCCATTAAAAGTCCTGGTTTTTGTGAGTTGAGTAATTACGCACCACTCAAAACAACTAAGTCACGTGCAGTTCTCCCCTTTTGCAGTATATTCAGGTTTACACTGTATGGATGTATAACTTCTGTCGCACCGTACGTAGTGAGGGAAAAAAAAAGTATTTGATCCCCTGCTGATTTTGTACATTTGCCCACTGACAACGAAATGATCAGTCTATAATTTTAATGGTAGGTTTATTTGAACAGTGAGAGACAGAATAACAACAAAATCCAGAAAAACGCATGTCAACTCGAACCTTCAGCTCCCTCCACAGATTTTCTATGGGGTTAAGGTCTGGAGACTAGCTAGGCCACTCCAGGACCTTAATGTGCTTCTTCTTGAGCCACTCCTTTGTTGCCTTGGCCGTGTGTTTTGGGTCATTGTCATGCTGGAATACCCATCCACGACCCATTTTCAATGCCCTGGCTGAGGGAAGGAGGTTCTCACCCAATATTTGACGGTACATGGCCCCGTCCATCGTCCCTTTGATGCGGTGAAGTTGTCCTGTCCCCTTAGCAGAAAAACACCCCCAAAGCATAATATTTCCACCTCCATGTTTGGCGGTGGGGATGGTGTTCTTGGGGTCATAGGCAGCATTCCTCCTCCTCCAAACACGGCGAGTTGAGTTGATGCCGAAGAGCTCCATTTTGGTCTCATCTGACCACAACACTTTCACCCAGTTGTCCTCTGAATCATTCAGATGTTCATTGGCAAACTTCAGATGGGCATGTATATGTGCTTTCTTGAGCAGGGGGACCTTGCGGGCGCTGCAGGATTTCAGTCCTTCACGGCGTAGTGTGTTACCAATTATTTTCTTGGTGACTAAGGTTCCAGCTGCTTTGAGATCATTGAAAAGATCCTCCCGTGTAGTTCTGGGCAGATTCCTCACCGTTCTCATGATCATTGCAACTCCACAAGGTGAGATCTTGCATGGAGCCCCAGGCCGAGTGAGATTGAAAGTTATAGGAATAGGTTCTACCCTTTTAACTGGCACAAAAACTGACACCTTTATTCAAGGCATCATGTTTGCAATAACCACAACACAAGCAGTCAAAATGCAAACAAAAAAGACAACTCTGATAATAATATGCACTGTCCTTGAATTTGATTGGTCCACACCCGACACGGCTTTTCTTAGAGCCTAGTCTCCATTGGTGTTGGACCAGAAGACGCCAAAAGGCGTACAACTCAAAAACAGCACACTATCAGTTAAAAGGGTAGAACCTATTCCTATATCTTGTTACTGGCAAAGAAGGTCTCATAATGTAAGTGCTCACCCCGAGCCCTCAATACTTTGATAGAGCGCTGTTTTTGAGTTGTACGCCTTTTGGCGTCTTCTGGTCCAACACCAATGGAGACTAGGCTCTAAGAAAAGCCGTCTCGGGTGTGGTCCAATCAAATTCAAGGACAGTGCATATTATTATCAGTTGTCTTTTTTGTTTGCATTTTGACTGCTTGTTGTGGTTATTGCAAACATGATGCCTTGAATAAAGGTGTCGGTTTTTGTGCCAGTAAAAAGGGTAGAACCTATTCCTATATCTTGTTACTGGCAAAGGAGGTCTCATAATGTAAGTGCTCACCCCGAGCCCTCAATACTCTGATAGTGCGCTGTTTTTGAGTTGTACGCCTTTTGGCGTCTTCTGGTCCAACACCAATGGAGCCTAGGCTCTAAGAAAAGCCGTCTCGGGTGTGGACCAATCAAATTCAAGGACAGTGCATATTATTATCAGAGTTGTCTTTTTTGTTTGCATTTTGACAGCTTGTGTTGTGGTTATTGCAAACATGATGCCTTGAATAAAGGTATCAGTTTTTGTGCCAGTTAAAAGGGAAGAACCTATTCTATATCTTGTTACTGGCAAAGGAGGTCTCATAATAGATTAAAAGTTATTTTGTGTTTCTTCCATTTGCGAATAATCACACCAACTTTGGTCACCTTCTCACAAAGCTGCTTGACAATGGTCTTGTAGCCCATTCCAGCCTTGTGTAGGTCTACAATCTTGTCCCTGACATCCTTGGAGAGCTCTTTGGTCTTGGCCATGGTGGAGAGTTTGGAATCTGATTGATTGCTTCTGTTGACAGGTGCCTTTTACAGGTAACAAGCTGAGATTAGGAGCACTCCCTTTAAGAGTGTGCTCCTAATCTCAGCTTGTTACCTGTATAAAAGACACCTGGGAGCCATAAATCTTTCTGATTGAGAGGGGGTCAAATACTTATTTCCCTCATTAAAATGCAAATCAATTTATAACATTTTTGACATGCGTTTTTCTGGATTTTGTTGTTGTTATTCTGTCTCTCACTGTTCAAATAAACCTACCATTAAAATTATAGACTGATCATTTCTTTGTCAGTGGGCAAACGTACAAAATGAGCAGGGGATCAAATACTTTTTCCCTCACTGTAGCCAACTGCGCTATTCGGAGGTGTGGAATTGTGTATCACTGCATTACAGAACCAACTGGCCTGCTGCAGTAAAGACAATTCACAATATTATCTTTACTAAAGCAAAATCTCACATTTACGAGTGACACATTTCCCCCCCCCCTCCCCCAGCAACGTCGGAAGAAATGTGCCACTGCCAAGTCACAGCTGTCTCCTTGCTCACACGACAAACTGGTTCTCGTCAGCACCGGCGGCCAGATAAAGGGGCGGCAATTCCACATTCTCGTGGCAAGGGCCACAGAAGAAAGTACATACAAGCCAGACAAACCATAATGGGGGGGGGGGATTTTGCCGAATGGGAGAGACCCCAAATGAGGGCTTTCAGAATCGATGGCTGCCTTTCAACGTCGGCCAATTCCATTGCCCACCATGTGAGAGGAACCGCACTTAGCAGCGCCAAGGAAAGTGATATAATAAAAATCATCATCACTCTTAACGCTGGCTGTAGCTCCACCTAGAGCAACATAAAGCATCACGCAAATCGCTGCCAAAAAAGCTTAAGAGGTCTCCCCATGGTAACGCAGGAATCCTGTTCCACTCCAACTGCAAAGACATGCGGCATCTGTATTTGAATTGCAAGAATATGCGGTTAGTCGCTGGAATATAATGTAACATGTTCCACTGCACAGCTCCGTGGTATCTATTCTTCAGAAGAAACTCTCAGCACATGCAGCATAACGCCGGACACCGTACCGAACAACACGTCGACAAAACGTGGACAACACTTATCACTACCCGAAAACTCGTCACGGTGTAACGATTTTAATTCACAGCGGCTCAGGAATTAAACTAAACCATATAACTATTTGTATTTTATCAGCAGCGACCTGGCCACAAATGAAAGCTGAACGAAGTGGCTTATTACGTGGACATTTATAGCAGCCAAATACTGTAAACGCGTGACGTTGATTCTAAATGTGGATGGGAAAACCGGAGAACCCGAGGAAGAATCCACACGACCACGGGGAGAGACACGCAAACTCCAAATATACAGCATGCGTCGGGATCGAACCCACGACCTCCTTCATACCAGGCAAGGGAGTTAACATCTCGCCACTGCACCGAACAATTATTAATAAACAGCATTGGTTACAATGGAAACAGTCTAAACAAGACTGTGATCATGAGTAGAGTCTACAGTTCCATAAAATTGCCTCTCTCTCTCTCAAAATGTGTCACTAAAGTTGATTGCCATGGGGCAAGTAAGGAGTGTTTACAGTTTCACTGAATTTCAGAGACTGATGGCAAGGCATGACCACAAAACATGCCTTGGCTCGTCAAAAAATGGCACCCATCAATACGCAGAGCTTGGACCGGCTGCTACAGCACGCGAGCCCTTCCCACCATGCAACCTGACGGACAATCCACCTTCAGGCACGCGCGGCGCAAGGAGCATGGTTTATGAGTGAACGCGCTTTAAAGGCCCTGGTGCAATCGGCCCTGCCGGTACCCTCTATGTCGTTGTGAAGCAGTCCGATTGAATGATGATCCCCACACTCACCATTTAAATCTAGTCCCTCGCTCACCAGCGGCCAGTCACCTACTTGTTACTCTTCTATCGCTACCACCAATGGTGACGGTTCCCAGGAACTACACTCGGACTCCTCCACCCATGAGGAGGACTCTGTCTACCGGAATGACTGCTTCGTCTCGTCCACCACACTGTATTCAACCACCACACTGCACGTGGCAACAACACACTCACTCATCCACTCACCCACCACACCGCAAGTCACAGTAACAGCCACCCAGCCACCCGCTCACCCACCACACTGCCGGTCACAACACTTCTTCCCCTTCTCCCTCACACTGCTCCACTTTGTAACTTCCTGCCATTGTCTCTTTTATCATAAACTTGCTCAATTCAGAAACAAGTGAACTGTCATCGATGACAACTCTGACGGTACTGTATTCCCTGCAGCCTTTGCTCAGGAGCCGTGTTTAAACGACACACACGGAGTCGTGAATATTGTCTCTCTCGCCAGGCCGACATGGCCTATCAAGTGTACTCCGTTTCAGGATTAAAATGAATAAAAAATATCGCGGGCATGAACAGACATTAGGCATGTCTGAACCACTGTACGTTGCAAAATCATGCGCAATGCATTTAGAAAATGACAAAATCTCAAAACCGCTGAAAATGCGGCGCTGTATTTCTTCTATCAACAGATGTGCGATGAACCACAATCGCAACCGACTGGCAAACTCAGCCCCGGTCAAAGCCAAACAACGTAGTAGAGACGCACGCACGCACACGAGCACACGCAACAACGTTTGCGTGAAGTCGGAGCCAAGGCGATATACACCCAGCTCGTGATGCAAGGTTCCAGCGAGTGACCGGGCGGTGACAAGACAGGCGACTACTTTCTGAATGTACTCTCTCCAACGCTGTGGGAGCCCGGGCCTCGAGTGAAACTCGTGGTTCGTGATCAGTAACTTTGTTTTTTTGGCAGCAAAACTGCGGCGGCAGTTGCGGCACAGATTTTTAGCAGCTGGGCCCTCCACGTCGCCCGGTGGCCCCCGGGCCGGGCGGCCTCGCCGTGGTGGCGGTGACCAGACACACGGAGGACGTCGCTGGCTCCGCGCCACGGCCACAGCGACTAAGGGTCTCGTTTTTTAGTCCCTCGCGATTGGTGAGCGCAGGCCCCCAAAGGCACCAAAATGCAAAAACCATAAGACCAACAAACACCAGTGTTGACATTGTAATATGCGAGTTAATTACCATCTTTCTAAATAATACTCAGAGTTGATGCCTTCCTTGACTTGAGCAAGATGGAGGGAATTCCAAAGTGCAGCAGTGCGAGAGAAGAGTGGCGAGCGAACAACCTGTGAAGGTGAGACGAAACAGGCGGCGTGTGGCTGCCAAGTCCTAGACACGGGCTGAGGAATCAGCGGCGGGCGAGGTCCACGGGGACAGTCACCTTGGTAGCAGCGATCGCAGAGTTATAGGGAGGTGACTGGCCTGTGGTGAGCGAGTGACTCGAATGAATCGGCGAGTGCCGGGTCATCAGTGACCCCGACTGCTTTACGTTGCATTATTTAAGGTGCAGTGAGATGGGAGCTGGGTGCTCTGCCACAGTTATGACAACAAGATTCCAACTTGGACACATTTTGCACACGCACAGTTAATTAAGTCACAGTGGACACAGAGTGCCATGACCAACGCCTGGTGGGAAAATTATTCGATTTGAATAAAAAAAACAAATCTTTATGTATTTTCCTCCTGGATGCATTCAGGTGACACCGGGCGTGGTGAGTGGTGAGTGCCCCAGGGGCGAGGTTTGCGAGTCAGTGGCGGCACACACAGCGACTTGGCGCGGGGAAGACTCAACATCTTGCCGTGTGAGATTTCATTTGTTTCGTAGACTTGATGCATTACTCCTTTCCAGCCATTTGTTATTCAGAAAGAAAAAAAAAACACGTCCCCCACACCATTGTGGGTCATTACATTTTCACGTGGGTCATGAGGTTTGAAGTGGGGGGTGTGGGGGGGCGAAGAGCAAGGCCGGTTCGGCAAGCGCTTACTATGGCTGGGGATAGAACTCCGATCGGTGGGTTCATAGCGCTGACCGCTGCGCCTCTGCTCCGCACCTCCGGTTAGCACGGTTGGCTACGTACGGTGCGCGAAAGAAGCGAAGTTCACAATACAGACAAGCACCCGAATATACTTCAAGCGCGATGAAATTAGTTGGGCGCAGAAACAATTTGAACGGAGCCGGTGTCGTCCGCGAGAGCGACAGGAGTTATCGCTCGCTCGCACGCGGAGACTCTGAAGGCCCGGGGACGCTCGTCGGTCGGGAGGGGAGCGCTCCAGCACTCGATCACCATAATCATGCGCCGAGCACAAATGAAGACTGATTTGGGAAGCAGCTGTAATTGCATGAGGCAATTTGACAGGAAGGTTTATGGGCAAAATTATGCCTAAAATATAACCAACGTGGATTCCAATCTATGCAAACAGCGGTTTGTGAATTTATTTTGCATGAATACTGAAATTAATTGAAATTAAGGCGGTGCTTTTTTTTCCGTGGGGGGGGGATTATTATTTTTATTATTATTTTTTCCTTCCCCTGGGCAGAATCTCTGCGCGGCGGCGAATGTGGCCGTGAGAGAGGGCAATGCACTCCGCACATGGAGAGTCGAGTGCATGGCACGTGCCATGCACATTTGTATCGCATGTGTGTTCAATACGGGTGAAGTAGGCCTTTGTTTTTGAAAATCAAATGGGAGTCTACATTTATGGAAACATCCTTCAGTACAACAACACACTAAAGACGTTGTAACCTTTGTTGAATTATGAAAATGGCTTTCAGAATGGAATACAAAACAATGCTTTAAAGAGCCTCTCCAACCTTACATTTCTTTTGAAGTCATACCTTTTATGCTGGAATTATTAAAACATTGATTGATGTCAGTAATTACTAGAATGGAAAAAGTACTGAGAGAACAAGAATGCAAATAATATCCCTTCCCTTTCAATCTACAAACCGTACAGCCCTTTGTCAATCTACTGTTGGATGAAGGCCTCCCAAAGCCATATCAGTGGTGTACCACGCCCTGCCACATTCATCTCCCCAGTGCTGAAGTTTGTACATTCATCTCCCCAGTGCTGAAGTTTGTACGCCACTCAAGTTACTCATTTAAAACTTGCGCCAATCTAGGCAATATCCAGGACCAGTTTAGAGAGACATTCGCCATGTCTACTAATTACTGCACCTCCACTCCCATCAGGTGAGTCTCACACTCAGAGACATACGCATACTGCATGCACAAAAACGAAACAGACCGTTTGGGCAAATGCTGTTAGTGAGCATCACTACACACGAGGGGGTGGGTAGCCAACTCCATGCCCGGCCACCTTTGTCTCTGCAGTGCTGATGTTTGTACGAGGTACTCATTTAAGGCTGAGTCGACATAGGAGAGGCCAAGGACCGGTTTAGATAATCACCACTATTGTCAGACATGAGCTCGGGTCGCCGGGTTCGGAGCCACTACACTACCGCTCAGTACACACACACAAATCTGCGCACACTGTCTTGTCCATACAATATTGCGCACAGTGGGAAAAATAACATTTACAGAAAGCGACAGACGGAGCGGGGCCAAATGACACACCCAGACACAAAGATCAAAATGAATAATAGCAAAAGGATACATCCTGAGCATTCGCGGTTCAATACACTGAAGAGAAACACGGCACTCTAAAACATCCCCTGCAGGCTCACACACAAAGTCGACTCGGAGCAGATTTAAGCCCCGGGCGGATGATTTAAGAAGCTACGACGACTCGGTACAAGGAAGGCGCTGCGCGTGTCCCATTAGCCGCACCAGAGCACCGTGTGCCCGAACGCCGTTGTTCGAACTGAGGGCCGGCAGCGGCACGCGCGCACAATCTAACGAGCACTCTCAGAGCCTCTCTGAACTCGGTGCGTAGACCGGCGGCGACGTTTTAACCGCCGCCCTGTGTCATCCCCTGGGTTGACCCGGGGGCCACCGTCGGCTGCAGCTGCACACCACAGGTCAAGGTGCGGCCCTGCAACCGCTCGCTCGCACGACTGCTAGCGGAAGGGCCTTTACGAGAGAAAAAAACTCGAGAGGGTTATTTGGTCTGTTATTTGATCTATTATTATTTGATATATACTTATTTGATATATTGTTACTTGGTCTATTATTATTTGATCTATTCTTATTTGGTATATCCCTATTTGGTCTATTGTTATTTGGTCTATTGTTATTTGGTCTATTCTTCCATGCTGACTAGACGTCTTGGAAGAGGTGGATGTACCGGCACTTTGTCCCACTGCACGAAACGTGCCGACTGACTGTGGCGTGTACATTGCTGGGTGGACAGAACGGTGGGGAGGGAGATTGAAGAAACTTGTCCCGTTGTTTCAAGCCGGGTGCAGAGGAAAAGGCGAGGGGACATCGGCAGAGGGTGGGGTATTAGGTGGCAGGGCCGGACACTTTGTTCCCGCCTCAAAAGCCTCCTCTGCATACGTTCCGTGGCCCTGCCTGCGGCAAGTTTATGAAATGAATCAATAAAGCAAACTCCTGTGGATTGCGACATTGACGGAGTAAATACTACAACAGCCTTGGGCCTCCCTCGAACTTAACCAGAAGAACTCTCTCCCACGACGGCTTCGATCGAACGCTGCGACCTGCATTTAAAACGTATGCGCAGTCCTAAACAAACTAGTATCGATGCCTTGCCCCTGTTTATTGATGTACGGCGCTTAAAGGCTCGCAACACGTGCTCCGCGGCCAATCAATTTGTGCCGGCCGAAGGCGTTCCGGCTGGCACCGAGGGGCAGCCGATGCCGTGGGTGCCGAGCGGCGTGCAGGAGGTGGAACGGGGCCCACGAGCGGAGCATTGGGCCAGGAGCCGGGGCTGTGAAGAGGGCGGAGGAACTGGATAGGGGCCCCATATTCACTCCTGGCATGAGGGCTCGCGTCAACCACGCTGCGCCACGAAAGGCAGCCCGGAGTTAAATCCCTGCGTGCCACGTGACGTCAAATAAACGCGCACACAAAGCACACCTGGAAGGAGTGCTCGCTGTTATAGAGCTCGTGTGGGAAGCCTGTAAAAACTCATAACACTCCTTGTGTTCGGCAAGTGTCTGAGTTCCTGAGAGAAACCTCTTTTATTTAAACAACAAACAAGTCCGTTGCTGTCGCCTTGATGTTTTGAACCTTTAGGCCTGTGCTCAAAAACTGTGATTAAGAAAAACTGCAACCACCACAGGCCCCTACTGCAAGACGAGCACACTCACGCCCACGTGTACAAGTAGGAGCGAGAGAGAGGGCGAGAGCGAGGGTGAGTAAGCAAGATAGAATGGGAGTGATTGAATGAAAGAGTGATAGGGTGAAAGTGTGAGTGACTGAACGAGTGAATGAGAGGGCGATCGAGCAAGAGAGAGGGCGAGTGATTGAGTGAGAGGGCGAGAGTGAGTGGCCGATTGAGTGAGAAAGTGAGTGGGTGAGTGAGAGAATGAGCGAGCGACAGTGTGAATCAGTTATATGGTGAGAGGATGAGCGGGAAAGAGAGGGTGAGTGACTGGGAGGTTGAGCGAGTGAGAGAACTCAACACATCGCTTATGAATGAACAGTTTAACTCTTCTGCGTTCCACACAAAGGGGAATTCTATTCGATCTTCTGGCTGCGCGCACTCCATCGCACGCTCTCCCACGCCACGCTCCCCTCCTCCGCTCAGCTGATGCGCCTTGCTCACTCGCGTCCCCGTCCGCGAGAGCCGGCGCCGAGCTCCTCCACCGTGCGTGTGGCGAGAGCGGCGTTCCGTGCCGTCGGTGCTGCGTCAGTTCCATCGGCTCCGAAAAAGAGTTCCAACGCTTCGTAAGGACGGAATGCACGCAGTGGAAATCGCAGCCGTAGGTCCCCACAGCGAGAAGAAACACACACGTGTGTGCGTGTCTACCTGTACTAATAAGCGAGCAAATGGGAGGATGAACGAGGTGAGTAAGTAAATACGTGTACGAGTTAGAAGTGAGAGAGCGAACGAGTGGGTGAGAGGATGAGGATGAGTGAAAGGGTGAACGGGATGGAGAGAAAGAGAGGCAGGAACAAGATGGAGAGAGAGCGAACGAGTGGAACGAGGAGTGAGGGTGAGCGGGCGAGCGAAAGAGAGTTGGCAAGCGGGAGTGTGGCGAGTGGGAAACAGAGGGAGCGTGTGGGTGTGTGGGCAAGCGGACAAACTTGGCGAGCGTGCTTGTGCGACCGTGCAGCTGTTGGCAGTGGGAACTCCGAGTCCTGCTGCCTGGGCTTGGGAAATACGCGGTGCCGCCAAGGGCCCCTTAGCACGCTTAGCGGTGCCCTTGGAAGTGCCGCTAAGCGCTCAATCACAAACAACAGCGCGCACAGCACGGCGGGTCTGCGACCGCGAGGGCATGCACGAGACGTCGGAGCGAGTTCCGTCGTGAAGACATCACGTTTGCGAGCCGATTCCGCGGCTCCATCTCCCCATTGGAAGCCTCTAAGCTCGCCGTTCTCTCCTTTGGCTGAAATTTCCTCATTAGCCTCGACCACCGTCCATCATACCATCTGGCCCTGATGCGTCCTGCCCAAGCCCAACTTGCTGTTGTGTTCTCCAATCCGTGTGTTCTTCCTCTGTCCACTGAAGAGACTCTTCCCCCCATAGGAATGTGGAACTTCCACTCCTGGCTCAGGGCTGTAAACAGGAGATAAGCCAATGCCTCAATGCTCACTTGAAAAATAAACAACTCTGACTTTCCTCGACTGTTATTAAAAGTTCAACGTACAAGCTATGAAAACTTGTTGAGGAAAGAAAGTCAAATCCGTTCCCCTACTTGCTCAATGCAACGAGCGCCTTTCAGATTTCTAGAAGCAAAAAAGGGCTCTCTCATTGTCTCCCGCACTTGATACAGTGAGGGAAAAAAGTATTTGATTCCCGAATGATTTTGTACGTTTGCCCACTGACGAAGAAATGATCAGTCTATAATTTTAATGGTAGGTTTATTTGAAAAATGAGAGACAGAATAACAACAACAAAATCCAGAAAAACGAATGTCAAAAATGTTATAAATTGATTGGCATTTTAATGAGGGAAATAAGTATTTGACCCCTCTGCAAAACATGACTTAGTACTTGGTGGCAAAACCGTTGTTGGCAATCACAGAGTTTAGACGTTTCTTGTAGTTGGCCACCAGGTTTGCACACATCTCAGGAAAGATTTTGTCCCACTCCTCTTTGCAGATCTTCTCCAAGTCATTAAGGTTTCGAGGCTGACGTTTGGCAACTCGAACCTTCAGCTCCCTCCACAGATTTTCTATGAGATTAAGGTCTGGAGACTGGCTAGGCAACTCCAGGACCTTAATGTGCTTCTTCTTGAGCCACTCCTTTGTTGCCTTGGCCGTGTGTTTTGGGTCATTGTCATGTGGGAATACCCATCCACGACCCATTTTCAATGCCCTGGCTGAGGGAAGGAGGCTCTCACCCAAGATTTGACGGTACATGGCCCCGTCCATCGTCCCTTTGATGCGGTGAAGTTGTCCTGTCCCCTTAGCAGAAAAACACCCCCAAAGCATAATGTTTCCACCTCATGTTTGACGGTGGGGATGGTGTTCTTGGGGTCATAGGCAGCATTCCTCCTCCTCCTCCAAACACGGCGAGTTGAGTTGATGCCAAAGAGCTCCATTTTGGTCTCATCTGACCACAACACTTTCACCCAGTTGTCCTTTGAATCATTCAGATGTTCATTGGCAAACTTCAGACGGGCATGTATATTTGCTTTCTTGAGCAGGGGGACCTTGCGGGCGCTGCAGGATTTCAGTCCTTCATGGCGTAGTGTGTTACCAATTATTTTCTTGGTGACTATGGTCCCAGCTGCCTTGAGATCATTTACAAGATCCTCCCGTGTAGTTCTGGGCTGATTCCTCAGCGTTCTCATGATCATTGCAACTCCACGAGGTGAGATCTTGCATGGAGCCCCAGGCCGAGGGAGATTGACAGTTCTTTTTTGTTTCTTCCATTTGCGAATAATCACACCAACTGTTGTCACCTTCTCACCAAGCTGCTTGGCAATGGTCTTGTAGCCCATTCCAGCCTTGTGTAGGTCTACAATCTTGTCCCTGACATCCTTGGAGAGCTCTTTGGTCTTGGCTATGGTGGAGAGTTTGTAATCTGATTGATCGGTTGCTTCTGTGGACAGGTGTCTTTTATACAGGTAACAAGCTGAGATTAGGAGCACTCCCTTTAAGAGTGTGCTCCTAATCTCAGCTCGTTACCTGTATAAAGACACCCGGGAGCCAGAAATCTTTCTGATTGAGAGGGGGTCAAATACTTATTTCCCTCATTAAAATGCAAATCAATTTATAACATTTTTTAACATGCGTTTTTCTGGATTTTGTTGTTATTCTGTCTCTCACTGTTCAAATAAACCTAACATTAAAATTATAGACTGATCATTTCTTTGTCAGTGGGCAAACGTACAAAATCAGCAGGGGATCAAATACTTTTTCCCTCACTGTAATTGCGAGCATTCATTTAAGGCTCACACAACAGTCCTTGCTTGCGTCGAGCAGGAGATTAAAACGCAATTGAAATTTTATCAGATTCTTTGCCAAACTTTTTTAAGAGCACAGTCTGATTTGTTTTGGCAGACCACGTCGAGGAAGCTAAATACCAATTAAATTCTGCATCGAGATTAAAATGTACCGTATTCTCTTCATTATTTATTTCCCATTTTTTTAATACTCACAGCCACCAAGCGTATTAATTAAGAAACAATTTGCGTTCATTTATATGCTAAGGCAATTAGCCGAGAGCTGATATTGAGCAACGGTGGTTGCGACTTTGCGGTAATCATTCCCCACCGCTGACAATGAAGCACCGGAAGAAGCCGTGCAGGAACAACCACTCGAGAGACATTTAGACAGGCGGAGACAGGGCCGTGCAGGAACAACCACTCGAGAGACATTTAGACAGGCGGAGACGGAGCCGTGCAGGAACAACCACTCGAGAGACATTTAGACAGGCGGGGACGGGGCCATGCAGGAACAACCACTCGAGAGACATTTAGACAGGCGGAGATGGGGCCGTGCAGGAACAACCACTCAAGAGACATTTAGACAGGCGGAGACGGGGCCGTGCAGGAACAACCACTCGAGAGACATTTAGACAGGCGGGGACGGGGCCGTGCAGGAACAACCACTCAAGAGACATTTAGACAGGCGGAGACGGGGCCGTGCAGGAACAACCACTCGAGAGACATTTAGACAGGCGGGGACGGAGCCGTGCAGGAATAACCACCCGAGAGACATTTAGACAGGCGGAGACGGGGCCGTGCAGGAACAACCACTCGAGAGACATTTAGACAGGCGGAGACGGGGCCGTGCAGGAACAACCACTCGAGAGACATTTAGACAGGCGGGGACGGGGCCGTGCAGGCACAACCACCCGAGAGACATTTAGACAGGCGGAGACGGGGCCGTGCAGGAACAACCACTCGAGTAGACATTTAGACAGGCGGGGACGGGGCCGTGCTGTGGCTCCCTGAGCTGGCAGCCCCGGAATTGTCCTCTCGTTGAGGAGACAACCGTCCTGCCAAATCTATCAGTCTTGCCACGGCATTAAAAGTCCCGGTTTCTGTCAGTTACCTACCAACAATAAGAACGACAATGATGCTACACCACTCAGGACAACATGTTTACGTGTAGTTCTGCCCTCTTCTGGTATTGACAGAACAGATTTCTCCGATGGCGTGTCCCTGGTTTGTGAATCTCAAAATTAGCAACGATATGATTGCTCCGATGTAAAAGGTCAGCGCACTGGAGTTCAAATCCAAGGGTCGCCGGTTCAACTCCATCTCGTGGCGCGGCAGTTGAAACAACGTTGCGAGTTCCCTGCAACTCCCCGCCCTCTGTGCACCCGGCAGTGTACACGGCTGCAGCAGTCAGTGGATCGGCAGTGGAGTAAAATGTGGGTACCCACAACTCTTACAAGACGTCTGACCAGCAATGAGGAGGAGGCCAAACGCCCTGTGGAGGGACTACAGATCCTTCGAGCGAGGGCCGTTCTGCCAGTCATGGCGTGAGGCAAGCCATTGCAGGGCTGCATCTCTGCCTCTTCAGTGTCTACGTCACGAAAGAAGTTCAACATCCATAGATGCATAATAAAGGTGAAGGTGCAGACCAGAAATTGCTCGTTCACCGAATAATGACCCGGCATGAACGTGCAGCCGCGGTCTTTGGGCTCCACCCAGTCGACGGCTCCTTCTGCCGTTAGCCGCCCGGTGAGGGTCTGCCGACAGCGGCAATCAGACCCAGGCTTGCCGGCGTTCATCCGAGCACTGATTGCGCACCCGCGCGCACGGCTTCGGGTATATGAATGAAGTCTCGCTGCAAAACCTTGGCTCCACTTCGACGTGCGTGCTGCAATATTAATACACGTTCATGTATTTTAACTGCACTCCGATAGGTGATGATTACACCGCGTGCCGATTTCAAACGGCGAGCTACAAAAAGTTACCCGTTACTTTAATAACAATTTAATTGGTTTCGATTTAAAGCTTTCGTGACTGCAATGATTCATCTTCTTTGGTTCTTTTGGTAAAGTCACGTAGAATGAGAATAAAATAATAAATTGATAAAATAACACAATAATATTCTCACGACGTTTCGGCCACAACACAAGCGGCCTTCATCAGGTGAAGGGACGAGACTGTCTGGTAGGACAGCGCTGGAGTGAAAGAGCCACGTTCAACGTGAAAGAGCCACGTTCAACGTGGCTCTTTCACTCCAGCGCTGTCCTACCAGACAGTCTCGTCCCTTCACCTGATGAAGGCCGCTTGTGTTGTGGCCGAAACGTTGTGAGAATATTATTGTGTTATTTTATTTTATCAATTTATTATTTTATTCTCATTCTACGTGACTTTACCGAAAGAACCAAAGAATAATTTAATTGGTATTGCGAAGGTGCGAGTAAGACCACCGCATGGGCTTTCACTGTCACACCGCACAGCACTCCAATGCGTTCGCAATTCGCGCCACGCGAGTCGTTCGGCATAACGTCCGACGTTTCGCACCGCATGCCAGCAGTATCCAACGGAACAGAATAGAGTGGCGCTTTTTTTCAATTTGGTTGCTCCTCGATTTGGTTCCTGAAGATGCTCCCAGCACGTGGAGCAGAACGTCGGACATCGTGCCGAACGACACGCGGCACGACCTGCGAGCGTGTCGCGGAGGTCAGATCCAGCATGAATAATCTCCCTCCATCCTCGGTGGCAAAGGCAGGGGATCATTGATAATTGTCAGGTGACTTTACCGAATAGAACCAAAGAGTATGGATCCTTGCAGTCACGAAAGCTTTAAATCTAGAATTGTCAGGTGCTCACACTCGTGCCACAGGCTCTCACATCTACACACCGCAAGTACATACGACGGCAAAAAAAACTTGAATCACAAAAGCAATTAAGTCACCGTCATTATTGTTCGCACGGCAACGCAGACGACTCGTGCATGATGGCACGGGAACGCTCGCAAAATGCCGAGCTCCGCCCCCCAAGGCCATTCCATTAGAAAGCAGATGCGACTGTTATTGAACCGAAAGCTGACCTGGCTTTCTATCGACAAAGGCCGCCGGGCATTGGACACGACTGCCATTGACCGTTGCATTCCAGTCGCGCTCGTACGCCATATTTACCACAATAAAGTGCACAGCATCAAGCACAATCTAATATCGTGTATCGAACCGATCATTGTGAAGGCCAACTATGCATTTCAGCCAAGTGGTTTCAATCAGTTTATAACGACGCACGATCGATTGTCAACCCGGCGCACATTGACATGCTCCGGAGAGCAGGTTTGTCTTCCCAAAACGTTTTGGGCAAAGTTGTGCCTCGTTGGCAGGAGTTGAATGTGACGAAGATGCTGCTGCTACTCCTACTTCTACTAGTGCTACTGCTACTTCTACTAGTGCTACTGCTGCTTCTACTAGTGCTACTGCTGCTGCTACTGCTGCTTCTACTGGTGCTACTGCTACTGCTGCTTCTACTAGTGCTACTGCTGCTGCTACTGCTGCTTCTACTGGTGCTACTGCTGCTACTACTGCTGCTTCTACTAGTGTTACTGCTGCTACTGCTACTTCTACTAGTGCTACTGCTGCTGCTACTGCTGCTTCTACTAGTGTTACTGCTGCTACTGCTACTACTACGAGTGCTACTGCTGTTGCTGCTACTGCTGCTTCTACTAGTGCTACTGCTGCTGCTACTGCTGCTTCTACTAGTGCTACTGCTGCTGCTACTGCTGCTTCTACTAGTGCTACTGCTGCTACTGCTGCTGCTTCTACTAGAGCTGCTGCTACTGCTGCTTTTACTAGTGCTACTGCTGCTTCTACTAGAGCTGCTGCTACTGCTGCTACTGCTGCTTCTACTAGTGCTACTGCTGCTGCTTCTACTAGTGCTACTGCTGCTACACCTACTTCTACTAGTGCTACTGCTGCTGCTACTGCTGCTTCTACTAGTGCTACTGCTGCTGCTACTGCTGCTTCTACTAGTGCTGCTACTGCTGCTGCTACTTCTACTAGTGCTACTGCTGCTGCTACTGCTGCTTCTACTAGTGCTGCTACTGCTGCTTCTACTAGTGCTACTGCTGCTGCTTCTACTAGTGCTGCTGCTGCTACTACTACTTGTACTAGTGCTACTGCTGCTGCTACTACTACTTCTACTAGTGCTACTGCTGCTTCAACTAGTGCTACTGCTGCTACTGCTGCTTCTACTAGTGCTACTGCTGCTTCTACTAGTGCTGCTGCTACTGCTGCTGCTACAATAATCACAAGCCAGCCATTGTCCATCAATGGTTGGCTACTTACGGTGCGAAATACGTTCTATATACATGCATACGGCATCCCTTCTATAGCCACGATGCGTTCTGCCCAAACCCACTTCCTTTGCTGAACAATTTGGAAGCCATCATGAGCCTGCGTGTTCCCCAATCCGTGTGTCACTCTGTGTCGCTCGACGTTATTCTTAGCGTCAAAAACCTACACGCTTATTTACGCACGTCTCGGTCTGCGTAACATTTGTGCACAGACCCTTAGCAGTGTTCGACAAATGTTGAGATGTATGTATATATATTTGCGCGTGTTTTTATTACGCGTGAACGAGGCGGTAAAAGTGAGAGACTACGACCCGGCACGCTGCGCTCGTGAACAACAAAAGTCGCGCTTCAGACGAGCACGGTGGCAGCGTCCATCGGGGGCCCTCGGCCAGCGGTGAAACAAAACTCCACGTGCCATGGGCCGGAGTCTCTCCGGCAGTACGCGTGGCATCGATCGCTGATCGATAAACAGCGGGGGGATGAAGTGAACCTCTCCAAAATGCCCCCCCCCAAATTATTTCCCACACTGCCCCCATTGTCGCGGAGCACTCACGCCGAAAGCCGCAGCGCTGGGGCGGTAGTCGCCGGATTGCTGTCCGAGTGGTGGGGGTGGTCACACACACCTCGTGTTGTGAGCAGGACACACACACACCTCGTGTTGTGAGCAGGACACACACACACCTTGTGTTGTGAGCAGGAGACACACACCTCGTGTTGTGAGCAGGACACACACACACCTTGTGTTGTGAGCTGGACACACACACACACACACCTCGTGTTGTGAGCAGGACACACACACACCTCGTGTTGTGAGCAGGACACACACACACACACCGTGTTGTGAGCAGGAGACACACACACACACACACCTCGTGTTGTGAGCAGGAGACACACACCTCGTGTTGTGAGCAGGAGACACACACACACACCTCGTGTTGTGAGCAGGAGACACACACCCCTCGTGTTGTGAGCAGGAGACACACACACACAACCTCGTGTTGTGAGCAGGAGACACACACACACACCTCGTGTTGTGAGCAGGACACACACACCTCGTGTTGTGAGCAGGAGACACACACACACCTCGTGTTGTGAGCAGGAGACACACACACACACACCTCGTGTTGTGAGCAGGAGACACATACACACACAGTGTTGTGAGCAGGACACACACTACCTGAGTGCCGGGTTTAATAAACACCGCAACGCCGACAACCGAGAATCACAATTTTGAAGAATCGGCAGCACGGTCATTTCCATTCTATTTTAGGGTGAGGAAGGGAAGTGAATGTCATTTTCGACCAAATGTTATCCCAGTTGTACTTTTAGTGTCAAGCAGTGAGACAAAGTACCCATTCAGATCTCTCGCACAGCGATGTAACCCTCTGTGTTAGAGAACGGCCCACGGAATTGGATATCATGGAGCTACCTCTGAGACCCATTCAAGTCACCTCTGGTTCATGCAGTAAATAGCAATACTTTCTCACTCGCTCCACCTATGAGAGTAATGCTTGTCGCATGAGAATGCAACGGATATGATATTTTCAAATCTAGAATTTATTCGACCAAATTTAAATGTGATGTTTGTTTTTGCGCGGTCGTTGGTGATTAAACTGCCACCATCGACTTGCTGCACTTGACAATCCCGTTTCATCGCGGGTGGGCGGGCGGCTGGATTTGAACCCAGGGGGCTCAGCGGTGCCGGCTCGGCACTCCGATCTCCGAGCCACTCGCGGCCACCACCACGGCACCCCTTGCCTCAGACTCGCCGCCGCATCGAGCACCCGCACGATCGTTTCCCGTGCAGCCGGAGCCACCCGTCACTTGACGGGGCGAGGAGGTCCGCCCACACGCGAGCCCGCCGCGTTCACAGGAGAAGGCGCCACATTTGAATCCCGCCGCCAGCGAGCGGAACACGCGACACGCGAGCCCGGCGCCTGACTGCGGCGAGGGGTGACGAGGGGTCACGAGGGGCGACGAGGGGTGACGAGGGGTGACGAGGGGTCACGAGGGGTCACGAGGGGCGACAAGGGGTGACGAGGAAGAGTTCGGAGAAAGCCGCCCCCCCCCCCGTCCTGGCTCTGCTGGGACGCCGCTCACGAGGAGCGCAACTGAACCACAGCACCTCGCTGGTCTCGTCGAGGAGCATGAACGGTCACGCGAATTCCGGTGATCATCCTCGCAGCAGCGCCGTTTGGCTGGCCATCGAGCAAAGAGGGTCACGGCACGGCACACTTTCAGATGCGTTTCTGCGGCCGTCTGGAACACTTCCTTCCGATATTAGGATGCTACTGGAGCTATGCACTTTAAAATAATCTAGATTTGAAAACTAATTTACTTCTAACTGCCTTTTTGTGTTCAGTTTGTTGTACTTTCCCCAGCTCCGATCAGCACAGTTGGCCATGTACGGTGAGAAAG
The DNA here is from genome assembly GCF_048934315.1 of Petromyzon marinus. NCBI lineage: Eukaryota > Metazoa > Chordata > Hyperoartia > Petromyzontiformes > Petromyzontidae > Petromyzon > Petromyzon marinus. Next base: position 871,335 of record NC_133689.1, on the reverse strand, counting down.
AAGCTCAACACACATACGTAGGTACATACAACCCTTTCGGAAACAGAGGCCGTGGCTCGTGGACATATTTCCGGGTCGAGGCCACGTGTCGTTCGGTTACCATGTCCGACGTTTCGCTCCAAGTGCGCGGGAGCTTCCTCGGGAACGGGACTTATTCCCGAGTCATTGGAGAGCTGTGCGTCTTGCACAACTGTAAAAAAAAAACCTTCGCAGAGGTAAACGAATAAATATTTAATTTAACGCGCCACTCCTCACCTCGCAATGCTAAGTGTGAGTTACGATGTTTGAGGAAAGTGACCACGGTGTGTTTGCCATCGTTCTCACACCTGCGCTACAACCTCGTTCCTTCCCTGCATGCAGTGCTGCTTGCCGACAGCGTCGAGATTTAATTTCACATAAAGCAGGAGAAATCAATGTTTAGGGCAATTTTTTTTACAGTATTAATAGAAAATAATCTATGTCCAATAAATGTCCATTGAAAGGATAACAATGTCAGCTCTTATTGCTTCATGTTTAATCTGACAACATTGAAACGTGCGGCAGGTGCCAAAATAGGGGAACAGTGAATCTCATCAGTCTAAGCTTGGCCACCCTGCACCTATCCCACTGACTCCCACCACCCCCTGCACCCCACCCCCTGCACCCCACCCCCTGCACCCCACCCCCTGCACCCCACCCAGAAACCGGTCTCACCAACTCAGACAAGACCGGTGTCATTGTCCTCTCCTCCAAGTGCCCTCCGTGGGATCACGCGAAGGAACTCACGGCCTTGGCAATGAGAGGCATTACGCGGAGTCAGCCGATTTGACTCCGCTCACCCCCAGTGCCGGTTCGGTAATTTGTAAAAGCTGCACGAATGTAATCGAGGTCCAACAGAGCCGTTGTCCTACACATCAAATATCCAAGGACTTGCACGGAGGCCAGGTGAGTGTCTGCATTCAGTGGCACCTCCATTTAGCACGGTTGGCTAAGCATGGTGCGAAAGAAGTTCAACATATATACACAGAGGCAAAGCTCCTCCGTGCAGTCGTACACACTGGTGGGGGCAAGTGCTGTTAAAGAGCACCTATTAAGCCGGCTCAGCTGCCTTTGTCTCCCCAATGGTAATGTTTACATCCCACACCAAGTACTCATTTATAGCCAAGTCGACCTAAGGGAGGGTGCAGGACCGCTTCAGATATTCGCTACTGATGTCAGCCGTTGCCGGGAATCGAACTCGGGTCGGCAGGTTTGTAACGCAGCTTGCCGACTGTTGCGTCGGCGCTGTATCGCTCGCACACGCGCACGCACAAAGCGCACACACAAAGCGCACACACACACGCCGTTTCACTCGTACCCTCGATGTCTCCCACAAATGTGGCTCAATTAACCTCGGAGCGCGAGCGCCTCTTTAAAGATTCTGAGCACAGAGGTGGCGTGTCAACCACGCGCGTCGGTTTACAGCCAAATTTGCATTTTGTGGGGAGGCAAACTCAATTTCCTTGAAGTTTCTGATGTCTTATGTAAATGAGGTGTAACTGATACCATTTTTGTTGCCTGTGTTGCTACCATCATGGGACGAACAAATTAATGCATACAAATTGGCAAACTGTTTTGCATAGTCTGGGCAGGGCAATCTCCTTCGGATTTAATTTGAGGACACTTTATCCCCCCCCCCACCCCCCACAACAAAGGAAACCAAGCAAAAATTCTACTTCTTTTGGTTTAAAGTGGCAAAATTACGGCATGCGGGGAACAGTGAGACATTATTGTCATCGTCATCATCTGCCGCATCAATCCACTTTTCGGCAATGAACAAAGCAAGTTTTCGTCTCACAACGGCTCCTCCCAACCACAGCAGCTCCCAACGCGACGGGCTCATCACTTTGAGCTTCTGAGCTGCGACTCGGAACACCTGGCAGCAGCAGCAGCGACAACAGCAGCAGCAGCAGCGACAACAGCAGCAGCAACAGTAGCAGCAGCAGCGACAACAACAGCAGCAGCGACAACAACAGCAGCGACAACAGCAGCAGCAGCAGCAGCGACAACAGCAGCAGCGACAACAACAGCAGCAGCAGCGACAACAGCAGCAGCGACAACAACAGCAGCAGCAGCGACAACAGCAGCAGCAGCGACAGCAGCAGCAGCGACAACAGCAGGAGCGACAACAACAGTAGCAGCAGCAGCGACAACAGCAGCAGCAGCAACAGCAGCAGCGACAACAACAGCAGCAGTAGCAGCGACAACAACAGCAGCAGCAGCAGCGACAACAACAGCAGCAGCAGCGACAACAGCAGCAGCAGCAACAGCAGCAGCGACAACAGCAGCAGCAGCAACAGCAGCAGCAGCGACAACAACAGCAACGACAACAACAGCAGCAGCAGCAGCGACAACAGCAGCAACAGCAGCAGCGACAACAACAGCAGCAGCAGCAGCGACAACAACAGCAGCAGCAGCGACAACAGCAGCAGCAACAGCAGCAGCGACGGAGAGCGCAGGCGGTGCCACTGCGCCAGGCGCCGGGCCACTTTGTCGTTCCTCGCACCGGGCCCAACGCTGCGTCGCGGCCGGGGAGTGGAGCCACCGCATTGAGGCCCTGCTTCTGGGCACGACTGAAGTGGGGGAGATGCTCACAAATCTCTCACACACGTGCGTCTCTCCGACTGCAGCTGTTGACTTCGGCCAACACGTTTAATAGGCGGCGCATAATTGTAACGTGAAGGCAGCGTGCGGTGGCATCCAGGGACACCCAGTTGGGGTGGGGGGGGCGGGGGGGACAAAAGGGGGGATTGCTCGTACAAAAGGAGGGGCCCACAAGGGGCCTGTTTATATCAGTGGCAAATAAGGGGACCCCACGTGGCATGGTGCCTCGGGCCTTGAGAAAACCCTTGGTCGACCCCGGCGATTACATTCGAGAACAGTTTAAACAACTGCTGATGACATGCACCGCCGATGAAGAAGCGTGACCGATACGATCCGTTCACCAAATTGAGATTTCGGGAGTCGCGGTCCGGCGAAGGCAACAATCGCAGGTCGGCGGCCGTCACCTCCGCGATCCCGCGACCCCCACGCGCCGGCAATGTCGCCGAACGGCTACACAGTGACAAACAAGCCACGACGTGGTCCACGGAACGCGGCTTTTAAAATTTTGAAGACCAAAAACGATTAAATGGATTCAAAGGTCGCTTTGAACGTCGAGCCCGCCACACCCTCCCGCCGAGTCGCTCGCTCATCAAAGGGAGCGGCGATCGCACCACGCGTGCACGGGACGCTCGTTCGGTACCAGCCGCGACCTTGCCACTGCTGGATGAAGGCCTCCACAACCCGTCGCCATCTGTCGCGAGCACACGCGATGCAATTCTGCAGGTGTGGGAGGAACCCGACCTCGATTTGGTAAAGAGGGGCGGCGAGGAGGGAGCCAATGGCGTAGTTGGACGGTGTCGGTGAGCCTCAACGGTGGACGAGGCAGAAGAGCCACCTCCTGTGCCGAGCCTGGCCAAGCGGGATTAGCGAAGAAGCCAATCACGACATGAAACTCAGAAGAAAAAAATCTAAACAGCCTACCCCAAGAAAAAATAAAGGACTTCTGGCTTCGAAGAATTTGAAGATAGTAATCAGTTTAACAACAAGCAGCATAAGCGAGAAAAAAATAGATTCCTCAATTGAATTGTGACACCCAAAATATGACGAATCAATTAATCATGCCGATCCTCACCATGTGAATATCAAATTTCCACCGGCAAATAAGGGTCACAAGCCCTCCCCTGCCCAACGAGCGATCTCTGCGTGCGATGCACTGCAGTGCAACGCGTTAATCGTGCAGCTCTGGAGCGTGTCGTGACGCCAGCGATAACATCAAACCGCCGTGCTGCTGGTCTCACATCAGAGGCGCCTGCCACGGGCTTTTCAACGCGAGTTTGCGCGACACTGCGCAGAACGGCGATGCGGCATGTCACGAGGCCACAGGATTCTACGCGAGCATCGCTTAGAGGTTTTCAAAGACCGCGAGATCTTAACTTATTTTTTTGTCCAATTATCTCCGTTGGCTTGTATTCCTAAAATGCCTCTGACACAGCAAAGGACGAAAATGATAATGGCAAAAATGTTCTCCGATCCTGAATGATCCACGTCATTAAAGCGCAAATTATTTTATAATAGTGCTGTAATCATAATAATGTTAATAATTTATCGATAAATTCCTCGCCGAGTCTCAAGGAACCTTTGTACCGGAGGGTCGTGCAACATTGGGGGATGTTTGGCCAGTTTCATGAGTAATGAGAGTTTGGCTTCATGAGCGAGGAAACCGGAGAACCCGGAGAAGCCCCAGCACCGCGTCAGGGAGACACCCAACAGCGCCACCTCGTGGCCACACCTCGCGGCCCCGTGCCTACGACACCTGGCAAGCCCAGGCTCAACTCTGCTTAGCGTCCGAGATCTGCCAAAATTGGGTGCATTCTGGCCAGAGGCCGGGGGTCGCAGTGGGGGGCAGCAGCAGCCGTTCGTCGACTCAGTCGCGCGTCACATCCGACCAGCGCGATCTTTGTTTCGCACGCGGCCACAAGAGACCATTCACATGCGAGCCATCGGAAACCAACAGGGTGCCGCGCAATCCTTAACATTTACAGGAAAGAATAGAGAATAAAAAAACCGTTATCGTCAAATAAGTGGGCGCATTAATAAGCGCACTTCAAAGCCAGCGCAGTTCTCCTCGAGTCCCATCAGGAGGCAATCTAACGATGACGAGCGCTTCATTGTGCGGCGCCGCAGCGATCAGTTTTAGTGACGACCCCCGGCGCAGCGTCAAACACTTCTCCCCTGCACGGGATGAGCGGAGCAATCACGGCGGTGAGAGAATTAAATGAATATAAAATCGCAATTAAATAAATAACAGAGGATTATGAGTTACGGAAATGATCTGCCAGTCAAACGGAATGGAGGCATCGTGCATATATTAAAACATGAATTAACCCCTTTAACCTAAACCTGTGTCTTTTTCATTCTTTATTGAAACCTCGGCCAAATTATTCTCGGCATTATTCTAAGAGCAATCGCCAACAGCTACCGCGGGGTTTTTTTTCCGACGCATCACGAAGATTCGTCTGCCGTGGCAGCGAGAGACGCACCGCTGTGTCGCCGCCGTCTTATCGCCTGCGGGTCCCGGAAACCAAAACCGGGCGCTTCATCGTCCCATCCAGCGCCTGCCCCGCCCCGCACGGGCACTTGTGACCCATTCTCAATTCCTTACGAGACCCGGTACATTGACCTTCCCGCTACGCCGCCAGGCGCAGACAAACGGAGGTAGAAGGCACAGCCGCGAAACATCGTGCTCACGCCACTGCCGGTGAAAGGAGCAAGCAATTGCAGGGCTGCCCCTTCGCCTTCGCCGATGAGAAGACGACATCTCGAGATCGCCCGCGGGTGGGCGGCCCCCCACCGCTTTTTAACTTCTCGGCGGCGCACCGAGAAGTTCCCGCAAATCACGGGGATCCAAAAAGTGACAGCTGTGAGAGAATCCCGGCAGGACGAGGAGCACCGTGGCTCCGCGCTGATTGCAGCACCCTGAACAGCGACGACACCTTCAACATGCCCCCCTCCACCGCCACCCACGCACACTGCCACCCACGCACACCGCCACCCACCCACACCGCCACCCACCCACACCACCACCCACACCGCCACCCACCCACACCGTCACCCACGCACACCGCCACCCACCCACACCGCCACCCACGCACACCACCACCCACACCGCCACCCACCCACACCGCCACCCACGCACACCGCCACCCACCCACACCGCCACCCACGCACACCACCACCCACACCGCCACCCACCCACACCGCCACCCACGCACACCGCCACCCACGCACACCGCCACACTCGTTCTGTTCAGCGGTTAACAATCGTTTTGTGTTTGTTTAACACTGGCTGAGCCATGCCCCCCCATCCTGCTCGAAACAAGTCACGCTATCCGGCTGCCTGCGTGGCAGGCGATCTCCGACATAACATCAACACATTCATCTCGTCCAACTTTTCTTCAGATGCGGTAGCGTTGTACGCGATATAAATCCACATTCGGTCTCCATCGTCCGCACATCAACGCATCCTCAACCTAAACGCGGGATTAGACGGCATTTATTTTGAGACCTGCCCTTTCACCGCCGGCCCCACCGCATGGGACAGCAGAACTCTACGTCCCGAGACACATGGGCACGCGAGGGCATTTCTAGGCCACTGTTACGGGAGGAGGCACAGCCACTGTGGGTGCCATGGGGGTCTGGACAGAGATGTGGCCTAAGAGACACCACACAGCAACAACAACCGTAGATCGCCACTGAGTGGCGGTGACTTCACCACGGCACTGCCACGCGGTGAACACAATCGGCGTGTACAGATACACAGCCAGCACACACACACACACGTGGTCAATAAAAAGGACAAAGATCCCCTGTATAGCCTTCATAGACTTTTGGGGCAAGTGCTGCTAGCGAGCACCTATGAAAGGCTGGCATGGCACGCGAGGGGTGGCTGGCTAACACCACGCCCGGCCGCCTTTGTCTCTCTAGTGCTGATGTTATACACACAGATTATCATTTGAGGCTGAGTCGACCTTACTTGATACACGTGCACGCAAGGACACCCCCAAGTTCCAGAGTGGGGCTGCACCTCTAGTCATGAGTACTATTGGAGGCAGGGTTGGAAACTTTCCCAGTGTCGTGGCTGGTGTGAGGGCGCGGGCGGTGAAACTGCACGGGGGCCCACCACGGGCCGGAGCGAGGCATGGGTGCCAGGCTACGAAGCGGGGTGAGCGTTTCGACAGAGCCCCCCCCCCCCCCATTTAATTCCGTGCACGAGGGCCCATGCCAACCATGCCACTGGGCGGTGCGGCTGCCAGGCATCGTGGGCACCTTGGCGCGTGGGGCGGCCCTCCTGCCTCGCCGGCTCCAATGACATTTCAGACTTCCGCCAAAAAAAATCGAAAAGCAGCTTTCCAAAGCCACCGACTGAAATGTATGAATCGTAAAGAAGCCCGTTTGTTTCCATCTTTCTCTTCAACTTGCACGGCGGCCACTCGCTGAGGAAAACTTGCCAGCGACGAGGGAAAAATAACCGCGCTACTTGACAGAGTGTCAAAATTATATCAGCGGCGTTGGCCGCAAACAAATTGATAAATAAAAGTGATTTGGCGATGGCGGCGAGCGAGGGGATGCTCAGTGTCCTTAACGGCGGCTGACGAAACATGGCCGGTTGGCACCGTCCCACGGCTCGCGTCCCCCCGGCACAATGGGGCCTTTATCCATTGGCGAGCCATGGCCCGACGCCATTCCGACCGAGTTCCCGCACGCCGGCTCGCGGTGGCGTGCGTTGTGCCAGCGCGAGAACTCCGCTGCCAACGCGAGGCCACAGCGCAGCATCGCTTGCCTTGCCCCCCCCCCCACAGGCCACAGGGAAGGAGAGAGGAGGGGCGGATCTAGAAACTTGAGGGGGGGGGGGTACTCGTAGATGTCAATATATTTACATTTTGCCACACATTTATAATAATGTTTAAAAATATATATTCCATGTATTTTTTCTGATAAATATCAATATAAACAAAATGTTGAGGTCTGATAGGGTGGGCGGTGATTGATCCCATCACCGACCCCCTCCCCTAGGATGTGCTATTGCAGAGCCCCCACACTGTGGACATTGGGGCTGTAGTCCAGCAGCGAATAGTTTCTGGTCGTTCCTGACTGGACCCGTTGTTTGCCGAAGCCATTTGACCGTGTGAATGTGTGTGGGCCTGTGTGAATGTCTGCGTGCTGAATAGTGGGGAGCTGTGGTGTAGCGGTTAGCGCGCTGCGCTACGAACTCAATGACCCAGGTTCGATTCCCGCTCATGGCCAACACCAGTGACGATTATCTGAACCAATCCTGGGCCTCTCCTAGATCGACTCAGCCTCAAACGAGTACCTAGTGCGGTGTGTAAACATCGCCACTGGGGAGACAAAGGTGGTCGGGCGTAGTGCTGGCCACCCACCCCCTCGTGTACCGTTCCGGCCTTCATAGGTGCTCGCTAACTGCACTTGCCCCTACAGTCTGTTAAGGCTATATGAGAGATCTTTGTCTTTGTTTTTTTGTGCTGAATCTGTGCATGTTGACTGTGCACTGTGTTGGCAGTGCCGAGCGCCGGGCAGTTTAAGCACAGCCAATTGGCACAGTGGAAACGCACAGGTGGTGCATCTGCCAATCATCTCAGTCATCCCATGGCACCTGGGCCTGTCCCCTGACCTCCTACCAGCGAGCGTTCGACACTTCACAAGGCCCCAAAGTACCCCTAACCTGGCACAAACTGTGTGGTGATGTCGCTGCCACTTAGTGGCGAAGATGTGCCGAATGGCTGTTGTTGACCATGTGTATGTGCTGACCGTGTGCGTGTGCTGACCAGGGGCACACAACCTAGTGGGTAACCCTCATTTAGAAACCGTGTCTCAAAACATTGCGGGGTTTTGTGCGGACCCCCAACACGCCCACAGTGGCTGCGCCCCCCCCCCCCCCCTCCCCAGTCTGTCTGCCAATGCAAGCGGTGGGTACGACGCCACTTAGGCCACCGCCAGCGCCCACCTCGCCAAGGAGCTGACAACACAAATCCCCGAGGTGTGACACCAAAACGTTCATGTTAAATTCGATTAAAACACCCCCCCCACCCCCCTCAAATAAAATAAATTTTGTTCAAGTTCTGTCTGTCCATGCACCCTGATTAAATGATTCGGAAACTTCTTGCCCTTCAGCCGAGTCAATCACACGCGCAGGCACGAGTCACTCCAGCGCGCGAGCCGCTCGTGCCAAAGCAATCATCACAACTGCCACAAATTACCACCGCCGCCTGGCCGGCCGGCCTTCTCGCGTGAACACGAACGGTGCTGGGGCGTCACGAGGACTGCGCGAATTTTAGTTTGCGTGAGTTTGTTAATGGCAAGGCAGAGCAGCGGCGCCGCTGATCGGATCCGAATCGCGGACTTGAGCGCCGCTCCCTCACTCCCTCCCTCCCTCGATCCCTCACTCCCTCACTCCATCCCTCCCTCACTCCCTCCCTCCCTCACTCCATCCCTCCCTCCCTCGCTCCCTCGCTCCCTCAATCCCTCCTTCCCTCCCTCGCTCCCTCACTCCCTCACTCCATCCCTCCCTCACTCCCTCCCTCGCTCCCTCACTCCCTCCCTCGCTCCCTCGCTCCCTCACTCCATCCCTCCCTCGCTCCCTCCCTCGCTGCCTCGCTCCCTCCCTCGCTCTCACTCCCTCCCTCTATCCCTCCCTCGCTCCCTCCCTCCCTCGCTCTCTCTTTTTTTTATGCTTTGCTTTATGTAACCACCCCCCACCCCCGTTTTTTAAATGAAAGATTTAACAAAAGATTTCTCGCTCTGCTCTCCTTACCCCTTCCCTCTCGCTCTACCCCCTCTCTGCCCCCCCCTCTCTCTCTACCCCCTCTCTTCCTACTCCATGTCGCTCTTGCTCTCTCTCGCTCCCTCTCTCGCTCTCTCTCCCGCTCTCTTTTTTACGATCAGAGGAAACAAGAAGATGCTCAGTGTAGTCGGCATTTTGCTCCGTTCATAATTTCGTTTTTTTGTTTTTTTATGCTTTGCTTTATGTAACCCCTCCCCCGCTTTTCAATGAAAGACCCAACAAAATATATATATATTTCTGCTCTCCTTACCCCTTCCTTCTCTCTCTACCCCCCTCTCTGCCCCTCCTCTCTCTCTACCCCCCTCTCTGCCCCCGCCTCTCTCTCTGCCCCCTCTCTTCCGACTCCATTTCGCTCTCTCTTGCTCACTCTCTCGCTCTCTCTTTTTCTATAACTACGACAAGTGCTGCACCTGCACGCAGCCCTTCCCACAGTCAAACGGCCTCCGACGGGTAGCTTATATCTGCATGCAGAGCTCTCCGTCATCTGCCACCGAGCACACGGTCTCCTCCAGCGCCCACTGCTCCTTGAAGGCCGGCACGGTGTGGGTCAGCCGCGCATGGCAGAACTCCAGCCACACCCTGGCTCCGACCAGAGCGCGGAAGATGCCCAGGCTGCTGGCTGGACGTTGCCCCTCCAGGGCTACCTTCCTCGCCGTGTATATGGCGAGCTTGGCGTAGCCGAAGAGCACGTTGACCAGCCCCTGAAGATGTCACTCCCTCCCTCCATCCATCACTCCCTCCTTCGCTCCGTCCCTACATCCCTCCCTCGCTCCCTCGCTCCCTCACTCCCTCACATCCTCACTCCATCCCTCCCTCACTCCCTCCCTCGCTCCCTCCATCCCTCCATCCCTCCCTCGCTCCCTCACTCCCTCACTCCCTCACTCCATCCCTCCCTCGCTCCCTCCCTCACTCCACCCCTCCCTCACTCCCTCACTCCCTCCCTCGCTCCCTCGCTCTTTTTTTACGATCAGAGGAAACAAGAAGATGCTCGGTGTAGTCGGCACTTTGCTTCGTTCATCATTTCGTTTTTTTATGCTTTGCTCTATGTAAACCTCCCGCCCCCCCCTTTTTTAAATTAAAGATTTACTCGATCCCTCCCTCACTCCATCCCTCCCTCACTCCCTCCCTCGCTCCCTCCATCCCTCCCTCCCTCGCTCCCTCGCTCTCTCCCTCGCTTCATCCCTCCCTCGCTTCATCCCTCCCTCGCTCCCTCGCTGCCTCCCTCCCTCGCTCCCTCCCTCCCTCACTCCCTCCCTCGCTCCCTCACTCCCTCGCTCCCTCACTCCCTCCCTCGCTCCCTCACTCCCTCGCTCCCTCCCTCCCTCGCTTCCTCACTCCCTCCCTCGCTCCCTCACTCCCTCCCTCGCTCCCTCCCTCCCTCCCTCGCTCCCTCCCTCCCTCCCTCGCTCCCTCCCTCCCTCGCTCGCTCCCTCTCTCCCTCGCTCCCTCCCTGCTGCCATCACGTGAATATTGAGCAGAAGCCAGGCGAGGAATTTATTTTACCGGCAAATCCTAATTTCTGGTGTTATGTCATAGCTGCTGGAGTCCCACAGAAGCCTCGAGCGGCCATGCCTCTCATCACATCCCTGGAGCTCGGACTCCGACAGCTGGCACCCGATTGTGCCTAAGTGGCTTCTTGTAAGACACGCCATTAATCACGCCTTTGACTTTCCCGTGCCAGCGTGAGTTAGTGACGAGATGTCAGCGGTACAAGGATGCCGCTTCGCAGGCCAGCGCTATTATTGTTATTAATGGCATTACCCTTTCAACGAGGGCACGATGCGTGGCTAGAAGATGATTCTCGTCCCCGAGATTCGAACCGTTTCGCTGCGACGTGGGAGCTGTGACTGCAAGCAGACTCCAGAGTGCCCGCAGGACGAGCAGTCATCCATTTATTTATTTATTTGTTTCCCGCTGCACAAAAGCTCTAACTTTGGATGAAACTTTTAATTCAACATTTTTTAAAGGTAAAATTGTGCTATAATATCACATTGTCCTATTCAAATAAATGAAAGTGTCAAAACGTTAATATCACTCACACAAACACTGCACAGTTAAATAGAAGTGGCAGTCTTTGCTCGCTAGAAGTACAGAGTTCTTTGCCATTTCCCCAATTAAATTTGTCACATTCAGAACTCTGCAACTAGCAGTGGATCGTCTTGCGTCAGAGAATAACTCTGGAACATTATACCACACAACTACTTCCTAAGTCACTTCAATAGCGGCACAACCTCTTTCTCTTGTTCATCACGCCTCAAACAAACTGAAATCTCTGCGTCTCGGAGCTTGAATACAGCCCAAGTGAATTTAAAAATATATTTTCCCCTAGCAAGACGAGATAAAATGTAGGAGCTGTAGTGAGACAAAGAATATAGGTATGGATGGGGTAGAGATTCAGTGAAATGAGAGAGATGTCGACAAGAGACACACATGGAGATCGATAGTTGTTGGTCTTATGTTTTACCAACATGTGTGCTGTGTTGAGACGATCAACTCAGCTGACTTGACAATCCGGTATTAATCACAGGCGTCAGCCCGGGGTTGAACCCAGCACCTCAGCGGTGCCGGCTAAAGTGCCCTGACCTCTGGGCCATGCGACCGCCGCACTCGAAAGCACAGCACCGATTTCAAAACTCTAAAACACAGAAATTAAAATAAGCTGCACGCAAGGAACCGCCTGAGGAACAGCAACAATAACTTAATCCCACTGCGTGATACCGGGGGCACTGTCAATAAAGGAGCTGTGTCTTTGGCCCAATAAATAATGTAGCAATATTCCCAATCTTGCTTCCTATATCTATTTGTTATTCTGTCACGGAGTGGCTCTTTCTTAATATTTAAAGCGCCCTCACAAACACATTTCATTAGGGGTATAACAATGCGCGAAATGTGACAGTGCTGTTGGTGCACCCCCCTCCCCTCGCAGAGGGCAACCAATTTAAATTAGCCAATCGGAGGGCTCGCTCAAACGAGGGCACGCTTGCCAATTACCGCTTCCCATTTTCAAAACCGCGAAGTGGAACGGAGGACAAAAGAGAAGCAGCCACTCAAATCCCCAAGCAGAAACCCAGAGAAGCGGCACCACGATTGGCTGCTCGTACCGCGTTTACCGAATCTGTTGTTGGCAAATGCCACGTCCCACAAACACGATTTCTGTGAATGTGGAGGTCACCATGGCGGCGGTGGTGGCGGTGGTGGCGTAGTAGTGTCGTGGTTAGCGAGCTGCGCTACCAACCCGGCGAACCGAGTCCATTACCCACTCGAGAGCCAACATTGGTGTCGAATATTTTAACCGGTCTAGGGCCTCCCCTAGGTCAACTAAGCCTCAAATGTATACCTGGGGCAATGTGTAAAATATCCCTACTAGGGAAACTAACGTCGCTGGACGTGGTGCTGGGCACTCACCCCCTCATGTGCTGTGCCGGCCTTCATCAGGTGCTCACTAATAGCAATGGCCCCGCCAGTCTGTTAAAGGCTATAGATGGGGTCTTTGTCTTTTGGTGGTGGTGCCCAGCGAAGCTCTGTGTAAACGCTAGGATGCGCACGCATAGCGTGCTCGCTTAAATGCTTCGGCTACCCAATGTCCCTTGCATCACACCCCAACCATTCTAGTGCAGTCTGGCCTAGAGGACACCCCAGTGGCAGCTGTTCCTGGGCGTGCAAGGCGTACCCATGGCCTTCTGGGAAATTGACATTAGTCCGCCTGTAGGAGGCAATGTTGCCTTGTGGTTGTCCCCAAATATGTTGCGAGTAGTTTATCAAATTTGACAAATTTGGAGCATAACGCCAGCACAGATGACCTACTTGTCATGAAAAATGTTTGAACAATGACAGAAACGTTGCACTGGCACACGGGAGAGCTCCGTGCCGGATAAACGCCATATCACATCCATGGCACCACGTGTGGCGTCAACACAGAGAAATACACGCCACTAAAACACACGCCACTAACACACACGCCACTAAAACACACGACACTAAAACACACACCACTAAAACACACGCCACTAAAACACACACACCACTAAAACACACGCCACAAAAACACACACCACTAACACACACACCACTAAAACACACACCACTAAAACACACGCCACTAAAACACACACCACTAAAACACACGCCACAAAAACACACACCACTAAAACACACACCACTAAAACACACACCACAAAAACACACACCACTAAAACACACACCACTAAAACACACGCCACTAAAACACACACCACTAAAACACACACTACTAAAACACACGCCACTAAAACACACACCACTAACACACACCACTAAAACACACACCACTAAAACACACACCACAAAAACACACGCCACTAAAACACACACCACAAAAACACACGCCACTAAAACACACACCACTAAAACACACACCACAAAAACACACACCACAAAAACACACACCACTAAAACACACACCACTAAAACACACGCCACAAAAACACACACCACTAAAACACACACCACTAAAACACACACCACTAAAACACACACCACTAAAACACACACCACTAAAACACACGCCACTAAAACACACACCACTAAAACACACACCACTAAAACACACGCCACTAAAACACACACCACTAACACACACCACTAAAACACACACCACTAAAACACACGCCACAAAAACACACACCACTAAAACACACACCACTAAAACACACACCAATAAAACACACCACTAAAACATACACCACTAAAACACACGTCACTAAAACACACACGCCACTAAAACACACACCACAAAAACACACACACACCACTAAAACACACACCACTAAAACACACACCACTAAAACACACACCACTAAAACACACACCACTAAAACACACACCACTAAAACACACACCACAAAAACACACACACCACTAAAACACACACCACTAAAACACACACCACTAAAACACACACCACTAAAACACACACCACTAAAACACACACCACTAAAACACACACCACTAAAACACACACACCACTAAAACACACACCACTAAAACACACACCACTAAAACACACGCCACAAAAACACACGTCACTAAAACACACACCACTAAAACACACACCACTAAAACACACACCACTAAAACACACACCACAAAAACACACACACCACAAAAACACACACCACTAAAACACACACCACTAAAAGAGTCGATGCTTCCACAAACTTCGGTAACCTCCCGCAGATTTCAAACTATCCCTCACACACACACAGACACACGCACACCCCCACACAACAACAACAACCGCCATTCGCCACTAAGTGGCGGTGACGTCACCACGACGCTTGTGCCAGGCTATGTGCAACCTGAGGCCACGTGAAGTGTCGAACGCCCGCTGGCAGGAGGTCACGGGGCAGACCCAGGTGCCACGGGTCGACTGACTGAGATGACTGGCTGATGCACCACCTGTGACCCCTACTGTGCCAACCTGCTGTGCTTTAGCCACCCGGCGCTCCACTCGTTGTTCTGAGCGTCGCTCCTCCGCCCTCCGTTGTTGTTGGAGGGCGACTGCCTCCAACTGCCCAGTAGCGTCCTTCACGAGCCTCCTCCACAGAGGCTGATCTTGACACCGCTGGTACCAGTCATCGGCAAGTCCACTCAGCTCCACGTCCTCCTGTTCCACATCACTCCATCTCTTCTCTAGCCCGTGCCGCGCCCGTTTAGCCCCCTCAATCCGGCCGAACAAAAGCTGTTTCGGCATGCGGTGGCTGGGCATGCGGGCTACATGACCCAGCCATCGCAGCATTGCCCGCCGGAGGAGCTCACCGATGGGACCTTGCCCAGATCTTTCAAGGATTTGTGAGCTCCTCACACAATCCAGTCTGGTTAAACCCAGGATGGATCGTAGGCAGGCCAGCCTAAATGTTTCTAACCGGCAAAGATGTTCCATTAGGGGGGTCCACGTTTCGCAAGCGTAGAAAAGGGAGGGAATGACCGTGGCCGAGAAGACCTGAAGCTTAGTGCGGAGCGACAGACCAGGGAGCTTCCACACAGCGTTACGCAACCGCACACACACACACACCCACACACACACACACCCCCACACACTAACGCACACACACACGCTGACGGAAACCTGACACACATCACCCGGCACTAATCAGCAGCGATATTATAATGGAACAAGAAACCTCCGGTCAGACCCAACTTCCAAAACCACACACAGCACCGGCCGTATAGGTATGCGTACCGGGCCAACGCAGCAGCAACAACAACAACAACATAGAAACCTCGCAACACGCAAAGCACTGCGGCAAGTTGTCGTCTTGTTCGGCACGATGTCCGACATTTCGCTCCACGACGCTCCAAGTGTCGGATATCGGCACGACCCGTGGACGCGCCAGTGCGCTGCCAGACAGCGGTACGGCCGCGTGAACCCACGGCAGCTGTGAACGCCGCTCCGGTTGGGCTGCCGTGGTTGGGCTATCGTGGCCACAGCGGAAAATTACTTGTGGGTGCAGAGCAAAGCTCTACATGTGCGATACGTTACAAATGAAATGCCAAATTGGGTTCAGAAAGAAGGACCCTAAATGAAATTGTATTGCGAGGCATTTTAACCACTTGTCACGATGGTTTGCAGCTTGTGCATCTTAAAATGATTAAATAAAAGCCGGCTTCGTGACATTTACGACGCTCTCGTGGTTATATCGGCTACCAGCGAGAGCGGACACTGGCACGTCGTGGAGCCAATATTTCCACACGTTTTTGCAATTTTGTTATTTTTCTCCAACGCTTTGGGGAGCATGGCTTTTTAGGAATGAAAATAAATAACAAAGAACGAATATCACGTCGCCGTACGTAAAGTTCGGGAAATGATCTGCTCGCTTCGCAAACGGCAGATCCGCACATTATCGCTCGCAGTGACCCCCCATTCCACGCGGGCTTCAATTACCCGGGGCCCGATCCAAATTAAACATGCATGTGCACTACACGGCTCTTTTTATGCATTGTTGAACAAAGGCAAAAGGGTCAATTGATTAGGGAGAAACTGAACAGACGAAAAAAAACCGCTGGGTGTTGTGTCAACAAGGATCAACACAGACTCGCGCGACCCTGACAGATGGCAACATTTACCCAATCAGACACGCACGGCGATCCCAGCCGCTGCTCAACTTCCTCCGCTTCCAGACATCAGCGGTGCCGCAGTCAGCGGCGCGCTGGACACGCAACCCAGAAGTCGCGAGGTCGATTCCATCTCGCGGCGAGTTAGCTGCAATCACGGGGCGAGTTCCTTCAACCAGCACCCCCCCCCCCTAACCACCACATCTGTCCCACTCGGCAGTGTGAGTGGGTTCGCCGCGGTTTGTCGGCCAGTAGGTTGCACGCGGTGGGGTAAAGTGTGGGTACTCCCACTCTTCTGAGATATCCAACCAGAGTGAAATCATAAACCGAAAATGCCCTCTCGAGGGGCTCTCTCGAGCACAGTGAAGTTAATCGGTAGGCTGCGTATGGTGTATGTGCATATGTTGAACTGCTTTCGCACCGTACATAGCCAACCGTGCTAAAGCGGAGATGCAGGAAAGTGTGAGTACTCCCGTCTCTTCTGAGATGTCCGTGGCAAGCATGTGAAAGAGAGTCGGCCCAAACACCCTCGACAGCGGCTCTCTGGTACTCCCTCGAGTGGAGGCCTCTCCCGCCAGCAGTCTTCTTTATTTCGTATGGCATTGTGAAAAGCAAGGTTTTCTTCTTAATCATCGTCATGGATTGGCGAAGAGAAAGCAATTGCAGGACTGCGCCTTCACCTTTTACAACCACGCGCTCGCACAAAGCGACCCTCCGCACGGCGGCGCACAGACAGGCTTCTAGGAGAGAGCCGCGAGTCCCACGCCCCCCCCCCCCCCCCCCCCCAAGTCAAAGCACCCTTTTGTCTGGCCGGGTACATTTAGTTGCCGGCGGATGTGGCACGGGTCGATTCGTGCCAGAGGAGCACGCACCTCGCGCACACGTGCTAGGAGCGTCGTTGTAGCAGCGCAGGAGAGCGAGAGATGGCAGTGGCCGAGGCTCAGCGAAGCCTTCGTCCACTAGTGGATAGACCGTGGCTGTCATCAATGGCTATGCCCGGCACGTGCATCGCGTGGACCCGACGCGGAGCACGCTTAATTTCGTTTCGTTAAAGCGCTGATTGCAACGCGCGCTCTTAGCACATTAACGCAATTAAGCGGTAATTGAGAGGTGACGATCGCGGAGTTAAACATCGTTATTCCAGCGACGGCTGCGCTGGCTTTGTGCCTCTATCGCTGGGACGCCGTGGCGTGTGCGAGCGCGGCCGTGCGATCGCTCAAGCGCACACAGCCGTGTTCACTTCCCAGCTGTGCCCGCGTTTGTAGTTCCCGCACACAGCCGTGTGCCCGCAGCTGTGTGCGGGCACCACAAACGCGGGCACCAAGGTCCAAGTGTGCACGCCTATTTGATAGAAAAAGCCATACAGATGTCCCCTCCCCGTCAATGTCGGCTTTCGAAATCTGATTCCGTTTCAGAATGTTTGAGCTAAGTACAACTTATTGGTGAATATTGTATTATTTATATAAGGTCCCTTCCTAGGTTTATTCATTGTAATTACAAGTCAGTTTGCAGAGTACTTTTATCAACTTACTAAAATCGCCTTCAACCGGCACATCACGGAGCGAGCTCATGCAATTGTTCCCGACGTGACCTACGTACAAGTGGGGAAATGAAAAGATAATTTTTTGCTTTATATTGCAATTCACGGTGCCCTCCAAAAACAAAACGCAGGGGACCCACGGAGAGGAAACGTATTAATGAATGCGCACATTTTGAGCAGTGTTTCGCGCGGAACTTGGCAGCAAATTCTGAAGCCAGTGCAGTTGGACGCCAGAAGGCCCCCGAGCAGTCCCTGGCAAACTTGCCGTGAATCAACACGCGCCCTGGCCTCGATGTTGATCACATCGTACAGCGCAGCAGAGAACATTCCGGAGCGTTCGTTTACACATAGTCATCATAATCATCGGGAATGGACGTTTCGGAACGCTCATTTGGACAAGTCGGCGGCCAGCCGAATGAGCGCGTTCGTCGTCAAAGTGCCCGCGACGCAACCTGGGAGATTCCTGCGTCTACGAGATCGGTGTCTCTCTTTCTCTCTTGGTACCTTGGCGGTTTTATGCGAATGTGAAAAGCCAAGATTTTCCTGAAGCGTGTGTTTTTCACCTCAACTTAGACGCCACACGAACAAAATCACACCACAACGCAGGCCTCCTGCACGTTAAGCGATCTATAACACTAATCGTAATGATACGGCTCAGAGTCTAAACGCAATGGAGCGAACATATAACAAAACTACTTTTGAAATGTGGAGTATTGGCACTGTGGTTATCACACTGTACTGCAGACCAAGCGTACCGAGTTCACTCCCCGGCCACGGCTGACACGAAGTGTCGAGTGGCACCTGAATCAGTCGTGGCGACTCCAGAACGTCGCCTACCCACCCTGAGAAGTGAAGCGACGTAGCGGTCAAACGATCTCACGAAGTGGGGAGGCCTCCATCCAGCAATCAATTGCCATCCCTGTACAACATTTTCTCACGTGAATGCATCTATCACAGAGCAGTGGGGCCCTCTGTGAAAGCAGCCCACGGAAGTGAATCCCACAGAGCTACCTCTCGAGATCCCTTCAAGCGACCTCTAGTCCACATACTCCAGGACGGCACTTTCCCAACCACTCTGCGTGTGACTGTCATGCTCGTCGCATGACAGTCAGACCAAGAAGTTTCATTCAGCTTGATAGCAGGAATGAATAACATAAACATTTCGAGTGAAAGTGGTTTTCTAGTGCGAGCCACCTTGACTGTGGCATTTTAAGATGCACATTCCCCGAGTGGCAGACTGAGGCAAAGCCATCTCACATCACACACAGGCAGAGCAGGAGAAGAGGGCATCTTCTGAGACAGCAGTGCCAAGGCTGAGGGCACCCCGCCTGGCATGTACACGATACTGATGAAAGAGGGCTGCCTCAAGAAAGGGAAAATTACTCTCCTGATCACAGTGGGGTCACCCACACTTTAACCCACCACCTGGGTCACAAAGGGTTAAATCTCCTCAGCGGCACGCGTTTCACCACCGTAGACAGTCAACAGCTGGATGAAGAAACGGGAACTGAATGTTAGCCGTGACCAGAAGTCGAATTCAGGTGACCGGGAGCATGGCACAATCCGCCAACCACTGCCCCACCGCTCCCGACAGCCGCCTCAACCAGCTCAATGTGAGGCTGTAGCCGTTCCTCCAACAGCAACGTCAGCCACGCGGCTACAGTAGCACTGCACGCAGAACGTACCTTGAACCGCAAGCAGCTGTGTCACCACGAACACTTTCCCATGAGTCACCGTGCATCGCGGTGTGGTGCTGTGAGTCCCTATGCACGCCCAGAGCCTGGCACAGCCACACAGGCGCAGGGATGCCCCCGATCGCTCCCGCTCCCAGACACCCCCCCACCGCGCCTCCAGCAACGCGCTCCTTCTCCCATTTTAATGCCCACGTGACAGGCCCAGAAAACTTCCAGCACCGCTCGTCCACTTGTCAGTGCATGCAGAAAATTCACAAACACAAAGGGGGAAATTTAAGCTCGTTTATAATTAGTCGGAGTTCATGCATGCGTACGCACGCGGTCCAAAAACTTGATGAATAGCCCATGCATTTCCTTTCAACATTCCCCATTACGGGTAATATATATTTTTTTTTAATCACACATTTTCACAAGTGAGAACAATAACCTGGCACTGCACCCGTGAACAACGCACGGGGGGATTTCGCGAGGCCTTGCCGAGGGTCCCATCGCGGCGTAAAGTGGCCGTGCCGAGCGGCAGCGTGCACGGCACCGACCGAGCGGCACGCCACGGGCACGCTCGAGCGGGGACAGGAGAACACCACTTGGTGCTAGGTCTGTCCTGCACCACGTGGTGCTAGGTCTGTCCTGCACCACGTGGTGCTAGGTCTGTCCTGCACCACGCGGTGCTAGGTCTGTCCTGCACCACGCGGTGCTAGGTCTCTCCTGCACCACGCGGTGCTAGGTCTGTCCCGTGGCGTGGAGGGAGGCAGCGCGGCCCCATGGCGATGACGCGGGCGGAGGGAGTGGAGGGGCGCGCGGTCCGTGCCTCGCGACGACGTTGAGGACTCGGGCCAGCGGACCCCCCGCTTCGTCTCACGACACGGAGGGTCATAACAACTCGCTTGCTCACCTACTTGCCACACTGCAGGTCATACTCCTTCTCTTTCTGCCTCTTCCCTTGCAGCTGCTCCACCTTAGAATTCTCTCCCATTGTCTCTATTGCCCAAGATTGTACAACCTTGGTCAACTTGAGAACTCTATGAACTCTTGTCAAGCGGTTGAACGTTGCTGCTTGTTGCTGGCCACCGAGCGGTTTGGGCCTGTTGGCCTACTGTGCTGAGCGACGCCAAACGCAACCCGATGGTTCTGCCATCGTAGGTGGAGACTGGATCGAGGCAACTTGTTTGTTCATTTCTCTCCGAAGAGCGGTGGCGACGGGCGTGCGTCTCTGCACTGGGAAAGCGTTCCGTCTGGCAAGGAAAATTCATCGCGCTCGGCCACACGTCGACCAGATGGGCTCACTCCGCGGTTAGCGCAGATTGTGCTAAATTATTCACGAATTAAAACACCCTTCAGAAACATTTGTCTAAATATGCCCGGTGGCAGAGTGTCCCAGGAGGCGTCCGTGTTGGCCAGCGTCTCCGGACCGGCGCTCGCGTTCCGCGCGATCGGAACTTGGGAAGTTTCTTTGCGCGAGCAGAGGGGCGGTGTTTGGCAGAAACCAAAAAATAACAAAGAGGGAGCAGCCACAGCGGTGCAACGTCCAGCAGAGCGCACCGCACTCACGATGCAGGGGTGGCTGGTCAGGTTCCATTTCCTGGCGTGGCAGTTGAATCAATGGTGCAGGTTCACACAGCAGTGTATGCGGTTAGACTGCTGTTCGTACCGTGTGGTGGGGTATAGTGTGGGTAGTCCATGGAAGAAAAGACCAAAATGCAAGCGAGAGAGGAGCTCTACGAGAGCTCCTCTCTCGTAGAGACGCTTCCACCAGCAGCGGCGCGAGCGAGCGGTTGCAGGGCTTCACCTTTACCAAAAGAACCGCCGCCGATATTTCCAGTGGAAGTCAGCAACGAAGCCTCGTGCGTTTGGTTTGTTTTCCCCTTTTGTTTATTCATTACTTTATTTATTTACTCAAGGCCAAAAGCTTGGCCGTGACGAGGCGCTGGTGGAGAGGTTGGGGGAGGAAACCGCGTGGACAGACTCTGCGCTGCCTGAACCAGGGAGTCGCCCCCTGTTGCTGCTGCCGCTGCTACTGTTGTTGCTGCTGCCGCACGGACGGCGCGCTCACGGTGCGCCAGTGCTGGGGGTGCGCCGGGCACGGACGCAGCGTCCCCGCACGATCGCCGTGGGAGACTGGAGCAGATGAAGGCACCCAAAGGCGATTTAATGGTGAAGGAGCAGCAGCAGCAGCAGCAGCTGCCACGGTCTATCCCCTCCTGGATGAAAGCCTCGCCAAGCCATCGCCATCCCTTTCAGCCTCACGATTCGAGCTCCCGGACGCGAGCTGAATGTCTCTGCTCCATCTCCGTGGTGCACGTCGCCCCTCGGGCGCGCTCGCTCCTTCGGCTTCCGCTCCGTCATGAGTCTCGACCGCCGCCCACCATCCCTCCCGGCGAGGCGCTCCACCCAAGCCGGCGAATCAGGACGGGCGACGCAATGCCTCCAATTTAACAATCATAATTTACATCTGTGAGGCGCATTTCATCCGTATATCCCAATGCGCCTTGTACGGAAAGCAGGAAATAGACAGAGCCAGAGGAAACGGCCAGAACTCGGGGGGTTAGAGGCCTGGTTGACGAGGGGAGTCTTCAGGCTTGCGACTCTCCCAAGCATCTTTGCGCCACGCTATTCAGATGTTTCCCCATTTTATTTTTCTCCGTTTCCACAGCAAGGGGCACTTCAGGACACTGGAAGCACACGCGTAACCGAGACGTTTTAAAGATGAGAAAAAATATTTCAGAAAACTGTGAGAGTTGCTCAGGCGGTTGATTACAATCGCGTAATTATAAACTCATAATGGAAAGTGCTAAGCGTGGCTTCAAACATAACTGTTTTGTTGAGGAATAAACACATGACCCCTCACTCCCAAGTGCATTTAATGGTTGTAAGAGTTGCTTATTGAAGCTGGGTATAAAGTAGCTTGTAAACATAATGGACGACCACGATTACAAAACTATTCCACAGATACCGTTAATGATAAACGCCTAAACCGGCTGGTAGACAGTACTACGTGTGGTGCAGCAGCAGCCTGTTCACCGTGCTACAAACCTGGTGTCTTGGGTTCGATTCGAGACTATAGATGGCATTGGTGAAAAGCAGTATCTGAAATGGTCTTGGAACTCCACTACTTCGAATGATGCAGCTTTAAATGCATTAATGCCGTGGTACGTAGACATCCGTGCTGAGGAAACACAAACGGCTGTGCATGCCGCCTGTGAATAGATTGTTGTTGTGGGCTGTACAGCTCCACAACGCACGTGTCTCCAATATAACCACTTGAGATGTATTCCATAACCCAGCAACACCCACCAACACAATCACCCAGCACCTATTAACATCACCACCCATAAACACTCAACTAATACTTAACCAACGCACTCAGAGAAAAACAAATCACCCATATATCCCTAACAGACTGGGCGAGCACCTATGAAGGCTGGCACACGAAGGGGGTGAGTGGCCAACACAACACCCGGCCGCCTTTGTCTCCCGAGTGGCGAATTGTTTATACATCGCACCAGGCACTCATTTGAGGCCGAAACAACCTACGGGAGGCCCAGAACCGTTTCAGATCATCGTCATTGGTGTTGGCCGTGAGCGGGAATCGAACTCGGGCCGCCAGGTTCATAGCCAAGTGCACCAACTGCTACACCAGCACACTCCCAGCACCCATGAACACACTCGCCACCCAGAGACCAGCGGCATAGCTATCCAGTGCGCAGGCTGTGCAACTGCACCGGGCCCCACTCGCAATGGGGGATCAGGTGCCGGGCCATAGCGGGATGAGAAGGCTCCCAAGTGGAGGGCATTTCTTCAAACTTCATAATTAGGGCCCCTACATTAGAAATAATGTATTTTTACGGGTAAATATCAATAAAACACCAATGTTCGGGGTCTCAAGGGGGGAGGAAATTGCCCTTCCACTCCTGGATCCCCCCGTGTGGGCGACTACGAGGAGCGAGTGGACTCAGACAGGGCCAGCCCCATCTGGATCCTTGCACCGCGGCCCGTGCCAGCCAATCTGTGCCAACTGCCCTCACGGTGCCAGCCTCTGCTGCCAAGCTACCGCACCACCTCTCGCTGTGCAGGAGACCTCAACCCTGACCCTCACCATAACCTCCTCCACGAGCTCAACACGTGGTGGGAAGCGAGAGGTGGGACATCCACGCTTGGCGGCCGCCCAGCGTGGCTGTTACAACTTAGAGTGTGCCGAGCTTCGCGCCTGTTTTGGTCTTAAACCAAAACAAGAGCGGTAATGCAGGTTCGGTGGCCCGCCAGGGCCCCTCCTCCTCACACTCCACACCTGCGTGGTGCGATTTAAATTTCGACAACCAAAACCACTGCGTGCCCTGCCCTACCCACCTGCCTGTGGAGTCAGCCCCGCGGGTGAGCCGCAGTGCTGGGCTGGGGCCCACTTGAGCCGAGCAGGGCAACGTGTGGCTGAGTAGGGCAGGGGACGTGAATTCCAAGAGGTCCCAAACACCGCTGCAATTCTGCGGGGAGCCGAGGAGATCCGTGCCCCCCGCCTCCAACAAACAGCACCCTCGCCTTCCCCCTAGCCCCCCCCCCGAGCCCCCCCCCCCCATTCCCCCCAGCCCCCCGAGGCAGCTCGAAGGGGTCGCTGGGGAGCCACGCAATTTCAAGTAAAAAAGATAACGACTGTGCCACGGATGCCGCCACTCCACCGCCATCACCTCCTTCCCCCTGCCAGATTATGCAGTAGGCAAACGCACAGCGACACCCGTTCAGCTCCGAGGTCTGCTCCGGTCTCAGCCTACACGTGCCGCTCTCAGTCTACACGTGCCGCTCTCAGTCTACACGTGCCGCTCTCAGCCTACACGTGCCGCTCTCAGTCTACACGTGCCGCTCTCAGTCTACACGTGCCGCTCTCAGTCTACACGTGCCGCTCTCAGCCTACACGTGCCGCTCTCAACCCACACGTGCCGCTCTCAGCCTACACGTGCCGCTCTCAACCCACACGTGCCACTCTCAGCCTACACGTGCCGCTCTCAGCCTACACGTGCCGCTCTCAGCCTACACGTGCCGCTCTCGACCTACACGTGCCGCTCTCAGTCTACACGTACCGCTCTCAGTCTACACGTGCCGCTCTCAGCCTACACGTGCCGCTCTCGACCTACACGTGCCGCTCTCAGTCTACACGTGCCTCTCTCAACCCACACGTGCCGCTCTCAGCCCACACGTGTCGGTCTCAACCCACACGTGCCGCTCTCAGTCTACACGTGCCGCTCTCAGTCTACACGTGCCGCTCTCAGCCTACACGTGCCGCTCTCAGCCTACACGTGTCGGTCTCAGCCTACACGTGCCGCTCTCAGTCTACACGTGCCGGTCTCAACCCACACGTGCCGCTCTCAGCCTGTGCGACGCCCTTCCCCCGCTGGGGACGCGCGCTCAAACACGTACACGCGATGTCTGTCTTGTGTGGCGATGTCTATCTTGCGTCGCGATGTCTATCTTGTGTCGCGATGTCTATCTTGCGTCGCGATGTCTATCTTGTGTCGCGATGTCTATCTTGCGTCGTGATGTCTATCTTGTGTCGTGATGTCTATCTTGTGTGTGTGCGTGCACGCGTGACAAAACCGGTGGATCGTGGGAACCGGAGCACGAGAAACGCCACTACTACACCCATGGGGCTTACATTTCAGCACCTGGCACACCACATTCAGTATACCTCTCGCTCTGGCTTTGACTACGAGTGGTGTGCCTACTCCAGACTACCAGTGAGCCGGGAAAATATTCAGTGATAAATGAACCCCTGCTGGTGCCTCGTATAGCCATCGGCAATCCCCAAAAAACGAAACGGATTCCATGTCGTAGACACACAGGAGGCTCCATGCTCCAGGAATGTCCAGCAATAGATTCAAGCTTCGTTGATTCATCAGAATCCATGATCTATCCACTGCTTTTGTCAAAAATACTCAAAAGCGGAATTGTAAATTATTATTGTGCATTAAAAAACCCTGTTTTGTAATCAGTGTATATCACCTGCTACGACACGAATCATAAACATGAACAACAGGTAAAGAAGAACAAACTAAAGAGATTTTAAATCCCGATCGGGCATGGAGCCATCGTTACGAAACCGCGCTGATATGACGCAACTGGGAAGCGCCGTTAGCGCCTGGCAGTAACTTTGTGGGTGTTTTTGTTCTCATTAAACGATGCCGAGTCTCGTGCAGGGGGAAAACAAAGCTGCCTCGCCTTCTCGCGTCTCAGGTGATGACGCATACGGGGGATAGCAGATACGGTGGATTAGTAAGAGTGGGGATGCAGCAACGAGTGGAGATGCGGGTGATGCTTTACCAGGGCTGGGCTCCCTGCACGAGGCTATGGCTCTCTGTGTGACCCTGTGGGGGTCTCTGTGTGACCCTGTTGGGGGTCTCTGTGTGACCCTGTGGGGGTCTCTGTGTGACCCTGTGGGGGTCTCTGTGTGAACCTGTGGGGGTCTCTGTGTGACCCTGTGAGGGTCTCTGTGTGACCCTGTGGGGGTCTCTGTGTGAACCTGTGGGGGTCTCTGTGTGACCCTGTGGGGGTCTCTGTGTGACCCTGTGGGGGTCTCTGTGTGAACCTGTGGGGGTCTCTGTGTGAACCTGTGGGGGTCTCTGTGTGACCCTGTGAGGGTCTCTGTGTGACCCTGTGGGGGTCTCTGTGTGACCCTGTGGGGGTCTCTGTGTGACCCTGTGGGGGTCTCTGTGTGACCCTGTGGGGGTCTCTGTGTGAACCTGTGGGGGTCTCTGTGTGACCCTGTGGGGGTCTCTGTGTGAGGCTGTGGGGGTCTCTGTGTGAGGCTGTGGGGGTCTCTGTGTGAACCTGTGGGGGTCTCTGTGTGAGGCTGTGAGGGTCTCTGTGTGAGGCTGTGGGGGTCTCTGTGTGAACCTGTGGGGGTCTCTGTGTGAGGCTGTGGGGGTCTCTGTGTGACCCTGTGGGGGTCTCTGTGTGACCCTGTGGGGGTCTCTGTGTGAGGCTGTGGGGGTCTCTGTGTGACCCTGTGGGGGTCTCTGTGTGACCCTGTGGGGGTCTCTGTGTGAACCTGTGGGGGTCTCTGTGTGAACCTGTGGGGGTCTCTGTGTGACCCTGTGGGGGTCTCTGTGTGAGGCTGTGGGGGTCTCTGTGTGAGGCTGTGGGGGTCTCTGTGTGAACCTGTGGGGGTCTCTGTGTGAGGCTGTGGGGGTCTCTGTGTGAGGCTGTGGGGGTCTCTGTGTGAGCCTGTGGGGGTCTCTGTGTGAGGCTGTGGGGGTCTCTGTGTGACCCTGTGGGGGTCTCTGTGTGAGGCTGTGGGGGTCTCTGTGTGAGGCTGTGGGGGTCTCTGTGTGGCCCTGTGGGGGTCTCTCTGTGAAGCTGTGGGGGTCTCTGTGTGAGGCTGTGGGGGTCTCTGTGTAACCCTGTGGGGGTCTCTGTGTGACCCTGTGGGGTCTCTGTGTGACCCTGTGGGGGTCTCTGTGTGAACCTGTGGGGGTCTCTGTGTGAACCTGTGGGGGTCTCTGTGTGAGGCTGTGGGGGTCTCTGTGTGACCCTGTGGGGTCTCTGTGTGACCCTGTGGGGGTCTCTGTGTGAACCTGTGGGGCTGTCCCCGTGTAACTTAAAACGCGTCAATTTAGAATTGCTTTGTGTTTAGTTTGGTCTCCTTCCCCAACACCTCCGATTAGCACGGTTGGATACGTACGGTGCGAAAGAAGTTCAACATACGTAATGGACTTCGCAAGTCTCCGCAAACTGGAGCCACAAACAAGCACACAGGAAACCCGACTCGGCGTGTCGCAGCAGTTCTCTCTCTCTCTCCACGGGGCTGCTGCTGCTGCGCCGCCCATGTGCCGCGCGCCGGACCTGCCAAGGGGCCATCCATGCAGTCGGGGGTCGGCAAGGTTCTGCCACAACTTACAAACTCCCCCCCCCCCCTCCCTGTACGCACGCGGACTTCTTACACCCCCCCCCCCCCCACCTGCGTTAGACGCTTGACGCACACCCCCCCCCGAACCCTATAGAACGGCCGATATTTAATCCCCGCAGAAACGATCAAGGATCAATAATATGAACGTGTTTAAGCAAACAGATAGTCCACCGCCGGACTATCTAACTCATTTGAAGGCCAATGTAGACAAATTATTATCGAGGCTTCACCCCCCCCCCCCCCTGTTTCCTATGCGTACATTGTGAGTAGACCCCCCATACGCAAGCGAACGCGGTTGGGTTAACCCCCACTCCCTCCTCCATGCGTACGCACTGAGTGGATGCCCCCCCTGGCCACGTTCCACGCCAATTGCGCAGGGACTTGGGAGGCGATCCGACGGAGAGACCACCCAGCCCCCCCCCCCCCCCCCCAGACTCGCCGTGGTCCTGGGCCACAGGGCGGAAGAACGCGAGGAGAAGACCCCGGGCGGGGTTGAACTTGACCCCTCAACCTCACGGCGCCAGCACCGCTCACTCACACGGGGCACTGCGCGGATTGGGGCCAATGCCGTTCGCGATTAACTATTGAAGGGCGGCTGGACACGCACAGACACAGCCACTGAAATGAGCAGTCACACTGCAACGTACTCAAACACACACAACACACACAACACACTCAACACACACAACACACTCAACACACTCAACACACACAACACACACAACACACACAAACACACACAACACACACAAACACACACAACACACACAACACACACAACACACTCAACACACTCAACACACACAACACACTCAACACACACAACACACACAACACACTCAACACACACAACACACTCAACACACACAACACACTCAACACACTCAACACACACAACACACTCAACACACACAACACACTCAACACACACACCGACAAACACACACAACACACTCAACACACACACCGACAAACACACACAACACACTCAACACACTCAAACAAACACACAACACACACAACACACACAACACACTCAACACACTCAACACACACAACACACTCAACACACTCAACACACACAACACACACAACACACACAAACACACACAACACACACAAACACACACAACACACACAACACACACAACACACTCAACACACTCAACACACACAACACACTCAACACACACAACACACACAACACACTCAACACACACAACACACTCAACACACACAACACACTCAACACACTCAACACACACAACACACTCAACACACACAACACACTCAACACACACACCGACAAACACACACAACACACTCAACACACACACCGACAAACACACACAACACACTCAACACACTCAAACAAACACACAACACACACAACACACACAACACACTCAACACACACAACACACACAACACACTCAACACACTCAACACACACAACACACTCAACACACTCAACACACACAACACACACAACACACTCAACACACTCAACACACACAACACACACAACACACACAACACACACAACACACACAACACACACAACACACTCAACACACTCAACACACACAACACACACAACACACTCAACACACACAACACACACAACACACTCAACACACACAACACACACAACACACTCAACACACACAACACACACAACACACACAACACACACAACACACACAACACACTCAACACACACAACACACACAACACACACAACACACTCAACACACACAACACACACAACACACTCAACACACACAACACACACAACACACTCAACACACACAACACACACAACACACTCAACACACACAACACACACAACACACACAACACACACAACACACTCAACACACACAACACACACAACACACACAACACACACAACACACTCAACACACACAACACACTCAACACACACAACACACACAACACACTCAACACACTCAACACACACAACACACACAACACACACAACACACACAACACACTCAACACACTCAACACACACAACACACACAACACACACAACACACACAACACACACAACACACACAACACACACAACACACACAACACACACAACACACACAACACACACAACACACACAACACACACAACACACACAACACACTCAACACACTCAACACACACAACACACACAACACACACAACACACACAACACACACAACACACTCAACACACTCAACACACACAACACACTCAACACACACAACACACACAACACACTCAACACACTCAACACACACAACACACACAACACACTCAACACACTCAACACACACAACACACACAACACACACAACACACACAACACACTCAACACACACAACACACACAACACACACAACACACTCAACACACACACCGACAAACACACACAACACACTCAACACACACACCGACAAACACACACAACACACTCAACACACACAACACACACAACACACACAACACACACAACACACACAACACACACAACACACACAACACTCACAACACACTCAACACACACACCGACAAACACACACAACACACTCAACACACACACCGACAAACACACACAACACACACAACACACACAACACACTCAACACACTCAACACACACAACACACACAACACACACAACACACTCAACACACACACCGACAAACACACACAACACACTCAACACACACACCGACAAACACACACAACACACACAACACACTCAACACACACAACACACACAACACACTCAACACACACAACGCACTCAAACACACACAACACACTCAACACACTCAACACACACAACACACTCAACACACACAACACACTCAACACACACACCGACAAACACACACAACACACTCAACACACTCAAACACACACAACACACACAACACACTCAACACACTCAACACACACAACACACTCAACACACTCAACACACACAACACACTCAACACACACAACACACTCAACACACACAACACACACAACACACTCAACACACTCAACACACACAACACACTCAACACACACAACACACTCAACACACACACCGACAAACACACACAACACACACAACACACTCAACACACACACCGACAAACACACACAACACACTCAACACACACACACCGACAAACACATACAACACACACACACACACCGACAAACACACAACACACTCAACACACACACCGACAAACACACAACACACTCAACACACACACACCGACAAACACATACAACACACACACACACACCGACAAACACACAACACACACAACACACTCAACACACCGACAAACACACTCAACACACACACACCGACAAACACACTCAACACACACACACCGACAAACACACTCAACACACACACACACCGACAAACACACTCAACACACACACACCGACAAACACACTCAACACACACCGACAAACACAACACAACACACTCAACACACTCAAACAAACACACAACACACACAACACACTCAACACACCGACAAACACACTCAACACACACACACACCGACAAACACAACACACACACACCGACAAACACAACACACACACACCGACAAACACAACACAACACACTCAACACACTCAAACAAACACACAACACACTCAACACACACACACCGACAAACACACTCAACACACACACACCGACAAACACACACAACACACACACACCGACAAACACAACACAACACACACACACCGACAAACACAACACAACACACACTCAACACACACACACACACACCGACAAACACAACACAACACACACACACCGACAAACACACACAACACACACACACACACCGACAAACACAACACAACAAACTCAACACACACACACCGACAAACACACTCAACACACACACACACCGACAAACACAACACAACACACACACACCGACAAACACACTCAACACACACACACACCGACAAACACAACACAACACACACACACCGACAAACACAACACACACACACCGACAAACACACTCAACACACACACACACCGACAAACACACTCAACACACACACACCGACAAACACACTCAACACACACACCGACAAACACACTCAACACACACACACACCGACAAACACAACACACACACACCGACAAACACACTCAACACACACACACCGACAAACACAACACAACACACACACACCGACAAACACAACACACACACACACCGACAAACACACTCAACACACACACACACCGACAAACACAACACAACACACACACACCGACAAACACACACTCACACACCGACAAACACACTCAACACACCGACAAACACAACACACACAACACACTCAAACAAACACACATAATAGAGGGCGTTTTGGGTTAGATTGCGTAAATATATAAATGTGTCGTTAAACCCGCCACCACCCGACACAGCCAATTCGTAAGGTGTGCCACGTAAACAGAACATGCCAATTGGTTACTAGTACAGCACAGCGGTGTGTTGGAGAACAAAGCCACAACATGTACTGTAGATATTTACTGTAAATGTTGGATAGCAAAGCCACAGCGACACATTTATTATATATTTACACGATCTAACCCAAAAAACCTGTATTATGGATGATACTGGTCGCGAAAGCCAACGTGTTAAACACACACCGACAAAAACACACACACATCGACAAGCATGTACACAAACACGTTTAAACCTCACACACTCAAAGCACACACAGACAGATAAACATAAACACACAAACACTCTCACACATGCACACACAACACTCTTGAAAACAGTCGCACACTCAAATCCAAATATCCCCCGTCTGGCCTTTAACAGACTATTGGGGCAAATGCTGTTAGCGAGCAACCTATGAAGGCCGGCAAGGTACACGATGGTGGAGGTGGCCAAACACCACGCCCGACCGCCTTTGTCTCCCCTAGTGCTGATTTTGACACGTAGCGCCAGGCACGCAATTAAAGCAGAGTCGATCTAAGGGAGGCCCAGGACCAGTTCAGATTATAATCGTCAGTCAACATTGACCGTGAGCGTACATCGTCGGGTTCGTAGCGCAGTGTTAGTGTGGTCACGTCGCTGGATGTCTCAACATGCTGGGTGCAGTGCCGGCAAGAGAGGGGCCCGGTGGGCGCTGATTGACAGCGCTGGGTGGCACCACGCTTGGCGTGCAGTGCCAGCCCCTACAGGGCAGGGTGTGGGAGTGCCGGCCGTAGGAACGAGGTTACTGAAGGCCGTGGCACTCTGGTTGACCCCGGAGGACACGTGACCAGTTAAGTCTACAAAGGGGCCCCCCCAAGAGGGGACTGGGGGGGGGGGGTCACGTGGTTGGGACCCAGATCCTTCCCGAGGATTCTGGAAGGTGGGCGTGGCCAAGGGCGTATCCGGCCACGTCACAGAGGATCTCAGCCGGGTCCCCAGAGGGACCGGGGTTGTTGTTGTTCATCCTGGAAGCAACCTTCGTCGACGTTCTACCGAGTCTCCAACACGTGGACCCGGACCGAAGCTGTTGGTCCCGGTCCGTAGTAGCTCGTTACGTTGTAACTAGTGTAGTAACTAGTGTAGTAACTAGTGTAGTAACTAGTGTAGAAACTAGTGTAGCTAGCCTGGTAGTCACCACCAGGCTAGCTACACCAGTGACGTGGTAACTAGTGTAGTAACTAGTGTAGTAACTAGTGTAGCTAGCCTGGTAGTCACCACCACCAGGCTAGCTACACCAGTGACATAGTAACTAGTGTAGTAACTAGTGTAGTAACTAGTGTAGCTAGCCTGGTAGTCACCACCAGGCTAGCTACACCAGTGACGTGGTAACTAGTGTAGTAACTAGTGTAGCTAGCCTGGTAGTCACCACCACCAGGCTAGCTACACCAGTGACGTGGTAACTAGTGTAGTAACTAGTGTAGCTAGCCTGTAGTCATCACCAGGCTAGCTACACCAGTGACGTGGTAACTAGTGTAGTAACTAGTGTAGTAGCTAGTGTAGTAACTAGTGTAGTAACTAGTGTAGTAACTAGTGTAGCTAGCCTGGTAGCCACCACCAGGCTAGCTACACCAGTGACGTGGTAACTAGTGTAGTAACTAGTGTAGTAGCTAATGTAGTAACTAGTGTAGTAACTAGTGTAGTTAGCCTTGTGGTCACCACCACAGGGTGTTAATCTGTGAAGGGGAAAGTTACCCCGTGTGTTGGAACTCAATAAATGTGTTGCCTCCAAGTCTACGTCTGCGACTCAGTTGAACCCATGACATGAGCAACCACTACCCTACCGCTCCCCACTGCACACAAATCCTTGCACGAGACAAAGATCCTGCACACTCACAACACACCTTCAGCAGGCGACGTGGCCCAACTTTCACAAAAACACGCACGACCGCACCTGCCGTGAGCGATATTGGCGCACACAATGACTCCCACCACCATCACCACCACCGTCATCAACACCACCGTCATCGCCACCACCATCTGGGGGTGGCCACGCGAAACTTTTAACTGATATCAGCGACGTTAAGAAAACATTGAATAGAAACGAGGTGCACACGTGGAGCTGATAGTCACATTAAAATACATACGATGACACACAACAACGTCCCGAATAAGACGAACGAACAACAACAAAGATTATGAGACCTCCTTTGCCAGTAGCAAGATATAGTAATAGGTTTTTACCCATACTCTTTTGTTCTATTCGGTAAAGTCACGTAGGTAAAAAATTAAAACAACAAAAATCACGACGTTTCGGCCACAACACAAGCGGCCTTCATCAGGTGAAGGGACCAACCTGTCCAGCGGACAGCGTTGGAGTGCGCTGGACAGGTTGGTCCCTTCACCTGATGAAGGCCGCTTGTGTTGTGGCCGAAACGTCGTGATTTTTGTTGTTTTAAATTTTTTACCTACGTGACTTTACCGAATAGAAGCAAAGAGTATGGATCCTTGCAGTCACGGAAGCTTCAAATCTAGAAAGGTTTTTACCCTTTTATCTGGCACAAAAACTGACACCTTTATACAAGGGATCATGTTTGCAATAACCACAACACAAGCAGTCAAAATGCAAACAAAAAGAGACAACTCTGATAATGATATGCACTGTCCTTGAAAAACTACAACAAAAATCCTCCTTACAGCCTTAGACTTTTGGGGCAAGTGCTGTTAGCAAGCACTTATGAAGGCCGGCACGAGGGGGTGGGTGGCCAGCACCAAGCCCGACCACGCTTTTGAGTAAGACTACACACACGCGCAATTGCCCCATTAAGACTTTAACACACACACGCAACAAGACTCAAGCGCACACATGGGCAGACAACTTTACAAAGACGACGTCAGCAAACATACACAGCATTAAGACTTGCACACACCCACACCCACTTGCTCCATTAACACTGGAGTACTATGCACGCGAACACACACACATTAATTGGTCCGTAAGGACTCAAGCAAACACACAGACACAGGGTCCGCCGGGGACTCACGTGCCCCAGGTGCGGCTCCTCGCGTCCGGGTCAGAGCCACGCACAGAGCCAGCGCGATCCACCGCGGAGCCATCATCGTGCGTGGTGTAAACAGCCCAGGTCGGGACGCGAACTCCCGGACTCCACGAAACTCCACGGCCTCCGCTCTCCTCCGCGCGCCGACTCGCCACAGCTTCTTCGCTCCCTTCCTGCGCGAACGGACGGACGCAAGCCAAGTTGCTGCTGTTGACGCTGGGCAGGACTAGGGGGAGGGAGTCTACGACTCCAGCGAGCGGGCGCTGCCGGGCATCGCGACGCTGGGGCGAGGCGCGGGTGCCGATGCGGCGGAGACTTCGCAGCGGTCGCGCGCGCGCATCGCATGCGGGCGAGGCGCGCAACCCTCGGGTCCGACAACTCTTCTTCTATAGCCGTGTTCCTCGCTCACCCAGTCCCCCCCCCACACACACAACTCTCCCCTCCCTCCCTCCCTCTCTCTCCTCCCTCACGCATCACTCCGCCCTGCCCCCAGCTCACACGGAACGACCACATCTCTACAACTCTCGCCACAGGCAGCGCGTGCGCCGAGCAGCTCAGAGCGGCGCGAGGAGCCGAGCGGTAATCAGCGCTGCGCGTGCGGTTGCGTGGGTTAGAATGTGGTGAGCGGTCGTCGTGGTTGGAGGTGGCGGTTGTTGCTGGAGGTTGCTGGCGGTGATGCGTGAAGAGTTTTGGTTCGGAATGATGAGCCAATCGCGCGAGAGTTGCACCGCTAATTAGTGGCTCGCAGCCCGTTACCGGCCAGTGAGTGATTGACGACAGTTGCGGGGGGCTCCTCCGTTCCGGCCCCGGTGTTTGTGCTCTCGCGATCGTGAATGCGCATGGACACGCCGGGTGTGAAACAGGGACCAGGGAGACCCCGCCCAGCAACAGCGAGAGAGTCGAGCTCGTGGACATCGCGGAGAGAGCGGAGTTCATTGGAGAGCGATGGAGCCTCGCTCGAGCCCGAATTCCACCGAGGTCTCCAGTTCACCTTTGGACGTCGTGAATGTCCCGTACTCAGCGGGTTGTAAGGCGCTCTGAGAGATCTGACGCACCCAAAACGTGTGCCCTATATCAATAATATACATACACACGCATATATACACACACGTACCTATCGGATTATAAGACGCACCTCCAACGTTAGCTTTGAAATAGAGATGGGAAAAGTGCGACTTATAATCGGCACCTTCACAATTCACTTCACTCCAACAGGGCTGCACGGATGTGGCTGTGTGTAGCTGTGTAACCGTCTCTGAACACTGTGGATCTGTTTAGTTTGTGTACAGAGCAGCTTTGTGTGTGGGGCGGTGTTATGGACGTGTGGCTCTGTGTGTGCGGGGGGATGTGCCCACCCTTGCCACAACAGCTTTGTGTAGCTTTGTGTAGGCTACACGGGAGAGCGTTGTGTGCCTGAAGCTGCGCGTTTGCGTGTGACTTGTTAATGTGTGATTATGTTTGTGGCTTTGTTGGGAGCGAAGCGCTCCGAACTCGGATACTTGAGTTCGATTCCTGGCCACAGCTCCCATCAGTGGCGAACCGGTTCTGCATCTCCGCTAGGTCCATTCATCCTTAAATACAGCGATGAGTAAATAAGTACATACAGCGGTGAGTAAATAAGTAGACACAGTGGTGAGTAAATAAGTACACACAGCGATGAGTAAATAAGTACATACAGCGGAGAGTACATAAGTACACACAGTGGTGAGTAAATAAGTACACATAGTGGTGAGTAAATAAGTACACACAGTGGTGAGTAAATAAGTACACACAGCGGTGAGTAAATAAGTACACACAGCGGTGAGTAAATAAGTACACACAGTGGTGAGTAAATAAGTAGACACAGTGGTGAGTAAATAAGTACACACAGTGGTGAGTAAAGAAGTACAAACAGTGGTGAGTAAATAAGTACACATAGTGGTGAGTAAATAAGTACACAAGCGATGAGTAAATAAGTACACACAGCGGTGAGTAAATAAGTACACATAGTGGTGAGTAAGTAAGTACACACAGTCGTGAGTAAATAAGTACACACAGCGGTGAGTAAATAAGTACACATAGTGGTGAGTAAATAAGTACACATAGTGGTGAGTAAATAAGTACACACAGTGGTGAGTAAATAAGTAGACATAGTGGTGAGTAAATAAGTACACAGAGCGGTGAGTAAATAAGTACACACAGCGGTGAGTAAATAAGTACATATAGTGGTGAGTAAATAAGTACACATAGTGGTGAGTAAATAAGTACACACAGTGGTGAGTAAATAAGTACACATAGTGGTGAGTAAATAAGTAGACATAGTGGTGAGTAAATAAGTACACACAGCGGTGAGTAAATAAGTACACATAGTGGTGAGTAAATAAGTACACACAGTGGTGAGTAAATAAGTAGACACAGTGGTGAGTAAATAAGTACACATAGTGGTGAGTAAATAAGTACACACAGTGGTGAGTAAATAAGTACACACAGTGGTGAGTAAATAAGTACACACAGTGGTGAGTAAATAAGTACACACAGTGGTGAGTAAATAAGTACACATAGTGGTGAGTAAATAAGTAGACATAGTGGTGAGTAAATAAGTACACACAGTGGTGAGTAAATAAGTACACACAGTGGTGAGTAAATAAGTACACACAGTGGTGAGTAAATAAGTACACACAGTGGTGAGTAAATAAGTACACACAGTGGTGAGTAAATAAGTACACATAGTGGTGAGTAAATAAGTAGACATAATGGTGAGTAAATAAGTACACACAGTGGTGAGTAAATAAGTAGACACAGTGGTGAGTAAATAAGTAGACACAGTGTTGAGTAAATAAGTACACATAGTGGTGAGTAAATAAGTAGACATAGTGGTGAGTAAATAAGTACACACAGTGGTGAGTAAATAAGTACACAGTGGTGAGTAAATAAGTAGACATAGTGGTGAGTAAATAAGTACACACAGCAGTGAGTAAATAAGTACACATAGTGGTGAGTAAATAAGTAGACATAGTGGTGAGTAAATAAGTACACACAGTGGTGAGTAAATAAGTACACACAGTGGTGAGTAAATAAGTACACACAGTGGTGAGTAAATAAGTACACAAGCGGTCAGTAAATAAGTACACATAGTAGTGAGTAAATAAGTACACACAGTGGTGAGTAAATAAGTAGACATAGTGGTGAGTAAATAAGTACACACAGTGGTCAGTAAATAAGTACACATAGTGGTGAGTAAATAAGTACACACAGTGGTGAGTAAATAAGTACACATAGTGGTGAGTAAATAAGTACACATAGTAGTGAGTAAATAAGTACACACAGTGGTGAGTAAATAAGTACACACAGTGGTGAGTAAATAAGTACACACAGTGGTGAGTAAATAAGTACACAAGCGGTCAGTAAATAAGTACACATAGTAGTGAGTAAATAAGTACACACAGTGGTGAGTAAATAAGTAGACATAGTGGTGAGTAAATAAGTACACACAGTGGTCAGTAAATAAGTACACACAGTGGTGAGTAAATAAGTAGACATAGTGGTGAGTAAATAAGTACACAAGCGGTCAGTAAATAAGTACACACAGCGGTGAGTAAATAAGTACACATAGTGGTGAGTAAATAAGTACACACAGCGGTGAGTAAATAAGTAGACACAGTGATGAGTAAATAAGTACACACAGTGGTGAGTAAATAAGTACACAAGCGGTCAGTAAATAAGTACACATAGTAGTGAGTAAATAAGTACACACAGTGGTGAGTAAATAAGTAGACACAGTGGTGAGTAAATAAGTACACACAGTGGTGAGTAAATAAGTAGACACAGTGGTGAGTAAATAAGTACACACAGTGGTGAGTAAATAAGTACACACAGTGGTGAGTAAATAAGTACACACAGTGGTGAGTAAATAAGTAGACAGCGGTGAGTAAATAAGTAGACACAGTGGTGAGTAAATAAGTACACAAGCGATGAGTAAATAAGTACACAAGCGATGAGTAAATAAGTACACACAGCGGTGAGTAAATAAGTACACAAGCGATGAGTAACCCAGATCTTTGGGAGAGACAAATGCGGCCGGGCGTGGTTCCGGCCACCCACCCCCTCGTGTACCGCTCCGGCCTGAACACGTTCTCGCTAACAGCACCTGCCCCACCAGTCTGTTAAAGGCTATGCGGGTAACATTTGTGTTTGTGACGTATGAATAAGAAACGGCATGCGAGCCAAAATCATGTTGTGTGAGCCGTGCGTACGCAGAGCCTCACTCGGGCGTCGTGTGTTTGTCGGTGTGTGTGTGTACGAACCAGAGTGTAGTGTGTACGAACCAGTGTGTAGTCTATACGAACCAGTGTGTAGTCTGTACGAACCAGTGTGTAGTCTGTACGAACCAGTGTGTACGAACCAGTGTGTACGAACCCGTGTGTAATCTGTACGAACCAGTGTGTAGTCTGTACGAACCCGTGTGTAGTCTGTACGAACCAGTGTGTAGTCTGTACGAACCAGTGTGTACGAACCAGTGTGTAGTCTGTACGAACCAGTGTGTAGTCTGTACGAACCAGTGTGTACGAACCAGTGTGTTGTCTGTACGAACCCGTGTGTAGTCTGTACGAACCAGTGTGTACGAACCAGTGTGTAGTCTGTACGAACCCGTGTGTAGTCTGTACGAACCAGTGTGTACGAACCAGTGTGTAGTCTGTACGAACCAATGTTTTACGAACCAGTGTATAGTCTGTACGAACCCGTGTGTAGTCTGTACGAACCAGTGTGTACGAACCAGTGTGTAGTGTGTACGACCCAGTGTGTACAAACCAGTGTGTAGTGTGTACGAACCAGTGTGTACGAACCAGTGTGTAGTGTGTACGACCCACTGTGTACGAACCAGTGTGTAGTGTGTACGAACCAGTGTGTACGAACCAGTGTGTAGTGTGTACGACCCAGTGTGTACGAACCAGTGTGTAGTGTGTACGAATCAGTGTGTACGAACCAGTGTGTACGAACCAGTGTGTACGAACCAGTGTGTAGTGTGTACGATCCAGTGTTTACGAACCAGTGTGTAGTGTGTACGAACCCGTGTGTACGAACCAGTGTGTAGCGTGTACGAACCCGTGTGTACGAACCCGTGTGTAGTCTGTACGAGACCTGGGGTGTGGGTGGGCAGTTTACAAAAAAACATTCTCGTCTGACCCTCTCCCCCCTCGTTGGGAAGCCGAATCCCCGAGGATGAACGCAATCTCCAGCACCGGGGATGAGATCGGGAGACCCCCTGCACGGTCATGAATCCCAGAACCGCGTCGCCTGGCGCTGGCGCGCCCCCTAGCGACCAGCGGACCGCGCCTCGGGTTTGAGAATGTTGGGGCAAGACGCTGGGGGATGCTTTGACGCGGAGCGCTCAGAGGCTCTCTGAAGACTGAGCCGAACTCGGAGGAGAAACCCCCAGGTCTGGTTCAGATGCCACACGGGGGTCTCATCTGAAAGGCGCGAACGCAACGTGGGCGCACGTCAGCAATTGCACGAATTACTGCGCCGAGCCTCGGGCTGCACGCGGGACACGGGTGAGGTGACACACGAGTGAGATGACACACGAGTGAGGTGACACACGAGTGAGGTGACACACGAGTGAGATGACACACGAGTGAGGTGACACACGAGTGAGATGACACACGAGTGAGGTGACACACGAGTGAGATGACACACGAGTGAGGTGACACACGAGTGAGGTGACACACGAGTGAGATGAGACACGAGTGAGATGACACACGAGATGACACACGAGTGAGGTGACACGCGAGTGAGGTGACACACGAGTGAGATGACACACGAGTGAGGTGACACACGAGATGACACGCGAGTGAGGTGACACACGAGTGAGGTGACACACGAGTGAGATGACACACGAGTGAGGTGACACACGAGTGAGATGACACACGAGTGAGGTGACACACGAATGAGGTGACACACGAGTGAGATGACACACAAGTGAGATGACACACGAGTGAGATGACACACGAGTGAGATGACACACGAGTGAGATAACACACGAGTGAGGTGACACACGAGTGAGATGACACACGAGTGA
This sequence comes from Petromyzon marinus, assembly GCF_048934315.1. Lineage (NCBI taxonomy): Eukaryota > Metazoa > Chordata > Hyperoartia > Petromyzontiformes > Petromyzontidae > Petromyzon > Petromyzon marinus. Next base: position 830,113 of record NC_133689.1, on the reverse strand, counting down.
GGTGACACACGAATGAGGTGACACACGAGTGAGATGACACACGAGTGAGGTGGCACACGAATGAGGTGACACACGAGTGAGATGACACACGAGTGAGATGACACACGAGTGAGATGACACACGAGTGAGATGACACACGAGTGAGGTGACACACGAGTGAGATGACACACGAGTGAGATGACACACGAGTGAGATGACACACGAGTGAGTAGACACACGAGTGAGATGACACACGAGTGAGGTGACACACGAGTGAGATGACACACGAGTGAGGTGACACACGAATGAGGTGACACACGAGTGAGATGATACACGAGTGAGATAACACACGAGTGAGATGACACACGAGTGAGATGACACACGAGTGAGATGACACACGAGTGAGATGACACACGAGTGAGATGACACACGAGTGAGGTGACACACGAGTGAGATGACACACGAGTGAGGTGACACACGAGTGAGGTGACACACGAGTGAGATGACACACGAGTGAGGTGACACACGAGCGGGATGACACACGAGTGAGGTGACACACGAGTGAGGTGACACACGAGTGAGGTGACACGCGAGTGAGGTGACACATGGGTGAAACTGGAATCCGTGAGCGTACAGGTGGAGGGACTGGTCAAGTGGCACAGTTGAACTTTGATGAAGTGAAACAACATCAGCACGCTCCTCAACAACACTGTGGCCTTAAAATAAATATTATCGGTGACGTTTCGGGAAATGGCCCTTCTTCAAAGCACGTGAATATCACCGTACTCAGCGGGTAATAAGACGGGGGGGGGGGGGGGGTCACGGTTCGATTACTCGGCGCGAATTGTGGACTGCGCGTGCGGCGCCTCTCGATGTGGACTCTGCGGTGTTTGTCTCTCAGCCTCGTAGCAGCGCTCGCGAGCCGAGGAAGGGGGCGAGTCTGTGAGTCATCAAACAAATCGTCGTCGTCATCGTCGTCGTCATCATCATCGTCATCATCGTCGTCATCATCGTCGTCATCATCGTCATCATCGTCATCATCATTGTCGTCATCATCGTCATCATCGTCATCGTCGTCATCATCGTCGTCGTAATCATCGTCATCATCATCGTCATCATCGTCATCATTATCGTCATCATCGTCGTCGTCATCATCGTCATCATCATCGTCATCATCGTCGTCGTCATCATCGTCATCATCATCGTCATCATCGTCATGGTCATCATCGTCATCATCATCGTCGTCATCATCGTCATCATCGTCATCATCGTCATCATCATCGTCGTCATCATCTTCATCGTCATCATCGTCGTCATCGTCATTATCGTCGTCGTCATCATCGTCGTCGTCATCATCGTCATCATCATCATCGTCATCATCGTCGTCGTCATCATCGTCATCATCATCGTCATCATCGTCATGGTCATCATCGTCATCATCATCGTCGTCATCATCGTCATCATCGTCATCATCGTCATCATCATCGTCGTCATCATCTTCATCGTCATCATCGTCGTCATCGTCATTATCGTCGTCGTCATCATCGTCGTCGTCATCATCGTCATCATCATCATCGTCATCATCGTCATGGTCATCATCGTCATCATCATCGTCGTCATCATCGTCGTCATCGTCATCATCGTCATCATCATCGTCGTCATCATCTTCATCGTCGTCATCTTCATCGTCGTCATCGTCATTATCTTCATCGTCGTCATCGTCATTATCGTCGTCGTCGTCATCGTCGTCGTCGTCGTCGTTATCGTCATCGTCGTCGTCGTCATCATCATCGTCGTCGTCGTCGTCATCATCGCGGGAGAGGACCGCGCTCCCTCCCCGCGCGCTCTCCGCTCCTCGCGACGCCCGGTGCCCCAGCAGCCCACTTAGGGTGGCTCCCTGTGGCGATCCCATCGAGGAGCCCTTTGTGTCCATCCACTGCTACGCCGTGGCGGCCTGCGACTTGTTTGACCATACTTCACCACGGTGGGCAGGTTGCTGCAGGTGGTGATGGGCCAGGAGCGGTTCGCGCACCACTCACAGCCGCTGACATTTGTTTTAGCGGGAGAATTGAACTCGGGTCGCCAGATTCGCAGAGCCGTTTTCAAATCCACTACTGTATGAAGGCCTTCCCACCACCACCACCACGCCGTGTGGGTCATGGGAGTTTGACAGGGAGCATGGTAGTTAGTTTACATATCGCATCCTACTGTGTGTACTCGTGCCCTTGTAGTCCGACTCGGATTATGAAGTTGGCACAGAACACTGCCCGCGTTCGAGGGGGATACCCATCTCCGCGCGGAGAGGGAAACGCCAAGCGAGCAGAGCGCGAGATTAGCGGACTTGAGCAGAAGGCGGTCGTGTTCGATGCCCGTGAAGCCCCAACAGCAACAGCCGACTGACTGCTGTAAAGGGAGAACACAAAATGGAGCGGAGAGAGGAAGCTGCCTTGCTCAGGGCTCAGAGGTCAGAGCGACGAGTCGGCACCCATCAAATCCCTGCTCACAACCTGGGCTCAGCCACTGCCCGTCATTAAACCGGGGGCTCGAGTGATGACGAGTGGATGGTCACCAAATGATGCAAGAACACATATCTTAATGAAGAAGTCGAATTCATCTCTCTCATCGCTCTCTTGTTGCATCTCACTTCTCTCAGCTAACTCCATCTCTTGTCCAACTCGTTTCACTACATATCTGCCTCATCTATATCTCACGTTATCTCATTTACATATCCATTTCTCTAATCATACTCTTTGGGTCTTTCGGTAAAGTCACGTAGATATTAGAAAAATAAAATAATAATAATTTATTATTTTACCGAAAGACCCAAAGAGTATTAATTCCTGCAGTCACGAAAGCTTAAAGTCAAGATTTATTTCTCTAATTATCTCATCTCACGACATCACAATAACAGTAATATTGTCAAGTTGTAACGCGCAGGAAAGAGAGAACGGTCTCAGAGGGACGAGGAGGAGGAACCGCAGACGGGGAGCGAGCGAGCGGGCAGCAGCAGCCGCATCCACGTGGTGCCACGTCACCCGCGTCTCTCTCTCAATTTCTGCTCGTCCATTTGGCGACTATCCACCACTGGCCCTTTCCCCCTGTGCACTGCCGCACTGGCATGTCGACCACGTGGTGTCCGCCTAATTATGAATGCTAATGGCAGACTTGCCCCGCTCGGTGTGTGACAAGAGGCCACTCTAAATCAACTGCTGAATTAGGCATCAAAGGTGCAATCAACCGCACGACGCCCTTTGATTGCGACTGCGTTTGATCGCGTGGATAATTGTGTGGATGCACTGGGGTAACGAGTGATACCTGAACACGTCCCGTTTGCAGCCCTGAGCCCGTGTTGGAAATTCTACATTCCTACGGCGGGGGACAGTGTCTACAGAGGGACAACTGCAAAGTGGTACTCACTTAATCTACTGCAGAGGGATGTTGGGCCGAATAAAGCCTCGAATAGGGTTTGAACTCGCCACCTTCCGCTGGCGAGACGCTCACTCAACCGCTGAGCCACCTATCCGGATAGGTGGAGGTAAAGGCGCAGCGCTGCAGTTACCCCTGGAGCAGCAGCACCCGCACGCGCGTCATCACGTCGCGTGCCAGGTGCTCTGTGGATCTCTACGATCGCAGTATCGTGAGGGAAAATAGCGGAAGCTTGGAGGGACGTTTCATCCAGCAGTGGACAAATTATACTCATGATGATGATGACACCGGAGTGCTCTTGAAGTATTGTCGAGGAGCGGTGGCGCAGTGGTTAGTACGCTACGCTACGAACCCCGGCGAGCTGTGAATTCGATTCCTGCTCATGGCCCAACATCATTGGCGATAATCTAAACAGGTCCTGGGTCTGCCCTCGATCGATCCTGTCTTAAATGAGGACCTGGTGCGGTGAGTAAACGCCGGCACTGGAAATTATAAAACATGCGGCCAGGCGAGGTTCTGGCCACACCACCGCCTCCTCCCCCATGACACACCGGGCTGGCCTTAATAGGTGCTCGCGAACAGCACTAACCCCAACAGTCTACGGCTATAGGGGTCGTCTTTGTCTCACTTGCAGGCAGCGTCTCTCCGTACCGTGACAAAAACAGCCGCTTTAGAACCCGTCCTGTGATCCGGGGGAGAGGAGGTCGCGCACACATCGTCACCTCCACCTCATCATCGTCGTCACCTCCACCTCATCATCGTCGTCACCTCCGCCTCATCATCGTCATCACCTCCACCTCATCGTCGTCGTCACCTCCGTCTCATTATCGTCGTCACCTCCACCTCATCATCGTCGTCACCTCCACCTCCTCATCGTCATCACCTCCACCTCATCGTCGTCGTCACCTCCGCCTCATCGTCGTCGTCACCTCCGCCTCATCGTCGTCGTCACCTCCACCTCATCATCGTCGTCGTCACTGGGGCCGCGCTGACATTCCCTTCGGCTGTGCCACGGCGTCGAGAAGCGCCCCCGGCTCCACGCCGCGGGCTGAGGTCCACGGCCAACAAGAAGCGTGGTGAAGTTGGGTTAAACCGCGCGAGTCAGTGTCGGTCACGCAGTGTCGCCTTCCCACAGCAGCTGCTTGCATTGACAAAGGGCTGTAAATGAATGTAGCCATTATGACAATCCCACTCCGTTTTCCTGCAACGACGCCTTAATAGTCAGATCCCCCCAGGCTTATCAGCAGCACACTCACCTGCGCAGGTGTCTCTCATCTGCCTCGACCTTCCAGGTGCGAGCAGAGACCGGAGATGCGTCTCGCAACTGGGACAATGACGATTCCTCGAAGAGCTGGGAGGGCAAGGGGGTAGAAGGTAAGGGGGCTTAGAGCAGGCTGCCCTCTGCCCTGCCCATCCCGACCTGACCCTCCTCCCCCAAATCGCAGCCACAGCAACAAGGCTACGTCAATGCACTAATTGGGCTGGTGGTGTCGGCCTGGGCATGTCCTCCAAGGCCCGATAATGACTGCATGAGGCGCACGTTAACGAGCTTAAGCGGATGCACCTCGCACGTGCTGAGATCAAGAGGATGCGATTTTCTGGTCCTGCTCCTTCGCTAGGTCCACTCGGCCATAAATGAGCACTTGGAGCGGTGTGAAATATACATCAGCAGCGGGGAGATAGATAAGCACTGTACAGCTTACAGCACTTGCCGCAACGGTCTCTGTAGACTACACGGGGCGCGTTTGTCTTTGTCTACGTGCCTCGTTTTAACCTCAAGATCATTCTACGTGAAAAGAGCACCCAATAATAATATTATTAATCATCGGCCATGATTGATAATCCACTGCTGACAGAAGGCCTCTTCAAGCCATTCCGCACCTGCACATGAGCTCATTGCATCGCTCCATCGTGCTTTCTTCTCGGGTGTGTTCCCTCCTTTGACTGCCACTCCACCACTCGTATCAAGCACCAACTTGAGACGAATGATGGGGTGGGAGCCCTCCGTCTCCCTCTCCCCTGCACCGTTCGCATATCCGTTGCCATTCTGAGTCTCTACGTGAGTCTGTGCCTCTGTGCGAGTCTATGAGTCTCTGTGCGAGTCGATGCGTCTCTGTGCGAGTCGATGCGTGTCTGTGTCGGTCTACGTCTCTGTGAGAGGCTATGAGTCTCTGAGTCTCTATGAGGGTCTATGAGTCTCTATGAGGGTCTATGAGTCTCTATGAGGGTCTATGAGTCTCTATGAGAGTCTATGAGACTCTATGAGGGTCTATGAGTCTCTATGAGAGTCTATGAGTCTCTATGAGAGTCTATGAGTCTCTATGAGAGTCTATGAGTCTCTATGAGGGTCTATGAGTCTCTATGAGAGTCTATGAGTCTCTATGAGAGTCTATGAGTCTCTATGAGAGTCTATGAGTCTCTATGAGGGTCTATGAGTCTCTATGAGAGTCTATGAGTCTCTATGAGAGTCTATGAGTCTCTATGAGGGTCTATGAGTCTCTATGAGAGTCTATGAGTCTCTATGAGAGTCTATGAGTCTCTGTGCGAGTCGATGAGTCTCTATGAGAGTCTATGAGTCTCTATGAGTCGCTGATCTCCATTGCCCTTCTATTCCATCTTTATTTTGTCTTCTCAACACGTTCCCGAACGATCTAAGTCTCGCCTCCCTCACCTTCTCTAGAATATTTGCAATAGTCACGAAGGCTCTCACTTGATCGAGCCACCTTCTTTCCCTTGAGATTTTCCCAACAATAAAAGTGCGCTGTAGAGTCATATAGCCCAAATAACCCATAAACATTAGCAATGAAGAGACGTTTCTATAGGATTCCTGAATTATCGGCAAGCGGAGAACCTCGCGTTACATAATTCAGCAGCGTGGAAGGCGGAGAGAGAGCACGAAGCTCTTTCAAGATAAATTTGGACAAATTAGGAGTGTCTCGGAGTGGTCTGAAGAGAGGGCCCTTCAATAAAAGCAGTCGGTATACGTTTATGAGGATGTTTCCTTTCTGTGGGCCGTGGGCTTTAACGAGCGTCTGATCGCTCCGCGCGCTCCATGGAATATTCATCGCGCTCGGCCAGCGCAGCGCGGCTTCCCCGTCTCGCAGCGACGGGGAACTCTGACGAGCGACTAACTCAACAACGCTTCCGCCGGCCGCCGCGGTGATCGGAGCTGACGTGCCGACACGAATGGTCGGCTCGGAGTGCGTCCCTTCTCAAACGAGCTCACCTCCTGTTTACAGTCCTGAGCCAGTGCTGGCCAATCTACATTCATACGGCGGGGGCAAGTCTATCCGTAGGAAAACCGCGGGTGACTTCCCTGCAGAGTTATAGTCGCTTTATCGACCTCAAAGCGATGATGGAATTAGTTAACTAAACAAACCGGCAGTTGAACTCGCAACCTTCCCATTGCGAGCCACTCGCTCGACCGCCGAGCCAGCTGGCCGGGTAGATCACAGTCGGGATAAAGGTGCAGCCCTGCAATAGCTTGCTCACGCCGCATGAACGACAATGCAATGTATGTTTGGGTGATTTTGGTTTTGTTTGGGTGATTCTGGTTTTGTTTGGGTGATTTGGTTTTTGTTTGGGTGATTTTGTTTTTGTTTGGGTGATTTTGGTTTTGTTTGGGTAATTTTGGTTTTGTTTGGGTGATTCTGGTTTTGTTTGGGTGATTTTGGTTTTGTTTGGGTGATTTTGGTTTTGTTTGGGTGATTTTGGTTTTTGTTTGGGTGATTGTTTTGTTTGGGTGATTTTGTTTTTTGGTTGGGTGATTCTGGTTTTGTTTAGGTGATTTTGGTTGTGTTTGGGTGATTTTGTTTTTTGTTTGGGTGATTATTGTTTTGTTTGGGTGATTTTGGTTTTTGTTTGGGTGATTTTGGTTTTTGTTTGGGTGATTTTGGTTTTGTTTGGGTGATTTTTGTTTTGTTTGGGTGATTTTTGTTTGATCAATGGGAGTTTGGCTCCGAGTGGGAGGAAGACGGACGGGGGAGCTGGAGGACCCCCACCACGAACACGAGGGCAGAACAACTCCAGGGGCCGCGCGGACGGGGCCCGCAACTTTACGGGCTGAAGCCTGGGACTTCGGATTCTGAGAGGCCCCCCACTCATCACGAGTATGTAAGCACTGTGTAAGCACTATGTAAGTACTATGTAAGTACTATGCATCTCGATTACTTTATAATGGATGGAATGCAAGACTATAGCGCCAATCGTTCCTCTTGAGTAATATGGTAATTAAATCCAAACCATCACTTCACTACAAATTATACGCTGATATTAAACAATTTAGTTCGGCTTAACTTTGATGTAGCTGCCAATAAACTGCAACTTGAATCGCTACCAATGAGATCTTCTCTCAAAACTGCTCTAGAGGAGCTGTACACCCCTAGCTGCCACTGCTATTCATTGGCGTAAAATAAAATAAAATGTTTCGCTCCGGATGACGCTGCAAAGTATTATCTGTATTTTGATTTAGCGTGCTGATCTTAAAGGTGCATTGAAAAATTTGATACTCCAACTGATGCTTCTATTGTTGTGTAGTAACTCATGCAGCCAGCTATGGCTCTAGGATTTGGTGTTACATGTTATTTATGTAGTTCATTGTAAAAATTAGGTCACAGTCCCTATGATCACTGTTACGTTGCAATTATGGCTATATTTTTTGGTGATTTCGAAAAGTTTTTTGGTTTGGACATGTTTGTTTTGTTGTAGTACGGAGTTAGACTGATGGCCTTAATCTAAGTTTTCTTGTGGTTGTTGTTGTTTGACTTGCATCCCACTGGGATTTTTTGCACACAGCGTTGGTGTACGGTGCTTTTTTCAGGAATATTTAGCTGTTTTTTTCATGGATTTTCTGTTTGCACAGTCACATAGTCACTTTAAGATGTTTTTCTTGTTCGTGTTTTTGTTTGTTGCGGTTGCACCCGATTCAAGAGCCCAATGGCTCACAGGGCTATACCAAATAAACAAACTGAAACTGAACAGATTTCAGGAGCATGTGCTATGAAGGCACGCACACACACAGACTGAGCGCTCTATCTTATGTATTAATTACAATTCGTGCATCACATTCACAACTATAACCGCAACCACCACGGCGAGTAACTCTGGAGAGTTTACCACCGGGTATGGCTGGGGCGATAAAAGAGTCGAGGGAAGGAAGTTAAAGGCGTACAGCCCTTCCCCGAAGCAATAAGAGTCCCGGGGACCCCTCCAACCTAATCCGTCCCCGTGCACGCGGGACACATGGAGCCTTCGACAACCGCGTGCTCATCGCAGACACCCGCATGGATCGACCCCGTCCCTGGTCCAGGCGGGGTCGGGGTGGTCAGTCGTGCCCAGACTTGCCCCGACATGCCCTGACCTGTGCCCCTCTGCAGCCTCTGACTCGAGACCTCCACTCCATCTCCCGCTGTGACTCCCGGCTGTTTGTGACGTGTCGAGTGTTTGCTGTTCAATTGCCAAACAGGATGGTCCAGCCACTTTTTAACAAACACTACCTGAAGACCCGCGTTCGAGTCCCGCTCACGGCCAACACCAGAGACGATTATCTCAACCGGTCCTGGGTCTCCCCTAGGTCGACTCGGCCTCAAATGAGTACCTGGTGCGGTGTGTAAACATCGCCACTGGGGAGACAAAGGCGGCCAGTCGTGATGCTGGACACCCACCCCCTCGTGTGCCGTTCCAGCCTTCATTGGTGCTCGCTAACAGTACTTGCCCCTGCAGTCTGTTCAGGCTACACGGCGGACCTTTGTCTTGTGTGTGTGCCTGAGTTATGTTGAGTATGTGTCTGTGTTATGTTGTGTGTCTGTGTTATGTTGAGTGTGTGTTATTTTGAGTGTGTGTGTCTGTGTTGTGTTGAGTGTGTGTCTGTGTTATGTTGTGTGTGTGGCTGTGTTATGTTGAGTGTGTGTCTGTGTTATGTTGAGTGTGTGTCTGTGTTATGTTGAGTGTGTGTCTGTGTTATGTTGTGTGTGTTATGTTGAGTGTGTGTGTTATTTTGAGTGTGTGTGTGTGTGTTATGTTGTGTGTATGTTTTATGTTGAGTGTGTGTGTTGTTGAGTGTGTGTGTGTGTGTTATGTTGAGTGTCTGTGTGTTATGTTGAGTGTGTGCATATGTTATGTTGAGTGTGTATGTGTTATGTTGAGTATGTGTGTGTTATGTTGATTATGTGTGTGTGTTATGTTGAGTGTGTGTGTGTTATGTTGAGTGTGTGTGTGTGTTATGTTGTGTGTATGTTTTATGTTGAGTGTGTGTTTTGTTGAGTGTGTGTGTGTTATGTTGAGTGTCTGTGTGTTATTTTGAGTGTGTGCATATGTTATGTTGAGTGTGTATGTGTTATGTTGAGTGTGTGTGTGTTATGTTGATTATGTGTGTGTGTTGTGTTGAGTGTGTGTGTGTTATGTTGAGTGTGTGTTTGTTATGTTGTGTATATGTGATGTTGAGTATGTGTGTGTGTCATGTTGAGTATATGTGCGTGTTATGTTGTGTGTATGTGATGTTGAGTGTGTGTGTTATGTTGAGTGTGTGTGTTATGTTGTGTGTGTATGTGATGTTGAGTGTGTGTGTTATGTTGAGTATGTGTGTGTGTTATGTTGTGTGTCTGTGTTATGTTGAGTGTGTGTTATTTTGAGTGTGTGTGTCTGTGTTGTGTTGAGTGTGTGTCTGTGTTATGTTGTGTGTGTGGCTGTGTTATGTTGAGTGTGTGTCTGTGTTATGTTGAGTGTTTGTCTGTGTTATGTTGAGTGTGTGTCTGTGTTATGTTGTGTGTTATGTTGAGTGTGTGTGTGTTATTTTGAGTGTGTGTGTGTTATGTTGTGTGTATGTTATGTTGAGTGTGTGTGTTGTTGAGTGTGTGTGTGTGTGTTATGTTGAGTGTCTGTGTGTTATTTTGAGTGTGTGTATATGTTATGTTGAGTGTGTATGTGTTATGTTGAGTGTGTGTTATGTTGAGTATGTGTGTGTGTGTTATGTTGAGTGTGTGTGTGTTACGTTGAGTGTGTGTTTGTTATGTTGTGTGTATGTGATGTTGAGTATGTGTGTGTGTCATGTTGAGTATATGTGCGTGTTATGTTGTGTGTATGTGATGTTGAGTGTGTGTGTTATGTTATGTGTGTGTTATGTTGAGTGTGTGTTATGTTTTGAGACCTCCTTTACCAGTAACAAGATATAGGAATAGGTTTTACCCTTTAAACTGGCACAAAAACTGACACCTTTATTCAAGGCATCATGTTTGCAATAACCACAACACAAGCAGTCAAAATGCAAACAAAAAAGACAACTCTGATAATAATATGCACTGTCCTTGAATTTGATTGGTCCACACCCAAGACACCTTTTCTTAGAGCCTAGTCTCCATTGGTGTTGGACCAGAAGACGCCAAAAGGCGTACAACTCAAAAACAGCGCACTATCAGAGTATTGAGGGCTCGGGGTGAGAATTTACATTATGAGACCTCCTTTACCAGTAACAAGATATAGGGATAGGTTTTACCCTATAAACTGGCACTAGGCTCTAAGAAAAGCTGTCTCGGGTGTGGACCAATCAAATTCAAGGACAGTGCATATTATTATCAGAGTTGTCTTTTTTGTTTGCATTTTGACTGCTTGTGTTGTTGTTATTGCAAACATGATGCCTTGAATAAAGGTGTCAGTTTGTGTGCCTGTTTGAAGGGTAAAACCTATTCCTATGTGTGTTGTGTTGTGTGTATGTGATGTTGAGTATGTGCGTGTTATGTTGAGTGTGTGTTATGTTGTGTGTATGTGATGTTGTGTGTGTGTGTGTGTGTTACGTTGATTGTGTGTTACGCCGGCTCTGTCCATGGCTGTCTCCCCACTGCGTCGTCGTCATCGGCAACGAGCCGCGTGTCCGGGCACCAGGCACCGGTCTCAGGTGAGCCGAGCCGTCAGGAACGGGGCCACCGGCCAGCCACGGTTTCACGTGCCAACTATGACGCCATATCACGTGTCGGCCCTGACCAATTAGCCGTCCATGCCCAGAGTGCAGTCTCTGGGCACGGCGTCACTGTCATCATCTTCGCCACGTGTTCGCAAATCCGCCTTGATCTCCGTCCCCAGTGAGTCGGATATGCGACGCGGCGTACTTACCTTCTTTTTGGGATGTAAAAGCAGCATCGTTTGTAGTGATTTATAATAATCGGAGATGTACACTCGGTCTGGTCTGTGCCTATCTGCGGGGACGGGGATCAGGGAACCTGCGGTCCGACAGCAGCTCCCTGCACTCTGCCCATTCCTGCTCACCACGTAGCCGGATGGTCGTCCATCCAAGCGCTACCCAGGCTCGAAATCCTACTGAGCTTTTGAGCTCTTACTTTTGGGGGCATACCGTGTGATTTTTGACATCGATAGGTCACTTTTCAGAGCTGTGTGTATTTATATCAAAATATAACACCGTCAATCAATTACAACAGCGACAAGCTTCAGCATGACATAATGCAACCTTACCCTTGCCTGTATTGAATCTCGTTAAGAGGATTGAAGAAGACTCGCCATTGCCACTCGCGCCTCGCTGGCACGCGGGGCAGTGGTGTAAGGAGTGCGTCTCTCCACTGCGGGGCTAGATGGTGTTCAGGACGTTCACACATGTTTCACCACCGTACCCTCATCGGGATGCGTGCTTGCGATGTTTGCGCATTTAATCGTGCTCCGTTCTCTCATCACATTTCATACATTTCCGTGCGGCGCTAATTGCTCGATCGTTGCGGCGCATTTGCCCGCGTGCGCCACGATTTGTTTTGACGGCGGCAAAAACTAAAAACGGTGGCAAGAGGAGAGGATGCCCACATCCTCAGACATCGCGGGAGGGCCACGTTGCCTCCCTCCTGATACAGCCTGCGGGCGCGTGGGGCCCTCCTCCTGTTCAGCTGGATAGACCACAGGGGCAAGAGCTGTTCATAACATAATAGTGATTATCATTATTACAATTTAGAAACCTTATTAAATCCACCGCTGATGAAAGCCTCCCCATGCTGTGCCGGTCGCGATGGGGCAGGGCGGGGAACGGGGTGGTTTGTCCATACTTCACCACACACTGTTCACAGCGAGAGGGCGGGCGGGGCGGGTTGAAATTTCACTCGCCGCTGATGTTCGCCGTGGCTGGCAATTGGACTCGGGTCGCGAGGTTAATAGCGCGGTGCGCGCTAACCACTGTCCCACCATTCCCCCGCAGTTCCGTTAAGCGAACGCCGCTGCC